>NC_091253.1:40590000-41840000 GCF_042477335.2 Ovis canadensis | reverse complement strand
GAAGTTCTGTCGTCTGAGACAGAGATATCAAGCACAAAATCACACTGTGACCCACTTTACTCCACCCAAACTCATCTGACTCTTCTCACATAATTCAGATTCACCGAACAACTAGAGTCCATTACATCAGCATTTCCCTCTGTTGAAAGAAGTGTTGGCCTGAGTGTATTCCCTTTGGACAGCACATATGAGGTAACACTGCATAGGAGAGTTTATTATTTTAGGATGATGCCAGTAGTTCAATCCATAATTAAACACTGATGGAGCCACACTTACAGCGGAAGCTGGACTTTGCTGCTTTTCTGTTTCCAAACATTCAGGTCATGGTCGGCAGTCTAAACATGCACATCAGAATTGAATCTTTTCTCCCTTAAAGGCATCCCAGTAATCTGATCTTTCCTGAGGACATTTTTCATTCATCACTTTCTACAGCCTCCCCTACAGCACGGGAACAAAATCCGCGGCTGTTGTTGTGCCCTAGGCAGAGCTGTTTAAACCTTGAGGAAATGCATATCGTGTTGTGTAACATGTGTTCTCCTCTGTACAGGACTATTTTCTTCTATCTGTAGACACTCTTGGAGTACTAATTAGAGATAGCGATATTAATGCTGCTCTGGGATTACAGACATGATTCAATCTGACCTCTGCTCTATGAGAGTTTACAATGTAATGCATATGTGGAGACTTGCAAATAAATAATACAAGCAAATAGACACATAGAGGTACACAGTGCTTTGAGAGTGACAAGTGCCCCCACAGGAGTGAGAAAAGCTCCCTACATGGGTAGTAGTTGAGTTTCTTTTCAAGGATGGTAGAGTGTCCTTTTTATTCTCTCCAATTTTCTATGTGTGCAGAATGAAAGGCACCGGCCAGGTAGAAGACATTTCTTGTGGTGGGCTGAACCAAAGTGTTCAGGAGTAAGGTGCCACTGAGGACACTTTTCAGAAGTCTTATGTGTCTGAAAGGCAGGACACCATGAGAGTATTTAGTTGGGAATGAATCCAGAAAGGTAGATTGGGACCACATTGTGATGGATTTTTCTGGAGTCAGTGAATAGTTCTTAAATATTGGAGAAAATATTTTCTGGCAGCAGCCTGAAAATTGGATTTGTTTACTGAGGAACTAGAGGCAGGAAGACCATGGAATTCGTCCTTGGAAGATGTGATGAGGGCTTGATTAGGAGAGAATGAATGAAAGAAGAGAGATGGATGAGCCAGTGGAGTGTACGTATGTATGTATGTGTGTGTGCAAAGTAGTTTTCCAGAAATAGTCAAGAAACAGACTATCCAACTCTGTAATGAAGTTCCTCTCCCTGAATCGCTGCCTATGAAAGTGGAGGAGGGTGTCATGTTCCAGGAAATCTCGATTGACACTGGGAAAATGAATCATTCCCCTTCATGTACTAATTATAGTAAAATGCAGTATTTTTCTGTTGCCATATATCAGTATATATGTGATATATATTGGGTGTGTGTGTGTGTGTGTGTGTGTGTGTGTGTGTGTTAGTCGCTCAGACGTGCCCAACTCTTTGTGACCCCACAGACTGTAGCCCACCAGGTTCCTCTGTCCATGGGATTCTCCAGGCCAAATACTGGAGTGGGTTGCCATTCCCTTCTCCAGGGGATCTTCCTGATCCAGGGATCAAACCTGGGTTTCTTGCATTGCAGGTGGATGCTTTACCATCTGAGCTACTAGGGATCCTACTTGCAAACAGCAGAGTTATCGCTGGCTAGTTTAATTAGAAACAAAGGACTTTATTAAAGGAGACTTAGAAGTTAAAGAGACATGAACTCTGAAGCTGTGAAGCCAGGCACAATGTAGGACAATGTGGCAGGATCTTCTTAGGGTCACTGCCGTCCATCTCCTTTCAATCTGGACAGAACACAGAACTGTTTCCCATCAGCTGCTATGTCTGAAGAACTAAATGTTTCTGTTCCACATTTGCTGGAAATCAGTTTCTCTGGATGAAGCTTCGGTAGATCTTTGCTTCATTCTAACTTCAAGTCTCACATAGCTGTGTCAGGACAAAATTCACATGTTTGCACTAAAAGGATATGTTCTGAATTCTATCACCAAAGAGCAGGCTTTATAATGCAGGAAATGATTAAACTACAGGGAGGGTGTTCAAAATATATACTGCTATTATATGCTAGTAACCCACAAATGAAATGTTACTATATATTAGTAATTCATAAGTGAAATATATCTACTACGTACATTGGGGTTAATCATTGATAGGCAATGTGCTGTTTTACTTTTGGAAGAATTGAAGTGGCATTTGTATGCACAGCATATTAAATATAATACCTCTCCTATAGATTACTGATCAGTTTTTGTTAGGTTACGGTGTGATAAAAATGACTCCCAAATTTCAATGTCTTAAAAATAACCAAGTTTTCTTTCTTACTTGTGTTACATAACCTTTGCGTATTTTCTGTAATTCTATCATTGCTCACTTTGAGATGGTTGTGATTCTGGTCCACACGCTTTCTCCATTGTTTGATCCAGACCAAGGAGCTGCCATCTTAGAATGATGTTTCCATGGAAGAGAGTAAAGAGACAAAAAACAAAACAAAACAAAACAAAAAACCATATAATTGCTCTAAACGCTTCTGCTTAGATATGGCACCTGCCTGTGTGTGCATTCTCAGTCATATCTGATTCTGTGCAACCCCATGGACTGTAGTCTGCCATGCTTCTCTGTCCATGAGATTCTCCAGGCAAGACTACTGAAGTGGGTTGCCATTTTCTCATCCAGGAGATCTTCCTGACCCAGGGATTGAACCAGCATCTCCTGCATCTCCTGTATTGGCAGGAGGATTTTCTTTTACCACTGAGCCACCTGGGAAGCCCCATGGGTATGGCATACATCATGGCTAATTTCATTGGTCAAATAAAAAAGTTAAACTGTTAAACTTCATACCATCTGGGTAGGAAAATAAAATATTCTTATAGAAAGGACAGTGGACACTTGGCCATAATAATAAACTATTTGAATCCTCCTTCATCCTCAGTTGTTTCCCAGACTTACTTTAAAAAATCAACCATGTCTGTAAAGAATATCCACTAAATTTTCAGTCAATCGGAGCAGCTGATTTAATCTAGGAGGCTGCAGTAATTGATGCCTCAGATTTTTATGTGATTCTCTTTAAAACCCATGAACAGAAAAAAAAATTTTTTTTTTCTTACCTTTCCTTTGTGCGTGCTGAGTTGCTTCAGTCATGTCCAACCGACTCTTTGTGACCCTGTGGACTGTAGCCCACAAGACTCCTCTGTGCATGGGATTCTCCAGGCAAGAATACTGTAGTGGTTTGCCATTTCCTACCTCAGGGGATCTTCCCAACCTAGGGACTGAACTGCATCTCTTATGTCTCCTGCTTTGGCAGGCAGGTTCTTTACAACTAGCGCCACCTGGGAAGCCCCCCTACATTTGTGAGCTACATATAAAGGCATGTGTGGGAATGGAATTCACGGGAAGTATACAGGCATCACTCTCCCGTTGCTTTTTGTTGTTCACTCACTAAGTCACGTCCGACTCTCTGCCACCCCATGAATTGCAGCACCCCAGGATATCTATCCTTCACTGTCTCCTAGAGTTTGCTCACATTCATGTCCATTGAGTTGGTGTTGCTAACTATCTCATCCTCTGCCGCTCCCTTCTCCTTTTACCTTCAGTCCCAGCATCAGGGTTTTTACCAGTGAGTCAGTTCTTCATATCAGGTGGCCAAATATCGGAGCTTCAGCTTCAGCATCAGTCCTTCCAGTGAATATTCAGAGTTGATTTCCTCTTGGGATTAACTGATTTGATCTCTTTGAAGTCCAAGGACTCTCAAGATTTTTCTCCAGCAACACAGTTAAAAACATCAGTTCTTCAGCGCTCAGCCTTCTTTATGGTCTGTCTCCCACATCTGTACACGACTACTGGAAAAGCCATCATTGCTGTTGTTCAGTCACTCAATCATGCGCGACTCTTTGCAACCTCATGGACTGCAGCACTCCATGAAATGAAGATGCTTGCTCCTTAGAACAAAAGCTATGATCGACCTAGACAGTGTATTAAAAACCAGAGACATCATTTTGCCAACAAAGGTCTGTATAGTCAAAGCTATGGTTTTTCTAGTAGTCATGTATGGATATGAGAGAGACTTTTTATCTCTTTATTTGTTTGGGCATATTAATTTTTCTTGCAAAGAATCAATGAGATAGAAGAGGTAATTTAAGTAAATATATTTCAGGGTCTCTCTGAAAAAAAGTGCTTATACTTGATAACAATGTATAATATAACAAAAAATATGACTGATTCTTACAAGCTTTCTAAAATTATTCAGAAGGGAACAATCAACAATCAGTGTCAAACTTTTTGAGAAATATGGTATCATTTGAAAAAAGAATTATCTCCAAGTGGAATTACGTGGAAGTACTAATAATAAAATGATATAATTTTAATAGCCAATTTCTCTTGAGTGTATACCACTCCAGATACTGTGTTTAATTTCATTTCTGCTGCTGTTGCTAAGTTGCTTCAGTTGTGTCCGACTCTGTGTGACCCCATAGATGGCAGCCCACCAGGCTCCACCATCCCTGTGATTCTCCAAGTAAGAACACTAGAGTGGGTTGCCATTTCCTTCTCCAATGCATGAAAGTGAAAAGTGAAAGTGAAGTCACTGAGTTGCGTCCAACTCTCAGCGACCCCATGGACTGCAGCCTACCAGCCTCCTCCATCCATGGGATTTTCCAGGCAAGAGTACTGGAGTGGGATGCCATTGCCTTCTCTGAATTTCATTTCAAGTTTATTTAAATGAGAAAACTGAAGTTGACCCAGGTCATGTAACTAGAAGGCAAAGAACAAAAATATGATGTTAATGCTATCTGACTTAAGAGACCAGTTCCTAACCATTAAGTTTGGATATACACATTACATATATGTATCCTTATTTCATAATACATTTCTGATCTAAATTTAAAAGTGACATTAAGTGAAGTGATCAGTAGTGAATTCTGCTTGGTTGGTGTTTAATTTATCTGGTGGGAAGCTTTTGAACCTATGCTAATGACTGCAATTCCAAATGCTGGGTAAGCAAGGAACTGAAAATAGAGGCAAACATTAAGATAAGTCTTCAGATTTTACCTAAAAATGATCACCCAAGGAACTGAATATGAAAATTCTGCCTACTCCTGGGAGGTACTACAGGATGAAGCTACCCTGGCATGGTCACACCTAATGCTGCTCTAGAGAGGGACACATGGAAAATTTGGCAGTGGTCTGGAGTCTTTGTTCACATTGAACCTTCTGTTAACAAGATGAGTGAGTCATTTTTGCATACAGATGCTATTGCACAATCATTTGCATCTGTAACACTCTGGCTTAAGATGATTTAATAGAAAATGGAATCCTGGGAATTCTATTTAATATCTGTTCTCATCCAGGTAGGGATCTGTCTCCAGAAAAGTCTTAGTTTCCTCTGATTCTGAGACCCCAAAGAGAACTCAAGAGGCAGGAAACAACATTAAAAGAGCTTTGTGAACAGGCTTTGTTGGCTCTCTTCATTGACTGCTTTGCTTGAGTCAGTTGAAATTTCCTTGTAAGCCCAGTTACAGTTATGTTTGCCTGTCAATCCAGGCATGTTAACATAGAACTCTTCCTAAATCTGGAAGAGAATGAGCTGTTGGGGATTCATTCCCCTCCCCCAGGTTTATTGATGTATAATTGTGAACAATAGAATTGTAATATATTTGAATTGTAATATATTTGAAGTATACAAGGTGATGATTTGATATATGTATATCATGATATATGTATATGAAATGATTCTCACAATCGAGCTAATTAACACATCCATCACCTCACTGTTACTGTTTTTTGTTTTTGTTTTTGGTGGGAACATTTAAGATCTACTCTCTTGGCAAATTCCAAGTATACAATACGACATTATGAATGTAGTCAAGATGTTAATACCTTAGAATCTCAGAACTTATTAACCTTATACCTGAAACTTTGTGCCCCTTGACTATCCTCTTCCTGCTTTTGCTACCTCATAGCTCCAGATAAATACCATTTTACTCTCTACTCCTCTGAGTTTGACTTTTTCTTTCCAATTCTACATATAAGTGGGGAGTGTCCATGGTAGCTCAGTTGGTAGAGAATCTGCCTGCAGTGCAGGAGACCAGGGTTCAATCCCTGGGTAGGGAAATTTCCCTGGAGGAGGAAATGGCAAACCACTCCAGTGTCCTTGCCTGGAAAATCCCATGGACAGAGGAGCCTGGTGGGCTGCAGTCCATGGGTTGCAAAGAGTCAGGCATGACTGAGTGACTAACACACATATCAGTTCAGTCAGTCAGTTCAGTCGCTCAGTTGTGTCCGACTCTTTGCGACCCCATTGCAGCACGCCAGGCCTCCCTGTCCATCATCAGCTCCTGGAGTTCACTCAGACTCGCATCCATCGAGTCAGTGATGCCATCCAGCCATCTCATCCTCTGTCATCCCCTTCTTCTCCTTCCCCCAACCCCTCCCAGCATCAGAGTCTTTTCCAATGAGTCAACTGTTTGCATGAGGTGGCCAAAGTATTGGAGTTTTAGCTTTAGCATCATTCCTTCTGAAGAAATCCCGGGGCTGATCTCCTTCAGAATGGACTGGTTGGATCTCCTTGCAGTCCAAGGGACTCTCAAGAGTCTTCTCCAACACCACAGTTCAAAAGCACCAATTCTTCAGCACTCAGCCTTCTTCACAGTCCAACTCTCACATCCATACATGACCACAGGAAAAACCATAGCCTTGACTAGATGGATCTTAGTTGGCAAAGTAATGTCTCTGCTTTTGAATATGCTATCTAGGTTGGTCATAACTTTTCTTCCAAGGAGTAAGCATCTTTTAATTTCATGGCTGCAATCACCATCTGCAGTGATTTTGGAGCCCCGAAAAATGAAGTCTGACACTGATTCCACTGTTTCTCCATCTATTTCCCATGGAGTGATGGTACCAGATGCCATGATCTTCATCTTCTGAATGTTGAGCTTTAAGCCAACTTTTTCACTCTCCTCTTTTACTTTCAACACACATATACGTGATGTTATATAGTATTTGTATCTGTCTGGTTTTATTTCACTTAATGCCCATAAGTTTCATCCATGTTGTCACAAAAAGCAGCATTTCTTTAATTTTTAAAGGCTGAATCATGTTCCGTTCTATTTATCTATCTTTCCTATCCATATATATGCGTCTATGTTTATAATTTATTCATTCATCAGTGGACGTTTAGGTTTTTCCCTTGTCTTCGCTACTGTGTAATGCTGCAATGAATGTGGGAATGCAGGTGTATCTTCAAGATAGGGATTTTATTTCCTTTGGATAAATGCACAGAAGTAGAATTGCTGGACCATATGCTATTGTGTTTTAAATTTTTTGAGGAACCTCCATGCTGTTTTTGTAAGGTGGGGGTTCCTTTTGATTAGCTACCATATAGTCAATGGATCAGGCAAAATCCAGCTAAGTTATTTTAAGAAAAATAAAATTTGTAGTCTATCTCAGCTACCTTTTTGTGTGTGTATTTGTGTTTGAGAGACAGAGAGTATTCTTTGCCATTTTGAAGACCTAGAGAGATTGACAGGTAATCTCTGAAGTTACTTAGGTTATTTGGTTGGACATCAGTGGCCTTAATGTTCCTGCCAGCCATTTAACTTGAATCTGATGTAACCATAGACTTTTTAGTGTTTTAGGAATTTCCCAAGCAAAGCTTTGAGACACTTTACATTAAGTCCTGGTTTCTCCCTACATGTGCTAGAAATAAAATCAGGCAATCAAGTTCAACCCATAGAAGAGTGCATCTATAGTTTCTAGATATCCGACGTAGCAGGTAGGAAGAAGCTAACGTGTATTCAGTGTTTCAGATCCAGATGTTGGGTTGTCTGTTTCCAGATAGGTGAGTATGTTCTTTGTCAGCTGGGCCAGAATTTAAGGCTTTGTCAACATTAATTCTGAGTTTTGGTCAGGGGAAGGCCTTTTCCTTTTTGATTCTTTAGTCTGTTAACAGATGCCCTGGTGCTTTGTAGGGTACTAATTCATTTTTCTTGTTTAAATATCTAAATTATACTTACTCCTTAATAAAAATCAGGTTGCTCCTGAGGAAAGATATTCATTTATATGAAAATCAATGACTCCTTTCTGCCTCTTTGCCCATTTTGTTCCCTCCAGGCACAACATCTTTCAAGTATTTTTACTGATTCTTTAGTATTTTTCTTTGAATCTCTGTATAATTTGCTTGTATTTCTTCTTGAAAAAGTTTTAGTTTTAGGAATTAGTAACCAGTTTTCCACCATGGAAGATAAGAGATTAGCTTTATTTTCTCCTCCTGTGTTCCTTATACATTGACTTTCTCTGCCTTCCTATCTACCTACCTCTTAATATCATTTTATTATTTTAGTCAGTTTAATAGTTATTTACATTTTATGAAGTGTCATTAATACTCAGACTGAACTTGGGTTTAATATCCTCAGTATTCCATAATATGTAGATAATTTTGGGAGCCTTCTAAAGGGAGAGATCAAAGCATAATTTTCTGCATTATAGTCTATGGTGACTTTTTTTGCTCCTCTGAACAGCTTTATGTTTTTCCTGAAGTTTTTTTGTTTGTTTATACATTTGATAGTTTTCTATCTACTAAACAGAGTGCAACCCCAAATTAAACATCAGTGTTCTGCCAGTTTTCACTGTTAATGTAATTTCTTCCATGGCATTCTTTCTGTCCTAGTCTGGACACAGCTCCCTTCATTTTTCTTTGTCCCTTAGTGGTTTCCTTCATTTTCTTCCTGTGTTGGATCTTTTACGTGTGGTGGTCATCTTGGCTGATTCTTTATTCCCAGGTTGATCACTCCCAGATGTATCTCTGACTCAGTCTTCAGGCTTGCAAAGTTGACTCCAAGAAAGCCCATTTATTTATTGAGTGGATCTCTCGATCTCCCTAAAACTTTTTTGATGAGATTAACATATACTGCAGGCTTCCTAGGTGGCAGTGGTAAAAGAATCTGCCTGCCAGTGCAGGAGATGCCAGTTTGATTCCTGGGCCAGGAGGATCCCCTGGAGAAGGAATGACTACCCACTCCAGTATTCTTGCCTGGAGAATTTCGTGGACAGAGGAACCTGGTGGGTTATACAGTCCACAAGGTTGCAAAGGGTCGGACACAAGTGAGCACACGGGCACAGCGTAGCACAACATGTACTGCACTTAATCCTCCTCTTTTTGGAAAGATGCTTCTGTTCACAAGTGTACCTGATGTTCTTCACATAAAGGCTCTCTCTTCTTAAAAACAAACCTCTGAAGTTTGGCTCATCCCCAGATTTGTGAAATTAAGGACAATATCTGGATATCTTCTCTTCAAATTGACTTTTTATCAACTGTCTTTACTATGCCACCCCATTTCTCCTCCCTTTTGGGAAATGTTAACAGTTCCTAGCCTTTAGGGGATTTGGGCAAGTCGAGTGGAACTTCTCCCAGTTCTCTTTTAATGTTTAGGTTTCTTGAATTCTCTATGGCATTTGCTACTAATCCATCTACTTTCCATCTTCCAATATTTTATTATCATTTTCTCCTGTTATTTCTCCTGATCCTTGTGGATTTATGCATTGTAAAATCTTTTACTGGCATTTTATTGGGGTTATGGAAGAGAGTGAGAGTAGATAAATAAATCCATTTTCCATCTTTTACTAGGGACCCATCATATTTACATATTTAAATGCACTCTTTCAATCAAAAAACTAAAACAAAACGTTAAAATCCATCTGCCTTGTCTCCCTTCAAACAACCAACTTCAAACTTGAACTGCTGCAGAATCACAAATGAAGTCTTTTCTTAAGATGTTTGTCAGACTTGAAGTATTTCTTGTCAATATAAGATATTAATCATTTCAAACTAAATGTTTTTAATTATCAAGATTATTAAATGGCCTCTGAAAGTAATATCTCGGGAGGCATTGCAAAATATTCTGCCAAGGGCATGCTAGCCTTTTTGAAAGAGATTTTCCTGTATCCCTTGGAGAAAAGAGATATCATGTGTCCTGTATTGTTTGGTGCTGAAGATGTGGGATGGATTTTTCTGTGGGGAAGAGAGTGTCATATCACTGGAAGTGCTCCAAGAGAGGTTAAGTAACATTTATCAGATACTCTAATGTTTTTATATGAGATTAGAATAATAAAAGTCTAAAATCCCTTCCAGCCTCTAGGCCTGTGAGACTATGACTTTTGGTGAGAATTTCTCTAAAATCTGCATCCTTAAACACTGGCTTTGTTATGGTATGATGACCTCATGCTATGGTTGGAGGAAACAACTAGACTTAGATACTCGAATTCATGTGAGCCAATTCTGTGCTTGTTTTATGTACCACTCTCTCCCTAGTGGCTAACATTTGTGATTGTGCATATGGATGTTCAAGAAATATTTAAAGAAAGAGAAAAAAAGAGAGAGAAAGAGGAGGGGGAGAAGAGCAGAAAGGAATAAAAAAGAAGAGTTCAGAATGCTAAAGCATTCTGGAAAAATAATAGCAATAACAGTAGTGGTGAGCTGTAGTGTTTTATTATAATTGTGGCTGAAGGTAGGGTCATTCCAAGAGAGAGGGTCATAAGTTTCAACATCAACTATAGAGAGTCCAATAAGGGCTTTTCTCCTGGGTTCTTCTCTCACCTAAAATATTTAAATCCATATTGAGATGGAATAGCATTCTATTCCCAGTGTTACCACTGTGCTTAGATATTAGAGACTCTTCACCTAGCCCTCTAATCTGTACATAAGTAATTGAAGCTCAAAAAGTTTAAGTGACTTGGTCAGATAAACCAGGGCTCAGAAGTTGAGTACAATAGGTTATTTGATCCCGTGTCATGAAATTTCACTGCAGTCTTGTTTCCACCATCTTTTTAAGACAAATTTTCAGGAGAAAAGAATTAAAAATTTCTCAAGATAGTCTGAGGGCTGTGTGGAACACTGGCTTGTTAATGAAGTTAGTGATTGGAGTAAAGCCGATGGGAGTTGATTTTGTGTTCTGTCATGTTATGATTG
Organism: Ovis canadensis; assembly: GCF_042477335.2. Lineage (NCBI taxonomy): Eukaryota > Metazoa > Chordata > Mammalia > Artiodactyla > Bovidae > Ovis > Ovis canadensis. The sequence goes on along the minus strand of NC_091253.1, from coordinate 41,828,958 downwards.
TGCTTCCCTGATGGTTCTGGCGGTAAAGAATCCGCCTGCAATGCAGGAGAACTGGGTTCAATCCCTGGTTTGAAAGATCCCCTGGAAAAGGAAATGGCAACTCACTCCACTATTCTTGCCTGAGAAATCCCATGGACAGAGAAGCCTGGCAAGTTACAGTCCATGGAGGGTGCAAAGAGCTGGACACGACTTAGTGACTGAGCACATATGTGTGTGTTGTGATTATTTTTAAGCACCAGCTGGCGGTTGCTCTTCTTCTGCCTGGAACCCTGCAATGCCTTTATAAATCACGGCCTCTTCTGCTTGGAGCCTTAGAGTTGGGAATTTCAGGCCAACAGCCATTCTAATTTTGAGTGGAGATTCTGTGAGGAGGAAAGGGAAATCCTTTTAATTTGCAGAACAGTCAATACTCCATAGTGACATATTTCAGATGCGTCATATTTTCCCCTGTCTTGTGAAGAATGTATCGGTGTGTATCCATGTGTTCACAGAACAGTAGGGGAAGAGTTGAGAAGAATTGGGGAAAGGGTAGTTTGGGCTTTTAAGGATGACTTTGATAATAATATCTATATGGAAGAGTTTATAGTTAATATAATATACCTGGGAATGTTGTTATTCTGTAATATTCCAAGACATTTTATAGAGTATGTTAATAAAGGGCTTCCCTAGTGGCTCAGATGGTAAAGAATCTGCCTGCAATGGGGGAGACCTGGGTTTGATCCCGGGCTTGGGAAGATCCCCTGGAGAAGGAAATGGCTACCCACTCCAGTATTCTGGCCTGGAGAATTCCATGGACAGAGGAGGCTGGCAGACTACAGCCCATGGGGTCGCAAAGAGTCAGACACAACTGAGTGACTTTCACTTTCACTTTCACTTTTTTATACTTTAATCAATAAAATAACTCCAGATTTTTGAGAATTTTAAAGTCTCCTGAATAGCCTAAATTTGACAAAACTCCAAGTACTGTTTTTTAAGAACCGGAACTTCAAAATTTTAAACAATTGTGTTTGGGTTTTCCCTAATTTTCCTAAAGGCTTGCAAAACTCGACTGCGTGCAAGTTATGGCAAAATAAGACTTTGGCTTCAATGAGTTAAACCAGGAAATCCCCATGATACATTATTTCATTATTTGTATTTATTGTGCCATCTTTGTGTGAAAGTTTCCTTTATTTATCGTGTTAAAAGAGAGAATTTTATTGCTGTTAAATTGTCATGACCCATAGCAAATGTTAAATAAAATATTACTTTTGACATTTTTAGAGTATCCAGTTTGACCAATTTGGACAAAATTCCTCCTAAGGCTGTTTTTTCTTTCTGCCTTCCCTATTTGGACAAAGAACACAAGTTTTCTCTCATTTCTCAAAGTTGGAAATTGGACTCTTATTTTTATCTACATCAGCTTGCTTTATAAATCTTTTCATTTTTTTCTCCTAGATAAAGATGCCATATGATTTCCCTCTTTTAACTCCATTGTTTCTGTTCTTATCTAAATTCTCATCTACTCAAGCCTAGGCTATTTGATAGTATGTTAATCACAGCTTCTTTTAGGCTTTTCTAGTCCATCATCTCTCTCTCTCATAATAGTGTGACTGTGTGTGAGGAAGTGCTATAGATCAAGCATCATTTGTGCCTCAATTCAGCTGTATGCTTTTGCCAAATTATTTAATGTCTCTATGCCTCTGTTTCTTGACTTCCTACTTTTGAATTCCAGTCCCCTATAATGAAAAGGACATCTTTTTTGAGTGTTAGTTCTAAAAGGTCTTGTAGATCTTCATAGAACTATTCAACTTCAGCTTCTTCAACATTACTGGTCAGGGGATAGACTTGGGTTACTGTGATATTGAATGGTTTGCCTTGGAAACGAACAGAGATCAATCTGTCGTTTTTGAGATTGCACCCAACTACTGCTTTTGCTGACCAAGATGGCTACTCCATTTCTTCTAAGGGATTCTTGCCCACCGTAGTAGATATAATGGTCATCTGAGTTAATTTCACCCGTTCCAGTCCAGTTTAGTTCTCTGATTCCCAAAATGTTGACGTTCACTCTTGCCATCTCCTGTTTGACCACTTCCAATTTGCCTTGATTCATGGACCTAACATTCCAGGTTCCTATGCAATATTGCTCTTTACAGCATCGGACTTTGCTTCCATCACCAGTCACATCCACAACTGGGTATTGTTTTTGCTCTGGCTCCATCTTTTCATTCTTTTTGGAGTTATTTCTCCACTGATCTCCAGTAGCATCTTTCAGTGTGCTATCTTTTTGCCTTTTCATACTGTTCATGGGTTTCTCAAGGCAAGAATGCTAAAGTGGTTTCCCATTCCCTTCTCCAGTGGACCATGTTTTGTCAGAGCTCTCCTCCAGGACCCATCCATCTTGGGTGGCCCTATACATTGGCATGGCTCATAGTTTCACTGAGTTAGACAAGGCTGTGGTCCATGTGATCAGATTGCTTAGTTTTCTGTGATTGTGGTTTTCAGTCTGTCTGCCCTCTGATGGAGAATAAGAGGCTTATGGAAGCTTCCTGATGGGAGAGACTGACTGAGGGGGGAAACTGGGTCTTGTTCTGATGAGAAGGGCCATCTTCAGTAAATCTTTAATCCAAATTTCTGTTGATGGGTGGAGCTGTGTTCCCCCCCTGCTATTTACCTGGGGCCAAACTATGGTGGAGGTTATGAAGATAAAGGCAACCTCCTTCAAAAGATCCCATGCATATACTGCTACACTCAGTGTTCCCAACCCTGCAGCAGGCTACCACTGACCTATGCCTCCATTGGAGACTCCTGGACACTCACTCAAGTCTGGGTCAGTCTATTCTGGGGTCACTGCTCCTTTCTCCTGGGTCCTGGTGCACAACGTTCTGTTTGTGCCTGCAAGAGTCTATTTTCCAGTCCTGTGTAAGTTCTGGCAGCTCTATTGTGGGGTTAATGGCAATCTCCAACAAGAGGGCTTATGGCATACCTGAGTCTGCTACACCCAGAGCCCCTGTCCCTGTGGCAGTCCACTGCTGACCCGTACCTCCACAGGAGATGCTCAAATACAGTACTATCTCATTCTCTGTGAGGTCCCTGGGTCCTGGTGCACACAAAGTTTGTTTAAGAAACACCTGGAGTAACAGGCAAATTTGGCCTTGGAGTACAGAATTAAGCAGGGCAAAGGCTAATAGAGATTTGCCAAGAGAATGGACTGGTCATAGCAAAGACTCCCTTCTAACAACATAAGAGAAGACTCTACACATGGACATCACCAGATGGTTAACACCAAAATCAGGCTGCTTATATTCTTACCAGTCAAAGATAAACTCTATACAGTCAGCAAAAACAAGACCAGGAGCTGACTGTGGCTCAGATCATGAACTCCAAATTGTCAAATTCGGACTTAAACTGAAGAAAGTAGGGAAAGACCACTAAAGCATTCAGATATGACCTAAATCAAATCCCTTACAATTATTAAGTGGAAGTGAGAAACAGACTTAAGGGACTAGATCTGATAGACAGAGTGCCTGATGAACTATGGATGGAGGTTTGTGACATTGTACAGGAGACAGGGATCAAGACCATCCCCATGGAAAAGAAATGCAAAAAAGCAAAATGGCTGTCTGGGGAGGCCTTAAAAAATAGCTGTGAAAAGAAGAGAAGTGAAGAGCAAAAGAGAAAAAGAAAGATATACCCATGTGAATGTAGAGTCCCAAAGAATAGCAAGGAGAGGTAAAAATCTTCCTCAGTGATCAGTGAAAAGAAATAGAGGAAAACAACAGATTGGGAAAGACTAGAGAGCTCTTCAAGAATTGTAGAGATACCAAGGGAACATTTCAGGCAAAGATGGGCTCGATAAAGGACAGAAATGGTATGGACCTAACAGAAGCAGAAGATATTAAGAAGAGGTGGCAAGAATACACAGAAAAACTGTACAAAAAAGATCTTCATGACCAAGAAAATCACGATGGTGTGATCACTCACCTAGAGCCAGACATCCTGGAATGTGAAGCCAAGAGGGCCTTAGGAAGCATCACTATGAACAAAGCTAATAGAGGAGATGGAATTTCAGTTGAACTATTTCAAATCCTAAAAGATGATGCTGTTAAAGTGCTGCACTCAATATGCCAGCAAATTTGGAAAACTCAGCAATGGCCACAGGACTGGAAAAGGTCAGTTTTCATTCCAATCCCAAAGAAAGGCAATGCCAAAGAATGCTCAAACTACTGCACAATTGCACTCATCTCACACTAGGAAAGTAATGCTCAAAATTCTGCAAGAAAAGATTCAACAGTAAGTGAACTATGAACTGGCAGATGTTCAATCTGGTTTTAGAAAAGGCAGAAGAACCAGAGATCAAATTGCCAACATCTGCTGGTTCATCAAAAAAGCAAGAGAGTTCCAGGAAAACATCTATTGCTGCTTTATTAACTCTACCAAAGCCTTTGACTGTGTGGATCACAATAAACTGTGTAAAGTTCTTCAAGAGATGGGAATATCAGACCACCTGTCCTGCTTCCTAAGAAATCTGTATACAGGTCAGGAAGCAACGGTTAGAACTGGACATGAAACAACAGACTGGTTCCAAATAGGGAAAGGAGTACATCAAGGCCGTATATTGTCACCCTGCTTATTAACCTATATGCAGAGTTCAGTTCAGTTCAGCTCAGTTGCTCAGTCATGTCCGACTCTTTGTGACCCCGTGAATCGCAGCATGCCAGGCCTCCCTGTCCATCACCAACTCCTGGAGTTCACTCAACTCAAGTCCATCAAGTCCGTGATGCCATCCAGCCGTCTCATCCTCTGTCATCCCCTTCTCCTCTTGCCCGCAATCCCTCCCAGCATCAGAGTCTTTTCCAATGAGTCAACTCTTCACATGAGGTGGCCAAAGTACTAGAGTTTCAGCTTTAGCATCATTCCTTCCAAAGAAATCCCAGGACTGATTCTTTAGAATGGACTGGTTGGATCTCCTTGCAGTCCAAGGGACTCTCAAGAGTCTTCTCCAACACCACAGTTCAAAAGCCTCAATTCTTTGGTGCTCAGCTTTCTTCACAGTCCAACTCTCACATCCATACATGACCACTGGAAAAACCATAGCCTTGACTAGATGGACCTTTGTTGGCAAAGTAATGTCTCTGCTTTTGAATATACTATCTAGGTTGGTCATAACTTTTCTTCCAAGGAGTATGCGTCTTTTAATTTCATGGCTGCAGTCATCATCTGCAGTGATTTTGGAATCCCCCCAAAAAAGTCTGCCACTGTTTCCACTGTTTCCCCATCTATTTCCCATGAAGTGATGGGACCAGATACCATGATCTTCGTTTTCTGAATGTTAAGCTTTAAGTCAACTTTTTTACTCTCCTCTTTCACCTTCATCAAGAGGCTTTTTAGTTCCTCTTCACTTTCTGCCATAAGGGTGGTGTCATCTGCATATCTGAGGTTCTTGATATTTTTCCCGGCAATCTTGATTCCAGCTTGTGCTTCTTCCAGCCCAGCATTTCTCATGATGTACTCTGCATAGCAGTTAAATAAGTGGGGTGACAATATACAGCCTTGATGTACTCCTTTTCCAATTTGGAACCTGTCTGTTGTTCCATGTCCAGTTCTGACTGTTACTTCCTGACCTGCATATAGGTTTCTCAAGAGACATGTCAGGTGGTCTGGGATTCCCATCTCTTTCAGAATTTTCCACAGTTTATTGTGATCCACACAGTCAAAGGCTTTGACATAGTCAATAAAGCAGAAGTAGATGTTTTTCTGGAACTCTCTTGCTTTTTCCATGGTCCAGCATATGTTAGCAATTTACTCTCTGGTTCCTGTGCCTTTTGTAAAGGCACTGTAAAACCAGATTGAACATCTGGAAGTTCACACTTCACATATTGCTGAAGCCTGGCTTGGAGAATTTTGAGCATCACTTTACTAGTGTGTGAGATGAGTGCAATTGCGTGGTAGTTTGAGCATTTTTTGGCATTGCCTTTCTTTGGAATTGGAATGAAAACTGACCTTTTCCAGTCCTGTGGCCACTGCTGAGTTTTCCAAATTTGCTGGCATATTGACTGCAACACTTTCACAGCATCATCTTTCAGGATTTGAAATAGCTCAACTGGAATTCCATCACCTCCACTAGCTTTGTTTGTAGTGATGCTTTCTAAGGCCCACTTGACTTCACATTCTAGAACATCTAGCTCTAGGTGAGTGATCACACCATTGTGACTATCTTGGTTGTGAAGGTCTTTTTTGTACAGTTCTTTTGTGTATTCTTGCCACCTCTTTTCAATATCTTCTGCTTCTGGTAGATCCATTCTATTTTGGTCCTTTATTGAGCCCATCTTTGCATGAAATGTTCCCTTGGTATCTCTAAAATTCTTGAAGAGATCACTAGTCTTTCCCATTCTGTTGTTTTCCTCTATTTCTTTGCATTGATGGCTGAAGAAGGCTTTCTTATCTCTTCTTGCTATTCTTTGGAAATCTGCATTCAGATACTTATATCTTTCCTTTTCTCCTGGGCTTTTCGCTTCTCTTCTTTTCACAGCTATTTCTAAGACCTCCCCAGACATCCATTTTGCTTTTTTGCATTCCTTTTCCATGGGGATGATCTTGATCCCTGTCTCCTGTACAATGTCACTAACCTCAGTCCATAGTTCATCAGGCACTGTATCTATCAGATCTAGTCCCTTAAATCTATTTCTCACTTCCATTGTATAATCATAAGGGATTGCTTTAGGTCATACCTGAATGGTCTAGTGGTTTTCCCTACTTTCTTCAGTTTAAGTCTGAATTTGACAATAAGTAGTTCATGATCTGAGCCACAATCAGCTTCCAGTCTTGTCTGTGCTGACTGTATAGAGCTTCTACATCTTTGACTGAGAAGAATATAATCAATCTGATTTTGGTGTTGACCAGCTGGTGATGTCCACAAGTCTTCTCTTGTGTTGTTGGAAGTGGGTGTTTGCTATGACCAGTGCATTCTTTTGGCAAAACTCTATTAGCCTTTGCCCTGCTTCATATCGTATTCCAAGGCCAAATTTGCGTTACTCCAGGTGTTTCTTGACTTCCTGCTTCAGTCCCCTATAATGAAAAGGACATCTTTTTTGGGTGTTAGTTCTGAAAGGTCTTGTAGATCTTCACAGAATCATTCAACTTCAGCTTCTTCAGCATTACTGGTCAGGGAATAGACCTGGATTACTGTGATATTGAATGGTTTGCCTTGGAAACGAACAGAGATCATTCTGTCGTTTTTGAGATTGCATCCAGTTACTGCATTTGTTGACCATGATGGCTACTCCATTTTTTCTGAGGGATTCCTGCCTGCAGTAGTAGATATAATGGTCATCTGAGTTAATTTCACCCATTCCAGTCCATTTTACTTCTCTGATTCCTTGAATGTCGATGTTCACTCTTGCCATCTCCTGTTTGACCACTTCCAATTTGCCTTGATTCATGGACCTAACATTCCAGGTTCCTATGCAATATTGCTCTTTACAGCATTAGACTTTGCTTCCATCACTGGTCACATCCACAACTGGGTATTAGTTTTGCTTTGGCTCCATCCCTTCATTCTTTCTGGAGTTATTTCTCCACTGATCTCCAGTAGCACATTGGGCACCTACCTACTGACCTGGGGAGTTCCTCTTTCAGTATCCTATCATTTTGCCTTTTCATACTGTTCATGGGGTTCTCAAGGCAAGAATACTGAAGTGGTTTGCCATTCCCTTTTCCAGTGGACCACATTCTGTCAGACCTCTCCACCATAACCCGCCTGTCTTGGGTGGCCCCATAGGGCATGGCTTAGTTTCATTGAGTTAGACAAGGCTGTGGTCCTCGTGTGATTAGATTGACTAGTTTTCTGTGACTATGGTTTCAGTGTGTCTGCCCTGTGAGGCCCTCTTGCAATACCTACCATCTTACTTGGGTTTCTCTTACCTTGAACGTGGAGTAGCTCCTTTCAGCCCTCCTGCGCCTGTGCAGCCACCACTCCTTGGACGTGGGATTGCTCCTCTCTGCTGCTCCTGGCCTCAGGCATCAGGTAGCTCCTCCCGGCCGCCGCCCCTGACCTTGGACACGGGGTAGCTCCTCTTGGCCACCACCCCTGACCTCGGACGTGGGGTAGCTTCTCTCCGCGACGCTTCTGCTGCGCGGTCCGTCTCAGCCAGCACGCTTCTGCAGAATACATCATGGGAATTGCCAGGCTCGATGAAGCACAAGCTGGAATCAAGATTGCTGGGAGAAATATCAATAACCTCAGATATGCAGATGACACCATCCTTATGACAGAAAGTGAAGAAGAACAAATGAGCCTCTTGATGAAAGTGAAAGAGGAGAGTGAAAAAGTTCACTTAAAGCTCAACATTCAGAAAACTAAGATCATGGCATCTGGTTCCATCTCTTCATGGCAAATAGATGGGGAAACAGTGGAAACAGTGGCAGACCTTATGTTTGGGGGCTCCAAAATCACCATAGATGGTGACTGCAGCCATGAAATTAAAAGATGCTTACTCTTTGGAAGGAAAGTTATGACCAACCTAGACAGTATATTAAAGAGCAGAGACATTACTTTGCCAATAAAGGTCCATCTAGTGAAGGCTATGGTTTTTCCAGTGGTCATGTATGGATGTGAGAGTTGGACTATGAAGAAAGCTGAGTGCCGAAGAATTGATGCTTTTGAACAGTGGTGTTGGAGAAGACTCTTGAGAGTCCCATGGACTGCAAGGAGATCCAACCAGTCCATCCTAAAGGAAATCAGTCCTGAATATTCATTGGAAGGACTGATGTTGAAGCTGAAACTCCAATACTTTGGCCACTTGATGCGAAGAAATGACTCATTGGAAAAGGCTCTGATGCTGAGAAAGATTAAAGGTGGGAGGAGAAGGGGATGACAGAGCTTCCTGTCCATTACCAACTTCCCTGTCCATTACCAGGCTTCCCTGTCCATTACCAACTCCTGGAGTTTATTCAAACTCATGTCCACTGAGTCAGTGATGTCATCCAACCATCTCATCCTCTATGGCTATTATTATCCTCAAATTTAAGATTAGGAATTGATGCTTCAGAAAGGTAAATCACAAGCTCAAAGCCCCAAAGCTAACAAGGCATACATTTATGAATGGAATATAGGTATTGACTCCTGAGCCTGTGCATCTACCTAACAGGTCACTCTATGTCTACACATGAGCTCTGGCCAATCAGTTAACCTAGCTATTGGTAAAGCCACCATAATATTGTGTTCAACAGAGGATTGTGTAGAAATTAAATAATGTCATGAAGTGTTTATTTCAAGACGTGTCAATTAATAGTTCCTCAATAACTATTGTTATTATTACTATAGACTGTTGGTGGCACAGTGTTAAAGAATTTGCCTGCCATTGCAGGAGGCACAAGAGATATGGATTTGATCCTTGACTGGGGAAGATCCCCTGAAATAGGAAATGGCAACCTGCTCCATTATTCTTTCCTGGAAAATTCCATGGATAGAGAAACCTGACCGGCTACAATCTATGGGGTTCCAAACAGTTGGACATGGATGGGCACCTGTATACTCACACACACATTATTCTTGTTACCTCAGTGATTTTAGTAATAAAAGAAGTAAGCTGTCTTTAAAATTAAACATTACGTTAATTACTCTTCTTTTTCAAAATTTTCTGAATTACATCAGTTTATTCTTCTGGCTTAATTTAAAAATTATTTCAATAAGCTACTGATCCCCTCTAAAAAATTTGTTGGTAGTTCGTAATTGTGTTTAAACCACAAACTAATTTTAGGAGACATAACTTCTTTATAGCATTTTCTTATCAAGAAACATGGAATGTCTTGAAATACTAAGAAAGGTTTCTAATTCTTTTCTTCTTTATGACCTCAGTAAAATTTTAGAGATCTCTTTATTACAGCTCTGCATATTCTCTTAGTATTTTGTAACTATTTTATACTTCGATTCAAAATGCTATCTTTGCTTCTTCTTCTTCTTTTTTTTTTAGGTTTCGTCATCTTTACTATTTTTGTGTATGTTTCTTCAATAGTCTACCATTTCTCCTGCTCTGGAACTATATAGGCAAGGAATTAAATGATTCAAGGGCTTCCTTGTACTTGTATAGAATACTTCATTTATTTTTTAAAGGTATGTGTTGTACACCATATTTTTCATACATTTATGTGCTTGTCCACCAGGTCACATATTGTCTCTGTTTGACTGAGGAAGATATGCATGTCTGAGTATGGCATTGAAAGGCAAACTTGCAAACTTGGGCTTTGGTTTAATAAATCTAGGAAAGTGAATTTCTTTGATTGAATACTGGGAAAACTCTGTGTGGTACCTTTTGAAGTTGGTCAGAAGAAACTGATAGACTTTAATCAAGAAGAAATACCTTGAGAAAAGGCAGAGAGACAGAGAAAGGAAGTGAGAGATAATAATAGAACATATGATTATGTTAAGAAGGCATAGGATAGGAGTGTAAACATTTTATGTGGTTAAGCTCAGACTTTAGGAAAAGATGGAAAATAGGGTTCTTGTGTCAACCCAGAACAACTGATTGAGAGCGTCTTGGGTGCTGTGTGGTGCAGGATCCTGGGGCAAAGTCTGGGATCAATAGAAAAGATGCCAGACTTGGACACTAGAGGGATAAGTTTTGGCTATTTGTTATATATTACTCTCATTAATTTCTAGAAACTGATTGAAAATTTTAATGAAGTTCCCTTAGGATAAGCTAAATTATTGGCATCCAGAAGAAGAAAAGGGCTTCGCAGGTGGCATTGGTGGTAAAGAACCCACCTGCCAATGCAGGAGACTTAAGAGGCCTGAGTTTGAACCCTGGGTTGGGAAGATCCCCTGGAGAAGGAAATTGCAACCCACTCCAGTATTCTTGCCTGGAGAATCCCATGGGCAGAGGAACTTGGTGGGCTACAGTCCACAGGGTCGCAAAGAGTTGAATATGACTGAAGCGACTTAGTACGTAGAAGAAGAAAAAGGTGGTTCATAAATAGGAAAGCTAAGTTAACCACCTATCATGGGAAATTTTCCCCTATGGTTCTATGTTGCCTAAACTGACAAATGTATTTCTGATATTGGTGGTATTTGTTGATAGTATCATCAGTTTTGTCACTTAGACCCTGTTCTTCTCTTGTGGTTAACATTCTCTTGGTAAGAGTAAACTCTCGTCCTCCTCTGTGTCTCTCAGGCCTGTCTTGTAGCCCACCACTGCCTGGCATCAGTGTATTCTGCCTGTGATATCAGGTGGAGACCTAGAGCCATTTTGTTTTGTTTTGTTTTTCAGTATTGCTGAAATGTATTTTTATTTTTATTTATTTTTTAAAAATTTATTTATCTATTTTAATTCGAGGCAAATTGCTTTACACTGCTGTAGTGGTTTTTGCCATACATTGGGTATACATGTGTTCCCCATCCTGAACCCCCCTCCCACCTCCCTTACCATCCCATCCCTCAGGGCCATCACAGTGCATCAGCCCTGAGCACCCTGTACACGCATTGAACCTGGACTGGTCATCAATTTCACATACGGTAATATACATGTTTCAGTGCTATTCTCTCAAATCATCCCACCCTCACCTTTTCCCACAGAGTCCAAAAGTCTGTTCTTTACATATGTGTCTCTTTTGCTGTCTCTCATATAGGGGCATTGTTACCATCTTTCTAAATTCCATATATATGTGTTAATATACCATATTTGGTGTTTTTCTTTCTGACTTACTTCACTCTGTATAATAGGCTCCAGTTTCATCCACCTCATTAGAACTGATTCAAATGCATTCTTTTTAAGAGCTGAGTATTATTCCATTGTGTATATGTACCACAGCTTTCTTGTGTGGTATTGGAGAAGACACTTGAGAGTCCCTTGGACTGCAAGGAGATCCAACCAGTCCATTCTGAAGGAGATCAGCCCTAGGATTTCTTTGGAAGGAATGATGCTAAAGCTGAAACTCCAGTACTTTGGCCATCTCATGCAAAGAGTTGACTCATTGGAAAAGCCTCTGATGCTTGGAGGGACTGGGGGCAGGAGGAGAAGGGGACGACAGAGGATGAGATGGCTGGATGGCATCACTGACTCGATGGACATGAGTTTGAGTGAATTCCAGAAGTTGGTGATGGAGAGGGAGGCCTGGCATGCTGCGATTCATGGGGTGGCAAAGAGTTGGACATGGCTGAGCGAGTGAACTGAACGGAACTGAACCACAGCTTCTTGTCCATTTGTCTGCTGAAGACAGTATGGTACTGGCACAAAGACAGAAATATAGATCAATGGAACAAAATAGAAAGCCCAGAGATAAATCCATGCACCTATGGACACCTTACCTTTGACAAAGGAGGCAAGAATATACAATGGAGAAAAGACAATCTCTTTAACAAGTGGTGCTGGGAAAACTGGTCAACCACTTGAAAAAGAATAAAACTAGAACATTAGCACCATACACAAAAATAAACTCAAAATGGATTAAAGATCCTAATGTAAGACCAGAAACTCGAAAACTCCTAGAGGAAAACATGGGCAAAACACTATCTGACATAAATCACAGCAAGATCCTCTATGACCTACCTCCCAGAGTAATGGAAATAAAAGCAAAAATAAATAAGTAGGACCTAATTAAACTTAAAAAACTTTTGCAGAATGAAGGAAACTATAAGCAAGGTGAAAAGACAGCCTTCAGAATGGTAGAAAATAATAGCAAACGAAGACACTGACAAAGAATTAATCTCAAAAATATACAAGCAGCTCATGCAGCTCAATTCCAGAAAAATAAACAACCCAATAAAAAAATGGGTCAAAGAACTAAGCAGTCATTTCTCCAGAGAAGACATACAGATGGCTAACAAATATGTGAAAAGCTCAACATCACTCATTATCAGAAAAATGCAAATCAAAACGGCCATGAAGTACCATCTCATGCTGATCAGAATGGCTGCTATCAAAAAGTCTACAAACAATAAATGCTGGCAAGGGTGTAGAGAAAAGGGAAACCTCTTCTTACACTGTTGGTGGGAATACAAACTGGTACAGCCACTATGGAGGACAGTATGGAGATTCCTTAAAAGACAGGAAATGGAACTGCCATACAACCCAGCAATCCCACTGCTGGGCATACACATTGAGGAAACCAGAATTGAAAGAGACCTAGAGCCATTTTTAAATTAACATTTTCCCCCAGGGCTTGGCCCAGGTTTAGATCTCTCAGATGAGAGATTTCTCTTTCACATAAACTTGGTGACATTGTTCTATTCTTAAATTCTGAGAATTAGACTTTCCTTTTCTCTTTAGGGTTCCAGTTTGCTGACTGAGAAGGAAATCTTGTGTGAAACTTCTAGGAATTGATTCAGTAACTCAAGCTCTGGGTGTTTGATAAGAGTCTAGGCGGTAATGAGATCATTTTCAAATTTGTACTTCCCATGGGAAAATATTTTCCTCTCACATAGCTTTTCAAAATGATTGCCACAAAAAATTCTTAATGTTATATATGAGATTTTTGTTTGTTTTGCACTTTTAAAATATAGTTTACTCATGGTAAAATTAGTGTATAGAAGATATGCTAGGATATGTTAAGATGGAAAATTACATGTTTGGTTTCTTCTACTAAAAACTATATTTGAAAAGAACATTTTTAAAGAAATAAGTATTTTTCGGTTTGCTTTATATGCTAGTCTCCATGATTATATAATTTAAGAGAGAATATAGTAGGCTCCCAATAAGTGTTTTTTTACTCAACGGATAAAGAATGAATTGCCTTTTCATTTGTATTAGCCTAGTTCAAGTGGAAATTTTTCTAGTATTTCCATCATAGCTGAGCTTTTTTCTCTTTCTTGATTACATGGTGGAGAAGATAAACTAGCAGCAGGAGTGAGAAAATATGGCTAAAGTATTGCCATGGATCTGAGAGGGTCTCTAAGATTTTCTGCTAGCTGGGGTTGGCACTAGATGATAAGCCTAAGGAGGTGTGCTTAGCTTGAATCTTAATGCAAGGTGGAAACTTTGTAGGAGATGTACTCATCAACAGTCAAGGCTTACAGAGAGACTCAGAGAGGGTGATTCAGTTCAGTTCAGTCTCTCAGTTGTGTCTGACTCTTTGTGACCCCATGGACTGCAGCACACCAGGCCTCCCTGTCCATCACCAACTCCCAGAGTTTTCTCAAACTCATGTCCATTGAGTCGGTGATGCCATCCGACCATCTCATCTTCTGTTGTCCCCTTCTTCTGCCTTCAATCTTTCCCAGCATCAGAATCTATTCCAATGAGTCAGTTCTTCGCTTCAGGTGGCCAAAGTATTGGATCTTCAGCTTCAGTATCAGTCCTTCCAATGAATATTCAGGATGGATTTCCTTTAGGATTGACTGGCTTGATCTCCTTGCAGTCCAAGGGACTCTCAAGAGTCTTCTTCCACACCACAGTTCAGAAGCATCAATTCTTTCGTGCTCAGCTTTATGATCCAACTCTCACATCCATATATGAATACTGGAAAAACCATAGCTTTGACTAGATGGACCTTTGTCTACAAAGTAATGTCTCTGCTTTTTACTATGCTGTCTAGGTTGGTCATAGCTTTTCTTCCAAGGAGCAAGTGTCTTTTAATTTCATGACTGTTATCACCATCTGCAATGATTTTGGAGCCCAGGAAAGTAAAGTCTGTCACTGTTTTCATTATTTCCCCATCTGTTTGCCATGAAGTGATGGGACCAGATGCCATGATCTTAGTTTTTTGAATGTTGAGTTTTAAGCCAGGTTTTTCACTCTCCTCTTTCATTAAATGCTATGTTTATATCTTGTATCCTAATGACTCTTGAGAGTTCCTTGGACTGCAAGGAGATCCAACCAGTCCATTCTAAAGGAGATCAGTCCTGGGTGTTCATTGGAAGGACTGATGCTAAAGCTGAAACTCCAATACTTTGGCCACATCATGTGAAGAGTTGACTCATTGGAAAAGACTCTGATGCTGGGAGGGATTGGGGGCAGGAGGAGAAGGGGATGACGGAGGATGCGATGGCTGGATGGCATCACCAACTTGATGGACATGAGTTTGAGTGAACTCTGGTAGTTGGTGATGGACAGGGAGGCCTGGCATGCTATAATTCATGGGGTCACAGAGTCGGACACGACTGAGCGACTGAACTGAACTGAACTTAACTGAAGATATTGGAATGTTTGAGGTTTAAGTTTGTTTTTTCTGAGACACAGTGAAGAGAAAAAAGGGATGGTGGCACAGTCTTGATGGTTCTATATAATCTGGATGGCTATAATTTATCACACAATGCTGAATACTTCTAAGAATGAAAGGGATTATTATTAATAATTATGCCTGGGAAACAGGTGTAAACCTAGATTTTTCTGGTCATAGCAGGACATGTGGTTAACCTATGTATTGCAAATTGATCTCAGAGTGTTGGGAAAAGAAATCCTACATTTGGCTACTGATTTCACTTCTCCATGGAGGCTACTCCCTTAATGCACCCCAATGTGTTATTTGTGGTTGAAACAATGGACATTTTTCAGCAGTAATCTTTAAAAAAAGATTTATGATAGTGTTTCATGATTTTTTGGCATTAAGATCATCTTAAAATTGTAAACAAATTTTACACTTAAATTTTTTTGACAACCTCAAGAAACTTTTATTTACATGACTTATATTTATTGGTTTTTGCCATATTATAAATTAAAACAAATTTTAAAATATTTATTCATACATTTAAAAATAACAATTAGAAGACAGAATGCACATACTTTTCCTTACTTCTCCCACGAGTACAGCTGAAAATCCTGCACATTATATATAAACTGTACACAAGGAGACTGAAATTTGAAGAGAAGTCTGACCAACTTGGTACCTCAATATCCAAGGAACAACATGGTGGTGTGTTTCCTGGATTTCCTTTTTGCCTCTTGTATTAAAATTCAGGGTACTGGAGAAGCCAGCAACCCAGTAATGCCAATGAACACAGACAAATGCACACAACCCAACTCTAATATAAACCTGTTCTCTTTAGCCAAATGACCAAGAAAAGGATAACCTAACAGGATAGAAAGCTGTCACAACTAGTTCAGTATGAAATAGATGATTTAAATAGCCCTATAACTGCTAAGGAAATTTAATTCATAATTAAAAATCAGCTGGGATAGAAATTCCAAGGCCCACTGGAGTAAAAGGATGGTTTCACTGGAGTAAATGGATGTCCATAGGGGGAAAAAAAAATGAACCTAAACCTACACCTCACATTTGATATGGACTTCCCAGGTGGGTCTAGTGATAAAGAACCCATCTGCCAATGCAGGAGATGTAAGAGACATGGGTTCAGTCCCTGGGTTGGGAAGATCTCCTGAAAGAGGGCATGGCAACCCACTCCAGTCTTCTTGCCTAGAGAATCTCAAGGACAGAGGAGCCTGGCAGGCTAAAGTCCATAGGGCCACAAAGAGTTGGATATGACTGCAGTGCTGTCGTCTATGGAGTCGCACAGAGTCGGACACGACTGAAGTGACTTAGCAGCAGCAGCAGCAGTGACTAGCATGTACATTTGATAGGAAAATTTTCTCAGAATGGATGAAATTTAAATATAAAATATAAATTATAAAAATTTTAGACAACATTAGGAAAAATAGTTTGGATCTTAAGTTTTGGTGAAGAGTTTTTAAACATAAACATGGAAAGCATGATCCATAAAAGGAAAAAAATCAGTAAACTGGCTTCATTAGAATTAAAAGACATTTTGCTCTGTGAAGTCTCTATTAAGAGGATAAAAAGGCCACAGGTCTAGAGAAAATATTTGCAAGCCACATGGTCAACAAAAGATTTATCTCTAGGGTATATGACTCTTGAGAGTCCCTTGGACTGCAAGGAGATCCAACCAGTCCATTCTGAAGGAGATCAGCCCTGGGATTTCTTTGGAAGGAATGATGCTAAAGCTGAAACTCTAGTACTTTGGCCACCTCATGTGAAGAGTTGACTCATTGAAAAAGACTCTGATGCTGGGAGAGATTGGGGGCAGGAGGAGAAGGGGACGACAGAGGATGAGATGGCTGGATGGCATCACTGACTCGATGGACATGAGTCTGAGTGAACTCTGGGAGTTGGTGATGGACAGGGAGGCCTGGTGTGCTGTGATTCATGGGGTCGCAAAGAGCTGGACATGACTGAGCGACTGAACAGAACTGAAGGTATATGAAGAACTTTAAACTCAACATTAAAATACCCCCAAAGCGATCTAATTAGAAAATAGACAAAAGACATCGGAAAGATATTTCACCAAAGTGGATATAGAGATGATGAATAAGCAGATGAAAATACATTTGTAACCACTGGCCATTAGGGAAAGGGAAGTTAACACCGTGATTATGAGATATCATTATGTACCTGTTAGAACAGGGCCCCCTGATGGTTCAGTGGTAAAGAACCCTCCTGCCAATACAGGAAACTCAAATTCAATCCCTGAGTTGAGAAGATCCTTTGGAGAAGGAATGGCAACCCATTCCAGTATTCTTACCTGGGAAATCCAATGGACAGAAGAGCCTGGTGGGCTACAGTCCATAGGATCACGAAGAGTCAGACATGACTTAGCAACTGAGCATACACACACACACACACACACACACACACACACACACACACACACACCTGTTAGAATAATGGGAAAAAATAGTGACAATACCAAGTTCTCACCAAGATTAGAAAAACTGGACTTCTCATATGTTGCTAGTGGGAATGAAAAATGGTGAGGCCATGTCCTAAAATCTAAACCTATACTTAGGTAGGACTCAGCAGTTGAACTCCTGGGCATTTATTCCAGAAAAATAAAAACTTGTGTCTCCAGAAAAACTAATGCACATAGTGATCACACATGATATATCTTGCCTCTCAATCCTCCCAACCCCATCTAAACTCCAAGAAAGTTCCATGAAAGTATCAAATTATTTGACTCTGACCTAATTTGCTTCAAATACATCCTGGTTTTTCTCCCCACAATTACGGTGTTCTTGTTGGTTTGAATAAAGTTTTCTTCAGATGAGGCTGTGTTATTAAAACTCAAGGAATGTTAAGAGTCTGAGTTACTGAGGGAAAGAAGTAGAAATTAAAAACAATGGCATGTTCCTCCCACCCTCACACAAAATTATGAGGATGAAAATTGCACCTTTGTCATTTTACTACCCCTTTTAATATCTCTTTCTTTTCTACTGTTATGTCCATGCTCCAAACCAGTCATGTAGCCATTATTTCATTCTCCTGGAGAGCCCAGCTGATAAAACCTGAGAGTGGGTATTTGCATTTCAGTAGGAGTATCCTAAAGAATGGAACACTTTAAGACTCAAGTAAATTAATTTCTAGTGATGAAATTTCAAACTAATAGAGAAGATAATTTGGAACAAGGAGAATTACCCAACCCAACCCTAGTGGCATAGTGTGTAGCCAATCCATTCCTCTTTAAAAATACTTTTGCTTCTACCCCCATTCCAATAATCCTACAGAGTTGCCTCTGGTATGGAATAATTTATCTAAGAGAGGGAGAATAGACAAATCTTCTTGGGTCAGAAGACAAATTAAGTGAAATAAAAAATTCTTTGAATCTCAAAAGAATGGCAGCAATTTCAACATAACATGTTAAGACAATTTCAACCGGGTCAAGTTAGTTTAGGGTCAACATACTGTCATAGTGGGTACATTACGCCATGTAAGTTTTGAGGAATGTGTCCATATTCAAGTTTAATATCTTGGCAGGTCTCCTTCCACTTGGCAGATGGCTGACTCACACACAGAGTAGAAAAGGCAGTGCAGATCAGCATGGGGAGCATGGTCATCTGTTTGCAGGGATGTGCTAGGCATGAGCAGTTCAGTAAGTTTTACTTCAAAGAGACACTGGCTAAGTAGGTGTGCTGATCCTTTGCTTTGTGCTTTGATGACCACTAATGAAAGCTTTTCTTCTCCAGACTCAGTAAGAGTACTCAGCATTTGTTGCCAAGTTTTCTGAGACCTCTGGTCATTAAGACTTCACTAGCAATCTGCGCCAGCCCTGCAAGTTTAGCCCCATTGCAAATGTAATGTGATGTTAATAGTCAACATGCTTGGATAAAGAATAGGCCATGTCCATTCTTACTGGAAAGATTTGGGAAATTTCCCTGAAAATCATGTATCCATTGGACTTCTTTCTTTAACCCTGAATAGTTGTTTTTCCAAACTTTGCCACTTCTTCTAGTAATGCCTCTCACCTGTGTAATTAGAGATCTCTTAAGACTAGAGATCTCTTCAAGAAAATCAGAGATACCAAGGGAACATTTCATGCAAAGATGGGCTCAATAAAGGACAGAAATGGTATGGACCTAACAGAAGCAGTTCAAGACCCAGATAATCACAATAGTGTGATCACTCGCCTAGAGCCAGATATCCTGGAATGTGAAGTCAAGTGGGGCTTAGGAAGCATCAGTATAAACAAAGCTAGAAGAGGTGATAGGATTCCAGTGAGCTATTTCAAAGCATAAAAGACGGTTCTATGAAAGTGCTGCACTCAATATGTCAGCAAATTTGCAAAAGTCAGCAGTGGCCATAAGACTGGAAAAGGTCAGTTTTCATTCCAATCCCAAAGAAAGACAATGCCAAAAGAATGCTCAAACTACTGCACAATCATCTCACACGCTAGTGAAGTAATGCTCAAAATTCTCCAAGCCAGGCTTCAACAATACATGAACCATGAACTTCCAGATGTTCAAGCTGAATTTAGAAAAGGCAGAGGAACCAGAAATCAAATTGTCAACATCTGTTGCATCATCAAAAAAGCAAGAGAGTTCCAGAAAAACATCTATTTCTGCTTTATTGACTATGTCAAAGCCTTTGACTGTGTTGATCATAATAAACTGTGGAAAATCCTGAAAGAGATGGGAATACCAGACCCTGACCTGCCTCTTGAGAAACCTATATGCAGGTCAAGAAGCAACAGTCAGAAATAGACATGGGACAACAGACTGGTTCCAAATTAGGAAAGGAGTACATCAAGGTTGTGTATTGTCACTCTGCTTACATTTAACTTACATGCAGAGTAGTACAGCATGAGAAATGCTGGGCTGGAAGAAGCACAAGCTGGAATCAAGATTGCCAGGAGAAGTATCAATAACCTCAGATATGCAGATGACACCACCCTTATGAATTCCACCATGGGACATAGCCTCTTTTTCCTTTGAACTTTATTCTTACTATGTGTAGTGAAATGAGTTCATTTTGTTATTGATAATTGTGTATAAACCTGTTTTTTAGTTAAGAATCAAAGCAATAAAAGTAAGCAAAATACCCAAGGGAGAATGTGTTGATGGAGAAAAGAAGAGAGCTGAAAGTGAATTTCTAGAACACATGAATGAAAGCATTTAGAAACAGCTCACACATAGAGTAGAGTTGATGGATAGATTCAAGGGATTAGATCTGGTAGACAAAGTGCCTGAAAAACTATGGATGGAGGTATGTAACATTGCACAGGAGGCAGTGACCAAAACCATCCCAAAGAAGAAGAAATGCAAGAAGGCAAAGTGTTGTCTGAAGAGGATTTGCAAATAGCTGAGAAAAGAAGTGAAAAGCAAGGGAGAAAGAAAAAATATACCCAACTGAATGCATAGTTCCAAAGAAATGCAAGGAGAGATAAGAAAGCCTTCTTAAGTGAACAATGCAAAGAAACAGAAGAAAACAATAGAATGGGAAAGACTAGAGACCTCTTCAAGAAAATTGGAGATACCAAGGGAATATCTGATGCAAGGATGAGCATGATGAAGGGCAGCAATGATGCAGAAGAGTTTAAGAAGAGGTGACAAAAATACACAGAAGAACTATACAGAAAAGGTCTTAATAACTAGGAAAACCGTGACGGCGTGCTCACTCACCTAGACAGCCAGACTTCCAGGAGTGTGAAGTCGGGTGGGCCTGAGAAAATATTACTAGGAACAGCGCAGTGGATGTGTCTGTATGGGAAACGCTCAGCGGACTCTAGAAACAGTGAGGTCTGATATCAGTATTTTGCTGTTTCCTGTTTAGTGTTGCAATTTTTCTATTATTTTTAAAAATTTATTAATTTTATAATTGAAGGATAATTGCTTTACAGAATTTTGTTGTTTTCCATCAAACAGAAATGACCCCTCCTTCTTGAACCTCCCCATCCCACCCCTCTAGATTGATGCAGAGCCCTTGTTTGAGTTCCCTGAGACATACGGCAAATTCCCGTGGGGTATCTATTTTACATATGGTAATGTAGGTTTCCATGTGACTCTCTCCATACACCTCACCCTCTCTTCCTCTCTCCCCATGTCTGTAAGTCTGTTCTCTGTGTTTGTTTGCTGCTCTGCAAATAAATTCTTCGTATCATCTTTCTAGATTCCATATATATGCCTTAGTATTGTAATTCTTAATATTTGACAAATTCTGTTTTGCATTTAAAAATTTTAGAAAGAAATGTGGTCTAGGTTTGAATTCATACATGCATACTATATATAATATTTTTTAAAGAGTAGACCACCATGATGTGTTAGAAGTTTGGCCTCACAAGTCAAACACATTTGTAGCTTGCCTCAAGTATCCTCTACTCATGATCATCTAAACACATATGGTTTGGAATATAAAAGTCATCTTATTAAAAACAGCCTCATAGCAGACCACATTGCATAGAATGAGCTCTGATATAAATTGACCACCTTTTATGTAGATGGCTCACATACAATAAAACTTCATTAACTTCAAATACCAGGCACCAGAATATTAAGGCACTCTGAATAAAAAGAGAACGAGTGGATCTAATCATCTGGGGAATAACAGCTTGCTCATTGAATTAGCTATAACTTGTGACAAATTACTATTTGATTAATGAGATTTAAGGCTGGCAGTGTGGCTATGTTTGTATGTGTGAAAGATCCATGAAAAATAAGCAGATTTTTCTATCTGTCTGGGGCAAAAGGAATGAGGCAGATCACAGCAGGGACTATGAACTCTGATTAACAAGAATTGTGCTTTCAAGGTGGGTCAGTCAGTTTTGGACTGTCCTCTGTGAACCTAGTGCACACTGCTTCATGGCAGTATATAAATGAAATCAGTTCCTAGAAAAAAAAAATCCTCATGCGAGGTTGAATCTGCAAGCAGAGTATTTAACAAGTTAAAAACAAGATGCAAGGATGAAGTAATATCACCTGCAAGAGTTTCATATGAGCACTAAATATTTTAAAAGTTGGAACTCATGTCCATAGTGACATGAGTAATTCGTTCGATCATTTGTAGGATGTAGAAAACTGCTGACACTGTCAGACATGGATTTCATTTAAATATATTATTTTGAGAACGGCTGATTAGGAGTAAAATAGGAATAATGCATTCCGTGGAATAGACATATTTGAGAAGTTTGTGCGTATTAGAATTATGTGGTCAGATAAATGAGGTTTGACCAGGAAACATGGTTTTAGCTGTAGCACTGTAGGTAAAAAACTACAGTGTTTTTCTATGACATGAAAGCAAGACTTGTGATTGCAAGGCAAGTCTCCAGTATTTCCAAGAACTCAACTGAAAGCCAGCATTTAGTATGTTATGCATTTTATGTTTCTTATTCTGCTTAATCCGCACAACCACCATCTGAGATGGAAATTTTCAGCATCCCCTTTTCAAACAGGAGTCAACTGAGAGTGGGTCATACATAATTAGGTAAAAGTGGGAATCAAATCTCAATATTAAAGTCAAGAGCACAGTCTTTAACCACTACTTATTGCTTTCTTCCAAGAAAGTACATAGCAATTTGCAAAAACTCTGTCAACTGAAAAAAAAAAAAGCATAACCTAAAAGTTGAGAACTATGCTTTATTTGGTCAATTTTCTAAGAACTTCAAATCACTGAGGGACTGCTTCAAAGAGGTAAGGGAGGAGCCAGAATATATTAATACAAAGGTTTTTGCAACAAAAACCAGGTGGTCAGAACATCAAAATATTACTGTTAATTAAAGATAATCAGACATCTGAAATTAGTGGATGTAGTGCTTCTCTATGTTTGGGAAGATGCCAAAGTCTGGGCTCACTGAAATCATTCCTTTGATAGGCACCTTATCCAAGGCCAGTAACCTCTTCTTTCTGATCCTGAGTGCCCTCAGGGTGCACCATTGGAAGCCACTGGGTGGCTTGGCCACAATATCCTTTGTTTGCAGATATGGCAAGAAGCTTCTTAATCCCCAACCCTATTGCTGACTTTCCATGTTATCTCCTCAGGATAAAATTGCTAAAGCATCTCAGACTTTCTGTGCAATGCAAATAGAATGGGGTGACTATTGACTTGGTGACTCATTTGTCTGTGATTTAAAAATAAAGGCACAGTATCTGTACTCTAAGTGCTCATAGTTGGTGCATTAAGTGCAATTGTCTAAGTGCCATTGCCTAGTTGCCCATGATCATCTTTTTTACCCGGCTGTGTTTAAAAAGCCCAGTCTACTCTCAAAGCTGCCCTTGAATCATAACAGATTGAATAGCACTCCTGCTACAGGGAACAGTAAACAAGGCAGCCACCTCCTTGCCATATGACTTCATTTTACCTCATTCCCTTGATACTTCATTCTTTCAATATTATTTTAATTATAGATTTTTTTTCTGTTAAGACTGGTTTTCCCTAGATATTTGACATTCAAATAAAAAAGGTTGAATTCTTAGATACAGTTTTAATGGAAAATGTGGTAGAAGAGTTGATCATTGATAGGGCTGCCTAACATGAAAAGTAATTTGACCATCCAATCAGCTTCAAAATCAGGAGTTTCCAGAAAGTCACTGAAGTACATTTACATCTCCATGGCAGCTGGAGATGAGCAGAGACCAGCTACTAGGTATCATAGAGCAAGAAATAGGAATATTTGCATTAAAATCTTCCAACTACTTTGAGAGTCAATTGAGTAGAATAATAGGTATCTAAAAGGATCTACACATATAAGATCTAGAAATAAAATTTGAAGAATGCCAAAAATCACTCAAATTTAGGATAAATTCATTGTCATTTCCATCTAATCTTCCATGTCATTCTGACAATTTCAACTTGCCAAGTGGCAATACCAAAAATCTCTCTAACTGTATGATCTTTGGTGAGTCGAGACAGAGTAAACAGAGCTGGTGCTGAGCTATTTCCACATATTACCTCTGCTTAAAGAAATTAATCTGTTTGGCTGCCAAGTTCGATGCTGTTGCTGTTTAGTCACTAAGTCTTGTCTGACTCTTTGTGACCCATGGATTACAGCATGCCAGTGCTTCATTATCTCCTGGAGTTTGTTCAAACTCATGTTCATCGAGTTGGTGATGCCATCCAACCATCTCATCCTCTGTTGCCCCTTTCTCCTCCCCCCTCAATCTTTCCCAGCATCAGGGTCTTTCCCAATAAGCTAGCTCTTCATATCAGGTGGCCAAAGTATTGGAGCTTTAGCTTCAGCATCAGTCCTTCCAATGAATATTCAGGGTTGATTTCCTTTAGAATTGACTGGTTTGATCTCCTTGCAGTCTAAGGGACTCTATGTACATGGTCTGAAAGCTCCATCACAGGGAGAAGCCTGAATTAAAAACAGCTCCCCTACATTATTCATCATTGTAGATTTGGGTCTCCTTGTTGGAAGAAACCTTGGAGATCTTAAGAATGGAGAACTATGAATAAAAAGTCCCAGATCAAAGGGTAGAAACATTTATAGTCATGAATACTTTTAAGTAATCCATAAAACAGCTTTTACATCATACACGTTGCTTAATTTGAACATCCTGTTTTTGATCCTATAAGTGGGTTAAATGGGATGTGAATATTGGCAGTTGCAGTAGGCAGTGTTCCAGTGGCGGGCAACTTGGAGCACAAACCAGAAACTATAAAGTAATTTTTAAACCATACATTTGATCTAATTAGCTCCTAGGCCATCAGCAAATGCCATTATAACATAAGCTTCTATTTTTTGCTCATTTTTACTGTTTTATAGAATTGTGATTCAGTGAAACGGCTTCCCAGGTGGCAATAGTGGTAAAGAAACTGCCTGCCAATGCAGGAGATGTAAGAGATGTGGGTTCGATCCCTGGGTCGGGAAGATCCCCTGGAGAAGTAAATGGCAACCCACTCCAATATTCTTGCCTGGAGAATGCCATGCACACAGGAGCCTGTTGGGCTATGGTCCATAGGGTTGTACAGAGTTGGACATGACTGAAGAGACCTACCATGCACACGACTCAATGGAAATAGAAGAACAATATGTAGCATAAAAGAGATATTCACTTTGGGAGCTGAAATGTCTGTTTTTTTCAATATTTAACTTATTTGTTCATTCATTCATTTATCTAAAAAACATATACTGAGTATCTATAAATGCAGTAGTTATTTCAAATGTTGTCTTGTTACAGATATATGATCCTAGACAAGACCCTTAAATTATGAGGATTTTCTCTTCTCTATAATAAAGAAAAAACATTTCTCATAATGGAGAAAACACCTAAAAGATTGTGTGTATGTATATGTGTATTTGCAGGTTAATAAATATAGTCACTATTTAGAATAATCATATATAAAATGCTGTGTGATAAAATATGCAGTTGTAGCATAATTGTTACAAAAGAATTGAAAATACTGTATCCCTCAGACTACTTCCCTAAAGAGACACTTATTAGGATAATATGTCTTTGTATTGTCTGGATTGATTTTGCACTTGAAGTCAGTGCAATTTTCCGTTAGTGCTTGTATAGAAGAAAGATCTTGTGAATGGGATTCAGTCTGACTGTTTTGACCATGGGTTTCCACAGCTATTCTTTTCCTTGCCCTTCATTGATTGACTTTTCACTAGTTATTAGTGCTTTAATTCACAGTTGGAAACTTTGACTAGAATGGCATTATTGGGGTTAGAATCATGGTTACTATTGCTGAATGGATCCTTTATATTTGCAGATCCACTTATACTTATTTTCAACTTAACCATTTCCTACTTAAATCTGGAAGGTTAGATCAGGTATTAACATCCCATCTTATAGATGACAAAACTAAGACTCAGTGTCATGAACCAGTAAATGTTAATTTCAGGAAAGGAACTCAACACTAAAAATTTTCATTGTTTCTTCCACTACTTAATGATTCTCAACAAGGTGCTGTTCTTCATTATGGCAATAAATTAAAACTTCAGAGGATGTAGGTATATGAACAGTTTGAAATTATAAAAATGCTAAACTGTAATTCACTTGCTTTTCACCATATTTAGTTTATTTGGCAATATCCGCAAGTACAGTACAGTTCAGTTGCTCATTCATGTCGACTCTTTGCAACCCCGTGGACTGCAGCACGACAGGCTTCCCTGTCCATCACCAATTCCCAGAGCTTGCTCAAACTCATGTCCATCAAGTCAGTGATGCCAGAATGAAAATTTTAAGTTTATTGAAGGTGTATTGATTAAGTCATTTGTATACCACCTTAATAATTTTTGTATGTAAATCTCATATCTATATTATAATTTACTCGATATTTTACTCTGCTTTTAGTTAAATCTATTTTTAAAAGAAGTTTTACATCATTGTGGGTGAAAAGCTGCTACAAAAATAAGGTAGCCAACAAATAAAAGAAAAAATGTTAAAATGAAATATAGATATATCTACTGCTACTGCTGCTGCTAAGTCACTTCAGTCGTGTCCAACTCTGTGCGACCCCATAGACGGCAGCCCACCAGGCTCCCCCATCCCTGGGATTCTCCAGGCAAGAACACTGGAGTGGGTTGCCATTTCCTTCTCCAATGCATGAAAGTGAAAACTGAAAGTGAGGTCGTTCAGTCGTGTCCGACTCCTAGCGACCCCATGGACAGCAGCCTACCAGGCTCCTCTGTCCACGGGATTTTCCAAGCAAGAGTACTGGAGTGGGGCGTCATTGCCTTCTCCGATAGATGTAGCTAAAGACCTCATAATTGTTGCTTTTTCACTTTACCTAGAGTGAATCATACTTTAAGAACTTTTGGGGTTAAAAATATGAGAAATATTGTGTTATACATTGTCTCTCCTAATAACTTTCAATATTTCCATACCTCATTAAAACTGACTGAAATTTACAGAGTCCAGAATTTTTCTCTTTAATTTGTGAAAATTGTTTCTTTATTTTTACATATTGTTTGATGTGAAGTTGTCTCATAAGTGTCCTCTAGAATCTATTCTCTTCCTATTTTCAGCATTAGGTTCTTCCCCATGTCACCAAATTTTAACTGAACACATAGGCAAGTTAATCATAAACAATATTTGTTAGTCCTCATTGCAATTAGATGTTGCCATGTAACTAAGCTATGGCCAGTGAGATGTGAACAGAAGTGATATGTGTAACCATCACATTATCAGCTTAAAAGGAAATTATCTGTGTTCTCTTTTTCCTTCTTCTTCCCCACAAAGTGCTCTAACTAGTAAATTTAGTATTCTCATTTTCTAGTGGAGAGATATTTATTAATGAGAAAATATTTGCAAGAGAAATATTTGATAAAGGACTGTTACCTAAAATATGCAAAGAATTCAAACTCTATAACAAAAATAAACATCCCAATTTAAAAAAAGACCTGAGCAGACACCTCACCAACAAGATGTACAGGTGGCAAATAAGCTTATGAAAAATTCTCCACATTATATGTCATCAGGGAAATTTAAAATAAAACCATGAACTTTTTAAATTAAAACAATCCAACCTGTTAGCGTAATAGGATTCCAGAATTCTGACAACACCAAATGCTGATGAAGTATCAGAAACTCTCATTCACTGCTGGTAGCAACGAAAAATGGTAGAGTCCCTTTGGAAGGTAGTTTGGCAATTTCTTACAAAACTAAACATGCCATACAGTCCAGCCATCATGCTACTTGGTAATTTGGTAATAGAATAAGTATAAAAGAAAAGAGAAGGAATCAGGATGGCTTTAAGATGGTTAGTGTGAACAGATGGACTGATAAAAGATGCTTATGGGGAGTGGACTGGGTCTGGAGATAAAAATTTGGGAGTCATTAGTATATAGACTTTTAAAACCATGGGATTCAATGATACCAATGAGGGAATAACTGAAGATAGTAAGCAGTCAATAAGTGATAGCTGTTATGAAGAAATACAAATTTACATTTTGAGGAAAATGTTAGCCTGTTTGAAGTTTCCCCAGAGGTGACATGTCCCACTGTCTTTGTGAAACACAAACATTTAATATCCAAGTTATATAGCTTTTCACAAAGTAACAAGTCAAAAATTTAGTCTGACCTAAGATTTCAGAATCATGATTGAGAGCCAAGTTAGAGGGAGATATACATAGAGATGGGCTCCCTACCTACAGTTTTGTGGGATAAGCAATAAAATTATAACAAGTTAGATAAACATTAATTTTTTTTCTAGTTCATTTATTTAACAAATACTGAAAATCTCTAACACAGGCACTTGGGATATAAAAATGAGTAAAACACAGTCCTTACCCTCAACGAGCAATGACCCTACTAGGAAAATTATGATATCATACAATGATAAAGGCATGTATTTGTGATGGAGGTACACAACAGCACTGTGTAGCATGCCTGATTCAGCCAGAGGGACAGAAAGGTAATCAAGGCAAGCTTTGAGAAAGAGGTAACACGACAAGTATAAATAGATGAGTGGAAATTAACTATGTGCCCAAGGTGGCTGTAACACCGGAGTCTAAGGGGATATATTAATACATGCCAAAACCACATATCTCAGCCTTCTAAAGATATGTCTTATCTAAATAAGGCCTCAATGTTAGACTCTGAATTTTTAAAAAGATTAATTAATTTATTTTAATTGGAAGCTAATTACTTTACAATATTGTCATGGTTTTTGCCATACATTGATTGACATGAATCAGCCTCGGGTATACATGTGTGCCTCCATCCCGAACCCCTCTCCCACCTCCCTATCCCATCCCTCTGGGTTGTCCCAGTGCATTAGCTTTGAGTGCCCTGTTTCATGCATCGAATTTGGGCTAGTGATCTCTTTCTAATATGATGATATACATGTTTCAATGCTATTCTCTCAAATCACCCCACACTCACCTTCTCCCATAGAATCCAAAAGTCTGTTCTTTATATCTGTGTCTCTTTTGCTGTCTTGCATGCAGGGTCATCATTCAATTCAGTTCAGTCACTCAGTCGTGTCCGACTCTTTGTGACCTCATGAACCACAGCGTGCCAGGCCTCCCTGTCCATCACCAACTCCCAGAGTCCACCCAAACCCATGTGCATTGTGTTGGTGATGCCATCCAACCATCTCATCCTCTGTCGTCCTCTTCTCCTCCTGCCCTCAATCTTTCCCAGCATCAGGGTCTTTTCAAATGAGTAGCTCTTCACATCAGGTGGCCAAAGTATTGGAGTTTCAGCTTCAACATCAGTCCTTCCAATGAACACCCAGGACTGATCACCTTTAGGATGGACTGGTTGGATCTCCTTGCTTTCCAAGGGACTCTCAAGAGTCTTCTCCAACACCACAGTTCAAAAGCATCAATTCATCTGTGGTCAGCTTCTTTTATATTCCAACTCTCACATTCATACATGACCACTGGAAAAACCATAGCCTTGACTAGATGGACCTTTGATGACAAAATAATGTCTCTGCTTTTGAATATGCTATCTAGGTTGGTCATAACTTTTCTTCCAAGGAGTAGGCATCTTTTAATTTCATGGCTGCAATCACCATCAGCAGTGATTTTGGAGCCCAGAAAAATAAAGTCAGCCACTCTTTCCACTGTTTCCCCATCTATTTCCCACGAAGTGATGGGTCCAGATACCATGATCTTAGTTTTTTGAACGTTGAGCTTTAAGTCAACTTTTTCACTCTCCTCTTTCACTTTCATCAAGAGGCTTTTGAGTTCCTCTTCACTTTCTGCCATAACAGTGGTGTCATCTGCATATCTGAGATTATTGATATTTCTCCTGGCAATCTTGATTCCAGCTTGTGCTTCTTCCAGCCAAGGGTTTTTCATGATGTACTATGCATAGAAGTTAAATAAGCAAGGTGACAATATACAGTCTTGACGTACTCCCTTTCCTAGTTGGAACCAGTCTGTTGTTCCATGTCCAGTTCTAATTGTTGCTTCCTGACTTGCATACAGGTTTCTCAAGAGGCAGATCAGGTGGTGTGGTATCCCATCTCTTTCAGAATTTTCCACAGTTTATTGTGACCCACACAGTCAAGGCTTTGGCATAGTCAAGAAAGCAGAAATAGATGTTTTTCTGGAACTCTCTTGCTTTTTCGATGATCCAGCGGATGTTGGCAATTTGATCTCTGGTTCCTCTGCTTTTTCTAAGAGCAGCTTGAACATCTGGAATTTCATGGTTCACGTATTGCTGAAGCCTGGCTTGGGGAATTTTAAACATCCCTTTACTAGTGTGTGAGATGAGTACAATTGTGCAGTAGTTTGAGCATTCTTTGGCATTGCTTTTCTTTGGGATTGGAATGAAAACTGACCTTTTTCAGTCCCGTGGCCACTGCTGAGTTCTCCAAATTTGCTGGCATATTGAGTGCAGCACTTTCACAGCACCATCTTTCAGGATTTGAAATAGGTCAACTGAAATCAGATTGATTATATTCTTTGCAGCCAAAAATGGAGACGCTCTATACAGTCAGCAAAAACAGGACCGGGAGCTGACCATGGCTCGGATCATGAACTCCTTATTGCCAAATTCAGATTGAAATTGAAGAAAGTAGGGAAAACCACTAGAACATTCAGGTATCACCTAAATCAAATCCCTTATGACTATACAGTGGAAGTGAGAAATAGATTTAAGAGACTAGATCTGATAGACAGAGTGCCTGAAGAACTATGGATAGAGGTTCATGACATTGTACAGGAGATAGGAATCAAGATCATCCCCAAGAAAAAGAAATGCAAAAAAGCAAAATGACTGTCTGAGGAGGCCTTACAAATAGTTATGAAAAGAAGGGAAGTGAAAAGCAAAGGAGAAAAGGAAAGATATACCCATTTGAATGAAGAGTTCCAAAGAATAGCAAGGAGAGATAAGAAAGCCTTTCTCGATAAGAAAGCTGTGGTACATATACACAATGGAGTATTACTCAGCCATTAAAAAGAATACATTTGAATCAGTTCTAATGAGATGGATGAAACTGGAGCCGATTATACAGAGTGAAGTAAGCCAGAAAGAAAAACACCAATACAGTATACTGACAGATATATATGGAATTTAGAAAGATGGTAATGATGACCCTGCATGCGAGACAGCAAAAGAGACACAGGTGTATTGAACGGACTTTTGGACTGTGAGGGAGAGGGAGAGGGTGGGATGATTTGGGAGAATGGCTTTGGAACATGTATACTATCATGTAAGAAACGAAGCGCCAGTCTATGTTCAATACAAGATACAGGATGCTTGGGGCTGGTGCATGGGGATGATCCAGAGAGATGATATGGGGTGGGAGGTGGGAGGGGGATTCAGGATTGGGAGCTTGTATACACCTGTGGCAGATTCATGTCAATGTACGGCAAAACCAATACAGTATTGTAAAGTAAAATAAAGTAAAAAAAAAAAAAAAAGAAAGAAAGCCTTCCTCAGCAATCAGTGCAAAGAAATAGGGGAAAACAGTGGAATGGGAAAGACTAGAAATTTCTTCAAGAAAATTAGAGATACCAAGGGAACATTTCATGCAAAGATGGGCTCAATAAGGGACAGAAATGGTAGGGGGTCATCATTACTACCTTTCCAAATTCCATATAGATGCATTAATATACTGCATTGGTATTTTTCTTTCTGACTTACTTCACTCTGTTTAATAGGCTTCAGTTTCATCCACCTCATTAGAACTGATTTAAATGTGTCCTTTTTAATAGCCGAGTAATATCCCATTATGCATGTGTACCACAACTTTCTTATCCATTCATCTGCCAATGGATATCTAGGTTACTTCCACGTCCTAGCTATTGTAAACAGTACTGTGATGAACATTGGGGTACATGTGTCTCTTTCAATTCTGATTTCCTCAGTGTGTATGCCCAGCAGTCGGATTGCTGGGTCATATGGCAGTTCTGTTTTCAGTTTTTTAAGGAATCTCCACACTCTTCTCCATAGTGTCTATACTAGTTTGCATTCCCACCAACAGTGTAAGAATGTTCCCTTTTCTCCACACCCTCTCCAGCATTTATTGTTTGACTTTTTGATAACAGCTATTCTGACCGGCATGAGATGGTACCTCATAAATCACATCAAGATCCTCTATGACCCACCTACCAGAGTAATGGAAATAAAAGCAAAAATAAACAAATGGGACCTAATTAAACTTGAAAGCCTTTGCACAATGAACAAAACTATAAACTAGCTGAAAAGACAGCTTTCAGACTGGGAGAAAATAATAGCAAACAAAACAACTGACAAAGAATTAATCTCAAAATATACAAACAGTTCATGCAGCTCAATACCAGAAAAATAAATGACCCAATCGAAAAAATGAGTCAAAGAACTAAATAAACATTTCTCCATAGACTCTGATTTTTAAATTTATTGTCTTTAAAGGGAAGTAGTTATGTAAAGAATGCTCCTGCATCTGTTTCAAGGTTGCCTTTTTACATGTTTTATATTTTGAGTATGTGAAAGTGAAGTCACTCAGTCGTGTCCGACTCTTTGTGACCCCATGGACTGTAGCCTATCAGGCTCCTCTGTCCATGGGATTTTCCAGGCAAGAGTGCTGGAGTGGATTGCCATTTCCTTCTCCAGGGGATCTTCCTGACCCAGGAATCGAACCTGGGTCTCCCGCATTGCAGGCAGACGTTTTACCATCTGAGCCATAAATATAAGATAAATTCCTCCCTAGGAAAATTTTTTGTTTCTCTTGATGAACTAGCATCTTCTGTTATTGAGACTTTGAGTACTTTTGCCTTGGTGCCAAGAAATGCAGAGCCATATTTATAAATGCTCAGTCATGATAGCTAAAACCAACATTTCTATTCAGTTTATTTTCCCCTAGAGTCTATGATGTTTTCTGTTTCTGCTATTAAATAATCTGATTATATGCTTGTGTAGTCTGCTTTTTCAAGTAGAATAAAGGAAAATTTAGGAATTGTCGAGTTTGTCTGGTATGTAGCAGAAAAAGTTGTCAGTGAAAAGAATGAAATAGGTATACAGGAAGGGATGGAGTTGAAAGTAGTAGTTCTCTCTATGAGATTGCCAGTCAGGCTTGTTGACCTCAAAACTGGAGGTGGTACTGCAAGGAAACCTATAGCTCACACAGAAACATGAAACTAGAAATTGTGTTTTCCCTGTCAGGTTGTCACAGGCTATTTTCTCTTTCCTTGCGCATTCTTTAGAGGTAAGATTGCTGCAGTCAGAATCTGGACTGTCTTCTTAAGAAAGAGGGATTCTGACTTATGACATGGAAATGCCCTCAAATTACAATATTATGCTAAGTGAGCACTCAGTTTCTGATGTATAAACATTACCAAACTTTTGCAGAGCACTGAGATGTTAAGAGTGAAGTAGTAAACTTAACAGAAGCCCTTACTCCTCAAGAAACAGATTTAGCATAGAAAGTGAAAGAAAATATGAAAAGAGGTATAAATAATCATTGCATAAATACTTGAGAGAGTAGCCAGTTCTTACAAATGAACAAAAATCGATTACTACAAAAAGAATAGTCAGTCTTGAATAATTAAAAACATAAATGATGAAATAAAAACTTAATAGATTAGTTGAGTAGCATATAAGACAGAAGAGAAGATAAATTTGATGAATTCAAGATTTTTGTGTTAGGTAAACAAATCCATCAAATTCAGTTATATTATCTTTATGAGACACATATGCAAAAGGGAATAAAATGATAAAAAGTAAAATAAGTGATTGATAATTGGTGAAAATGTTAACAAAAAGAATGGCAACATATGTGCCAAAATAGAATCCAAGGTGGAAAATATCACAGAAAAATATAATGATCTTTATAGATAAAAATTATAATGCAGTATAAATATTTATGCTTATTTATAAGGAATACATATGAGGAATATAAGTAATAGAGGAAGGGACACACATGTATCATGTGTAAAGAAAAAGTGATTAGAAATAGAAGCAATGGAAAAGAATTCACACCACCCCTGTCTCAGAAATCAATTTTTTTAAAAATGTGAAGATACAGAGAAGATGGATAAATAATGCTGTAAAGTTGATTCATTTTCATTTTATTCAATAAGGAGAGAATATACGTGGTTTAAAATCCAATGGATTAGTTTTAAAGTTATCCATTCTAGGGCTACAAAGTATATTAAAGGATGTTTTAAAAATACAAATTACATAACCCATATTTCATTTCAAAATGTAATTGAATTATAAATATTAAGCAACAAATGATAGCACATAAATAAATCAATAAATAAAACTCAATTATTTAGAGATTAATAACAAAAACACATGGACCTCTTCTAAACTTTTCAGTTTGAGAGAAAGCTAAAACTGAAATTACAGACTATTAAGAAATGAATGACAGTGCAAACTAATGATGGCATCAAACTGATTTTCAGAAAAATTAACATCCTTCACTAATAAATATATATTAAATGAGATAGACTTTAATCTTTGTAGCAAATAAAATAATACACAAAAGCACATTAAATATATGAAAAGAAGTATTAAATATAACAGCATAGATGAATAATTTAAAAACACAGTTATTCTTTAAAAATAAAATAAAACAATAAATAATAAAAAATAATAAAAATAATAAAAAATAAAGTAAAACAGTAAAAACAAATAAAACATGGGTTTCTGGCCCATGTAGGAGAAACAGAGAATGAGAGAGAGACAGAAGAGACAGAAGAAAAGGCATAAGTCACCTTTACAAAGATTTTTTAAGAGAAGAAAACTCTTTGGTGCTTCAGCTCCCAGTTGAAGCTGGCAGGCTTCTAGGTTGCCCAGATGGGTCTAAGCATAATCCTAAGTGGTCCATCTTTCTTAGTAGCACAAAGTGTAAGATGCAACAATTTGAGCTATATGTTAGCCGAGATTTAGTACACCATTGTGCTAACTGTGAAGACAGTTAAGGTTACTGTGGACTGTTCTGAGGTAGAACACAGTAGAGTTAGCATGAGTGAAAGTTGCTTAGTTGTATCCGACTCTTCACCGTCCCATGGACTGTAGCCCACCAGGCTTCTGTGTCCATCAAATTCTCCAGGCAAGAATACTGGAGTGTGTTGCCACTCTAGTCCATGGCAAAACAGTGAATATTAGCTTTTATCTGTGTGTAAAAGCAAACTGCTTTTTATCCTCCCAACACCATGGGTTTCAAGAAGAATGTATTCATCAGATCGGCAGGTGCATATCAAATGCCACATCTGGCACTGCAGCTGAGACTGGGACTACCAGCTGATTATGAGAGTTGGCCATCATCTTTAATGATCCATTTGGAGGACAGGGAAGCCTGGTGTGCAGCAGTCCATGGGGTCTCAAAGAATCAGACACATGTCCGATTAGTGACTTAACAACAACATGGCTTTTGCAGAGACAGGACAGGTGAATTGAATGGAGATACAGTGGAGACGATCACCCCTTCATCTATATAATTCCCTGTGTAAGTCTTTGATGGTAACATTAAGGGCAGTTTCTCTGAGGATGAAGTCTTCTTTCTGGTTGTCTCTCAGGATTAGGGATGAAAGTGTTTACTCTTTTTCAGAAGCTTCCACTTGGTCTTTGCTATTATAATAACTTTAATTTATAGAGGAGAGAACTGAAGAGCATTCTTCTACTTATAGAATATATCTAAACCTAATTGATGGCTTCCCTGGTGGCTCAGGCAGTAAAGAGTCTGCCTGCAATGCAGGAGACCTGGGTTCAATCCATGGGTTGGGAAGATCCCCTGGAGAAGAGAATGGCAACCCACTCCAGTATTCCTGCCTGGTGAATCCCAGGGACAGTCCACGGGGTCGCATAGAGTCATACACACCTGAATAACTAACACACATACACACACTTGACCAGGGGCATAGCCACAAGGTGGTTGAATGGTCCCATTAGAACAATGCGAGAAAGATTTGGGCCAGACTCCACTTATCACCTGGCCTCCACACATTCCTTTTCTAGTAGGGGGAACACAATTGTATTTTGGTTTACCAGGAATCAGTGTCAGTTCAGATACTACATCTAACAGTTACTGAAATGTCCGAGTACTGCCCTTCTCCAGCACACAGTTACCTGGGCTAACAGGCATATGACACTTTAGGGGCAAGATTAAGGAAAGGGATTTTGCCATGTGTTAATCTGTGGCATTTCAGGGTCTCGTTTCCCCTTTGATAATTGGCTCCATCTGTGAACTGACTTGAATCTGGAAACTGGATGAAGAATCATAATTTTTTATTATGTTAAAACCTTGTGTCAAAACTTAAAAAAATCTGTCCAAAGAACATGAAAGAATTATATTTTCATTCCGGTTGCTGACATAGGCCTTTATTTATCTGAACTTGATTATTATTTTTTTAATTTTAAAACTTGAGTAACATAGCAATCAGTTGTCCTTTCTGGAAGCTGTAGGGGAGAAAATGTTTCCTGCTTATTGAGTCTTTGCTGGAATTCAGGCCCTTGCAGTTGTAGGACTGAGGTCCCCAGCTTCTTATTGACTGTAAGTTGAGAACTCTTCTTGGCTTCCAAAGGCTGCCACATATATTGGCTGGTGGCCCTGTTTCTCCCTCTTCACAGCCAGCAAAAAGAGTTGAGTTCTCCTCTAGTCACATTGTCCTGACCTTCTCTTCCTCATATGATTAAATCAGACCAATCCATAAAAATTACCCCATTTTAAAGTTTTAATCTTAATCACATTTGCCAAGTTTCTTTTGGCATGTGATATTCATAGGTATCAGGGATTAGAGCATGAACATTTTGGGAGGGTGTTATTCTAACACACAGAGATTCTGTTATTCTCTTGGTAGTGTTCTGTTTCCTCCTGAAGAAGGGCAATAATACCTTGCTTGGTTTGTGGGGCCCTTTACAGTACAAGGTCTCTGGCTAAGGGAAAATTATCTTCTGGCAAATGGGACAGGAATGCTCTCGCTGGAATGGATGGTTCAGGGAATCTGGAGGTTCAAGATTCTGAGGCTTAGGTGAATGTATAAACAAGTTGTGTAGTACACAATGGAGTGCTATTTATCGATTAAGAGGAACACACTAACAAAAAGAATGAGTCTTAAAGTATAATGTTAAGTGAAAGAACATAGACATAAAAACTCTCGTACTATATAATTCCACTTTCATGATGTTCTAGAAAAGGTGACTCTAGGAATAGAAAATAGATCAGTAGTTGCCAGAGGCTGTGGATTTGGGGAGGGGATTGACTACAACCGAAGGAAAGATAAAAGCATCTGAATGCAGAGTTCCAAAGAATAGCAAGAAGAGATAAGAAAGCCTTCCTCAGCAATCAATGCAAAGAAATAGAGGAAAACAACAGAGTGGGAAAGACTAGAGATCTCTTCAAGAAAATCAGAGATCGCAAGGGAACATTTCATGCAAAGATGGGCTCGATAAAGGACAGAAATGGTATGGACCTAACAGAAGCAGAAGATATTAAGAAGAGGTGGCAAGAATACACAGAAGAACTGTACAAAAAAGATCTTCATGACCCAGATAATCATTATGGTGTGATCACTCACCTAGAGCCAGACATCCTGGAATGTGAAGTCAAGTGGGCCTTAGAAAGCATCACTATGAACAAAGCTAGTGGAGGTGATAGAATTCCAGTTGAGCTATTTCAAATCCTGAAAGATGATGCTGTGAAAGCACTGCACTCAATATGCCAGCAAATTTGGAAAACTCAGCAGTGGCCACAGGACTGGAAAAGGTCAGTTTTCATTCCAACCCCAAAGAAAGGCAATGCCAAAGAATGCTCAAACTACCGCACAATTGCACTCATCTCACATGCTAGTAAAGTGATGCTCAAAATTCTCCAAGCCAGACTTCAGCAATACGTGAATCGTGAACTTCCTGATGTTCAAGCTGGTTTTAGAAAAGGCAGAGGAACCAGAGATCAAATTGCCAACATCTGTTGGATCATCAAAAAAGCAAGAGAGTTCTGGAAAAACATCTATTTCTGCTTTCTTGACTATGCCAAAGCCTTTGACTGTGTGGATCACAATAAACTGTGGAAAGTTCTTCAAGAAATGGGAATACCAGACCACCTGACCTGCCTCTTGAGAAACCTATATGCAGGTCAGGAAGCAATAGTTAGAACTGGACATAGAAAAACAGACTGGTTCCAAATAGGAAAAGGAGTACGTCAAGGCTGTATATTGTTATCCTGCTTATTTAACTTCTATGCAGAGTACATCATGAGAAACGCTGGGCTGGAAGAAGCACAAGCTGGAATCAAGATTGCCAGGAGAAATATCAATCACGTCAGATATGCAGATGACACCACTGTTATGGCAGAAAGTGAAGAGGAACTAAAAAGCCTCTTGATGAAAGTGAAAGAGGAGAGTGAAAATGTTGACTTAAAGGTCAACATTCAGAAAACGAAGATCATGGTATATGGTCCCATCACTTCATGGGAAATAGATGGGGAACAAGTGGAAACAGTGGCAGACTTTATTTTGGGGGGCTCCAAAATCACTGCAGATGGTGATCGCAGCCATGAAATTAAAAGACCCTTACTCCTTGGAAGGAAAGTTATGAGCAACCTAGATAGCATATTGAAAAGCAGAGACATTACTTTGCCAACAAAGGTCCATCTAGTCAAGGCTAAGGTTTTTCCAGTAGTCATGTATGGATGTGAGAGTTGGACTGTGAAGAAAGCTGAGTTTGACTGAACTCCAGAAGTTGGTGATGGCCAGGGTCCAGCCCCAGTGGATCCAGGGTAATTCAAAGGGGAGATAGCATCGGTGTCCTAGGAAAAAACTTATTTAATTACAGATATAAAGAGAGATTAGGAAAGGATAGTGTAGTAAGAAATATTAGTGGAGAAAAGAAGGCTGAATAACTTGGTTTACGAGGAATACCAGTCTAGTATCCACGCTCCAGATGGGAATTCAGCCAGAAGGGGAAAGAAAGAACGACACGGGGGAATCAGTCTTTCCAGAAACTGATCCCATTTCTTTATTTTTCAGGTTTGCTTATATACTTTTTGTTATACATAGGGATGAATACAGAGTCATGTGGGGTCAGCAGACCTGACCCTTGTCAAAATCAGGTGCTTCATATAAATGTATACAAATGTCTTATGAGTTTTGCATCATCTTATGGCCATGAGGCCTGCTGACATTTTATGGCCCTTTCTGATAACGGTCAGTCAACCAGAAAACTTATTTTTTCCAGGGGTGATTTTTTTCTTAAACCAGGCGCCACCCTCCAAATAAAGTTGCATTCCTGTAGGGTGAGGGTGTAGCGGGTTACAATCAAGAAAGGGAATTTACTTAGCCTCAGGTTTAACATGATTAATCTTAAAGGTTAATACTTATTTCTCCTATATGTTAGTTATATTCATTATAAGGGCAGGGAATATGGAGATTTAGCAGCAAATATTGGCTCAACAAATGAAAAACCCTTCACCAATATAATTTCTAATCAACCCACTAATGCCATACTAATAATTTTCTAACTTCTCAAAAGAGTCTGTATTTAGAAAGTTTTAAAGCATCTTGTGCCTCTCACGTTTGGGAGGCTGTAAACAATTACATGTGGCCGGACGAACCCACTCAGGCAGGCTAGAGAAACTTCAGTGGGGTTTGTAAGTTGAAACACTCTTGTCACGCCCAGGAAATTTTATTAACTGGAGCTGCAAGTTAACTCCTTCTCGGAGAGAAATGGTGATGGGGGAGAGCCCCCTGTAAAGTCAGAGGTGTAGGTGAGAGCATGAGTAAAGTAGGCAGACTCTGGTTTTGGGGGTAGATGATCGGGAACAGGGGGTTTCCTGAGGCTCGATCCCGCCTTTGCGTATGCCGAGGCCTCCTTCCTCATGACCTTTGCCATGGGCGGAGTTCCTAACTCTGGCTCCCGCCACTGCCTGGCATGCTGCAATTCATGGGGTCGCAAAGAGTCGGACACGACTGAACTGAACTGAACTGAACTTGCCTACAAAGGAACATGAGGGAATTTTTTAAGGATGATTTTGTATCTTGAGTGTGGTTGTGGTTGCATGAGTGTGTGAATTTGTCAAAATTTACTGCCTTATAGCTTAACGGAGGCAAGTTTATTGTATTTAAACTATACTTCACTAAATCTGATTTTACAAAAAAAAAAAAAAAAGAGTCTCAGGCTTATTCATTAAATGTCTCTTTCCTAGGTCACACAGTTAGTTTTTTTTTTTCTTTCTACCAGGCACCAACTTTGATATAAGAAATTTGTTAAGGTTTTCATTGAATCTCTGTTAAAGGTCTGCCACCGTTACAGTTAGATCAGGGGCCTGATTTTCAGCACAATCCGGCCTGCAGTTGAAGGAGAGTAGAGTCTTTAGACTCCCTGAGAGAGGACCTATAACTTTCATATCTTGCCCTGAGTTGAAATTGGCTATTATGACTCTATTTGCTTTTTTCAAGACTTCCAACAAATAAAACCAGTCTGTTCTATACTTACTATTATTATCATTGGCTCCTTATACCATTAATCCACCACAGCCACCATATAATACAATGTTGTATTTTCTACCAGCACTTTATCCAAAACAATAGGCAAAATTCTTAGTAGCTCTAATTTTACTGAATTCCAATGGTAATTCTCACCTCAGCTACCAGTTGGAATAGGGACTGTATTACCATCTGACTGGTGATTGATCAGGGTTCAAAATTCCATCTTGATAGTCTATTGTCTAAGTCTACTCTTTGTACTAACTGGATTATTACCAAGTTCCCCAGAAATATGAATCTGAGACAGAGTTTTATAGTGAAAGGTGTTAGTACATTTTGGAGCATATAGTTCCAGGGAGGAGGAATAAGGGAAGAGCTGTGAAGCAGAGAAGCATGAGCCAATACAAAGATACCTTATAAAGTTGGCTATTGTTACAAGCTACTGGTTACTTAATTCTGCAGTACTGTGTAAGAAACCATATGAAAAGCATTTGACTGTCCATTCGGGGAAAAAAATTAATCCATCAGCTGTGAATTCTCCTTGATAAAGACTTGCCTAACAGTTAACTCCCTCCTTTTTATTTCTGGATTGCATATATAGGCATTGAGCTAGTTACCTTTGTGTGCTACTCTGCAGCATCAAGAGAAAAGTCTTGAAATTGGAGATAAGCAAATGTAATGGATGGTGCAATGGACTAATTGCTCTGTTCCTCCCAACTATACATATTGAAATCCTAATTCCTCAATGTGATGGTATTAGGAGACTTTGGGATATGATTTGATCATTAGGGTGGAGCCCTCATGAATGGGATTAGTTCACTTATAAAAAAATGAGACAACAGAGTATTCCCTAGCTCTTTCCCTCTTTTGAGGACCCAGCTAGAAGATGGCTGCCTATGAACGAGGGAGCAGGTCCTCACTAGAGGACTTTGATTGGACTTCCCAGC
The DNA here is from genome assembly GCF_042477335.2 of Ovis canadensis. Taxonomy (NCBI): domain Eukaryota; kingdom Metazoa; phylum Chordata; class Mammalia; order Artiodactyla; family Bovidae; genus Ovis; species Ovis canadensis. Next base: position 41,787,567 of record NC_091253.1, on the reverse strand, counting down.
GTCTAGAACTATAAGAAATAAAGTTTCACTTGTCTATAAGCCATCCAGCCTGTGGGATTTTGCTGTAGCAGCCTGAACTCACTAAGATATGTGGCTTGACTCTAGATGCTAACAGTTGTACGACATGAAGCTAGTAGGAATATAGGCAGAGTTGGTTGCTGCAGCTGTGGTGGCATACTGGACAGCAGAGACCAAGGGAATGGGAAGCGGTAACTGAAAGGTGTCCAGTGTACTATCTGATAGAATTGTTGTGAGGATTACATGAGTTAATATGTGTAAAGCAGTTAGAACATTGCTCAGCATATTGAATAGATAGCCAATAAATCATCAATTCTATTCTATATCATGGTGGACCCAGTCAAGATGTAGAACTTTGTTATCTTGTTAGATCCTTCTAATCACTGATGCTAAATTTTCCATGTTTTGATTTCAACCAAGAAAATACTCAACGTATACAGATCAAAACTGAAAACAAATAATGAAAGCCTTCCTGCCTGAGGGTTTTCTCCATGTGGTCTGAGCTTGAGTAAAGCCTGTTAAATTTACCACAGAATTTTCTTATAAGTTAACTATTTTTTAAGACCTCTGAATCTTTAACAAAATTTACTTCTTGCAAGAATCTCACTGCCAATTATGGTTCTTAGTGTTGTGGATAAAAGGATAATGTTTTCCAACTGTGTCAACCTTGTCAAAGGATCCCTTTTCAGATATTTATTTCAAAACAGTACATTTCTTCATTGTGCATAAAATTACCAAAAAGTAAAGAAATGAAAGCTCTGACACTATGAATATGCATTTGGAAAATACAGTGCATTTTAACAAATGAAGCAGGAAATAATTTTTAAGGAAGAAGAGAAGGAATTGTGTCACTGTAATGATGGCAAAAATTATGAAGCCCTTACTGTTTCAGACTGTGCTAAGCATATGACATACAATGTGTCAGTTAGACCTCACACAATTGAGGTATTAAGTCTGATTTGTGTGGCTTACTTGTTCTTCATGATCAATATACTTTTTGATTGATTAATATCTATACTGTATTGGTTATTAAGAGCTTTGAATACCAATCAGCCTTATAAGCATCCACCTGTTATAATTTACATTTCATAGTGAAGAAACCAAGGACTTTGTAGACTAAGTCACTTACTAGATTAGGCTAGTTAGTTGTTCGGAGAAGGCAATGGCAACCCACTCCGGTACTCTTGCCTGGAGAATCCCATGGACGGAGGAGCCTGGTAGGCTGCAGTCCATGAGGTCGCTAAGAGTTGGACACAACTGAGTGACTTCACTTTCACTTTTCACTTTCATGCATTGGAGAAGGAAATGGCAACCCACTCCAGTGTTATTGCCTGGAGAATCCCAGGGATGGGGGAGCCTGGTGGGCTGCCGTCTATGGGGTCACACAGAGTCGGACACGACTGAAGCGACTTAGCAGCAGCAGCAGCAGCAGCAGCAGCAGCAGCAGCAGCAGCAGCAGCAGCAGCAGCAGCAGTTAGTTGTTATAAGGGACTCTTGAGAGTTATAAGGGACTCTTGAGTCCCTTAGACTGCAAAGGGATCCAACCAGTCCACCCTAAAGGAAATCAGTCCTGAATATTCATTGGAAGGACTGATACTGAAGCTGAAACTCCAATACTTTGGCCAGCTGATGAGAAGAACTGACTCATTTGAAAAGACCCTGATGCTGAGAAAGATTGAAGGCGTGAGGAGAAGGAGATGACAGAAGATGAGATGGTTGGATGGCATGACTGACTCAATGGACATGAGCTTGAGTAAGCTCCAAGAGCTGTGATGGACAGGGAGGCCTGGCATGCTGCAGTCCATGGGGTCACAAAGAGCAGGACATGACTAAGCAACTGAACTGAACTGAACTTAGTTAAGTGGTAGGATAAATCCTAAAGTTCCTATTATGCTGTAAAGCTTCTACTATATCTACTATATCCTGTCCTCTGGCATAAATATATCATGCTACTGTGCAGGTGGTTGGAACATATAAAATATTGCACAGTGGGTTGGCCAAGCATATGGGTGAGAATTAGGCTAATAAAAATTCATTGAAAGTGTTTTGCCCTGAAGAAAGCAAGGTGTCTGCCATTTTCTGGAGTTTATGTGTTGACAGTGTAAAGAACTGGTACAAAGAAGGGTTGCCTTGTTTCCGACTTTATAGTCTCCATCTGGTCAGGAAAGGAATAAATTGACCACATCTGCAGCAAATCTGTGTCTGTGCTATCTGGCCTTGCAACTTTGTCACTAGCCCTCATAGTCTTTCACCCCAGATCCAGGATACGGTATCCTAGACAGAAGCTTGCCAATTTCCACACCTTTTGTACTCTTCTCTATCATTTGCCTGGAGAATCCCAGGGATGGGGGGAGCCCGGTGGGCTGCCATCTATGGGGCTGGACATGACTGAAGCGACTTAGCAGTAGCTAGCATTTTCCAAACTCAGATTCTCTTGGATACCCATTGGCAGCCAAAAAATCCTTTTCTTTAAAGAGACACATAGTAAATATGTTAGAATTTGTGAACCAGTAGGACAAGTGGAAGATAGTGTTATAAACAATATTGATATTATGTGACAAGAAAGAAAGTATATATATACAAAATTTTAATGGTGAAATTCAAAATATGATGATTATTAAGTATAAACTTTTGAGTAATATGACTCTATTAGTGAAAAAAAATATTGTTATTTTGGGGGATAACATTTCACTTAACTAGGGCTCAAAGTTAGTAATCTCTGTTATCTAACTGGTTGCAAATATCCATCTGTAAAAGCCATTCTTTTTAAATTTATTTTATTTTATTTTTTTACTTTACAATACTGTATTGGGTTTGCCATACATTGACATGAATCAACCACGGGTGTACAAAAAGCCATTCTTAACACACAGGCTGTACTAAAACAGGTGGTATACCTGATCTGGCCTACAAGCCATAGTTTTTCCAACTTTTGCTGTAGGAAAAGCTTGAGTTTCTATTGGGAGACAGGTAAAAATATGTAGATTTCACATGCAGAAAGACATCATGAGCAGATTTCTATAAAGATTTTTATTAGGGTTTCATGTGCAGAGGCAAAGAGGGAGGAATTAATATTTTGAGGATCAAGGGATACATGTCTCAGTCATTAGTTTCCAGCTCCAGCTCCATGGAGTCAGAGCTATGCATGTGTAAATTGGGGAACTGGACAGATAATAGAGGCATATTGTTGAGGGGCTCTGTGTTACACAGGAAGTACAAGTGTCTTTCTGTCAGTGAGCACTTTAACGACAAATTGGGGCCTGTAGTGAGGGAGGAGGAATTTTCCACAGTTTTTGATAAACATTGGATAGCTAGGAACTGTAAAGATGCAGAAAATACAAGACTGGGGGAAGTGAGAGGCAGGGGCCTTGATACAAATGTCCATCTTTCTGCAGAAGGTACCAGCTGTGTTGGCAAAGTGAGACTTCATCTTCTAGAAGCTGTAGGATACTTAACATTTTAGAAGTCACGAATATGCTGTTGCATTCTGCAGAGTCAAGTGGGTACATTTTATGATGCAATACTGCTGTACAAGAATTCTAGGCTGGTCACTGTTTCTTTAGATGTCTTGGAATAGTTAAAAAGTAACACATTGGGGAGTTCCATTTCCACATGACATCATGAGGAGCTCTGTGGACCCACTTCTGTGAGAAACAAACAAACAAAAACCTCGCAAAAACTATTTAAAAACAAAACAAAAAAGCAGGCTTCCCTGGTGGCTTAGTGGTAAAGAATCTTCCTGCCAATGCAGGAGACACAGGTTCAATCCTTGATCTGAGAAGATCTTACATGCCATGGAGCAACTCAGCTACTAAGCCTGTTAGGGCCTGGGAGCTGCAACTACTGAACCCACATGCTGCAACTACTCAAGCCCGCTGGCTCCAGAGCTTGTGCTCAGCAACAAGAGAGGCTATTGCAATGAGAAGCTTGTGCACCATATCTAGAGAGTAGCCCCTGCTTGCCACAGCTAGAGAAAGTCTTGTGCAGCAATGAAGACCCTGCACAGCCAAAGAAACAAACAAAATTATAAACAAACAAACCCAACAAGCTTTTAAAATATTGTACATTGTCCTAAGATAGAAGACTTACTCAAGAAAACCTACTAACTCTTAGTAAGAGGTCCTAAGATAGAAGATTTATTCGAGAAAACCTGCTAACCATCAGGAGGAGTCCTAAGATAGAAGACTTATTTGAGAAAACCTACTAACTCTTCTTCCCATCACTTCATGGGAAATAGATGTGGAAACAGTGGAAACAGCGGCAGACTTTATTTTTTTGGGCTCCAAAATCACTGTAGATGGTGATTGGAGCCATGAAATTAAAAGACGCTTACTCCTTGGAAGGAAAGTTATGACCAACCTAGAGAGTGTATTAAAAAGCAGAGACATTACTTTGCCAACAAAGGTCCTTCTAGTCAAGGCTATGGTTTTCCACTGGTCATGTATGGATGTGAGAGTCAGACTGTGAAGAAAGCTGAGTGCCAAAGAATTGATGCTTTTAAACTGTGGTGTTGGAGAAGACTCTTGAGAGTCCCTTGGACTACAAGGAGATCCAACCAGTCCATTCTAAAGGAGATCAGCCCTGGGATTTCTTTGGAAGGAATGATGCTAAAGCTGAAACTCCCATACTTTGGCCACCTCATGCAAAGAGTTTTGACTCATTGGAAAAGACTCTGATGCTGGGACGGATTGGGGGCATAGGAGAAGGGGATGACAGGGGATGAAATGGCTGGATGGCATCACCGACTCGATGGACATGAGTCTGAGTGAACTCCGGGAGTTGGTGATGGACAGGGAGGCCTGGCATGCTGCAATTCATGGGGTCGCAAAGTTGGACACGACTGAGCAACTGAACTGAACTGAACTAGCTCTTCGTAAGAAACCCGAGAGTCTTTAGCATTAGAGTCACAACCTGGTTCCTCCTCATCCACCCCCTACTTCTGAGTTCAGCCTGAGTTCCACTGGGTAGACAAAGCCTCCCACGCCCCTCAGCTCCAAGTCAAGGTTTACAGTATTTGAACCAGAGATGCACACTGCTAGTTTATGTCATCCCCTCTACTTACCAGTTGAAGAGACTAAATTCCTGGGGAGTGAAGCAAAAAGATCGAGCATTCCTTTCCTCCACCTAGATCCTATTCATAGTAGTTATTGTTGTTGTTCAGTCGTGTCTGACTCTTCGCAACCCCATGGACTGCAGCACACCAAGATTCTCTGTCCCTCATTGTCTCTTGGACTTTACCCAAGTTAATGTCCATTGAATCAGTGATGCCATGCAACCATCTCATCCTCTGTTGCCCTCTCTCTCTGCCTTCAGTCTTTCCAAGCTTGGGGTCTTTTCCAGTGAGTCAGCTATTCATAGTACAAAGGCCTTGTTCAGATTGTTTTCAAGGTTCTCTTTTTTGTCTTTGGCTTTGGCGCTTTGAGAATAATGTGTCTCAGTGTGGATCCAGTTTGAATTTATTCTTCCTGGAGTGCATTTGTAAGATATGTAGAGTAGTTTTTATGAAATATGTGTAATAGTGTCTTGTGAAATTTGGAGGTTTTCAGCCATTATTTCTTCAGATATTCTTTCTGTTCCTTTCTCTTTCTTCTCTCCTTCTGGGATTCCTATTATGCTTTTATGTATGCAGGATGGTTTCCCCATGTCTCTTGTGTGCTCAGTCACTTCAGTTGTGTCTGACTCTTTGCAACCCTATGGACTGTAACCTGCCAGGCTCCTATGTCCACGGGATTCTCTAGGCAAGAATACTGGAGTGGGTTGCCATGCCACTCTCCAGGGGATCTTCCTGACCCATGGATTGAACCTGCACCTCCTGCATAGCAGGTGGATTCTTTACTGCTGAGCCACCTGGGAAGCCCCAGTATCTCTTAGACCCTGTTTATTATCTTTTATTTCTTCTCCATATACTAGAGAATATCTTCTTTTAAGTTTGCTAATTCTTTTCTTCTCCTTGCTCAATGCTAAACCCTTCTAATTTTTCATTTCAGCTATTTTACTTTTCAGCTTCAGAGTTTCTCCTTGGTTCTTTTTAAAAGTTTCCGTTAACTGATAGTCTCCATTTGTACATATATCGTTCTCCTGGTTTACTTTAGCTCTTTGCTTATGGTTTTCTTTAGCCATTTGATTGTATTTGAACTCATGGATTCTCCTGAATCTTTTGGAAAGGCCGAGTGACCTACTTGTTGGGTGAACAATGGAAATTATGCAACAATTGGAAGCAACAGATAAGTTGTACATATAGCAACCAACATGGAGAAGAAAGCTTCAACATAGAGACCTCAGTGAAAAATTAAGAAATGAAAGAAGTAATATATATCATGAGTTATATAGTTTAAAATTACATGCACACAAAAATTACACATCTTACATAAGAATGTTTAAAAAGAGGGAAGGTATTAAATAGCATATAATGGTTGCCTCTGTAGGGAGACTTAGAAGTGAGAAAAGGGGATAAAAATACTATAGTCATTATTTTATAATAACTTTTTAGGGAATCTATAAAATACTGAATCTCTACACTGTACACCTGAACTAATACAATATTGTAAATCAAGTTTATATCAATAAAAAAGTACATACATAGAAAATGAATGAATGAATGAACAAACAAATAAATAAATAAATAGGACTTTCCTGAGCCAAAGATAATAAAATATTATGAACTGGGGAAATGATTAACTCAACCTTCTGCACCTGAGGTCCATTAAAAAAAAGAATGCCCTACAGAAAACTCTGAAACATACGACAAGTTTAGACTGTCCAAAAATGGAATAGGAAATTTGAAATGTGCCAGTTGGCTGACTAGCAATGAGTGTCTGGGGGCTGGTCTCTCATTTTCAAGGGAAAATATTCCAAGGAAAAACTGGCAATGGTTCCTTAATAGAAGTTCCTACATCCTTTTGGGGCCTTCTTTGCACCTGGATACGGATGACCTTCATGAGATGTGAAGTGCATGTATAAGAGACTTGGATTATTTCAAAGTCTGAGGGATAGGGTATCCTTTCAGAAGTAACATCCTGTCATCCTCTCTGACATTTCCGAGTTCTTCATTAATACTCCAGAGGGGTAAGAAAATGGGAAGAAAATTGGATATAGGAGGCTGAAAATGATGTTCAAGCCTACTTCTCCTTGAATAAGCAGAGTTTCTCACATATGATCTGTCTGAGACAGAGAATGGTGAGAGGAGGAAGATGGATCCAGAGTGTATAGTACTCTTTTGTCCTCTTAACAGCTGCTTATCCAGTTGAACCAGAAGGAAGGAGATGCTAGCAATGTGAGCCAGAATAGTTATAGCCCCAAGGAGGGAGGGGAGTGCTGCCCTGAGAATAAAGCGGTGAATCAGAATGAAGTGTGAGGATCTAACACAAGCTGGGCTGAATCCCCGAAGCTCTGCACTTATAGAGAGGTTTTTCTTAATGAGGAGAACATGTGGGAGTGGTGTTGTCCAGATTAACGTGCTGGAAATACTGCAGCCTCCAAAAGAATGAGCTACAGAACGAAAATGGAAACAGGAAACGGGGAAATCCATTTCTGCAAGTTGTTTCATTTTCTACTTTTGTTCTGGTAGGAAGTCCTACCATCTAAATCTGTATAGTGTCCACCTTTCATCACACTTATTATCTTACTCTCACTGCAGTGTGTCAGTCGCTCAGTTGTGTCTGCCTCTTTGTGACCCCATGGACAAAATTACTTCTGTCATGTGCTGCGTGCATGCTCAGTTGCTAAGTCATGTCCGACTCTGTACGACCCCATGAACTGTAGCCTGCCGGGCTCCTCTGTCTGTGGGATTTCCCAGGCAAGAATATTGGAGTGGGTTGACATTCCCATTCTCCAGGGGATCTTTCTGTCCCAGAGAGCAAACCTGGGTGTCTCACGTTGCAGGCAGATTCTTTACTATCTGAACCACCAGGGAAGCTCTCACTGCAAGATCAACTCATTTTATATTTCATCTAAATTTTGTTAGTTTTTTATTTATCTGGAGTTACACTGAACGCTGTGGGAGCCACAGTCGCATGTGTCTGTTGAGTGCTTGAGATGGGGTTAGCGTGACGCATGAAGGAAAAGTTTTATGTTAATTGGAATTAACATAGTTTTAAATTTAAAAATGAAAGTAGTATAAAAGAGTTATCTCTTAAATACAACTTCATTGTTTTTGTAAGACTATGTTCCATGTTAACCATTGGAAATTTAACACCCAAACTGAGATTTGCTGTTAAGTGTAAAATATATCAGATTTTGAAGACTTGGTTCAATTAAAATAATGTAAATTGTCTCACTAATAGCTGTTTATATGGGTTAAATATTAAAATGGTATTTTGAATAATTTAATTAAAAATATGTTATTAAAATTACTTTTCTTTTTACTTTTTTAATATGGCTACTGGGAAACTTAAAAATGTATCTGTGGCACACATTTTATTTCTATTGGATAGTACTAATCTAGAGCACAGATTTTTTTTTCCAAACTTGCATTGTCTACTACCAGAATCATTAGTCAAAATGTGTTTATATTTATTTTAATTAAACTAAAATAAAATAAAAAATTCATTCCTTAGCACTAACTATTTAAAATGCTCAATAGCCATATGTGGCTAGTGGCTGCTCTACTGGAGACTATTGACATAATCCAGGACTTTAAGGTAAATTTAATTCTTGGCCTTTGTCCTTAACCTGAATCATGCCCTCTGCCAAGTAATTTCAGTTTTCTTAATAAAAGGTTCTATTATTGCAGAAAATTCTATTGGAGAGTGCTACTCCTTTCAGGAAGCAAGGACCCCTTTCAAGTCAGTGAAACTCCTTTAGCTGTGAAAATTCATTTCAGAATTATACCAGTGTGCTGACAAGGACTGGGCTGCGAGCTCCAGAGTGAACTATAGCTTGTGAACTACTGTCCATTGATCACAGACTGACATCTAGATTCCTTAGTAATATGTACCTTACAGCATGAGCCCATTTATGTTTTATCCTCAGAGTTTGCTTTGTCTCTGCACTCCACGATGTCCACTCTAGTATATGCTTTTCTGGAAGCCTTCTCATCTGCATGAAAATAGTAATGTTCTCTCCCACAAATAGAAATAACTAACAAAAGAAGTTCTAAGTAAATTCCTAGAAAGTTGAAGAAGGGATCTAAACGAAGGCAGTCTGAGTTCTTTCACCTTAAGTTTTCCTAAACAATATGCTTGCTATGCTTGCTCTTTTCTGTAATCATTAGAAGGAAAAACCCTTAAATTAATGATTTTTAAAAAGGTTTAAAAAATCACTCATTATGCCATGGCCTTATTTGAAGAAAACAGAGGAGCTGAGCAGGGATATTTTTGTTCTTGTCTTATCTCTGGGCTGAGAACAGTGTCTGCACATATGTAAGCACTTAAATTAACACATACTGTTGCTCACCTTTAGAAGATAGATAAAACTCAGTTCAGTTCAGTTCAGTCGCTCAGTCGTGTCTGACTCTTTCTGACCCCATGAATCACAGCACGCCAGGCCTCCCTGTCCATCACCAACTCCTGGAGTTCACTCAGACTCACGTCCATTGAGTCGGTGATGCCATCCAGCCATCTCATCCTCTGTCGTCCCCTTCTTCTCCTGCCCCCAATTCCTCCCAGCATCAGGGTCTTTTCCAATGAGTCAACTCTTCGCATGAGATTGGTCGAAGTACTGGAGTTTCAGCTTTAGCATCATTCCTTCCAAAGAAATCCCAGAGTTGATCTCCTTCAGAATGGACTGGTTGGATCTCCTTGTAGTCCAAGGGACTCTCAAGAGTCTTCTCCAACACCACAGTTCAAAAGCATCAATTCTTTGGCGCTCAGCTTTCTTCACAGTCCAACTCTCACATCCATACATGACTACTGGAAAAACCATAGCCTTGACAAGACAGACCTTAGTCGGCAAAGTAAGTCTCTGCTTTTGAATATGCTATCTAGGTTGGTCATAACTTTTTTTTTAGTTATTTAATTTACTTTAATTGGTAAATTTATGCTTAGCTGAGCAGTACTATGAAATTGATTAACAAATTACATTCTACTGTCAGTGTTCTATTCCTACTGTAATATCTGGAGCAGAATCGACAGTAATTAAATAATAACTTTATCACCAATAACAATTGAATATGTTCAACTGAATGAATCACTTTTGTAACATTGAAAATCCTATCCTTATAGTATTACATTGATTGAAGGATAGATGAAGAGGACAATTTTCTGTTAAAGAAACTGTAGATTAATACATTCTTTCCCATTATAAATATATCAAATTTAATCTCTTTTTATTTTTATTTTTTATTTAAATTTTTATTTTTACTTTATTTTACTTTACAATACTGTATTGGTTTTGCCATACATTGACATGAATCTGCCACGGGTATATATAAGTTCCCAATCCTGAATCCCCCTCCCACCTCCCACCCCATATCATCTCTCTGGATCATCCCTGTGCACCAGCCCCAAGCATCCTGTATCCTGCATCAAACATAGACTGGTGATTCATTTCTTACATGATAGTGTACATGTTTCAATGCCATTCTCCCAAATCATCCCATCTTCTCCCTCTCCCTCAGAGTCCAAAAGTCTGCTCTACACATCTGTGTCTCTTTTGCTGTCTCGCATACAGGGTCATCATTATCATCTTTCTAAATTCCATATATATGCGTTAGTATACTGTATTGGTGTTTTTCTTTCTGGCTTACTTCACTCTCATAATCGGCTCCAGTTTCATCCATCTCACTAGAACTGATTCAAATGTATTCTTTTTAATGGCTGAGTAATACTCCATTGTGTATATGTACCACAGCTTTCTTATCCATTCATCTGCTGATGGACATCTAGGTTGCTTCCAGGTCCTGGCTATTATAAACAGTGTTGTGATGAACATTGGGATACATGTGTCTCTTTCAATTCTGGTTTCCTTGGTGTGTATGCCCAGCAGTGGGATTGCTGGGTCATAAGGCAGTTCTATTTGCAATTTTTTAAGGAATCTCCACACTGTTCTCCATAGTGGCTGTACTAGTTTGCATTCCCACCAACAGTGTAGGAGGGTTCCCTTTTCTCCACACCCTCTCCAGCATTTATTGCTTGTAGACTTTTGGATCACAGCCATTCTGACTGGTGTGAAGTGATACCTCATTGTGGTCTTGATTTGCGTTTCTCTAATAATGAGTGATGTTGAGCATCTTTTCATGTGTTTGTTAGCCATCCATATGTCTTCTTTGGAGAAATGTCTATTTAGTTCTTTGGCCCATTTTTTGACTGGGTCGTTTATTTTTCTGGAATTGAGCTGCATAAATTGCTTGTATATTTTTGAGATTAGTAGGTTGGTCATAACTTTTAACTTAGGGGCCTGCAAAAGAGAAAACAGAGTAACAGATACCTGGCCCAATATGAAGACACAGTCTTTGAGACCTGAAGGAAGTCTCTCTTTATGACAGTAGCTTTACTGTCATAAATTTGCTTTATGATAGTATTTATTGCATTAGTTTATTATTATACTATTGATGAGGTTTCCCTTGTGGCTCAGTGGTAAAGCAACTGCCTGCCAATGAGAGACATAGTCTCTCAGTCGTTCTCTTTTGTGACCCCATGGGTTGTAGCCCACCAGGCTTCTCTGTCCATGAGACTGCTCAGTCAAGACTACTGGAATGGGTTGCCATTTCCTTTTCCAGGGGAGCTTCCAACCCTGGCACCGAACCCTCATCTCCTGCATTGCTAGCATATTCTTTACCACTAAGCCACCTAGGAAGCTCCATAAGTGCTTTCAGTTCAGTTCGGTTCAGCCACTCAGTCGTGTCTGACTCTTTGCGACCCCATGAATAACAGCACACCAGGCCTACCTGTCTATCACCAACTCCCGGAGTTCACTCAAACTCATGTCCATCGAGTCGGTGATGCCATCCAGCCATCTCAGCCTCTGTCATCCCTGTTCTCCTCCTGCCCCCCAATCCCTCCCAGCATCAGGGTCTTTTCCAATGAGTCAATTCTTTGCATGAGATGGCCAAAGTACTGGAGTTGCAGCTTTAGCATCAGTCCTGCCACAGAACTGGAAGGACTGATCTCCTTTAGAATGGACTGGTTGGATCTCCTTGCAGTCCAAGGGACTCTCAAGAGTCTTCTCCAACACCACAGTTCAAAAGCATCAATTCTTTGACACTCAGCTTTCTTCACAGTCCAACTCTCACATCCATACATGACTACTGGAAAAACCATAGCCTTGACTAGATGGACCTTTGTTGGCAAAGTAATGTCTCTGCTTTTGAATATGCTATCTAGGTTGCTCATAACTTTCCTTCCAAGGAGTAAGGGTCTTTTAATTTCATGGCTGCAATCACCATCTGCAGTGATTTTGAAGCCCCCCAAAATAAAATCTGCCACTGTTTTCACTGTTTCCCCACCTATTTCCCATGAAGTGATGAAACCAGATGCCATGATCCTAGTTTTATGAATGTTGACCTTCAAGTCAACTTTTTCACTCTCCTCTTTCACTTTCATTAAGAGGCTCTTGAGTTCCTCCTCACTCTCTGCATAAGGATGGTGTCATCTGTATATCTGAGGTTATTGATATTTCTCTTGGCAATCTTGATTCCAGCTTGGGCTTCTTCCAGCCCAGCATTTCTCATGATGTACTCTGCATAGAAGTTAAATAAGCAGGGTGACAATATACAGCCTTGACATACTCCTTTTCCTATTTGGAACTAGTCTGTGGTTACATGTCCAGTTCTAACTGTTACTTCCTGACCTGCAGATAGGTTTCTCAAGAGGCAGGTCAGGTGGTCTAGTATTCCCATTTCTTGAAGAACTTTCCACAGTTTATTGTGATCCACACAGTCAAAGGCTTTGGCATAGTCAATAAAGCAGAAATAAATGGTTTTTTCTGGAACTCTTGCTTTTTTGATGATCCAGCGGATGTTGGCAATTTGATCTCTGGTTGCCTTTCCTAAACCAGCTTGAACATCTGGAAGTTCACGGTTCATGTATTGCTGAAGCCTGGCTTGGAGAATTTTGAGCATCACTTTACTAGCGTGTGAGAGGAGTGCAATTGTGTGGTAGTTGGAGCATTCCTTGGCATTGCCTTTCTTTGGAACTGGAATGAAAACTGACCTTTTCCAGTCCTGTAGCCACTGCTGAGTTTTCCAAATTTGCTGGCACATTGAGTGCAGCACTTTCATAGCATCATCTTTCAGGATTTGAAATAGCTGAACTTCTAGCTTTGTTCGTAGCAATGCTTTCCAAGGCCCACTTGACTTCACATTCCAGGATGTCTGGCTCTAGATGAGTGATCACACCATTGTGATTATCTGGGTTGTGAAGCTCTTTTTTGTACAGTTCTTTTGTGTATTCTTGCCACCTCTTCTTAATATCTTCTGCTTCTGTTAAGTGCTTTAGAGATACACAAAAATATGACTTGTCTTAACCAAAGCATATTTCATCTCCAGTTTTAGACTGAAGACATAAATATACAATAATATAATAACCATATGGAGTTTAAAAGTATAGTGCGATTGGGCTTCACCATTCTCCAGTCATACTCAGTTTCTAGAACTGAACTTTATAGTGTACAACCCTCCACATCATCTCCTGGGAGTTAAGTTTAAAGTCTTTTTTTTTTTTTTTCCTTTCATTTAGTTGAGTGAAGGGAGGGAAGCCTTCCTTCTGGGCCAATTTTGTAGCATTATGCAACACTAGGCTACAACTTTCATATTGTCTCGAATCCTTGACAAAGGACAATGGTCAGTTCTAGTGACACTGAGGAAAGCCCCGGGGCTTGGTGGATTGCCTTCTTCTGGATGATTCATGGGCAGCTATAGAAGAAGTTGACAGAGAGTCCATACCCTACTACCATGAAGCCACTCTAATTTGGCTTCTTCTTTTGGATGACATTTGGTACTAGCTTGAATGACCTAGAATATCCACATATCACCCTGGTCCTGGCCACTCATGCTGGTTAGCATTCCAAAGAAACTGGTTCTGTTGAAATCTCCATGTCCACCAGTAGTTTCCCTTGAGTACAGATGCAGGAATTAAGGCATGGATTATCTGGTTCTTTTTCATTCTATTTTCTATTTTTTTGTACTTTCTTTAGATTCAAAAGCCCATCTTGATGCATAACAAATGAACAAACATTAGATTGTTCTCACATTCTTTATTCTTGTGCTAAAATCCTCACTTTTACTCAAGGTAAGATCGAGGCATCTGAATGACCAGAAGAAAACTATTGGTAGGAAGGGGATGGGAGAGAAAGTTCAAAGTGTGATATTATATGAATTTGGTCTTGCTATATCAAAGTACAGGAAGGTGCCTCAGAGAAAGTCTTCTATGGGTTGGAGGGAGCCAAGCAGTCTTCTCAGATGAGGAAGGCCTTCAGTGAGCTCTTTTCTGGTGGTAAGATTTTGGGTAGATGAAAAGTCACGAGGAGGGGGCTCCAGGGCATTCTAGGACAGAGGATTTAAATGAGAAAAGGTCCAGAGATGAACTGTGTCTGTGAAGAGGCCAGCCCAATTCTAATCTGACAAAGGATCAACAAGAAATTGCTTTCTTTGAAGCAATTCATCTTCATTGTTTTAAAAATGCTTGCTTATTTGTGAGTTTTGCAACAAAATCATGAAACCTGTCAAGGGGAGGAAGCAGCCTTTCTCATCTCTATTCCATCCGTGCTGTAGACTCCTGGCAGGCACCGGACAAGCATCTTTTGAGCGAAAGTGATCATTCTCTATCATTGCCTATGTCATTATTACAGTAAAAGCACGGATATAACAGAAAATACTCCTTAGCACTGACTCCCCTCAGGAGATATGAGTAGCCAAAGACTCATGCTGAGTGTTTAAACTGCTTCAACAGAGAAAAAAAAAAGATGGCTGTAAGGACTTTCTTAAGGACAAAACTACTTATCATTTTGTTTGGCCTGTTTCAGGGACAGAAAAGGCAGGAAATGGTGGAAGACAAGACTTTCTCATACTCTGCCCACCTTCTCCTGGGGCTGGGAGGCTGCAGATCTTTTCTGGAACACCACCATACGAAAAACAGCTGCAGTTTAAATGTGGAAAAGCTAAGTTCAGTCTCGTTGGGAACTAGTTTTGATTAACTGCAGAAAGAAACACCCAACTTAAATACTATTATTAAAACCTGCAGCAGGGAAAAAAACGGGTCCAAAGCTGCTTACTCAAAGAGGGGGAAATATAGTTACGTTTAAGCTATAGTTCTCAGATTATCACCAATTTTTGGTTTTCATAATCCTTAGCTTGGTTTTAACTTTATGGTGAAAACTAATGAATAAGGTGAGCAAGAAATAAAAATTAAAAATAAGTGAGTCTCAGTGAACTAAGGTTTAGCTATTTTTATTAAAGAATAACAAGGCATCTAAGGGAACTAACAGTTGCTTTGAATTATCCACTAGTGGGAACAAACTCATATCATAATAATGAGATGTTAGTCTATTACATAAGACTCATAAGCTATTTGTAGCCTTTTTCCCAACATAAGCTTTTTTTTTTTTCATAATTCACTTTAAATAGAATTCAAACACTGAAAGTCTGCCAGCAAAATCAAGGACTTCCTGTTTTGTCTTTAACATAAAATGCAGCTACTTTAAATAAAATTGTTAATGTCTTCATCATCCTTGTTCACACACTGTAGGCCAAACTGCAAAGGCTGGAGGACACATGTCAATGAAAATTGTTTCCTGAAAAAATTAGGAATCACTGGCAAAAGTGACTTAAAAGAGCCTACAAATAATGTTACATCTGCCATGCATTTTTTTTTTTAATGGCAAATGAGGATGCAGTGGTTCTGTGACATTCGTGTCAAAAACACGAGGCCTACACATTTAGAAACAGGTGACTATCTTGCCTTCTTGATTAGTGAACAGAACAAAAGCTGCAAACTATTATGTGTCCCATGGTTCTTGCCACACAGCATATATAGACAGAATAGGTTCTGTAGCCCAGAGCATCCCAAAGAGTGTATTAGTTATATATGTGCTGTAGATGAGGCTTCCCCAGTGGCTCAGTGGTAAAGAATCTGCCTGCCAATGCAGGAGATGCTGGAGACTCCGGTTTGATCCCTGGGTGGGGAAGATGCCCTGGAGGAGGGGAAGGCAACCCACTCTAGTATTCTTGCCTGGAGAATCCTATAGATAGAGGAGCCTGGTGAGCTACAGTCCATTGGGTCGCAAAAAATCGAACATGACTGAAGCAACTGAACACACATGCACACATGTTCCATAGATATTGATGTCCTTGGGCCCTAGGAAAGAAGAAAGGGCCTAGGAAGTACTAGTCAGGGTGGCTTGCTTCAAAGAGCAAGCAGCTTCCTCCAGTGTATATACCTATGAAAAGAATTTGTGCGTAAGGGATTTTTTGTGTGTAAGAAGACACCTGCAAAAGAGTGGGGGATGCAGGAAACAGAAGGAACAGAAGTGAGCAGGTAGAATTCCCTTAGTGAAGCACCAGACTCAGCTGGAATTTGCAGGGAGCTCTGGAGCATAAAATACAGCTCAGATTTTGTCCCACCTTGAAGTAAGAAAGCTGAGCTTTCCTACTCCCGCAACAGTCATTGGCTATAGACAGCCCCAGAGGGACACAATCTACCAAGCACCACTGGCTCTTGATAAGTGAGGGCAGTATGGGTAAAGCAGCACCAGCAGCTCGGGGGTAATCCTCTGAATATATGTGCAGGTGTGAGCCCTAAGCAAAGCCCATAGAAGCAGGAGGATGAGAACAGAAAAATAAGAGAGATCTAAGGCTTTCAAGGTAGACCAGCTATAGTCTCTACTACATGCTTAAATTATATTCTTGAGGAGTGGGGTCTGGCAGTATTTGCTCACTGTTCCTAGTGGCAGCAAAAAATACAATGAGCGATACGTGGTGTTTGACATCCAACTTTGTTGTATAGAGACCTGCTACTCACCACCAGCAGCATCCACTGGGAGCTGTACGGAAATGGAGAATCTCAGACCTCATGTTGTATTTACTTAATCAGAGTCTGAGTTTTAACATGATACCTGGGTGATTTGCGTGAACAGTAAAGTCAGAGAAACACTAGCGTAGAACATGCTCAAACAAGTGCTTTGCCTCTTGGCTATATTCCAGCAGCAAGCTGCAGAATGGCTGTCAACCACCATAAATGAGAGATCCTGGAGATGTTGGAGAATTTCACGTCCCACGTGCCCAGGGACAGATCATAATGCTCTATGACTGGCTGCAGTGGGATGTGAATTCAGGCAGGAGCTCCTGGTGGGTGAGACTCCATGAGGCAGCCACAAATATTTGCCTTCTCATATATTGGCCCCTAGTGTGTGTTTGCAGCTGGTTTGTCCATCTAGCAGCATCCATTCTCATTTGCACAATCCATGCACACTTTGCAAGTTCAAGATGTATCATTGTTTCAGAGAATGTGAGGGAAGAATCTGGAGCAAAAGTTCCTTTGAAGTATCCGCCAGTTTTTCAACATGGCATTTATTAAAACAACTATTAGAATCTTGAAATGTAATTTGAACTGTTACCCACTCTTGAACAGTAACAAAATTGGGTTAAAATGTTTTACTTACTACCTGGGTAAATGAGATTTTTTTTCTCAAGTGATGACTTGAGATTTTTATTAGTGAGCCTTAGATCACTAATGGTGTAGAGTCATTGTGCCAGGCAGACTCTAAGATGGCCCCCAGTGAGCCTCACCTCCTGGTATTCACACCTGTAAGTGAAAGAAAAAGTGAAGTCCCTCAGTCATGTCTGACTCTGTGACCCCGTGGATTGTAGCCTATCAGTCTCCTCCATCCAAGGAATTTTCCAGGCAAGAGTACTGGAGTGTGTTGCCATTTCCTTCTCCAGGGGATCTTCCCAACCCAGGGATCAAACCCGGGTCTCCTGTATTGCAGGCAGACAATTTACCATCTGAGCCACCAGGGAAGAATTCGCACCTGTATCTATTCCCCTTTTGCAGAGTGTGGGCTGGATTCACTGATTCACTCTAAAAAACAGAATCTGGCAAACAGAATGAGATATCATTTTTGATATCTCAAAAAAAAAAAAACCACACTAGTTTGCGTCACGGTCATAGACTCTTGCTTTCTTATTTGCTTGCTCAGAGGGAAGTTGGCTGCCTTATTGTGAGTTGCTCACTGGAGAGGCCCACCTGGGAAATAGCTTACGGAAGCTTCCCACCAACAGCCACAGGAGAACTGAGGCTTTCAGTGCCACAACCTGAGAGGGACTGAAAGTGACAGTGTTAGTCGTTCAGTTGTGTCCGACTCTTTACGACCCCATGTACTGTAGCCCACCAGGCTCCTCTGTCCCTGGAATTTTCCAGGCAAGAATACCGGAGTGGGTTGCCATTCCCTTCTCCAGGGCATGTTCCTGACCGAGGGATGAAACCCAGGTCTCCTGCATTGCAGGCAGATTCTTTACCATTTGAGCCAACATGGCAAAGTGATCTTGTGAATGGATTTCCCCTGGCTGATGCCTCAGATAAGACTGCAGTTCTGGTTGACAACTTGACTGCACTCTCACGAAAGATGTTAATTCAGATATATGCAACTTCGCTTATCCTGGATTTCTGACCATGGAAATCGTGAGACTGTAAATGCTTCTTGTTTTAAGTAGATATGTTTTAGGTAGTAATTTGCTATGCTGCAACAGGTAAAAAAATACTAAAAGCCACACCAGGCATAAACATACTATAAAAATATGTTAATGAAGTAAAGCCATCTTTTTATTTAATTACTGAAAAAATATTTTATTTGAAGATTTTGGATGACTTCAGTATGTAACAGTTTCCTTTAAGATATTGCATATTATTATTCTCATAATACTACTAAAAATATGATGATATATAATGACTTTTTTCATCAAATTTGCTGTTCCTAAATCATCTCCAGTTTACTTAGTTATGAGCTATCAAAGATATTATAAAATATACACTTAATCAAAATGCATGATAATTTAGAAAGGAGACTGAAGAATAGTAAAACCCATAGAGTGATCTTTCATTTGGGAGAATAGTGTGATTTTAAGAGCAGAGGCTTTGGTGTCACACAGACCCTGGTTCTATTCCCAACTTTACTGATTTCTAGCTCAATACTTTGGGAAGAAACTTAAATAGTTGAGCCTTATATACTTATCTGTAAAATGATTATTATAGTGAAACATATATCACAGGCTTATTATAAGGCTTATATGAAATGTAGTAAATAGAGTGCTTAGTATATATTTGCTATCATGCAGAAGTTGTTCAATAAATTTTAGTTGATCTTGTTATTGGAACTTAAAAGAATCTACTTTCCAAACTCTTTAACCTTCACTTATAAATTAGTCTGATATTCTAACTGAATATTATTCCTTCCTGTGTACTCATTGAAACATGTCTTCAAGCAATATTGGTTTGCTAAAACTTTGCTGTCCTATTTCACGATACTACAGGGACTTGAAAGAGCTATCTTTCTTTTATGAGTACACCATAATTAGAATGTCACCATTTCATTTTTATCCATTAATTTGAATCAATAGTACTAAGCCTTTCTTAAATTTTTATATTTTAACCCAATATGCCTATTACAAATAAATGGAACAGCTGTAGACTTATTTAGAATATTGCTAAACCTCAGAAATTTATGCTGTGTTCTAAAATGCTATTATTCATATACTTTTAGAGGCTCTAAATTCAATTATTGGTGTGCTTTTCTGCTGCTTTCCCTTTTTCCCTCCTTCCTCTGTTTTTCTCTACTTCTTCAAAACTTCTTCCCTTCCTTCCTCCTCTCCTCCCTTTCTTCCCTTTTTCCCTACTCGTTTTGAAATGATTTGAGTTATTTAGACAATGATAATAGGGTAAAAATAGATAAAGATATCAAGATAGAGATAGAAGTACAAGGAAACAGGAGCACTTCTATATATAGAAATATATAAGAAAAGATTTTGTACCAAAAGAGACATGGGGTAAGTTATAACATTCATAATATCAACAAGATAAAAATACACATATATAAGTTGCTGAGGAAACATAAGTTTATACTGGCATTAAAAAATAAAATAGTTTTTTCCTGAGAGATTTCATAAGAGCATTTGATCATAAAATGCTAAAAATATACACCCAAGAAAGAAATGCCAAATTCCTATGCTGCTTTTTAATGCACCTCTTATGGATTGAATTAGGGCCCCTCCAAAATTTATATATTAAAGTCTTAACCCCTAGCACCACAGAATACGACCTTATTTGGAAACAGGATAGTTGAAGATATAGTTAAGGTGAGGTCATAGGTGTGAGCCCTTAATCCAGTATGCTTAGTGTCCTTATAAAAGGGGAAAATCTGGTTATATGCCCACATACTGAGGGAATGTATTTGACATGAAGACAGCCAATGATAGAGGACTGGAACAGCCTTCAGAAGGAATCACGCCTGCTGATACTTTGACTTCAGGCCATTTTTGTTGTTCAAGTTGCCCAATTTGTAGTACTTTGTTATGACAGCTGTAACAAACGAATACAGAACTCCCTTCATTATACACTAGTAACATAACATCAAAAAATGAATTATAAAGAGAATTGTAGAAAGCAGTCCAAAATTAAATGCCTTTGATTGTCATCCAGTTATTTATTTATACATGATTTTTAAGAAGCATTTGTGAAGGCCTGGTATATTCCAAAGTTTTTGACAGGCATAGGGAATTTGGAGAATGATAATGTCCATTCAACATCAAATGATTGGTCTAAACCAATCAGAACAGTCTTATTCTGCTTGACAAGGACTGGATCAAGAACAATTGTAGGACCCAATGGAATGTGAGGGAAAACCTGGGGCTTCACCGGTTTCCTCACTTTGAAGGAGATATAGGAAGAGCTCATCTTATTTTAATTTATACATGTTCTTGCCTCAAAATGTAATCTGGAAATGTAAAAAATGTAAAATGTTAAAAAAAAAATCTGGGAAGAACTGAACCTATACAGAGACTAAGCAAGGAGTCAGGTTGAGGGCAAAACCAATTTACAGAAGATAATAGAGCAGAGAGATGAAAATAATCTGGTTTCTGGATGATGTTTGTTGAGCCATTAAATCAATCCATGCTGGAATCTGCTCTGTTATTAAACTTCTTATGTGGGGAAATGAATATCCTTATTATTTCAGACAGCTCTAGTTTGGTTTTCTGTTACTTACATTCAAAGCATTCAGACAGTTTGAAATACAGTCCCTTCTTGTGCTACTTGTTAGATCTTCCTAAGGTCTCTGTGACTCCTCCTCCTGGCAGGTGGTAGGAGTACACTTCATTTACTACTGTAGCATCTCACCCTGTAGTTTGGCACGGCCTCATGAGTTTCCTTGACCAGTGAAATACGAGCAAAAGAGTCATGTATCATCAGTTCTGGGGGAAATATTTAGAACCAGAGCGCTACTCACTATTTTCTCTTTCCTCCGCTGCTGATATAAGAAACATACATCATGATGGCCACTCTGCTAGCCTAAGTCCTCAAAAAGAGAGTGTTGAAAAGCAGATCCCTAACCAATCCACTCTGGACCCATCATGAGAGTGACAAATAAGTCTTTATTGCTTCAAACCCTAAAATCTTGCTGTTTTCTTCTTCCTGCAACAGAATCTAACCCATCCTATAAGGGAATAGCATATTGCACTTATTTGCTTATTTGGTTATCATCAGTCTCTGACACTAGACTATGAGCGTGACAAGGGAAGGACTATGTCTGTTTTGCTTCATGTGCAAACAACTTGTGTTCAGTGTAGTGCATGACATGAAGCAGATTTTCAAGAAGTGTTTGTTGATAATAATTCTAATAGGAGACAGAGGGATGAAAAGAACTGTAATTTAATCTGAGTACATTACCTATTTCTGGTAAACCAACTCACATACTACCCCAAATTTCTCCAAGTATATTAAATAGATTTCAGTTATGTAGAATCTTAGAAATCACTATAGAGTCTTAGAAATCTACATGCATATAGTTTTTCAATAGGATAAAAGTCTTCATCATAAGAAAGGCTGGAGTCAGCACATGCTACACCACAAATACATTGACAAAGGAAGTGAACCAGATTATGCTTTAAAAACAACTAATAAAAAACAGCTTTTGAAATTTGTAAATGAGAAGATGAAAGGAAATAAAGTGTAAGCTGAAGAGAATATTTTAAAGTCAATGATTGACAAAAAAGAAACCTATTGGAAACAGCCTTACACTGCATAAATAGAATTCACATAAAAAGAAAAAAAAGATCCTAAATGCCAAAATAAAAGATGGTCAAATGCAATAGGTGTGGCATTTGGAATCAGGGGGATATGTTTGAAGTATTCATGTGTTATAGAAGATGGTCTGAGCTGGGATGAAGTTGGCTAGCCTCAACTTCAACTATGGGGTGGATGAGGTGAACTTTTTATCTTGTGAACTGTTGTGAGACTTAATGGTCATAGTCATTGTAAGGGAAGGTAATTTAGTGAAAGGCAAAAGTGTTGAACTATGATGTTGGAAGACTCTTGAGAGTCCCTTGGACTGCAAGGAGATCAACCAGTCAATCCTGAAGGAAATCAGCCCTGAATATTTATTGGAAAGACTGATGCTAAAGCTGAAACTCTAATACTTTGGTCACCTGATGCAAAGAATGGACTCACTGGAAAAGACCCTGATGCTGGGAAAGATTGAAGGCAGGAGGAGAAGGGGACAACAGAGGATGAAATGGTTGGATGGCCTCACTGACTCGATGGACATGAGTTTGAGTGAGCTCCGGGAGTTGGTGATGGCCAGGAAAGCCTGGTGTGCTGCCGTCCATGGGGTTGCAAAGAGTCAGACATGACTTAGTTACTGAACAACAAGACCTGTTGGGCTGTGCCTCACAGTCCTGCAATGCTTGCAACCGTCCAGCAGCAAGACCGAAGAAAGAACCCAGAGTCAACAAAGACATTAATGTTTTATTGAACAAGGAATCTTACAAGTCAGAGGCAAAAGCCTTGGAATGACAGTCGTGATCCATGGCTGACTGCAGGCAGGACACAGCAGCAGTCTTTGCTGTTCAAGGCAGGAGGAGGCTACCTATTGTAGGGGGAATGACATTAGAGGATGTCCTTGGTTACCAGGGGAACTATTGAAAGAAGGAATCGCCCACAAATTTCATGTAACTTGAAATTTCTTGTCAATAACCTAACATAACAGAGCCCTTCCAATCCAAGGAATATAGAGCTATTGTAAGCTGAGGGTTGGATTGATCACACCAGTAGTTACTGAGTGAATGCTAAGATGAGGACATTCGGGTAAGATGGAGGTGAACCAGAGCCTGGTCAGACAGGGGATGTACAAAGAACAAGAGAGCAACCATTTTGTGGAGCCTGATTATACAAGATTTCTCTCTGCTTTCTTCTAGTCTTTAGTTATTTACGATTCAGTTGTCCCTTGGTATCTGTGGGGGATTTGTTCTAGAACACCTCCAAGAACTAAAATTGACTCATGCTCACATCCCTTATACAAAATGGTATAGTCTTTGAATATAACCCCCAACACTCCTGAGTACTTGTAAACCATCTCTAGATTACTTGTAATAGCTAATACAAGGTAAGTGCTATGTAAATAGTTGCAAATACAATGTAAATGTTATAAGAAATAGTTGCTAATGTTCTGCAAATTCAAGTTTTGATTTTTGGAACTTTCTGGAATTTTTTCAAATTTTTTTTGATCTGGTTGGTTGAATTGTGGATGTAAACTCAGGGATAAGGGCTGACTATATGTATTTACTGATTAATTTACAGTATCAGTTTCTTTTTTGTTAATATTATTGCAACAGGTAATAATGATAGTTGATTTTTTTGAGTTTTTCCTATATTCCAGATGCCTTTCTTAATTCTTTACACATGTTATTTAATTTTTATAACAATCTTATGGGATATGTATGACCGTGGTTACACGGCTGGAAAAGGGGCAATGTAAAATTCTTAATCGGAATGTAAGGCTGTGAACGTTTCTCAGCTGCTCTCATTGTTTGGCCTTGGTACTGGCTCAGTCTAGTTGTATAACTTGGGGCATGTCGTTCTGAGTCTGTTTCCCCATCTGTCAAACAAAGATAGTTTAAAATGACTTGGGGGTTGTTTTGAGCATTACATGAGATAGTAAATGTGAAATTGCTCTGTGAATAATAATATGATATATAAATGTTTGTTGTTCCCACTATTACCATGATTTTTCTATGGTTAAATTAGGAAGAGGGGAACCTTTCTGATGAATTGGCAGTCAGATTTATAGTCATGAGAGATGTATCTGTATGAGAGAAGCAGAACCATTGTGATTTATTATAGGAATCTGATCACATGCAGTCATAGAACCTTAAATAAGTGGCTTATGTATAAGTATGTCACTTAGCCCAGTGTCAGGGGCTGCAGCCAGAAGTCACTGGGGTTGGTGATCAGAGAGAATCTGGGAGAGCTAACTGAAACCTTAGAAGATAAGCTGCAACCTATGAGGACAGACTGGAACCTATGCTGGTCACTCACTAAGCCTTCCAAGAGGCAGTGTGAGTCACCGCAGTGCTGTATGTGAACCTCCTACTGGATCTGGAGAAGACGGAGTAGGATCTGGAGAAAATGGAGTAGGATCTGGTGGAGCTGCCATTCTGGCTGCTGTCCTGTCCAATGAAGCGAGCCAACAGACCTGCTAGTGAGCCTCAGCAGTCCTTGATCCAACACTTTTCAAATGTCAATGGAGATGCTGGGTATTTCAGCCTCCTAAATTTCAGGCAGATTTCTCGATTGCTAAACCTTAACTCTGCAACATGCAGGAAAATGAATTCTGGGAAGTGTAGTTCTAATTTATCTAAATTGGCACAATACAAAGCTCCCACAATAAAC
The DNA here is from genome assembly GCF_042477335.2 of Ovis canadensis. NCBI lineage: Eukaryota > Metazoa > Chordata > Mammalia > Artiodactyla > Bovidae > Ovis > Ovis canadensis. The sequence continues at coordinate 41,762,740 of NC_091253.1, read as the reverse complement.
CTATAGCAAAGGTAGAAAAATCAAATGCCTCGAAGAGTCAAGTCATTAAAACTAATGACTGAAGCAGGCTGGATTTAGGAAAGAAAGCACATGTTCCACCTAAAGGAGTCAAATTCTTTTAAGGGGAGTGGGGCTAAGTGATTGATATTTTTCTTGTTCAAAAACTTTTGTGTTTGGGGGAAATTTACCTCTTGCAAATGCATATGCTTCTTTTTCTCTGTTCAGAACTTGTGATATCTGCTTGTGAACTTTTTTTTTTCTGCTAATTATTATATATGGACTTTTGGTTTTCTGGTCAACTGTATCAATATTTCCTCGTGTCTTATGTTTTTGCATCATGCTGAGAATAACTTCTCCACTCCAAGATAAACTTATTGAGTTTATTCTAGCTTATTGAGCACAATGTTTTCAGACCTTTTTTACAGACCAATTGAGAATGTAGATTTCTCACATGAAGTATCCAACTGTTAAGTAATGAAAACAGATTCAAATCCATTTTTGAAATTAAGACAAACCTTTGTGCTTACTTCCCATGTACATCCTGTTATCATCCTCCTAATGTTTGTTAACTTTATACGAGGCTTCAGCTAGTAACCAGGCATTCAAAGATTTTAAAAAGCCTGATCCCTGTCCTTCAGAACCTCACAAATGAATGGACAGATATTTAAACAAACAGTTGTTGTTTAGTCCTCAGTCATGTCCAACTCTTTTGTGATCCCACCAACTGCAGCCCACCAGGCTCCTCTGTCCATGGGATTTCTCAAACAAGAATACTGGAATGGGTTGCCATATCCTTCTCCAGGGGATATCCCTGACCCAGTGATCAAATCTGCATCTCCTGCATTGCAGGCAGATTCATTACTGCCGGTAAATGTGTTCAAGACACTACAGGAGCAGAGAAGGTAAACACGCTTCAGTACAGGTCAGGGAAGACTTCATGTATGAGTCAATATTTGAGGTTCGTCTATAGGGGAAAAGAGGGGAAAAAGAATAAGAGAATGTCAAGCACTGGCATAATACAGATATTTTTGAAGTATTTTATGTGTTTACATCTTCCTTTATTCCTTACTGTGCCAACTTGATAATTACTTTTAGAAACCCTCCATGAGGTGGCAGAGAGTAAGACAGAGTAAGATAGTTTGGGGCTGTGTAACACAAATGCAATTTTAGATCTATTTGTCAGAAATCCATAACCCTACTATTCACATCACTTACTCCTTTAGCTGATGATTCTATAGTAGCAACTATTTTTCTCATTAACATTTGAATCTCTCAGTGAGGGAGAGAGAATACTATGAAACCTTTAAAAATAATTTTCCTCCTAGGAAATCAGGTTTTGAAATCTGTTGAAATAGGTCTAGACAGAAGTAGAGCAGAGTATAAGAACGCTGGGTGCCCATCCATAGGCGAAGAAGCCCAGGGAAGCTTGCATAATGGAGTGTGGAGAAAAGCACAGAACTTAAGAACAGATTCCATTACATTCTTGAAGTGGTCATAATGGTGAAACTTTTTCCCAAAGACAGATTATAGACTAACCTATACTCAGCCAAATTTCTCTTTGCCATTGTCCCTGGTTAATTTCAACATGGCTGTCTGAAATCTGTGGTCAGTGTGGGTTTATTGCCTCCTACCCTTTTCAATGTCCAAGACTTTCCAAGCCCTCAATCTTTTTCCAGATGGGGAGCCAAGCTGGTGAAGTAAGCATATGGGTTCAATGCTTAAAGCTGTTTTGCTTCCCATTAAGTCCATAGATGTTGCCAGATGAGCCCTTCTTCCAGTACACCTTGACCAGAGAGAATCTTACCAAGTCCTGGAAAATGGCTGTAACATGTTTTGTCATCAGGAGAATATAGAAATTGGAAAATTTGATCAAAAACATTTGTATATTCTGGTCTTTTTTTTTTTTTAAAGCTATCACGTGTGTTTTAGGAGGCTGACATAAGACACATAGTCCATGGACCATGAAACTGTTTTGTTTTTTTAAATACATTTTATTTTGACACTTTTTGGGGTGTTAGGATCAGAGTTTTTAAGTCAATTAAAGTCATAGCTATGATTACCTTTCCTGAATACTTGTTTTAGTTCTTGAAAGTAAATTGTAGGTAATCTTGCTCTTCTTAATATCTCTTCTAATGTTCACTAACTAGCTGAAACCTAGAGTCAGAAGGATAATTGGATTTAGCATTAGCTCTGCCAAACCCCATTTATATGGCCTTGGATAAGATACTCCTTCACAGTCTGTTTCTTCGTCTATAAAGTAGGAATCTTAATAGTTTCTCCCAACTAGCATTGTGGGAACAAAAATCAAGCAATAATGTAAAATGCTTTGTAGAATTTCTGGTGCATGATAAATCTACATGATATTTATTATTATGTTTGGCATAAAATATAACCCTGCTTGATTGTCATTTCAGTCCTATGAGATAGGCAGAGGAATTGTTTCCATTTTTTTAAAAAATTTTTTAAGTAAAGGAAAAAGAAATACAGAGAAAGTTAGGGGCTTGCCAAGTATTACATCCCAAATTTGTGGCACAGCTTGGGCTTAAACTTAGGTCATCTCGCTACACCATTGCGCCAACTTGGCCGAGGAAGCCAAGGCTTCAACCCAGGGTGGGAAGTGGGGTACATTTCAAGATGTTTATCAACGGGGGAGAGATTCAGGGTATGGCTTTTCACTAAATAGGTGTGAAGGTATTTCATAACAGTAGAGAATTTAACTACTGTGAGTGTTTTCACTGTAGTTATAGAATATCAATGTAGCCATCTACGTATGAAGTCTACCTTTACCGTTTCATGAGATGGAAAAACTAAGGAATTTTAGATTAGTTGCATTGTCGATCTCTGAGTCTCTTGTTCTGTCTAGAAAGGGTTAACCTCAAGAAGTTAACTTTTAGTTCCAGTGTATTATTGGAAAGTGTATTATAAGTCAAAGCTGGAAGATTCTTTTTTTTTCATTTGTCTTGTATAAGATTCACATCCAACACTATTCCCCTGTGGGGCTGTGAAGCACCAACCTACAAGATGGTATCTGTTCATCTCTACATTTTAGTGCAAAATATATTTGTGGAAGATTATTAACAGCCTTTAAACTTCTCTGAATTATGTGTATTTGTGTATTTGCTGCTTTCATCATTTCCAGGTTTATAGTAAATTTTATAATATGTAGCACTTAGCTCATGTGAAATGGCTGATGAGCAAATTATGGTCAAAATAGGGCTTTGTTACTAATGTGATACTAGGTAGGAAGGAAGCAGAGAGAAACAGAGAAGACTATTGATGTTGGTGTTAAAATGGTTCAAATTTAACCATATGTTCCATGTTATCACTAAGACAAAGGATATGATTTCTTTTCTTTCCTCTAAGCATGTACTGCAAGCAAACCTTTTTTGTCTTAGTCCCCCGTCAGTCCCTCTTTCCTGTGATATTGTGACTTGTAATAAGAAATACATTTTTGGACTTTGACCCCATTCCAGGCACAGCACTCCTAAAACCCTTGGAAATCCTGAAACCCTTAGAAATCCTAAACAGTGACAGAGATAATGGTGTCTTGATGTTCTTAACCCCTTTCTACCAGTTTTCTGGTGGAAATTTCTCTTCAAGAAAAATTAGAGATACCAAGGGAACATTTCATGCAAAGATGAGCTCAATAAAGGACAGAAATTATATGGATCTAACAGAAGGAGAAGATATTAAGAAGAGGTGGCAAGAATACACAGAAGAACTGTACAAAAAAGATCTTCATGACTCAGATAATCACGATGATGTGATCACTCACCTAGAGTCAGACATTCTGGAAAGTAAGTCAAGTGGGCTTTAGGAAGCATCAGTATGAACAAAGCTAGTGGAGATGATGAAATTCCAGTTGAGTGATTTCAAATCCTAAAAGATGATGCTGTGACAGTGCTGCACTAATATGCCAGCAAATTTGGAAAACTCAGCAGTGGCCACAGGACTGGAAAAGGCCAGTTTTCATTCCAATCCCAAAGAAAGGCAATGCTAAAGAATGCTCGAACTACCGCACAATTGCACTCATCTCACATGCTAGTAAAGTAATGCTCAAAATTCTCCAAGCCAGGCTTCAACAATACATGAACCATGAACTACCACATGTTCAAGCTGTATTTAGAAAAGGCAGAGGAATCAGAGATCAAATTGCCAACATCCACTGGATCATAGAAAAAGCAAGAGATTTCCAGAAAAACATCTGTTTCTGCTTTATTGACTATGCCAAAGCCTTTGACTGTGTGGATCACAAGAAACTGTGGAAAATTCTGAAAGAGACGGGAATACCAGACCACCTGACCTGCCTCTTGAGAAATCTGTATGCAGGTCAAGAAGCAACAGTTAGAACTGTACATGGAACAACAGGCTGGTTCCAAAACGGGAAAGGAGTGCATCAAGGCTGTATATTGTCACCCTGCTTATTTAACTTATATGCAGAGTACATCATGAGAAATTCTCGGCTGGAAGAAGCACAAGCTGGAATCAAGATTGCCAGGAGAAATATCAATAACCTCAGATATGCAGATGACACCAACCTTATGGCAGAAAGTGAAGAAGAACTAAAGAGCCTCTTGATGAAAGTGAAAGAGGAGAGTGAAAAAGTTGGCATAAAACTCAACATTCAGAAAACTAAGATCATGGCATCTGGTCCCATCTCTTCATGGCAAATAAATGGGGAAACAGTGAGAGACTTCATTTCGGGGGGCTCCAAAATCAGATGCAAATGGTGATGGCAGCCATGAAATTAAAAGACGCTTGCTCCTTGGAAGGGAAGTTATAACCAGCCTAGACAGCATATTAAAAAGGAGAGATATTAGTCTGCCGACAAAGGTCCATCTAGTCAAAGCTATGATTTTTCCAGTAGTCATGTATAGCTCTGAGAGTTGGGCTATAAAGAAAGCTGAGCACTGAAGAATTGATGGTTTTGAACTGTGGTATTGGAGAAGACTCTTGAGAGTCCCTTGGACAGCTAGGAGATCCAACCAGTCCATCCTAAAGAAAATCAGTCCTGAATATTCACTGGAAGGACTGATGCTGAAGCTGCAACTCCAATACTTTGGCTACTTGATGCAAAGAACTGACTCATTTGAAAAGACCCTGATGCTGGGGAAGATTGAAGGTGGGAGGAGAAGGGGATGACAGATAATGAGATGGTTGGATGGCATCACTGACTCAATGGACATGAGTTTGAGTAAATGCTGGGAGTTGGTGATGAACAGGGAGGCCTGGCATGCTGCAGTTCATGGGGTTGCAAAGAGTTGGACACGGCTGAGTGACTGAACTGAACTGAACTTCCACCAGTTTATGATTTTATGTTAATGAGATGACTTCTGGAAAGCATCCAAGGAAGGAGGTTGGTTCCCGAGGGAACCACTCATATTCCTGGATTTAAACTTTCAGTCCCACCCTCTTGTCCTCCAGAGAAGAGAGAGGAGCCAGAGGTTGAATTAGTTGCCAGTGGCCAAAGATTTAATCAGTCATGCCTATATAATGAAACCTCCATAAAAACCCAAAGGATTAGTTTGGGCAAACTTCTGGGTAGGTGAAGACATGAAGATGTGGGGAGTACAGAGAAAGCTTAGAAGCTCTGAGCCCCTACCCACATACCTTACCCTCTTCATCTCAATGTTAATCTGTATCCTTTATAGTGCTGTTTATAATAAACTGGGAAACATAAGTAAATGTTTCTCTGTGAGCTACTTTACCAAATTAGTCCAATGCAGGGAGGAGGTCATGGAAGCTTCCAGTTTATATCCAGTCAGAAGCACAGGTAACACCTATATGTGCAATTGGCATCTGAAGTTGGGGGGCAGTTTTATGAGACTAAATTCCCAACAGGTGAGATCTGATGCCATCTCCAGGTAGAGAGCATCAGAATTGAATTAATTGGTGGTTTAAATAAACACACATATTTCTTTCATGTAAGAGATTGAGGTTAAGAGTAGAGGAATATAGGTTTTAGAGCAAAGAGAAAACAGATATTTAGAATTCTGGATACAGCAATGTCAATAATTGCTTGTTGAATAATTGTATGGATCAAATTTAAAGAAACTCTTTTAAAAGTTCTGATAATAAACACTTTATAAATTGATATTTCAGTAACCATTAAATTATCTTAAATGAAAATGATTTTGAAAGTCTTTGTTTAATATATCTGACAGATCATACTCTTGATCTGTGTGTGTATTTGCTGTGCCTCCTTGGAGGGAAGATTACATATCCCACCAATTTCTATACCACTGATGTTAAACTTGGCCATAAAATTTGTTTTGGCCCAGCTCTTTTTCTTGTAGGAATGAAAGTGATAATGACACTCTTTTGTGCAGAACATTTAAGAACCATCGCATAGTTCTGTTCTCACTCAGCCTAGACCATGGGATGAGCATATTGCAACCAGATCATCACCAAAATGTAAGGCAAGCAAAAAATAAACTTTTGATTTGACAAACACTGTAATTTGGAAACAATTTGTTATTTCATCATAACCTAGTAAATGCTGGCTAATATACTCGCTGTTCAGTTGCTAAGTCATGCCCAGCTCTTTGTGACCCCATGGACTGCAGCACAGCAGGTTCCTCTGTCCTCCACTATTGCCCAGAGTTTGCTCAAATTCACATGTATTGAGTCAGTGATGCCATCTAACCATCTCATCCTCGGCCAACCCCTTCTCCTTTTGCCTTCCATCTTTCCCATCATCAGGGTCTAATACACTATGGGAACATAAAATAAAAAGTAGAAATGCCTCAAATTTTCCTGGACAGTTTTTTTTTGGAAGGAGGCCTGGGCTTTCATATCACCCCCTGTCCAGCCTGATGCATAGATGACAAGACTAATTTAGATTTATGGACCTTTGAGACTGGGCAGTTGCTAAGCTCATTTTCCCTTCCATCAGGATCCACAATGTGGTGTGGTATAATGATAAGAGCCATATAAATCAAGAATTTGGACGGAGATCTTGGCTTTGCTGGGGCTTATCATTTAACAACAGGCAAATCACTTAACCCTGCTTAGCCTCTATTTCATCTGGGAGAAGACTACAATCTTACATTTCCTACCTCAGCCCTTTGCAGAGGCTTTTTCTTTGATGGGAATGCTCTTATTTCTGTGCATCTCTGGCTGGCTTTTCACCCTTTAAGTGTCAACCTCATCTTTTTCTGATTGCGGCTACCTTAATTAAACAAGCTCCCCATCCCCCTTCCAACTCTGGTAGGGGTTGGACTACCAGACTTCCGTTTGATTCCTTTACAGAATATAATTCAATTTGTAACTATTTATTTGTTTGCTACCTTCCATATTGTCTGTTTTTCCTAGTCTCTACGCTCCTTGGGAATAGATGTGTATTTTATATTACATATTGTGTAATCTCAGCTTAGACTACACAGAGCAGGCACTCAAGAATTTTGAGTGTGTAAATAAGTAATAATAGCCAATGTTTTATGATAACTTTAAATGGAATATAATCTATTAAAATATTGAAACACTTTTTTTGATATATCTGAAACTAACGTAACATTGTAAACAAAATATACTTCATTTTAAAAAATTCGTCCATATTTATGCTTAACATATGTAAGCGCTATTTAAACATCTCACATTTATTTATCTCATGAACACACTTATTTTCAAGACACCCCTGTTAGGCAGAAACTATTAATTATGCTAATTTTATGGATGGGAAATAGAAGCTCAAAGATGTTTTGAAACTTTCCCAAGATCACACAGCAGATAAGTGGCAGAGTCAGGTATGAAAACTAGCAAGTTGGGTTTTGAAGTTTGTATGTGCCTTTGATATATGCAGACCTTATCTCACAGGGCAGTAGTGACTGAATATAAGAGAAATGGTATGTGAAAGTGGCTTGCATAAAAGGGAATGAAAGTATTGTAAAATAAATGGTAATTGTAGCCAACTTGTTTTTACCTCCTTTCTGTACCTCGGTTAAAATCAGATAATATGTGCTGTCTAGAGCAAGTCTCTTCCAGAGGTTCGGAATCAAAAATGAAAAAGCCAAGGTTTACTTTGAATGAAGTGTTGCCACTGTATTGATGTCAACCCAGAAGATGGTTTCTGGTACCTCTGTTCAACATTAAAAAAAAAATTAAAATCGGATAACAATATAGGGTCAATTCATTTAAGATATTTTGTACATTCACTTCCCTAGTGGCTCAGATGGTAACGCATCTGCCTACAATGTGGGACACCTGGGTTCAATCCCTGGGTCAGGAAGATCTCCTGGAGAAGGAAATGGCAACCCACTCAAGTATTCTTGCCTGGAAAATCCCATCGATGGAGAAGACTGGTAGACAACTGTCCATGGGGTTGTAGAGTCAGACACGACTGAGTGACTTCACTTCACTATGTGTGTTGGATTCTAGAGACTCAAAGAGGAGTGAGTCTCAGACTGTAATGTTAAGGAGTCCATAGTTAAGAAAGGAAATAGACAAGGAATTATATATATATATATATATTTAGTCAAAGTGTGGTCCATGACCAGAAGAATCAACATGACATGGGAACTTGGAGGAAATGCATGGTTTTAGATCTAGCCATCTGAGCCCAGATCAATCAGAATCAGCATTTTACCCAGGCTTCTGTGTGATTCATATGAACTTTAGAGTTTGGCGGGCTCTGAGTTTTAATTGATGTCAGAAGCAGCATATTAGCATAATGTGAATTGTCATAAAAGCCCAGAAATTGGAACACCAACCTGACGTGGGGGAATATGGGTGAGGGTTTATCCAGAGGAGCTACAATAAGGCTGAGGCTTGAAGGATGAATAGCTAATTATCAAGGGGGATCTGGTAGAAAAGTGCCATCATAGAAGGAAGAGCAGAGCTCGGTAGATAGGCAGCAGTTGTACACTGAGTGCTGAGAACTTCTGAAGAATTTAATACATTTGGAGGTAAGGGAGGCTACATGTCAGGAACTGAAGAAGAAACAAATAAGGGGCAAACCGTTGAAGTCCTTGAGTTCCACGCTAGACTATTGTCTTGATGGGAGGCCACAGTTAAGTTGTGGGTGGGTAGAGAATAACAAGATCAGCTATTCCTTTAAGATCACTCTGGTTGCCATGTGGTAGATGGACTGAATAGAAGGAAAGAGAAAGAGGAGATATTTGTGCGATTTTCAGATGACATAAAGCTGGGTGGAGTAGTTACAATAATAGATGACAGAAGCAAAATGCATAATGATTTCACCACATTTGGAGACTGAATCCAACCAACAGAATGAAATTAAACTGGAAAAAATTACAAAGTTCAGCATTTGTGCTCTTAAAAAGAATCAGTTGAGAAAGTATAAGAGGGAGGCAAATGTTTCTTATACAGTTCGTAAAAAAAAAAAAATCCCCTAAAACTTGTGGCGGTGGATGTGGGCATGATTTAGTTGACCACAAGTTAAATTTGTGCCAGCCGTGTACCCAAGGATTGCGGTTTTGGATTCATGAACAGAAACAAAATGGCCCCTGGGAAGTAACGCTTTCTTTTGTCTGACAAGCCTTCTTTCCATTATGACTCTTCCCACCCACTTCTTCACCACTCTATCAAAAGGCAAACTTACAAGTCTCTGATAGTCTAAGGACCAGCACCTATTAGGAAAAATGGAAAGTTTCCTCATCGTGACCTTTTCCATACTGAAAAAATATATTCTAATGATAGGCTTGCTGTTGTCTGCCACCACTGGCCAGAGAACAGAGAACCCCTTGAAGAAAGAGTTTCTATTCCTTCTTGTGTTACCAGACCCTAGCACGGTGCCTGAGACAGTCTGGGAGTTTAATATCAGTGAACATTAATGTGGAAGAGCTAAGAGAGCACGTGTAGATACTGTTCATGTAAGGTATGGAGAGCAGCTGTAACAAGTCTTAAAAAGAAGATATGCAACCCTGTTATTGCCTTTGCTAAGTAAATGGTCCTTTAGCAACACTTTATTCTTTCTACAACCCCAAATCACATGCACACACCCAGCAAAACTCTTCCTATTGAGCTCCCTTGCAGCCTTGACTGCCTTTCCCGAGAGCCTGCCTCCCCTGTGATCCAGGATCTGTGTCCCTCCCTGGGGACTCTTCCCTGGGAGGAGTCCCTGAAGCGATGCTTCAGGAGTCCATTCTTCCGGCATCATCACAGCTGGGCATCAGATGTCAGAGCCCCAGGATAGATAAACAGGTGGGCTCTGTCTGTTCAGGTTAAAAAGCTGTGAGTGCCCTGTCTGGCAGCCAGAATAAGGGATTGTAAACCAAGAACACACGAGGAAGGCTCTGGTTAATGGATGAGCCTGAGTTTCATCCTGAGAGTCAGTGGTGTCGGGCTCTGAGAGCCCTTCTCTTCACAGCTTTGTGTGGATGACCAAGAGGCCTGGAAGAGCTGTCTGCTGTCTAGGGTCAGGGCAGCGATTTCTAGATTCCACCATACTACTTTATAAACAATGCTTTCTTTTCAATCAGTCTAGTTGTCCCGTGTTGGCTTGAGGATACAAAATGAAAGCATGGAAGCTAAATACATTTATGTGACATTTAAAGAGGCCATGCAAGTAAAATCATTGCCAAGCAAGGGTTATGTTCCCAGTGGACATGCAGTGAATTTCTGTTGGTGCCAAGGACTGGTATGAAATTATTTAAGGTTTAAAATGAGACTCAACTATTGCTTTGTTGAGTGTTTTTAAAATTTTTAAATTTATTTTTGCCTGTGCTGGGTCTTCGTTGAAGGGTGTGGACTTTTCTCCAGCTGCGGTACATGGGCTTCTCACTGCGGTAGCTTCTTCTGTTGCAGAGCATGGGCTCTAGGGTGTGTGGGCTCAGTAGTTGCAGCTCCCAGACTCTAGCACACAGGCACGTGGGCTTAGTTGCTCCACAGCATGTGGGGACTTCCCAGATCAGGGATCGAACCCGTGTCTCCTGCATTGGCAGGCAGATTCTCTACCACTGAGTCACCAGGTAAGTCCTACATTGTGTTTTGACAGTAGAGTGTTTCTCATCTTTTTTGCATAGCAAGAGCTCTCGGGTAGGAATGAATGAAGCAATTCTTTGCTTTTATTTATTTATTCATTTTAAAATTTAATTTATGTAAATTTATTATGAAATAAACTATATTAGCAACAAAGGCAGTAGATACTCAAAACTCAAACTTTTCTATTTGTTAAAATTATATCATACTATTATTTATGTTTTTTATCTTCTGTTTGGCCTGTATGGTGGACAGTGAAGATTTTTTTTCTTTTTTTATATTTCAGTGGGTTTATTTTTTTTAATTTAAATTTATTTATTTTAATTGGAGGCTAATTACTTTACAATATTGTATTGGTTTTGCCGTACATCAACATGAATCTGCCATGGGTGTACACGTGTTCCCCATCTGAACCCCCCACCCTCCTCCCTCCTCGTACCATCCCTCTGGGTCATCCCAGTGCACCAGCCCCAAGCATCCTGTATCCTGCATCGAACCTGGACTTGCAATTCACTTCTTATATGATATTATACATGTTTCAATGCCATTCTCCCAAATCATCCCACCCTCTCCCTCTCCCACAGAGTCCAAAAGACTGTTCTGTACATCTGTGTCTCTTTTGCTGTCTCGCATACAGGGTTATCGTTACCATCTTTCTAAATTCCATATATATGCATTAGTATACTGTATTGGTGTTTTTCTTTCTGGCTTACTTCACTCTGTATAATAGGCTCCAGTTTCATCCACCTCAATAGAACTGATTCAAATGTATTATTTTTAATGGCTGAGTAATACACATATGAGTATACACATATGTACCACAGCTTTCTTATCCATTCATCTGCTGATGGACATCTAGGTTGCTTCCATATCCTGGCTATTACAAACAGTGCTGCGATGAACATTGGGATACATGTGTCTCTTTAAATTCTGGTTTCCTCAGTGTGTATGCCCAGCAGTGGGATTGCTGGGTCATAAGGCAGTTCTATTTCCAGTTTTTTAAGGAATCTCCACACTGTTCTCCATAGTGGCTGTACTAGTTTGCATTCCCACCAACAGTGTAAGAGGGTTCCCTTTTCTCCACATCCTCTCCAGCATTTATTGCTTGTAGACTTTTGGATAGCAGCCATTCTGACTGGTGTGAAATGGTACCTCATTGTGGTTTTGATTTGCATTTCTCTGGTGATGAGTGATGTTGAGCATCTTTTCATGTGTTTGTTAGCCATCTGTATGTCTTCTTTGGAGAAATGTCTGTTTAGTTCTTTGGCCTATTTTTTGACTGGGTTGTTTATTTTTCTGGAATTGAGCTGCAGGAGTTGCTTGTATATTTTTGAGATTAGTTGTTTGTCAGTTGCTTCATTTGCTATTATTTTCTCCCATTCAGAAGGCTGTCTTTTCACCTTGCTTATAGTTTCCTTTGTTGTGCAGAAGCTTAGAATAAGCCAAGTGCATAGCCCCAATTATACCAGGAAGATGTGTTTGCCTTCCTCTCTGAGAGGGCTGGAAATGCTTAGATTTACATTCTGGGAGGATGAATCGAACTGGTCACAAAACATATTGTCTGTCTATCCTTTGAAACTGGAGAAGTCAACCAGTGAATGAGTTTTTATTGTTCTCTTTCCACTTGGCCTCATTTAATTATTTTTGTACAGCTTGTTTTTACTCATCAGAAAAAGACAACTGGTCTCAGATTCTGTTGTTAGTGGTGCTAGTTGACTTTGTTGCATAGTTGTTCAATGTAGGCAATGTGCCATGGATATTATATAATAATAATCTAACTTAATCTCACAAAAATCCTATACTCAAAGTCTGGCTTATTGCTGGTCAGAGTTTCATCATCATAGTAGCTCAATTTGAATCAACAAATCTTTTCTATCAGTGCATTTATTGCAGCATAGCACAGGAGTTCCATAAAGTGAGTTGTGTCCCCATCTAAGTAGAAGAGTTTGGTTCTGAGTCATCTGTAATTTTCTTTAAAGGAACTCTTTCAGACAACTGTCTCCTAGTACTCAGTCACAGCAACTTTTCTGTACTTTGTTTAGAGCTGTACAGGCTGGAAGCCTGAAAACTACATTTCCCAAATTGTTTTGTCAATTGGGTATCAACAGTCCCAGTTTGCCTAGAACTGAAGGTTTCCAGGGATGTGAGACTTTCACTGCTCAAACCTGGAAAAGTCCTTGGCAAATAAGGATGAATATCACATTATTTGACAGCTATATTTCTATTAGCTTAGTGGCAAACACTCACATGGATTAGAAGCCCCGAGGAAGGTAGATACCATTTCTAGCACTGGTCACAGCAGTAGGAAGTAGTGGGGCTCATGGTCTCCTGAGCAGCAGTGGGAAGGCAACCTCTTCTTGTGTCTCAGAGAATGCTGGCTTCTGTGTCTGTGGGCAGAACTCTCTCTGGTTACAGGTGTCTGGGCAACCTGAACTTTCCTCTTGTGTTTCTTAGATTTTCTAATATTTTGTAAATAAATCCTATATTATTAATCTCTCTCTCTGCCTAAAATGCTCATAGTTGTTTCTGTTTCTCTGAACATTGACTGATAGCCCCAGTGAATGAGAGGAGAGACAAAGAGTTCATAGGAAAGAGAAGTGCTAATCAGATAAACTGTAGAAAACACCCCATCAAATAGATGTTTTCCAAGAGGGCAGAGGTCAGGAAATAGGAGTGACGTAATCTGGAGAACCCATGAAGAACCAGGTTCCTAGCAATGTAGCAGCAATATATTCCAAGTCTTCCTAGGTCTTTATGAAATAAGCTTTGGATATCCTTCTAAGACTGACACTAGAATTAGAAGGGCCCTAGTCCCATTGTTCATGTATGGATGCGAGAGTTGGACTGTGAAGAAAGCTGAGCACCAAAGAGTTAATGCTTTTGAACTGTGGTGTTGGAGAAGACTCTTGAGAGTCCCTTGGACTGCAAGGAGATCCAACCAGTCCATTCTAAAGGAGATCAGTCCTGGGTGTCCTTTGGAAGGAATGATGTGAAAGATGAAACTCCAGGACTTTGGCCACCTCATGTGAAGAGTTGACTCATTGGAAAAGACTCTGATGCTGGGAGGGATTGGGGGCAGGACGAAAAGGGGATGACAGAGGATGAGATGGCTGGATGGCATCACCGACTCGATGGATGAGAGTTTGAGTGAACTCCGGGAGATGGTGATGGACAGGGAGGCCTGGCGTGCTGCAATTCATGGGGTCGCAAAGAGTTGGACACGACTGAGCGACTGAACTGAACTGAAGTCCAATTGCTGGGGCCCATTAGCAGTTAAAACCCTGAGGAAAGAAGAAAGATGAGATTGATTCCTCACTTTCCCTTCGCTTCTTCCTCAGTTTAGATAAATCTTGCTCTGACAGGGTAGGTGGCCTTCTGTATTGCTCCCTGGAAACAGCCTTTGCATGGTACTTCATCACATATAACAATATTTTGACTGTCTGCCTATCTTCAGTATTGGATTGTCAGCTCCTTAAAAATGTAATGTTACATCTTCATGGTTCAACAGTGCTTGACATATGATATGGTGACAATGGTTTCCCATTTCATTCAAGTAAACTCCCAAACCCTTACCAAAAGCTCATATAGTATGAAATCTGGCCACTGCTCTAAACTCATCTACTATTTTCTCCCTTAATCACTTTTTTTTTTTAAACCACTAGTCCCCTTGGTAAAGGAATAAAAAAACAAACTAGCACTGTGTTTCAGGACCAAGGTTTTCTGGTTAGATGCTTCCTGCATTTCATCCTTGTTCTTTCTATGGTTGGAGATACTGCTTGCTAACATTTCAGTGGTTAGTTGTTGCAATATTACATACCTCTGAAAAACATAGGTGGCCCTAACACATTCAAGATCAATGCATTTAGGAACTTCGGGGGTAACGTAGGCAGGAGATGAATGGAACAGTAAGTTGACATACTCCAGGTAGAGACAGCAAGAAATGTGACACTCTTTTACATGGGAAATATTGTCCCCAAAAAGAATAGTAACCAAAAAGCACAGGAAATAGAGGAGTTATCTGATACATTAATGAAGTAAGAAATTACAAACCACAAATATGGGGGAAAATGAGTCAAATCTTATTTTATACTCTGTTGTATATTTACTGTTCTGTAACTTGCAACTTTTCTAAATTGGGTAATGTATTATAATAAAGAATAATTGTATTTATTATTAATATATTTAACATATATAATCATAAGCAATAATGCATTAATTATATTTATATAATTTTAATATATTTTCATCTCAGAGCTACTGAATGTAGATCTCTGGTTCTGCCCATATTTGTTTGGGAAAAAAATTCCACATGTGAATCTCTAAAATATGACCACAGAACATACTCCAGTTCAGTTCAGTTTAGTCGCTCAGTTGTGTCTGACTCTTTGCAATCCCATGGGCTGCAGCACACTAGGCCTCCCTGCCCATCACCAACTTCCAGAGTCCACCCAAACTCATGTCCATTGAGTCAAGTAATGCCATCCAACCATCTCATTCTCTGTCGTCCCCTTCTCTGCCTGCCATCAATCTTTCCCAGCATCAGGGTCTTTTCCAATGAATCAGTTCTTCACATCAGGTGGCCCAAGTATTGAAGTTTCAGCTTCAACATCAGTCCTTCCAATGAACACCCAGGACTGATCTCTTTTAGGATGGACTGGTTGGATCTCCTTGCAGTCCAAGGGACTCTCAAGAGTCTTCTCTAACACCACAGTTCAAAAGCATCAATTCTTTGGCACTCAGCTTTCTAGAACATACTCTAGGAAAGCTGCAAATGGATTAAAGAGTTAAGTAAAAAGTAAAAAGAAATCATGGAATGACTAACAAAAATAAATTGGAGTAATTATCAAATCCTAGCAGTGCAACATTTTAAGTGATGAAATAAAAAAAAAATCAATTGTTTCAGTCATAAAACTTTTAAAGTTTGAAAGAATAAAAAAGACTAATACCGTATAAAATTTATACAAAATGATAAAGGTTTTGATTCTACATTACATAAAACAGCACACAAATTGATTAGAATAAAAAATATGACCTCAATGGTTAAATTAAAAAAAAGCGTTTATGAATAATTTACAAAAAGTATATGCAATTTAAAAATATTTCAGTTTATTAATTTTTAGCTCATGTCCTCTCATGTTGCTTGAATGTTTATGCAACAAGTCTGACATGCAATATCCTATATCTTATCCTTTGATGTAGTGTTGAAAAGAGACCTAAAGAATGATGGTCTATCATTTTTATTATCAAAAAATTGAAAACAGTGTAATTATCCAATAATAAGAAGGTGATTAAATAAGAAAGGATATATTGACCTCATGGGTATCATGCAACCATTAAAAATTTAAAAAGTTAAAAACATTGCATATCCATATATGGTAATGCTTAAATATAATTTTATATTACATATCATTTTATAGGAAAACCTCATTAAAAGATAGAAAAAAATTTTATGTATGTGATTTGATTATATGAAAACACAGTCAGTTATGTAAATAGACTGAATGTATAGAAGACTTGAAAAAAATTGCTGAGATGTTTGAATAGTAAGATTGAAATAAGCTTTCCTCCTTAAGATATTTCCTTTATACTTGTTATAATAATGTTACAAAGCTGGAAAAAGTGTAAGAGAATAAGTAGAGATATTTGTTCAGTGGTGAGCATTAGGATCTCTAATCCAAACTTCTTTTAAAAAAATGCAAAAAAAAAAAAATCTGTTGAAAAATATGAAGAAGTCCTAAGTCTGAAGCAGGGAGAGGGAAGATCAACAAAAGAAGACTAAATAAGACTTATTATGGTAAATGTGTGTGGTGAAGTAGAAGAGTTCAAAGGTGATTGGAGATCTGAGCATGAATGCCTGGAGACCAGAGTTGCCATTTACTAGGAATAGGGTTTCTGAAGACAAGTCTTCATATAGAGTTAGTTGCAGTACATGTTGTGGTTTGATGGGACTTTTCACCCTTCACCATATAAGCAAGTAACCAGAGGTTCAGTTACTGCACAAGTTCCTCATTATCCACAGGACAGAGCTAAATGTCTCTGCTTTGAAATTTTGACTAGAAATCATATGATACATCTGCCAGCAATTACTCTGGGTGTCACTGAAGTGCACACAGCCCATTGGCCCTCTACAGCATTGTTCTCAAGCAATAATGTTAGAAAGACACAAAACTTTCAAGTGATCTGCAATCTCCCACACTACTTTCATAATTGACTTTTTTTTTTTTTTTTTTTGGCTAAATATGTTATTTTATTTCTGGCTGCTGACCAAAAGGCAGGACATTGTTGCTGAATTTGTAGTTTTTCGATTTTACATAGAGCAACATCTGAATGTGAGTTCAAGTTTTTTGTTTCAATCTTTGACACTAAGCTGCAAAATGTCATCTCTAGTTACCCAGAAAAGCAGCCAGCTTGGGGAAAAAAGCATGGTTTTGCAGTGTCTGAGTGGTTTGATTTCTTCTGCTGATGCATTAGAAAGGGCAAGATGGGAAGATTTACATGAAGAGAACACATTAATTTCTTTATGATAAAATAAATTCACTGCAATAAAACTAATCCAACAGAACTTTTTTTTTTTCAAATTTAACAACCCAGTGTCAAAGGGTATGAGAAAGGAGTTATGTTTTTATTAAACAGTTTTGTCAGACTTATATAATACACATCGTTGTAGAAAATTTGGAGAATAATTTTTAAGAAGAAAATTAACTCTTTCCAAATTACTATTAAAAGAAAGAGGAAGAAGAGGCAAGAGCAACCTCCTGCACAACCAGGGGGAAAAGTGCCCCCCATTAGCATGATGGTCAAAATGTCCTTATTCATACGTAAATATACTGTTTTACTCAGAAGAACATTTTAACAATAGGAAAACCTAAAATATGAAATCTGTAGCTGTAACATCTAAGGTATTGATTTCCAAAGCATATCTGGAAATACTACCTAAAGATTAGAAACTGTCTGTGTAGTCTCTTCATGGGGTTCTCAAGGCAAGAATACTGAAGTGGTTTGCTATTTCCTTCTCCAGTGGACCACACTTTGTCAGAACTCTCCACCATGACCCGCCCATCTTGGGTGGCCCCACAAGGCAGGGCTCACAGTGTCTTGTCACTGTGAGTTAGATAAGGCTGTGGACCATGTGATCAGTTTGATTAGTTTTCTGTGACTGTGGTTTTCAGTCTCTCTGCCCTCTGATGGATAAGGATAAGAAGCTTATGGAAGTTTCCTAATGGAAGAGATGGACTGAGGGGGAAACTGGGTCTTATTCTGATGAGCAGGGCCACACTCAGTAAATCTTTAACCCAATTTTCTGTTGGAGGGTGGGACTATGTTCCTTCCCTATTGTTTGACCTGAGGCCAAACTATGGAGGAGGTAATGAAGATAACGGTGACCTCCTTCAAAAGGTCCCCTGCACACACTGCTGCACTCAGTGCCCCTGACCCTGCAGCAGGCCACCACCAACCCATACCTCACCGGAGACTCCTGGACACGCACGGGCAAGTCTGGGTGATTCTCTTTTGGGGTCACTACTCCCTTCTCATGGGTCCCAGTGTGCAAAATGTTTGTTTGTGCCCTCTAAGAGACTGTTTCCCAGTCCTGTGTAAGTTCTGGTAGCTCTGTGGTGGAGTTACTGGCGACCTCCTCCAAGAACAATAGAATGATCATTTCCAAGGCAAACCATTCAATATTAGAGGAATCCAAGTCTATGTCCCTACCAGTAATGCTGAAGAAGCTGAGGTTGAACGGTTCTATGAAGACCTACAAGACCTTCTAGAACTAACTCTCCAAAAGGATATCCTTTTCATTATAGGGGACTGGAATGCAAAACTAGGAAGTCAAGAGATACCTGGAGTAACAGGCAAATTCAGCCTTGGAATAAAAAACAAAACAGGTCAAAGGCTAACAGAGTTTTGCCAAGAGAACACACTGGTCATACAAACACCTTTTTCCAACAACACAAGAGACGACTCTATGCATGGACATCACCTGATGGTTAATATGAAATCACGTTGATTATATTCTTTGGAGCCAAAAATGGAGAAGCCCGATACAGTTAGCAACAACCAGACTGAGAGCTGACTGTGGCTCAGATCATGAACTCCTTATTGGCAAATTTATACTTTAATTGAAGAAAGCAGGGAAAACCACTAGGCCATTCATGTATGACCTAAATCAAATCTCTTTTGATTATAGAGTGAAAGTGACAAATAGATTCAAGGCATTAGATCTGGTAGAGTGCCTGAAGAACTGCAGGCAGAATTCATTACATTGTACAGGAGACAGTGATAAAGACCATCCCCAAGAAAAAGAAATGCAAAAAGGCAAAATGGTTGTCTGAGGAGGCCTTACAAATAGCTGAGAAAAGAAGAGAAGCTAAAGGCAAATTAGAAAAAGAAAGGCATACCCATCTGAATGCAGATTTCCAAAGAAGAGCAAGGAGAGATAAGAACGCCTTCCTCAAAGAGAAAGAAGGAAAACAGAGAGGAAAATCATAAAGTGGGAAAGACTAGAGGTCTCTTTAAGAAAATCAGAGATACAAATGGAACATTTCCTGCAAAGATGAGTATAATAAAGAACAGAAATGGTATGGACCTAACAGAAGCAGAAGATATTAAGAAAAGGTGGCAAAAATACACAGAAGAACTGTACAAAAAAGATCTTCATGACCCAGATAATCACGATGGTGTGGTCACTCACCTAGAGCCAGACATCCTGGAATGTGAAGTCAAGTGGACCTTAGGAAGCATCACTACAAATAAAACTAGTGGAGATGATGAAATCCCAGTTGAGCTATTTCAAATCCTAAAAGATGATGCTGTGAAAGTGCTGCACACAATATGCCAGCAAATTTGGAAAACTCAGTAGGGGCTACAGGACTGGAAAAGATCAGTTTTCATTCCAATCCGAAAGAAAGGCAATGCCAAAGAATACTCAAACTCCCACACAATTGCACTCATCTCACACACTAGGAAAGTAATGTTTAAGATTCTCAAGCCAGGCTTCAAGAGTACGTGAACTGTGAACTTTCAGATGTTCAAACTCGATTTAGAAAAGGGAGAGGAAGTAGAGATCAAATTGCCAACATCTGTTGGAGATCATCAAAAAAGCAAGAGAGTTCCAGAAAAACATCTACTTCTATTTATTGACTACACTAATGCCTTTGACTGTGTGGATCACAACAAACCATGGAAACTTCTTAAAGAAATTGGAATACCAGACCACCTGACCTGCCTCCAGAGAAATCTATATGCAGGCCAAAAAGCAACAGTTAGAACTGGACATGGGACAACAGACTCTTTCAAAATTAGGAAAGGAGTAAGTACATTAAGGCTGTATATTGTCGCTCTGTTTTTTTTTTTTTTAACTTATATGCAAAGTACATCATGCAAAATGCCAGGCTGGGTGAAGCACAAGCTGGAGTCAAGATTGCCAGGAGAAATATCAATCACCTCAGATATGCAGATGACATCACCCTTATGGTACAAAGTGAAGAAGAACTAAAGAACCTCTCGATGAAGGTGAAAGAAGAGAGTGAAAAAGTTGGCTTAAAACTCATCATTGAGAAAACGAAAATCATGGCATCTGGTCCCATCACTTCATGACAAATAGATGGGGAAATAATGGAAACAGTGAGAGACTATTTTTGGAGCTCCAAAATCACTGCAGATGGTGACTGCAGCGATGAAATTAAAAGACGCTTGCTCCTTGAAAGAAAAGTTATGACCAACCTAGACAGCGTATTAAAAAGCAGAGGCATTGCTTTGTCAACAAAGGTCCATCTAGTCAAGGCTCTGGTTTTTCCATAGTCATTTATGGATGTGACAGTTGGAATGTGAAGAAAGCTGAGTGCCAAAGAACTGATGCTTTTGAACTGCGGTGTTGGAGAAGACTCTTGAGAGTCCCTTGGACTGCTAGGAGATCCAACCAGTCCATCCTAAAGTAAATTAGTCCTGAATATTCATTGGTAGGGCTCATACTGAAGTTGAAACTCCAGTAACTTTGGCCACCTCATGTGAAGAACTGAGTCATTTGAAAGGGCCCTAATGCTGAGAAAGACTGAAGTCAGGAGACGACAGAGGATGAGATGGTTGGATGGCATCATTGACTCAATGGACATGAGTTTGAGTAAACTCTGCGAGTTGGTGATGGACAGGGAAGCCTGGTGTGCTGCAGTCCTTGGGGATGCAAAGAGTTGGACATGACTGAGCGACTGAACTGACTGAATTGTATAGTCTGTAGACTGGATGTTAACTATCATTTATCTTAGTCAGTGATGCTATCAGAACTTATGCTAGTTGTATGTCACAGAATATTCATAGGTTAGTGGTTCTTACAAACCCTTAGTGGTTCTTGTGCAACCCAAGCCCATTAGCATCATCCTTTGGCCAGAACATATCATGGAGAAAACAATATTGCATTAAGTGGGAGATCCTCAAATTTCAGTTTAACAGTAAAGCTTATCTTTTACCGTCATATGAGAAGAAGCATTTTATTATAGAAATAGTCAAAAATTTTGAAAGAAAGCAAAAGAAATTGACAATTTAGAGGCAGATCTCTGTAAAGCTCAATTTCTTATGACATTTATATGATAATTCCTACCTCATGACATAGCTTTAATAATCAAAAGAAATGACACACCTTGCTGATATCAGAATTCAGTAGAAGTTCATCAGCACTGTTACTTTGGCTAAGTTACTTAAACACTTTATGCTTTGGTGTTCTCATCTATAAAATGGAAATCATGCTACTTACTTCAGAGGCTTGAGAGGTCAGTGACTTAATAAACAACAAGCTCTTTGAACAGCACCCGCTAATCGTAAGTGCTCAGTAAATGTAGTTGTTGTTGCTCTCGTCATTATTCAGTGTGTGTGTACCAATAAGATATTTCACATAAAGCAAATGACCTGAGCTCAGAAGGATTTAACCTATTATTTATGCATACTTTATATATTTTGTTCAAAGGCTGATGGGTAAACAGAGGAATAAAGCAGACATAGGAGCTGCAGAATTGTGCAAGATTAACAAAGCAGCAACAGTCTACTGAGAAGTACCAATGAAGCAATTTTGGCTTCAACTGTGAAGGATGGAGATTTATCAAGTACTTGGGCTTTTATATCTGAGAAGATGGAACACCAGCAAAGGTGACATCAGCAGGTCTTATGACTGCATTCGTTGTTTGAAAGATGAGTAAGATGACTAGAGCAGGAGGACAAACAAGGGAGGGTATTGAGAAGAAGGGAATGCAGGAAGTTATTGCAGGAGGTGGGGTAACGTAAATGAGACAGGAGAGGTGGAAAAGAGGAAATAGCCGCAGGAAACAAGGCGGGGATTAAGACAATGGCACTGTTTGGCTAATTGGATGCAAGGGTTCAAGAGAAGGAGATAGCTGAAGCTAATTTGTGAAATGGGCTTCCCTGGTGGCTCCGTGGTAAAGAATCCATCTGCCAATGAAGGAGACGCAGGTTCCATCCCTGAGTTGGGGAGATCCCCTGGAGAAGGAAATGGCAACCCACTCTAGTATTCTTGCCTAGGAAATCCTACAGACAGAGGAGCCAGGCAGGCTGCAGTCTATGGGGTTGCAAAAGAGTCAGACTTAGCAACTAAACAACAACAACAATTTGTGTTAGATGACGAAACCAAGATGGACAAAGAGAGGACATGAAGGGACATGATGGAACACATTTTTATGGCTCATCCAGTGATTGGAACTATTGGTGTGAAACACTGCCTAGAAATCTTGCTTAAGAAGGGAGAATAAAAGATATTAAAATATCTTAATATAACAGAGCTTAAAAATTTGAAGAGTGCTTTCACCGTGGCTCAGGAGGTAAAGAATTTGCCTGCAATGTGGGAGACCTGGGTTTGAACTCTGGGTCAGGAAGATCGCCTGGAGAAGGGAATGGCAACCCACTCCAGTATTCTTGCCTGCAGAACCCCCATGGACAGAGGAGCCTGGCAGGCTACCATCCATGCGATCACAAAGAGTCAAATACGACTGAGCCACTAACACTTTCACAAACTTTACAACTAATAAGAGGGCAGAAAATTGAAGGTATCAAGGAACAGCACCGAGGAAGCAGAGAAGGAAGGGGGGAGGGGAGTGTAGCAGCACAGAAATCCAGAGAGATGCGCATTTCAAAAGAAATGACAGGTGAATATTTAGAGTTTTAGGACTATTTAATCATCATTAAGGAAAAAGTAATCTACTCAAAATCTTTATTTAAGCCTAAAAATGCCTTTCCCCTTTCATTTTGTCATGTTCTTTCTTTGTATTCCTCAAACACCACAAAGACTTTGTAAACTCCATTTTCTTCCTCAGTACTCTTCCAAGCCCTTAAGTTCTGGATGGAAGACAGATGATCTAAATATTATCAAAGGGGAGATGAAAATAAGATGCGGGTGATATATGCATATCTGGCTCTAGTGATCCCTGCCCCCAGTGATTCAGAACAGATCTCTGCTGTGCTGTATTGCATATCTGAACAAAACGGAGAAGCACAGCCCTGCATCTAGAAATGCTTTTCTGTGTTATAAGTGATCCTTATTTTTAAAATATTTGAATCAGTTTTTTTTTTTCTATCTGAAGATTAGAGTCATATAAATGGTAATCCTCAGGATAAGCTCTCAGTTGGGCAAGAGAAACAAATTCTGCACTGTCAGTATATTAAAGGCTCGGTACAGTTTCTTGCCTAGGGGGTGATAGTTTCCTAGTTTGTCTTTTATCCAAATGGCCTAAAATCTGCCTGTTTTTTAGTTACCTCAAATTGCATAATAAGTCCATTATAAATTGTAATATCCTATGTATCCCAAATGTCCCTACCCTTTCCAGTTTGGGGACATAAAGTCATATTGACATCAATAACCCAAAGTTTCTTACCTTAATTCCTTTTGTACCGCTGAGCTTCCTACTTTGGTATGTAGGCATTTACTTATTGCTTAGCATGTAGTCAGCAGCAGGATGTACTTAATCTTCCTTTTTTATTTTGATTTGATGAGGGCTGCTTGTGTCATTGTTTCTGTTCCTGCTGCTTGCATGGGGATAAATGTGCCCATGTCTGAAGTGCTATCTCCCATTTATGAGGTCACCAGATCTTGGAATGCCAGAGTGGTCCTAGGTTTGAACCAAGATGAGAAAAGTATCTTTTTTTCCACTCTGTACCAACCTATCAGGTTGGCCCAGATGAACATTATTTGTGATCAGGGTCTCCAACGAAATATCTCCTCTATTTCTTGGTCGACACGCTTCCAAATGGTGGGGAGGCAAGATAGTAGAACAAGGGCTTAGGAATGGGACAGAAGCTAATCCATACGTCTCCATAGAGATTATCCTAAGCTCTCCTACTCTTCTCTTAGTGGTCCATGGCCCCATACGCATATTCTTTCTCCTTCCTTGGCTATAAAGGGCAAGGCTTTTATATTCCAATAGGCTCAAAAAAGACCCTTGGGATAGGGCTCTCTACACTAGAAGTGTCCATGTCCAAGCAATTTGTTTAAAAGACGTGTTATACTTGCATAAATATAAGAATTTTACTATAGGATATAGATATATCTCAATTTCCATTGAGACTGCCAAGGTCAAGAGCAATTCAGTAGGTACCAAGAGTCATCCCTAAAGAAGCTGCCAGTGCTTGCCTGTCTGTTTGTGGCATAGTAAGGGATTGCAGAAAGAGTTCTGCCTTATCTTACCCACTATCCAATTTCAGATTTACTATGAAGAAGAATGGAGAAGGAAATGGCAACCCACTCCAGTGTTCTTGCCTGGAGAATCCCAGGGACGGGGGAGCCTGGTGGGCTGCCGTCTATGGGATCACACAGAGTCGGACATGACTGAAGTGACTTAGCAGCAGCATGAAGAAGAAAGCAAAGGGGACTATTTTTAAAATTGTTGCTTCTGTGCTTTATTTTTTGTTGCTTTATGTCTCTCAGAGGGGGTGGGTTCTTCTGTCTTCACTTAAGCCAATGAAAGAAAATTTATGGAAATCACTTGGAGTGATTCATACAACTTCTTGGAGTTTGATGAACTTGAGTTATGACATTCAGGCTTAGATAGTCTAACTGTCCTAAATTATAACTAGATTGTCCTAAGGGTAGCATTACTTTGCCAACAAAGGTCCATCTAGTCAAAGCTATGGTTTTTCCAATAATCACATATAGATGTGAGAGTTGGACTGTGAAGAAACCTGAGCGCCAAAGAATTGATTCGTTTGAACTGTGGTGTTGGAGAAGACTCTTGAGAGTCCCTTGGATGGCAAGGAGATCCAACCAGTCCATCCTAAAGGAAATCAGTCCTGAGTATTCATTGGTAGAACTGATGCTGAAGCCGAAACTACAATATTTGCCCATCTGATGTGAAGAGCTGACTCATTTGAAAAGACCCTGATGCTGGGAAAGACTGAAGGTGGGAGGAGAAGGGGACGACAGAGGATGAGATGGGAGGATGGCATCACCGACTCAATGGACGTGAGTTTGAGTAAACTCTAGGAGTTGGCAATGGGCAGGGAGACCTGGCATGCTGCAGTTCACGGGGTAGCCAAGAGTCAGACATGACTGAGCGACTGAAATGAACTGAACTGAAGGGCAGCATGGGAAGCAAGTTATATTTCCACCATGGAGGGGAGAGAGCCTGGGGTCAGCTGTGCAATTCTATTGCCTGGTGACTCCAGTAGCAGGCAGGGATGCTGGAACCCCAGCACTGTGAGGGGAGTTGTAGCTTCCAACTGAGGGGAAGCACTGACCATATCAGCAGGACTGCAGGCGCAGGCTCCTGGTGGAGGATCTTAAGGAGTTCACCTAATGAAACAAAGCCAGTAATTGCATCTGGCTTCAAAGGGCACCAATGCCAGAGGTTCAAGCCTATAAAGCAGTGTCACTCCAGGGTCCTGGCTAAGTGGGAAACAGCAGCTATTGACATGGGGAAGAGGTAGTCAAGAAGTACATAGAAATTAACCATATATCTGCCTCCTTAGGCTTCCCTGTGGCTCAGCTGGTAAAAAAATCTGCCTGCAATGTGGGAGACCTGGGTTTGATCCCTGGGTTGGGAAGATTCCCTGGAGAAAGGAAAGGCTACCCACTCCAGTATTCTGGCCTGGAGAATTCCATGAGCTGTATGGTCCATGGGGTTGCAAAGAGTCAGACACGACTGAGTGACTTACATTTACTCACTTACTTTACATTTACTTTACTTACTTACTCACTTACTTTACATTACTTTACTTTACATACACTCACTTACATTACTCATTTACTCACTCACTCCTTACCCACACCAGATTTCCAGGCCTGTGCTAGAACTAATCAGAGAGACAGGAGAAGTTAAGATTGAGTATCAGTTTAAAATGTTGAAAATATTCACTGGGAATATTTTTTCTTAAATTATGAACTGGAAACATCCATGTGACCTGCCTGAGATTTCAACTGCTGCTGCTGCTGCTGCTAAGTCACTTCAGTCGTGTCCGACTCTGTACGACCCCATAGATGGCAGCCCACCAGGCTCTCCCATCCCTGGGATTCTCTAGGCAAGAACACTGGAGTGGGTTGCCAGAGCCAGGAAAAAAAATTTGCATAATATTTCTTAAAGAGAGTGTGGTAGACAGAACAATGGCCTCCCCTAAACACCCATGTTCTAATCTCTGGCAGCTGTAAATATCTTACATTACATAATAAAGGTGAATTAAGGTAGTGGAATTAAGGTTACTAATCAACTGACCTTGAAATAGAGAGGTAATCCTGGACTATCTGGTGGATCCTATGTAATCATGACTCCGTAAGTGTGGAAGAGGGAGGCAGAAGAGTCAGTGTTGAAGTGATGAGATGTGAGAAGGATTTCCCTATAAAGCCTCCAGAATGGATTACAATAACGGAAAAATTACTACTCTGGAATCTACTAGAACAAAGGCACTAGCTTTCTACAGACAAAATTTTGTATAGAGCTGTGCTAATAGCCATACTGCCAAGATGTGCTAGTGAGTACTTAAAATGTGGCTAGTCTGAGATGAGATGAGAAGTATAAAACACATACTGGATTTCAAAGACTGGGTACAAAAAATTAGAAAGTAATGTATTTGATTATTTTAAAATTAATTATGTTGCTTAGTTTATATTAATATTTTAGAAATGTTGAGTTAAAGAAAACATATCGTTAGAATTAAGTTCATCTCTTTCTTTTTTTGCTTTTAAAATGTAGTTACTTGAAAATTAAAAATATATTTGTGGCTCACATTGTATCTTTCTTGAACAATATTGATAAGGAGAAAACCCTTCTGGAAATTTTACAATTGTCACTTTATTTGTACAATCTGTAGCACTTTATAAATGTCTCTAGTATACACTTAATTCTCATAGCTGTCATGAGCGATGAGTAGGATACAGCTTATCATTCTTGGTTTTTTAAGTGTGAAAACTGAGGATCAAGTAATATAAAAGACCTACCTTCTAAAATCACATAAGTACAAGTGACAGAGCTAAGACAAAATCTTGAAACATCTTTCAGACCAACAATTTTTCCCTATTATCCCATTCTATAAGTGGTGGAGATTCCAGTGCCTATCCTGGAGTTTTTTGTGTTTGTTTGTTTTTTCCAGGGGAGAGTTACTTAAAGGGAAAAGTCCAGAAAACTTGAGCTGATGAGAAAGGAGTGTTATCAACAGCTATAGTTTTCTGGATTCTTCCCTTCAAGTAACTCTCCCCTGGGGAAAAAAAACAAAACTCCAGAACAGGCACTGGAATCTCCACCACTTATATGTTAATACATACCTTTTAAGGTGGGCATTCACAAAGTGAACTTTGTAGCCCACTATTTCTTATAACTTATTAATGATGCTTCTTTATAAAAAACATTCGGCAGTCATGTGGGTTTGAGAAGCAATAGATTTAAAGTTGATTTCTTTTAACCACAGGGTATTGAGATTCATTATTAATCTCTCAGAGGGAGTAGACTACAGTTTCCAAAATTTATTTTCATAGAGTGTGGTGTTCTGAAAAAGGCAATTTAGAAAATCTGCCCTACAACAAAAGGAAGATTCAAGGACAAGTCTGACTTGTAGCTCTTCACCATGTGTGAGCCCATCTCCAGTGTTGAAAGAGGATCTAGAGGAAGAAGTGGCAGCTTGTTCCCCAGCTGAGATGCATTTGCTAGCTTTGGCCACTGTCCAGGACAAAGATGGATGTTTAAAAGTGATTTTTAAACTACAGAAAATGAGAATCAGTTCAATAATTTGTTTAGCATCTTAATAAGATTTAAATACAGAGCCAGATATCTGTCCCTTTAAACCACAAGAACATGTCTGAGAGCTTGGAAGTATTCCCTGACATTCTAGTGACTTTCTAAAGGAAATTCTAGTAAAATGAGAAAAGGACATGCAATGACCAAAAGTTCAGGGAGAGAGTTTGATATTTGAAACCGTTAGATTTGCCAGTATTAATGACCATCAGTTGGTAATAAGGAATATGAATTTCATTTTCTAAAGCAACTTTTTCATCAATTAAGTGATTAAGAACATGCCAAAAATGTGTATTAATTTACTTTTGTATTTCCTTCAGACTAACCAGAACCAGATACAGAGAGCAGAAGTATCAGTAGGAAGAACAGCACAGAAACTATGCATTCAACATTTTCACTGGCTTTTATTTTAGATCCTGGGGATTCAGTGGTAACAAAATAAGACCATGCCTCCTGTGAAGCTTATAGTATTGAATTTAAGAAGTAAAAATATTATATGTTTCCAAGTAGCTCATTTATTTATCAAACACTAAGAAAATAAATGATCTTTTTGTGTGTGTCGAATGTGGTACAAAACATTGTGAACATGGCAAGGAAACAAAAATCCTGTCATGGAGGAGTCCACAAAATAGTGCAGGAAGCTAGATAAGAAAACAGTTAATTACCAAAGGATGTTTCCTCTTACCTAAACCTGTTCCAGCCACGTTTTTCCGCTTCTCAGTATTTTGGCACTCCATTCAACCATCTGCCCAAGCTAACTAGCTTGGGGTCCTTGACCACTTTCTTTTTCTTATAACCCATATCCAAACCATTAGTAGATACTGTTGTCCTTCCATCAAAATATATTTTTTAAAAAGCCAACCCCTTCTCACAATGTCCATTACTGTCAAGATGGTCTAAACCATCACTATCTTTTGTAGTAGTTTCCTAGGTGGTCTATCAGCTTCCAATCTTTTGGCCCTAGCGTCTGTTTTCAGTAGGGTATCCAGAGGGGTCATAGGATATAATTTCTCTGTTTCACTTCTTCTTTTAGTTTGTTTCAAAGCATTCATAGTTGTCCCCAGTGGCACAGAGGTAAAAATCCACCACCAGTGCAGATGGAAGAAACACGGTTTCGATCCCTTGTTCAGGAAGATCCCCGGAGTAGGAAATGGCAATCCACTCCAGTATTCTTGCCTGGAGAACTCCACAGACAGAGGAGCCTGGCAGGCTACAGTCCACGGGGTTGCAAAGAATCAGACATGATTGAAGTGACTGAGCATACACACAAAGCTGGTATGTTTTATATGCTCATCTGTTTATTTGTATTTTGTCTGTGTCTTTCCCCTTGAATTTTAAGAGGAGTGAGACTGTTTTTAATATGCAAATTCCCTTTTCATTTATTCTGTTTGAAAAGTTATATAGTATGAGAAATATTTGTACAGTGTCAGTAAGCAATAGTGGTGTCATAGATGACAGTTTGATCAGTTTGCTGTGGTTTCATATGGTAAGAAAATCGGGGAAGATTTTGCAAGGGAATTGAAGCTTGTTCAACATATCATCCTCTGACTTTTACCTCTGCTCCCTCAGTTCTAGATCAACAATAACCTCCTATTTGATAAAGTATTTCCTCATCACTTTTCCTAAACAGCTTCTTCCTTAAGACATCATTTTGGTTTGTCGTTCATGTGTTTAATAAAAAGGTATTCGGTGCCCCCTGTATCCAGGCCATAAAGAATGTAATCATACATGAGATAAACATGGAGGCCATTAGAATGCAGTAAGGGGAAGGCCATGAGAAGAAGTAAGGAGGACCGTACAACTCTGAGCCTTATTTTATTCTTCCCCTCACCTACATTCTCCTGTTTGTTTAAAGCCCCGTATTTTCCCAATATACTTGCAGCCCCCATATTCAGCAAAGGCAGTCTTGATGTGGGTAGATTTTGAGTTTCCAGTGTAACCATAACATGCATCCTTGCTTGACTCAGTCCATTTCAGTTGTCTTGGTGTTGTTGTTCAGGCACCAAGTTATGTCCTACTCTTTGCAACCCCATGGGCTGCAGCACACCAGGCTTCCCTGCCTCTCACCATCTCCTGGAACTTGCCCAAATTCATGTCCATTGAATTTGTGATGCCATCCAACCATCTCATCCTCTGCCGCCCTCTTCTTCTGCCTTCAATCTTTCCTAGCGTCAGGGTCTTTTCCAATGAGTTGGCTGTTCACATCAGATGGCCTCTATTGAAGACCAGAAACCTTTAAATTCTATTTTCTGATTCTTGGAGGTGAAGTTGGAACCATTTTGCTTCACTAACCATTTGTGTGGTATGATGACCACACTAACAACTCTCAACAAAACCAATGATTGCAAACAAATACCAGAAGGGCAAGGCAGATAATGCAAATGAATAAAATAGACTGGCTATGATACGAGTAAGAAGTACATGGTTGGGACTGCAATGAGCTGGAGAACATTTGCTCAATGACAACAGATACAGGAACTGCCGTGGCCCCATGAGCAAGGTAGGTGGGTTTAGAGGGTGAAGAAAAAATCTTGTTTCTCCCTCCTCCAAGTGGAAGGACCTTCTGGCCCCTCTCCCTGATCTTATGCACTGCTACCTAGAGATAAGTAACTGATCAAGTTTGTTAAATTTGGTGGAGGAGCCAAACTTTGAAGCTCAACCTCTTTCTTGCTTTTTTCCTCTGGCACTTGCCTGTGTGAGGAGGGGCAGGCTTTAGTCTGCTCCTCCATGTGGCAAAGTATTAATAAGTCAGGTCCCCTCATGCGGAGGTCTGCAGTTAGTCCAGTAATCTCTGGGGCTAGGTAAATAAGCCTGACTTTTTCTGGGGTTTGGCGTCAAGAAGCTTATTGTTTCTTTTCACCTAACCCACATCTTTCATCTTAGAGTTTGTGAGCACTAAATGAGATCTTTTGACCGTTGCTGTGCCTGCTTTAATCTTTGGTTCTCGAATTTTTCAATTTATTCATACACTCAAGTGAGAAAAACAAGAGGTGGAATTTATTGGGCCCCCACAAACCACATTGCCGATGTTGCTTGATTTTATAACTTTCACAGAAAAATCAAAGTTTAGATTATTTTTTTCTGGTATGAAAACTCCTCATTCCAAATGTTGATAAAGAACTAATATATTTTAAAATTTTTGGATGTCAAGGAAACAGTATGTCTATGGGTCAATTTTCAACAGATGCCAGCAGCCTTCAGCTATATTTTAAACCCTGTGGTTTAGGGTCAGGACAAGTATCTAGATTTCTGTACCAGTTGCTTCTGATAAATCTAGTTCTCTTGTGGAGTGTGGAATTTAAATACCTAAACTACCGAGTCACCCCTCTCTAGCACCTTCTCTTGGAGGCTGGAATTTATTCTCCTCATCCTCCTTCTCCTCCCAGCTATTTAATACAAACTGTAGCTCTCCTTCAGTCCACCTACAGCACCCAGAATTACTGCTCCTTGGAAATCTCCGTAAGATCTACAAGCCCTCATCTCTTGGA
Organism: Ovis canadensis; assembly: GCF_042477335.2. NCBI lineage: Eukaryota > Metazoa > Chordata > Mammalia > Artiodactyla > Bovidae > Ovis > Ovis canadensis. Next base: position 41,731,104 of record NC_091253.1, on the reverse strand, counting down.
TCAATGGCCATCAAAAATTTATGTAATTTGGCATCACCACTCTTTTCCTGTAGGAGGGGAATGTCTAGTTAACCTATATTCCTCTCCATTTCTAGATTATTCCTCTCTCCCAATCTACCTCTTATTGAGATCCCCAAATGCATGGAATTAACACAGACCCTGTAAAATCTGAGTAAATTCTATTTCTTGCTTTCTCTCTCTTTCCTGCTTGGTATGTGACCATTGATAGGATTTTTTTGTCCTCTGTCTTTTATCAAATAGGAATCACTGATAAAAAATATTCTAGCTTTCTTATTCCTATTTCGTGTGGCCCATTCTTTATTCTTCTTACTTTCTTTCAAGTCACTGGCTCCACTGGCAATCTCTTTCCCTGGATCCTCATTCAGTCAGTCTGATCGCAGTCCCCAGGAATTTGCAATCTGCATTACTTTGGTTTAATTGTTATTTTCCAAAGCTTAGACAAATCAATACGACAACATCTCAGCCTCCCCTGGGACCACCCATTTTGTCTTTGACCCAGTTTCGTTGACTTTTTTCCAGCCATCTGTTTCACTTGGGCAAAGAGAGTCAGTTTTAGTGTCTACATGTTTTTTCTTTCATCTATATTTTTGACACCTTTAGTTCATCCAGAGTTAACTCCAGAAAGGAAACATTTACCATCCCTCTGCAGCTGTTCACTCTTGGAAGAGGAAGCGGAGAGTCTTGTTTCTCTTGCTATTGGCCGGCTCTCCCTTATTCTGACCATAGCTATTCCACCATCCTTGAACTCTAGCTTGCCTGACACCTGGATGCACTGATTTGTGCCTTGGAATGAGAATAAGAGCTTCTGAGCTCAACTCTTGTCAATTCATTTCTCAATGTGTCAGGGTTCTGAAACCCAGTGTATGGTCCAAGGATCAGAGTCCAAAGGCTGGGACTCCACCAGTCATCACAAAAACCATGACATCAAGTTGGACTTCAATTTCCGCATGTGTGCAGTGAGAGAACTGCTCTGTAGCAGAGATCCTGAATTCAAATGTCTTTCAATATACCCAGATAAAGGAAAGCAGAAACTGCTAAACAGAGTAACTAGGCCAGTGGGCATGACAGGGGTTTAAAACTGAGAAGACATGTCTTACCTAAAGACATTTGCTGGCTCAGCTCAATCTGGCTGCAAGCTCCTTGGCTGAGCACTAATGTGGACTGATAATTAGTGAGCATAATACTTTGAGCTCTGACATTCTGTAAACCTAGACTCCCGTGTTATAAGTGCTTCCTCTTGAATGATTTTCCCTTAAGTAACATTTAAAATAGAATATTAGATATAATATGATGGGAAATGGGATACAATTTTATAAGTCTTACTAGACAGCCCTTTGCTCCTAGATGAAGATAGCATCTCAGCATGAGGCTGATTTAGTAGTATGGATCAATTACTGGAATGGAAGTGGATATATAAAAACATTACAGAAAGTGTATAACAAAACTTCTGTGGCTTGAGAATATAGACATTCTCAAAATACTGCTTATATGGAGGTGGAATTTGGAGAAGGCTGGATAAAATGTACAGTGATGAATATGACTTCGAGGAAGATGAATATCAGCATCTCCTATACCTTAATCTTTCCCATTATGAGAAGCTCCCTGGTGGTTTGGAATGGACTTAGCTGGCCTGGCCTGGCCATAAAGGCCAAAATAAGCATAAGGAGTCTTAACTATATACTTTGTCTCAAGTGTTAGTCACTTAGTTATGTCCGACTCTTTGCAACCCCTTGGACTGTAGCCTGCCAGACTCCTCTGTCCATAGAATTCTCCAGGCAAAAATATTGGAGTGGATAACCGTTCCCTTCTCCAGGAGATCTTCCTGACCTAGGGATCAAGGCAAGGTCTCCCAGGAGATTCTTTACCATCTGAGTCACCACATGGGTACAAAGGTTTTGGAAGAGGACCAGTTATAACACAACCTGTTGAGGTTGTAGCTGTAATGACATGGAAGTATGCTTGGCGGACCGTGGCTAAGGAGGTATGTATGAATAAAGAATAGTATCTGTAAAATCCAAAACTCAAGAATTGTATGAGTAGCACAGGAGTCTACACCAATAATGTTATCACAGTTATTTGTAGGATTGTGCTGGACAGTCTTCAATAGCAACACACAATGGCTTCAAGCAGCAACAGCGTTAGTGGCCTAGTCTCACTCTCCAAGTCTCTTGTTATCTCGCGTTTGGAAGGACAGTTAATCAGTCTTCATTTAAGACATGTAAGTCTTAGATATTCTTGGAAAATTCAGATTAGAGTATGTCTCCAGAGATGGGAAAAAGAGAGGAGTTTGGGGTCATAAGCAAAAGTTTCAAAACTGGTATATGTTGCGCCAGTTTTCTACTGCCACACAATATTATGTAACAAATAGTCATGGCATTTCAGTAGCATTTGGTAATAAGCATCCTGACAGACTTATGAGCTCACTAGAGTTCCACTGATCTAAGCTGAGCTCCAATATGCCACTCTGCTTCTCTCTGCAAATTGCTGGGTCAGATGCAGTAACTCTCTTCTACCTGGCTCTCACCCTTCTTGGACCATCAGGCTAGCCATGGCATGTTCTTACAATGGTGTGGTAGGGTGCCAGACAGAATATTCAAAGGCACAAGTTCACTTTAAGCCCTTGCTTGTGTCGTGTTTTCTAACATCCCATTAGCTAAAGAAGTTACATGGCTGAGCTCAAAGTGAAGGGGCATGAAAGTATATCCTTCCAATGGAGGAATAAAAAGTTATATGGCAAAGGCATGAAGAATCAAGGCCAATAATTGAATGTACAACAGATGTGGACATATTTTGTATCCTGAGTTGAGGAAAAGGGTTTATCAGATAATTATATATTTGGATGAGCTTCAAGGATTTATATGTTGCTTGTAAAATAAAACATATTGCTTTTTGCTGTAGTGACGTGAGGTTGACAAATGTATAAAAGATCCTATGTGAGATGTGTGTTTATGTGCATATGCACACACATGCTTATATCAATTTTAAGTTGAATTCTATGGCATATGCCCTAACCAGGTTAATCATCAAAGATCCATGCTTTCCCTTTAATATTTAGAGCTATTGCTAAGAAGTGGCTGTACACCTAGGGACTGGAGTTTTTCTAATCTTCATTACTTCTAGGTGATTCCAAGTGACTAGTTCTTATCAATGAAAGGGAACAGAAAATGGATAATCAAAAGCACAAGTTCAGGCCAGGTTAATTGAGAAGTAGAGATCCATTTTCCACCTGGTCTTCCCCACTTTCCGAGAGAATGCAGAACATTCTGAACCTCTATCTAACAACTAAGTCTCCAGACGAAACAAATGTAGGTCTTTGATTATTGTGGAAGACTACTATTGTTCCTGCCCACCAGGAATACTGACATACTGTTAATAAGATGAAAAAATGAGCCTCCACTGTGTTTCTGTTATACCACTAAACTGGGGCAATAATTTCTTACACCAACTAAAGAAGCCATATGGAAATGTGGACTAGCCTCTTCTCACAGTAAAGAATTTATAGAGAATAATAAAATAATCAAAGAGAACACTTACTACACATTTACCATATGCGTGCCTCACAACTAATATATTAAACATTTGAATGTTTAAGACCTGTGACATGGTCTCATGAGTTACAAAACTGGAGGAGAAAGAGAAGCTGATTCTCCCATCATTTGCTGCCCTGAGCTGTGCAAATGATAGGTGAATAAAATGTAGTAAAAGTCTTCTATTTTGACATGGTGAGACACACATAAAACCTATAGAGACATGTATAAAGTCAGTAACAGAATACATTTAGGACCGTTGCAACAGAAGAGAATACAAAAGTATAGAATCTGTGAATGAATTTAAATAAAGGAGCTATTCAGTTAGCTCATGGGCAGTTCAAATGTAAACACATATTATAAAAGCTAAGTAGCTATGAGGGTTGGGTCACTAGAATCCTGAGACAGTATCTTAGGGAACTCATACTTATTTGAGATACCTCAGCCCTAGGCAACAGACAGGGATGACGATACTGCAGACAGAAGACTGTGGATTCTGTGGCTGTTGAGGCAAGTGTTAGGAGCGGAGCAGATACAGAAGAGGAGTGAGAGTGTAGCCAGATATGTAGGAACTATGCTAAAACTACACGTGTAGCAAGAAAAGGTCGTTTTCTACTTTTGGAATAAAAAAGCTATTTATTTATTTTTGCCTGCACTGGGCCTTTGTTATTGCACATGGGTATTCTTTAGCTGCAGAGAGCTAGATTGGAGGATTCTCTCAAGTAGTGGTGCTTGGGCTTCTCACTGAGGTGGCTTCTCTTGTTGCAGCGTACCAGCCCTAGGGCATGCGGGCTTCAGTAGTTGCAGTTCGTGGGCCCTAGAGCACAACCTCAGTAGTTAACGGAGCACAGGTTAGTCAACCTGAGGCATGGGGCACGTGGGATCTTCTTGGACCAGGAATCGAACTAGTGTCCTCTGCAATGCAAGGCGGATACTTAGCCACTAGACCACCAGGGAAGTCCAGAGATAAGATCTTAATGGATTTTTTGTGTGCTTATCTGTTGTTTCCACACTTTCCTGACTTGTCCAAAAGTATACTTCTAGGAAAATTTGCATTTTTATAGGAGGAATGCAAAAATAATCGAAGTTACCTTTTTTAAGCCAAAACAGACAAATAACAAGCACTAAGTGAAGTCGATGGACCCTGCAAATACATATGAAAGACACACAGACACATGCACACACATATATGGCCTTCCCTGGTAGCTCAACTGGTAAAGAATCTGCCTGCAATGCAGGAGACCCTGCTTCAATTCCTGGGTTGGGAAGATCCCCAGGAGAAGGGATAGTATTCTTGGGCTTGCCCGTGGCTCAGATGGTAAAGAATCTGACTGCAATGTAGGAGACCTGGGTTTGATCCAGTCACTAAGCACAGCATAGCACATATATACACGCACACACACAAATATATACACATATATATATATATGATGTGAAACTGTTAGTTGTTCAGTTGTGTCCGACTTTTTGCAACCCCATGAACTGTAGTCTGCCAGGCTCCTCTGTCCATGGAATTCTCCAAGTAAGAATGTTAGAGTGGATTGCCATGCCCTTCTCCAAGGGATCTTCCTGACCCAGGGATTGAACCCAGGTCTTCCACATTGCAGGCGGATGCTTTACTGTCTGAGCCCAGGGAAGCCCATATTTATATATATATAATATGTGTACACAGGCAGGATCAGAGAGGGTCTTTCTCAGCCTAAGACTTTGGACTCAAACATGAGAGCATTCGGTGTGTTACTTCATATAAATATTTTTCCAAGAACAGAATGGAAGAAGTGTCTCTGTTTATTCTGTTGGTAGCAACTGCAAGCTGAGACTGCCAGAGAGAGAGCTGGGGATTATCTTCTGTTTTCAACCAGTTATTCCAGGCATTCTGATGTGAACCATTGCTTTTTATTCTCTTTCTTTCCAGAAGAAAACCAGACAATTTGTAAATTAATGAACTGTTTCCCTACTAAAGCTGATCCAGAGGTTTGCTTGTCCCAAGTTCCCAGGACGCAGATGGTTTTATCATTTTGCTTTACGAATAGGAAATGAGCCAACTTCACAGAGAGGGATGACATCATTCTAAAATGTAGCAGAGGGCAATATAACAATGTAATAAAGGGCATTCTCTTTTCTCCTGGTCATGCCTTTGGCTTTGGAAACTCTCTTGGAAACTTCAACAGATTATGAGGTTGACTGTGTCAGAGAGGTCCTCTTCTCTAGCAGAAGTTTGAATTTTAAAGCAAGTAGCCCAACCCATTTTGTAAGAATTTGGAGAGATTTCTTTGGAAGATGAAGCAGGTTCACTCAATGCTAAAGTTTTTGCTGTTGTTTAGTCGCTAAGTCATGTCCAAGTCTTTTGAGTCCCATGAACTGTAGCCCCCCCAGGCTCCTCTGTCCATAGGATTTCCCAGGCAAGAATAGTGGAGAGCATTGCCATTACCTTCTCCAGGTGATCTTCCTGACCCAGGGATCAAACCCATGTCTCCTGCATTGGCAGTTGGATTCTTTACCACTGAGCCACTTGGGAAACAAGTTCACTGAATGCTAAAATCAAATATGTGATGTCCCTTGCTGGGAGAATTTTCCCTCACACATAAATGGCAGACCATTTAGTCCCTTAACACATATGTAACTGATATGATAGGGAGTAGCAGTAACCAACAGTTCTTCATTTAAAAAATTTTTTCTTCATTCCTTGTCTTAGTTTCCTATGGCCATTATAGCTATTGACACTAAGCTTAAAACACAAAAAAATTTATTATTTTACATTCTGAAGGTTATAAGCCCTAATTGGGTCTCAGCCCTATTCACAAAAGCAGGCTGGATTTGGCCTGTGGGTCATAGTTTGCTAACCTGATATACCAATAGACTGGTGGACATTGCCATCGTCTTCCCTGTATTCCTTGAACAAAAAATAATATGCATGGATTGGAGACTCAATAAATATTGTTTTGTTTACATGATTTAAGATCTCTCCTTTAGAATATGGGGCTTCCCTGGTGGCTCAGCCAGTAAAGAATCTGCCTGCAGTTGGGAAGGATCCCCTGGAGGATCCCCTGAAGGAGAGCATGGCAGCCCACACCAATATTCGTGCCTGGAGAATCCCCATAGATAGAGGGGCCTGGAGGGCTACATACCTGTAGTTTGGTACAACATCTCTTGGGAGACAATTTCTCAAGTACTCTTAAAATTGGAACAAGCTATTTGACTTCTAGGAATTAGTGGTACAGCTGTATTCTGTTGAGTCTCATTGCTGTAATAGCACAAAGTTGGAAATCACCTTCATTTCTTTCAGAAAAAGATTACTTAACTATTTCTACGGCTTTAATCAAGATGTTAAAACAGCATCTATATCATTTGGAGGGGAGAATTAAAGAAGATATTGAATATATATTTCTGTGAACATTAAAATTCCTGGAAAGCTATCCAATAAATGGTTCAAACTTATTATCTTTGGGTTATGACTGGTGATCAGGAGTAAGCAATGCTTTTACTTCATTTTATATTTTTCTGATACTTTATCCCCTGTGTCTGTGTATCATTTACAATCTGTAAAAAAAAAAAAAAAGATAAATTTCTGTATGGCAGAATTCGATTTTTTTTTTATTGTGCCCAGTCAGAACCCTGTAATGTATACTTATCTCTACTGATCAGTTTATATAATTGCTCAGTTTCAATAATTCTACAACTAAGGCTGTACATTTAGACAACATGAAAATTCATGCTAATATATTCATTGCAAATTATTATAATTAAAATGGATAAAAACTTTAATGTCCCAGAATAGCAGAATGGTAAATAACCTCCTTAATGAGAACATTATATTTGAAGTTGCACAGTGAAAAGCTTATAATATGGGAAATACTTATTAGTAAAAAAAAGACAAAATTATATATACAGTATTATCACAACCATATTAAAGTAAAATATATCCAGAAAAAGAACCATAGAAGTATATAGCAATATATACTTTTGAGGCATAATAGTAGAAATGCTTTTATTCAGAAATGTATCATTTTGTGATATGTTTCTTCTTACCCCGTTCACTTTGCTTCTCCTTTTCCTAATGAATAGTCTATCTCTAGTATAAGTTACACAAATTCCCAAGTGTAGGTCAATGACTATATTTATGATAAATGAAAGAAAAGAAACTTATTATATTTTATCTTGTTAATCCATGGTTATAAGGAAACAGGACATCTTAGTTTGAAAGAAAAAGTGTTCATTATGTTACACTAATGAATAGCATCTTTTTTTAAAATTTCTTTTAAGAAGAAATTCTCATAGTCATTTCCTTTCATTTTCTACAACATCGCATTCTTTCATGGTGTTTGTAAAACTGGACATGTTTCACTGTCTTTCTCCAAAGTGCATTTAAGACTTCCCAACTGCAGAGGAAATAGTTACTTGGTTTTCAAGTGTGAGATTCAAGATTCTTTGGAAAAGATCTTGATACTTGGAAAGACTGAAGGCAAAAGAATAGGGCAGGAAAGAATGAGATAATTAGATAATACCACTGACTTAATGGACTTGAATTTGAACAAACTCCAGGAGATAGTGAAGGATGAGGAAGCCTAGTATGCTGCAGTCCATGGGGTGGTAAAAAGTTGGACTTGACTTAGCGACTAAACAACAACAACAAGATTCAAGAGCTTGATATCTGAGACAAAGCGTAGCCCAAACTTGGCTCATTGTTTGTTTTTGTAAATAAAGTTTTATTGGGTCAGTGTTTGCTCATTTGTTTGTATTTGTCCAACAAAAGCAGAGACGAGTAGCTGTAAGATAGATTTCATGGACAACAAAAATGAAAACATTTACTCCTTGCTCTTAACAGGAAAGGTTTTACCAACTCCTGTTGAAGAGATTTGATTGAGAAGAGGGGTATGTGTGATATTAAATAGATTTATAACAAACTAAATTCAATAATGTATTGAAACAGAGTGACTTTGAACTCTTCTTTGCTGTATATGATACTTTCCCACTTTTTTGTTTTGTTAGATTTTAGCCAGATATAAAATATTTGGAGTTCAAATCAAAGTCAGGCTTACAGTAACAATGAGATGTAAATGGACATCCAGTATTAAAGGCTAATTTTTTTAATGGTTAAATAACGACTTATATAAAATGAATATGGGTCATAGATTTTAATTAACTCATTAGCAAGATGTTGCAACCTTCTCAAAGATGACTCCAAAGGAAAATATATAAACGTCAAGAAACTGAAAACAATTACAAATAATCGTGAAAAACAACTCACTATCCATAGGGCAATAATCAGTTGCATTCCACTGAACATAATTTCCAAAAGATGGAAACATATCAGTTCTCTAAAATTTATAGGATTATGAAATAGCTTGAAGGCAATGAAAGATTGAGATAATCTGAAAGCTGATTCAGACAGAATACTTAATAATCTTCTTGATTCATTTCAAAGTTTTTCACAATTTTTCCCCCATTACATAAAACTGAATATAAAATGCAACCCTTAGCTTAATTATATAAATGTGATGTCTTTTTTCAGGTATATGTGTTTTTAAAAAGTAGAGAAAGCTTCTGGCTGTCCCAAACTTGAGTAGTGGGAACTTCCTTAAGTCTACCTTGTGAACCCACCTAAGGATCAGAGGTGAATAAATAGGAGGAAGCCTTATCAAAAATCTTGTATTTGTGAACAAATGAGAGATTTCTTGGGAATTAATTAATCCTAAGCAAAGACTAAGCTAAGCATGACTTTGTAACAGAGAGATAGGCATTGAAGAGGAGGGGTGATACTATGGGGAAAAATGTCTGTTTTCTAATTTATTTCCAGGCTTTTCCCCAAATGCCAGTGCTATAAGTAAATTAAAATACAGAAATCTTTGTAAAACTCTGTGATATTGGACCCAAGTTGTTGATGTTGAACAAAGTTGAACACAAAAAGGAGACACTCACCCCACTTCAATTTTTCACATCAAAGTTGCAGTAAATTGTTAATAAGAAGGTAACAAAATAAAGGGAAGAAAATGTCATTAATTAGAGAAGAATAGTTTGAACAGACCATTAGATATTAATTAATATCCATAACCAGAGAATCCGCTAACTTGTCTAATGTTCCATAAAGGGAAATTGGATATTGGCAATGTGGAAGGATGTGGAATATGAAGTACACAAAATCAATCAACCCAAATTGTAAAACACACGCTATGCTTTAGGTTGGTCTATGCGAATATTAATACAAAAATTGCAGATTTACATATTTCTCAAATTCACTCACGTCTTTCCATTCTCGGTGTAATTATCCTAGACCAAACCACTATCTTCTCCCACTGGGACTATGCAGAAAGCCTCCTCAGAGTAAAAGGAACAAATCATACGTTAAAAACTGTGGAAGACCTTTAGTGGCTTCCCATGGACTTTCAAATAAAGCCCATATGTCCTAGAGGATTACACTCCATCTCATCCATACTTGCCTCTCTATTCTCAGTTCATCTACTTTCTCTCTTCTGTAATCCACTGTCTGTCTCTCCATCTCTCAGTAAATGGATCTACCTTCCTCTCTTTGGATAGCAGGTTTGTCTGTTTAGTAATGAATATGAGATAGCTAAGAAAAAGAAGTGGAAAGAGTGTTCTAAGGTAAACCCCTACTACAAGCTACAGGACATAGTCCACGAAACACTATGTTTCTCCATAATTCAGTATTCTGTTACTTAATATTTTTAATAATTCATTTTGCAATGTCTTTTTCTCACTCTAGACATTAAGTGCATAAAAGCAGAAATGCATGGAATTTAACAGGAAGGAATCGAGTGAAATATACATCGATTAATATCAAAATGATTTGAATACTATTTTTGAGGTATCTTCCACCCTCACAGACAGAATTATATTCATATCCTGTTGTTCTCTGTGTGACAGTGTTCTGCTCACTTTTACTTGTGTTAGGTGTAGTTTCTTTGCGTTAGGTTATATGAAATCTCATTGAATCACAAGGAGTGGTAGATAGATTTTTTTTTTCTTCATTTTTTTCAGTGAAAGTGAAAGTCGCTCAGTTGTGTGCGACTCCTGTCCTGAATTCTCCCAGGGCAGAATACTAGAGTGGGTAGCTATTCCCTTCTCCAGGGGATCTTCCCAACCCAGGGATCGAACCCAGGTCTCCACATTGCAGGAGGATTCTTTACCAGCTGAGCCACCAGGGAAGCCCAAGAATACTGGAGTGGGTAGTCTATCCCTTCTCTAGCAGATCTTCCCAACCCAGGAATAGAATTGGGGTCTCCTGCATTGCAGGTGGACTCTTTACCAGCTGAGCTACCAGGGAAGCCTACAATACTGATACACAAAACTTCTAGACCTTCTGTAATCTGAGTGGTGCGGAATCCTTTCTAGTTTCCTGGGCTTTGCCTGTAAAAGCAAATGTCAACTCCAGAATGAAAGCCTTCAGTACTTATAAATGGGCATAGAGCCTGAGCCTGAGAGTAGACTCACTGGTCAGGAGATGTCCTTTTGTAAGTTCTAGATAGCGTTGCTGCCTTCTGTAGAGCTGTGAGTGCCAGGAGACACCTTAGAGGTTCCTCTGGACTTGGAATTGGTCAATCCTGCTTTAGAAGAGATTTAGAGCAGAGAGTGCATGACCTTTGGATGGCCCCAGCTCAGGGACGAATGATGCACGGGCACAGTTTCTACCAGTAGCAGGAAATCCTTGAGGGCACTCTTGGGACTGCTGTATCATACACTCCCACCCATTTTAAGTTATCCAATCCTGAGATTGCAAACCGGCAGCATATGGGCAAGGATTGGGCTTCCAGATGTGTTTTGCTCATCTTGTACAGTATTTGAAGAATTGTTCAGTCTCATATAAGAACACAGAACTTGAAAGAACATATAGTAACTCTTGCTTGAAAAATTAGATCAGGCCGTATTGTCACAGGGAGCAGGGGGACCGTGGTGGAGGGTAGCTGCCTCCTTCACCCCGGGGGTCTCACTCCCTGTTGGTGAGCACGGAACTTACTCAGTTCTTTTATAAGCTATTGTTTTGTGACCCTTTTTTCTGATCTGATCATCTCATTTCACACTGAAGAAACCCATCTCTTTCTGGGAATAGCTTTGGGGAGAGAGAAGTGGAGTGAGATGAACTGGCCACAGTTAACAGTGCAGATTCAGGGCTGGAGTTCCAGCCCATTTCTCTCTCTGCCATAGCACACTGTGGGCATCTCTGTTTAGACTCTGCTGTGTCAGGGGGTAGAATACGGGATGCTCCCACTCAGTTATCTCATCAGAGAGGTGCCTTTCCCAAAGTCACACTGCTTATAAATGGATAAGAGTGACTGGTCTTGCAATCACTTCTACATCCTGCATATTAGGTAGGAGTGTAAATAAATAGTGCCTCAGAATGGAATTGAATTAGAAGGCATAGAGTAGAAAATCATAATCAGGAATTGAAACTGAGTTAGATTGAATGTCCTTTTAAAGATGGTCTTATCACTATATTTTCTTCCTATTCCTTCTTGTCATTTGGTTACATCGTATCCAGCCAAACACATTAACCAGATGAGCAGGGCTACATATTGTTTTCACAGGAAATCCTCCCTTCCTCCTTCAGTTTACCTAAAAGGATGAGAAGTGTGGAGGGGGGGTTGCCAGTGTATACATACACATGCCGATGTATATATTTATACACCAGGCATATGCATACACACATATGTCTGTGAAACAATATGTGCTCACTGCCGCATCTGGCTTTCTGTGAAGTCTTGACCTCTGCCCCCTCACAGCTGTGTTGGCTCAGAGTTTAGAGCAAGGCTCACACGACTCCCTGAAGAACATATGTTTCTAAGCAGCCCTCTCATTCTCTATCCTTTCTTTGCAGAGGGAGTCATAAAAGGCTACCCCCTAGGACCTTGTATCGCTGGTAGCCCTGCTTCCCAGGAAGAATTTCTCATGGTGGAAAAAATCAGACCCCGAAGACAGAGCTGGTGTGAAAAAGCATGCTCTGTAATCGCCCTTCCTCACCTTCCCTCCCCAGCTTGCACACACAAGAGTTGGCAGGGTTTTACTTTTTAATTGCTAACACTCTTCTGATTGACTGCATTGTCAGGAAAAAAGGAACTGGCGACCTTGGACAAGAGTGAGTTTCTCAGCTTCATTGTTTCAGAGTACCAGATGAAAGATTCGGTGGCTATCCAAGACAATGGTTCATCTTCAACACCTTGGCCATCACTTCCACAAATGCTGTCTTTATAGACTTGGGTCTGGTTGGTGGGTTTTGAGAGGTCCACCTCCATCACAAAGGGTCTGCCAGTGTGGCTTGACATAGCTCCTGCACCCCACAGGTGGGAAGTAAATGCCATGAAACAACAGATGTTCCAGTTGCTGCTGTGCTTTTGTTTGGGGCACAGGTCATATATTTGCTGTTATGGTTATGTTAATGGTTGCATGATAATATACTTTTAACAAATTAAAAATATCCTTAAGACAGTGTGCTTAGTAAGACACAGCTGGGCCTCCCAGGTTTTATAAACTAGGTGACATCTTAACATTACCTGAGACCTTTGGATTCCACTGACAGAATGTGATAACTGCAGGGGAAGAAAATTCGTCAGTTCTATAGTCACAGCCTGCTGGATTTCACACATTTAATTAATCTCTTTTCTCCACTTTCCAACATCTTCTCCAATCTTTCCTCGATCATTAAAACACTCAAGAGTGTTCTATAATCTCTCTTTCTCTTGGAAACCCCATTCATTGGGGAAAAAAAAAATCCAGTTGGCTTTATCTGCAAAACAACAAAAAAAGCAGACTCTAGTAAATTTTTATCAGTGCTTTCATGTCCACCTGCCTTTTATCATAGTCCTGCAGAAACAGTGAAAAATTGTTAGCTAAATCACATTTAGCATGGACTTTTCACAATCACTGATCTTGCTTCCAAGTCACCCTTTTAAAACCTGTTCTTCAAACAGAGCTAGAGGGATCCTTTGGAAAAATATAACAGATCATGCTGTCTCTATTTGGAATCCTCCATTGATTTTTTTTTTTTTTTTTTTGGCATTCAGTGCAAAAACTGAAGTCCAAGTTATGGTTTCCAAGACTGGAGGTGACTTAACTTCCATTTCTTCTTCTTTCACCTCATCTCCCATGTGGCAGGATAACTTCTTTCCTCTTTTCTTAGTTTAGTTCACTATTAAGATACCACCTTGTAAGAGAGACACACTGAGGTATATCCTGCCTCTGCTCTTCATCCTCAGCCTGCCTTCCCCGCCCCCCCGCCCCCATAGCATTAGAAACCATCTAACAAATTACACGGGGTCTGGGCTTCCCTAGTGGCTCAGTTGGTAAAGAATCTGCCTACAATGCAGGAGACCTGGGTTCGATCCCTGGGTTGGGAAGATCCCCTGGAGAAGGGAATGGCTACCCACTCCAGTATTCTGGCCTGGAGAATCCCATGGAGTCACAAAGAGTTGGACACAACTGAGTGACTTTCACTTTACCAAATGGCACTAGTACTAAAGAACCCGCCTACCAATACAGGGGATGTAAGAGATGCGGGTTTGATCCCTGGTTCTGAAAGATCCCCTGGGGGAGGGCATGGCAACCCACTCCAGCATTCTGGCCTGGAGAGTCCCATGGACAGAGGAGCCTGGTGGGCTGCGGTCCATGGAGTCACAAAGAGACACCACTGAAGCAACCTAGCACACACACATGTGACATTATATATTCACTTGATTTCTTGTTAATCTCTCTTCCCTCTCCTCTCACCAGAAAGCATATTTTATAAGAAGAGGTACTTTGTTGCATCTACTGTTTTACATATGGTTTTTCATGTGTTGACAGGTTCAGAGTAAGAGGTGAGTTAACATGGCTGAAATGGATGAATGGGTGGGGTTGGCTGGATCAGGAGAGGGAGACTCTCAAAACCAGTGGCTGAGCTCCCAGGAGAATATGCAGGATTCTTCTTAGCCCAGGTCTGGAGAATAAGGAAGGTGGCTAAATGGCTCAAATAGAGACCTGAAGGTGTCAAAACTGGTAAAGTAGGGCCAAATTGAGTTACCAATCTAAGGACTGCAAGGTAAGTAGCCAGAAAGAACAAAGGGTAAAATCCACCTGATGCTGAGTTGATTTTCATTGAGCACTTTTACTATGAACATGTATTAGTTTCTATGGCTGCCATAGCAAAAGGCCACCACACACTTGGTTTAAAGCAACAACAAAAAACTGTATTCTTTAAGCAGTTCTGGAGGATGGAAATCTAAAATCAGTGTTGGTGGGGTTGTTCTTCCTGTGAAGCCTCCAGAGAAGAAAGCTGCTTTGCCTTTTCTAGCTTCAGGTGACTTCAGGGTGTGGCGTCACCTGTAGCAGCAGACTTCCCACTTCCACCTTTGTCTTCATATGGCCTTCTTCCCTTGGTCTCCATGTGTTTTCTCCTCTTCTTATGAGGGTGCCAGTCATTGGATTTAGGGCCCACTCTAATATAGTATGATCTCATTTTGACTTTATTATATCTGCGAAGACCCTGTTTCCAAATAAGGTTGCATTCTGAGTTTGCAGATGGGTGTGAATTTTGGGAGGATACTATTGAAGTCACTGTAATGCTCAAGCCCTTTGTATGGCTGTATCTTTGGTGCCATGGTGGTAAAGAATCTGCCTGCCAATTCAGAAGGTGCAAGAGATGCGGGTTTGATCCCTGAATCAGGAAGATCCTCCGGAGGGGGAAATGGCAGCCCACTCCACTATTCTTGCCTGGAGAATTTGATGCACAGAAGAGCCTGGCGGGCTACAGTCCATAGTGTTGCAGAGTCAGACACGACTGAGCAACTGAAGACACAGACATGCTCACAGCAACTCTTTCATGATGAAATGGAATTAATATTTTAAGGCAAGACAAGAAAAATTTAAAAATAAAGTTTTTCTCTGCCCTCTCAGGCCTCCCCCATCCCTGTATTATGCATTAACCAGACCTCCCCAGTGGCAGAAACACCTGTGCAACTATAAAGATCAAACTGTCTTCTGACACCAGTCATTTAACTCCTTTCTCAATCCTGTAAGGGGTCATGATGACCCACCACTTGCCTTGTGCATACAGACATCATTGGTGAACTTTATGTATAAAGCCAATGTATGACTTTACATATAAAATAAATATATAATTTTCCTTAAAGATAGTGATTGGAGCAGGACAGACTGGGACACTTCAACCTGAGGCTGCACCTGATGAAAGTTCTTATTAGCTTAAATACTTACTTAAGACCTTATTAATATTGCTAACTCTATTACTTGTATTCTGTTTATTTATAAGATTATTGTTTCTTGCATTGCCAAAATATGTGATTGAGCTTCTGATAAAAATAGGGATAACCAGGTAACCTGAAATGACTGACCAAATATATTGTTATATAATGTCAATGGTCATAATAGTGTAACTCTAGATATGGTATAAAGCCACAAGAGGGAACCATATCTGGACCATAGTGAAAGTGAAAGTGAAGTTGCTCAGTCGTGTCCGACCCTTTGCAACCCCGTGGACTGTAGCCCACCAGGCTCCTCCATCCATGGGATTCTCCAGGCAAGAATACTGGAGTGGGTTGCCATTTCTTTCTCCATAACAGACTAGTAAAATGGACAGTCCAGAGGCTCAGCTACTGTTACATGACCTATTCCAGCAGTAGCACTTCGAGTGACCTGTCGATGAAATGCTTGCCTGACCTGAGAATGAGCATTCCTAGTGCCATGCTACAAACTGGTCTTAAACCACTTCCCAAAGCAGAGTCAAAATTAAGATAAAAAAAAGACACAATTACAAAATAAGGAATATCGTATGCCATCTAGTTCTACAAGAATTAAGTCATTAGCCACTGTAATCCCTGACCTACAATACTCCCAGAAAGAAATTCAGGGTGAAGATCAGCTTGAGAAACTTTGTGCTCTACAAAAACTGACTCTCAGATAATTATTTTCTAGAGAAAATTTTATGAACCCAGTTTCTCACATCTTCCCATACATAGAAAAGTGCTAAAACCATTAATTAAGACATCTGTTCCTCTTGAATTCAGTTACCCTCTGCCAAGATGGGTGTTGGCTGCACATACCCCTTCTCCAAAGTCTTATGTAGACATTGGCTTCCCCCCTTACCTGTAGAGCTTTCTGAGAGACTAACTCCTGGGTTATAATTCTTAGATTGGCTCAAATTAAATTTTCCATTTCTTTCTTAGATTGACAATGAATTTTTTTGTCAACCTTGAGATAGATAGTTTTAATATTATGGACAACATTTTACAGACACAGAAGCTAAGGCCCAGAGAACTTCAATAAACTGTCTGAAATCAGATAGCTAGAAAATGGATTCAAACCTAACTAGATCTGACTCCACAACCCATCTAGTTTGATCCTTTGACTATACCATGTTGACTCCGATCCTTACCACAATAATATGTTCAGAATAGATTTGATGGTTAGGAAAGCTCTTATTTTAGTAACCCTGTATTGAAAACCATGGAACTGTGCCACTTTGAAAATGCAACCAACACTTACTTGTAACTGTTCATAGTACTTTCACAAATCACTGGGCAAAAATTCAAACATCACGAAAATGGGAGAGACCCAACCCATGAGTCCTTTAGTCCTGAGATCACTGTTCAGGGAAGCTCTCCCTGAGAGGTCCGGAAGAGAGGAGGAGAGTTAAAGCAGTTCTCCGCCCAGACACTGAGGAACCACTGCCAAGACAGTCTTCACCTTGGCCAGAGTGTGAAGCTGAAGGCAATTGTCAAATGAACTAGGACCACCTCAGGATCTGCTTTAGGCTAGAATGTACTCAAAAGGAAACCCAAGTTGTCACAGCACAGCAACTGGCTCTTATCTGCTCAGAATGACGTGTACAGTTTTATGGGTTTATTTGTAGTAAGAAGCCAAAAAAATATTATACCTTATCATGGGTTTTCCCCTGACCTTTATAAATAATGTGCATGGCAGCTACAAGCACAATTTCTTTTATGATTTCCCCTGTGAAATACTTTTCAACTATCCAGCCTGGGAATATATTTACTTCTGTGATCTAAATTCTCTCCCTGGTTTGCATTAGCTTCTACCCAACCCCTGGCCTAGAATTTATCATTGGTTGAAAGCCAGCTGGTCAACAAGAACATTTAAGAGTTTGTCTTTGTTTAGTTTCCCCTTTCTAGGAATTTAAACACAAATGAGACATTTTAGTGTTCTGAGATGGCATCTGTTTCCTTCTTTCTGCAGTTTCTCTTTCCTCCACTTCTTTTAGCTCTTCATCCCCTACCCTGCCTCCCTGTCCTCCTCATCTCCTTTCCTCTCTCTTTCCTCACCCATCTTTTCCTCTCTCTTGCCTCTCGCTCTTATCCTTGCCCCACTGTCTCTCTTTATCTCTCTCCCCTGTCTCTCCAGCCTTTCTTAATCATTTTGATATTTGTCAGATCCATGCAGCCTTATTAAGCCAAGCAATTAGGGTTTTTTTTTTTTTTTGTCAAATATCTTAAAAAATAATTTCCGCCAACTCCCTAGCTTCCAGTGTGCATTGGTGCCAAGAAAGTCCAGAATGTTTACTCTGCTGAGAAAATTAATTGTGACTTTCAGGCATAAACCTTCTCTCAGCTTCCCTCCCAACTCCTCTGGACTTTTGGATAATCCACACTCATCCTTTCTTTCCTCACTGATATTTCAGAATTGCTCATCTCTTTCTTCTTCCTCAATTGCCCACTCTATAAAGTTTTATTTTTTTCTTCTCTGCCTAGATATCTCTTGCCTAAAAAATATCTCCCTACCCTTCCTTTTCTTCCTTTCATTCACTACCTAATCCTTGAAATAGTAAACTTGACTCTCGGTCCTCTTTTGCCCACTTCTCTCCTGCTCCTTTATATGCTAAATACTAATTTCTGCTGCTCCTTCTACAAAACTCACTGGTCTTCAAAAATTATTTTTGCCAGGTTAATCAAGTATCTGTTATCAATACATCTGATAGTCTCTTTTCCTCTCAAGTAACTCCACTTGAATTCTCTACAGTTCAATGCTTTTATTGACCAATCATGCCACCTTTGTTAAAGGTATTTTGTGTCTTAGCTTGTAGAGACTTTCTCCTGATTCTTTGAAATCCATGTACTTTATGATTCCTCCTCAGATCCCTATAGTGCATCCTTTAATTTGTTTCATTCCCTAAGCTTTATTTCAGACAGTGTGATCTTGGTTGTTTCTCTTCTCCTCTCCTCTCCCTTCCCACTGGTTTGTCTTCAAGTGTTTCCAGATCTTCAGTTATTATCTAGAGTCATGTTTCCAAGTACAAATCTGCAACAAAGGCACCTAGAGGTTGACAAGTTTGGGGACTTTGGGAAACAGAGTTTCCATAGACATAACCTGCCACAGTCACAATAGATTTGGGTTGTCCTATAAGAAGCAGCAAAATGGAGGAAGAATACAGGTGTATCCTTTTCAGATACACGTGTGGATTTCTAGACATACCCAATGAGAGATGGACGGGGATACCAAGGAATTTTTAGGTGGCTGTATGTGTTATGGAGAATGGGGCAAGAAATGTAGAATACTGTGTGCAATATGATTTCACATTGATCTACAGTTTCATAAGGCTCCTGTACAATCTGGTCACACTGCAGTTTTTACAGATACGTAAATCAAAAGCTCCGGAGGACTTCGGGGTCAGGGCAGCTCAGAAGCATCCCAGCTGCAAGTCTAGCGGAGGGCTCAGTTTGTAAACTCCTCTGAGGAGGGCTGCTGACTTTCCTGCTGGAACTGCTACTTTAAGGAAGGTTTGTGACAATGTCAGATCTTGGGTTTTGCTTAATCGATCGACTGTGTCCAATTCTTTGAGACCTTTTGGACTATAGCCCACCGGGCTCCTCTGTCCATGGGATTTTTCAGGCAAGAATACTGGAATGGGTTGCCATTTCCTTTTCCAGAGGATCTTCCCAACCCAGGGATCAGACTCACGTCTTTCTCGTCTCCTGCACTGAAGGCAGATTCTTTACCCACGCAGCCAGTGGGGAAGCCCTGATCTTGGATTGCAGGGCTTTATTTCCCAAGGCTGCTTAGGGGATGTTCCTGGTGGTCTGGTGGGTAAGAATTCAAGGGGCCCGGTTCAATCCCTAGTCAGGGAACTAGACCCTACATGCAGCAGTTAAGACCTGGTGCAGCCAAATAAATAAATATTTAAAAAATGAAAGCCACCCGGGGCAAAGGTGCATAGATGGAGATCAGGGAAACCTAGTGAAGAGAACGGACTCAGGATCAGGAAAGGAAGAGAGAGAAGGAGGCTCCTATCACATTCAGGGAAGCCCAGCAGGTAGTTCTGAAAGTGGAAGAGAAGAGGAAGCAGACTGGAGCTGTGTCGAAGATGAACGAGGGAACTAAAGCAGGGGCCCCCAACCTCTAGGATCTAATGCCTGACGATCTGAGGTGGAGCTGAGGTAATAATAATAGAAATAAGTGTTAGTCACTCAGCCGTGTCTGAGTGTTTGTGACCCTATGAACTGTAGCCCACCAGGCTCCTCTGTCCATGGAATTCTCCAGGCAAGGATACTGGAGTGGGTTATCATTTCCTTCTCCAGGAGATCTTCCCAACCCAGGGACTGAACCCAGGTCTCCTACATTGCAGGCAGACTCCCTATCCAACTGAGCCAGCAGGGAAGACCATAGAAATAGAAACAGAGCTCACAACAAATGTACTGTACTTGAATCGTTCCAAAGCCTTCCCCTACCCCTGTGCGTCAAGAAATTGTCTTCCACAAAAACACCCGAAGTCAAGGAAGGAACTTCAAGTGTAGTCAGCTATCCCAGGTTGCTGGCTTAGGGAGATGCTGAAGCAGGGGCGTCCTAAGAGATAGAGCCTCCCTTGCACTGGGTCCTCAGACCTCCAATAGCCTTGGAGATGATGGGAGAGATTTGTTTCTTTCTTTTTTAAAAAATATCCTTGGGGGATAAACTTAAAACCTTTCTGTTACAGTCCTCCTAATAACAGTTCTCTTTCTTTACTGATCTGTGAAGTTCCAACTGCAAAGACCACTGTTCTAATATGCCTCATAGTGTTGCTGACACTATGGATATAATTATGTGAAACAGAACTTATTCAATAAAAACTATGAAGCATCTGCAAAAAAATAAAAATAAAAAATGAAAGGACTGCTTGGGGCTTATCTACCATTTCAAAGTAGAAAATGTGGAGTGGGACTCAGGCCTTCACAGGGAGTCCACTGGAAATGAATCTGGGCCTGGGTGGTGAATCCATCTGTGATGGCCCTGGGCAGTTCTGTTTTCTGGTCTTGTCCTCCTGTCAGCTAATTGTTTTTGTTAGGGAAGTGATTGCTCCTTTGAGTCCCAGTTTTGTTGCTGTTGTTGTTTTAGAGTTCACTCATTGACACTGTGCTTCTAACATTAACCCCATTCAGACTTGGCCTCTTCTATAGTAGTTACCTAAGTAGCAGCCCTTTATTTTGCTTGTGCTTCAATAAACAAAGATATTCTGCTGAAAAAAAATGTCACTTCAACACTAGAACCAGAATTTTTCAGTCGTCCTAATTAACACCTAGAATGTAACACTCTTTATGATCTTGTAACTATGTTTGAAATTTCTCTAGTTTCTATCATTCTCATACTTAAAGGTATATTACAATGTGTGTGGAAAAACATATTCTTGGGCTCAAACCCTAAAGTTTTTAATTCAGTGGACCTGCAATGGGAAGTGAAAATCTGTGTCTTAAACAAGTTCCTGAGTGAAGCTGATGCTTCTGGTTTTGACCTTACACTGCTCCAGTTTATGAAGTCCCTTGGAAAATATCAGAAACCATTGTTATCTCTGGCAATAAAGGTTATACACAGAAAACTTTTAAACATCTTTTTCCTTCCTTTTTATTTTTCATCTCTTTCCTTTTCTTTATGATTTTTTTTTCTTTTCCTTTCCCTCTCTCCCTCCTTTTCTTCTACTTAATCCCCACAGAACATTTTCCTACTGGGCACGTAGATACAGAGGAATGGTACCCATTCATTCCTAGCCTTTAGAACCATCAACAGAATATTCCTAGAATTCAGATAAATGATGGATCCAACCAAGTAAAACTTTTGAGGTTTTATATCCAAAATCAATTAATTTGATTTTTAAAGTCAAAGTTACTACATGGTCTTTAGGAGAGTTTTTGCTGTTGAGAGCAAATTTACCCTGTGCTTTTGAAACAACTTAATTCAAGGCTGGGAATCTGAACACACTAAAATTCAAAACAGAATCCTTCAAGTTAAAACACGTGTCATGTCAATGAACCATTTCTTACAATGTTACCCTTTGGCCTCTCTCTATTCAGTATAGTAAAGCCTTGATTAATCATATGAAACCAACCAAACTGAGCCATTAATTGCCTAAATTTTTTTAGAAAGTCAATCTGAGCAAACAAACTAGTTTCAGAGATTTATTTTAATAATAATAATAATATGCACCTTTGGATTTGTTCGCACTAAACTCATGCTCTTACATCTTCTCCACATATTATATTGGCAACAGAATTCAGAGTTACTAATACTCAGAAACTAAAGTTTCAAGCTTAAAAGATAAAAGTTACCCGGAGCTGACTGCTTAAGGCAGGAAAGTAGGTGATTCATTATTAAAACAAATAAACAAAAATAAATGAGCAGTGCTGGTATAGGGGCAGTAGGGTACTATGAATAGCGTCCTTGGGACCGGATTAATATACCTTCCTGGGGTCAAGTCGTCCTGTCATGGCCAAAAAGTGGGACCTTGGATATATTGCCAAATCATCTTTCTGGCTTTGGGTTTAACATTATTTATGACAGTATTGGCAACTCACTCCAGTATTCTTGCCTGGAGAATCCCATGGACAAAGGAGCCTGGCAGGCGACAGTCCATGGGGTTAGAAGAGTCGGCCACAACTTAGCAACTAAACAATCATCATCACCATGACAGTATTATGAATATCAAAAATTATTGATAACCCTTTTTAAAATATAAAGGGCTGTGGACATTGTGATATGGCGTTTTTGAAATGGGTCCCCGTGATCTCACCTACTAGCATTTGTGCCCTTGTCTGATCATCTTTTCTGGTGTGTTAGCTTGATGTAATGACTTGCTTCTAATAAATAGAATATAACAAATGTGATAGGATTTCACATTCAGATTAGGTTGTAAAAGATTGTGACCTCTCTCTCTCTTTCTCTGCTTTTCTTGTTTACTTGCTCTGATGAAGCAAGTTGCCATACTGTAAGTTTTGAAGAACCTCATGTGGCAAGGACTGGAATGCTTCCTCCAGCCACCAGTCAGCAAGGTCAAATAACCCATGAGGTATTGAATCCTGCCAACAACCACATGAGGGAGCTTGAAGGTTGACCTTTCCCTAACTGAGTCTACAGTCACAGTCACCAACTTGATAGTCTGGGACAATACTTGAGGCACAATTTATTCCCATATTCCTGATCTGCAAAAATAAGGAGATAATAAATGTGTGTTGTTTTAAACATCTATGCTTTACAGTAATTAATCAGGCAGTTATAGATAATCGGTACAAAAATGAAAAGTGTTGTAATTTGAAGGTTTGGGGGGAAAATGATAGCCACTTAGTTGGATTGTTCTAAGTCTAAATGTATTACACATCGATAATTACACATCAGAAGTGATTAACATAGTGGCGACCAATAGTAAATGTTTAATGATATTCACACTTAGCATAAATTTTCTGTCTGAAACCTTCCCTACTGCAATGGTGATCCTATTATATATCCATGTGGACCGTAGTTTGTATTTGACACAGATTAGAGAAGCTTTTGCCTTAAGATGGAGTGGGGTTTTGATTGGGGATAAAATTGCTGAATGAAATAGCACCTCTTGTGCTTTTAAGCTTCCCTTTGTGAGAAGCTCAAAGTGGGAGTACACACTAGCTATACTTGTTAAAATAAAAAATCCTCAACATCAATATTTAATATTTAACAGGGAAAGACAAAATCACAACAAGATGCATACCCACCAGAAAAGTTAAAACTCACCCTGATGCATCATGGAACTCTCATGGACAGAGAAAGAAAAAATAGTAAAACCATTTTGGAAAAACTGTTTTAGAAGTTTCCTAAAAGAAGCAGTTAACTTAAGCAGTTAAACCCACAGTTACCCTATGAGGTAGCTTATCAACTTCTCAGTGTTTATCTAAGAGAAATACAACCATATGTCCACTAAATTTGGTACAAGACTGTTCCTAGCAGCCTTATTCATAATACTTAATCAGTTCATTATCAGGAAAATGGGTAAACAAACTATAATATTAATATGATGGAAAACTACTTAGCAATAAAAAGAACTTTTGAGACACCCAATAGTATGAATCTCCAAACATTAGGCTGAGTGAAAGAAGCAAGATGCAAAAAGAGTTATAACTTACTTACGTACTTACTATATGATTACATTTAGATGATATTCTAGAAGAGGTAAAACGAATCCATGGTGATAAAAACCAGGATAGTGGCAGCTTTTGTGTGTAGGTGGGAGGAATAGGGGGATCGATTGGGAAGAGGCGTGAAGAAACCTTCTGGGATGATGGAAGCTTTTTGTATCTTGATAGAGGTTTAGGATGTATGGATGCCTGCATTTGCCAAAACTGATAGAACTGTACATTAGGGACTTTTTTATTTCACTTTATGTAAACTATTAATATATCTAAATGTTAGAGATACTGGCTTTGAGTAAGTGCAGGCTTGTGTTGGATTTTGAGAAGAAAGAGACGTGTATGTGTGACTTATCTTGGAATCATGAGAGAAACATTATGGTGATTAAGGAACCATGCCCACTTGGGGAAAAATATGAAAAAAGATAGAAGGCACTAAATAAAACATTTTCTTACTTTAAAAACTTCCTAAAAATCCCTTAAAAGCATACAGTGTTTTTATTAGGGACACATAAAGATAACAATATCAGTTTTTGCTTTGATCTAGATTCTTACTTGGCAAGTATCTGAGTGTCAGGTGGGGTAAACATGACTAGGTTGCTCTACATTATGAGAATTGACTGTTTTGCAATCATCTGGAAAATTTAAACAATCCACATATTAACCACTGTAGTCCAACCCAACATGTCAATGTTATCTTGCTATCTTGTAACCAAAGGGAAAAAAAATAACCTTTTTTTTTTACCTTTAACATTAAAAAAAAAAAGAATCTTGCTCAATATGCTTGTTTCAGTGGCCTTTATAAACATAACACTGTTAGTTAAAACACTACGTGTGAAAAGTTACATTTTGAGGACATTCATTTCTTCTCTTTGTAGTCCTACCATCCAGTGCTGGCTGTGGAGTTATTGCTGTGCTTGCATTGATGCTAGTGGTTTACCATTAATGAAAGCATTCAGATGTCTGTGGGTGGACTCAAGAAAGAAGATGGCAACAGATAGCATGTGGTTAGTAAAACAAAGCCAAATATTGTGCAGTAGAAACCTAAGCCCAACCAAAATAGATCTTTTCATGGAGAAAGTAGGGTTTTGAGCCTCAGCTGTTATGTTTAGTCTGATTCTGTGAGATATCAAGGAACAATGTTTGGATATATTCAACTGTGGTGGGTCTTTGTGGCATTTTTTCCTTGCTAAAGGAATAATTTGGGGGTACTTTCTGACTGTTATTACAAGCTCAATTAACTCTGGGTTCTGGTAGTAGAATCAGAATGCTGGTAGGACAGGAATTTTAACTGGAAAGCAGTCAATCAAGACAAATATTAGAGTTCAGTAAGCAAGTTTATACACTGATTGATATTTTTATTAGCCACAAGACTGTGGTTAATACTATTCACTATTGATTATTGTCCATTCATAGCATTATGGCAATTGGGCCAACTCTGTACTGGGAAGTTGAAGAAAATAGAGTTAATTCTGAATACAGGCATACCTTGTTTTCTTGTGCTCTGTTTTATTCATCTAGCTCTTTCTTCATCACAGGGATAGAGAACTATGGTGTTGATAATCCCTGTGTTCCTGCAGTTTAAATAGCTCCGATGAACTTCAGTCCCCAAGAAATATTCTTCTTCTCAAGTCTGTTGCCATCAGCAGTGACAGGAAATGCAGGACTCTTTTCTTATATTCATGAATTTTTGGCAGAGCATTGTGAGGGGAAAAGTCTTTTTAGTTCACTGTTTATTTGGATATACTTATCTCAGAAAATAACCCAACATTTCACAAGTCTAGATTTTTTTCTGAGGGGTTTAAAATGAGTTTATAGCTATTCTTTATAGAGAGTCCAGGTTGTAAACATCCAAGCATCGAAAACATTTAATGGGAGATGTCCCTGGTACTGGCAAACTACTTACAGCTATTTTCATTCCACTGTTTCATCTGGTATATCTCTTTCGAGTGGCTCACTTAAAACTGTCAGAGTTTTGTGAAACTCACCAGGGACAGCCTTTAAAGACCTCTTAATTATGTAAATTGCAGATCACTATAGCTTTCCAGATAACATAGTGATTATTTTTAAAAAATCCTCAGTCAGGAGCACCCAAAATATAAAATCTTTTCCTCTCCACTGCAAGAACTAGAATTCTTGCCTGAGGCTCATTTTTAATAAAGGTCCCTTATTACCAATCACCAGCTCAATGAATTAAGCTTTTTTTTTTTTTTTAAAATCAAACCAACAAATCAATCCCCTTCCAAAATGAAGGTCTCATTTTTTCCCTCTGATTATTCTTCACTTTGTAACCCATCTTGAAGTTCATCTCATTATCCTCATCATTATCAAAAACATGTATTGCTGATGGGCAGTATGGTTACAAGCAAAGGAAAATACAGAACAGATTACTCAGAATGTAAAAGAACATTTGGTTGACTAAGATGCTCATTGATTTTCTCTGAACTCTCCCCCCTCATCTTGGTTTTATATATACTGATTTTGTTGATTAGGTTATTTCCCCAAAGGAGAACAATTGGTGCCAGAGACTCTTAAAGATGTGGTAGCACAATTAAGAGTGAGAGGTTTCTTCAATCCTTCAATCAAAGAAGTTGAAGACACAGTGGGGGGGTGGGAAGAGGAAGGACACGTGCTCATTAATCTGGTGTTTCGAAGAAACCTTCAAAGAGTTAGGACAACAAATCCCTTAAGCTCGTTGATCAGATATTGGTGGACCTATTGCTGAGAAAGAATTTAAAATGTTCATAACTTTGTGACCATCACTGTCTCAATTCTTTTCTTTCCAAGAGTAAATGAACTGATTCTAAACACAAAGATTAATTCCTCTAAGTATTTCCACTTACTCCTTGGAAATGCTGCCCTGCTTCCTCTAAAGCAGGGTTTCTCAGTCTTGGCCTTTCTGACATTTTAAACCAAACAATTGTGGGGCCTGGACTCTGCATTGTAGAATGCTTACCAGCATTCCTAGCCTCTACCCAGTAGATGTCTATATAAGATTTCCCCAGCTATAACAACCAAAAATGTCTCTAGACACTGCCAAATATCTCTTAGAACACAGATTCACCCCCAGTAGAGATATAGAGGAAGAAAGCACAAATTACAGGTTATACCAGTCGGTCTATAAGTGTGACTGTGTTCTACATGGAGAATACAATCGATAATAATTTGTTGTCTTACAGAGCCCTAGTCACTGGACAAACAGGTGTGATTCAGGAATATTTGGTTAAAAGCACAAAATTGAATCCTATGGCAGACATAAGCAAAATGAAAACTTACAGAAAATTCAGTCCTATGAAATGAATCATAGGACTGAAGATGAAGCTAAAGAACCAAATATCAGAAAGGACAACAACCAATGAAACTCCTGTCCTCTGAGAAGTTTCTGTCTGCTTGGTGAAAGGAAATAGTGAATATCTCAGGGCTCATGCAGTGGGAAGTCATCTTATTGTCAGTCTTAAAGAAAGCCTGACATTCTAACCTGGGCCACATAACCACCCATTGACCAGGAGCAGACAGCCCCTTGATTATCATACACAATGACCTCACCTAATGGGGCAAAATTAAGTACTGTCACACTAGAAATTAATGTATTCTCAGAAGAACAATGACCCTGTTTCTATTCCCTTCAACAGGGTTGGAGAGTAAATATTATTATTCTTTACACATGAGGACATTTCAAATCAGTGTGTAAGTAACTTGCACCAGGTCACAAAGTTAGTAAATGGTTAAATCAAGATTGAAATTCAGATGTGCCTGACTTTGAAGTCTCTAATCCTTCCTGCACATTCCACTGCTCTTCTATTTATAGAAATTCTTAGTCACTCATCTATTTGATTAACCACAACAACCAATAAACAGGCATCTGTTGAGGGCCGATGAGATCCAGCTTCATGATGTAAAGTGAAAATGTTGATTGCTCAGTTGTGCCTGACTCTCAGTGGTGTCCAGCTCTTTGTGACCCATGGACTGGGGTGTCCTGCATTGCTGGCATATTCTTTTCTTTAATTATTTGTTTTAATTGGAGGATAATTGCAATGTTGCAGTGGTGTTTGCCATACAACGACATGAATCAACCACAGGTGCACATGTGTCCCCACATCCTGAAACCCCTCTCACGTCCCTCCCCACTCCGTCCCTCTAGGTTGTCCCAGAGCACAGACTTTGAGTGCCCTTCTTCATGCGTCAACTTGCACTGGTTTTCTATTTTACATATGGTAATATACATGTTTCAATGCTATTTTTCATATCATCCCACCCTTGTCTTCTCCCACAGAATCCAAAAATCTGTTCTTTATATCTGTGTCTCTTTCGCTGCCTTGCATATAGGATTGTCATTGCCGTCTTTCTAAATTCCACATATATGCATTAATATACTGTATTGGTGTTTCTCTTCCTGACTTACTTCACTGTATATAATGGGCTCCAGGTTCATCCACCTCATTAGAACTGACTCAAATGCATTCTTTTTTATAGCTGAGTAGTATTCTGTTGTATGTACCACAACTTCCTTATCCATTTGTCAGCTGATGGACATCTAGGTTGCTTGCATGTCCTAGCTGTTGTAAACAGTGCTGGGGGTCTCTTTCAATTCTGCTTTCCTCAGTGTATATATGCCCAACAGTGGGATTACTGGGTCATATATGGCAGTTCTATTTCCGGTTTTTTAAGAAATGGACACACTGTTCTCCATGGCTGTGCCAGTTTGCATTCCCATCAACGGTGTAAGAGGGTTCCCTTTTCTCTGCACCCTTTCAAGCATTTATTGTTTGCAGACTTTTTGATAGCAGCCATTCTGACCAGCATGAGATGATACCTCATTGTGGTTTTGATTTGCATTTCTCTGACAATGAGTGATATTGAGGATCTTTTCATGTGTTTATTAGCCATCTGTATGTCTTCTTTGGAGAAATGTCTGCTTAGTTCTTTGGCCCACTTTTTGATTGGATTGTTCGTTTTTCTGGTATTGAGCTGCATGAGCTGCTTGCATATTTTGGTGATTAATTCTTTGTCAGTTGCTTCATTTGCTATTATTTTCTCCCATTCTGAAGGCTGCCTTTTCACCTTGCTTATAGTTTCCTTCGTTGTGCAAAAGCTTTTAAATTTAATTAGGTCTCATTTGTTTATTTTTTTCTGGAGGGTGGGTCATAGAAGATCTTGTGATTTATGTTAGAGTGTTCTGCCTATGTTTTCTATTAAGAGTTTTATAGTTTCTGGCCTTACATTTAGATCTTTAATCCATTTTGAGTTTTTTTTTTGTGTATGGTGTTAGAAAGTGTTCTGGTTTCATACTTTTACATACAAGTGGTTGACCAGTTTTCCCAGCACCACTTGTTAAAGAGATCGTCTTTTCTCCATTGTATATTTTTGCTTCCTTTGTCAAAGATAAGGTGTCCATGCTGCTGCTGCTGCTAAGTCACTTCAGTCGTGTCCGACTCTGTGCGACGCCATAGATGGCAGCCCACCAGGCTCCGCTGTCCCTGGGAGTCTCCAGGCAAGAACACTGGAGTGGGTTGCCATTTCGTTCTCCAATGCATGGAAGTGAAAGTGAAGTCGCTGAGTTGTGTCTGACTCATAGTGACCCTATGGACTGCAGCTCACCAGGCTCCTCCGTCCATGGGATTTTCCAGGCAAGAGTAGTGGAGTAAGTTGCCATTGCCTTCTCCAAAAGTGTCCATAGGTGTATGGATTTATATCTGGGCTTTCTGTTTTGTTCCATTCATCTATATTTCTGTCTTTGTGTAGTCAGATTCTTTACCATCTGAGCCACCAAGGAAGCCCTTCAAAGTGAATGAACTATAAACAAATTGTTAATACTAGATAGTTCTAGCTCAGGAGAATCTGCATTCAAGCTGGGGAGACAAAGTTAACCATGAAGAATTGAGAGAATGAGGTTGAATGCCAAATTATGTGATAGGTAAAAATCAAGGAACATATATAGTAAGCTTCTACTGCTGCTGCTGCTGCTGCTAAGTCACTTCAGTCATGTCGACTCTGTGCGACCCCATAGATGGCAGCCCACCAGGCCCCCGTCCCTGGGATTCTCCAGGCAAGAACACTGGAGTGGGTTGCCATTTCCTTCTCCAATGCATGAAAGCGAAAAGTGAAAGTGAAATCTCTCAGTCATGTCCGACTCTTAGCGACTCCATGGACTGCAGCCCACCAGGCTCCACCACCCATGGGATTTTCCAGGCAAGAGTACTGGAGTGAGGTGCCATCGCCTTCTCTGTTAAGCTTCTAATTCCATCAGAAAAAGGAACTGGAGGAAAAACAAAGCTGACATAAATTATTTCTATTAGGCAAGATTATAAAGGAAGTAGGGTGCCATGGGTTCGCTAAGAATCGGGCACAACTGAGGGACTTAACTTTCACTTTTCACAGTCATGCATTGGAGAAGGAAATGGCAACCCATTCCAGTATTCTTGCCTGGAGAATCCCAGAGATGGCAGAGCCTGGTGGGCTGCCGTCTATGAGGTTGCACAGAGTTGAACACGACTGAAGCAACTTAGCAGCAGCAGCAGCAGCAACAGTGTGTCCCTAGTGGCTCAGCGGTAAAGAGCCCACCTGCCAATGCAGGAGATGCAAATTTGACCCCTGGGTTGGGAAGATCCCCTTGAGAAGAAAATGGCAACCCTAGTTGCCACTTTAATATTGGCAACTATATAATGGCAACTCTAGTATTATTGCCTGGGAAGCTCCATGTATAGAAAAGCCTGGTGGGCTACAGTCCATGGGGTCACAAAGAGTCAGACATGACTTAGTGACTAAGCACATGAAGTAAGTAGGACTTGAGATAATTAAAAAATGAATTATAAATTTAAATTTCCATCAATCATGAAACACAGTATATTTAGTTTCTGATGACTATCATAAAAAATGAACTGAAATTTATTCTCTCACAATCCTGGAGCCCAGAAACCTGAAATCAAGATGTTAGGGCACACTTCACCAAAGGCTTCAGGGAAGGTTCTGTCACTTACAGCTTCCAGATTCTGGCCTGTGTCAGCATCCCTTGGCTTGTGACACCATCACTCCAATCTCTGCCGCTATTATCACCTGGCTTTCTCCTTTTGTGTGTTCTTCTCAGATCTCTTTCTTCCTTACTCTTATAGTGATTCTTGTCATTGGATTTGGGGACCACTCAGATCATCCAGGATGATCTTCTTATCTCAAAATCCTTAATTTAATTATATCTGCAAAACCCCTTTTCCAAATAAGTTAATATTCACAGAATCTGATAATTATGAAATGGACATATTTGGGGAGGTGAGCACCAATTAACCCACTACACAAAATATAATTTGCTTGTTGACTCTGTCCTATAACTCTGTTTTTGTTTCTTGGGGAGATACAGCCCATAGACTTAGAGAAAAATGAATTATAGTAATTAAGTTCACTGATTCTGGAATCGAAGAGGGATGTTTGATTTGCAATTCTGACACATACAAGCTGTATAAGTTGGGTCATTATTGACCTCCCAAAGCCTCAATATCTCATGTATAATAATCACCATAATAATGCCTTTGAATGTATTGTATACCAATAACCATGCATTCAGTACACACACCATATTTAATCTTAAAATAAATTCATGGAAGCCAATATCATCATTGTCCCCATCTTAATGATGAGGAAGCTGAAGCATTAGACAGGCTAAGTTACATGTCTAGAGTCATAACCTACTAAGTGGCATCAGACCCATATTGCTGAACTATAACTGTCTTAATACTAGGTTACAAATAGAAGGCGGAAGCGAAAGCAGTGACGAATTTTACTTTCCTAGGCTCCAAAATCATTGTGGGCACTAACTGTAGCCATGAAATTAAAAGATGCTTTCTCCTTTAAAGGAAAGCTATCACAAACCTAGACTGCATATGAAAAAGCAGAGATATATCTTTGCCAACAAAGGTGTGGTATAGTCAAAGCTATGATTTTTTCCAGTAGTCATGTATAAATATGAGAGTTGGACCATAAAGAAGGCTGAGTACGGAAGAATTGATGTTTTGAATTGTGGAGCTGAAGTATCTCGAGAGTCCCCTGGACAGCAAGGAGGTCAAATTAGTCAATCCTAAAGAAAATCAATCCTGTATATTCACTGGAAGGACTGACGCTGAAGTTGAATCTCCAATACTTTTGCCATCTGATGTGAATAGCTGACTCCTTAGAAAAGGCCCTGATGCTGGGAAAGACTGAGGGCAGGAGGGGAAGGGGATGACAGAGGATAAGATGGTTAGATAGTGTCACTGATTCAATGGACATGAATTTTAGCAAATTCCAGG
Organism: Ovis canadensis; assembly: GCF_042477335.2. Taxonomy (NCBI): domain Eukaryota; kingdom Metazoa; phylum Chordata; class Mammalia; order Artiodactyla; family Bovidae; genus Ovis; species Ovis canadensis. The sequence goes on along the minus strand of NC_091253.1, from coordinate 41,698,923 downwards.
AGATTGTGGAGGACAGCGGAGCCTGGCATGCTACAGTCCATGGGGCCACAGACAGTTGGACATGGCTCAGTGACTGAACAAGAACATAACAATACCTAACTAGAAAATTACTGAAGGTCTTAAAAGAGACAGCATCTGGTGCAGGAGTACCTTAACAACAGTCATTGTTGAAACTAAACCATAACACTTCACCAAAGAAAGTTGTACAGATGTAAAATAAGCGTATGAAAAGGTGAGCCACATCATATGCTCACCGTACAATCACAGTACGCATTGAATCAGTGTTTTCCAGGAACGGGTTATGTTGGAAACCTGGTGACTTACTGGACAGACAAAGTTCATAGGGTGAAGGAGTTAGACAGCAAGCTTGGAAGAAAGTAGGGGTGAGGTGTGGCCAAGGAGAGACGGCAATGGAGGAACAGGAGATCCTGAGTCATCTATGTTTTAGTTCTTTGACACACGCACTGAGTACTCACCACATTCTAGGCGCTGAGCTAAATGTTTACATGCATTGTCTTTACAACCTTTGCACCAATTGTTGAGGGTGTGGATGCTTTGATGCCATTTTCTGTATAGACTCCAGGCCCCACACCGCCAACCAATGAGCAAATAGCTCAAGAATAAAGCAGTAGAGAAAGCGCACCTCACATCACCATATTCCCTTTTGTCTTGACTGCCCTGGCTTTTCTCTGATGTCTACAGTTAATATTTGTATTTTATTCACATTGTATAGTTGTTTTCTGGTAGAAAGGTGAGTTTAGTATAAACAACTCCATTTTACAGAAAAGGGAACTGAGGCTTAGAGTAATTACCTAAGGTGAGGCAGTAAAGCTAACATCACAACCTAGAACTCTAATTCCAGTAACTATACTTTTAGGCCATTGTTTTCACAGAGCTCACTGGTCACTTGCAGAATATAGTGTGTACTTTACATTCTAATTGGATATTTTCATGAAATAAAGGAATTAGTAGTTGATTCAATTCTCCCATAAAACACGAATACCACCACAAAATATATCCTATGTTAAAAGACTTTTGCCATAAACCATTATCTTTTCATTTACTTGTTCTATTTTTAAATTACATCACATAAAAATAAAGCATATTCATTCAACACAGTAACCTATACTTAGTGATAAACATTAGGCAATTCTTAAACAAACCCAAGAATTACTAGGTCAACTGAAAGAACATAAGCTTGCAACATGCCAAGAGGTCACATGCATTGAAAAAGAATGGGAAAAATGAGTGTGTCTGTATTGTTTACTGCCACTTTTGTTGAAATAAACTCTGGATGGGCAGTTTTTCCTATGAGGAACTGTGGCTTTGCTGGTGGTTTTTCATGAATCTGTGCAGCATATAATTGATGGTTTTTCAGTTATGAAGAGAATTACTAATATGTACCCAAACACTTTTTTTGAAAGTGAGAACATTCAAGTGCTGACTTGAAAGTTGGGAAATTTCAAATATAATAAAGACAGTAAACAGAGGAAGAATTTGTCTTTTAAAATTTAATTTATGTACATTTTCTATCATAGGTTAATTCATAAGGCAGGAGAAGAAGGAGCCACAGAGGATGAGATGGTTGGATGGCATCACCAACTCAATGGACATGAGTCTGAGCAAACTCTGGGAGTTAGCAAAGGACAGGGAAGACTGGCATACTGCGGTCCCTGGGTTGCAGAGTCGGACATGACTTAGAAACCCCACAATAACAATTTTTTAAACAGGTTTAGTATCACAGCAAAATTAAGAGGAACTTGCCTCCTTTTCTGAGCAAATGCATAACTTTCTCCATTATCAGCATCCCCCACCAGAATGGTACATTTGTTACAACTGACAAACTCACCTTGACACATCACATCACCCAAAGTGCATAGTTATAATTGAGCTCACTTTGGGGGTTGTACATTATATATGTGTATTAAGTCACTAAGTCATGTCTGACTCTTTGTGATCCCATGGACTATAACCCAGCAGGCTCCTCTGTCCATGGAATTCTCCAGACAAGAATACTGGAGTGGGTTGCTATGCCCTTCTCCAAGGGATCTTCCTGACCTAGGGATCAAGCCCCAGGTTTCCTGTATTGCAAGCTGGTTCTTGTACATTATATAGGTTTGAACAAATGTATAATGACTCATATCTATTATTACACTGTCATACAGACTCTTTTCACTGTCCTCAAAATCCTTCATGCTCCACCTATTCATTTCTCCCTCCACAAACCCTGGAAATCCATATCTCCATAGTTTTGCCATTTTCAGAATGTAACATAGACGGAATCAAAGAACATTTGTAATAGGGCTTAACAAACGTTAGCTAGAGACTAGGGTTGGGATTAAGCAATTCCTGTGAATGCCACTTGGAAGTTCTAAAATTTGATTGCAAAATTTTTGACACCTCCAATTGCAATGTGAGATCTGTGTCCTTTTCCTATTTATTTGGGGTGATGTAAGTGACTCGTTTATCACAGCAGAATGTAGTAGAAATGACATGTTTAAACTCTCAAAGCTAAATCAGAATACAGTTTCTACTTGGTTCCCTTGGAACACTCACCTTTGGAGCCCTGAAATAGTGTGGAAGAAATACTACTTTGTGGCTACCATGCTGTGAGGAAGCTAAACCATGCAAGGCCACTTGTGGGTACTCTAACTGAGAGCCCCAGTGGAGGTCCCAGCCAATGGTCAGCATCAGCTACTGAGTATGTGAATTAAGATACCTCCTGATAAATCCAGCTCCAACTGTCCTGTCACACAGAGCCACTGAGTTTTGTTTTTTTTTTTCAGCAGAGGTCCCAACCTCATGAAGCTCTCTCTGAATTGCTGAATATAAAAATATTGAACTTAATAAAGTGGTTGTTTTAGGACAAAAAGCTTAGGGGTAGTTTGCTATGGAGCAATACTAAAAGAAACAGTATCAAACTGTCTTCTGTTTCTAACTCTTGTGTTAGTAATAAGTTAGGTGTTTAGGAAGGTAACTGAGCTATTACATCACACCAAGGGAATATTTGGGCTTCCCTGGTGGCTCAGAAGCAGAAGATATTAAGAAGAGGTGGCAAGAATACACGGAAGAACTGTACAAAAAAGATCTTCACGACCCAGATAATCATGATGGTGTGATCACTCACCTAGAGCCAGACATCCTGGAATGTGAAGTCAAGTGGGCGTTAGAAAGCATCACTACGAACAAAGCTAGTGGAGGTGATGGAATTCCAGTTGAGCTGTTTCAAATCCTGAAAAATGATGCTATGAAAGTGCTGCACTCAATATGCCAGCAAATTTGGAAAACTCAGCAGTGGCCACAGGACTGGAAAAGGTCAGTTTTCATTCCAATCCCAAAGAAAGGCAATGCCAAAGAATACTCAAACTACCGCACAATTGCATTCATCTCACATGCTAGTAAAGTAATGCTCAAAATTCTCCAAGCCAGGCTTCAGCAATATGTGAACTGTGAACTTCCAGATGTTCAAGCTGGTTTTAGAAAAGGCAGAGGAACCAGAGATCAAATTGCCAACATCCGCTGGATCGTGGAAAAAGCAAGAAAGTTCCAGAAAAACATCTGTTTCTGCTTTATTGACTACACCAAAACCTTTGACTGTGTGGATCACAATAAACTGTGGAAAATTCTGAAAGAGATGGGAATATCAGATCACCTGACTTGCCTCTTGAGAAACCTATATGCAGGTCAGGAAGCAACAGTTAGAACTGGACATGGAACAACAGACTGGTTCCAAATAGGAAAAGGAGTACGTCAAGGCTGTATATTGTCACCTTGCTTATTGAACTTATACACAGATTACATCATAAGAAATGCTCAGCCGGAGGAAGCACAAGCTGGAATCAAAATTGCTGGGAGAAATATCAATAACCTCAGATATGCTGATGACACCACCCTTATGGCATAAAGCAAAGAAGAGCTAAAGAGCCTCTTAATGAAAGTGAAAGAGGACAGTGAAAAAGTTCACTTAAAACTCAACATTCAGGAAACTAAGATCATGGCATCTAGTCCCATCACTTCATGGCAAATAGATAGGGAAACAATGGAAATGGTGACAGACTTTATTTTTGGGGTTCCAAAATCATGCAGATGGTGACTGCAGCCATGAAATTAAAAGATGCTTGCTCCTTGAAAGAAAAGTTATGACCAACCTAGACAGCATATTAAAAAGCAGAGATATTACTTTGCCAAAAAAGGTCCATCTAATCAAAGTTCTCTATGGTTTTTCCAGTAATCATGTATGGATGTGAGTTGGACTATAAAGAAAGTTGAGCACTGAAGAACTGATGCTTTTGAACTGTGGTGTTGGAGAAGACTCTTGAGAGTCCCTTGGATTGCAAGGAGATCCAGCCAGTCCATCCTAAAGGAAATCGGTCCTGAATATTTATTGGAAGAACTGATGCTGAAGTTGAAACTCCAATACTTTGAGCACCTGATATGCAGAACTGACTCATTGGAAAAGACTCTGATGCTGGGAAAGATTGAATGTGGGAGGAGAAGGGGCTGACAGAGAATGAGATGGTTAGATGGCATCACCGACTCGATGGACATGAATTTGAATAAGCTCATGGAATTGGGAAGCCTGGCATGCTGCAGTCCATGGGGTCACAAAGAGTCAGACATGATTGAGTGACTGAACTGAACTGAACTGAACTGAGCAACAAACAGTTTCACTTTCAAGGGAACATTTATATCAGGGTTCAGCAAACTCTTAGTGGCAGATCTTCAACTGGAATTTAACAAGCTCCATGAACACTACAATGGATCAATAGCTACTAAGTTAGTAGCTAAGTTAGCTACTTAGGAACTGTCAAGGAGAAAACAGAACTTTAATTTCTAGGTCACTATTTTCCTCTCTTCCACATATCCTGCAGACACCCTCAAATACTCAAGGATTAATGCAGATGACACACCCAGCTCCACTGGAGGCATCTTTACTATCACAGCATTCCACCCTATGTATCCACACTCTCAACTTCTCTGGAATCAGTTCACATGTGTCTTACAGAGTATTCACAGATACTCACTCTTCCACCTATAGGAAGAATGGGTGTCTTTCCTATTCTTTGTCTTTCCATTTGTTCCTCTATGTGCCCTCCCCGTCTTCATTTTACTTCACTAATTCATCTAGGGAAAGGGAAGTCGCTCAGTCATGTCTGACTCTTAGAGACCCCATGGACCACACCCTACCAGGCTCCTCTGTCCATGAGATTTTCCAGTCGAGAGTACTGGATTGGGGTGCCATCGCCTTCTCCGAATTCATCTAGACTTCATGGTTAATCATTGACACAATTTGAATACCAACAGTAGCAACTCTTGCTCTCTTTTATTTCCAAAGCTTCTGCCTGGCAAACTAAGACCCCAGGTCAACCTACCATTTGCCTTCTCACTGCATAAAACTTGACTATATAAAAAATTTCAGGAAAATAATTTCTACAACATATGAACTATTACTACCATAAATGTATGATTTTCAACTTTGTATAAACATTAACCTTGGCCAGGTAGCCCATAATTTCACTTACCCTTAGTCATGATCCTTTTCCTTATGTCAGCAAGTATTCCAAAATATACCCTTTTCCTAAAATCAGCACACATATTTTCTGCCTCAGATAGCCTCATTTATATCACCACGAAAACACATGCATCATCCCTTTTATCCCCTTATTTAATCTTTCATCTCATCTGTATCCTCCTTCTGGGAGTGAAAGAGGAGTTATCTGTGTATTGGGATAATCTGCGTGGATCAAATCTCTATCCGTACTCTTACCTAATCTCCAGTCATCCTTTTGGGACTAGCTCTATTTATGATTTCACTTTCTTCTGTATATTAAAACTTTAATTCTACTGTCTCTTTTCCCTCAGACAATCTAGTTTATCTTACCCTAAAAATGTTCATAAAGCTTCGCATGACTCTGACATCCTCTCTACAAACCCTCTTAGTGTTCTCGATCTCCTCCGGATTAAGCTTCTTCTGAAGGTCTTCCACCATTGCTCTCCTACTTCTCTGTTTCACTTCCCAACCATTCCTCCTCATATCTCCATCAGCATGTAAACACGCTAGTTTTCCCATCTTAAAATGCAGGCATTTTTTTTTTTACCCTACTCCTGCAAGTCTCCTCAGTTTCTGTATACACCTATATACACATATTTTTTTACAGGTTATTTCCAATAAAGTTCTTATCCCCATCATCCCACTGAAACTTCTTTTGTCAAGCCCTTCCATGTTGTTAAGTCCAGTTACCCATTTTCAGGCCATACCCTGACTTACTGGTAGCATCTGATATACCGGACTATTCTCTCCCTCCTTCTACATATACTTATATATACTCAGACCTTAGGTGTCCACATTTTCTTGGTTTTCCCCTTTCTTTCCCTGTCTTCATCCTGGTTCCCCTTCCTCTCCTCAAACCCATGGTCAATGGTCTTCTTCCTATTTATTCTTGTTGTCTTGTTAGTCTCAGCTAATTATAGTGCTTTAAGTGAAAGTGAAGGAAGTGAAGTCGCTCAGTCGTGTCTGACTCTTTGTGTGTCCAACTCTTTGCGACCCTGTGGACTGTAGCCCGCCAGGCTCTTCTGTCCATGGGATTCTCCAGGCAAGAATACTGGAGTGGGTTACCATTTCCTTCTCCAGGGGATCTTCTCAACCCAGGGATCAAACCCAGGTCTCCCACATTGGAGGTGGACGCTTTGACCTCTGAGCCACCAGGGAAGCCCTGCTGCTTTAAGTTCCCTCTGTATGCCAATGACTTAAGTTTATAGCTTCAGCCTATTTCTGTCTCCCAAATACCAGACTCATATAACAGCTACATTTTTGAAATCTCCTTTTGGATATCTCAGATTTATCTCAATTTTAACATGTCCATAACCAAATTCTGTGGGCTTTCCTGGTGGCTCAGTGGTAAAGAATATACCTGCCAGTGCAGAAGATGGGGGTTTGATTCCTGGGTTGGGAAAATCCCCTGAAGGAGGAAATGGCAACCCACTCCAGTATTCCTGCCTGGGAAATCCCATGGACAAAGGAGCCTGGTAGGCTGCAGTCTGTGGGGCTGCAAAAGGGTTAGAATTAGCAACTAAACAAACAACAAGCTGAATGCTACAGTTCCTCCTAAACTCTGTTCCACTTGCAGCCTTTCCCATCTCAGATAATGGTCATCCCATCTTTGAAGTTTCTCTGGCAAAAACACTTAGAGTAACCCCTGATGTTTTTCAGTTACTCTTACACAAAATTTACAAGGAAAGCTTATTGGTGCAACGTTTAAAATACATTACAATTCCAACAAGTTCTTACTTCCTCCACCCTTACTACCCTTGCCTGATCAATCATTAACTTTTACCTTAATAGTGTTCTCATCAGTAACTGTGTCTGTTTTTGCCAGTCTTATGGCCTGTTCCAAATACAGTGGGCAGAGTGCTCCATTCTCCCATTTAAACCCTGCAGTGGCGCTCCAGTCCACTCAGAGTAAGAGCCAGAGATGAGACAATGGCCTTTAAGTAGCTCTATGATCCTTCATCCTCACATTTTTTACCTCATCTCTTTCAAGCCCTGCACTTGTCCATTACTTTCCAGCCACACTGGCCTTTGTGTCGCTGCTCAAACATTCCAGATACTTTCTAGAGACTTTGTAGTGACTGTTCTTAAGCCTGAAATAATCTTCTATTAAATACCCACATGACTCTCTCAAAATGCTCCAAGTTTTTGTTCAAAGGTCATCTCCTTAATGTGGTCTGATCTGACCTTACAATTAAAGAGTCTTGTACTTTGTTGACTTTTCCTATTTTATAAGCTTCTTATTTGAACCCGTAAGTGTTGGAATTTCCCAGAATTTTATTAGTGCTCTATTTCTTTTTTCTCTCATCATACAATTTCTAATGATTTCCAGGTACACATCTCTAGCCTTAAGTTCTTTCCAGGGTTTTAGTTTATGTGCTAAACATATGGAAAGATCTTTAAGGAGAGATTCTCATTAAGTATTCTTCTAGATCTCCCTCTCTTTCATTTCTATTTTCTGGACCATTAATAGCCAAATATTCCTTCTTCAGGTCAATTTCTATCTAGCTTATCTAGCTAAGATTATGCTCCATAATATGGAATAGCTCTCCTGAGGAATACCTGAGGCTATGCATATAAAATGAGAAATGCTTATTCTTGTGGATCTGTGCTAGTACTGAAGCTACCAAAAAATACTACGACTATGACACATATTGATACAGCATCAGTTATTCTCAAGTGCTAGCGAAAAAAAATCATTGCAATTAAAGTATTGTTTCTATGCTTAAACTAACATAGGAGGCAAATATTATGCTCAGCAATCATCTGAGAAAAATATTTATTTAATTTCTTTTTCTTAGGAGTACTTCTTTGAAGAGATTAAGAGTAATAAGCTTCTGCTACTAAGTCCTATGTGGAGCAATGTGGGTAGTATTTGGGATTCCTGTGGAATAGCACACCTGTCAAAAATAGGACTAAATCTCCATGATGAAATAATTTTAGGCATCATAGTTACAGATAAGAGAGAAAACTTTAGTCAGAGTTTTTCTCACAAAACACAGGACTCAGTTTCTCCTCTGAGCAAGTATAATTAAGATCTGATACAGATAAATGGGTGGCCCTACATGGGTGGCCCAAGACAGACAGGTCATGGTGGAGAGTTCTGACAAAACATGGTCCACTGGAGAAGGGAAAGGCAAACCATTTCAGTATTGTAGCCTTGAGAACCCCATGAACAATTGAAAAAAGGCAGAAATATAAGACACTGAAAGATGAACTTCCCAGGTGGGTAGATGCCCAATATGCTACTGGAGATGAGTGGAGAAATAACTCTAGAAAGAACGAAGAGACAGAGTCAAAGCAAAAACAACACCCAGTTGTATATGTGACTGGTGGTAGAAGTCAAGTCCGACACTGTAAAGAGCATTATTGCATAGGAACCTGGAATGTTAGGTCCATGAATCAAGACAAATTTGGTTCAGTTCAGTTCAGTCACTCAGTCATCTCTGACTCTTTGTGACCCCATGAACCACAGCATGCCAGGCCTCCCTGTCCATCACCAACTCTTGGAGTCCACCCAAACCCATGTCCATTGAGTCTGTGATGCCATCCAACCATCTCACCCTCTGTCATCCCCTTCTCCTCCTGCCCTCAAACATTCCCAGCATCATGGTCTTTTCTAATGAGTCAGCTCTTTGCATCAGGTGGCCAAATTGGAGCTGCAGCTTTAAAAGCAGTCCTACCAATGAACACCCAGGACTGATCTCCTTTAGGATGAACTGGTTGGATCTCCTTGCAGTCCAAGGGACTCTCAAGAGTTATCTCCAACACCACAGTTCAAAAGCATCAATTCTTCAGCACTCAGCTTTCTTTATAATCCAACTCTCACATCCACATATGACCACTGGAAAAACCATAGCCTTGATTAGACGGACCTTTGTTGACAAAGTAATGTCTCTGCTTTTGAATATACTGTCTAGGTTGATCATAATTTTCCTTCAAAGGAGTAAGCGTCTTTTAATTTCATGGCTGCAATCATCATCTGCAGTGACTTTGGAGCCCAGAAAAATAGTCAGCCACTGTTTCCACTGTTTCCCCATCTATTTCCCATGAAGTGATGGGACCAGATGCCATGATCTTAGTTTTCTGAATTTTGAGTTTTAAGCCAACTTTTTCACTCTCCTCTTTCACTTTCATCAAAAGGCTCTTTAATTCTTCTTCACTTTCTGCCATAAGGGTGATGTCATCTGCATATCTGAGGTTGTTGATATTTCTCCCGGCAATCTTGATTCCAGCTTGTGCTTCCTCCAGCCCAGCGTTTCTCATGATGTTCTCTGCATATAAGTTAAATAAGCAGGATGACAATACACAGACTTGACATACTCTGGCTAAGAGTGAACATCAACATTTTAGCAATCAGCAAACTAAAATGTACTGGAATGGATGAATTTAACTCAGATGACCATTATATCCACAACTGTGGGCTAGAATCCCTTAGAAGAAATGGAGTAGCCACCATAGTCAACAAAAGAGTCCAAAATGCATTACTTGGATGCAATCTCAGAAACGACAGAATGATCTCTATTTATTTCCAGGGCAAGCCATTCAATATACAGTAATCCAAGTCTATGCCCCAACCAATAATGCTGAAGAAGCTGAAGTTGAATTGTTCTATGAAGACCTACAAGACCTTCTAGAACTAACACCCAAAAAAGATGTCCATTTCATTATAGGGAACAGGAATGCAAAAGTAGGAAGTCAAAAAATAGTTAACAGGCAAATTTGGCCTTGGAGTACGGAATGAAGCAGGGCAAAGGCTAATAGAGTTCTGCAAAGGAAGGCACTAGTCATAGCAAACACCAACAACACAAGAGAAGACTCTATACATGGACATCACCAGATGGTCAACACCAAAATCAGATTGATTATATTCTTTGCAGCCAAAGATGGAGAAGCTCTATACAGTCAGCAAAAACAAGACTGAGAGCTGACTGTGGCTCAGATCATGAACTCCTCATTGCCAAGTTCAGACTTAAATTGAAGAAAGTAGGAAAAACCACTAGACCATTCAGGTATGACCTAAATCAAATCCCTTACAGCTATACAGTGGAAGTGACAAATAGATTTAAGGCATTAGAGCTGATAGACAGAGTGCCTGAAGAACTGTGGACAGAGGTTCATGACATTGTACAGGAGGCAGTGATTAAGACCATCCCCAAGAAAAAGAAATGCAAGTGAGTGACAGAGGATGAGATGGTTGGATGGCATCACTGAATCGAAGGACATGAATCTGAGTCAACTCTGCGAGTTGATGATGGACAGGGAGGCCTGGGGTGCTACAGTCCATGGGGTTGCAAAGAGTCAGACATGACTGAGTGACTGAACTGAATTGAAAGATAATTAGCAAAAACAAACAAACAAACAAAAGTTTTAGGAGTAATCCTAGCTCTCTCTTGCCTTTTCCTTCACACCCTCTAATATGTAGCCATTCAGTCTCACTTTTTTCCTGTTTCCCATCTGTCTTCTCATTTCTCCTCCAGTTGCTGTGATCTTAACCCAGACACTCCCAGTTCTTCCCTGAAATACAGAAGCGGTCTCTAATATCTTTTCCCTCTTTCTCCAGTGTCATCTGCTCTACAGTGACCACAAAATACTTTTTCTAAAATGTTATGCTCCCTTCAAAGGGGTTTCATGACCTCCAATGTAGATGTAAATACTAGTGCCACATAAATTGGCTTCAAGATTTTGCCTCAGTGCTTTCCTCCACCAGTTCTGTCACCATTCCTCCACACGCCTTCATTCTGCCAGTGCTCTGCCTCATAGATCTATGGGGCTGCTGCACTTCTCCTGTGACTGACTGTTCACATTCTAACCACTCCGTCTATATGATCCTTTCTTACTCCGCTCTCCTGTCGAATCTCTCTTACTCATTCTTCATGACTCATATTGAACAGCCCCCCTTTCCTGGTGCTAACTTCCCATCCTGACTTGCTTTCTATGTTTATAGAATCATATATATCTTTATTATAGTAAATAGAATTCAATTCTACTGGTGTATGTTATTTTATTTTTTCTCTCTACTGTGAGCTCCTTGAATTTAGGGAATATGCTTTTTTTTCATCTCTGTACAAGTGGTACTTAGTACTGTAACAGCCTAATAGATGCAGAGACCATATATATTTTCCAAGTGGGAAAGACAAGATGGCAGGAAAGAAAAAAGGAAGGATGGGAAAAGAAAGAAAAGAAGAAAGGAAGAAGGGAAGGCTGGAGGCAGTGAAATGGGGAAGAAAAGGATCAGAAAAAACGTTTTATTATAGAGTTAGTCATGGGAATGAAATCTGTCTTTTCTGATCTGGGCTTTTCTTTCTGCAGATATTTTAGGCTCCTGTCACTTCACTATAGAATGAGGGTATTTATCCAGAGGGTAAGGAAGCTGCAGAATTTCTTTGGCCTTGGTGGTTGTGGTTATTTCTTTCTAAACACATAGGAGAGAAACTTCAGCCAGCTGCTGCCTGTGGTGTCAGCTACACTGTTTGAAGTCCCTGGTGAGGAGACAGCTAGATGCCACAGTGGCAATTAGGGGCCACAGAGTATTGTTAGCCGAACTTGCTATTCCAGTTGGCAAGTTTAACACATACTCTGCTCCAGCATAAGTGGACAGTGTTAGGATCACATCATACTACTAGCCCTGTTGTTATTATAGATGGGCTCTTTCATGGTAAGAACCCATGGGTTCTTTACATGGGTAGCTTCCTCACAATTATGATTTTGGCTAGGCTAGCTTCCCTTCCTCTTAGCCTCAAAGTGAATTTGCCATAAAAGTGCTGACATGTTTGAGAAATTCATTTCACTTAGATTTTTTCCAGGTTTGATATGATTGCCTTCATATCTGCTTAAAGAAGAAAGGATTCATGCCCCAAATTCATCTTCTTGGTGCTGGGAATATAGTCGGTTTATCATCATTTCCGTGTCAAAAATACCTTAGTGATCTGAAATATACAGAGATAACACCACTTCTTTTATTTAGAGTAAATGTGAAGGAATCGGAGAAGGCAATGGCAACCCACTCCAGTACCCTTGCCTGGAAAAATCCCCTGGACGGAGGAGCCTTGTAGGCTGCAGTCCATAGGGTCGCTAAGAGTCAGACACGACTGAGCGTCTTCACTTTCACTTTTCACTTTCATGCATTGGAGAAGGAAATGGCAAACCACTTCGGTGTTCTTGCCGGGAGAATCCTAGGGACAGGGGAACCTTGTAGGCTGCCATCTATGGGGTTGCAGAGTTGGACACAACTGAAGCGACTTAACAGCAACAGCAATAGCACACACTGGTAAAGTAATGTTCAAAATTCTCCAAGCCAGTCTTCACCAATGTGTGAACCGTGAAATTCCAGATATTCAAGCTGGTTTTAGAAAAGGCAAAGGAACCAGAGATCATATTGCCAACATCTGCTGGATCATCAAAAAAGCAAGAGAGTTCCAGAAAAACATCTATTTCTGCTTTATTGACTATGCCAAAGCCTTTGACTATGTGGATCACAATAAACTGGAAAATTCTGAAAGTGATGGGAATACCAGACCACCTGACCTGCTTCTTGAGAAACCTGTATGCAGGTCAGGAAGCCACAGTTAGAACTGGACATGGAACAACAGACTGGTTCCAAATAGGAAAAGGAGTACATCAAGGCTGTATATTGTCACCCTATTTATTTAACTTTATGCAGAGTACATCATGGGAAACGCTGGGCTGGAGGAAACACAAGCTGGGATCAAGATTGCCGGGAGAAATATCAATCACCTCAGATATGCGGATGACACCACCCTTATGGCAGAAAGGGAAGAGGAACTAAAAGGCCTCTTGATGAAAGTGAAAGAGGAGAATGAAAATTTTGGCTTAAAGCTCAACATTCAGAAAACGAAGATCATGGCATCTGGTCCCATCACTTCATGGGAAATAGATGGGGCAACAGTGGAAACAGTGTCAGACTTTTTTGGGGGGGCTCCAAAATCACTGCAGATGGTGACTGCAGCCATGAAATCAAAAGACTCTTACTCCTTTGAAGAAAAGTTATGACCAACCTAGATAGCATATTCAAAAGCAGAGACATTACTTTGCCAACAAAGGTCCGTCTAGTCAAGGCTATGGTTTTTCCTGTGGTCATGAATGGATGTGAGAGTTGGACTGTGAAGAAGGCTGAGCGCCGAAGAATTGATGCTTTTGAACTGTGGTGTTGGAGAAGACTCTTGAAGAGTCCCTTGGACTGCAAGGAGACCCAACCAGTCCATCCTAAAGGAGATCAGTCTTGAGTGTTCATTGGAAGGACTGATGTTGAAGCTGAAACTCCAATACTTTGGCCACCTGATGCAAAGAGCTGACTCATTGGAAAAGACCCTGATGCTGGGAAAGATTGAAGCCAGGAGGAGAAGGGGACGAAATAGTATGAGTTGGTTGGATGGCATCACTGACTCAATGGACACGGGTTTAGGTAAACTCCGGGAGTTGGTGATGGACAGCAATGCCTGATGTGCTGCGGGTTGTGGGGTCGCAAATAATCGGACACGGCTGAGTGACTGAACTGAACTGAACCCCTTGAATCTATTTGTCACTTCCACTATATAATGACAGTAATTGGGTTGCTGAAAAAAAAATATCTTTGTTGAAGACCAATGGACTGTATTCATCAGGGTCTATTTATGTAGTTCTGTTCCACTGATTTAATTGTGTATTATTTCAGTAGCACAAGTGTTTTATTACTGTAGCTTTATAGTAAACCTTGAAGTAGGATAGTGTGTCTTCCAACTTTGGAGTTGTGTTGAATCTATATTTTCTATTGAGTTGGCTGGGTCTTTTGCTTCTCCATATATAGTTAAAAATCAGTTTGTTGATATTCACAAAATAACTTACTGGGATTTTGAGAGGAATCGAACAGAATCTGTAGATCAATGTTGGTAAGAACTGCCCTTTTGACAATATTGAGTGTTCCTATCTGTGAACATGGAATCTCTCTACATTAATTTAGTTCCATCAGAATGTTATATTTTTCTTCATATCTTGTACACATTTTTCTAGACATATATCTAAGCTATTTCATTTTTGGGGTACTAATGAAATAAATTTTTTAATATTTTTAAAAAAATGTGAAGGAATCTTGAACATTGCTTATTTCAAGCTCTTCATTTTATTTTTAAGGGAGCTGGAAAGCAGAATGGTTCAGTGACCTGTCACACATTAATTAGGTAGCAGAAGAACTGGGTTTATATTTCCAACCAGCCCTCTTTTCAGTTCATTGTGTTACAGCCAGAAATTGTCTAAAGCGCTATTCTTTTTCCTCAAAATGAAAATACCATTGCACACACTCATGTTAAGTCCCTTCAGTTGTGTCTGACCCTTTGGGACCCCATGGACTGTAACCCTTCAGGCTATTCTCTCCATGGGAATCTCTGGGAGAGAATACTGAAGTGGGTTTCCATTTCCTTCTTCAGGGGACCTTTCCAACCCAGGAATCAAACCCACATCTCTTTCATCTCCTACATTGGCAGGCAAGTTCTTTCCCACTAGCACCACATGAGAAGCCACCCACTACCATCCTACAGTGTAGCTATGCCTTATCAGTTGTACTGCAGTCAGGAAATCTAGTGACACGAGAAGTTTTGATGAGAAGAGTATTGAAAATTGGTTGATCTGAAGTCTGATGTCTGAAATAGCAAAGGAGGAAACACCGAGGTAACATGAAAAGGAGCTTCTATTGCTAGGCTGAGGAAATAAAGGGAAGGGATTGGGGGTGTCAGAATCTAGAAATACAAATGAGGGTTTGCAGAACCAGAATCCAGACCTCTAAGAAGAGCCACCGGGGCTTCTGTGGTGGCTCAGATGTTAAAGAATCTGTGTAGTGTGGGAGACCGCAGTTCAATGCCTGGGTCAGGAAGATCCCCTGGAAAAAGGAATGGCACCCACTCTAGTATTCTTGCCTGAAGAATCCCCATAGACTGAGGGGCCTGGTGGGCTATAGACCGTGGGGTTGCAAAGAGTCGGATGCAACTGAGTGACTAACAACAAAGAAGAAGTGGGTAGCCTTTTCACAGCTCCTGATAACGGTTCTCTACTGCAGCACAATGAAATACGGCGAGTCCATGATGTTCATCACATGCTGCTGATATTCAAGAGACAGTAGACCTTGACCTTATCTCACCATCACGTTTTAAATGATGTGATTTTTAAACTTTATTTGGATGGGGAATACGTTCTTCATCTTTCCGTCTCCTCTACTCCACATTGGTTCATCTTGCTCTTTCACACATTTAAGCCTAGCTCCCAAAGGCTTTTGAGTTTTGGAGATCCATTCTAGAATGAAATTTCATACTTCTTCTCTTCCTCTCTGGTAACTAATTTCATTTTTTTGCAACTTTGGTTATCAGCTTTTAAAATTTATCTGTGTGTATCCAAGAAGTGAAAAGCTAAGAAGTAGATTCTACTCTCTTTAGTAGAATAAACCAAAATCCAAGAGCAAAAATCCTTTTGGCATTTTTTTAAGAGAAATTTTAGCTATAAAGAAGGGAACAAAGAATGACTATTGTATTTTTGTTTTGAATTATTTTTACATGTGAATTTTACATGATCAGTTTGAGCATGGTAGTGGCTTGGGAGAATTAGATCCAATTCAGTGATGTTTTTAGATGTAGACATATTCTTCTTAATCTTTGCCATATTGTCAATTAGTATTTAAATACCCTCTGGCCCAAATACGTCATTTCTGTGTTGGTTTATTTGGGAACCGATCTCTCTAAATTCTTGGTCACTGAAATCATGCTAATAAAGAACTGTATTTAAGTGTTCTGTTCTTGTATTTATGCGGTTTTTGTTAGTTATTTTTTATTTAGGAAACATTTTCTAGAGCAATGAACCATAGGATAATCAAGTGACCTGCCATTTTTTTAAAATAAAAAATAAAATGCTTCCAGATGGTGTTAGACACATGGAAAAGGATGTATTTTTTCAGCCTACCCAGAATGTCCCTAAATAGCCAATTTTAGTTTTTGTAAGGTACTTGCCTTACAAAAGTTGCTACCTGCCGAACATAAGGGGGTCAGGCTTATGGGGTATAAAATGGCTAAATATTGGGAACAGCTGGGACTAACTACATGCTGTTAACAGATTAAGGAGAACTAGGTGAAAAGAATCCTGCTGTAAGTATAGGTTAACCAGTTCATAACTCCAGTTTTGAACAGTTCAGGTGTAAACAGTTCTGGAAGACTCATGCCATAAAAGGTCTCTGTTTACCTTACAGAAGTGTCCAGTCTTGAGTCACCTCTCAGATATATGGAACAATCTTTCTTCTGCAGCTCTACCAGCCACAACATGCAAAAATAAGTTTTCATGAAAACAAAACTCACAGGAAAAGTTTGCAATAATTGGCCCTGTGATCCAAGTAAATCAACTCAGGATTCTTTTGTAGGATTGTTGATTAATGAAGAACTAAAGAGCCTCTTGATGAAAGTGAAAGAGGAGAGTGAAAAAGTTTGCTTAAAGCTCAACATTCACAAAACTAAGATCACAGCATCTGGTCCCATCACTTCATGGCAAATAGCTGGGGAAACAGTGGAAACAGTGACAGACTTTATTTGGGGGGGCTCCAAAATCACTGCAGATGGTGACTGTAGCCATGAGATTAAAAGATGCCTGCTCCTTGGAAGAAAAGTTATGACTAACCTAGACAGCATATTAAAAAGCAGAGATATTATTTTGCCAACAAAGGTCCGTCTAGTCAAAGCTATTGTTTTTCCAGTAGTCATGTATGGATGTGAGAGTTGGATTATAAAGAAAGTTGAGTGCTAAAGAACTGATGCTTTTGAACTGTGGTGCTGGAGAAGACTCTTGAGAGTCTCTTGGACAGCAAGGAGATCCAACTAGTCCATCCTAAAGGAAATCAGTCCTGAATATTCATTGTAAGTACAAATATTGAAGCTGAAATTCCAATACTTTGGCCACCTGATACGAAGAACTGACTCATTTGAAAAGACCCTGATGCTGGGAAAGATTGAAGGTGGGAGGAGAAGGGGATAACAGAGGATGAGATGGTTGGATGGCATCACCGACTCAATGGACATGAGTTTGAGTAAACTCTGGGGGTTGGTGATGGACTGGGAGGCCTGGCATGCTGCAGTCTATGGGGTTGCAAAGAGTTGGACCTGACTGAGCCACTAAACTGAACTGAACTGATTAACTTTGGGGGAAAACTTTGCTTCTGCTGATATTGCTACATTAAAATTATGAAGTTGGGTGCTGTTATAATTTTCAATAATACTCAAATAAATCCAAACAGAGACAATTAGAGATGAATAATAGATAGAATCAGAGTGAGAAAGTCCTGATGATCTCAGTATCTCGAAACCAAGCCTTGTTCGCTGTAGCTGTTTGATTCTTTGTGCAAATCTTTAGCATTCTTTCCAGGCATATGAACCAATAAACCCACATGTTAAATCCCAACTTGTTTGAATTAGGTCTCTGGCACTCAAAATTGAACATTTTTCCCATCATGAGATGAGATAATTAAAAAAAAAGTATTAGTAGGAGTGGGGAATGGTAAGGCTCTCCTTCAATAGACTGTAGGAAGGAGTTTTCAATCTCTTCTCTGTTGAGAGACAAATGACAAATTATGCCCTCTGGTGAGACACATTCCTCTTTGTAGGTTCCAGGTTAATAGTAGCTGTCATTCCATCCCTTTCTCTACCATTCTTAAAAGCATATTAAAATTCTGGTGTTCTGGTTACCTGATGCCACATAACAAACCACCCACAAACCAAGTATCATAACATAATGAACATTGTATTAGTGTGCACCTGGATGAGTTCTCTGTCCCAGACTGTCTGGGACCTCAGCTGTAAGGACTCACATGTCCGGGAGTGACTTGAATAGCTGGACGGTGAAATCATTTGATGGCTCTGTCCCCATATCTCAGCAGGTATGGCAGAATGGATAAACTCGTCTGGAACTGGTAGCCGGAATGCAGGAACTTCTCCATCATGGTGGTTTCACCTCTCACATGATAGTCAGGGATCCCAGAGAAAGTGTTCTAGTGAGCAAGAAGGAAGTTGCATAACCTTTAAGACCTAGCTTCAGAAGTCACACAATGATATTTCTGCCATTTTCCATCGGTAGATGTAGTCACAAGCCCATTCAGATGCAAGGAGAGTGTACATAGACTTCACTTCTCACTAGGAGAAGTGTCAAGAGATTTGCACCCATGTTTTAAAACTGTCAAAGCTAGTGAGTAGAAAGAATGCTAGTATAGATATGACTTTGAAGCAATTATATACACATATATGTATGTATAAAAGTGAAAGTGTTAGTTAGTCATGTCTGACTCTTTGCAACCTCATGAACTGTTGCCTGCCAGGCTCCTCCAGCCATAGAATTCTCCAGGCAAGAGTACTGGAATCAGTTGCCATTCCTTTCTCCAGGGAATTTTCCTGACTCACAGATTGAACATGGGTCTCCTGCATTGCAGGCAGATTCTTTACCATCTGAACTACCAGGGAAGTGTATATATGTATTAATAGCAAGATGAGCATGTAATTTTATAAATATCGCTACAATACTTGGATTGCAGAACTCCTGGATTAGGAGTGAGATTTGGGCTCTATCTAAATGGATAAGATAAGAACAGGAGAAAAAAACAAAAGTAGAAAGAACTGAGATTAGAATGCTGCTGCTGCTAAGTCACTTCAGTCGTGTCTGACTCTGTGCGACCCCATAGACGGCCTCCTACCAGGCCCCTCTGTCCCTGGAATTCTCCAGGCAAGAACGCTCGAATGGGTTGCCATTTCTTTCTCCAATGCATGACAAAGGGTTGGCAAATACTAATATGAAAGTTGGCAGACTCTAATTTTTCCAGCATTATCTCTAGTAATAGCATTAGTAGTGTTAACAGTAATTCTTCCCATTCTTCCCATATCCCTGACTCATCTAGTCTCTGTTGGAGTATATGGAGATGGCTTCTGTGGGCAGAAAGTGCGTCCATGTGCCCCAGTCAGCTAGAGATGGTCTGAGATCCTCTGGGCAAGGTCAACAAAGTTGCCTTGAAAAATAAATGAGAGAAATGGTAGAATAGTTTACCTTAATCATCCTTTTGCAACCCTGGTATAGGTTGCTTGACTCACTGTTATATACTGAGTAACACCCCACTAGCTCCTATAGACCACTGGGGGGAAAAGAGGTTTGCTTGTTTTTTTAAGTCAGATCCATACTATAGCCAGCTCCTCCACTCTCACTGGTTTGCTATTTATCACTGATCATTCAGTCTCAGATATTAATGTGCATTGTGGAAAACTCTTCCCAAACTATCCTTTTTTTTTTTTTTTAATATGCTATTTTACCAAAGAAATGTGGGAGCGGCTGCAGTACTGTTACTGAAAGTGTTTGAGGATGAGGAAAGTGAAAGTGAAGTTGCTTTGTCGTGTCCGACTCTTTGTGACCCCAGGGACTGTAGCCCACCAGGCTCCTCTGTCCATGGGATTCTCCAGGCAAGAATACTGGAGTGGGTTGCCATTTCCTTCTCCAGGGGATCTTCTTGACCCAGGGATTGAACCCAGGTCTCCTGCATTGCAGGCAGATGCTTTAACCTCTGAGCTACCAAGGAATGCAGGTTCAAATCCAAGCTCCAATTTTTACCAACTGTGTAATGATAGCAACCCACATAATCCCTCTGGTCCTCAGTTTCCATGGGAAAAAATGATCATAATAAAGCAATTACCTCTTATGTTTGTTGTGAGAAGTTAACATCCATGAATAGATGAGGATAGTGATCAGCACAATATAATCACCTAGTACAAATTTGATATTAGTGCTTGCTCACCTGGTCTATGTATGGATAAAGCTTCTGAGGCAGGTTTGAGTGTATCAGACTTTCTTGTGAATCTAAGGATTGTACAAGAAATTAATAAAATAGAAAAAAAACCTTAAAATAATCTTTGAAAACTTGGAGAGAAAACGATTCACATTTTCTTAGCCTTGATAGATTATTAGGAGCTTTGGAGAGATCCGAATTTGAATAACTAGCTCAGTTATCCATAAGTCATGTATTTGGGAGAACGCCTTTCCTTGCACCCTTCCTTGGCTTCTACTTTTGGGAATAATTCTGCGTTCATGGGTTTGTTTTGACAACTAAACAATATCACATGTGGAAGTAGCTATCATTCAGTAGATGCTCACCTTCCCCTTCCCTTGAAAGGAAGAATTAGTTTTATTTTCTGACCCTCAAATCTGCATGTTAATGATATCATACTTGGATATGTCTCAAATTTAAATAATAGTTACAGTTGATATAATTGTGTCCAACTGACACAATGAATGTTTATCCTGTAAATCACATGTTACAAAGAAAACTACTTTGGGGATTAGGCCCCACATTCACCCAAATAAGAAAATTTGACATGGAATTTCAAGATTAAAATATTAAGAATATTCAAGAATATGCTCATGTTCTTTAAAACTCTTCGTAGGTGATTTGTTATTCATTGACCTCAGTAAAGTTTAGGAGAAACGTCCCCTATTGCAGGTAGTGATCATCAATTCAGTAGAAATGCCATTTGTATACTATTCACTTACCTCTTCCAGTATCCAGAAGTTTTCTCTAGTTCTAGTTATGTGGAATTTAACAAAATTTCTTGAGATCATAAACGGTTACTGAATGAAATGTGAATGGAGCTCTTGGAACAAAGAGAATTGTTTGACCTGTTACTACTCACTGGGTCAATGAGCCAATTATGTAGCCTTTCCAAGCTTTAGTTTTTCTATCTGCCCGTAGGAAAGAGTACTAGTACCTACTTCTTAGGATTGTTAGCATTATGTGAGATCATGTACAAAAAGCTCTTGGAATAGTAAACATCATCTCCTACCCCTTCTCCTCTTCTGTCGTCTTCATTCATCTTGCCAAATGGCAAGTACCTCATTTATTTATTCTGACCCATAAAGTTCTTTATGTTTCTCATCATTTAATTTCTGGTTATTTCTTTCTTGAAACAAGCTGATCTGGTCTACATGTGGTATTCCGGAAGGAGTAACAGGGTGAGAGAATTTTATACAAGAAGTAGATGATTTCTAATGCTCTATTATTGTCAGATTCTCTGTTAAAATGCATAATTCAGCCATTCCTTTAAGGAGGGTGATAATGTCATGCTGCTTTGATTTTAATGAGACCTTTCCTGAAGGTAGAACTCTTTGGGCTCCTTTATGAAACACCAACCCCAGCTGTTTTATATTCTGCAGGTGTTATGTAAATGTCAAATATTAGTGTTTTACTATCTAGTAAAACAGATGAAATGTGGTTTTTGTTGCTTCTTGTTTCATAGGCTGCAAATAAGACTGGGTCATTGTCCTTTTGATTATTTAGCTGCAAGTTTTCTTTGCTTTAAGAAAGCACTGTGAAAATAACTGTCAGGAATGCTGTTGTGTTAAATAATAAGAGTCAAAATAATTAACATTTAGAGAGTACTTATTAGGTATGGGAGCTATTCTAAACCTTCTTCATGTATTGTCTCTTCTAATACTCACAAAAATGTGTGAAATGAGTAGCTGTCTTAGCTTCACATTGCTAGATAAAGAAATGGACATTTTAGAACATAAAGGACTCAAACTTGGTAGTACAAAACCAGTGGGTGGCTGAGTGGAGAACTGAATCCAAGTTGACTTGATGACAAATTCTGTGCGCTTAGTCATCTGTCCAATGCTGTTTAATTCAAGAAGAATCAAAAAGCCATTTTCTAATTAATCATATTTTAGGAACGACAAAGAGAATTCCGTAAAATAAATTATAAGATCTTATGGACTTGTAAAAATAGGGAATATTTGATAGGATGCATTAAAAAGTACTGATGAAGACATTGATTGCTGATGGGAGACAGGATGTGGCAAGATCATGTACTAGAGGAGACAGTTCTGTCAGTTGAGTGGGGGCAGGATAATTAGACTAATAACAAACTGTTCTTTATGGTAGAGTAAGGGCTTCAAATACAGATGTCTGCAGAAGTTTGACAGGGAATAAAAATGAATAAAGTTGGTGTGTGCAAGAATCAGGGAATTATGGGGTCTTCAAAATGATAGGATACCAAAAGAGGAACTCCCCAGGTCATTAGGTGCCCAATATGCTACTGGAGATCAGTGGAGAAATAACTCCAGAAATAATGAAGGGATGGAGCCAAAGCAAAAACAATACCCAGCTGTGGATTGACTGGTGATAGAAGAAAGACCCAATGCTGTAAAGAGCAATATTGCATAGGAGCCTGGAATGTCAGGTACATGAATCAAGGCAAATTGGAAGTGGTCAAACAAGATATGGCAAGGGTGAACATCGACATTCTAGGAATCAGTGAACTAAAATGGACTGGAATGGGTGAATTTACCTCAGATGACCATTATATCTACTACTGCTGGCAGGAATCCCTCAGAAGAAATGGTCAACAAAAGAGTCTGAAATGCAGTACTTGGATGCAATCTCAAAAACGACAGGATAATCTCTGTTCGTCTCCAAGGCAAACCATTCAATATCACAGTTATCCAAGTCTATGCCCCAACCAGTAATGCTGAAGAAGCTGAAGGTGAACGGTTTTATGAAGACCTACAAGATCTTTTAGAAGTAACACCCAAAAAAGATGTCCTTTTCATTATAGGGGACTGGAATGCAAAAGTAGGAAGTCAAGAAACACCTGGAGTAACAGGCAAATTTGGCCTTGGCATGCGGAATGAAGCAGGGCAAAGACTAATAGAGTTTTGCCAAGAAAATGCACTGGTCATAGCAAACACCCTCTTCCAACAACACAAGAGAAGACTCTACACATGGACATCACCAGATGGTCAACACTGAAATCAGATTGATTATATTCTTTGCAGCCAAAGATGGAGAAGCTCTATACAGTCAACAAAAACAAGACCAGGAGCTGACTGTGGCTCAGATCATGAACTCCTTATTGCCAAATTCAGACTTGAATTGAAGAAAGTAGGGAAAACCGCTAGACCATTCAGGTATGACTGTACAGGAGATGGGAATCCAAACCATCCCCATGGAAAAGAAATGCAAAAAAGCAAAGTGGCTGTCTGGGGAGGCCTTACAAATAGCTGTGAAAAGAAGAGAGGCAAAAAGCAAAAGAGAAAAGGAAAGATATAAGCGTCTGAATGCAGAGTTCCAAAGAATAGCAAGAAGAGATAAGAATGCCTTCTTCAGCGATCAATGCAAATAAATAGAGGAAAACAACAGAATGGGAAGGTCTCTTCAAGAAAATTAGAGATACCAAGGGAACATTTCATGCAAAGATGGGCTCGATAAAGGACAGAAATGATATGGAACTAACAGAAGCAGAAGATATTAACAAAAGGTGGCAAGAATACACAGAAGAACTGTACAAAAAAGATCTTCACGACCAAGATAATCATGATGTTGTGATCACTAATCTAGAGCCAGACATCCTGGAATGTGAAGTCAAGTGGGCCTTAGAAAGCATCACTACGAACAAAGCTAGTGGAAGCGATGGAATTCCAGTTGAGCTGTATCAAATCCTGAAAGATGATGCTGTGAAAGTCCTGCACTCAATATGCCAGCAAATTTGGAAAAGTCAGCAGTGGCCACAGGACTGGAAAAGGTCAGTTTTCATTCCAATTCCAAAGAAAGGCAATGCCAAAGAATGCTCAAACTACCGCACAATTGCACTCATCTCACACGCTAGTAAAGTAATGCTCAAAATTCTTCAAGCCAGGCTTCAGCAATACGTGAACCATGAACTCCCTGATGTTCAAGCTGATTTTAGAAAAGGCAGAGGAACCAGAGATCAAATTGCCAACATCCGCTGGATCATGGAAAAAGCAAGAGAGTTCCAGAAAAACATCTATTTCTGCTTTATTGACTATGTCAAAGCCTTTGACTGTGTGGATCACAATAAACTGTGGAAAATTCTTAAAGAGATGGGAATACCAGACCACCTAACCTGCCTCTTGAGAAATCTGTATGCAGGTCAGGAAGCAACAGTTAGAACTGGACATGGAACAATAGACTGGTTCCAAATAGGAAAAGGAGTACGTCAAGGCTGTATATTGTCATCCTGCTTATTTAACTTATATGCAGAGTACATCATGAGAAACGCTGGACTGGAAGAAACACAAGCTGGAATCAAGATTGCCCGGAGAAATATCAATAACCTCAGATATGCAGATGATACCACCCTTATGGCAGAAAGTGATGAGGAGCTAAAAAGCCTCTTGATGAAAGTGAAAGTGGAGAGTGAAAAATTTGGCTTAAAACTCAACATTCAGAAAACGAAGATCATGGCATCTGGTCCCATCACTTCGTGGGAAATAGATGGGGAAACAGTAGAAACAGTGTCAGACTTTATTTTTGGGGGGTTCCAAAATCACTGCAGATGGTGATTGCAGCCATGAAATTAAAAGACGATTACTCTTTGGAAGAAAAGTTATGACCAACCTAGATAGTATATTCAAAAGCAGAGACATTACTTTGCCGGCTAAGGTCTATCTAGTCAAGGCTATGGTGTCTCCTGTGGTCATGTATCGATGTGAGAGTTGGATTGTGAAGAAGGCTGAGCACCGAAGAATTGATGCTTTTGAACTGTGGTGTTGGAGAAGACTCTTGAGGGTCCCTTGGACTGCAAGGAGATCCAACCAGTCCATTCTGAAGATCAACCCTGGGATTTCTTTGGAAGGAATGATGCTAAAGCTGAAGCTCCAGTACTTTGGCCACCTGATGCGAAGAGTTAACTCATTGGAAAAGACTCTGATGCTGGGAGGAATTGAGGGCAGGAGGAGAAGGGGACGACAGAGGCTGAGATGGCTAGATGGCATCCCTGACTCGATGGACGTGAGTCTGAGTGAACTCCGGGAGATGGTGATGGACAGGGAGGCCTGACGTGCTGCAATTCATGGGGTCGCAAAGAGTCAGACACAACTGAGCGACCGAACTGAACTCAGGGAACTGGAGAGGGTCTGACTATCCAAAGGGAATAGCTGCTTTTTGGTGGTACTTGTGGATATTTTCACATGCAAATGAAGACCCAGTGTTACTAGAGGTTCTGAATTGTAAAAGAAGGACAGAAATCCAGATTTCCATGTGCTTTATTCTGATTTTTAGAGTTTGGCAATCATATCTCATTTCAATAATACTTAGTTAAAATATTTTAGAAACAACCCACTCTAGAGACTGTCTGTTTGCTTTCCTGAACTTGAGTATGAGAAACTGAAAAGTCAGTTGGGTCCAGACTGTAGAAGTCACCCAACGCCAAGCTAAATACTATTCTTAAATTGTTAGGCAAAGAGAAGCAGCAATTGAAGGCTTTTCAGCAGGAGAGTGATGTGGAGGGTGCTGTGCTGGAGAAAGATTAGTTTGATTTGTGGATGAGAGAAAGAGCAGGCAAGATGGCCAAGTTGGCAGCAATTACTTTCATTAGTGTAGCTGAATGGAATGGTAACACAAATAACTGTGATTTGTGCTATTAATAAGAACCTATCACTATTATCATTCAGTTTTACTTTTCTGAACACATTAGTAAAGGAAAAAAAAAACGAGGAACAGGGGCAGCCCACTTGGTGGGATCTTTCCTAAACTTAATCAAACAGCAATTTATCTCCAAGTTCCCATGTGCATCCTGGCCTCCTCATCTTCCCTTGGCCTGATGTACCTTCACCGTTAGACGCCTCCTCTCAAGTCATATCTTGTTATCCCAGCCAGACTGTGAAAATCACTGAGGGAGAGGTCCATTCTCTCTACTTAGAACTCGATGAAAAACTGAACAACAACAAGAACAAGATATGGGGCTTCTAAAATCTTAAAATATCTAACTATCTGAATGCCTGTTCTGCCAGATTTTCCCAGAGCACAGAGAACCTTATTCTTGATCTCCACCCCGAACTCCTTTCAGGATGTGTTGAAGGTCAGCACTGCACCGGCTAATGACTTAATCCTTGTGGAAATAGATGACAAATGACAACTTTTAGTTGGCACACCCAACTGGCAAATGAATTTATAGTAAACCCACATTTTTCGAGTATGTGCATGCATGCTCAGTTGCTTCAGTTGTGTCTGACTCTTGGTGACCCTATGGACTGTAGCCCACCAGGCTCCTTTGTCCATGAGACTCTCCAGACAAGAACACTGGAATGGGTTGCAGTGCCCTCCTCCAGGGGCTCTTCCCCACCCAGGAATCAAACTTGTGTTTCCTGCTTTGCAGGCGGATTCAATACCACTGATACACAGGGGAAGTCCCCTTTTCCAAGTACA
Organism: Ovis canadensis; assembly: GCF_042477335.2. Classification (NCBI taxonomy): domain Eukaryota; kingdom Metazoa; phylum Chordata; class Mammalia; order Artiodactyla; family Bovidae; genus Ovis; species Ovis canadensis. Next base: position 41,672,161 of record NC_091253.1, on the reverse strand, counting down.
TTGCTTTATTTAGTTTCAGATGTAATGGCCACATTTCACCAGGGGTGGTCGTCAATATCTCAGCCCTTCCAAAGAGTGAACTTTGGCCGTTGCTACACATGGAACAAGATATGAACTCAGGGGCCAGAACAACAGTGATCCAGACATATTGATGCCAATTGCATTCCATACTAAGAAGTTCTTATGTTTACACTGGCAGCTCAAAACTTCCTGTGAAGACATAGTTTTGCCATGAGGAAGAATCTGTTGAAAACTATTGCTTTCTAATGGATGGAATATTAGAATGTGAGAAAAATGAGATTTGTCTAATCTCACCTCATCCAATTTACAAAGGAAACACCTGATTCAGGGAAACGACTTAAGGAAAGGACTTGCCCAAAGTTACTAACTGGTTCATCTATGAATCAACCTTCCATCTTCACACTATGTCAGGCAAGAAGAGAACCCAGAGGATCTAGGAAGGAGGACTGGAATGTCTATTATGGTGAGACCTGTACAGATCATTCATCACCTTGCTCACTGGATTCTGCTCTCCATGATACATTGCCCACCAATATGTTTATTCCATATTTAAATCTTTAAAGCACTGGGACAAGTTCTTAGCTACAAAAGAAGTGAATGAAATAGATAACTAATAAGAAGCTACCATATAGCACAGGGAACTCTACTCAGTATTCTCTAATGACCTACATGGGAACAGAATCTAAAAAAGTATGAATATAAATATATAATTGATTCACTTTGCTGTACAGCAAAATCTAACACAAAGGTATAAATCATCACTTGATAAAAATTAATTTAAAAATTAAAAAAAGAAGTGAATGAAGACAAAGATAGATATTAAAGGCTAACTTCCCTCGATTTCCAAATTACGTGCACAGTTGGTCATCTCTGCCATACACCTGTTTCTGTTCAAGCCAAATTTCATATTGAAACCAGGATAGTCCATAGAGACACTTGGTTCTATTCATTAATTATGGAGAACTCCTTTAAGAAATCATATTCAGCTTTGGGAAAAAACTTCATTTGCTTCCCAAGATGCAAATGATGTGGTCATTTTGGCTAAAAAGCAAAATGTTTCCTGTTTAAAAAGTGGAACAGAAGAGAGAGTCCTTTGAGATTTTTTTCTTCTAAAGAATTTAGATCACTTATCGCTTGAATTATAATGCAGACACAACCAGACTCCTGTAGCAGGAAGGGACCAGCAATTGGGTTTTCCCAGGAGCAGTTTTTTGTCCTAGAGCAGAGAGAAAGAAAGAGAGGACTAGCTTTATCACAGTGCCAATTATTTCATTCTTCTATTTTAGGCTCCTATTATTTAAACAGGAAATTTTGGGGGCATAGTTGCACACCAATATAGTATGTAACCAGGAAAAGACCAACAAGTAATATGTGATAATAAGAAAGAAATGTTTCTTTGAAACATCTTAAAGTAAGATGAATGAAGTGAATGATTAATCGTATTTTTTTAAAAAAGGATTCTTTGTCTAACTGAAGAAATCACTGCATTTTCCCTTGATAATCAGTCCTCCTAGTGCATTGAAAAGAGACTCTTAATATCTTCTGTCTACCAGCCAACTATGCATCCAGTTAAGACTGAATAATAGGGAGATTTCTCTTCTTTTCCATTTGGATGAAAGCATCCTGTATTTTCTCCAGGCTTCACTTCACATGGCCATGTCTGAGACCCAGTCTGTAAAAGCCCTTGATTATTGGTCAGATTCAACTTAAGAGGAGACCAGCTCCCTTACCATCCCAACCTTTTCCTGACTCGCCTTGCAGGAGTCAATGCAGTCAGCCCTCCTTCCAGGTGAGGTTTAAATTTGCATCTGCAGTTGGGTTCAACCAAGCCCATGGAAGTGGAATCCGTGGAAATAGACAGCTTGCTAAACTACAGACATTCTACATAAGGGACTTGAGCATCCACAGAATTGGTATCCTGGCAGGAGAAACCATGATTGAACACCTTCATAGTATAATTTTGCCTGTGTTCTGTCAGCTGCTCAAAGGGAGAAGGCAGTAAGATTCAATGGGCAGCTGACATTTTTGGAAGATTTTTTTTCCTCAGCTGTTTTGAATCCAGAATAAGACTAGTGCCATTTTCAAGGCTTATGGTGATGAACATAGGCTTTGGCACCTGGATCGGTGTATCCAAATCCTACTTTTTCCACTTTTCAGCTATGTGATCATGGGTAACATATTTAACATCTCTGTGCCTCCGTGTTTTTCATTCATAAAAATAATTCCTTTCCTTGCAAGACCTTTTCTGAAATTTAAATGGAATGAAACAATGAATAAATAGCCAGTAAGTTTGGAACATAAAGCTGTGTAACAACTAATAGTCACTGTTTCAATTCAAGAAAAATGTTTCCTAAAAGCCTGATAACAATAATTTAATTCTGTACTCTCAACAGCATCTAACAAAATGCTCTTGCACGAAATTGTGGCTCAGTAAGCATTTGTTGCATTCAATTCAATTCCCAAGTCTGAATGAGCAATAAAACTGACACATGCTGTGTCTGCCAGAAAAGCCACTGGCAGGGCTCAGATTGCTCACATGTGTTAGTTGGAAATGGCCTAAAAGAGGAGAAAGAAGCCAGACCTGCAAAACAATGCTTTGGAAGCTGTCCAGCAATCAGCTTCACTTATCTTGCAGGAAAGCACAGGACAGGAGACTGTCTGAGAGCTTTTTGGTAGCCTTCATTAAAACCAACGTCCAGAGGAGCTGGTCAAAACTTTGTTCCATAGAGCAACCAGATCTCTTAAGTCTAATCTATTTCTTATCAGGAATGAAGAAGGCAGAGTCAAGAGAGACACTCTCTTTCAATGAAATAACCAATGCAAAGTGTTACTATAAAGAAATTAAAATAATAATTCTTGCATATTAAAAAATAACCATATATATACATATATATAAGTATATATATGTATATATACATGTACTTGAGTCCTTTTGAGGGTTGGTAGGAAATAAAATAAATTAATTATTAAAAAATAAAACAAATTATGTTCCTCAAATGGATTATTGGAGAGGGTTTAACAAGGTGTAGGGAAGCCACAGGATGATGGCAAAATGTCTCTGGGGCAGTAATATCACAGTGCTGTCATCGCCTTAAATCAGAGGTGATGGAAACTTGGAATGAGTCATGTGGAGAGGGCTACTTTGACCTGAATTGTGACTTTCAGTGCATATAGTCAAGCCCCAGCAACCATTCAAGAAAATGATTGGGAAATACCCGAATCTTGCTTCCCTTCCTCCAATCTCTGGCACTGTTTTTATCCGGAGTCAGAGAGCAACAGCACTCAACTGATGCAATCCATACAAGGGCACAGAGTTAGGAGGAGAAAACAGGGTATAGTTTTGGAGGGGCAGATTACTGACTTATCTTTGAAAGCTAATGTCCAGGGAAAAGTAGGGCTTTGGGGAAGTGATTATGAGGGTAGAACCCACACAAATGGGATTAATGCTCTTAATAAAGTGAAAGTGAAAGTCACTCAGTTGTGTCTGACTCTTTGCAACCCCATGGACTATAAAGTCCATGGAATTTTCCAGGCCAGAATACTGGAGTAAGTAGCCTTTCCCTTCTCCAGGGGATCTTCCCAACCCAGGGATCAAATCCAGGTCTCTGGCATTGCAGGCAGATTCTTTACAAGCTGAGCCACAAGGGAAGCCCAAGAATACTGGAGTAGGTAGCCTATCCCTTCTCCAGCAAATCTTCCCAACCCAGGAATCGAACCAGGGTCTCCTGCATTGCAGGTGGATTCTTTACCAACTGAGCTATCAGGGAAGCCTTACATAAAGAGGTCCCAAAGAGCTTACCTGCCCCTTCTACCATGTGAGGTTGTAGAGATAAGACAGCTGTGATCCAGGATGTGGACACTCACCAGACACCGAATCTGCTGGCACCTTGATCCTGGACTTCTGAAACTGTAGGACATAAATGTATATAGTTTATAAGGCTCCCATTCTATAATGTTTCGTGATAGCAGCATAAGCGGACAGATAGGGGAGTTAACAGCTCATGTTTAAAGTGAAAATGCACTTATTAAGAGTCCTAGTGAATTTTTGTCTTTGTCTTCCAGTACAGAGATTAAGGATAATAACATGTTGCTTTTCCTTCTACTACTCTGAATCCTCCCTGTTACCCATACTGCCCTTCAAACTGTCTTGCAGCTTCCCTGGTAGCTCAGTGGTAAAGAATCTGCCTGCAGTGCAGGAGATGCTGGTTCGATCCTTGAATAAGGAAGATCCCATGGAGAGAGAAATGGCAACTCCCTCTTGCCTGGGAAATTTTATGCACAGAGAAGTCTGGTCAGCTACAGTCCATGGGGTTGCAAAAGAGTCAAACATGACTTAGAGACTAAACATCAACAACAATCATTATTACCCATGTTTTGTTGACCAAGTTGGAGTAACTCCCAACTGTCAGTATCAGTTGACACCAAGTCCATATCTGTGGATGTAGGATAGATGCTACTCATTCTTCTTTCACTATACATTGATGTGAGTTGCAGTAAATAGCAACGATCATCACATTTAAAAAATTACTTTGGTAAATAAAGAGAATATGATTTAACTATGTGGTCGGTCTTTATAAATGCACTTCAAAGTAAATACTATGTTACAGCTTTTAAAGAGTTTCCAAATTCATTCCATGTTATTTTTGCTCCGTTTCTGAAACAGGGGGACCCAAACTCAACAGATTAAGTGGTCTTCTTAGGGTCACAGAACTATTATGTAGAAGAAGAGGGGAGTCTTGAAGCTTTATCTAATATATGCAGGTCCAGAACTGTGTTTACTACACCATATCAGGGTGCATGGTGTGGACTGAGGATCGTTGAGTATCTTCTTGCAGCCTCCAAAACCTCTCACCTTCATTGTTTCTACTTATATATTTCTTTGAGATAAGGTCTGAAGATGCCTATTAAATTGGCAATGCTGTCAGAGAGGCCTTATGTGGGTTATTATAGGTTTTTCAGATTTATTCTCTGGTAACCTTTTACAGGAAGAAATGGAACACAGAAATGTTAGGTTTGCAGAGAAGCAGACATGAAAGGGTTGAGCAGGAGATCCTGAGCCCCCATGGGATGACATTACACCCAGACACTTTGGAGAGCTTTTATCATTTAAAAACAAAGGTGAGAAACTCACCCCAGTTTGAGACTGGAAGTCCCACATCTTAGGAAGCCTCTCAGATCTGGGTCAACAAGGATAGCTGGTCACCCTACAGTTAAGTCCGACATTATTTACCATTTGGAAAGCATTGCTTTCATGAAAGAATCATAGCCACTTCTGCTGACATTTAAGTGGCCAAAAGGTAGCACAAGGATGCTCTTGGGTTCAGTAAGGTGGAGATAATGTAAACATTCTACTGGGAGCAGCAAAACTTAACCTTTGGCTAAGGATAATACAATCCACTATTACTGGTAATTAGTATATCTCATGATCCAACCTAGAGGGAGTGTGAAAAATCTTCAGAGTTCCAATTTCTCCTTGTCATGGTTGTTGTTCAGTCGCTAAGTCATGTCCATTCTTTTGCAACCACACACACTGGAGTATTCCAGGCTTCCCTGTCCATCAGTATATCCTGGAGTTTGCTGTAATCATGTCCATTGAGTCAATGAGGCTATAATCATCTCCTCCTTTGCTGCACCCATCTCCTTTTGCCTTCTTCTTTCCTAGCATCAGGGTCTTTTCCAAAGAGTCAGCTCTTCCCATCAGGTGGCCAAAGTATTGAAGCTTCAGCTTCAACATCAGCCCTTTCAGTAAATATTCAGGGTTGATTTCCTTTGACTGGTTTGATCTCCTTGCTGTCCAAGGGACTCTCAAGAATCTTCTCCAGCACAACAGTTTGAAAGCATCAGTTCTTCCGTGCTCAGCCTTTTTTATGGTCCAACTCTCACATCCATACATGATTACTGGAAAAACCATAGCTTTGACTATATAGACCTTTGTCGGCAAAGTGATTTCTTTGCTTTTTAATATGCTGTCTAGGTTTGTCATAGCTCCCCTTCCAAGGACCAAGTGTCTTAATTTCATGGCTGCAGTCACAGTCTGCAGTGATTTTGGAGCCCAAGAAAATAAAATCTGTCATTGCTTCCACTTTTCCCCTTCTATTTGCCATGAAGTGATGGGGGATGGGATGCCATGATCTTAGTTTTTCAAATGGTGAGTTTTAAGCCAGCTTTTTCACTCTCCTCTTTCACCCTCATCAAGAAATTTTTAGTTCCTCCTCACATTCTGCCATTAGAGTGGTATCATTTGTCTATCTGAGGTTGCTGATATTTTCCCCAGCAATCTTGATTCCAGCTTGTGATTCATCCAGCCTGGCATTTCACTTGATGTATCTGCCTAGAAGTTAAATAAGCAGGGTAACAATATACAACCTGTCATACTCTCTCCCAATTTGTAACAAGTCAGTATTTCCATGTCTGGTTCTAATTGTTGTTTTGTGACATGCATACAGGAGTCTCAGGAGTCAGATAAGGTGGCCTGATATCCCCATCTATTTTAGAACTTCCCACAGTTTGTTGTGATCCACACAGTCAAAGACTTTAGCATAGTCACTGAAGCAGAACTAGATGTTTTTCTTGTCATGGAAGCCCAGGTTATTAGTCACCTGCCTCCTTTAATTTTTTACCAGCATTTAGGTTTGGGTTTTATAACTGGAAGAGTCTCAGAGAACATCTAGTTCAGCCCTCTATCTTTGGACTAGTAAAGTGTGCCTATCACTGTCTTAAAGGTAAGACAAATGATGCCCAGGCAGGTGGGTTGCTAAGGTGTCCTAGAAAGGAAATGGTAGAGTAAAGGCTATGGCCTAATCCTTCTGTTTTACAACCTCCCTCCTCCTTACTGCCATCTGTATTGGAATTTGCCTCATGATCCTTGTGTTACATCTCCAAAAGTAATTCAATAGTCTTTACTTTTACAGTGAGGCCAGCAACACCAAATTTATAAAAGTAAATGCCTCAAATTATAGCATTCCAAGCAAAGCTTGGTTTTCTTGGCTTACTTTTTTTTTTATTATTATCCTAGTAATTTTACATATGAAAACATGATTACATCATTGGGTTCTGCTAGTTAGTATAAAAAGCATTTCTCTAAAAGCAATGATATCTACTATTGCCTTGATTCTGTAATTGGTCTTGACATAAAATGATTATTGGACATTACATGAACGTTTTGTTTAGGTGTCTCAAAGATTTTATTAGAATAATAAATCTCCAAATTATGTTGTCTTGAATTAGATCCAGAGGAGTAATGAGGAACTCAGAGGTGGTTAGGACATGTGGTAGAGAAAGCTGTTGTGAATTCCTGAATTTAAGAGGTGAAGGCCGAAGAAGACAGGCCACCCTTCCATTTGCTTGGGTAGTTCTTCAAGCCAAAGTAAAATGACATGCTTACATACTTGGCCTGTCGTGTCATGCAAATACAATGAAAGACATTTTCAAACAATAGCTAAGGGCCATGTCATTTGTAAATTAAATTATTTCATTTTTTATCAATTTGGAAGCCAGAGTGAACTAGCAGGAATAAGTGGAAAGTCATGTACTTAATATGACAAGCTATGTAACCCTCCAAACTCTTCTGCATATTTATGTATTACTAATCCCCACACCCTTCTACTTGCTCCAATTCAAATTCTTTCTTTATACTAGTATTCTTAAAAACATTTCCTTGCAGAGTAGCCTAAGTGACTCTTGATTTCATTCATTTCATTGCAGTAAAAATTTTCTGTGTGGGGTTTGAAACCTTCACAGCATAATCCCACCCTGCTTATTTATTCTTTGTCTTAGTGTAGGTAGGTAAGTGTGTGTGTGTGTGTGTGTGTGTGTGTGTGTGAATGCTTGTTTCCACGCTTCTTATGTTTCCATAGATGGGAATGTACTGGAGCATTACTGCTCCTGGTGCCTCTTATAACACAGTCTATCCCATTTGTTGTCACGCCTCCTCACTAAAAATACATAGATTTATTTACTGAGGTTTTGGAGGTTCTGGCATATATTGGACTACATGTTTCAGCAGCTGGATCAGTACACTGACATGTAATAATATACACTCTCTCTCTCTTTTTATCTAATCTTCCACTCCTCAAGCATGCTGCCCTATTCTCTTCCATTTCTTACCCTCTTACAGTAAGTACAATAGATTAGAGAACTACCTTTTAAAAGAAACCGCACCAGTCTCTAAGTTCAAACTGATGTGAGAAGCATGTTCTCAAATCCAGCCATTTCCAGAGATCCTATACAAAGCAGATTCTATGAATAACACTGGGATTAATTCTGGAGAAAGGCAGAAGACTCTGAAAATCCAAAGTCACAACTTATATTTGCTAATAAGAAAAATGGCTTAGGCCAAATAGATCCTTTGTCTCTTTTGGAAATGATAGTAAGATACTGTGAACTAAAAAAGAGAAATCAGAGCCACGGTGGAGTTCTGTGCAGTTCATGAAACTAGATGGAGGCTCATGAACTGATTGTGTTTCTTGGAGGTCTTCACACATAAAATTCTGAAAAATTGATGTCCCACAGGTGCATTGGTCAATAGTGAAAAATCAGTGTATAACTTGTTTTTTTAAAACATGGTACTTGTTCAGTTATACCTTCTTGATTCTTTAGATAGATCTGCAGTGTTTGTGGTGGTTTCTTTTTTAAGTCTGTGGATGTAGAGTATCTTTTTTGGTAGGTTCCAGTCCTTTTTTATTGATGATTGTTCACAGTTAGTTGTGATGTTGGTGTGCTCATGAGAGGAGGTGAGCTCAAGGATCTTCCACTCTGCCATCCTGTCCTCTCATTTTTCTCCTTTGTCTCTTTCCCTTTCTCCACAGAGACTCTTTTCTGTGCTTTACTGGGTTTCCCAAGGCTTTTTCTTACCCATGAGTCTAATCCATATTTTAAAGTGAGTTCTTACTTCTCTTCCCCCAGTAGCCTGGCACCTTCATGACTATAGCACTGTTCTGGTCACCTTTGAATCTCCAGTCTAGCACAGTTCCTATAACGTGTTAGATGTTCAATAAAATCTTCCTGGTCTCTAGTTCCATAAATTATGAATTAATGAAAGAAATTGGAATTGCAAGATTAGCATCTTCTTAATAAATGATGAGCTAATTGAAATATTTAAGAAGAGGAAAAAGGAAACAAAATATCACTTGAGTTTTCAGTTGTCTGAAAGACTTTCAATCATTCTCCTACTTTCCTTCTACTTCTCGAGATGTAATAGTGGGAGATTACATAGGAATAGATGAGTTAGGAACTAGAGGGTAGGCAGAATGAGAATCTGGACTCATCCCTTTCAAGCAAAATAAAATTAAAATTTGAAAATGAATAAAGCAGACCAATTTTAGGTCTCTCCTAGCTTTATAATCATGCAACTACACCATGTTATTGTTTTGTCTCTATTTTATGACTGTCATAAAAACATACTTTTAATCATATTAGAAAAGTAGTTTTCTCCAGTCATTAGAAATATGCAAAGCACTATATAATTCTGAATGAGATTACATTAACTGGGTAATTTTTACCTTACTCATTAAATAAACATCTCAAATTCTAGTTATATACATATAAGAAATGCAAATGTTAACCATCAGTTGTTTCTTTTTAAGGGATCAACAGACTCTTTTCAAATGATTTCTTTTTCTTATTACATTGATCAATTTTGACTAAACTGCTAAAATTTGATCTCTTGTTGTTGTTCGTTGCTCAGTCGTGTCTGACTTTTTGTGACCCCATGGGTCACATGCAGCATACTAAGCTTCCCTGTTCTTCACTATCTCCTGGAGTTTGCTCAGACTCATGTCCATTGAGTTGGTGATGCCAACCAACCAACTCATCCTCTGTCATCTCCTTTTCCTCCTGCCCTCAATCTTTACCAGCATCAGAGTCTTTTCCAATGAGTCGTCTCTTCCCATCAGGTGGCCAAAGTATTGGAGCCTCAGCTTCAACATCAGTCCTTTCAATAAATATCCAGGGTTGATTTCCTTTAGGGTTGATTTCCTTTAGGGTTGGTTTGGTCTCCTTGCTGTCCAATGGACTCTCAAGAGTCTTCTCCAGCACAACAGTTTGAAAGCATCAGTTCTTTGGCACTCAGCCTTCTTTATGGTCCAACTCTCACATCCATACATGACTGGAAAAACCATAGCTTTGACCATACAGACCTTTATCAGCAAAGTGATGTCTCTGCTTTTTAATATTCTGTCTAGGTTTCTCATAACTTTTGATCTCTTGGAAATAAGTAATATGGTCCTCCAGTTTCCAAGAAATTTTGAGAAATACAGTATGTTTTTTTGAGGAAAAAATCACGTGTCTCCTTAGCTCAAGCTTGTTATTGCCACTGTCAGGGATTGTAACATTTGTTTGTGTATGTGTGTGTGTATATGAAGAATTATAGTTCATTCACTTAAATACTTGAGACCACGTAATACAAATTTGATTATGTACAGCTAAATAGTATAACAAGTTGGAATATGACATGTCAGTTTTTTCTCTGACTCATCTACTTATTTTTTAATCTAATTTTCCTCATCTGTAATATTAAAAATACTTAAAATAAGCACATTAAGTACCTGGGAAGACAGTAAGAACAAAAGGTAGTATCAAATAGGAAATGTTATTTGATATACCATTATATCAGTAGTGGGTATGGCAGCAGCAGCAATACTGATCTTAGTAGTAAAAAATTCCTAACTGAAGCTGCAAAGGATGCCCTCATCAGCTCTTTTCCACACCTCAGAAAAGGGGTGTGTGGGGTGGGGCAGAAATTGCCAGCCAGTCATCAAAATTATATATTATATTCTTTTTCCTTGTACCCAGCTAGAATACATTTACTAGTCTTCTTTGTAGTTGGTGTGGCTGTGCAAATAAGTTCTAGCCAATAAAATAAGAGCATAAATGAAGTACATCACTTCTAGGCTTGGATCATAAAATCTGATACATTCTCCATTATCTTTTTAACTTCTGGGCTTGAAGAAATGAAGATGACTCTCAAAACTCTTTTAAACCAAGCAACTTCAACTTGCTTGCCTGGCCAGTCCTGTTAAAGAGGTTTGAACTATCATACATGTTGGGGTCTCTTCACTTAATAGTACTTACTGAGTCTAAATTCGTATCTTAATGCGTGTGTGTATCTTAATGCGTGCTCAGTCACTCAGTCATGTCTGACTCTTTGTGACCCCATTGACTGTAGCCCACCAGGCTCCTCTGCCCTTGGAATTCTCCATGGGTTGCCATTTCCTTCTCCAGGGGATCTTCCTGACCCAGGGGTCGAGTCCACGTTTCCTCCATCTCCTGCATTGGCAGGTGGATCCCTTTACTACTGAGCCACCTGGGAAGCCCCATCTTAAATGTGTACCATATCGAAAATCTGGCACTGGCTTAGTGACAGTACGGAACCGAGAAAGGAAATAGGTATTGGAGACAGTAAAGCCGAAGATCCATTTCATGCAGAGTGTATCATCAGTTAGGTAATGTTATATAACAAACCGTTCCAAAACTCAGCAGCTTTTACAACAGTCATTTTTTTCTCACTCACACATCTGTGGGTTTAACTGTGGTGGTGCTGTAAAAGCTTGACCTGTCTTGAGTTGCTGGAGCATGAACTGGGTATCAGGGTTGGAAAGGAGGGAATCAGGATGGAAAAATGAGATAACAGAGCCTCTGAATAAATAAATCATCACCTGGCCAAAATATCTGACATTTAAGTATTGCATGTAATATCTCTTAGAAGTTTAACAGTTTTTACAACTAACCAGGAATCTCTCCCTGTTTTTAAACTACCAGGTGGAGGCCAAAGGTGTATAATCCCCAGGCCTAAAAATTTGACATGAAATTGACTTAGAAATTATTATTGGTCCCAAAGTTTATTTCTTTTTCCTCTCCCGTAAATTTGGACAATGAGAGTCAGCTCATCTTAGTGGAGAAGAAAAAGCACCAACATTAACTATCTTTCAAGAGTTGCAATTTGGTTTCTCTGGTGGCTCTTAACAAATCTGCTTGCAGTGTGGGACACCCAGGTTCAGTCCCTGAGTCAGGAAGATCCCCTGCAGAAGGGAATGGCAACCCACTCCAGTGCCTAACACTTTCACAAGAATTGTAATTAGGTTAGACCTTTAACATGTCCTTTGCCAGTTAATCTTCAAAGCAACATTGAAGAAATGTTCTTTATTTCCACCATTCTAGAAGGCAGAAATTGATCACGCAATTCATTTGAAAGTGGCAGGGCTAGCCCTTGAATTCTAAACCTAGAATTTCGTATTTCATGCTTATCTCATCCTGTGTAGTAAATATGCTGAAATGGCTTGAATAATAATTAGGTTAGAGTGGTAGGTATGCTCCTTCCTTTCTAGGGTAATGAAAAGGCCAAAATATTGCCTGCAATGCTCATTTCTGTGTATCTGCATGTTTCCATGTCTCCATTGGTCTAGGAAACTTCTAAGGATGTTTTCATGGGCCATAATTAAGTTCACTTTTGGTCCAGTGAGTGTTACTAAGTTCCATGTCCAATTATTGCATGCTTAACCGTGTTTAACCATGAGTCCTTAACTCCTGGAGAGAATGGTTTAGAAACTGTGGAAATTGCTTAATAAATTATTTCTCACTTGTGGGTCAAGATCATTAGTCTTTGCAGAATAGAGACTAAGGACTGGACAGGATAGAGATTTTACCACTGGTTTGATTTTTTTTATTTAAATGCTTTTTTTCCCCTCTCAGAACATATTTGCAAGGACATGATTTTCACTCTAGATATGAGAAAAATAGAACCACAGAAGCAAAATGACTCATTCAAACCCCGTGTCCTGTGACAGCTTTCTGACTAGAGTCTAGCTTGTTGCTGTTCAGTCACTAAGTCATATTCGACTCTTTGTGATCCCATAGGCTGTGGCCCACCAGGCTCCTCTGTCCATGGAATTCTCCAGGCAAGAATACTGGAGAATCCCCTTTTCCCAGGGGATCTTCCCATCCCAGGGATCGAATCCACATCTTCAGCATTGGCAGGTGGATTCTTTTACCATTGAGCTACCAGGGAAGCCCAGAGTCTAGGTATTTGATCTTCATCCAGAAATAATTTCACACCAAGATACCGCTTCTTAAAAATCGAAAGAAGTTGCAAAATATTAGTATGAGGGAATTAGGATTATCTTGTCCATAGAACACAACAGTTGTGTGTCAGAGAGGAAGAGCATTATCAACTAGAACAGCCCCTCAGTTGATTTAATATAATATAGACTGGGTGTCTACTCTGTACCAGGCATTGACTGAGTGCTTACACCATTAATCCACCTAACCTTCAAGAAGGCTGGAATTAGGTATTAATTTAGCCCTCTTTTTTGCAGCCAAGGAAACTGAACACTTGGATATATTTCTCCAGATAATTCAGCTGAACACAGGGATTCATGTTCTATCCATGGGTAGGAAATACTTGGATCTTGTTGGATGAAACTTTACAGAAGTTGGTTTACTTTAGAAATTTATCACCAAATTTGCCCTAAAATATTAGGAAATGTTCTAACTAGGAAGCGATGAGTCCAAGCCACAGGAATGTCTCTCTTCATTCCGTTAAATTCAGCAGTTTATTATCCCAAACTGAAGGTCATTGTTGGAAAACTTAAAAATGAATAAAATGATGGGCAACCATGTTCAAACAATTGGAAAAAAGATCTGTAAGTGCTTAATTTTATACCTTCTGAATCGGTTTCCTCTTTTATATTTTTTGGTGGAGGTGCAATTCTGCATAATACTCGTGCCCCTTCCATGAAAACAGCTGCAGCGCATGCTTAGTTTATCCCCCAAGGTATGGACATGACTTAATGCTCTAATCTGTGTCCTCCTATGGACAGGACATTGCCATTTTAATCCATTCAGACTCAGTCTGTATAGCAGTGGCCCTGATCCAACCTCTGACTCTACATATATTTCCTTAGCCGATTCTACTATGATAACTTTTCTTCTATACTTTCCAACCATATTCTGTGGAGAGCAATTCCACCTAGGCCAAGGATAAGGTGATCTAGCCAAACTACTCTCTTTCTCACATGTTTGATACTTAGTAATATATTGGAAACTTTGTAAATGGAATAGGAACACTGTGACTTCTTCTGTGCTGCCAGAGTCAATTACTATCATTGTTAATCTTATTGATATTTGCATACAAGTGAATCCTCCATTTGCTTTTGAAGTAAGTTGATTCCTTTGAAGTTGTACCAGACTGATTGGGCACTAAGTTTAAAGGCTGATTCTTCCTTAAGATGATCTGTTTCAGTGAAATGATCATAAAATTTCCTACAGCAGTGAATTCTTACTTTCATGAAATATTTTCCATTCACTATAATATTCATTGAGAAAGTAGATCTTCAGGAAAATTTTTGCCTAGGTAAGCTCACTTGGAGATGTGTCATTTTTTCTGTTCCCTTAACTCTAATTGTCTTGAAAATTATAGGCAGTATGTCCTGCTGGTTAAGGAAGCTACTCTGGAGCCAGAAAGTATAATCCAAAAGTCGACTCCACCACTGATGAAATGTGTGCAACAGGCCAATCACACAAATTTCGTGGACCATAAACCCTCCTTCATGAATAGGTAATGATGCTGTTACTAATATAAAATATTATTACCAACCTCAAATAGGTAATAACATTTTATCAATTTCAATCTGTTGTACAGATTAAATGAATTAATATAAATAAAATACCTAATAAATGTAGAAAAGAACAATTTCTGATGTTACTTTATCATCTATTTGAAATAAACTCTTGGTGGTAAAGTCCTTGAAACACAACTCAAACATGTCTTAAAGTATATACTTTGCATTTGATTGGGTTGATTTTGCTCAGTAACCATTTATTTGGATATTCCTTCACAAAATCGATGATGACTTAGCCATGTGTTCACTCCTTGTTTCTCCTTTTCTTACCATTCTCTCAGCGTCTCTCCATTGGGAGATGGAAGCTTGAACTTGTTCTACTAAATAATATTTCTTCCAAAAATAATAATGTATGAGTTGGAGAGAAGGGAAGATTAGTCTGTTTTTTGGATGAAGACCTACCTCCTCACCTGGTCTATCCAGACAGGAGCCAAGTGTGTTCCCAAAGTTCTGCAGAGAAAATGAGAATTTACTGCAGAGCCGCATCTCATCACTGAGTCCATAATAAGGCTACATGTAATTTATTGAGTTTATTCTGCATAGTAAACTCAGCTGAACCAGGCAACTAATTTATTTATTCCATAGCACCCTCTAAACAAATTATGAAAATAGAAGTGTTAATCCAATTTTACAGACTATATAAACAGAAAACAAGAGAAGTAAAGAAAATGCCCAAGTTCCCAGATTAAGGTAGCAGTAAAATTTAAATCAGAACTCAGATTCCTGGCTCCCAGTTTCCTTTCTCTCTTCCTTCCTTCATATGTTCTTCTATTTCTTTTCTTTTTTAATTAAAAAATTTATTGATGTTTAGTTGATTTAAAATGTTAGTTTCACGCTTACAGCAAAGTGATTCAGATATATTCTTTTCCTGTTTCTTTCCCATTCCAGGCTAATATAAGATACTGAATATACTTCCCTGTGCTATACAGTAGGTCCTTGTTATTTATCTATTTTATATATAGCAGTGTGCATTTCAGAGAAGGCAATGGCACCCCACTCCACTACTCTTGCCTGGAAAATCCCATGGACGGAGGAGCCTGGTAAGCCGCAGTCCATGGGGTCGCTAAGAGTCGGACATGACTGAGCAACTTCACTTTCACTTTTCACTCTCATGCACTGGAGAAGGAAATGGCAACCCACTCCAGTGTTCTTGCCTGGAGAATCCCAGGGATGGAGGAGCCTGGTGGCCTTCTGTCTATGGGGTCACACAGAGTCGGACACGACTGAAGCGACTTAGCAGCAGCAGCAGCAGCAGAGTGCATCTATTAATCCCAAACCTCTAATTTATTCCTCCTTACCCGCACTCGCCAGCCCCTTGCACCTTTGGTAGCCATAAGTTTGTGTTCTGTGACTGTGAGTTTCTGTTTTGTAAATAAGTGCATTTGTATTTTCTCCCATTTCTAAATCACATCACATATGGAATGTGTCACTGAAGGTGGAGTAGGTTGATACGTTTCTCTTGGGTCTGAAAACTTTTTTTCAGCGTTGCTCCCAGGTTTTTAAAGGAAATCTCTCACTACCAGGTTTTGGCAGGGTTTTCCTGAAGGAATGCAATTCTGGGAGATGGAGGGCGCATAACACAGCTCTGGGATGTCCTCTCAAAAAGGCAAACAACAGGAAATAAATGTAAAATGACTCTCAACTACTTACCTGCCCAGGCTAAGTGAAGGCAATTGAAGGCACAATTTGCTTGTTAACCAAATTCGGTTGGAGAAACGGTCACCGAGCACAGAAAGGGAGGAAAATTGCCATTACAAAAGTTGGCTCTAAAACTGGCTATTAAGCTCCCACTTGCAGTTAATGCTTAGAGCGTGTATAATATGACCCTTTGTAATTCTATCTTTTATACTTCTAAGGAAAAAAAACTTATTAGTTTAGAGAGCAATGCCACATATTGGCTATATTGAGTCAGTGTGACTATAGTTTTAATGCCACTGGAGTTTTTGGCTTGTTGGTGACCCTCTCGATTTTAGGTTTGAATACTGTAAGGTAAGACAAGGAAAAAAATGTTGAGCTTAGAAGACTGAGTGCCAGACACTTTGCAGTTTTCACATGTTCTAAGGAAACATGGTAAGGAGGGAAGGTGGCAGGCTTTGTAGCCAGAGGACCCATGCTATTTCAAACCTAAAACCCTCTCCTTTATAGCTGTATGATTGTCAGTAGGTCATTTGACTTCTCTGACGTTTATTTTTTCCAACCTTAAGTGAGAATAGGTGGCATGTGAGAAAAATCTCTTACTCTGTGTTTTTCTGGACCTCTGCCCTCAGGAGCTCTCCATTCTTTAATTGTGCGTTCGTTTAGCATTTCGGAGGATTTTTGCATCCTTGGGTAGCACATCCAAGAGAGATTTCAAAAGAAGGTGAGATGTGTTTTCATTTTGTGAACTAAGCGAAGGCTGGTTGTGAAAGATAATTAGGGAAGGCAAAGTCTGAGATCTTTGGTGTCTCCTTGGATAAGTCAGGTAAACATTAGGAAGGAGTACAGAGTGACCAAATGGACGGTGATTTCACGAAAACTAGTCTTTCTATAGTCTTCCTCAGCAAATCTTTGAACTCCTGAAGTAGCTTGGATGCTAAGGCACCTCAGAGCTATGGTGTTATTTGGTCCCAAGAATTAACTTGGAGATAATTGCAGTATGAAAAAGGGATGGAAGAGTCTTCCTTTTCTTATGAATTTCTGGGGTAGTGCAGATGTGGATCAAGTGCTGAGGTTCAAGATATCAATGTGTTTTCACAAAATACTGTTAGGTTTGCAAATGTGAGTCAGCCATTTTTTCAGCAAAACCCAGAAGAGAATTCAGATACACTGAGATGCTCACATGTAAGGGGAGAAGCAGAGCAGTAATTTCTTTGCTCCTTCTGAGGAGCAGGAAATACCAACTCCCTTGTCATTGCTGCAGGGCCAACTAATGGTTATAGTTGCTTGGAAAGGATTCAAGGACCTTTGGTTTTGCCAACTCCAAAATTCCAAGTGAGCAAGACCTACCTATACCTTTCCTTTCCTTTTTAAAAATCTTGTCCAGGAAAAGAAAAGCAGTTTTCTGAGAGTTAACCCCATTCACCCTTTAGGGGATGTAGAACTAAGGTCTAGTGTCCTGACTCCTAGGATGTGGATTTCAATATGCTCAAAGTCATAATGCAGACTTGATTCCTTTTAGCTGCTCACACAGTATTGGAATTAACTAGACTTTAAGCTTTGGATCTTCCAGATACCTGGGAGTACAAACTCCAGACTGATATTTGATTTCTGTAATCCTCACTTCCCTGGTAGCTCAGCTGGTAAAGAATCTGCCTGCAGTGCAGCAGATCCTGGTTTGATTCCCAGGTCGGAAGATCTGTTGGAGAAGGGACAGGCTACCTACTCTAGTATACCTGGACTTTCCTGGTGGCTCAGATGGTAAAGAATCCACCTGCAATGCAGGAGACCTGGGTTCAATCCCTGGGTCGGGAAGATCCCCTGAAGGGAATGGCTACCCACCCCAGTATTCTGGCCTGGAGAATTCCATAGACAGAGGAGGCTGGCAGGCTACAGTCCATGGGTTCTCAAAGAGGTGGACACAACTGAATGACTTTCACTTTCACTTTCCTCTGCCTGGAGATAGGAACAATAATAGCAGCCCAAATAACATGGGGTTGGTGTGAGTATTAAAAAATAATGTAAACAGGGGATTAAGCATATTTTCTGGCTCACAGAAATAGGCTCAAACATTGTTGCTGTTTTCATCCTAACTCTGAAAGGAAAAGAATTAGACTCAACATCTCAGAATTTCAGGAAAAACATAAAAGAGATTTGAAATTTCTGCAAAATCCTTTCCCCCATTCTCTCTCCCTTTCCTATTCCCCCTTTCTTCCAGACAACAGTAATCCAACAGGAAAAAACATGGAGTAACTCTTACCTAACTGTAGAATACTGAGGCTGTTAGGCACACATTAAATATTTTAGGGCAGCCACAAAATAATTTGCTTCTCAAAGTGAAATTAATTCTGCAGTGAAAGGATGCTATTCACTTCCAGCCCTGTAATTATATATCCGTGTACTCATAAAGATTCTCAAATGAAGATGATGTATTTTGCGATATTTTGTAGATAGCTAGACAGTATATGTCACTGCAGTGAAATAACACAAATATATGCTTCATTGTTTTCAGCCTTATGAATGTACATTTTTAAAATGCATTTGTTGAAAATCTTGAGGTAGGGGAATTCCTCTCATCTTGTATGGTCGTCTTCTTATGACCTTCTGTAAATCTTAAACTTGATTGGTGAGTCTACTCCATTTGGATGAAGCCTATGATAAGACTGTCAAAGGATTAGCACCACTTCAAAATCAGTATTTATTAAATAAAAATAATAAATATAAATACATAGCACTTGTGATAAAATAATAAACAGCAGTAATTGCCTTGCTGTACTGTAACACCATGATTCTATAGCAAAGTATCATTTTAAGCTGGATGTTCAGCATAAATTATACATTAAAAATTCATCTGAACTTGAAAACTTTCGCAATTGGATCCAATCGTTTCCTTGGAATGTGTGAAGTGTTACAAATGCCGCCTAATTCTTTTTGAAGCTCAAGGCAAAGGCAAAAAGTCTCGTAACATACTGGAATGATTTGAATGATTGTACCATAAAATGGCTTGGATTTGCTCATCTGGCTTCAAGTTCAGAGGAATGACCAACCAACTGACAAGTTCTCAGCAGTGTAGACTCTGAAGGGCCTGAGCAGATGTTGAAGGCTTACTCCAGGCCAATGCACGAGGTTTTTTGTGGTTTCTCTTAAGTGTTTGCTAATATCTACCACATTGCAAACTCAATGTCCCTTTTCAACTGGCCTGACTGCTCTTAATATAATACAGATGATTTCATCCTTTGCGGAGCCTTTTCGCTACAGTGAACAAAAAGTCTGCAGGGCTCAGAATTCTATAATAACATACATGTTTCTTTAAGAACAGGAAAATCCCTTCCCCTTAAATGTTTTCCTGCTCCGTCTTGGGTTCTCTAGTACAATATCATATGTAATTCCTGTTTAAATAATGCCCTGCTTTTCCTCTGCGTCTTCATTTAGGCTTCTGCTATTTTATGATTTTTCTAGATAGGCTGTACTTTGGTACACACAAAATACCTTTCTTGTTAGGAGACAACACCATCACTCAGATGGGTTAGAATGCTTCATTTTAAAGTAAACAGAATTGAAAGGCTCTCTTTTTTCTGTGTTAGATGCAAAGTAAACAGTCCTTTCACACAGACAATGAAGAAATTGTATGCTTTTATACCCTAGAAAGAAAGAAAAGTCATGAATGGACTGTGCTAGTTCTGATTTTGAACTGATTTTCATTGCCTTTCACCTTTGCTCTTGTTGAGCAGAGTCACTTGATTGGTTTGTGTGTTTGCACCAACTTCATTTAAAGGCTTAGTTGAAGTAGACATTGCCTTAATTTTAGCATATGAGAGCATCTTACAGGGTGCTGAGAATACTTTGTACATGTTTCCTTTCTGATTATCAGAATAATTAAAAGAAAAGGGCCATTGAAACCTATAAATGTTCCCTCTGTTCTTTTCAACTCACACTTCTATAAGCCTTGATAAGTCTGAGCTATGCAGAAGAGTGTTTCCAAGATTATCTCCTTCCACCTTAATGAGATTAAGAATGCACATGTAATAAGTTGTCAAATTTGTCTTTCATTTAGTTTAGGAGTGCTTTGTTGTTTTAGTTGCTAAGTTGTGTCCAACTCTTTGCGACCCCATGGACTGTAGCCCACCAGGCTCCTCTGTCCATGGAATTTCCCAGGCAAGAATACTGGAGTGGGTTTCTATTTCCTTCTCCAGTGGGTCTTCCTGACCCAGGGAATCAAACCTGCCTCTCCTGCATTGGCAGGTGGATTCTTTACCACTGAACCACCAGGGAAGCTCTTAGGAGGGCTTACAGAAGCCCTAATGGCTTCTGAATGAGTAAAACTGTATGAATTCCCATTTACCAGGGTTGATCTAACAATTGCCTTTATCCCAGATGACCCTTCATTCTACAGTAAGGTGCTAATGTTTTATCGTAAGACCATGCCAACTAGCTCAAAGAATTATGAATAATTTTATGAAAAATACCTTCTGTTGCGTTACTGGGCCCCGGTAAAAGATGTAAAGCCTGACCACAGAGCAGCCAGCAGCTATGCAACTAGATGTGTTTGTATGTATGCTCAGTCACTCAGTCAATTCCGACTTTCTGTGAGCCCAGGGACAGTAGCCCGTTGGGCTCCTATGTCTGTGGAATTTTCCAGGCAAGGATACTGAAACAGGTTGCCATTTCCTTCTCCAGTGTTTACCCTGAGTAGAATTCAGACAGACTTACCACATCATAATGTTGACCTGGCCAGCAGTAATCCATTGTGAGAAGAAAGTGGTACAGCTGGGGTTAGACAAGAGTAGGGCTAGAAGTCATAAAAAGGATTCACTAGCAGGTAGCCCAGACCTAGGCCCTCATGGTACCCATCACTCTTGTACAAGCCCTCTCCCTCAGCTCATACCTATGAATATAAGGGGGGCTTCCTCCTGAGGAAGAGGGAATAGACCAAGCATAGGTCATGAATGGTTCAGCTCAGTATACAGACACAAGTGAAACTGCACAAAGATATACTATATCCCATTCAAGACTGGCACTGAAGAAACACATAAGGGGAATTCACCCCAGTGGCCAGAACTTTGGGCAGTATACCTAGCCACCTACTTTGTATGGAAAGAGAAGCAGCCCAAGATAATGATAATACACATATGGGCAGTAGAAAATAGCTTGGCCAGTTAATCAGAAGCCTGGAAGAAGAAAGAGTAGGAGACTGGGGATGAAAAATTCTGAGGAAGAGGCATTTGGACAACTGGTGGGGAGTGGTCATGAAATGCGGTGGACTTTCTACTGCTTGTCAGTGCTGACTAGAGAACATCCAGCATAAGAGAAGTAAAGAGCCAAGCACGCTGAGTAACTCAGCCAGGTGATGTCAGCCGTTCTAATACTGGCACGCTGGGCACGTGAACAGAGTAGGCTTTTAGGTAGTAGTGATGAAGGCTGTGCATCAGTCAAACTGTGTGAATTCCCATTTACCAAGGCTCATGTGTCTTTACCACATTTCAGTCTGCTAACAAGAGAGACCTACGCTGAGCCCTGAATATAGCATCATTTCTTGAGGATATCAGCCAGTCCCTTGATGGCAAATTGACTTCAACAGGGTCCCTTCCACCCTGGGGAAGGCTGCCATTCATATTAACTGATATCCACACCCTTTGGGATATGAGCTTCCCTTTTCTGTCAGTAGGACTCAGATAGCTCCACAACTGAAGAACTTGCCAACTCCCTGACCCACTGACATGTGAGTCCATGTACGGTGATGGTAGAATAACTGACCTCCCTCAAAGCAGAGGAGTAGATCTGACTTTATCCTGTCCTCTTGAGATGCCTTGGCCCTACTATGAACCTCACTTCCCAGGAACTGTCAGTCACTTTAGCAGTGGTACAGCCTGCTGAACAAACATCTGAGGCTCAGCGAGGGCACCTTGGGAAATATCGTATATACCTTAAGTTAAGAACCATAGTCGGTGCTGTGTCCTCCAGAGAAAGAACACAGCAGTCCCAGTACTGAGCAGTGAAGATCAAAGTAGCCTATTTACTCATCACTCCCAGTGATTTGCTTAGAGAATCTGTGTTTCTTATTCTGACAACTCTGAGCCCTGATTACCAGAGGGAGAAATTTTTACCAGGGAACGCAGAAAGAATCGCAGTAAACTCAAGCTTTGACAGTTGTTCAGGCACTTTAATCTTTCTTGTGCCGTGAGAATAGCATGCAAGGAAAGTGAAAGTGAAAGTCACTCAGTTGTGTCCGACTCTGTGGGACTCCACGGACTGTATAGTCCATGGGATTCTCTAGGCCAGAATACTGGAGTGGGTAGCTGTTCCCTTCTCCAAGGGATCTTCCCAGCCCAGAGATGGAACCCAGGTCTCCCACATTGCAGGCAGATTCTTTACCAACTGAGCCACCAGGGAAGCCTGCATGCAAGGAAAGGGGTCATCAACCTGACCAATGATTCTGATTATCTAGAGGAGGTAAGGCTGCTTTTATATAGGCAATAAATAATATGCTTGGCACTCAGATGATACGCTTAGGTATCTCTTGGTATTCCCTTTGCCCAGTTTTGATTACAAATGGATAACTTCAGGGCTTCCTAACTGGCTCAGTGGTCAAGAATCCTCCTGCCAATGCAGGAGACTCAGGAGACATGGTTTTGATTCCTGTGTCAAGAAGTTCCTCTGGAGGAGAAAATGGCAACCCACTCCAATGTTCTTGCCAGGATAGTCCCATGGACAGAGGAGTCTGGTGGGCTATAGTCCATGGGATCGCAAAGAGTCAGACACGACTGAATTACTGAGCATGCACACATGGCCAAGTTCAATGGCTAAAGCTTGAGAAGAGCATGGTAACCATTCGGAAATGAGGGTCTGGGTCCCTCTACCTAGGGCTAACAGCAGTGTAGGTTGAGGGTGAAGGGGATCTTGAATAGCTGGTGAAAGAGAAGTACAATGAATATCAAGCTTCAATACCAGCTTTATTGTTGGTGCCTGTAATTCATCTCATTAACCAGCTCCTGGTAAGCTTCCTCCAAGAACAATGGGACTGCTCCCAGAAATGATTGTGATGTCTGTGGGATTGAAAGGTACAAGGTGTGGATTGGAACAGACTCAGTGGTGTTCACCCAGGTCGCATTCCAGAACTGAAGAACTAAACTCTGCAGCTCCTAAAAGCATTCATGATTGATATCCCTAAGCTGAGTCCCTCTCCAGGTCTTATCCTTAGCTAAAGAAAGCCACCTTGCTCAGGGTTACCCTTCTTTACTAGATAGCCTGGGTCAAGTCAATACAGGGGTATAAGGGACCTGCCTCCTTCCCTAACTGGAGAAAACACTGAAGGGCTGTGCCAGCTCCAGAGCTCTCCATAGGATCTGCTGAAGTTTTTACTGTAAGTTCGTCACAGTTCAACTCCTTTCTCTGCTCAATCCTGATTACTTCACTTCTTTACAGCTGTTAATGCCAAGGATACCCCAAAGTATACTTGCAAGCTAATCTTCTTCTAGATGTCTACTTCCTGGGAAACTCAACCTCAAATATCTTATAATTTAATTTAATATATCAATTAATAAGGGCTTCCTAGTGTCTCATCGATAAAGAATCCTCCTGCAAGGCAGGAGCCTCAAGTTTGATCCCTGGGTCAGGAAGATCCGCTGCAGGAGAGCATGGCAACACACTCCAGTAATGTTGCCTGGAAAACCCCTTGGACAGAGAAGTCTGCCGGTCTACAATTCATAGGGTTGCAAAGAGATGGACATGACTGAAGCAGCTTAGTATGCACACATCAGTTAATAAATCTTGTTATTTCTATTAAGGCTTTATGCTTATGTAATTTAAGGTTCTGTATGCGTATGTGTGTTTTGTGCTTACACACATGCACGTGTGGTTTTTTAAGTCTAAGGGTATTTCTCCCCCTTGGTCGAATGTATCTTTAACTTTCAGTGTCACTTGGAAAATAAGATTAACGAGGTAGGCGTTAAATTTCCATGAAAACTTTCTTGAAAAGTTTGTTAGAAAGAGATACCTGGAGAGCCATGATCAGCATTGAATCTGGGGGTGACTTTGAAGCCAGGAGTCTGTGAAATGTGTCTCTCTCACAATGATAGAAAACACACAGTTCTGACCCACTAGCTTCAGAATTTCCTGAACAAACTCTTGGATTACTGGAAGATCACCCTTCAAAGTTGACTGTGGTTCTCCATAACAATCACATTTTAGAGCAATGTTGAATAAGAAGGGTCCCTTCCCCTTTTGAGGCGCTTTGTGATTTCCGTTTTAAGGTCTCACAGCAACCCAAGGACTTCGATAAGGCAGGTATTATTCTCCTTTCCTATGGGCTGCAAAGAACTATGTTTCCCAAGTGTACACGGTTTGTAACTGGCACCCAGGCATTTCAGAATTCTGAAACAATCTGGCCTTCTTTTGGTATTTTTAGACACTGCCTCATTAAAAAAGTAAGGAATGTCAATGTAAGACAACTGTGGGACAATTTGAATGTTTACATTGAACACATAAGGTGTGTCTCCATGTCAAGAAAAAAGAAAAATCTAACATCGCATCATATACAAAGTAATTTGGATATATATAACCTTTTATACATACAACATACAAATAGTTAGGTATTGGCAAAAGTCTTATGAACAGTAATTCTAGTCAAACAGCTCTCCTACACTCTGCCCTCCTGTTACTGCTCCATTAAATTCCAAGCTCTGATCCAAGCCCACTGCTCTGTCTTTAAATTCCATGGCTTTCTCCTCTGAATTAAACTTGGGTTTTCATTTTTGACCTCTAGTTTTTCTCTTTATGTAAGTTTATTTTCTTTAAAGAGGATTTATTTATTATTAGATTTGTGTTTTCTTTCATCCTGTGAAACGTCCATTTTTTTTTCTCTACCTTGTAAAAAACAAAAATCTTTCACCTTCTTTATCCCCTCACCTCCCCCAACTATTTCTATACCAGTACACACACACACTTTTCTATTTTGGGTAGATTTATTCCTTTGAATGGCTTTGACTATGATGAACTTTACTTAAGACATTAATAATTCTTGACAAGGGCTTCTTTTGTGTTTTAGCTTTGAAAGGAAAACTTACTATGCATAATTGCCCTGTTCTTAACTGTGTTATAGATTGAAAGCAGCAGAAGCTGATAACAAACAGCTTTGCCCCCAAATACACAAACTTCATGTCTGGCCTGTTCTCCCTGCAGAATCTCTTTTACCCATACATGAAGAAATTTTGAGTAAAATTAGGCTTAGGGACTGAAAAGAGAAAAAGGAACAAAGAATTTAGATTTGGATTTAAAGTCTCAGGAATCAAACCCAGTGTTCTTTATACCTTAAGAATAAGGTATGTAATAGTAGACAAATATTGTGTGTACTTAGTCACTCAGTTGTGTCTGACTCTTTGCCACCCATTGGACTGTAGCCCACCAGGCTCCACTGTCCATGGGACTTTTCAGGCAAGAACACTGGAATGGGTTGCCATTTCCTTCTGCAGGGGCTCTTCCCAACCCAGGGATCAAACCCAAGTCTCCTGTGTCTCCTACATTGCAAGTAGATTCTTTACCTACTGAGCCATTGGGAAAGCCATAATAAACATATTTTAACAAAAAACAAAGTATACAAAAAAAAAAAAGGCAAAATTTCCTTTTTGTCTTTGTGGGTACTATCAGAGATTCAAATATGGTGAGGATAAAAATTATTTTAATAGGTAACAGATAATATTTTTCTTGAAAGATTGTTATCTTTAAAAAAAAATACAATTTAATAGGATTGTTTTTAAAGATAAGGCCTTCTGAGAATGACAGAAATGATTCAATGATGGAAATAAATTTATAAATCCATTAATCAACCAATAGAAACAAACCTGTCCAAGAAAGCTACCAGACTTGAAATTGGAAGAGATAGAATAGAGAATGGAAGGAAAAATGAAAGGGAGATGAGGGCTAAACAATGAAGTTGAAAACTTGACCTAAGTGTCAGTCAGTGAGTGACTTCAGAGTCAAGTGTGACTGGCAATTTTTTTCATTTTTTATTTTATTTTTATTTTATGCAAAGTGGTTTTTAATTGTTTTCCGTCCATATATATTTTATACAATTTTGAAGGCTACAGTCCATTTACAGTTATTACAAAATATTGGCTATATTCCCTGTGTTGTATAACATATCCTTATAACCTGTCTTATACCCAATTGAGTGTACCTCCCACTCACCCATCCCTATATTGTCCCCTGCAACTGTGAATCTGTTTCTTTTTATTATTATTTTAATTAAATTTTTATTTAAGTCGAGTTTATTTACAATGTTGTATTAGTTTCAGGTGTACATTAAAGTGACTCAGTTATACATACAAATATATAATTTTTTTCAGATCCTTTTCCCTTATGCTGCTGCTGCTGCTAAGTTGCTTCAGTCATGTCCAACTCCGTGTGACCCCATAGACGGCAGCCCACCAGGCTCCTCCATCCCTGGGATTCTCCAGGCAAGAATACTGGAGTGGGTTGCCATTTCCTTCTCCGTTATAGCTTATTACAAAAGAGTATAGGTTTCTGTGCAAGGTCTTTGTTGGTTATCTATTTTATGTATATAAGTGTGCATAAGTTAATCCTAAACTCCTAATTTATCACCTCCCTTTCCCTTTTGGTAACCATAAATGTGTTTTCAATGTCTGTAGTTCTGTTTTGCATACTAAGTTCATTTGTATCATCTTTTAGATTCCACTATAAGTGATATCATATGATATTTATCTTTGCTTGGCTTACTTAGTATGGTCATCCATGTTGCAGCAAATGGCATTATTTCATTCTTATTTTATGGCTGAGTAATATTCCATTGTATAAATATGCCGCATTTTCTCTATCCATTAATCTGCCATTGGACATTTAGGTTGCTCCCACGTCTTGGCTAGGAGAAGGCAATGGCAACCCACTCCAGTACTCTTGCCTGGAGAATCCCAGGGACGGGAGCCTGGTGGGCTGCCGTCTCTGGGGTCACACAGAGTCAGACACGACTGAAGTGACTTAGCAGCAGCAGCGTGCCTTGGCTTTGGAGAAGGAAATGGCAACCCACTCCAGTGTTCTTTCCTGGAGAATCCCAGGGACGGGGGAGCCTGGTGGGCTGCCGTCTCTGGGGTCGTACAGAGTCGGACACGACTGAAGTGACTTAGCAGCAGCAGCATGTCTTGGCTATTGTAAATAATGCTACAATGAACATTGGTATGCATGTATCTTTTCCATTATGTTTTTCTTTGGATATATGCCCAGGAATAGAAGTTCATGATCATGGAAAGCATTGTTTCTAGTTTTTTTAAGGAACTTCTATACTGTTCTCCATAGTGGTTGTACCGATTTACATTCCCACCACACCCTCTCCAGCATGTATATTTGTAGACTTCTTGGTGGTGGGCATCCTGACTGGCGAGTTTGTTCCTCTTCTGTAGGGTGACTGGCAGATTTTTAGGTATGACAAAATTATGTGCCTATTGGCTGGCTGGATTTTCCTACGATAGTTGCAGTAATATTTCTTCCCTTATTTGCTCTTTAACAAAGTCACTGCGTCAGTCCTGTGACAACAATGATACTGTGCCAATTCCCATGTCACCCTTAACTGACCTTGAAGTTCTGTTACCTGTCTCTTGGAAATGTTGAGGGAAAACAAGTCCGGACTGAAAGGAATGTATCAATTTATAGATACAGAATTAGCTGATTTTATCACTGAGAAAAACAAATGCTCCAAAAGCAGGTAAGTAACCAGCATAGTTACTATGTAATGACTTGTTCAATTATAGAGTTGAAAAACCTTAACTCTCTCTGTGTCAAATCACTGTTACACATTTTATATTCTCAAATTCACTCCTTCTCTGGAATAGCAGTATATCAGGAAATGGGCTAAATCTGTTTCATCTTTGAACTTCCGGTTGAGCATGATGACTGGCACCTAGTATACGGTTGTTGTTTAGTCGCTAAGTCATATCTAACTCTTTGAGACCCCATGGACTGTAGGCCACCAGGCTCCTCTACCCATGGGATTTCCCAGGCAAGAATCTTGGAGTGGCTTGCCATTTCCTCCTGTGGCACACAGTAAGTGTTCAGTAAATGTTTGTTCAGTTAACCCAAACTTAGGTACCCAACCACCAAAGGGCGATTCTGAAGTGGTAGTGTGGAGTAGGAGAGGGATCACTATCCCACAAATAAGATGAGGAGGAAGCGGGTGGGGTTGAATTTATGCATAGGTAGAGACAATCAAATTCTCTACTCCTATCTCTCCCAGTGAAGAAATGATCATGTTATGTCTCCTAATCTTGACTATGGGTGAAACTTCTTTGTTGTTAAAATGCAAGCACACACACACACACAACTGGGGGTTCTTTTGAATCGTATCTTTAAGAAATCATGAGTAAAGGGATGATAAATGTACTGTATAAAATTTAAACAGCCATATATCCCAAACATCTGAGACCCTAATCAAAACAGGTCGAAATTTGAGAGGAAATGCCCACTATCCTGTCAGTAAAGACATAAAACCAATTTTCTGTTTTAATTTTTCTTTTTTTTTAGTTTTAAGAAAAAATAGCCTCTTGGTGGTTTGATGGGTTTTCATGAACACAAACCAGCAAACACTTCCTGATGAGGGCCACCTGCTCGCTTCTTCCCAAGGAGGGTTCCTTGGAGGCTCCCCGCATCCACCCTTCTGTTGTTCATTATGTGGCCCATGTGCTCAGGAACACCAGTGGAGATCTTCCCCAGCTGGTGCTTCCTGTTATAATTGTCTGGGTCTTTTCCTTTACTAGCTCGGAAGAGTTTTATAAGCTTCTCCCAGGGTGGTCAAATGTGAGTGTTTTTCCTAGCAAAGCATTCAGTTCCTACTGAATGAGGCCCTCCTTCTCCAGTTGCTTATTGCTAACACTGCAAGGAAAAACTCTCAAATATGTTGTGTATTAGTTCTTTTCTTGTTCACACGCCTTAGCTAGAACACTTTATAATTTCTGTGTCTTGCTCACTCCAGCTTCTCCTTTTTATAGGTAGTTTTCCACTTTACTGACTTGGGAATTTAACTTATTAACT
Source organism: Ovis canadensis (assembly GCF_042477335.2). NCBI lineage: Eukaryota > Metazoa > Chordata > Mammalia > Artiodactyla > Bovidae > Ovis > Ovis canadensis. The sequence goes on along the minus strand of NC_091253.1, from coordinate 41,642,858 downwards.
GTATGTACGTAGTATCAATAGCCAATTTTAAACATTTAAACTATGACTCAAGGCTCAATTTCAGTATGAGTCATAAGAAAACTCCTATGATTTTTAAATGAGAGCCAGAGTGAAACATAATTTTCAAGGTAAAGACTGGTATGTTTCCTTTTGTCCTCTGAAAACTATATGACAAATCATGCGTCTTCCTTTATTATAATTTTGAGAACTTTAGGGCTATTTTTCTTTTCTAATACCTTATTCCAGGATTCTGGTACAGTAATTATTCAATTTATTCCTTAGCCATGATTCTTAACATTACATGTGTGAAAGAAACATTTGAGAATATAAACAAAGCTATATGCTCCCAGAATCATGGGCACATGAACACAAGTTTGCATTTAATTCAAGAAATTCTGAAATTCTTCCGTGGAACCCTAGGTTCTATGTGTTCTATAATTTTTCTCTCTAATAATATTATTTTGTATAGGAAAATGCTTTAATGTTCTGAATTTTTACAAAAGGAGCATTATAGACTTCTTCATATTTCATGGTGACATAGCCAGAAATTTTGAATAAATGGGGAAGTGTGTTTATTTGAAAGTAAAATAAAATTAACATTTTGAAGGATGCATATTAAAATTAAAGCTAGATAAATTGCTATGGGCAAATGAATTGATATAACCACTTTGAAAATCATTTTGGCATTATGTTATAAAAGTTGAATTTTCACATGGTTCATGAACTGGCAGTTCTACTTTAGAGTACAAACCCAAGAGAAACTCCTCAGCTCCTCACTCGTACCAAAGTATAATATGATATAAAAATTTATATTCGTGTTAATGTAACCTGGATTAGCGAATACTGAACCATTTCTCCTAGGGGAAATACAGAGTTAGGTTTCTGTGAGCCTCTAATCACAATACTTGCATCAACTGATCAATGCATACCTTGTTTTCTGTGTGGTTCTGTTTAAGGACACCCAATTTAATCTATTTTGTTCCTTTATTAACTTTGGAATCATGACCAATATCACTCTAACTCATGCCTGAATGATGCTTAATATAAGCATTTATGATGCCTGATATAAGCATTTTCTCTAAAAGGCCTTCTCACACTGGGAACATTAGACAGCACTTTAGCACTAGGTTTGAGGGTCATTCCAAACAGCAAAGTCACCAACAGAAATCACAAAAATGCAAAAAAGAATAAAAAAGTGATGCTAAATAGACCATGAAATGCACACTTGTTTACTGTACTCAAGTTGAAACAAGAAGACAGAATCACTTTGTTTCTCCTCAACTGGGAGCAGGCCTGCTGGATGACTTCTGCTGTACACATGCCCTTGAATGACCAGGAGAGCTCAGAAAGTATCGATTTGGGCTTTCAAACATATTTTAGGGAATAGGCGAGTTTGTAAGTATAGAATCTGTGGATAATGAGGATCAACTGTGTGTATATATGATTTACATATATATGTTAAAACCAAGCACATAAGGTAAGAGGATAGTAAACATAACATTTTTATTTTTCACCCCATACATGCCAAAAATAAGGTACTTCCTCTGTGACCAACTTCCACAAGAACTCTAATCCCTCTAATAAGATTTTAGGTATATTAAAAGAGATTTTGCCTAAATATCTAGGAGGTCATGGAGATGAACCGCATTTGCACCACACAACGTTTCACTGACCCTCCTTATCTCCTCTATGGCTCTCCTTATCTCCTGTACATCTTCCTCTCTATGCTGTCCCTCTTATTTCAGAGAAGTTAAAGAACTCCTCTTTTTCTGGAATATTTGATGCTGTTCAGAGTCTCATGATTTTGGATTATTTAGGGGCCATACAATTTCTTTGCCTTCAAATACAGTGATCTTTTCTTGAAAGAAATATTTTCTTTTCTGCCTCATGAAGTTTGAGTAATTTATTACACGACTCAAAGCTGTTTTTCTTCATGAGGACAGCCCATTCATTCTGGGATTCTGCCACTTTACATTTCTGAGACTTGCCCATCTCATGAAATATGCTAATATCATGAAAGATTGTATTTACAAAAAGTCAGCAGGTATTGAGTATCTATCAACAATGTTGAAAACTCTGTACTAGTTGTTGATGCAGTTGTAAATATGAATGTAACACAGTCCCTGCCCATGAGCTTACAGTCTGTTGGGGGAGATACACAATTAACACATTATTGACTGGGGGATTTTTGCAGAAACTAACACCTGTGGCATTAATATATCTCCAGTCACTAATGTGTTAACATGAAGCAGTTTCACTACAAAGCAGATTATGAGCAGTGTTAAAACAGAAGTGTGAGGGAGCAGCAATAGAGAACTGTTAAGTCTGGAAGGCTTCAGGTTATGAAAACTTCACTGGACGAGTGATCTTTCAGATGGGACTTGAAGGGAGACCAGAACTGTGCTTTAACATGGCAACTCTTCTTCATAGCCTAAGCGATGCCTTAGCAGTGCTCTCTTTGGGTTCGTTTGAAACACTGCTGGAGACATGGGCTTGGTAAAAGTAGTTTATCTTGGAACTGAACCTGCAGATGGTGACTGCAGCCATGAAATTAAAAGATGCTTACTCCTTGGAAGAAAATTTATGACCAACCTAGATAGTATATTCAAAAACAGAGACATTACTTTGCCGACTAAGGTCCGTCTAGTCAAGGCTATGGTTTTTCCTGTGGTCATGTACGGATGTGCGAGTTGGACTGTGAAGAAGGCTGGGCACCGAAGAATTAATGCTTTTGAACTGTGGTGTTGGAGAAGACTCTTGAGAGTCCCTTGGACTGCAAGGAGATCCAACCAGTCCATTCTGAAGGAGATCAACCCTGGGATTTCTTTGGGAGGACTGATGCTAAAGCTGAAGCTCCAGTACTTTGGCCACCTCAAGTGAAGAGTTGACTCATTGGAAAAGACTCTGATGCTGGGAGGGATTGGGGGCAGGAGGAGAAGGGGACGACTGAGGATGAGATGGCTGGATGGCATCACTGACTCGATGGACATGAGTCTGAGTGAACTCCGGGAGTTGGTGATGGACAGGGAGGCCTGGCGTGCTGCGATTCATGGGGTCGCACAGAGTCGGACATGACTGAGCGACTGAACTGAACTGAACTGAGGAAGAGTACAACAGGAAAGGAGAAAACAGTAAAAGGAGAGAGTATTACTAACGTCGCTACTACCGGTAACCAGGGCTTAAATCTACTGAAACTTCTGAGAAGTGTACAGAATTTATCTTAAATGATCTGCTCAAAGAATGGGAATCTGGAGAATTTATTCACTGTTTTTGGTCCCTCCCTGGTTGAGAGGTGTCCCCAGATTATTAACTCTTCTGTATTTCTGGTTGTACTTGTAGGAGTGCCTTCTGGGCTCTTAAAAGAGACAGCAGAAAGGAGGGAGAAGGAGGGAGGGTGCTTAAGGGATAGTGCCATCACAAGGGGAGTATGAGCTCCCATACGTGTATCCACTGGAGCTGCAACCAAATTCAGCAATGGCTGAAGGGCTGTGGCATGGAAACACCAAAGACACCTGGTAGAAATACATAGGATTTCTAAAGCGTTTAGGATTAAGAGCAAGGAGACCAGTTAGGGTATTAAAGTAGTAAAGGAAGCATCCCTCTGTGTCTTTGCAACCTTTTCTGTCTTCCTGCAACACTTTCCCTTATTGTTTGCCTGCGCTCTACCCAAGTAACAGGCATAACCTAGAATGGTGCCTGGCAGTCAGTAGGTGTCCATCACTACTAACTGAATGAACAGCTAGCATATGGACTGTGATCCAAAATCTGCAAAAAGTCTTTGAATTTAAAGCCCACAAAACCCTTATTAAATATTCATTAGTGCCTCCATTTTCTGGGCATATTCATGTCTCAGTTCAACAGAGCTCACAGAATGTCAAATACTGTTCTGAGTTATAGAAGATGGTAAGGAAATCCATCCCCAAGAAGGTCAACTCTGCAGCTGAAAAACTCACAAGTGGAGAGGAAATGTGAAGCCAATGATGTTTTCCTATTAATACCTCCCTCCTTGTTCTTTGATTCATAATCCTCCAATTATACCTCATAAATTCCCAGCCATCTTATCAAACTTTAATTCCTATACCATACTTTGAATTTTTAATTTGTTACAAAACTGTGATATTCTATTGGGTTGGCCAAAAATTTCATCTGGGTTTTTCTGTAACATCATACAGAAAAACCTGAACAAGCTTTTTGGCCAACCCTATCCATTTTTACCTGTTTTATTTATCTTTGTCTTTTCTCTTCAAATGAGTCCTTTGAGATTAAGAATTGTTGTATTATTGATTTTCCAGAACTTTAGGCTTTTGGTGATGATCTGGATCTTTAATAATATCTGTCAGCACATTAATTTTCAGCACATTCAAGTATCATAGAATGAAGAAAATGTCATCTGATGGGAATGCAGAGTTGACATCTGAACCATAACCTTTGAAGTGACATTAGAACTTTACTGAAAATAAATAACTAATAACAATGGAAAAGTACAGACTTGTTGACAAATAACCTTTTATGACAGTTTTTTTGGAGAGTGAGCATTTAATAAAAGATACACAACCAGCTTGAACACGTCCAGACCAACCCCATCCACCTCTTGTCACTCCACTCAGGGTAGTAGTCTTCAAAATGCCTCTAGCAAACATGTCCAGACAGCACTGTTCAATTGAAATAAAATGTGATTCTAAAACTGTAATTCACATGAGTGGTTTCAATTTATCTAGTGGGAAGAACTATGTGAAATTAATTTTCATAGTATACTTTATTTAAACCAGTATAAAATGCTGTTATTTCTGCTTGCAATAAGTGTGAAAATTATTGAGATGTTTTACATTTTTATCACACTAAGTCTTCAAAAATCTGGTGAATACTTCATATTTTTGGTGCATTTCAGTTTGGAATCTTCCCTGGTGGCTCAGATGGTAAAGCGTCTGCCCACAATGCGGGAGACCCAGGTTTGATTCCTGGGTCAGGAAGATCCCCTGGAGAAGGAAATGGCCACTCCAGCACTCTTGCCTGGAAAATCCCATGGACGGAGGAGCCTGATAGGCTGCAGTCCATGGGGTCGCACAGAGGACACGACTGAGCGACTTCACTTCAGTTTGGACTATACATTGTAAGAACTCAGTAGCCACATGTCGCTGGTGGCTATCATTTGGACAGAACTAATCAGTTTAGATTTCTAGATTGATTTCTACAGCTGATATTTCCCGTGAGTGTGTGTGTATTTCTGACATATATTTTTACAGCAGCTTCCCTGTGGTCCTTCATTCTTTTTGATGTTAATCTTCCAAAACAGGAACATGGGCCTTGGCCACAGTATGTACATATATTCTAATGGCATCATGTATAAGTTTCTGCCCAGTTACAGAAACACTTACTTTCTCAGTAAGTCTTACTTAACTGATAACTGGCTGCTTATTCTTGTACAGAAATAAATGGGGTTTTCTGCATTCAAAAACAATGAAAAATAAACATCTATTTTTTTATGCAGAAAGATCTTGAAGAAAAGGGCACTGTGTAAGCCTTCTGGGAAATGATATTTTATAAAAATTTGTTTTATTCTTTAGGTTGTGATAAATGTTTGAAGACTTCTTATTTTTTTCTTAAATCATGGCCTAGACAGAACATGTGAGGCACTGTGAACACTTCTGTCCTTTTTGTTGGAGTTGTAGTTGTGGTCATGTACTGGGTAACACCAGGGTCTTGGAAGCAGATGGGCTAGAGATTAAATCCCGAATCTTCACTTTCCTGGCTGTGTGACTTTGGCTTTTTTCTTTTATCTCTATAAACCTCAATTTTCTCATTTGTATAGCTGAGATATTCCTCTTGGTTTTTGCTCTTGAAAGTATTTGAATCCCATGTTTTTTCTGAGATTCTAGCCCTGCCTCTTAGTGAAGCAATTGTCAACATTTTTTTTAAACTAATTTTCTAAAAGTATAAACTTTCTTGTATTTACTTATCCCTCACTTACAGTGTGTTCCTACACAGTGTCAAACATATCTGTTTTTCACATCACTCATTAATGACTTTTTGTTGAAATGGTCCACTTGTTTCTATTGAGAATGGATTTTCATTTTAGCCACCAGGAGGGGCAAGTGATCTATACATCAGTTAAACTCCAACTGGCTCTTCTCTTGACATTCTTATTTCCCCTTGATTACCAGTATCAGTCTCAAGAGAGAAGCAAGACTGTGTAGCTCTAACTTTGAGTAAAATTTTCTTTAAAATAATCTTTAAAATTAGCCAACTTACTTCACTGATCACAGAACACCTATGCTTTTAATCCTTCATCAGGTGTTAGAAGAGGACTCTAGACAGATGATTAAGACCCCAAATCACATTATTTCACTTGCCTGCTGAAAATGCAGAGTGGTCCCTCGCCACAAGTTTACCTTCTCTGGTCTCATTCTTCACCTTTGCAGCTTATCACCCTCCCCGCAGCCTCCTACTTCCGCACACACACAACTGAACACAAGTTCTTTATCCCTCTGAGCTCATCTCTTATTCTTTCTCAACCAAGTTGTATAGTTTACCTATGTTTTCCATAAATTCTACCTTGATTGTGTGCTTTTACTCTCATTTCGTCTGTTTTACATGACTTATGTAACTTATCATTTTATGCCCATTTGCCTTATATAACCTGACTCAATCTTTCATTCATGAAACCATACCTGAATTAAGTTCTATGACTGTGTTCTCAAGCTCTTGTCATCTATCTCCAAATACTCAAACTATTTTGATCCACTGTTGTACTCTTCTTAAGTCTTCTTATATGCTTAATTTTGTCTCTCTTAATGAGTGATAAATTCTTAAATGGCACAAAAATTTTCTTGTGTGTGTGTGTGTTTGCATGTGATGTGAACAATTCCTTGAAGACTGTTTTACTTATCAGAAGAACTTACTATTTGGGGAATAAATGAATGCATCATATTTTTATTACCCATTATTTCAGGTGAATAAACATAGAGTCTTTCCTTCCTTCCTTCCCTCCAACTTCCTAACCTCCTTTTCTCTTTCCACATTGGGCTAACGAAAGAGCGTGTGTGTGTGTGTGTGTGTGTGTGTGTGTGTGTTTTCACTTAGAGCTTGGGAAGAGAGGCAGTAACAAATGATGGGCTAACTATTATTAAGAAGACAGATTTTACCAAAATAAAAGGTGTTCATGGTAAGCAGAGTCATGGTTCCTCAAGGACACTCTAACCTATGAATATGCTACCTCACCTGACAAAAGAGACTTTGCATGATTAAATTAAGGATTTTGAACTGGGGAAATGATCCTGGGTTTTCTGTGTGAGCCCAATATAATCACAGGGACCTTTATAAGAGGGAGCAGAAGAGTCTGAGTAGGAAAAGGACATATGATGACAGAAGCAGAGACTGGAGTGATGTGGGGTCATGGGCCAAGGAAAGCAGGCAGTTTCTGGAACCTGGAAAAAGCATGAAATGCTTCTTCCCTAGAGAAGAAATGCATCTCAACCAGAATCTTGATTCTTATATAAGGACACATTTCAGACTTCTGTTCTCTAGAACTGTCGGGAAATATGCTATGTGTTGTCCTAGGTCACTAAGTTTATGATACAGAAGCAACAGGAAACTAGTATAACATGGGATGTTTAAGTTTAGATTCCTGATATGTGAAAAGTTTAGAAATTTTCCTTTCTCATTTTTACCCATTACTGCCACTCCCTAGAAAGCAAAATTAGTGCAGAAAGTATAATTTGCTCACATACATGTTAGGGCTTCCCTTGTAACTCAGATGGTAAAGAATCCATCTGCAATGCAGGAGACCCGGATTCAATCCCTGGAAATGACCACCCATTCCAGTATTCTTGCCTGGAGAATCCCTTGGACAGAGGACCCTGGTGGGCCATGGGGTTGCAAAGAGTTGGCCACAACTGAACAACTAAGACTTTGACTTCACACTTTTCATGCATGTTATAAAATTTATATATATTCTCTTACACAAATGATATGAAATCATCTGCAGTGCCTCACAATTTCTTTTTTAACTTCAGAATTGATTGTGGACTTTTTATTTCAGTAACATATTGAGTTGTCTCATTCCCCTTAAGAAGTGGATGTTTCTCTGTCATATGGATACAACATAACATTACTAAATGGTTTTCCTGTTGATGATCATTTAGATTGCTTTCAGTTTTTCAAATGATTAACAGAATTCCTCAATGAACATTCTCTGTCGTTAAGAATTTGCTCAATGATAATCAAAGGAAAACTGTTTAGCTGTTTAGATGACAATATTTATGAAACATTTAAATGGTTTTGGAATGTTCATAGTTTGCTAGTTTAGATTACTTTTACCCTCTTCTTACTGGAAAACACAAGAAATAGTCAGAAAAAAAAAAAAAAACCCAAACTTGACAACCAGGGTGATCACATGCTGAGACAGGTTGCTGGACAAAACACAGAGGGTAAAGTTGATTAAGATCTCAGATTATGATGTGGATAGACTGTTTGATCAAACTACTGATAATTGGTGTGTTAAATACTTCATACATCTATGTGTATATGTGTGTCTATAAAATCTTATTTAATTTAATAAAGTCTATATAATTTTTCATGTACATACAATAAGCCTACCAGGCTTTTTAAGAGGAGAATGCTGCCCAGGGGAATACATAGCTGGTAAGGCAAGGCAGTTGAGAGCTAAACCCCAGGTTTGGCCTTTCTTCAGCAGTTCCAAACAGGACAAATTTGGGCTTATCCATCCAGCAGTGAATAGGTTTTTTAACTAATAGAACAAAATACTGAAGAACCTAGATGTTGGGGTCAGATAGACAGTGGATATTGGAAGTGTGTGTATGTGTGTGTGTGTGTTCATATTTCTGAGTCTTCCATGGCAATGTTATAATTGTTTATATCTAGCTCCTGTTGACCTGCGATTCCCTGCAGTTCCCTTTTCTTTTGCTCATTCCTTCCTCCTTTCTCCCTCTTCTTTCTTCTTCTTCTTCTTCCCTCCCTCCCTCCCTCCCTCCCTATTTCTCTCTTTATTGTCAGCACATCTCCATTGTCATTACCAACCACATTTTCTTGCTGGTAAGAATCAAATGTAGAAGCATATATAGCCCTTATTTTTTTCCTTCCATTTTGGCTTTGGCCATATAAGCCTGAGTTTTAATGATCTATTGTATAATGATTTATTGTATTATATGCTGAATTACTTTGTCAGATGTTACCTTGGAAAGATCTACAAAACTACAATCTCTACAGAGTAAATATAATAAGCTAAACCTAGTAAAAACTAGGGTAAAGCCAATGCTTTTGAAGAAAGCTAAGTATATTTATTCTGAATCTAATGTCCTCCTCCAATATTTCAGTTTTTAAAAGGATCCCAGAAAATAGAATGCTATAACTTGCACCATAGGGTAGAATGGGTCCATTCAAAATATATATTATTGTGAGCTCTTGGTTGCTGAAAACTTAGTGATTCTCAGCCTGATAATCAGGTGTATCTTTGTGGAACACCGTGGTGCTCAGCTGATCAGGCAAACATATATCCTTACAGTCCCATTCTTACAAACAGTTCTTGTACAATTTGCTCTCTATCATATTCCTTTGTGTCATAATTGCAAAAGCTAGGATTCTGGCTTCAGACATCAGGACTTAATCCTGCTTCATTCATTGGAGGCTCATTGGCCATTTATTCATCCTTTCTTAAGCTTCAGTATCCTCTTAAGTAACTCAGAAATGTTACCCTACGTGTATCAGACAGCCTAAACTCCCAGCAGTCATAAGAAGGATAGGGGAAATGTCTCTGGGAGTTTGGCAAAGCTGCTCTTAGCCATTTCTTATGCCAAACAGGTCATTGAGTCATGTCTGAAATATGACCAGATAAGGACTATAGAGTTGCTTTGCCATTTTCAGCCAAGCTCTACTCATGGCCATATGTACACTAATTTCCTTCTTCTTCTCCCTCTTACCCTGATTTCATACAAGAAGGTATATAAAGACTGTACAGAGAACCAACCCTTAATTAGCTCCTCATCTATAACATTGATGTTTTCATTGCCAGCTGTTATTAAATCCCCCTCATCCGTGAGACTGGTCTTCCATAAAAAGCCAGCCTGAATATTTTTAGGGATCACCATTTGGGATAAGCTATGCTATAATTGCACTTGGCCTGCCACCCACATTCTTTCACATCCCAGATCTTACGTCTTCTCTACCTCTTGGGAGTAGCATCTTTCTCTTAGGATGTGAACACTTGAAAGAAAAATTGAACTCATGATGCATGAACAAAACCTCAAAAATTTTATATTTGAGTTGCGGATGCATATATGAATATGTCAATAATTACAAGCCTCATTTATTATGAATCATTTTATAGATGTGGGCAGAGGGAAATTTTGAAGGTAAAGAGGAAGCATACGGAAAACAGATGCTGAATAAGCAGGATTTCAGGTCCCGATAAAAGCTTGTGAATTATTAACTACAGTGACCTGTTCATGAACCTAGAATGGAGGTAATGAGAGGAACAATATTTATTGTGCATTTAGTATACACCAGACACTGGGTCACACAACTGAAATGTGTCTGATCTTTGCAATGATTCTGGAAGGAAAGCATACTTATTATTACATATATCCCCACTTCATGAACCGGTAGATTAAGACTCATCAAAGTGATCACAGTCACAAAGATGATGTTGCTGGGATTCAAATGCTAAAGCACTTTATGACCCAGGCAATTAATTCAAAAGGACAAAGAGAAAGTATGAAAGCTAGGAAACTGAAAGCGTGAGAGAGGATGGAAACCTATAACGGCATCCTGTTTAATTTTTCTTCAGAATGGGGACCCAGTGCGAGGTGAAATGTTTCTGTGACAAGGATAAAGTGCAAATATGAGAATAAAGGCAAAGTGGGATTAAGGAGGATGATTTAATAGAGGAACTGGGATTTAGCAACATCAAGAAACTGGCCACATTTTATAAATAACAAGATAGAGCGTTTACCAAAAACACATAGTTAAGCAAGGGAAAGGACGCTATAGCACTGTGAGCTAGGACGGGCCTTAGTGGGAGAGGCGCACGCGTGAAGCCAGCTGCAGACAGGAGGATGACAGTGATCAGAGCCGATTCCAAGGCGTACTCGAAAAAGTCTTCAGCCTTTCCAGCAGGCGAGACCAGCACCGCCGGCTCTTGATTCGCCCAAGATGAGTGGCGTCTTCCGTTGATTACCCAAGTGTCTGTTGCGCTTCACTTTTTTGTTGCTACCTACTTTCTTTACCCTTCCTCTAAGAAAGGGCCTGACAAAAGAGGAAAAATCCACGTTCCAAGTTAATAGCCTTTTAGAAAGCATGCATAATTATTAATGAACTCAGGACCCACTGGCCATCTATGTATTATGAGTGAGGGATGGGGATGTGGGGTAGAAGTTTGAAATGTTCACACTGATTACAACACAGGCTTGCAAAATGAAGAAGAAAAAGGAGAAAGAAGAATAACATTATAGTTTTCTCTATTCAAAATAAAATTCCTCAAGCTCCCTTTAAAACCTGCTTTAGAAAGCATAAGTTTAACCTACCAATTCAAGGTAACAGTCTCTTTCACTTTGTAGTACTTTCATTTTACATCAGTATTCTTTCCATTTAAAGTTCAAATTTCCTTTCAGAGATGATTTTCCCTCTTCTACAAGTTGTCTTGCTGCCCTGGGTAAATTATTTATGCCTCAGTGTCCTCATCTATAAAATGGAGAAAAAATTACTTACCTCATAGAATCTCACCAAAGAGTTTCCGTTAAATATACACAAGCATCTTTAGGACTCAGAAAACTTGCTTATTTAGTACGTGCTTTCCACACAAGTTAGATTGGAAAGGTATAGTGTATAACCAACTCAATGCACGCTATTTTTCTTTCTCCTTTTCTTTTCCTGGAATTAAGTCTTTCACATCTCACCTTGCTTTTAAAGAAGACTGGGGAGGGAGGTATGGGGTAAGGTAGAATCAGGTTGAAAAGAGAAGCAAGAGGGAAGTGGGAGGGGGGTTCAGGATTGGGAACTCATGTACACCCGTGGCAGATTCATGTCAATGTATGGCAAAACCAATACAGTATTGTAAAGCAAAATAAAGTAAAAATAAAAATTAACAACAACAACAACAATAACAACAAAAACTCATATTAAAAAAAAAGAAAGAAAGAGAAGCAAGAGATAGAAATATAGGATTCAATTCACCAATCCAATAAAGTGAGAGGAGTTCTGTATTTCCAGTCTACTGATCAAAGCTGCTAAAAGTGTGGTTTTCCAAAGAATGTGGTTGATGTTTCCATTTGGGGGTAAACCAATAGAGCAGCACAATCTTCTCCCTCTGTTTGACCAACAGAAGAAAACACACCATCAAGAGAGAACTCAATAAAGTAAAGTACAAGCATGGCTCTGTTATTTATTTCTACTAACAGATTACGGTGTTATCAAAACTACAAACTGAGGGTGACATTGGTGAGAATTTCCACTGAGACTTTGATCACAATGAGTTAAATTTTAATAAGGAATTGCATAAGAAAAACTGGAAGAATTCATTAAAAGAGGGCTGCAAATATAAAAATAAAACCATCATGTATGTGCCTACTAAACACATTTATGTCAGTTGACTATATTTGCCCAAAGGGAATTTTAAAAATACTTTGGTATATTCTATTTTTATTTGGAGAAAATATGTCATGTTTTTTTGCATTTTAGATGAGAAAGCTAAATCTTTATCTTTTCTTTCAGATATGAAAAGACAAAATCATTTGGAGACGCAGCATGGAGATTTGAAAGTAATAATAATAGCTAATATGTCTTACATGTTTACTATGTGTAAGGCACAATGCCAACCACATATTTTCACAAGTATGTTATATAATTGGTCCAAAAGCCTATGAAGTTAGTACTAACATTTTCTTTATTCCCAGATGTGAAATGGACAAAGAGAAGTAGAATATTTTTACCAAAGTCACACAGTAAGTACAGGAGATTGAGGTGGAATCCCAAGTCACATTCTAAATCCAGAGTCAAATACCTAATTCTTGAGTCTAAAAGCTGTGTTACTTCGTTCTCTGGAGTCTTGCTGTTCAAAGTGTGGCCCATGTATCAGTCACATCACTATCAATCGAGAGCTTGATAAAATGCAGAGCCTCAGACCCCAGCTTGGACCCAGTGTCCTGGAGTCTGCATTTTGCCAAAATCTCACAGTCACAGCAAACTTTGGGACACACTGCTATAGAGCACTTCAGAACACTAATATTTTGTAGTAGATTGTGAAACGTCTCTACTGAGAGATAACAATCTTTCTTGGAAAAACTCTAAAGTTCTTTTAAAAGTCTAATTCTCTGCTTCAGACTTATCTCGTCAGAGTGATCATGCTACAATGTTCTTAAACCCTTTTAGGAATCATTATCTTCCTCTCAGTTTTTAAATGTTGCATGGAGGTGGTCCTGTCTGTACTTCTACATGGGTTTCAAGGAAAGAACCATTATGGTACACTCTGGTCCTCCCAGAGTCCCCAGGAATGAACAGACCCAAAGCAACAGGAGCAGAAGTCATGTGGCCAACTTCACTTTGATCCTTTCCTTTTAAACAACTACAGCAAATATTTGCAGAGTGCTTTACAGTTTACAATAACAATTTTACACACGCACAGAAAAATACATATTTGATTAGCTTGAGGTTGAAATACTTCAAATTGGAATATTTACCGAGGATTACAGTCTCCTAGGTATCTGAAAAGTTCTCCGTTTGCTTATGAATCACTTCACTGCCCTTACATAAACTATTGACCAAGAGCTATTGAAGGGAATTTACATGGCTGTGAACTTCAAGGCACTATTTCAGAAGGCAAAAGAAAGCAGGCTAAAATCAAAGAAAAGAAAGTTGTATCTTTCAGCCAGGGAACTCAAAGTTTATTGTATATTTCCAGCTTTCAGAGTTTAGAATCTTAGATCAAAATGTAGACAAAGTATACGGCTTGCACCAAAATGAGTTTACGCATTAAGTAACCTATAAATACTGGTGCACTCAAAGAAGTCCAGAGGGGAATTCAGGGATGTGTCCTGAATGAAGAGGTCCCTGAGGAATTGTTTTGCCCATTAGTGAAGCAACCTCTCATAGACAGTGTTTAAATACTTTCTTACAAGGTGTAATTGGAAATGCTTCTTATTGAAAGCAAAGTCTATGTTCAACCAATGAGTCCACTCTTCGCATGAGGTGACCAAAGTATTGGAGCTTCAGCTTCAGCATCAGTCCTTCCAATGAACACCCAGGACTGATCTTTAGAATCAACTGGTTCGATCTCCTTGCAGTCCAAGGGACTCTCAAGAGTCTTCTCCAACACCACAGTTCAAAAGCATCAATTCTTCAGCGCTCAGCTTTCTTCATAGTCCAACTCTCACATCCTTATATGACCACTGGAAAAACCATAGCTTTGGCTAGACAGACATTTGTTGACAAAGTAATGTCTCTGCTTTTGAATATACTATCTAGGTTGGTCATAACTTTTCTTTCAAGGAGTAAGCATCTTTGAATTTCATGGCTGCAATCCTAGGAGACATATTTACCCTTGAACCTTAGTTCCACCTCTTAATACACTTCATGGCCTTAGTAGGCTGCTTCATGTTTTAAGCTTCCATTTCGTCATCTGCACTAATGGGAATCCTAAGAGCCCACCCCTCCTACGTTTATTGTAAGGGCTCAGTGGCATTTAATGCACCCCAGCTGGGATATAGTAAGACCTCATTAAATTCATTCACTCAGTATTTTTGAGCACCTACACTATGGCAGGTCCCAGCACTTGGAATAACAGGACAAAATACTCACAGAGACCTTCGGCATGATTGATGTAATCGCACAAGCAAATATAAAATTGTTCTGAGAGCTTACTATAGGATTTGACCTATTGACCAAGATGTGTTAGGATTAAGCTCAATGATCTAAATAACCTCAAATACTGCATATATTTGCAGAATATACTGAAAATGGAGAAGCAATACAGGTAAAAGGCAAAAGGAGTTACCTTGAACACAGCATTCACACATGAGCTCTGGCAATTTCTTTTGGAGGCACTCGCCTTGTTTGTGAGTTAGGCATCTGAGCTATTATCACATAATAAAGAAAGTGTAGGTTTTTTTGCCAGAACATTTGTGCAATTTAAAGATGGGGTGTGTCTACTTATGACTGCATTTCAGATGTGTGGGAAGGGAGAAATGAGTGATCTCTAACTGTTCCCTGACCCTAGCAAAGAAAATAACCTTTTTATTACGTCTGCTTGTTCTGAGGATGTAATGCGGTGGCTGTCCTCGTCTTTATATATATATATATATATATATATATATATATATATATATATATATATATATATATATATATATATATTCTTTTTTCCCCCCAAAGAAATGAAGACAGGAAGACTGCCCTTTTGAACCTCCTCTCTGTCAAAGGACTTCTAGGGATTTTCAGCATGTGGAGGAAGATCAGAAAGTCTCCGGAACTTTTGCCAAGCGGCTGAAGTCACAGACTCTTCCCACACTCCCCCTGGGTCTCATCAATTCTTATCAAGGATTCCGGGGTGGCGGCAGCAGGCTTCCCACTTCAGCAAAGAAAGCAAATGAAGCATGAGAACGGAAAACTAACACCAGGAAGCACAGGGCACCTATCAAGCGTCAGTTATTCTGTCTTTGAGCATCAAAGAGGCTCAGGTTCGTGGGGGCCAGCAGCTCTTGGCTTGATTGTTGTTGTGAAAACGGAGGTTTAATTCTGTGTACGCTTTGCAGAAGTTGCTTGGTGGGGACCCAGAAGTTAAGGGGAATATGTGGGGGCAAATTTTCAAAACACTTGACCTTCTTGAATTCTGTCTTGAAAGCCTCGTCCCATTCATTCAGCCTGCTGGGTCCCTGCGTGGCTAATAAAACCCGACCTCCTGGCTCAATACACTGAAGGCTTCTTGGAGTGTGTACAAAGCGTTTTGAAGAGTTAAATGTAAATGAATCAGGAACACGTGGATTCAATTTCCCTAGAAATTCACATGTGCTTGGAAATGAAGGGGGGCAGTGTCTGGCCAAATATGCTTTGATTTATCTGACCCAAAAATATAGCCCTCCCCACTCCTGTCCTCCCCTCAAAATCATTCAAAATTTTGGTTAATGTCAAACCATGGCGGGGTTCTTGAGACCTTTGAAACCTGGAGTGGGTTTGAGTTCCTGGAATGCCCCCACTGAATTAAAAAGGGCATTCAGAGAGGCTTATTTCACTCCTCAACCCCAACTAAAGGATCTCACGTGGTTTTCTTCTATCTAAGGGGGTTAAATTAATGCAAAGATGTGATGATGTTAGTTCAGTCACAAAACTAACCACCTAATGCAATCCATGGAAACCTTTGCTACTGCAATGAAGATTCTTATTCACAGGATGTGGCCCTGCAAATTATTTCTGCCAGGAAAAGTCAGGTTTGGCTTGTCTAGGAAACTACCACTTAGATAAAACGTACAATTGTTCAGCTGTCATCACCACCATCACTATCATCACACACCAGTCATTTGTGGAGAATTTTAGGAGTTTCAGAACACCTTTTAAAATAATTATCATGTTTAATAGCCATCACTGACCCTTGCGTGGAGTCTTAAAGATGGGATTGTTTGAAACCTATTTAGGGATGCCAGGCAGAGAGATCCCTTAGCAGAGGAGCTAGGACCTGGATGATAGAAGAAGCCTTTTGAGTCTCATAAGTTATACTAACGGTGCTTTACATCCAACTATTCTGGTTCCCTTCTTTCTTAGGAATTTCTGATGGGATAGAGAAGGGAAATCTCAACTTTTAATCTCAGCATCTCACCACAGACAAGGATGGGCTGTTGTTTGTCAGAAGCTCATGGTGACTGCAGTAGTTATTCACGTCATTAAGAAGAAGCTGGGCAAAGCATCTGTGCTTTTGGTGTTTTGTCACCAGTAACTAATTTTCATCCTGTCCTTTTCCTCCTCCTCCTTGGGCCAATTGGAGACTGCAGTCTGTTTAGGTATACCATCACTGATTCCTTCCTGGCTCAGTTTATCTCTACCTACCTGCCTAATATTGTTTCCTTGGTGTCTTCTTGGATTTCTTCCATTGGTTGTGATTTCATGCTGTGAGAATGTCACCAGACGGGCCTGTTTAATGACTGAGGGAGGGTGGGAAGACATTATGGGTTACTGCTGGTTAACTCTCCCAGGGGATCATGGACCAGCTTAGTCAGTTTTTCTTGCTATGCATCTGCCATCACTCATTCCCTTCTTTGCCTGCCTTCCCCCCTGCTCCCCCGACCCACCCCTTCTGCCTAGACTCGCTGCTCTCAGCACATTGGATGACTGGCTTTTCCTAGAATCCTTAAAATTCTGGCTTAAGTGTTACCTTCTCAGAAGTTTTTCCAGATCTATGAAATGAAGGCCCCATACTCCCCTAACTTTTGCCTGTAATATACAATCCTGTTATTTCCTTTATAATGAATCATACTCTGCAATGATCTTGTTCACTTGTTTGTTTACTGTCTTTCCTTCTAAGACTGAATTTTTTATGATTAAGGATAGATTCTGACTTGTGCATCACTATTTTCCCAATGCCCAGAAAAAGCCTGGCATATAGAAGCTAACCAATAAAAATTACTGATAGATGGACTATTCTAGTGAGCAGTCCAAATCTTAAGGGTAGTATCCTACTGAAACGCATCACCATAGTGAATTTTATAAAGACAGAATATTTTAGCAGTCATTTTCACTTGTATCAAGTGAGTAGCCATCCAATCCTAAGAAGGCGCCACTTATAGGTGACTACTGTCTAGCTGCTTACGCTTTGAGTGCTGAGATAAAACATGTGACATGACAAATTCCATTTATGGTGTCATCATTGAATGTTCAGCCAGTGAATAAGTTAGATAGCTCACAAGTCTGATGAGTGTGACAAAAGCGAAAAAGTATTAAAACAATACCTGCTGCACCGACGGTAAATTCCTATGTGAATAAATGATCACAAGTCATATCAAACGGTCTCTTATTGAGTGCTATAAAAGTGTGTATAGTAAATAATTAGCTTGTTGTTTAGCTAGTGACTTTATTTTAGATGAGTACATAAAAAGGATGAAATATTTCAAAAATAAATGTAAAATAAGATTTTTTTCCTGTTTGGGTACATAAAGAGAGAAAAGGAAACAAAATCAAGAAAAATAAGAAAACAGTTGAGTAAAAGGTTATTTCACTACTCAAAACATATGCTGTAAATTCTTTGATATTATGCTAAAGTTGATTGTAAGTTTTGTTCTGATTTTCTTAGCGGCCAGTGTAATGAGTAAAATATGATTTAGTATGTGATTTATAGGCAGGGCCAGCTACGTAATTTGTTGGCCTCAGTGCAAAATGAAAACGTGGGGCCCCTTATTCAGAAAGCAGGAAAAAATGCCATTAAATGTAATAAAACATGAAACTTTTTCCTTTCTTCCACGCTCTCATCTAGACCTGCTGTGGTGGTTTTTCATTTGTTATTTTATGCTCGGCCTCCGGGGGGTTGGGATGCTGACTGGTACAGCAGATCTCAGCAGGCACAGACAGCCTTGCCCCTGATATGGTTGACCTGGCCCACCTACTGCCAGGCCCTACTTCCTGCAGCCAACAGACCTACACCCTGTGCCCTTTCTCAGGGCAAGAAGCCAGAATGCCCATCCTACTTCCTACTTCCTGGCTGCCCAACCTGTTAAAACTTGGCACACACCCCCTGCCCCCTACCACCAAGAATCAATCCTAAAGGAAATCAACCCTGAATATTCTTTGGAAGGAATGATACTGAAGCTGAAGCTCCAATACTTTGGCCACCTGATGCAAAGAGCCAAATCATTAGAAAAGACCCTGATGCTGGCAGAGATTGAAAGCAGGAGGAGAAGGGGTCAATAGAGGATGAGATGGTTAGATGGCATCACCGTTTCAATGGGCATTTGAGCTAAGTCCTGGAGATGGTGGAGGACAGAGGAACCTGGCATGCTGCATTCTATGGGGTCTCTAAGAGTCAGAAACGAGTTGGTGAATGAATAACAAGAAGAAGAATTCAAAGTCCTTTGCCTAGATGTGATCAGTTCGTGGACTGGGGGTGAGCTAGAGGGTGGCCCTATGGAGCACATGGAGACCCCGCTGCCGTGTCCCAGCCTGAAGCACCACAGGGTCTGCACCCACAGACTCTGACCCTCCTCGTGGCCCACACCCATGTACAAATTCTCCCCTGGTGCAGAGTGGTCTCTTGGCTCGGAGAGAGATGCCGCCTGGACTCATTTCAGATTTCTGACATGCAGAGCTGAGAATGCATACACATGTTTTAAGTTGCTAAATGTGCGGTCATTCATTACGATATTGTGCGCATTCCTAAGGCTGCTGTGAGAAGTGGTTACCACCTTGGTGGCTCAAAACAACAGAAATTCACATTATATTTAGGATTGTACGTAAGATCCACTGAGATAATCCAGGATAAACCCTTCTTCTCAAGATCCCTCACTTAATTGCGTTGTTTGCCATACAAGGCAAAATGCATAGGTTCAGAAGCAGTAGAAAACAAAGACACTACTCATTTTATAGAGTAAAAAAAAAAAAAGCAATGACCAGAAATGTTGCTTGACAGGTACACTGTCACATGACTTGTTTAGGAAGGAGAAAATCATAGACTGAGTTGGAATACTGGCTCAGTCACCTATTCTGTGCAGATATCTAGCTATTTTCTTATCTCTAAAATAGAGAGAATAGTGTCTACATTTTAAGATTACAGTATACTGAATGTGATACTATAAATACCTTAGAGTATACCTAGCATATAGTAGATGCTTAATAGGGCTTCCCTGGTGGCTCAGATGGTAAAGAATCTGCCTGCAATACAGGAAACCCAGGTTCAATCCCTGGGTTGGGAAGATCCCTTGGAAAAAGGAATGGCTACACACTCCACTATTCTTGTCTGGATGCTTAAGAAATGGCTGCTATAATTGTCATCCTCTGATATGAAGAGGGATGACAGATTTTGTTTTTTTGTAACTTCCTGTTTCTTTGATCATTTCTAGAACTTGTGGCTCTAATCACAATTCACTGTTTACTTGGTAAACATCTAAGCAGTGTTTGTGGGTCACATTGATTTCACACAAATAAATCAGAATTGCCCTGGTGGTCAATCTCAACCTATCATACTCAGTAGAAGTTCAATTGTAAAAGCATTGAAGGACAAGTCAGATTAAAACAAAACAAAACAGCAACTGGGGATTTACAGTAAGACCCCAAACATCTTTGGCTTGTCTCCTTAAAAGTCCCTGCTGCATGACCATTATTATTTTTTTCTTTCCCTTATTTTTCTATGAACTCTAGCTTGCCCCAATCCATTTCCTTCTTCTCTTTCACTGATGTTTTCTTCTCTAGAAGCTTCATGGTTTGTGTGTGATGCAAGTCAATTTAATTTCTCTTGGATTTTCCAAATACATTTCTCCATCATTGACCAAGATCAGTATCTCAGTGGGCTGAGCAAAGCAAGTGAATAATTTTATAGAAGACAAATGAGTCAAAATTACTACTTTTGTTTTCCTGTATTATTTTTGTATTTTTCATGCTAGGTCGCTTCAGTCGTGTCAGACTCTTTGTGAACCTATGGACTGTATCCTGCCAGGCACCTCTGTCCATGAGATTCTCCAAGCAAGAATCCTGGAGTGGTTTGCCATGCCCTCCTCCAGGGGATCTTCCCAACTCAGGGATCTAACCTGCACCTCTTATGTCTCCTGTATTGGCAGACAGGGTTTTTTTTTTACCACGTGGGAAGCCGTGTTTTTGTCATAGTTTCATGTAGTAAAAGAAAAAAAAATAGAAGATGAGGAACAGAAACTTGGGATACCAATATTGGAATAGGGATTATTGAACTGCAAACAGAATCTAAATAGTCTTATTGGGAAGATGTTTTTTCCCTTAGAGAAAGTGATGGTCTTACTAAGCACACACTTTTGTTGGTTTTTCCTGAAATCCTATAATGTACAGGATGCCTGATATAGATCTTGAATACTAGAATAAGCATATATAAAATATCCTTCATGTTAAAAGAAATTACATACAGAAGTTCAAAACCAATACTTTTCAGGTAATTGTAGAATCTCGTGTGTGGTTTTATACATTCTCGAAGAGGTAGGGGTGAGGTAGACAGAATAGTGACCTCCCAAAGATGTCTGCATCTTAAGCCCTGGACCCAGTAAATGCATGTCAGGGGGGAAATAAGGTTGCTTGCTGAAGTAAGATTGCTTACTTCATAGGAAGACCACCCTGATAATGCCGTGGGCCCAAGATAATCAGAGGGATTCTGAAAGGTAGAAGGGGACAGAAGAGAGGCAGAAGTTGTGAATATAGAAAAATGGTTGGAAAAATTCGCAGTGTTCTTGGCTTTGAAGATGGAGGAAGGGTCTCTGACTGAAAGAGTGTGAGTGGCCTCTAGAAGCTGGAAAAGGCAAGAAAGTGGATTTACTGCTTCCAGAAAGAAAGGCATCCCTACCAGCACCTTGATTTTCACCTGGGGAGATGTGTGTCTTACTTCTGATCTACAGAATGCTATGGTAACAAGCTTGTGCTGCTTGACCAACAAGTATGTGGTAATTTTTTATGGCAGTCATGGAAACATACCACTGAGGACTTAGTCTAAATTGTGTTATTTAACTCAAGTGTCCTCCTGCACCACTTTATTTACAGATAGTCTATCTTTATATAATTCTTCTCTCTCATACTAAACCCTACCCCTAATTACCCATGTTTTCTATGCATGACATATTGGAGCAATGTCAGAATAATAAATTCTGGTTTTTTTTAAAGGTAATAATTAGTTAACTTACAGTTGCAATGAAAATAGAATCAGTTGAAATGATCCCAGAGATATAATCTTTCCTCTTTTCAACAGAAAATGGGGATGATGAATCTGACATCTATCTAAGGTATTCTACAGCAGGAGATCTTAAGCAGCAATAAATGCCCCTACTGTAGCATCCTGAAACAGAATCCCTTATCATGAATGCATCGAAGATAAGACAGAAAGCTTTAATTGGTAAACTAGCAAGCCTTGTGAAATTGAAAGTCGCTCAGTCATGTCTGAGTCTTTGCGACCTCATGGACTGTAGCTTGCCATGGTGCCATGGTTCCTCTGTCCATGGAATTCTCCAGGATAGAATACTGGAATGGGTAGTCACTCCCTTCTCCAGGGGATCTTCCCAACCTAGGGATTGAACCAATGTCTCCTGCATTGCAGGTGGGTTCTTTACCATCTGAGCCACCAGGGAAGCCCAGTGAGCCTTAGAGAATCTCTTTTCCTCCTCCCAACCACCGAAGAAAGAGCTGACTAACTGTAAACCGCGTAAGGTGTTCCTTCCGTGTCATTTTCCTTTAGCAACGCTAAGTCATTGGGCATAGTCACTTAAAATTCTTTACTATTAGATTTGGACTTTACTTTTTTGAAGTAGGAACATTAAAGATAGATGAAAACATCTTTTATTTATTGCCAACCTTTTTAACCTATCGATATTATTTAGTAGAATAATTATCGACCACTGTCCTGACCTGTTCCAGAGCAGGACAACCAACAATAAATCCGTAATTGTTTCTGTTGAAGAGAGAGACTCCTTGGAGATAGTGGGCTGAGAAGTTATTATTTATCAATGCAACACAGTATAATTTGAAACAATAGCATCATTTGAAAGAAATAAAAGTATAGGGATACTTTCATCTGAGAATCATTCTCACTAGAGGAGCTTTCCCTAGATAAACTAGAGGTTTGAAGGCAAGAAATTCTTCAACTCCTGCTCATTTCCCAAATACTCTCAGCCTTAAAAATTGATGCTCTCTTTCTGCCTCATGCTCCTCTCTTCCCTTCTTACGTTGTTTTGGGAAACTTTATTTAGTGTAAACATCCTGAGATACTGTGATTTATAAGTGTCAACTAAAAAAAAATATGCGCAACCTGAAAGTAGAGAGTTATTTTATGTGGTGGGAATGTTTAGGACTGCATCCCAGTAGCTCTGAGAAAACTGCTCCAAGGAGGTGGGAGGGTCAGGCTATATACAAGTTTGCAACAAAGGGAGCAGGCTGTCTGAACATCAAAAGATCAGGTATAAAGTTAACGAATTTAGCATTCCGTATGTGGGAAGATGAAAGCCTTTGGGTTCATTGAATTCATTCCTTTCATATGCACCTCAGCTATCTGGGCCCAATCCTGTTTACTTGGTTCACCTTAAGGAGTGGCAGATGGCTGCTTCTTGCATTCCCCCAGCTCCTCAGCAGTCACTCACTGTAGGGGGTGGCAGCTTCCCCTGGATGGCAGTTTAGGGACCTCTCATTCACATTTGGAGGTCAGAAATCGTTGATAGCTGTGACATTTCTTGTTTATTCATATGGCAGGAGATATTTTCATTTCACATAAGAAAAGTATATATTTGGTCCAGGCTTCCCTGGCGGCTCAGCAGAAAGAATCTGCCTGCAATGCAAGAGATCAGGGTTTGATCCCTGGGTCCAAAAGAACTCCTGGAGGAGGAAATGGCAACCTACTCCAATATTCTTGCCTGGGAAATCCTATGGACAGAGGATCCTCACAGGCTACAGCCCATGGGGTCACAAAAGAGTGGAACACAGCTTAGCAACTATACAACAATGCAACGATGTATTTGGTCTTTCAGATGACCAAGGTATAGTTCTCATATATATTTGGGCTTTGTTAAAGGCTCCTCAGTCACAGCTCCCAAAACCTTTGGCATTTCCTAAGTGTTGGCCAAGAGGAGCAAAAGTGTCTTTTCTTATGTTAATGTGTTAATGGGGTAAGTTTGAACCTCATCCAGGGAAGGAGGCTGGTTGCCAGGTGAACCAACCACATGACTGCTGTTGCTCAGTCATGACCGACTCTTCGAGACCCCAGGGACTGCAGCACACCAGGCTTCCCTGTCCTTCACCATCTCCTGGCGCTTACTCAAATTCATGTCCGTTGAGTCAGTGATGCCAATCAACCATCTCACCCTCTGTCATCCCCTTCTCCTCCTGTCTTCAATCTTTCCCAGCATCAGGGTCTTTTCTAATGGATCTGCTCTTCGCATCACATGGCCAGAGTATTGGAACTTCAGCTTCAGCATCAGTCCCTCCAATGAATATTCAGGACTGATTTCCTTTAAGATTGGTTTGATATCCCTGCTGTCCAAGGGACTCTCAGGAGTCTTCTCCAGCACCACAGTTTGAAAGCAACCTATGATACCTAATGCATATTTCCTGGTAGATAGTGTCAGAATTGAGTTGAATTCTTGGACATCCTGCTAGTATCTGAGAACTGCTTGGTGGTGTGGGGAAAAGCTTCCAAATATTTGGTGATCAAAGTGAAGTGTTTTTTGTGAGCAGATAAGAAACTTCTGTGAAAGGGAGAGCTGAGTTTATCCCCACATAGAAGGTAGAAGACAGATTTATTTTCCATTGCACATCCTCTCCACACTGACTCCTTTCTTCCAACTGGCCCCTGATCCTTTGTTCATCCCTCAAAAGTTAATTTGTAAGGCCCATCGCAATCTGTCCCCTGCCTGCCTTCCTGTTCATTCACTACCTGCCACTCTTCCTTTGTACACCCGGGATCTCTTCCCTACCTTCTTCCATGGCAGTTTGTTCAAATGCATTCTTCTCTCCTCTGGAAGATCTACATTTGTCTCAAGCTCTGCCCGTTGCTTTGATCCCAACACCTCTTCATGGAACATCCTTATTTGTCTTCCAAATCTTTATTTTTCTTCCTGATGTTGTCTTTGTCTCCCTTCTTTGTCTCAGATCCTTTCTGTATGTTCTGTACCTTGACAGTTTCATGTATAAGCTCTCCTGTCATATTAAATTGCAATCATTTATTTACTGCCTGAAATTTTTACAGACTCTGAGTAACTTGAAGGCTTGGTTACTGTCAAACTGTTATCACCAAAGCTTAAAATACTGCCTTTACATATAGTAGATGTTCAATAAATGTAGAATTAGTAGGCAAACAGGTGAGAGAAAAGCTGACATAATATTTTTACATTTCCCTAATTATAGACTTAATCCAGGTTGTTAGTAAATGTCAGTCTGTGGACAAAAAATCAGGATCAAGACTATTACAGCCAAGTACTTATCTCCCTCTATAGTTTCAAAGTTCTTTTAAAAGAGGCATTAGCAATTCTTTAATACATTAGCACTATAATCCCCTCTCCAAAAATGCCAGAGGTCACCTGGAAATTGAATGGCTGAACAAGGATTAAAATGTAAGAATAGGGGGACTTTGGTTAAGTTAACTGGATCACTGCTTCCATGTCCTTGTTAAATATGCTTTCTGGACCATGACAAGAAAGCATCGTGGGGAGTCATAGGTTGAGGAGGTTAAGGAAGAAAGAAGGCTTATTGATCAATGGTAATCAATTCATCTTATACTGTGATTTTCTTTGCTTCTGATTACCTTGCTTATATTCTTCAACCCAATAACCTTCATTAGGGATAAACCAGAGTCCCATGTCCCCAGATTTGGTGATGCTTATTTTTGTTACACAGATGCCTTACTCAGATCTCTCAATACTGGCAATCCCCATGTAAATAAAAAATCCCCAGTGTTTGAAAAGAGTAAGTGGAGAGAAATTTAAATTTTCTTGAAGAATAAAAGATGATATGAAATATCTTCTTCTTCTTTGGAATTAACCACTTTCCCCTGCCAAAAGAGATGTTTACAACAGCCCACAAATTTTCCTTCCATTTTTAGACTGAAATCTCCCATAAAATTCGCTAAATTCTTTTCTCTAGTTTATTGGTTTATAGGGTAGACTACAGGAAAGTGATGGCATTTTATGTAGATAGCGTGCCAGGTTTATATCTTAGTGAATCTCAGTAGATTTCAAAGAAGAGAACTAAACTATAGACTTGAGTACTTTATTTAACTTATTCAGCTGGTCATCTGAGCTAAAACTATGAGATGTAGAGAGAGAAAGAGTAGCTACCCAATGACTAAGTTTTTATTTACATTTAGTCTAGCCGTACTTCTTGTTGGGTTTCCTGAAGTCCTCTGCATCATCAAATAGAGCTTCTATTTTTTTAAACTTCCTTGAGTGAGGGATTATAAACAAATAGCAAAAATATTTAATACTGCAAACAACCTTCCTATGTTCTGAAGAGAGAATTAATATGTACTAGGCACTTACTGGGCTTCCCTGGTGGCTCAGACAGGAAAGAATCTGCCTGCAATGTAGGAGACCTGGGCTTGATCCCTGGGACAGGAAGATCCCCTGGAAAAGAGAATGGCAAGCCACTATAGTATTCTTGCCCTGAGAATTCCACAGAGGAGCCTCGTGGGCTACAGTCCATAGGGTCACAAAAAGTCGGACACAACTGAGCAACTAACATTTTCACTTTTCAGGCACTTACTATGTGCCTGATACATGCTTGGATCTTCACATTTTATAACATATAAGATGCATATTAAAATGTATACAGTATATTCCAAAAAGTTCACTGATAAAACAGAATTTTTGAAGTCCATTTAACAGACAAAGGAACTGAAACTAAAATATATTAAGCTACTTACCCTACTCAAGTTCTTCCATCTAGTGATTTTGGGAGAGAGACTTCAAGTCCTTTATCATCTCATAAAAATTTTGTCAAAATTGCCACCACTGTCAAAATGGGATTTCTTGAAGGGAGTAAAAAGACACGGAAAACAGAATAGAAAGGAGTAGTGAAATTAAAAAAAAATGAGTATTGAGAAAAATTAAGCAGATTCTAGACATAAAACAGACCAAAATTGTGTAATTGGGGATGGGGAAGAACATGAAGAAGAGGAAGAGGAAGGAGACAGATGGAGAAAAAAGAATGGTCCCATGATGGGAACTTTTCTGAATTCAAAGGAGAATGGGGGAGAAGAGCAGGGGTGGAGGATTACCAAAGCTGAACTTTTTGAAAGTACTTTGAGAAAAAACAGAACAAAAGTAAGTCTCTCACTTAAAATTAAATAACAGAATGTAGTCAACAAAACCAGCAAATTTTTTAATGTCTGCCTTTTCCTGATTATGCTTTTTAAAGCAAAATGGGATCCTTATATGAGTGATTTAAAATATATCCAATCCTATAGCAGTTATTCTAAACAACAACAACAGCAACAACAAAAATAGTGGTCATTACATCTAATACCCTTCCTGTCACATTTCCTTATTGTGTGATTCACAGTTTCCAAGTCCAGATCCTTAGGATATTTCTTTCATGCCTTAAACTTCCATGTACTTGCCTAAAGATCAGTTTCTCCAAATTTAGTTTCATAGATACAGTTTGGTAAGGAGCTATGATTATTGTGCTTGGAAAAGGCAAGGTTTGCAAAGTTAAGCAGTTTTTTCCCCCTTTGTTATTATATTATAGAACTTCTCAGAGCCCATTCTGAATTTTCACACATAGGAGGTAAATATTTTTATCCTTGTTTCATTTTTAAAGGGAAAGTTCATGGTAGCAGTGTTTTGGGAAGCATAATGGAAATTCTGTTCTTTATTGAAAGTCCACAATACGTGGACCTAGAAATAGCAGTTGATCTTCAAACTTTGCATAGATAGCTACTGCTGCCTCTCTTCTATGCTGCTTTTTAGAGTTGCTTTCCGCTAGAGAAAGGAAATGGTAGTTGCTCAGTCCTATCTGCCTCTTTGTGACCTCATGGACTGTAGCCTGCCAAGTTCCTCTAGCCATGGAATTCTCCAGACAAGAATACTGGAGTGAGTAGAAGATCCCTTCGTTAGGGGATCTTCCTAACCAACCCAGGGACTGAACCCGGGTCTCCCCCACTGCAGGCAGACTTTTTAGAGGGAAGTATGGCAGCTATGCCCCTGGAGAAGAAAATGGCAACCCACTCCAGTATTCTTGTCTGGGAAATCCCATGGACAGAGGGAGCCTGGTGGGCTACTGTCCAAGGGGTCGCAAAAGAGTTGGACATGACTTAGCAACTAAACAACAAACAACAATGGCAACCATTATCCCTTCTCAAACATACACAACTTGCTCTCTGTGAACTGCTTCTTCTTCCCCGAGGATCCAAAAGCCCAGAAATATTAAAAAGCATGTTCTCTTTAGTGGAAGTTTGAGAGCGCTTCTCTTAAAGTCAAGGACCTACAACAGAGAGACTTTTTTTTTTTTTGAAGTCTGTTAGCATCAGTTGGTAACATTGTGACATCCAACTTGTTACTTAACCTTTTGAGACTCAGTTTTCCCAACTATAGGGGGAAAATTACATCTATGACACAAAGGTATGTAGGAGTCCATGATGTAGCGGTTTCCCTCTTAGTATATCTATACACACCCAGTACGATAAAGATGCTGTTTTCTTCTCTTCTTTTCCCCTCCATCTCCTGAGTGTCTCAGGGCATTGTGTATTACTGGATTGATTCTCCAGGAACCTGGATCAATATTAGAACATGAATTTCTCACTGGATAATGTCTTTGCAAATACTACCTTATCAGGTTATGTGTGAAAAAAAAAATCCAGTAAACTGGACAATGGAAATTGAATGAAGAAGTCAGACAGTCAAAACAAGATCTTTGTTTCCAAGGAGCTCAGAGTTGAAAATATTTGTAGCAAAATGCAGTTCATGATACTCAAAGAAGAAGAAATTTAAAGGAAGGGCTATACAATTTCAGGGAGGGGTAAAATGAGGGTGTGAGACTTGAACTGTGAATTCTTAAAAGGATACAGTCTTCCCATGCAATCTCCAAGGCTGATGAAGAGTTTGAGGGTATTGATTGAGCACATTTTAACTCTATTGTGCTTTTCCAGTAGGCACATTTTGGGTAAATATTTC
Source organism: Ovis canadensis (assembly GCF_042477335.2). Lineage (NCBI taxonomy): Eukaryota > Metazoa > Chordata > Mammalia > Artiodactyla > Bovidae > Ovis > Ovis canadensis. The sequence continues at coordinate 41,614,056 of NC_091253.1, read as the reverse complement.
TGCCCCTGAAGCATAGTGAACTTCTGGGTGGTCTAGATAAGAGTTCTTAGCATGAACGGTGTCATCCATGACAGAAGAGAGGGAGGTTGTGGGGCAGGGTGGGGAGGGCCAGAGAAACGGTAATATGACCAAGGCACCTCTAAGATTATAACTATACACCAGCCCCTTTGCCAAAAAAGAAAGGACAGTGGCCTCAGAGATCCTAACCACTCCTTCCGTGTCACTGTTTTTCTTCTTTATCTGGTTTCCCACACATGGGGCATGTAAGTAATGTCACAGGGAAAAGTTTGGCTAACACCAGCAACTGGGCTATTTCCTAGATTTAGTTTAAAATATGGAAACAAAACCTTGAAAAACAAAAATTAAAAGACTCAAAACAATGAAGTTTTAGAAGTCTCCTCAAAAATAAGCATTGCTAATTTAATATAACAATATTATGCTTTTAGAATTTGAGCCATGACATATGGTGCTGAGAGTAGATGCCAAAACTATGAAAAGCCCTGCTGTTCACCCAGTGGTCACTAGAGGGGGTGGTAGCACGCAGAGAGTCTTCAGTCCCTAGGCAAGCAGCTCATCCTTCAATAGAGCAGCTTTCCCACCTCCTCCAGCGGTCAGAGCTCTTCGTTGCCATGGGAATCCCTAAACAAGGGGTAAATATGTCGACAATAGCCATAGACAATTTTATTTTTCATCCCTTTTTTAGCGCATGGCAGTCTCGGAGCACTCCATCTGCAGTGTGACGTTGCTCACTGGCCTGTTAAGTCTGGGTAGCACAACCCATCCGTTATTGCTAAATGGTATCACAGCACGCAGCTCTCTTCACACACTGCGGTGCATTGTAAAGGTCCCTGCTCTATGGAGAGAGGGGAAAAAAAAGCTCTTTTTTCCCTCCCTCTTTTCCTTAGCTTTCTCCCCCTTCCAAGTGCAGCTGAATCTTCAAATGTGGGTAACTCCTGAATCTGTCTGTATCAGGCTGGTAGATGCTCTCTGCGATTAAGCACAGAGAAAGAACTGGAAAAGAGGGCATCCGATTTATTCTTTGGCACTCGAAAGTAGATGTTTGAGGTGACTAGATTATGTTTAAAATTAACTGACTTACTAAGAGATATTCCTTTAAATGGAGTCTGTGGTAGCATTAAGGCCAACATTATCAATGCCTGTGCCCTAATTGAGCATGTATCAAGACAGTCCCCTTTGTAGGAAATAGTTATCAGCCATTTGGAAGACTCCCAGCCAGGGATGTAAGTTAAGCAGGGAATGGGACTCTATTAATAGAGTCAGGCACGACTAAGGCAGCTTAGCACACAGGCAGGCAGTGGACTCTATTAACAGTAGCAAGTTGTCTAGCAAATTATTATCTCTGCCTTTCCACAGTTGTGTTCATCACTTACTATGTACCTGCTAGGTGTTAGACACTGTCGTGGATGTAACTGTTAGCAGAGACGACCTTATTCGTGAGATGCTCACAGTTAAGGGAGCTTTCGCCCCCTGAGAACTGGACCGGACCCAAGGGGAAACTAAGGTTGCTATGGCAGTTAACACAGGTTCATAACTCACAATTAGATCCCTCCTTTCCCCCAGTCCCTCTTCTCACTTACATAGGAAGAACTCTCTCACAGGATGATGGGGAGGAGAAACAGATCTTTGGACCTGGTTCCTTGAGGTCAGGAACCAAATCAGCTGGTTCACAGAAGTACCCATGGTGGATATGCCTGTGTGTGGCCCGCGAAAGCACTTCTAAATTTGTGCTCCCCAAATGAAAACATGGAGGGAGAGATGAGTGAAATATATTTCCCAGGTGGTGCAGTGGTTAAAACACACACACACACACACACACACACACACACACACACAAATCCTCCTGCCAACGCAGGAGACGCAAGAGATGTAAGTTCAATCCCTCGGTCGGGAGGATCCCCTGAAGTAGGAAATGGCAACCCACTCCAGTATTCTTCCCTGGAAAATTCCATAGACAGAGGAGCCTGATGGGCTACAGTCCATGGGGTCTCAAAGAATCAGACATGACAGAGTTCACAAGCAAGCAGGTGAATGGAATAATAAAATGGATGAGGATTCTTGGTGGATATGTTTAAAATGGAAAAATGATGATTGCTTACTACATCACAGAATACCAAATCTGCATAAATAATTTTTAAAAATCCAACATTGTCTTTAATTTTTGTTCCATCTCCCAAGTTCTATCTTTCCCTGAGCTAAAATTTCTTTTATTACTCTCAATATCAGAATATTTAAATCAAATCAAACAAATAGTCATTTTTAGGGTGGTAAAAATTCATGTGTAAATTATTAGGAAGGAGAAAGGAAATGAAGTAATCATGGTCCAGTTTCTGGGAGGGGTATTCCAAAGGCCATCCCTGTAGAGAATTGTGGGCCTTTCCTTGAATCTTTCATTGACGACTTGGGTTCCTGGCACATGGGAAATTCCCATCTCCATCTGCAATTTCCCAGAGGACATGTCCCTGAGAGCTTCAAGGACATACAACTGAGAAGAGTGGAGGGACCCCTGGATTGTAAGGCATTATCATCCAGACATTGGGGAATGCCACTATGATGATGTTGGCCAGTGTTGGCTTCTCCCCAAAAGGGCCTGAGAGTGTCTGCTTAACTGGAAACATACTCTGCAGTTACAGACCTTTCCCCAAATGGTTCTTGTTTTGTGATTCAGCATATGAGTCATTTGGTTAATAACAACTTCCTTTCTGTCCCAGACACCCCCTGGGAAATTTGGATCTCTTCTGATCTGGGGAGGAATCCTTGGGTCAGTTGCTAAGGCTGCTGGTTTGAGGTTACTTGTCAGTGAAGTGGAGATAATGGAGGCTTGCTGTAGCTGAGTGAACAGCAGAGAAGCTGGTAGTATTACGGTCAGAAATCATCAGACTTTGGCATCAGAATGAAATGATTGCAGAAGAATGTTATGCTGTTATCTACAAAAAATAAGCATAGGTGATTGTTCAGAGTGGAAGAATCCATTCACCCATCATACAGGTCATGGACTTTGCCTCCCAGCATCCACTCCACACCATCTTGATTACGTAGTAACCCTAGGGTTGAGGTAGAAAGGACCCACGTCAAGTTCTGGGGGTGGTTCTTGAGTGTGTAAGCTCTTCCTTATCTGTCTTGCTACAATGCTCAGTTTAGGAATGTACACTTAACCAGGTCAAGGCATTAACTTTGTACTAGGAAAACCAGGTCATTCCCAGAAGGGTGTAGCTGGCAAGAATTCCCTGAGTTGAGGACTTTATGGATACAGAAGAGCATGTGGGTAGCTCTAGGAACTGTGGACAGCAAGGATTTGACTACCTGGGAAGCTGAGCCTTTTAAAAAATTTATTTGTTTGTTTTAATTGGAGGCTAATTACTTTACAATATTGTGGTGGTTTTTGCCATACATAGACATGAATCAGCCATGGGTGCACATGTGTTCCCCATCAAGAACAAGAACCCCCTTCCCATCTCCCTCCCCATCCCATCCCTCAGGGTCATCCCAGTGCACCAGCCCTGAGCACCCTGTCTCATGCATTGAACCTGGACTGATGATTCGCTTCACACATGATAATATACATGTTTCAATACTACCCTCTCAAATCATCACACCCTTACCTTCTCCCACAGAGTACAAAAGTCTGTTCTTTACATCTGTGTCTCTTTTGCTCTCTAGCATATAGGGTCATTGTTACCATCTTTCTAAATTCCATATATATGTGTTGCTGTTGCTGTTGCTGCTGCTGCTGCTGCGAAGTCACTTTAGTTGTGTCTGACTCTGTGTGACCCCATGGACAGCAGCCCACCAGGCCCCTCTGTCCACAGGATTCTCCAGGCAAGAATATGGGAGTGGATTGCCATTTCCTTCTCCAATATATGCGTTAGTATACTGTATTGGTGTTTTTCTTTCTGACTTACTTCACTCTGTATAATAGGCTCCAGTTTCATCCACCTCATTAGAACCAATTCAAATGCATTCTTTTTAATGGCCGAGTAATATTCCATTGTGTATATGTAGCACAGCTTTCTTATCCATTCCTCTGCTGATGGACACCTAGGTTGCTTCCATGTCCTGGCTATTATAAACAGTGCTGCGATGAACATTGGGGTACATGTGGTTCTTTCAATTCTGGTTTCCTTGGTGTTTATGCCCAGCAGTGGGATTGCTGGGTCGTATGGCAGTTCTATTTCCAGTTTTTTAAGGGATCTCCACACTGTTCTCCATAGTGGCTGTACTAGTTTGCATTCCCACCAACAGTGTAAGAGGGTTCCCTTTTCTCCACACCCTCTCCAGCATTTGTTGTTTGTAGACTTTTTGATAGCAGCCATTCTGATGGATGTGAGAAGGCACCTCATTGTGGTTTTGATTTGCATTTCTCTGATAATGAGTGATGTTGAGCATCTTTTTATGTGTTTGTTAGCCATCTGTATGTCTTCTTTGGAGAAATGTCTGTTTAGTTCTTTGGCCCATTTTTTGATTGAGTCATTTATTTTTCTGGAATTGAGCTGCAGAAGCTGCTTGTATATTTTTAAGATTAATTCTTTGTCAGTTGCTTCATTTGCTATTATTTTCTCCCATTCTGAAGGCTGTCTTTTCACATTGCTTGTAGTTTCCTTCATTGTGCAAAAGCTTTTAAGTTTAATTAGGTCCCATTTGTTTATTTTTGCTTTTATTTCCATTACTCTGGGAGGTGGGTCATAGAGGATCTTGCTGTGATTTATGTCAGAGAGTGTTTTGCCTATGTTTTCCGCTAAGAGTTTTATAGTTTCTGGTCTTACATTTAGATCTTTAATCCATTTTGAGTTTATTTTTGTGTATGGTGTTAGAATGTGTTCTAGTTTCATTTTTTTTACAGGTGGTTGACCAGTTTTCCCAGCACCACTTGTTAAAGAGATTGTCTTTTCTCCACTAGCTGAGCCTTAGAATAAGCTCACAGGATGAAAAGGGAGGTGGAAAGAACTAGTAATAGCAGCAAGCTCCTGGGTGAAACCAAAGACCATTCTTCTGTTGCATTTTTTTAATATAACCTGAGATATTTATTTTATTACTTAAACTGCTTTGAGTTGAATTTTCTATTACTACTGACAGAAAGAATGCCTACTGATGTTATTAAGTAACTGTTCATTCAGTTATTTATTCTATAAATACTTACTGATTATCTACTATGTTCAAGGCTTAAAGACAGAGATTAGTCCTTTCCCTCCAGGAGGACACGATATACCTAAAAGGCAAACATATAAATGGATAATGAATGTGAAGCATAGTCAATGCTAAATCCAGGCAAACATATACAAGATATGGTAGGATCAAGGTGGAAGAACCCTCACATTTGCTTTCGGAAGCTGTCAGGGGAGCTTTGGGCAGGAGATGCCACCGGAGGTAACTATTAGAGTAAGATCTGGAAACAAGACAAGTGAGGGCAATCCAGGAAGAGAGACACATATCTACAAAGAAATTCAGGCAAAGAAGACATAGCTTATTTGATGGAAAGGAAAGGAAAGGAAAGTGAAGTCACTCAGTCGTGTCCGACTCTTTGCGACCCCATGGACTGTAGCCTACCAGGCTCCTCTATCCATGGGATTTTCCAGGCAATAGTACTGGAGTGGATTGCCATTTCCTTCTCCATTGGATCTTCCCAACCCAGGGATGGAACCCAGGTCTCCCGCATTGTAGACAGATGCTTTACCGTCTGAGCCACCAGGGAAGTCCATAGAAAAAGTGAAAGTGAAGTCGCTCAATCATATTCGACTCTTTGCGACCCGATGGACCGTAGCCCACCAGCTTCCTCTGTCTGTGGGATTTCCCAGGCAAGAATACTGGAGTGGGTTGCCATTTCCTTCTCCAGGGGATTTTCCCCACCCAAGGATAGAACCCAGGTCTCCGGCATTGCGGGCAGATGCTTTACCGTCTGAGCCATATTTGACGTAGGTAGAGTGTAAAAAGAAAGGAAACAGAGTGACCATAGACGAGGCTAGAAAAATGGCCAGGGATAAATACTAAGGAACTCGTTATTCAAGGTAGAAGGTTTTGTCTAGCTTTCTTATAACGGAGACCAAAAAGAATTTTGACCAGAGCTTTCATTTTAAAACCATATAGTTTGTGAATACTTGGTCCCAGTATGATGGAAAGCAGTGAAACATCATGGTAAAAATTATGGACTATAGAGTAAAACTCCTTGGTTTTAAATCCTGATTCTGCTCTCTCCCAGTGCCTAGGTTTTCACATCTGAAAAATGGGTGCAACAGAGTTGTAAGGTTTGAAGAGGAAGTTCTTAGTACAGAGGCAGGCGTGTGGTATACTTAAAATACACAATTTTTTAAATCCAACGTTCCCCTTACTGATTTCAGTTTCTAAGAGTGCTATGAATAAGTTCTTTTTGTCATGATGAACAAATGAAGGTCTGGAAAAAGTTGCCATCTAGCTAATTTGTTATACAGTGTGCAGTCTCAGACCTGAGACTTTAAAAGTTGGGCATCCATTATTTTGTGCAGTTAAGTGAACTCTTTGTCCAGGCTGTTTATTTGTAGTCTGGCTATTTTTGTATCTCTGGAGCAATGAGTGCATACCCATAGGTAGGCTAGCCCATGTAAAGATAAATGTACTATACCTTTTCCCCCCAAATAAAACATCTCCATACATTAAAGTTAAGGTCAAAGATAAAGATGTAGTCAGAGGTTTGCAGTAGTAGAGTAGGAGGTCCATGATAGCTCATAATAATTCCATGAATTAAACAAAATGTGTTGTCTATGTAAAATTTTGCCTGAATGGAAATGCTTAACCTTAATATAAGCACATGTTGGATTTCCCTGGTGGCTCAGACTGTAAAGTATCTGCTTGCTATGTTGGAGACCTGGGTTCCATCTCTGGGTCGGGAAGATCCCCTGCAGAAGGGATCCCCACTGCAGTGTTCTTGTGGGGCAGGCTACAATCCATGGGGCCATAACGAGTCAGGCACAACTGAGCAACACACACACACAGGCATATGCCAGGTGTAGCTGATATTCTCCTGGTGTCCACATCAGTATGACCACACTGGCTGTGTATTAAGTATCTTTCCGGAAGTCAAGCATTCTCTGAGTAACCAAGTGTTGAGCCATAGTACATATTAAATATTTTGAATATTATCCTTGCAACTAAATGTTGCCACTCTTTATACCAAAAACTCAGATAGAAAGGGTATATAACTGGTAGGCAGAAACAGTGGCTAAATCAGTAGTAGTTATACGGGAATTGAGTCCAGAGGAATAAAATTCAACAAATCCCAGATGAAGCATATGAAAAGACAGCAGTAGCAACAATGTAATTCTATGAGGAGTGCATCAGTTTCCCAAAGAGCCAGACAAACCTAGATATTCATCCCACTTGATCTTTCTAACTGAAAATTCTTGCAAGTTGCTTAACTTCCCTGAGTCTCTGTTTAGATGAAGATTCCAGCAATGATTCTGACCACAAAGAGTTGGTGGGAAGATTAAAAGACATTATCATCTCATATGAAATGTGGCATAAAGAATGAGTAAAAATGATATCTGTTATTACTGGTTTCTGACCAGCAAGACTGGGAAGATATAATTTTATAAATTTATGACTTATTCAAGCAAGAAACACAGGTTATGGGTATCTCCTAAAATATACCTGCTACTCAAGAAGTTTTTAAAACTTTCTAAGAAATATTTCTAGGACTAGCTTATTTGATCTTAGTAAAATACAATATTCAGGAGTGATATAGTGCTATTTCAGCAAGCCATTGAGATTAAATTTTGAGCAAATGGGAGCAAACATGAACTCCAGTACATTTCATTTTATGCTTATCATTGTATCCCCAGACCCGGCACAGTGTCCTGTACCAAATGCTCGGTGAATCAGTGAATGCTCGGTGAATCTGTGTTGAATGCATGAATACACGGGTGGTCTGTAACTGACTAGTACTGGATTTCAAGCACTGCTTAGAAGATATAAGTGTTCTTTTCTTGGAATGATTTCAGCCTCATTTTAACATCCTTGTTGTTGTTGTTAAGTCTCTAAGTCATGTCCGACTCTTAGCCACCCAATGGCCTATGTAGTCTGCTAGGCTCCTCTGTCCGTGGGACTTCCCAGGCAAGAATACTGGAGTGGGTTGCCATTCCCTTCTCCAGGGGATCTTCTGGATCTAGGAGTTGACTTCCTGTCTCCTGCACTGGCAGGTGGCTTCTTTACCCCTGAGCTACCAGGGAAGCCCTTACCTTCCTTACTCTTACCATTTTCCCATCTAATTCTGCCTTGTGATATGATTATTGTATTCTTGTCTTATATCCCATATGGAGTTAAGCTCCTGAAATTAGATCTTGTGTCTTACTTTCTTTTTTCTAAAAAAAAAAAAATTGAATGGACAATTGATTCTTAGCAAATGTGTGCTGCATGTTGAAGTAACGTATGAAATATTGTATTCAGTTTTAAGATGAGAAGTGCGGGGCTGGAAGAAGCACAAGCTGGAATCAAGATTGCTGGGAGAAATATCAACAGCCTCAGATATGCAGATGACACCACCCTGATGGCAGAAAGTGAAGAGGAACTAAAAAGCCTCTTGATGAAAGTGAAAGAGGAGAGTGAGAAAGTTAGCTTAAAGCTCAACATTCAGAAAAGTAAGATCATGGCATCTGGCCCCATGACTTCCTAGGAAATAGATGGGGAAACAGTGGAAACAGTGTCAGACTTTATTTTTTTGGGCTCCAGAATCACTGCAGATGGTGACTGCAGCCACGAAATTAAAAGACACTTACTCCTTGAAAGGAAAGTTATGACCAACCTAGATAGCATATTCAAAAGCAGAGACATTACTTTGCCAACAAAGGTCCGTCTAGTCAAAGCTATGGTTTTTCCTGTGGTCATGTATGGATATGAGAGTTGGACTATGAAGAAAGCTGAGCGTCAAAGAATTGGTGCTTTTGAACTGTGGTGTTGGAGAAGACTCTTGAGAGTCCCTTGGACTGCAAGGTGATCCAATCTGTCCATTCTAAAGGAGATCAGTCCTGGGTGTCCATTGGAAGGACTGATGCTGAAGCTGCAACTCCAATACTTTGATCACTTCATGTGAAGAGCTGACTCAGTGGAAAAGACCCTGATACTGGGAGGGATTGGGTGCAGGAGGAGAAGGGGATGACAGAGGATGAGATGGCTGGACGGCATCATGGACTCAACGGACATGAGTTTGAGTGAACTCCAGGAGTTGGTGATGAACAGGGAGGCCTGGAGTGCAGTGATTCATGGGGTCACAAGGAGTTGGACACAACTGAGGGACTGAACTGAACTTAAGATGATGACCTCCAATGGGTGTATCCACTAAGACCATGTCATTTCTGTATTTGAGACAAGATACCTGCTTTCAGTTTCAGTGGCTCTCCAGTGCTTCAGCTTTTGGACTGGCATGGAGAGTGACTCAGTTCTCAGAGTCATACATCTCAAAGTTCTGATCATAATAGTCATCTGTTCTGAATCACGCTAGCCTTGGCTGCCTTCCCACAGTCTACCAGCATCCACAACGGGACAGTCTTCGTGGCTTACCAGTCAATCCCTTGCCCAGCATTTGCCTCCTGTGAATTGTACCATCTGAATCATAAAGAGCATCTTGCCTGCTTCCATTTACAGTGATGGAGCCTTGCCATGGAGTGGCAGCTCTTATAAAATATGTAGTCAGTACAAAGGGCATACAGCAATGCAGGACTGCTGGAAGGTAAGAAAGAAAGCACTTCACTTGGCTGAAATGACATTCAGAATCGCATCTGAAACCCTAGCCATGTTCTTGGCCTTCCTCCCTCCTGGTATATCCATTCAACAAAGGACATTCACTCAGAGATGTGATGAATGGAGAGGGTTCCACATCCCAACACAGCAGAATCTTGTGAACTGCTCACATGGAGTTCGTGACAGACACCTGTTTTGCGGTAGTTAGTGAATACAAAATCTCACAAAAGAAAATGGGATGAGCCAAAGGATCTGATCTCATGTTCTGGCTTGCTGATGATCTTGTCTACATCTCTGCTTTTTTACTTTTCTTTCTCAGATACTGCCTCTGTCAATGTCTTTTCTTCTCAGAATAAATTCCCTGCTTCTTGCTATATCTTTGGATAGGAAAATGTCTCTTTTGGAAGTTCCACAAGCATATGAAGGCAATTTCTAACACTTTTATGTATTCTCTTGGACAACCAGGAAGTTTCCATTATGCTAAAGTGAATTTGCATCATAACTCTAAACAAGCTGTGGAGGAAGAAGGGGAGTTTCATCCTGCCATTTACTCATTAAGAAAATCAGAGGGTAAATTATTGCCCATTCTAACCAGATTCAAAGAGACTTGGTTATTTTTTCATTTTCCATTTCATCTAGGAACAGTATGTTTACAGTTAATCTGAGTTATACATGAGAACACTAAAGTAGCTTTAAAGGATGCAAACCAGGAAAAGTTGTGATGCCTAGTAGATTATCTGTATTTTATATAATGTTTTATTGAAATGAAATTTTATCATCTCTTCCTATAATCTTATCTTGCATTCCTCTTCACCCTATTTATTCCCATAAGTAAAATACGTGGTTATTGTAAAAAAAAAATTATGATATAAGGAGAAATAGGAAGATCAGCAGAGGACTAACAGGGTTTTGTGACTTTGAATAGTATTTTCAACATTTTGGTCAACAAGTAGCTTTGAACCTTGAGTTAAGAAGTAGAAAATTTCAGGCTATAATGCTTCCTAGCCTTCAAATTATCATAAACAGTGCTTGAGCAGTGCCAAGAAAGTTATGCCTTTAAATGGTCTAACTTCTTCAGTATATTTTATTTTTATATGGAATAAGTCTTTTTCCTGATGTGTAAGAGGAGTTCTGGGGTATAGGACAGAATCTGAGAAGACAAAACAGAGTAAGTAGGATTGACTCTGGTTTCTCTGATTTTTGGCCTGCCTTCTCAGTCCAAATGATGAAGGACCTCCTTTTCAATAATAGAAGGAAATATAGGGGTCAATGTGACTACTGGGGTACTTGGACTATGTTTAGAGCAACAATTCAAATAATTTTGGTGCACAGTATTATCTGATGCTGCCTTATAATGGATGCCACTGAAACAGATTCTGATATGGGAAAAAAGTTTATGAGGCAGCAGTCTGGGGAGACATAGCTGTAAGGAAGTGAGTAATGTGGGAATTAGCAGGGAAAAAACTGGCCCACAGTGCAATTGGAGCTGAGACTTCAGCAGAGCCCATGGTGAGTTCTGTAACTGGGGTGACCCTTCAGATGGTCTCAAATTGAGGCAAGTTGAGAAAGCCTTTGTTTCCCTCCTTCAGCTAGTAATTTGCTTCATGCCAAGCTACCGGCATGCCAAGTTCTTGGAGGGTCAAAAAATTGGAAGAGGCTGAGAGCAGTTACCAATAAACATAGCAACTGTGCATGATCAGTAGCCAAAAATATTACCACTTGGGTGGGGGGTGGGGGAAGGGAGATAGGTGCATTGGCCTTAAAGAAGGGATTTGGAGCACTAGCATATTGATACTGGAGCAGTGATTCTTAGAGTTTAGTACCCAACTAAACAGCATTTGCATCACCTAGAAATATGTTAGAAATGCAAGTTCTCAAGACCTACCCCAGATCTACCGAATCAGATATTCTGGGGGTGGGGCAGAGCAGTTTGTGACTCAACAAGTCTGCCTGGTGATTCTGATGTCCATTAAAGTTTGAGAACTGACGTGTCTGTCATGGGCACCCAGCGAAAGTGCATCAGAAAAAATTTTTTTTCATCATCAGAATAAATTTTTTGTATGTGTGTAGACCTTTCTTTCTGATAAAATTGGTCTGATTTCTGCATCTGTTTTTTTGTGTTACTTTACAGACTGAAAAATCAGACATGATTTAAGACTTCAGTCAGTTGGATTATGATGGCCAATTGTCACAATATCACAGTGTCAGGAAAATGTGGAATGGTAGTCTCTGTCATGCTGTGGGAGCTCACCCAAGAGAAACAGCTTAGAGGAGTGAGTGAAAAAGACAAACAGAGGTGCCGACACCATCTGTGTGCTTTCTCGTAGGAGACTGTGAAAGTTCGACATCGTGAAAACCTCTGACTTGCGTTGGCATGAATTTAGATAGGTACTAAATGTCTAGGTTTTGCTTCTGAGAAGAAAACAAATACAGTTTTCCTGTTCTTCTAGAAAATTTATACAAACATTGATTGGCCATGAAGATAACGCCAATAGCCAAAGGGGGGGAAATAATGCCAAATGGTAAATGATATGGTATTTACAAAGTGTGGATTGTCTATAAACCATGAAAATCAGAACATGTTTTTAAAATGAACAAAACAGGAAACTAAAGATGAAAGTGCTTATTCATTAAATCTTGTTTCAGAGTTCAGTTACAAAGTTCACTGCAAATCTGGTATCCTTGCCTCTAAATGTGATTCAGAATGCCCATGTTTTAGAAAGCTCAGATGTGCTGTGAGTAAACCTTAGATACTGCTTCAGTTTATCCAACTTAGGTTTCTGTATCTACTTCTAAGAGTTCTATTAGAAAAAAAATCAAGCCTAGGGACAAAGGCGCTCTTGAGCTTCTCCCATCCCATCTTGATCACCAGTTTGCCATTTGCATTACCACCCCCTGTGTTGTTCACCTAACTCCCCTTCTTTGGAATGGCAAATGTCTAAGCATACAGACTCAACAATAAAAGGCTTAATCCCCTCTTCTTTTCAAATAGCATTTGGACTTCATTTACTTTTCCAACTACAGCTCAGTTATTGAGTGGGCTCTTGCAGCTTCCAAAAACCACTTTTATTTTGTGAGTGGGAGGCTTGGATAACCAGGAATGCTTAATTAAATGCAATATATTTTTCCAGTGAATCCCCTATGGTGTACTCATTTTTAACAGCATTTTAAGCTTCTTTAACTGTAGGACAACTGGTCTTGAATTGACTAGCAGACAGACTCATCATAGAGGCATAGTAACTCTGCTAAGACCAAAGATGCTCTCCAGGGGCTCTTCACATGTTGTATTTTTCCCTCTTGGGGTCTCAATAAGTTGGGGAAAATGAAAATGTTCTCACTGCATGGAGGCTCTGTTATAAACTTCAGTCTTAAGAGCTATTCAGTTCATGTCACAGAAATCCCCTTGAAATACTAAATTCTGGAATCCTCTACTAGTGAGAAAATAACAGCCCATGACTGATACTTTTTTTCCCCTGAGACTTTTAAATGAAATGATTAACTTTCCAATACATTTGAAGGACTTCCTAAAAGGAGGAATCTTCATGTTTATCTCAAGGAGAAGCTGTTCGAGTACCTTTCATATGATGGCTCAAATTCCATTGACTGGAAGGAAGCTGCCTTTTCATTATTGTGCTATAAACAGAATAATGCTAGTTAATTATTTCAGAGTTAGTGTTAGTTAACATTTGTCCAGTGCCAGTGTTGACCTTGATATTTCGAGAAAAACTAGATGACAGTCCCATTAGTTTCTTTATGAAGTGAAAATCGTCTAAGTCACATGGTGATGAAATGTATACTAATTTAACTTGGTGCCTTCAAAAATTGTTTAGAAGCAGGTTACTTGAAAATGTGAGTAGAAAGATACATTAAATACCATTATTAGTATAGTCTATGAAGAGGTTTTTTGTTTAATATTGTCCTGTGACTGTTTAGGAGAAAGGTCATGCATGTGAAAAGTGCTCTGTAACTTTTGCCTATGTTACACGAGGCAGCATAGCTTACAGGTTATAAGCACAGACTCACCTGTACCCCTTCGTGCATGGAATTGTGAGGCTACCCCATTCACCGGCTGTGTGACCTTGAGAAAGTCACTTAATCTCTCTGTATTATTTTTTATCCTTCTGAAAAAATGGGAAATAGTCAAATAGCTACCTCATTGAGTTATTATGAGAATTAAATGTATTATAGGAGCTGTACCAGTGCCTGGCACATTGTGAGTGCTGCACAAATGTTAGCTTTTATTATTCTATCATGATCACATTGTGGCAGAAGCAATGCTGTGATGCTCTTTACACCACCTGCTCTTCCATGACACCAGGAAGGCAATATTTTCTAGCATCCTTTGCAAGAAAGTTATTGCCATATGACTGAATTCTGGCAAAGGCAATGTGAGTGAAAATGATATCATTTCCAGTCTGAAGCTTGTATAATGTCAGGTTGCCTTCTTGATTCTTCTTCCCCTTTCCCAGCATGGAACCAATGTATTATGATGGTTCTGTTGTAAAAACTGACTGCTCATTCATCACCAAAACACCTGTTGATAAGAAAAAACTAAGTTCATTGCTTACTCTCATAAAAGAGACCACCTCACAGTCACAATTCAATAGTCCAGGGTTGGTGAAAACAGCAAGGTAAGGATTTTGAGGCAAAGGAGTAAAAAAAAACTTAGGTCATGCTGATACTTGACCTGTATCTGTTGATACTTTCCATTGAATTGTTGATGGGCTTTGGGAAAGTTCCTGTAATGAACAATCAAACCATTTGCTTTCCTGGAGTAGGAGTGGAAGAATAAAGAAATGCTAATGATAATAGTGAAATATCAAAGTCAACATAATTTAACAGCGAGGGGTGATTGTGTTCTCAGTGTCCAGGCTCAGTCTGTGGGTAGATGGTTTGATTCTCAGTGGCATCACAGATGGAGCAAACCTGGATCTCAGAGTCATTGGATGGAAGAGATTCTGCTAACTGGCATCATAATTAAGGTGAGCAAGAAATAAGTTTTTATTTTACCAAAATGATAGATCTGGGGACTTCCCTGGTGGTGCAGTGATTGAGTCTGCCTGCTGGTACAGAGGACATGGATCTGGGAAGATTCCACATGCTGCAGGCCATCTCGCCACAGCTACTGAGCTCACTCACTGCAACTACTGAGCCTGAGCTCTAGAGCTCCATGCTGCAACTGCCAAGCCCGCGAGCCTTAACTGCTGACACCTGCATGCCCTGGAGCCCGTGCTCTGCCACAAGAGAATTCACCGCAGAGAGAAGCCCACACACCGCATCTAGAGAGCAGCTCCCGCTCTCAGCAACTAGAGAAGCAAGCGCAGGAACCATGCTTCAGATCCAGTGCAGTCAGAAATAAGTGAATAAATCATTTTAAAAATGCTTCAGGATTTTATTTATTTCCATTTTTGTCTGTGCTGGGTCTTTGTTGCTGTGCATGGGCTTTCTTCAGCTGCGGCTAGTAGGGGCTTACTTTCTACTTGTGGTGCGTGAGCTTCTCTTTGCAGTGGTTTCTGTTGTCCCAGGCTCTGTAAGTACGGCTCCGTGGTTTGGTTGTGCTGCAGCATGTGAAATCCTGCTGGACCAGGGTTTGGCCCATGGCCCCTGGGTTGGCAGGTGGATTCTTAACCGCTGGACCACCAGGAAAGTCCAATAAATAAATAAATTAAAAAAAAATAAAATGATAGATTTTGGAGTCTAGCCTAAATTATCTGGATGTGTGTATATATATATATATATATATATACACACATATATACATACATATCATATGAAATAGTATATATGAGTGAAAAATGAAAACAAATGCAGGATATTGTTATGTGCTGGAGAGTTTATATGCCTCTGTGGAGGTAGCAAAGGACTGAAGCATAATATGACTTCAACATACCTGTTAAACTGGCAGGATTCACAAAACCCAAAAATCTCCACAAGCGAGAACTTTCAAAGACACGTTGAGAGAGCGAATTAGATTTGTGTGATTTTGTCTTTCTATCTGTTAATGCTAACTTCATGACCACTTACTTCACTTACTGCAACTTCCCAAATGGAGGTCATAGGCTCACCTACAGAGTTAACTAAGGAGTTCTTAAAGGATTATCAGCAGCGTGCATAAATTTAAAATGTAGTGGCTGCCTATTTATAGCTACAAATTCATCTTCCTTAAATTATTGGAACCAAGGAGCTCTTACAGGCTCTCCTAATTAACTGATAATAAAGTATTTCTCACTACTATGTCTAAAGGGAATGCATGATAAAACTATACTAACAAAATATTCAAATACTTTAAAGAAATTAGTTTTAAAATTCAGGGCTGGGAACATCACGTGTTTCCTTCATACTTTGGCACCCGGAAATTGTACCCTTAACCCCAGTGCCTGTTAAAGTGGCAGTGTCAGAGTCCAGTGGTGAAGAAGATAAAATAAAATGGGTCTAAAGACAATTCTCAATAGTTTTGTAACAAAATAAATAATGGAGGTGACAGGAAATCCCCTACCTTGTACGTCTGTACTTAGTCGCTTCAGTCATGTCTGACTCCTTGCAACCCCATGGACTGCAGCCTGCCAGGGTCTTCTGTATGTGGGATTCTCCAGGCAAGAATACTGGAGTGGGTTGCAATGCCCTCCTCCAGGGGATCTTCCCTCTCCCCATAAGGGAGCAAACCCACATCTCTTATATCTCCTGCATTGGCAGGTGGATTCTTTACCACTAGTGCCACCTGGGAAGCCCACCCCCTACTTAGTGATAATTGGCATTTTTATCAGTGTTCCATAAATGCATATTGAGTAAAAAAATAACTCACACAGGCTAGTCTGCAAATAGCTGTATTTGCAGGTGCTCTGTGTTTAATGATGACTAAGAAGACAAAATTCTGGATAAAAGCTGAGGGCCTAAGTCTTTGCCTAAACCTAAATGCTTTTGATTTGTTTTCTGTTTTCAATATTTTTGATAAACTCACCTTCCTGTATTCCTGAACAAATAGAAGGACAGCAGTAAAGAAAGGACAAAAATGCAGAGTTTTCTATGAGAATCTCAGACGATCCAAACCCCAATGAAGTCAGGGGTTCTATATAATGCTGGGGGCATTCTTTTGATGTAGATAACTCCTTAGGCAATTAAAATTGGGTGTAACAAAAGTGAAATTTGCATCTGTCTGGCATGGTTGCCTGTGTGTGTCTGACTCCAGTGCTAAGCCAGGAAAGTCTTGGAGAGAAGCGTCACCTCTTCATCAAACTGTTTTCCCACACAGTCTAGTCCCAGGTAGGACCTAAGTAGTTTCACTGTATTGAACTGCAGAGCTGAGTGTGGCAGGCAGACTATTGCTGGCCTGTCCACCCTGCTCTGCACGTCTTATCTGCTCTTGAAGGTGAATGAGAAGGAGAAGCCATTATTCCTGGCTACTGCTGCAAAGAGAAGTGTGGGCAGAGACAGACCAGAGTGGCACAGCGATGCTTTGCTGCTGAGGGCCCTGATACTCAGGAAAATTCTCTTGTTGTGGTATGGTCACTAAGTTATGTCCCACTCTTTGCAACCTTATGGACTGCAGCACACCAGGCTTCCCTGTCCTTCAGTGTCTCCTGGAGTTTGCTCAGACTCATGTCCATTGAGTCAGTGATGCTATGTAATCATCTCATCCTCTGATGCCCCCTTCTCCTGCCCCACCATCTTTCCCAGCATCAGGATCTTTTCCAATGAAAAGAGCTTTGCATCAGGTGGCCAAAGTATTGGAGCTTCAGCTTCAGGATCAGTCCTTCTTAGTGAAACTTTGAGTCATGCCGTGCAGGGCCACCCAAAGTGGACAGGTCATAGTGGAGAGTCCTGACAAAATGTGGGCCACTGGAGGAGGCTAGTGGAGGTGATAGAGTTCCAGTTGAACTATTTTAAATCCTAAAAGATGATGCTGTGAAAGTGCTGCACTCAATATGCCAGCAAATTTGGAAAACTCAGCAGTGGCCACAGGACTGGAAAAGGTCAGTTTTCATTTTAATCCCAAAGGAAGGCAATGCCAAAGAATGCTCAAACTACCACACAATTGCACTCATCTCACACACTAGCAAAGTAATGCTCAAAATTCTCCAAGCCAGGCTTCAACAGTATGTGAGCCATGAACTTCCAGATGTTCAAGCTGGATTTAGAAAAGGCAGAGGAACCAGAGATAAATTGCCAACATCCACTGGATCGTCGAAAAAGCAAGCTAGTTCCATGAAAACATCTACTTCTGCCTTATTGACTATGCCAAGCCTTTGACTGTGTGGATCACAAAAAACTGTGGAAAATTCTGAAAGAGATGGGATACCAGACAACCTGACCTCCCTCCTGAGAAACCAGTATGCAAGTCAAGAAGCAACAGTTAGAACTAGACATGAACAACAGACTGGTTCCAAAACAGGAAAGGAGTACATCAAGGCTATATATTGTCACCCTGCTTATTTAACTTCTATGCAGAGTACATCATGAGAAACGCTGGGCTGGAAGAGGCACAAGCTGGAATCAAGATTGCCGGGAGAAATATCAATAACCTCAGATATGCAGATGACACCACCCTTATGGTGGAAAGCAAAGAAGAACTAAAGAGCCTCTTGATGAAAGTGAAAGAGGAGAGTGAAAAAGTTGGCTTAAAGCTTAACATTCAGAAAACAAAGATCATGGCATCCAGTCCCATCACTTGCTGGCAGATATATGGGGAAACAATGAAAACAGTGAGAGACTTCGTTTTCTTTGGCTTCCAAATCACTGCAGATGGTGACTGCAAAAAAGCTATGACCAACCTAAACAGCATATTAAAAAGCAGAGACATTACTTTACCAACAAAATTCCATCTAGTCAAAACTATGGTTTTTCTAGTAGTCATGTACAGATGTGAGAGTTGGACTAAAAAGAAAGCTGAATACTGAAGAATTCATGCTTTTGAACTGTGGTGTTGGAGAAGACTCTTGAGAGTCCCTTGGACTGCAAGGAGATGCAACCAGTCAGTCCTAAAGGAAACCAGTACTGAATATTCATTGGAAGGACTGATGCTGAAGCTGAAGCTCCCATACTTTGGCCACCTGATGCAAAAAAATGACTCATTGGAAAAGACCCTGATGCTGGGAAAGATCAAGGGCAGGAGGAGGAGGAGACGACAGATGATGAGATGGTTGGATGGCATCACCAGCTCGATGGATGCAAATTTGAATAGGCTCCAAGAGTTGGTGATGGACGGGGAAGCCTGGCATGCTGCAGTCCATGGGGTCACAAATAGTCAGACACAACTGGTTGATTGAACTGAACTGACTGGAGGAGGAGATGGCAAACCACTCTAGAACTCTTGTCTTGAGAACCCCATGACCAGTATGAAAAGGCAAAAAACTCTCCTGAGGTTCCTGTAATCCACATTAGATTTTCAGCAGACCCCTGGAAATCACAGACATGGGTTCCACGGGCAACCAAGACCATCATCATTTTCCTTTAGATATGATAAATTCTTGATGTCAGGAACTCAGGCAGCAGCTTTCCCAACTCCTTCAATATTTGTATCAGCGTTTAATTTCCTGTATTATGTATTGCCACTTGGAATACAATTGAGTTTCTTTTTTCTTTATGAAACTGATATCTGAGGGATAGAGAACCAACAGAAGAATGAATTTGAAGATTCTTCAATGCTATATGTGCCTACATATTATAAGATTAAAAAATACCTTGGTAGTTTCTTGGCTTTCAGCAGAAATGGATAGCTGGTAGCTAGACACTAGTGTTTATACTGTTAGACAATAAGCAGAACAGGCCAAAAGAAGTACAGACCTAAGTGCAGTGATATGCACCTTTCTACCAGCAACTCGCACACAATGATCTTGAAGCCTGCCATTTAAATTCTTCTTGGATTGTCAGTTACCTGAGGAAGGTCTCACAGAGGAAAACAGGATGTTATGTCAACCTGCTAGGCTTCCCTGGTGGCTCGGACAGTAAAGAAGATGTCTGCAATGAAGGAGACCTGGGTTTGATCCCTGCATCGGGAAGATGCCCTGGAGAATGGAATGGCAACCCAGTCCAGCATTCTTGCCTGGAGAATTCCATGGACAGAAGAGCCTGGTGGGCTAGCTAATCAAAGATATTGTCACTGGCACCACCTGGGTGCTTCTTAGAAGCACAGAAACTTGTTTTTTTTGTTTGTTTTTTAATTAGAATCCTAAGGAAATTAGTATATGCATTAATATTGAGAACCACTGCTAGGGAGGATTTGTTAAAACCTAGATTACTGGTCCCACCCCCAGAGTTTCAGATTTCATTTGTTTAGGGTGTGGCCTAGGCATCCGGCTGTTTCAAAGCTCCTCAGGGATTATTCCACTGTGCAGCCAAGTTGGAAAGCCTCTAGAACCTCTTCTGGTAAGGTCTGAAGACCTGCAGGAGATTTGGCATGGCTGGTAAGTTTGCTCTAAAGGAATTTGTTTCCAGGTGCATTTTATCCTAAATAGCTGCACTGAATCCAAGTCCTGGGCTCTTCTACAATGACTGGGATGTTTGGACCTTGGCCAGCATTTTATTGGGTTGCCTGGCTCAGCTAGCATTCCACTGTCTGTTTCCTCCTGAACTCTACGGCTGCAATTTGCTTATTAGCTTCAAAGTAAATGGATGCCCTTTGGAAGTGGGGAGACAGCTTTGTGGTCTAAAGAGCTAGTCTTCCTAAAGAACATAGGGCATTTGTTCCCTGTTCCTGTTGTAAGAAATCACCACCAATTTAGTGGCTTCAAACAACATGAACTTATTACAGTTTTTGGAAGTCAGAAGTCAAAAATGACTTACAAGGCTCAAATCAGGGTGCTATCAGGTGGTGAAAGGCTCCAGCAGAATATCCATTTCCTTGTCTTTTTCAGCATTTAGATGCTGCTAGCATTTCTGGTTTCACGGTCCTTCCTCCATCTCAAAAAATGTCACCCCAACCTCTGTTTTCATTGTCATCTCCTTTTTCTGATTGTGACCCACTTGCCTTCTTCTTACAAAGATCCTGTGATTATATTTGACCCACTGATTAATCCTGGATAATCTTCCTATTCTAAGATCCTCAGTTGAGTCCCAGAGGCAAAGTTACTTTTGCCATGTGAAATAGCATGTTGCTTGGTTTCAGAGATTAGGACATGGACATCTTGGGAGGAGGGGGCATGCTTTTCTATCTACTACACACGGTTAGACTTCCCAGATGGCGCTAGTGGTAAAGAACCCACTTGCCAATGCAGGAGATGAAAGAGACATGGCTTTGATCCCTGGGTTGGGAAGATCCCTTGGAGGAAGGCACGAGAATCCCATGAACAGAGGATCCTGGTGGACTACAGTCCACGGGGTCGCAGAGAGTTGGACATGATTGAAGCAACTTAGGACACAGAGTCACTGTGGTCAAATGAGAAAGGAATACTGCACTCAATATTGTTTTTTCTTAAAAACTGGAATAATCTATTAAAATAGTTATACATATGTAAGCAATCATTGCAGTTTTAAAAAATACATATTACATGATTCACAGTAATATAATCACTCCTTTTCCATGCAACTCAGTTTACTTCTTACCAATCTCAGTTTCTCTTGCATGATTTTGCAGGAACTTCTCCCCATATCCCCAACCCCTTCCTTTACCTGGTGTTATTTGCTGCTTAAATCGTTGACCCTTTAACAGAGTTCCACATGTCTTTTACCACAGGTGTTCTTTCACTTTAATCTTTATTTTAGGTCAGTTAGTTTTATTTTTGGCTACACATAAAAATCACCTCGGCACCTCTGAAATATCCCAGTGTCCAGGTCCCACATCCAAGACCAATCAAATCAGAACCTCTGGGGAGGAAATGCAGACATCATTGCCTTTTTAAAACTTTTCAGATTCTCTCAATGTGCATCTCAGTTTGAGAACTACTGCTCTCAGAGATTCTGTGTGTTCTTTTAAGCTTCAGCTCTCCTCCTATTTCCTATCTCCCAAGCCTGAAGGAAAGAAGGAAGCTGCACCACTTTTTGCATCTGCTTTGCAGAACCGTCCTGTGATGGGCCTTTTCCAGACAGCTAGTACCCAAAGCAGGCTTCCCCAGTGGCTCAGTGTTAAAGAACCTGCCTGCCGATGCAGGAGACACAGGTGATGTGGGTTTGATCCCTGGATTGGGAAGATCCCCTACTGAAGGAAATGGCAACCCACTCCAGTATATTTGCCTGGAAAATCCCATGGACAGAGGAGCCTGGTGGACTATCATCAATTGGGTCCCAAAGAGTCAGATGCTGAGCACACATGCACACAGGATTCAAAGCAGAACAACAAGTTAGGAGTCAGGAGCTACCCTTGCAGCACTCACACCCTCCCAGGATTGTGGCTTTAAGAGACTGAGAAATGCCAACGTCTTCCTACTCGATTTCCTGACACTGACAGAACCAGTGAGCACTTCCTGCAGAATTGAGCTCTGCCCCTGAAAATGTTCAGTCTTTCTTCTCTTCCACTCTGCTGGTACCCAAGGACAGCTGTGCAGATGAAGAGCACATAATCTGAGAACACATTGGGGCCAGCTTTATGAGCAATGGCCCTCTGTCAACTCCTGGGAAGGACTTATCTCCAAATTCAGTCAAAAGGCAGAGACCATCTCATTTCTTCCTTTATAGTTGTCTCTCTGCACAAGATTTTTGTTTGTTTGTTTTGTTTTTATATTTTGCTTGTATTTTCTTGGAATCCATGGCATCATGAGGTTATAGGTAAAGCATTTTACAGCACATTTGGAATGAACATTTCTGTTCTTGAACACAATAATACTTGCTAATGTTAGTCTTAGTCTGAAAGGCACCCTAATCATCTTTTTACATATGCTGCCATATTCAGGGTGCCTTAGCTTCTTCTGTAATAATAGCACTATTGACAATGAATATACCACATACTATATTTATTTCATTTAATACCCTTAGATTGCAAAAAAAGAAAAAATGAGAGTAGGATCTTAGTGTTTTTTGGTTGCTTTGGTTACTACTTTATCTGCAGTATCTAAAATACAGCCGACACAAACAAATACTCAGTGTGTATTTATTGAATGTTGAGGAATGATTAACCATTTCAGCCTCATAACAATCCTGTTAGAGGCTCATTTTATGCCTGATCAAACCCAGTTGGAAAGTGGCAAAGATGACTTCAAACCTCGGCAGCCCAACGCTCAGTCCCATCCATTTGATCATTACTTTCTTTTTTTAAAATATAAATTTATTTATTTTAATTAGAGGCTAATTACTTTACAATATTGTATTGGTTTTGCCATACATCAACATGAATCTGCCACGGGTGTACACGTGTTCCCCATCCTGAACCCCCCTCCCACCTCCCTCCCCATACCATCCCTCTGGGTCATCCCAGTGCACCAGCCCCGAGCATCCTGTATCCTGCATCGAACCTGGACTGGCGATTCACTTCTTATATGATATTATACATGTTTCAATGCCATTCTCCCAAATCATCCCACCCTCTCCCTCTCCCACAGAGTCCATAAGACTGTTCCATACATCTGTGTCTCTTTTGCTGTCTCACATACAGGGTTATCATTACCATCTTTCTAAATTCCATATATATGCATTAGTATACTGTATTGGTGTTTTTCTTTCTGGCTTACTTCACTCCGTATAATAGGCTCCAGTTTCATCCACCTCATTAGAACTGATTCAAATGTATTCTTTTCAATGGCTGAGTAATACTCCATTATGTATATGTACCACAGCTTTCTTATCCATTCATCTGCTGATGGACACCTAGGTTGCTTCCAGGTCCTGGCTATTATAAACAGTGCTGCGATGAACATTGGGGTACATGTGTCTCTTTCAATTCTGGTTTCCTCGGTGTGTATGCCCGAGGGATAC
Source organism: Ovis canadensis (assembly GCF_042477335.2). Classification (NCBI taxonomy): domain Eukaryota; kingdom Metazoa; phylum Chordata; class Mammalia; order Artiodactyla; family Bovidae; genus Ovis; species Ovis canadensis. The sequence continues at coordinate 41,590,497 of NC_091253.1, read as the reverse complement.
ACAGTAGTGGGATTGCTGGGTCATAAGGCAGTTCTATTTCCAGTTTTTTAAGGAGTCTCCACACTGTTCTCCATAGTGGCTATACTAGTTTGCATTCCCACCAGCAGTGCAGGAGGGTTCCCTTTTCTCCACACCCTCTCCAGCATTTGTTGTTTGTAGACTTTTGGATTGCAGCCATTCTGACTGGTGTGAAATGGTACCTCATTGTGGTTTTGATTTGCATTTCTCTGATAGTGAGTGATGTTGAGCATCTTTTCATGTGCTTGTTAGCCATCTGTATGTCTTCTTTGGAGAAATGTCTGTTTAGTTCTTTGGCCCATTTTTTGATTGGGTCATTTATTTTTCTGGAATCGAGCTGCAGGAGTTGCTTGTATATTTTTGAGATTAGTTGTTTGTCAGTTGCTTCATTTGCTATTATTTTCTCCCATTCTGAAGCCTGTCTTTTAGAATTTCCTTTGTTATGCAGAGGCTTTTAAGTTTAATTAGGTCCCATTTGTTTATTTTTTGCTTTTATTTCCAATATTCTAGGAGATGGGTCATAGAGGATCCTGCTGTGATTTATGTCAGAGAGTGTTTTGCCTATGACCATTACTTTCTAATGATTCTCTCTCATCAGCTACACTATTAAAGAGTGTTCCCTGGAAGCAGTGCTGTGAGGGGAGAAGCTGTCCTTCACAGGTAACTGTGGATTGGTGGAACATTGCCTCTGAGAGCTCCTAACTGGGGGCCTGGGGGCAGATAACATCCCACTCTAAGCCTCCACTCTCCCATCTCATAGTTAATATGTGAAACAGAATCAGTTAGCTTCAGTGATGCAGGTGGATGTGGGTGAACATCAGTGCTTTTGGGGTCACCCCATTCTTTGCCCATGGCAGGTCTTTAGGCAAAAGAAAAGGTACATGAAATTTGGGGATGGGAAAGCTGTTTTGGGGAGACACAAGTTTACTCATCTCCATATTTGGGAACATTTCCATCAACAGGTGGAAGAGGTGCTCTTTTGGTCCCCCAGTAATCTATTTCTGTTTATCTACTTTTGCTGTACATGGTCATATTTAGACATCTGCATAATTTGAGAGGTGACATGGATTTGCTGAAAGCATCTATAAAAAGAAAACTATCCTTTGTTTATTATGAAAGATTTAAAAAAATTTTAGAAATATCTGTTGTTGCATGGGTTTTGAAAACCCTGACTTATTTATTTATTTTTTTTTTTTTGAAAGAGGGTTTAAGGATTATTGATTATTTGCTGTGAGAAATAATATGTGGTCCCATAGGTGAGGTGTGACATTGAATATTCTACTTTTTTTTCTGAGAGATGATTCACATACCATAAAATTCACTCTCTTAAAGCATATAATTCTTTAATTTTTAGTATATTTATATAGTTATACAGCCATTACCACTGTCCAATTTCAGAGTATTTTCATGAGTGCTAAGTTACTTCAGTCATGTGTCACTCTCGGCAACCCCATGGACTGTAGTCCACCAAGCTCCTCTGTCCATGGGATTCTCCAGGCAAGAATACTGGAGTGAGTGTGCCATGCCCTCCTGCAGGGGATGTTCCAGACCCCAGGGTTCCAACCTGCATCTCTTAGGTCTCCTGCATTGGTAGGCAGGTTCTTTACCACTGGCACCACCTGGAAAGCCCCAGAGTATTTTCATGATCCTCCAAAAAAATAAAACCCCTGATTCCGTTAATAGTCACTCTCCATTTTATATGCCTCACCTCCCCCCCCTCTGGAAACTGCTAATCTACTCTCTGTATCTATAGATTTATGTATTCTGGAGATTTGTTATAAATGGAATAGCACAGCATGTAGTCTCTTGTGCCTGGCTTTCACTCAGCATAACATTTTTAAACTTCACCCATGTTATGACAAATATTAGGACTTCATTCTCTTTTATTACTGTATAATATTTATTGTATGATCTATTAAATTTTATTTATCCACTCATCAGTTGATGAACATTTGATTTTTCCACTTTTTGCCTGTTGTAAACAACCTATAAACATTTACATACAGGTTTTTGTGTTGAAATATATTTTCTATTATCCTGAGTACAATATCTAGGACTGGAATTTGTGGGTCACATAGTAACTCTGTGTTTAGCAGTATTTTTCATTTTGGCAAGATGGGCTTTCTATTTTTTTTTTTTTTTTTGGCTGCACTGGGTCTTTGCTGCTGCTCATGGGCTTTCTCTAGTTGCAGCAGGTAGGGGCTACTCTCTAGTTGTGGTGCAGAGGTTTCCCATTGTGGTGAGAGCAGTGTTGTGGAGCAAGGGCTATAGGGCACATGGGCTTCCTTAGTTGCAGCTCATGGGCTCTAGGGCATAGGCTTAGTAGTTGCTGTACACAGATTGAGTTGTCTTGAGTCATGTGGGAAGTTCCCGGAGCAAGGATCCTGTGTCCCCTGCATTGCAAGGTGGATTCTAAACCACTGGACCACCAGGGAGACCAAAATGGGCATCCTAAAACCTAAATCCATTAAGTAATTTGAGTGGTAGGGTGAGGAGTGAGTTTCAGAGTCAGGCATTTTATTATCAGATTCCATTTTCACAGTTATTATGGGATCGACATTCATATTTCTATTTTACAGATTACTTAACCTAGATAAGTGAATTGTCCATTGCCACCCAGCTGTAAATGGGAGAGCAGTAATTTAATCTGAATCTGTGAGACTCCAAATGTTTTCATTATTTTCTTGCTTGCTTAACCTTTTTTTGATTTTGCTTTTTGTGCTGCCTCATATTTACTTGCCTCCATTAGAGATGTTTGGATCTTTAGAATTTGAAACATTTAAGAAATGTTTCCTGTATTAAAAAGAAATGTGAAGTCATGGTCTGGGCAGTCCATCACTTCCTTACTTTATGTAATTGGGCATCCATGCCAGAGAGCAAACATTTCTTAAAAATCAAAAAACTGATAAATAATATGTCCATTGGTAATTAATAATATATGCCAATATATAATAAACAATGTATGCCAACTGATTTTTAAAACATAAACTTTGTTACTAAACATATAAGAATTCAATTTTTACTTTAGAAAGCTGCTTTCTCTGCAACTCAATATTTACCTTGATATTCACTCAAATTCTCCAAAATAAATATTGACATTTACTTAAGTTTTTTTCCCACAAATGAAAATAGACAGTATACTGAAGCATTAAAGCTGTTTTTAATGTCTTAGAAATAGCCATGAAGTCTGCTTACATTAATGAAGATTACTAATTTCCACAGAACATAAACAATTATTTTCTCTGATAGTAACCTTAGTATTACAACTCATATTTATGCAGTAGAAGCCCTCAAACAAAGTACTACTTTAATGATTTTTTTTAAATGAAAGTGATTGTGTTAACACTGGTGCCTAATGACTAGGGAAAACGTTGACTTGGATCACCTGAAGTAACAATTAATTAACAATATGCATTAATTTTATCACTCAGTACATTCACTGGACTGTTCCTACAAATAAAAAAATGTGCACATATATATCAATTGATAAACATATTAGCAAAATCTTCTTAAACAATATAAATGAAGATAATAATTATGATAACTTATAGAGTTATATTTGAAAAATGGATTGGTACTTTTAGCAATTGTTTGCTTTAAGTAGTCCAGGAAAAAGTTTCCAAGTCAACACCATTGGTGGACAGAATTAAAATCACTTTGAGTATTTTTTTGTTTTCTGTATGATTTTGTGTTTTCTGTCTTAGAAATGCCAATTAGAAGTAGATAGACTGAGAGTTGAGAACAATGATATAGAAAAAGTAAAACCTAAGTCAGTGTTGACACATAACCTAGGTAACCTATCCAACAATAATTACTTGGATACATTATAACTTTCTCTTTACAGAAAAAAAAATTATTTAGATTTATTTTGCCATAAGAAACCATTCTATGTTCCATGTCATTAATTCATTGATTCATGTAACAATTTTTTATTCACAGGTGCCTACTTTGTGACAAAGACTATGTTAATACTGATTAATGCAGATATAATCCTTTCCATGACGTGAAATTAAAAGACGCTTACTCCTTGGAAGAAAAGTTATGACCAACCTAGATAGCATATTCAAAAGCAGAGACATTACTTTGCCAACAAAGCTCCATCTAGTCAAGGCTATGGTTTTTCCAGTAGTCATGTATGGATGTGAGAGTTGCACTGTCAAGAAAGCTGAGTGCTGAAGAATTGTTGTTTTTGAACTGTGGTTGGAGAAACCTCTTGAGAGTCCCTTGGACTGCAAGGTGATCCAACCAGTCCATTCTAAAGATCAGCCCTGGGATTTCTTTGGAAGAAATGATGCTGAAGCTGAAACTCCAGTACTTTGGCCACCTCATGCGAAGAGTTGACTCATTGGAAAAGACTCTGATGCTGGGAGGGATTGGGGGTAGGAGGAGAAGGGGACGACAGAGGATGAGATGGCTGGATGGCATCACCGACTTGATGGACGTGAGTCTGAGTGAACTCTGGGAGATGGTGATGGACAGGGAGGCCTGGCGTGCTGTGATTCATGGGGTCGCAAAGAGTCAGACATGACTGAGCAACTGAACTGAACTGAACTGAATCCTTTCCCTCAAGGACCTTGTTGTATGCTAGAAAAATTTACTCAAAATGCAAAATTAATGGAAGGCAGATTTCCTTTATCTCTGTGATTCTTGAAAGAATAATCTCTTATAGCTCTAGTTTTGAAAAATTTTTGCAAAAATTTAGTTGTCCTTCTACACAGATTTTGTTTTTTCAAAGAACTTTGTTTCTTCTTCCATGTGATAATTAATGAAAGGATGAATCATCTAGTAAAGTATTCTATAATAATAGTGGAACATTAAAATATGAATGTATTAGAATACACCTTTCCATAGGAAAGTCTTGTGGAAGTCTTGCTTACTAGGTATCTTCTTTTGTAATGACATAGAAAGAACTCCAACAATAAAACAACCAAGTCAAAATGAACCAAAGCAGTAAACAAAAGGACAGGCTCAGGAGCAGGTGATGAGTAGAATACAGAACTTAGAAAGTCAAAGAAGGAAGTTGAAACAAATGTATAGGTTTAATCACAGGCACTTCTACATACTATCACTTTCTAAGCCCTCATCCCATGGATGTAAAAAACCATCTGCATGATTCTTCTCTTAGAATCAAAAGACTTTCGGAGCATGCAGGAATCACAGAGTTCCCCCCAGTATCTATCAAGGACAATTTACTGACCAAAATAGGAAATTAAGACAAAAAAGAACATAGGTTTTTCTTAGAAATCTTATTCTTTTATATTCCTCTTTTGTATTTAAACTATCCATGTATAAATGGATTAAATGTCTATTTTATTATTTATTTGATGAAAGTTTGGGCATTTATAATATATTATCTGAAAGAGTACTAGGGGATGTCTGGCTTCTTTCCGACAGTAATTTTGTCTGCTTCCGTTTGACAGAGGCACATTTATCTCAGGTTTCTGCTTCTTGCCCTCTGCAATGAGTGACATTTCTCCCAGACATTTCCATTTCCAGATGTGATATTAGGTAACTTCCATAACACAGAGGAAAATAATAAAGAAAGGAAAACCCTACATATGAGTGTTCTTTTAAACAAATATCTTTCCTAGTGATAATTTTGGAAAGGTATCTCCCACAGGCTTTTTCATATGCACACACATACACACACACTTTTAATTTATTGGATGGTTTAAATTACATGTGCAGATAGCCTGTAGTGAATCTTTTTGACGTAACACATCATGGCTAAGAGGTGGCTGATGGATCTCTGTTTTCAGTGCAATGTAAAAGGGAGAGATATAAACGTTTTCATCACTTGGTAGGTCTCATTTTTTTAAGAATATACTTGTTCTTATATCTTGGAAGTATTTTTTCATCAGCTTTATTCATGCGCAACAAGTCAGGGGCAAGTATATGAATAAATGCCAATTTCTTTTTGTATTGCTCATCAGACATCAATTTCTATTTGGGGGTAATATATTTTGCATTTCAAGTGTTTTCTCCTTCTTCCAGCTCTTTGTTCAATGAAAATAATTTCGCTTCATAGGGCAATGGCTAAGAAAACTACACATGGTGTGAAATGAGTGTACATGTGATAGAATGCTGAATTTTCATTAAATTATTGAGATATGAGTTACCATCGCTTCTCTTGAAGCAAACTGTGCAACACTTATCTAGGAAGAGTTTGAGAAAAAAAAATCTCAGATCAAATAAATTTGGAAAATCTGTGTATTTTCTTAGATAATAGGGTGATAAGATTGAGCAAATAAAAATACAGAAACATCCAATTAAGTTTAAATTTCAGATTAAACAGCAAATACTTTTTAGTAAAACTATATCCCATGCAATATTGGAACATGCTGATCTAAAAATACTACTATTTATATGAAATTCAAATTTAACTGGATATCTTATAGTTTTGTTTGGCAGCTCTATTAATAAATCATGTTAGCATTTTGTGATACATTGATAAACTCCAATTTATCAATACTATTGAGGAATTAGATTCTGTGAAAACCTAATAATGAAAGAAACACTGACAGAGAAATATGGAGAACACTGGACATTTTTGTTTGGCTTGATCACACAATATGTGTGAGGTAACTCAGTTCAGTTCAGTTCAGTCACTCAGTCGTGTCCAACTCTTGGCAACCCCATGGACTGTAGCACCCCAGGCCTCCTTATCCATCGCCAATTCCTGGAGTTTATTCAGACTCAGGTTCATTGAGTCGGTGATATTATACAAGCACCTCATTCTCTGTTGTACCCTTCTCCTCCCACCTTCAATCTTTCCCAGCATCCAGGTCTTTTTCAATGAGCCAGTTCTTCGCATGAAGTGGCCAAAGTATTGGAGTTTCAGCTTCAGCATCCATCCTTCCAATGAATATTCTGGACTGATTTTCTTTAGGATGGACTGGTTGGATCTCCTTGCTTTCCAAGGGACTCTCAAGAGTCTTCTCCAACACCACAGTTCAAAACCATCAATTCTTTGGTGCTTAGCTTTCTTTATAGCCCAACACTCACATTCATACATGACAACTGGAAAAACCATACTTTTGACCAGATGGAATTTTGTTGGCAAAGTAATGTCTCTGCTTTTTAATATGCTGTCTAGGTTGGTCATAACTTTTCTTCCAAGGAGCAAGCATCTTTCAATTTCATGGCTGCAGTCACCATCTGCAGTGATTTTTGAAGCACAGATAAATAAATTATCTCACTGTTTCCATTGTTTCCCCATCTATTTGCCAGGAATTGATGGGACTGGATGCCATGATCTTAGTCTTCTGAATGTTCAGTTTTAAGCTGACTTTTTCACTTTCCTCTTTCACTTTCATCCAGAAGTTCTTTAGTTCTCCTTTGCTTTCTGCCATAAGGGTGATGTCTGCAACTGCATATCTGAGGTTATTGATATTTCTCCCAGCAATCTTGATTCCAGCTTGTGCTTCATCCAGCCCAGCATTTCACATGATGTACTCTGCATATAAGTTAAATAAGCAGGATGACAATATATAGCCTTGACGTCCTCCTTTCCCGATTTGGAACCAGCCTGTTTTATGTCCAGTTCTAACTGTTGATTCTTGACCTGCATACAGATTTCTCAAGAGGCAGGTCAGGTGGTCTGGTATTCCCATCTCTTTAAGAATTTTCCATTTTGTTGTGATCCACACAGTCAAAGGCTTTGCAATAGTCAATAAAGCGGAAGTAGATGTTTTTCTGGAACTCTCTTGCTTTTTCCATGATCCAGCAGATGTTGGCAATTTGATCTCTGGTTCCTCTGCCTTTTCTAAAGCCAGCTTGAACATCTGTAAGTTCATGGTTCATGTACTGTTGAAGCCTGGCTTGTAGAATTTTGAGCATTACTTTGCTAGCATGTGAGATGAGTGCAACTGTGCAGTAGTTGAGCATTCTTTGGCATTGCCTTTCTTAGGGATTGGAATGAAAACTGACCTTTTCCAGCCCCGTGACTACTGCTGAGTTTTCCAAATTTGCTGGCATATTGAGTACAGCACTTTCATATCATCATCTTTTAGGATTTGAAATAGCTCAACTGGAATTCCATCACCTCCACTAGCTTTGTTCATAGTGATGATTTCTAAGGCCCATTTGACTTCACATGACAGGATGTCTGGCTCTAGGTGAGTGATCACACCATCGTGATTATCCAGGTCATGAAGATCTTATCTTCTGCTTCTGTTAGGTCCATCCCATTTCAGTCCTTTGTTATGCCCATCTTTGCATGAAATGTTCCCTTGGTATCTCTAATTTTCTTGAAATGATCTCTAGTCTTTCCCATTCTGTTGTTTTCCTCTTTTTCTTTGCATTGATCACTGAAGAAGGCTTTCTTATCTTTCCTTGCTGTTCTTTGGAACTCTTCATTCAAATGAGTGTATCTTTCCTTTTCTCCTTTTCCTTTAGCTTCTCTTCTTTTCATAGCTCTTTGTAAGGCCTCTTCAGACAACCTTTTTGCCTTTTTGCATTTCTTTTTCTTGGGGATGACCTTGACCCCTGACTCCTGTACAATGTCAGGAACCTCCATCCATAGTTCCTCAGGCATTTTGTCTATCAGATCTAATCCCTTGAATCTATTTGTCATTTCCACTGTATAATCCTAAGGGATTTGATTTAGGTGGAGGCCTGCTGCAGCGTTGGGGGCACTGAGTGTAGCAGTGCATACATGGGACATTTTGAAGGAGGTAGCCATTATCTTCATTACCTCCACCATAGTTTGGCCTCAGGTCAAATAACAGGGAGGGAACACAGCCCTGCCCTTCAGCAGAAAATTGGATTAAAGATTTACTGAACATGGCCCTGTCCGTCAGAACAAGACCCAGTTTCCCCCTCAGTCAGTCTCTCCCATCAGGAAGCTTCCACAAACCTTATCGTTCCCAATCAGAGGGCAGAAAGACTGAAAACCACAATCACAGAAAACTAACCAATCTGATCACATGGACCACAGCCTTGTCTAACTCAATGAAACTATGAGCCATGCCATCTAGGGCCACCCAAGACGGATGGGTCATGGTGGTGAGTTCTGACAAAATGTGGTCCACTGGAGAAGGGAATGGCAAACCACTTCAGCATTCTTGCCTTGAGAACCCCATGAATAGTATGAAAAGGCAAAAAGATAGGACACTGAAAGATGAACTCCCCAGGTCGGTAGGTGCCCAATATGCTACTGGAGATCAGTGGAGAAATAACTCCAGAAAGAATGAAGAGACAGAGCCAAAGCAAAAACAACACCCAGTTGTGGATGTGACTGGTGATGGAAGTCAAGTTCGATGCTGTAAAGAGCAATATTGCATAGGAACCTGGAATGTTAGGTCAATGAATCAAGATAAATTGGAAGTGGTCAAACAGGAGATGGCAAAGAGTGAACATCAACATTTTAGGAATCGGTGAACTAAAATGGACTGGAATGGGTGAATTCAACTCAGATGACCATTGCATCTACAACTGTGAGCAAGAATCCCTTTGAAGAAATGGAGTGACCATCATAGGCAACAAAAGAGTCCAAAATACATTACTTGGATGCAATCTCAAAAACAACAGAATGATCTTTGTTCGTTTCCAATATTACAGTAATCCAAGTCTATGCCCCGACCAATAATGCTGAAGAAGCTGAAGTTGAATGGTTCTATGAAGACCTACAAGACCTAACACCCCCCAAAGATTATACCACTCCCTTATCATTATAGGGGACTGGAATGCAAAAGTAGGAAGTCAAGAAACACCTGGAGTAACAGGCAAATTTGGCCTTGGAGTACAGAATGAAGCAGGACACAGGCTAATAGGGTTTTGCCAAAAGAACACACTGGCATAGTGAACACCCGCTTCCAACAACACAAGAGAAGACTCTACACATGGACATCACCAGATGGTCAACTCCGAAATCAGATTGATTATATTCTTTGCAGCCAAAGTTAGAGAAGCTCTATACAGTCAGCAAAAACAAGATTGGGAGCTGCCTGTGGCTCAGATCACAAACTCCTTATTGCCAAATTCAGACTTAAATTGAAGAAAGTGGGGAAAACCACTAGACCATTCAGGTATGACCTAAATCAACTCCCTTTCGATTATACAAGTGTGAGGTAAGGTCGAGGGAAAGAAGAGTAGAAAGAGACAATGGATATCTGTTGTTCTTCACCGACCAAGATCTGTATCTCTTTTATGTCATAATATTTACAGTTTTTCTTTGGGGAACCATCCCTCTCCTGCTCCCAGCCCTTCTGAAGGGGGTGTGGCTGATATAATTCTAGTCTCATAAATTGGGCAAGTGATTTAGGCTGGAGCAGCCAGTGTATCTCTTCCTCCTGGCAATAGTGGTGGATTCAGGGGAAAAAAAACTAGCAGCCTTGGACTTCGGTTGGCATTATTTTGAAAGAGGCATCACTTCCCCTGGGGTTACTATAGGATGGGATCTGAGGCCAGAGGTGCTGGCAGTCATTCTTTTTTCTCTTTTGGAGAGGTTTCCTGCAAGTAAATCCAGCAGAGGAGAAGCTGAGCCAAAGGAAGGACTAGGAACGAATCCAGTGACATCACTGAAACACTTGGAGCTGGAGCTGGCCCTGGCTGAGGCCAACACTGAAGTTAATAAATTAACCCCTTCCTCCATTTCTTTCTTTTTTCTTTCCCCCTTCTTTCTTTCTTTCTTCCTTTTTTTTTTTTTTTTTTTTTGGCCTTAGCCTCTTAAATTAGATTTTCACTTGCCACCTGAAGACTCCTAATTTTCACATAAAAACAGTTTGAGTTATTGATGGTGTTTCTTTTCAAACTAAGCTTTTAGGATTTTAGTCTGTCTTCAGACATTGAATATTTTTGAGCAAGGGAGAAATGGAATTAGAGACTTGACTTGGGAAAGCTAGCATGGGGAAGGGTTAATGAAGAGAAGGATTTAAGAAGCAAGAGTGTCAACCTAGTATACTATCAAAAATTCTTTGGTGAGCAGGGGTGTGACATTAGTCTGGAATGTTGGACATGGCATGGATACAAGAGAGACTACAAAAAAGAGAATGAAGGTGAAATGGTTGATTAAATGACGGCAAGCAGGAAGGACATTTTATTATTTAATATATAATATTTTCCAAACTATTAGGGTGGTGCAACTTATTATCAGAGTAGGTCTTGAACTGGCTCCCCTAGAGACAAAAAGAACATTTAAAAAAACTACAATATAGAGGATTTAAAGGGGCAGAATAGACCACTTGTTGAAACTTACTGGAGCTTGCGGTTCTATTATTTGATTATTATAAGATTATGATAGCTATTGCCAGAAGCTGAGAGACTTCCTCTTTGGACTTAGGTCCTATTTATATTGTTGAATAAACATCCATTTTTTAAAAGCACAGCCATTAATAATTTGTCCATTTGTCCATTTATTTTCCCAAACCACCATGTCTTCCCAGGCTATGGGTTAACATTATGACAGTCACTGTTAAGCTTTTAATGGCCATTTATTTATTTCTGCAATATGTTCATTTGAATGTTTTCCTTGAACATCCAGACATTTATTAGTCATTTGTTTACCATTACACAAATTTATGGAACTGTTAAATCTACCATCTTGGTGAGCTGTCAGAGAAAAGCTATAGGCCTGGGAAGCATATTGTTTGGAATTTGTTAGAAGTTCATCCCAATACTATCAATTCTGTTTATTAGAGAACGGAGACAATGTAAGTAATCTCACACAGACATAAATATCTGACTTGAAAAACATACTTTCCTTCAGATTGAGAGGCTATCACTTGGAGGAAAAAAAAAAAACCAAAAACAGGCAAGCAGGGAGAAGGTTGCTTGTTGTAGGAACCCATTTAGAAAATCAACAGATACATAACGGAGAGTTTAGTAACATGTAAGACTGTGTATAATATTTTCTCTTGGGTGCATGTTTCAGAATGACGAGTGAAAGGTCTTTCTGATAATTCAGTAATAATTCTTTCTCGGTTGGGTTCTTGAAGCCCTTTTATACTGAAAATTCTTTCTTAAAATTGCAGTAAGTTGTTGAACTAACTTTCTCAGATATCCACGCTTAATAAAACAGTCTTTTGGAAGCAAGCAAAAGAAATAGAACTATAAACTTTTGAAGTAAGTCAGATTTATACTTGGATCCCCTCTCTGACTCTCCCTTGCTATGCAACCTCAGACAAATGCTTTGAACTCTTGGAGCCTCAAAAGCCTCATCTACATGATGGGGATAGTAATAGTCACTACTTCAAATAATCAGAAATATTGATACAATGCATGTGAGATGTTTGGAAGAAAGTCTATCATAGTAAAGACTTGCAGAATATTATGTGTTAATATCATTATTATTGTCATAATTTCTCTTTAACATCTTATCAGACTGCTGCCTTTGGGTTCATGATCTGTGCACTGTTTTGATTGATTTAATGCCTGAAACCTACATAGCATCAAAAGAACTTTCTCTAGCCCAGACTTAGAGCATGATGACAATTTAACTGAATTTCTGCTTTTGCTCAAGAGTTATGTTAAAACTTCTGTTCTTAATTTAAATCCTAAAGTGGGCTTTCTCTGCTGAGATTCTGGGTACTGTGCTTTAAGGCAGTGTATGCAGAAAGCCATAGTATTTATGTACATGCATACTCAGTCATTTCCTACTGTTAGTGACCCCATGGACTGTAGCCCACCAGACTCCTCTGTCCATGGAATTTCCAGGCAAGAATACTGGAGTCGGTTGCCATTTCCTTCTCTCGGAGATCTTCCTGACTCAGAGATTAAACCCATGTCTCCTGCATTGGAAGGCAGATTCATTACCACTGTGCTATCTGGGAAGCCATGGGGTCACAAGGAGTTGGACACAACTGAGCACACACATCTGCATAGTATTTAAATGGGGCTGTCCCTGCCTGGCCACTGGAGGCCTCTAGGTGGATTCTGGAATGCTGGTTCCTCCTTGGTTAAACTCCACCTCTCACAGCAGAGTATGCTGCCCTCTGCATACTCTTCCCTCTCATTGCTCTTCTGCTCACTGCAGGCAAACTCCTTGCTCTCTTTACTAAAGAGAGAGCTATTGAGCCCTACTTCAAGAATGAGCTAACACCTTTTGACCAGGACAGAATATCCAGAGTATTCTAAGATGGTGAAGAGAAATGAAAATAAAAGTGATAGGATGTAAGTGAATGAGACTGTCCATTGAGATTAACATCTGACAAACTGGGACAGATGTCCTCTAATCAACATCTCAACCAATCAACTAAAATATATCATTCTTCTTCAAGATTCTTATCCCAACAAGAAACCATGTGCTGCGTGAAGAATGCGTCAACCCTGGTGGCCGAGTGGTTAAGATTTCACCTTCCACTACAGAGGGTGTGGTTCCATCCTTGGTCAGGGAGCTAAGATCTCAGATGCCTTGTGGCCAAAACACTAAACCTAAAACAGAAGCAATATTGTAACAAATTCAATGAAGACTTTCTTTTTAAAGGTCCATGTTAAAAAAAAAACTTAATAAAAAAAAGAATGCATCAGTCTTCAACGTTAATTCTGCATCAGAATTACCTGTGATTTTTTTTTTGAAAAATAATAATTTCCACCTTTAAAATCAATGGGTGTGGTAGGTTTGGAATGGGACCTTGAAATTTGTTTGTGTTTTATTTGTAAATTTCTGCAGATCATTCTGGTGCAGACCGAGGACTGAGAACTTAGTGAATGATGAAGAAGTTTGGAATGAGGTGCTAAGAGAGGGAGGCTAATTACCCCCACAAGCCTACACTATAAAACAAAACTTAAGAGTGAGTGAGCTAATACACATCAGTATGGACTGTATGCCAAGAACTCATAAGCAAATTAAAATCTATTTGGAAGCATTTCACTAAAGCAGTTACTCCTGTGCTGCAAATAGTGTGACTATTTTTAAACCACTGAAAATCGCACAGCCAAAATGATCTGTCCCCTCCTTACCTGGAAATTCTCATCAAGTCTGATAGCAAAAGGTATGGCTGGGAGAAGAGAGACAGTTCTATACTAAAAGGATTTTTTAGTGACTCAAAGTATCTATGTTCATGATAAGCAACCTCAGTATCAACTATAGACTGTTTTTAGTCGGAATGTATTGGACCAGAGTTCAGATACTATTTCTGAATTTTCTCACAAGGATTAATAATACTTACTTTTTAGGTATGCAATAGGGATAATAGATAAATCCTGTTGAACATCTATTGATATAGAAAGCTAATACCATCTAGGGGTCCTTAATATAGTTTACTTTGTTTTTAGTAGGGGAAATTTTTTATTATCATTAATACTAAGTAAAGATACCATGCATAAAGAGGTAAGAACTAGGAAAAGGTACTAGGTGTTGCCATTGTACTAGGTACTAGATGCTAGATACTAGGTACTATATAAAAGGTTACAGGGAGCCACCTGAACTGGCCCTGTAAAATCCCCTTCCATGATAAAATCTTTCTTAACAAGGGCAAAACAGCATTCATTTTGGCAATTGTGAACTTCAGTGCCTTTTTTTCTAACTTGGTCAGAAACTCTAGGCATTTGGGAGACGTCACTTGTTAATGCTCTGACATTTATATCTTCATTTTTCACTGTACATATTAAAATCTCAACAGGATCCATTTATGACAAAAACCCTCCAGAAAGCATGAATAGAATGAACATAACTCAACATAATAAAAGCTATATATGACAAACCCACAGCAAACATTATCCTCAATGGTGAAAAATGGAAAGCATTTCCCCTAAAGTCAGGAAAAAGGCAAGGGCACCCACTCTCACCACTATATTTAGCATAGTTTTGGAAGTTTTGGCCTCAGCAATCAGAGCAGAAAAAGAAATAAAAGGAATCCAAATTGGAAAAGAAGAAGTAAAACTCTCACTGTTTGCAGATGACATGATCCTCTACACAGAAAACCCTTAAGACTCCACCAGAAAATTACTAGAACTAATCAATGAATATAGTAAAGTTGCAGGATATAAAATTAACACACAGAAATCCCTTGCATTCTATACACTAACAATGAGAAAACAGAAAGAGAAATTAAGGAAACAATTCCATTCATCATGAAAAGAATAAAATACTTAGGAATATATCTACCTAAACAAACTAAAGACCTATATATAAAAAACTATAAAACACTGGTGAAAGAAATCAAAGAGGACACAAATAGATGGAGAAATATACCATGTTCATGGATCAGAAGAATCAATATAGTGAAAATGAGTATACTACCCAAAGCAATCTATAGACTCAATGCACTCCCTATCAAGCTGCTGCTGCTGCTGCTAAGTCGCTTCAGTTGTGTCTGACTCTGTGCGACCCCATAGACAGCCACCCATCAGGCTCCCCTGTCCCTGGGATTCTCCAGGCAAGAACACTGGAGTGGGTTGCCATTTCCCTATCAAGCTACCAACGGTATTTTTCACAGAACTAGAACAAATGATTTCACAATTTGT
The DNA here is from genome assembly GCF_042477335.2 of Ovis canadensis. Taxonomy (NCBI): domain Eukaryota; kingdom Metazoa; phylum Chordata; class Mammalia; order Artiodactyla; family Bovidae; genus Ovis; species Ovis canadensis. Next base: position 41,575,074 of record NC_091253.1, on the reverse strand, counting down.
ATGGAAATACAAAAAACCTTGAATAGCCAAAGCAATCTTGAGAAAGAAGAATGGAACAGGAGGAATCAACTGCCTGACTTCAGGCTCTACTACGATGCTACAGTCATCAAGAGAGTATGGTACTGGCACAAAGACAGAAATATAGATCAATGGAACAAAATAGAAAGCCCAGTGATAAATCAACACACCTATGGACACCATATCTTTGACAAAGGAGGCAAGAATATACAATAGAGAAAAGACAATCTCTGGGAAAACTGGTCAACCACTTGTAAAAGAATGAAACTAGATCATTTTCTAACACCACACACAAAAATAAACTCAAAATGGATTAAAGATCTAAATGTAAGACCAGAAACTATAAAACTCCCAGAGGAAAACATAGGCAAAACATTCTCCGACATAAATCACAGCAGGATCCTCTATGACCCACCTCCCAGAGTAATGGAAATAAAAGCAAAAATAAACAAGTGGGATCTAATTAAACTTAAAAGCTTTTGCACAATGAAGGAAACTATAAGCAAAGTGAAAAGACAGCCTTCAGAATGGGAGAAAATAATAGCAAATGAAGCAACTGACAAAGAATTAATCTAAAAAATATACAAGCAACTCCTGCAGCTCAATTCCAGAAAATAAATGATCCAATCAAAAAATGGGCCAAAGAACTAAACAGACATTTCTCCAAAGACATACAGATGGCTAACAAACACATGAAAAGATGCTCAACATCACTCATTATCAGAGAAATGCAAATCAAAACCACAATGAGGTACCATCTCATGCGGTCAGAATGACTGCTATCCAGAAGTCTACAAGCAATAAATGCTGGAGAGGGTGTGGAGAAAAGGGAACCCTCTTACACTGTTGGTGGGAATGCAAACTAGTACAGTCACTATGGAGAACAGTGTGGAGATTCCTTAAAAAACTGGAAATAGAACTGCCATATGACCCAGCAATCTCACTGCTGGGCATGCACACTGAAGAATCCAGAATTGAAAGAGACAAGTGTACCCCAGTGTTTGTCACAGCACTGTTTATAATAGCCAGGACCTGGAAGCAACCTAGATGTCCATCAGCAGACGAATGGATAAGAAAGCTGTGGTACATATACACAATAGAATATTACTCAGCTAATAAAAAGAATACATTTGAATTAGTTCTAATGAGGTGGATGAAACTGAAGCCTATTATACAAAATGAAGTAAGCCAGAAAGAAAAACACCAAAACAGTATACTATATATATGGTATATATAGTATATATATGGAATTTAGAAAATTTAGAATAAATGCATATATATGAAACTTAGAAAGATGGTAACAATAACCCTCTTGGACTGCAAGGAGATCCAACCACTCCATTCTAAAGGAGATCAGTCCTGGGTGTTCTTTGGAAGGAATGATGCTAAAGCTGAAACTCCAATATTTTGGCCACTGCATGTGAAGAGTTGACTCATTGGAAAAGACTCTGATGCTGAGAGGGATTGGAGGCAGGAGGAGAAGGGGATGACAGAGGATGAGATGGCTGGATGGCATCACCAACTTGATGGACACGAGTTTGGGTGAACTCTGGGAGTTGGTAATGGACAGGGAGGCCTAGCACGCTGCACTTCATGGGGTCGCAAAGAGTCAGACACGACTGAGTGACTGAACTGAACTGAACTGAACAGTAACTGTATATGCGAGACAGCAAAAGAGACACAGATGTATAGAATAGTCTTTTGGACTCTATGGGAGAAGGCGAGGGCGGGATGATCTGAGAGAATAGCACTGAAACATGTATATTATCATATGAGAAACAGATCACCAGTCCAGGTTCGATGCATGAGACAGGATGCTCAGGGCTGGTGCACTGAGATGACCCAGAGGGATGGGATGGGAAGGGAGGTGGGAGGGGGGTTCAGGATGGGGAACACATGTAAACCTATGGCTGATTCACGTCAGTGTATGGCAAAACCCACTACAATATGGTAAAGTAATTAGCCTCAAATTAAAATAAACAAATAAAAAAATCTCAACAGGGAAGCGAAATAGGCAAGTTTACGAAGACTCAGCAGCATTTTCCAATAGAATAGTGAGAGAACTTACCTTCTAGTTTGAACCCAAAGCAAAATGAAGTTGATCATTATCTGTATATTTATTCTACATTTAACTTTGAGATGCTCTATTTGGGGACAAATATTCATAACCACATTAAATTGACCTTTGGATTTTGATGACCAGCTATCCCAGTTGCTCAGAATTCAGGAGGTTCATGGGATGCTGGATTTTTCAAATTTAAAACTAAGGACAGTCTTGGACAAATCAGGACACCTTACTTGGTTGGTTGTCATCCAGCTTTTATTTTAAATTAATGAACTTAGCCTCTCCAATAAAGTATAATAGAACGGATAGACCCATAACTAAGAACCAACAACAGCACGTGGAGTTGCTGTCCACACTCTATCCTCACCCCTACTGGGTTCTAAAGATAAGATAGAAAGACAAGGAAGGCTACCAAATTAAATTTTTTTTGAAAAGGTAGGAATTCTATATGCTATGTTACCACAATCATTTGTATTTGGATATTAATACAAATTGTTATACAGTGCTTACAATTTCAAAAACACCACTGTGAGGGGAAACACCTTGAAAACTATTAAGCCCATACAAACATTCTCTATTATCATGAATATGCATGTGTGCTTAGTCAGTAGCTCATGTCTGACTCTTTGCAATCCATGGACTGGAGCCCACCAGGCTCATCTGTCCATAGAAGAATACGTGAGTGGATTGTCATTTCCTACTCCAGGGGATCTTCCAACTCAAGGATCAAACCCACATTTCCTGTGTCTTCTGCAATGGCAGGTGAATTCTTTACGACTAAGTCACCTGAGAATCCCATTATATCAATGAATTAGAAAGGAACTTATCTACTGTGAGCATTATAGTTTTATGTTATTAATATTCAGCAAATATCTATAGAGAATTATTGTGGCTCAGATGGTAAAAAAAAAAAAAAAAAAAAGCATCTGTCTACAATGCAGGAGACCCGGGTTCAATCCCTGGGTCAGGAAGATATCCTGGAGAAGGAAATGGCAACCCACTCCAGTATTCTTGCCTGGAAAATCCCATGGATGGAGAAGCCTGGTAGGCTAAGTCCATGGGTGGCAAAGAGTCGGACATGACTGAACGACTTCACTATAGAGAATTATGTGTTCCCTGGTGGTTCAGATAGTAAAGAATCCACTTGCAATGCAGGAGACCCAGGTTCTATACCTGGATCAGGAAAATCCCCTGGAGAAGGGCATGGCAACCCACTCGAGTATGTTTGCCTCGAAAATCTCATGAATGAACTAGTCTGAGCAGCTATAGTCCATGGGGGTGCAAAGAGCTGGACACAGTTGAGCAACTAAGTACACACACATAGAGAACTGTAGGTTCACTGATTGTCCTGGTTCTAAATAGCACTATAGGTGTTATTTAACCTCCAAAGTACATGTTGATGCAGAAATCATCTGTTTCCAATATGACAGGGATCAATTGTTTAAGGAATTAAAATTGTTTAAGCAAACTGACTTTGCTAGCATTATCTACAAAGGAAAGATAAAATTTTGCAGAGAAAAGATAAAGGTTAGTTATTGAAGTAAGTTTCCTTTTAATAGTTGAAGTGAAAGTGAAAAAGACATAACAAACCCCAGATGTTCCTGGAGCAGCTATGGGAGGGTTAATTTTATTATGGATTTCATAGCACTGGGAAGTGTCAATTGATTAAGAGAGCTTGCAGTTCTGAGTGTTTTAGCCAGCCACCCATCTGCTTCACAGAAGTTTGTTAACACAGCTGGAAAAGATGGAGTTGCCAAAGCTTTCTTAAGCCTTTCAAGTCTCTCTCTCTCTTTTTTTTTTTTTTTCAGTAAAAGAGCTAAAACAATTAGAATGCCTTCTCCAAGAAACTAAGTAAGGGAGAAAAATATAAAGTTTTTTTCCTCTATTCCTTTGCCATGACTGAATATTATCCATATTTGTAGCACTATTAAAATATAGATACAATTGTAGTTTCTAGCAATCCTAAATATATCTGTTAATTGCTTATGTTTTTTGAGTGAATTATTTTATGATGTTCAAAGGTACATCATCCCAATTTAGCCAGAGGTCATAATCCCTACACAAAAGCTTTCTCTGTGATTGAATCTTCCCCAGTCTCAGTTTCCAAATCACATCTCTTGCACATTGATTCATGCTAAGCCACTCGTAGTCCTAAAATTGTGATGATCAAGAAAATACATTCTGCCTCATCAAGTTCAAGGCTATATTCATTATCCTTTAAAATTCCAATTAAGAACTGCAATGCTCCTGAAACATGACTAAGAATGATGAAAAAAGAGCAAAGGGTGCTGACTGCCTGCCTAAAACTTCCCAGGTTGTTTTTAAAATAATTTGCTAAAAAAGGGGCAGACAAGGGCTATCATTCCTTGTCCTTAAAAGCCAAGAACAGTGCAATTCTATGTCTGTGTCTTATTTAATTATGTGTTCATGCTTGCATTTTAACACAGCTATTGATTTATAGATGAAGAAACTGGAACTCAGAAAGTTCGAGTAAATTGGCAAAAGTCAAATGAGTGCCAGTCAATTCTAGAGGGTTGCAAAATCTATTTCCCAATATATCAACTTCTAGGATGAAATGCAAGAGTTCCCTCTTAGAGGTTCTAAGGCCTTTTACATGGGATAAAGTGTATCAAACACAACTTCTCTCTTTTGAAGTTTCAGTAATAGTGAAATTGAAGTATGCTTTGGCTACTCTGGTGGCTCAGATGGTAAAGAATCCATCTGTGGTGCAGGAGACCTGGGTTCGATCCCTGGGTCAGGAAGATCTCCTGGAGAAGGGAATGGCTAATCAGTCCAGTATTCTTGCCTGGAGAAATATGCTTAAACTTTGTCTTTCAGTTTCTTCATAAGAAGAATTAGACTTACTAACAACTGTGTCTTTGGTACTCAACTTCTTATTTTCATTTATTCAAAAAGAATTTATTAACAACCTGTTTTGTGCCAGGCACTAAGTCCAACACTGAAATATCAGAGCTCAGTGCAACTGACATGACCTCTGCCCTCAATAGACAGAGTTAGAAAAGCAGTTCTCAAACTTCAGTGTCAATAAAAAATATGAGACCAATCACCTACTCAATAAAAAAAGGTGAGACCAACCTCCCTCAACCATGATTCTGAAAGTCTGTGAGGATATCCAGAAGTCTACATTTTAATTGTCTTTCTGGTGATCTTTATGCAGAGAAATGCTGGGAAAGATATACTTTAAACAAACAACCAGATGACAAAGTATAATTATATATTGTACATACAATTACATATGTACATTGGAGGAATAGAACAAGATAATATGAAAGAGAAGAAAAGAGACATGGAACTTAGAGCAGGGATCAGAACAGGGAGCTGATTTTCATCAGAGATGGTTGGAATTAGCCAGATGGGGCGAAAATCAGAGAAATAATTCTGTTCTGTAAACAGAACAGCCAAGGGTGATAAGATTATTGCAGTTCTATAAAAATCTGGGTTGCTTCTTTGAAGATATAACTGCTCTCTCTTGACATATGCAAAGAAATTAAGTTTTGCACCATGAAGAAGCTGCAGTTTCCACCAGTATCAGATAATGAAGCATTAAGTTGTCCAACATCCATCACAGACTATGTCTGAGCTTACTTACATCCTTGAATGAGGCCACAGCTCCAGAATCTGACTTCAGTTCTTCCTGAAAATTTTGGGTAATATTGAAAGGCAAGATCACTTACTGTAATCCACCAAACTCAATCCATTCTGATTCTTTTGATACATTGGGGAACTTCCCTGATAACTACTTACTGAGAGAGGAGCTCGGCTAATCCTCCAGTTTCTATTGTGAAATGTCAGAGTTGCGTCTGACTCTTTGCGATCCCCTGGTCTATAGCCCACCAGGCTCCTCTGTCCATGGAATTCTCCACGCAAGAATACTAGAGTGGCTTGCCATTCCCTTCTCCAGGAGCTCTTCCTGATCCAGGGGTCGAACCTGGGTCTCCCACATTGCAGGCAGATTCTTTACCATCTGAGCCACCAGGGAAGCTAAGACGCCATAAACCAAGTGCTTAAGGACCCAGGTGGGGGTGAGCTCTCAGACTCTCAAACAAGAAAGACTGTGTGGATCTCATGAATATGATCATTTAGTGCAGCCTGACATGGCAGGGGGAGTTCTATGCTCTGTGGAAGACCCGTCTCTACAATATAATTAGTTTCTCTGAGGCTCCAGCCGGACTGTGTGACCACACAGTGGTGATGTTGTCAGAGGCTTCAGTTGGCTCACTATGCTTCCTGGCTCCACACACCCCTAATATAGAGTTCATTGTGTCATAATGGTACTGTTCTGCTGAAAGCATCATTTGTACAGTAGAGAACCGATAGGCCTCCATAGATAAGCCTCTTCAGTAGGCTCAGGACATATTTTGAATTTAGACACAAGGGAGAAACAGGTAACCAGATTAACTTTATAGTTCATTTAATTCTTTCTCACACCAAGGAAAAAAATGCAAAAAAGAGGCAAATGCTTTATTTTTTCTTCATTGTTTCCCTTCCTTCTTTTAAGGCTTCAGTGAAGGAAATACTCCTCAATACTAGAACACCTATTATCTGCAAGGTGCTCTGCTGGCTCGTGGTGGTGGTGGTTTTGTCTGACTCTTGCAATCCCATGGACTGTACCCTGCCAGGCTCCTCTGTCCTCTGTCCATGGGATTTCCCAGGCAAGAATACTGAAGTGTGTTGCCATTTCCTTCTCCAAGGGATCTTCCCAACCCAGGGATCGAATCGAGTCTCCTGCATTGCAGGCGGTCTCCTTCCTGCATTGCAGGCAGATTCGTTACGAACCGAGCTACCAGGGAAACCCATAAATGGAAATTAAGAGTCCAAGCCCAAGTTACCCTCATCATCTAGTTGGTGAAACATGTCTCAACAATTACTTGTTTTAAAATGAAATTATTAATCGAATTTTAATATCTCAAACTCAAGAATTATTTATTATGTACTGTATGTCAAGCACTATTTACAATAGTAAATAGTGACTTATTATTTTAAGTCACTTATATTAGTCAAAACTGACTTATTTAATGCTTGTGTAAGTTCTAAAAGTTCACACTGTAGATACCTCTATTTTGAAGAATAGGAAACAGAAAGGGAAAGAAAAATTGGGTATATAATGACACCCAGGAAGTTTGATTGTAAAGCCAGTGTTTGATCTACTTTGGTGTCCTACTGATCAAATACAAACAAAATATAGAGGGAGCACTGAGGAGGAAGTTATTCATGCCACTGGGCTCAGTGACAGCTTTAAAGAGTAGGTTCAGATAATCTGAGAATTGAGGCTGTAGTGGGGAACGTAGAATGGTGATACCAAGATTAGTAAATTAGCCTTCCTGATTTTAAAAAACTTAGAGTGAGGGAGACAAACTTCAGAAAAAGGAAACTTCTACGTTATATAGGTTTTAGGCGGAAGACTCAATAGAAAGACTCAGCAGAAGACTCAATAGAAAGACATTTTCTCCCAGGATCTCCTTTAATTATGGAGAGAAATCTTTAAGCCCCCTCTTCCCCATCCACTCTCGCTATCCCTCATCCCTGCCCCCAAGTCTCCCCCTTAGTTTGTATCAAGCAGGGTTGTCCACATGGCATTCACCAAATGACTCACTGATCTAATCAGATGGCCCATGATTGAATTAGAATGATCATACTTCAGTTCAACTCCTGAGCAAGCGATTCAACTGTGAGTGTCAAGAATAGCTATGTGATCAATATTGGCTGTCTGCCAACAAGGAAGATGACAGGGTGTAAGTCTAATTGGTAACTAATGGTTCTGTCACACTGAAACTCTGATATGGGTCAATATAAAGAGATGTGTGACCTACTGTAAAATGGAGATGAATGCTGAAAATCACTGGGAAATTCCTACACATTCCTGAGAGTTTTCTTTATTATATAGTTCAGAGGAAAAAAAGATGAAGGGAAGGGCATTGCTAAATGAAAGAGAAAATAATTATAAAAGTGACATTTAAATAGATATGCTGGTGTTTAAGGAGAAGGCAATGGCACCCCACTCCAGTACTTTTGCCTGGAAAATCCCATGGATGGAGGAGCCTTGTAGGCTGCAGTCCAGGGGGTCATGAAGAGTCAGACACGACTGAGAGACTTCATTTTGACTTTTCACTTTCATGCATTGGAGAAGGAAATGGCAACCCACTCCAGTATTCTTGCCTAGAGAATACCAGGGACGGCGGAGCCTGGTGGGCTGCCGTCTATGGGGTTGCACAGAGTTGGACATGACTGAAGCGACTTAGCAGCAGCAGCAGCTGGTGTTTAAATAGTGCTGATCTTGTGTCACACTTAAAACATTATGTACGTATGTGCATGTGTACACGGGAGGTCGCTTTAGGCATGCCCGACTCTTTGCCACCCTATCGACTATAGCTTGCTGGGTTCCTCTGTCCATGGGATTCTCCAGGCAAGAATATTGGAGCGGGTTGCCATGCCCTCCCCCAGGGGGTCTTCCTAACCTAGGGGTCGAACCGGTACTTCTGGTGTCTCTTGCTTTGCAGGTGGATTCTTTACCACTGAGCCCCTGGGGAAGCCAGGAGCTTTCACTTTCATATGTACGAAAGTGAAAAGTGAAGTCACTCAGTCATGTCTGACTCTTAGCGACCCCATGGACTGTAGCCTACCAGGCTTCTCAGTCCGTGGAATTTTCCAAGCAAGAGTGCTGGAGTGGGTTGCCATTTCCTTCTCTGGGGGATCTGCCCAACCCAGGGATTGAACCTGGGTCTCCTGCATTGCAGGCAGACACTTTACTATCTGAGCCACCAGGGAAGCCCTTATATATGTATACACACACATATTAGGCCTTGAAATGGGATAGCAATAATCCCTACCTCATAGGGATGGCATGGATGAACACATATATATTTTGTGTGGATACTATTTATAATATATGTGTTATTTTAGTTCATCCATGCCATCCCTATGAGGTAGGTATTATTGTTATCCCATTTCAAGGCCTAAGCACAATGAGGTTAAGCAACTGTCCAAAGTCACGTTACATACAAGAAGTAGCAGTTATATAAGAACAGTGTGCCATTATGCTATATGATACAACTGAGAAACATGCCAGTGCCTATTTTTAAACAATGTATAAAAAGCAGATTCCAGTCATTTAATAAAGCTAAATTCATTCTATTTTAGTTGAATTACAGTTACATACTCTTACAAAGGTTGCTGAGCACATTTGCTGATAAAAGAAAAATACATTAAAATTTTGTCCAAAGTAAGGTTCAATACCAAGTCTAGATCACTATATCTCAGAGCTTATTCCTTTCTTAACTGTTCCTTATAATTTTACCTAAGACCAAGATTCAACCCAAGAGAAAGGATTCTTTACTCCTGTTTTGACTCTGAGAAGGAGTGGAAGGCAGATGGGCAGCAATAGTTTTAGAATGTGGGAAATATTTTTAATCTAGAGACATGTCCATAACCTGATGTTCTTATGGGGGAGTTAATAAAAACACATCTGTCCAGTCCTCTGCCCAATATGTAGCATTTCTGCAGTTCTTTAGGGTTTATTTTAGGTTCTAAGATAACGTCTTTAACTGACCCAGTCACCTGTCCCCCCACAGTCAGTATTTGTAACTTAAATAGGTGTTAAGAGAATGAGAACATTACACATGGATATTTTTTAGCTGATGCAAAAGTGAGTGCATGTTTTTTAAAATAAAACATATGAGAGAATATGATCAAAGAGTAATCATTTAAAAATTTCAGATTGTGTGATTATGAATGATTTTTCTTTTTCAGTGTTTTATATGTTGTTTATGTTAGTATATGTTGATACTAACAAAAGCTGCTGCTGCTGCTGCTAAGTCACTTCATTCGTGTCTGACTCTGTGCGACCCCAGAGACAGCAGCCCACCAGGCTCCCCCGTCCCTGGGATTCTCCAGGCAAGAACACTGGAGAGGGTTGCCATTTCCTTCTCCAATGCATGAAAGTGAAAAGTGAAAGTGAAGTCGCTCAGTGGTGTCCGACTCTTAGCTACCCCATGGACTGCAGCCTACCAGGCTCCTCCGTCCATGGGATTTTCCAAGCAAGAGTACTGGAGTTGGGTGCCATTGCCTTCTCTGACTAACAAAAGCAATTTGACATTTGTAGAAATACCTATCAATAGGAGAGAATTTGTAGGTGGCTCTTGCTGTGTGCTTACTATTTTTTCCAGGTGTTGTGCTTTAACTGTCTTATGTCATCTGAATGAATGGTGTTAACATGACCAGCTTCCCAGAGTCTTATCTTCTGTTCTCTTCAGTCAGTCAGTTCAGTCACTCAGTCATGTCTGACTCTTTGGACTGCAGCATGCCAGGCTTCCCTGCCCATCACCAACTCCCAGAGCTTGCTCAAACTCATGTCCATCGAATCAGTGATGCCATCCAACCATCTCATCCTCTGTTGTCCCTTCTTCTCCTGCCTTCAATCTTTCCCAGCATCAAGATCTTTTCAAATGAGTCAGTTCTTCACGTGAGGTGGCCAAAGTATGGGAGTTTCAGCTTCACCATCAGTCCTTCCAGTGAATATTCAGGACTGATTTCCTTTATGGTGGACAGGTTGGATCTCCTTGCAGTCCAAGGGACTTTCAAGAGTCTTTTCCAAAATCACAATTCAAAAGCATCAGTTCTTTGGCTCTCAGCTTTCTTTATAGTCCAACTCTCACATCCATATGTGACTAATGGAAAAACCATAGTTTTTACTATATAGACCTTTGTTGGCAAAGTAATGTCTCTGCTTTTTAATATGCTGACTAGGTTGGTCATCACTTTTCTTCCAAGGAGCAAGTAGCTTTTAATTTCTTGGCTGCAATCACCATCTGCAGTGATTTTGGAGCCCAAGAGAATAAAGTCTGTCACTGTTTCCACTGTTTCCCCATCTATTTGCCATGAGGTGATGGGACCGGATGCCATGATCTTTGTTTTTTGCATGTTGAGTTTTAAGCCAGCTTTTTCACTCTCCTCTTTCACCTTCATCAAGAGGCTCTTTAGTTCCTCTTTACTTTCTGCTGTGTGATGTTATCTGCATATCTGAAGTTATTGATGTTTCCTCAATATCAATAACCTTTGGTTAACTTAAGCATACATAATGGCCTGCGTCAGGGAGATAATCTTACCCTGCCCACCTGTGAAGGACTGTGACATTCTTGAATTGTTTGTATAGCAAATGTCAAGCACCCAGAGCCCCTATCTGCTGCTTACCAGCAAGGCCCCAAAATTCACATTTGTGGAGGCTGGAATCTCAGATAGATGTAACATCTTTGTTTGTTAATATGAGAGGAAGTGTTCTATTTCATACCACACATGAAATGACTGTAAGCAAGTGGAACTAACACATCCCCCTACCTGAGACTTGCCATTCTAAGAGATGTTTGCAGGTCTTTTTGCTTTGTTTCCTCACCTCCCACTCCACCCCATCTCTGATCCATAAAAGAACCTGGCAACCAGGCCCTGACAAGATGGTTATTTTGAGGTGCTAGCCTGCCATCTTCTTAGTCAGCTGGCTCCTGAATAAAGTCCCTTCCTAGTCCCAACACCTCATCTCAGATTTATTGACTTAGAGTGCGGTGAGCAGAGTGAGCTTGAAGGCTGATCAAACAACCAGAATATGTAGCATGTAATGTGCTAAAAATATTACCTTCTTATCTTTTCTAAGTTCACCAACATTCTTGAAAGTTATTATCAGTTGTAATACTACAGTTTGAGAAACTGAAACTCACATTGGCCAAATAATTTGTATAGATTCTGGTCCTTGGAAATTGGCAGTCAAAAGCCAAACTGAAGTATATCTGAATTCAAAGTTGTTCATAAATAAAACCCTAATATTTTTGGCAATATGTTCAGGGATTCAAGTGCCTTTCCTAATCTGTTATTTGAATTCACTTCTTAAGCTAGCCTGAGTTAGTGAGTTCAAGTGCCTTTCCTAATCTCTTATTTGAATTCACTTCTTAAGCTAGTCTGAGTTAGTGTTAACTGAGTTCCACTATCTCTCCTGATTGGAAAGCCCTGTCTTCTTTCCAGTGATTAAATATCTTTATATCATCTCTCCAAGCCCATCTCAAATTATTTTCTTTTTGAAACCTTCCAGAGTATACCAGCTGATAGGATTCTTTCTTTTTTTTCCCAAATCCTTTACTTAGATTTCTCCGTTAGCACTCACTGTAAAGCTGCCTTGTAATGCTATGGATCTGATGGATCACCAGCAGATAAGAAAAATAGAACCCAGATAGGGCAAAGAAATTGGTTATGATAACATATCTAGTACAAAGTACAGATGGATTTCGAACCATTGCATGATCAGAAATCTTTTTGTGGCACAATTTTAATGGTAGAGGTACTCTGGTAACATCTTATCTGATATATATAAGAAGCCAAGTCATTGTTTGAATGAAAGTTATAAAAGAATAGGAAATTAGCACTCAGTGGGAGACTTTGAAAGTTTGTGACCAATGAAGTAACACGAAAGGAAACATTGACATATGTAGAATATATCTCAAACCAGGATACTTCTCATTTTCCAATCAAGAGATACTCTGTTTGGCTGACATGTTTTAGGTCTTATTTTCTAAACACTGAGAATCACAGAGTCCTTATTAGTGGATATTTGCACTGGTCTCTCTCCAGTTTTTCTCATACCTTCTGTGATGAAGCGGCCATGAACGTAAGTGTAAGCTTCAGAATTTTTGAAAAGAGCAAATTCATTGCTGCATTTCTAATGAGCCAACCCTTGAAAGTGGAAGACACCACTTTCTTTCTTCCATATCCTACTTATCCTGCTTCAGATATATACAAGGCAAGTAGACATCATCATTAACATTCATTCAGTCCAACAGTGGAAAACCAACAATGTGACATTTTAGAAACTAAGTTGTTGTTATTGCTCCACACAAGATCTGGGCATTAAAAAGTCTCTAAGTCCTGTCTCAAAGGCTCTTGCCAACATAGCAAAAAAGATTCTAAATCAATAAAGAACTTCAGGGAGCTTTTGGAAATACTCATTTAAAAGTTTCCATTTTCCAGAACAGATTTACTGCACCTTATTGATGGGAAAAAATGACTTTGTCCTTCAAAACATTTCCAGTTTGAAAAAGTGATTTTTAAATTAAGGACAGACACAAGATAACAAGTTTATTTCTCTCTTTTTTTTTTCCTTCTTTGATTCTTGCTTTTATTCTCATTACAAAAAATATTGAAAATCTCATGAAAAGAACATCTGCTGAAAAAAGTAAGAAAAAGAAATATGTACATACACATCTAAGGGAATTTTATATTCAGTACATGCCTGGAGAATCCCAGGGACGGGGGAGCCTAGTGGGCTGCCGTCTATGGGGTCACACAGAGTCAGACACGACTGAAGTGACTTAGCTGTAGCAGCAGCATATAATAAATTCAGTTTTCAGTAAAAGGGAGATTTTTGGTTTCATGGATTAATCTCTGCTTCATGCCAGCTCTTCTAGGAATAAATTAACTGATAATAGTAATAAGAATAATGATCACAATTTCTATCTATGAAGTGTCTAGTGGGTTTCAGACATTGTATTATATACATGTGTCATTTATCTTAATTATAACATCTATCCAATAATGTAAGCATTGCCATTCCATTGTTCATATGAAGAAACATGAGGCTTAAAAAGATTAAGTAGCCTTTCAAAGATCACTTAGTTTAAAAAACCATGACCACCACCAACAAAATGACAGATAGGATTTAAACCCAGCTCTTTGTAACTAATATCTCATGGTTCTAAGTCTCATGTATACTTTCTAACATGATTGTAAAGCACTGCACTAGATTATCATTGAGGATATATGCATGTATATAAAAATATATAAAATAAATATAATTTTTGTGGTCATGTATGGATGTGAGAGTTGGACTGTGAAGAAGGCTGAGAGCAGAAGAATTGATGCTTTTGAACTGTGGTGTTGGAGAAGACTCTTGAGAGTCCCTTGGACTGCAAGGAGATCCAACCAGCCCATTCTGAAGGAGATCAGCCCTGGGATTTCTTTGGAAGGAATGATGCTAAAGCTGAAACTCCAGGACTTTGGCCACCTCATGCGAAGAGTTGACTCATTGGAAAAGACTCTGATGCTGGGAGGGATTGGGGGCAGGAGGAGAAGGGGATCACCGAGGATGAGATGGCTGGATGGCATCACTGACTCTATGGACGTGAGTCTGAGTGAACTCTGGGAGATGGTGATGAACAGGGAGGCCTGGCATGCTGCGATTCATGGGGTCACAAAGAGTCGGACATGACTGAGCGACTGAACTGAACTGAACTGAACTGATGTAATAATTTATTATAGATACTTCCTTACTCTCTAATATCATGTAATGAATAGGCCAATGACTAATAACAGCAGGTATCTAGAAAGAATGGGATGTATATATCCTCCCAAGTGTTATGACAGTTCAAAGAAGAGTAAACTCAATACAGGTTGAAAAAACCAAGATTTCATGGTTTTTCAAGGTTTCATGAATAAAATGAGGTTTAAACTGGCTTCTATTGGATGCATATGTCCTGGATAGGAACAAAAGGGAGGTTGTTTGTTTGCTTGTGGCAAGGGGGCAGGAATTGGATAGAGCATGGCATCATGGAATCAAGAGTAAGAACTCTGGAGAAAGGAAGGGGGTGGTGAGTAAAGAGGGAACGCTGACACTCTATTTGTTCAGTAATAATAAAAGCTATTCACTGGAAGGACTGATGCCGAAGCTGAAATTCCAATACTTTGGCTGCCTGATGCAAAGAACTGACTCATTGGAAAAGGGCCTGATGCTGGGAAAGATTGAAGGCAGGAGGAGAAGGGGATGACAGAGGATGAGATGGTTGGATGGCATCACTGATTCGATGGACATGAATTTGAGCAAGTTCTGGGTGTTAGTGATGGACAGGGAAGCCTGGTGTGCTGTATGTAGTCCATGGGGTCGCAAAGAGTCTGACACAACGGAGAGACTGAACTGATCTGATCATTAGATGAGTGTCAAATGATATGCTGATTGTCATATATTCAATATAACATTCACATATTAAGAAAGTATTAATTATTTGCCTATCTTTATTTTGAGAAAATGGGACATAGAGGAAAAGTAACTTGTTCAAGGTACACCATAAAGCCATAATAAAGACAAAGTCTTTTGACTTATATACTTGGATTCTCACCACTCTATATTATTGTCTGTCGGGATATATGGTCTGGAATGTTGTGATATTTACTCAGAGATGAAAAGTTATCTCCAAGATTTAGTTTTAAGTGAGTATAATGTAGAGTAGAAGAGAGAAAAGATATTCTTTGTTTTGTCTTTGCAGCAAACATTGTTGAGTGCCTTGAAAGGCAGGGCAATAGGCAGAAGTCCAAGAAAACCGAGGCAGGCTCCGTGACCTCAAAGAGGTTCTAATTTATTGTGGTAGGTGAGACCTATAGACTAATAATGACCATACAAAGTATTACATGATATATATCTTTGAAGAGGTAATATAGACAAAAAGAAAAATAGAAGAGATCTTTTTCAAGTAATGGAAGCCAATCAGAGAATTCATGGAAATGGTGGAGTTAAATATGCGTAGAATCCTTACAGGATACAGAGAATTAGCAATTGAGCCTCT
Source organism: Ovis canadensis (assembly GCF_042477335.2). Lineage (NCBI taxonomy): Eukaryota > Metazoa > Chordata > Mammalia > Artiodactyla > Bovidae > Ovis > Ovis canadensis. The sequence continues at coordinate 41,559,381 of NC_091253.1, read as the reverse complement.
ATTACATGGAAGTAAACCAGTGTGAGGGCTTCCCTGGTGGTTCAGTGAACCTGCCTGCCAATGAAGGAGATGTGGGTTCAATCTTTGAGTCAGGAAGATCCCCTGAAGAAGGAAATGGCAACCCACTCCAGTATTCTTGCCTGGAAATCCCATGGACAGGGGAGCTTGGCAGGTTATAGTCCATGGGGTGGCAAAGGAGTCAGACCAAACAACAATAGCAAGCCAGTGTCATCTCAGAAATATGGAATAAAATTTACCATTCATGGTCTGATTTGACTAGTGCACAAATACATAGAAGGTTGTAATGGAAATGAAGATAGGAAAGTTGATGAGATCAGGTTGTGGAGTCTTGATGTCATAATAATAGTTCAGACTTTTCTTTGTAAACAATGGGGAGTCACTGAGGACTAATGAGTTCAGAATATAAACTTTACAAAAGAAGAGATTTTTGTGTCGTTTCAATCCTTGCCTGCCATATATTTGCTCTTAATATTTGATGAAAGAATCAATGAACTGCTATCACATAGTCAAGGTTATGCTTTAGAAAGGCAGCAATGTATAAAATGAGTTATAAAAGGGAAAGGCTAGAGAAAAGGAAACCAGTTAGGAGGCTGTTGTGTTCAAACAGAAAGAAAATGTGGGAATTTCAGCTAGGTTTCTGGCAGTAGGAATAGAATTCAAGGGAAAGACATGAGAATTACCATTCATGAAGCATGGTCAACACATGTTGACTCACAAGATATTTGTAGAAAAGCAGAAAATGAGTTAGACATATTGACTCACAGGATATTTGTAGAAAAGCAGAAAATGAGTTAGACATGGAACTCAAACTTTGAACCTAGTAAGAAAATAAGATACATAACAAATATGTGATTTAGAAGTTGGAGTTGATTTGTTCATATATTCAAAGAATATTGTTGAAGGACTATTGTGTGCCAGAGAGAAGGAAATGGCAACCCACTCCAGTGTTCTTGCCTGGAGAATCCCATGGACAGGGGAGCCTGGTGGGCTACAGTCCATGGAGCCGCAAAGAATCGAACGTGACTGAGCAACTAACACACTCACATTGAGCCAGAAACTTTTCTAAGACACTTGACATACAGCAGACACAAAATAGACAAAACCCCTGCTCTCCATGAGTTTACATTCCATCACAGGTGGGAAGAGGGTGGTATAAAAAATAGATAATAATTGAACTCTTTAGTATGCAGGAGACCCGGGTTCGATCCCTGGGTTGGGAAGATCCCCTGGAGAAGGAAATGGCAGTCCACTTCAGTACTATTGCCTGGAAAATTCCATGGACAGAGGAGCCTGGTAGGCTAGAGTCCATGGGGTCTCAAAGAGTTGGATATGACTGAGCAACTTCACTTTCACTTAGTATATTTAAGAGCTATGAAAAAGAGCATAATAAGGGGATTTGGGGTGAGTGGCAGGAAATAGTCACTTTAGTCAAGGTAGTAAGGATTGGCATTAGGTGAAGGGGATGTTTGAAGAAAGGATTGGGAAATAAAAAGTTTAGATATCTGAGATCTGGGAAAGAGAGACCCTAGAAATCATTTGCTTTAAGGTGATAATAGATGGAATGTAAGAGGACCAAAAAAACAAACAAACAAAAAAAACCTCTCTTTTTTCTATCTGAAGACTGTTGCTAGCACTTTGGGGACCATCTACTTTTAATGGCTAAAAAATGACAGCATAATCAGGATGTAACAAAGGGAAAAGCTTTAGACTCATTTAGAGATGAACATACTGTACTATTTTATCTGATTTAAAACATCTCTCTGCCTAGAAATTAAGCCCAGCTTAATTAAAAGTAATTTTTTTTTAAGTAAAACAAAAAACAAAAAGCCCAGCTCTGTTAAAGTAATCCAGTAATCCAGTTCTCTGAAAGCCTAGAAGGAAGAACTGGTTGTCATATGTGGTGAGCCTTCTATGACCCTTTCAATTCTCATATAATAGAAAAGGCCAGAGGACAAAACTCCAGTTGTAAATACAATTTGAGATGAATTTTTCAGTTTTGCTCTATTATTTCCTATATCTACCAGTACACCAATAATGGAACTCGGCACATAGAAGATTCTCTATGCATGTCAGTTGAAGTAAAATTAAGCTAACCAACATATGATTTGTGTGTGGGGGGGTGAAGTATTGATGATAAGGCTATGCAACTACTACTTAGCAGAACATATTTGAGTGATGCTGTACCGGGTTTGACTTAGGGACTCAATCCAGGGTGAACAGCATCTGCCAATTCAGAACTGGAATGAGCTTCGCACACTGAGCAGAGTCCTCAGAAGGTCATGGGGTTCAGCTCCCTTCCTCTAGGCATTTGAAATCTAAAACATCAAAGCTAGTGATTGCATATTCTCTTTCTTTAGAGTAGATTCTAAAACATCTTATACATTTTAGACAATCTTTTTTATTGAACCAAGCCTCTCGATGAAACTGAAGTTTATTTTCAGCTACTCTTCTTGTGTGTTCCAGTATGTAAGAGATTCTAACATTTACATAGTTGTTTTTTTTTTTTTTTAACAAGCCTATCAGTTCTCCAAAGAAACCATCCTCTGCTTGTACATTGCAGTTCATGAAATGCTGCACTTTCAGGACAGGTTTGCTTGCAGTAGACAATCTTTAAGTTTTAAAGATTTTCAGGAATTCTATAGCTAGATGTATATACTTCAGATTTAATACCTTAGGAACTTTCCCTCTTGATTCTTTCGCAGGTGAGCCAAAGAAAGCAGTAGAATCTGGGTTCTATATAAAATGAAGAGGTGTGGGGGGGGAACTGCCCCTGATTTTTTTTTTTAACTGAGATTTAAAAGGTTTCGCCAAATGTTTTCTCTGTGCAGATAGGGGAGCCAAAGGCTATGACAGCAGCTTGTCTGGATTAGAAGGTTGATTGTTTGCACTCTTGTTGAGTTTCGTTCCTTAATGTGGACCAGGATGTCAGGGGTCTTCTGTGAGAGCAGCTGAGGAGAGCAGAGACACAGGGTGGGGTCTAGGGAAGACTGATGTGAGGTATTTGTGGGGGCAGAGGGGGGAGGGGAGGGAAACAGAGATCAAAGAATCTTCCAGAGCTCCTCAGCCTTCCACAGCAGAAAAGCCTTTGGCAACTCTTTGATGTCCAATTTGCCCTCTGCCCCCAGCCAGAAGTGTGTTGAGGGACCTGAGTGAGAACGGATTCAGCAGGGCCATTTTATAGGTCTGTGAGGCAGATAGCATCTTTCCTGTACCTTCTAAAAGAGACGGGCAGAAAAAATAAATTGCTGTAACTCCTGACCTACAGGAGCTTACACTCTAGTTCAACAGACAAAACCTTGAGTACCTTGACCAGTCAACTTTGCCAAGTTTGCTTCACAAACAACAGAAACTTGATTGTGTCGTGGTTGTGATTTTTATCCTTAACATGATAGTTTGATAAATCTGTTCTTCTCAGGAATAAAAAAGGATCTGAACACAATGTCCTCCTTTTGTCTGGTAGGGTATCTTTCCTCAGCCACGTCCCTTTATTGACTCTCTTTTCCCTCCCTCTAATCGATTTCTGGTGTTTTATATTTTGTATTCAAAGCAGGTGTGTTTTACACAATGTTATGGCCATCTATGGTTATCCGTTTTTTTTTTTTTCCTTTCAGCTAACAGAAAAATTGTCTTATCTGGCCCCTGGACAACGTAGGCTTTGGTAATTTTTCAGAGCTCTTTTTTTTTTAAATTTATTTTTTAATAGAAGGATAATTGGTTCCACAGAATTTTGTTGTTTTCTGTCAAACATCAACATAAGTCAGCCATGGATGGACATATGTCCCCTCCTCTTTCACCTCCCTCCCTTCTCCTCCCCATCCCACCCCTCTAGGTTGATACAGAGCCCCTGTTTGAGTTCCCTGAGACATACAGCAAATTCCCATTGGTTATCCCTTTTACACATGGTAATATAAGTTTCCATGTTACTCTCTTCATACTCTCTTCATACATCTCATCCTCTCTTCCCCTCTCTGCATCTCCATAAGTCTCTTCTCTATGTCTGTTTCTCCATTGCTTTTCAGAGCTCTTGAAAAGATTATTGTGAGTAAACATGGAACTGATATCTTAAAAATGACAGCTGTGGTAGCTGCTGATTAAAAGTCAAACTATTAATGCTCTGTTTCCTAAAGTGAAACTGTAATCTTGAAGAGGTGTAGATATGCAAATTAAATAACTAATGTGTAGTTTTCTTTGAATCAATGTCCTTTTTCCTTTAAGTTAACGTCACATTGTGCTTACATCTAAGACACAAATGGCCCTACAGAGATATTAAAAATAAACTCCCTCACTCCACCCAGGTTTGCTAGCCTGTGTTTCTTTGTTCTGGGTGCTTAGATTTCACACCTAGTTGATTCTTTCACCTACTAGGACTACAAGCAGTTTCTTTTCATCATAACTAGTCAGTAGGGAAAGCAGAGATTTGCATGGAAAAATCATTCAAAACAGCTAATAGCTTTAGAAGGTTGCAGAAATCACCTTATGTGACCTGCTTGGAATGGCATGGTTGTTCAGCTAGAACCATGGTAGCAATGCATGTTACAGGTCTTCAAGAAAATGCTGTTGTTTGCCAGAACAAAATGCAGCTATATTCTTCTCAGTTAAATTATATTAAATATCAGGACAATAAGCAACATTTTGTAATCCACCCTCTTCCAAAATATTCCTACCATTTCCTTCATCCTTTCCTGGATCTTTAAGGGCAAGAAGCTTAATAGAAAAGAAAGTGAAAGTGAAAGTCAGTCAGTCCTGTCTGACTTTTTGCAACCCAATGGGCTATACAGTCCATGGAGTTTTCTAGGCCAGAATACTGAATTGGCTAGCCTTTTTTCCCAACCCCGGGATCGAACCCAGGTCTCCCACACTGCAGGCAGATTCTTTACCAGCTGAGCCACAACAGAAGCCCTAATATAAGAGAAAGGTCACATAAAGGAGGGCTTCCCAGGTGGCTCAGTGGTAAAGAATGCTCCTGCAATGGCCATAGGAGATGTGGGTTCAATCCCTGGGTCAGGAAGATCCCTTGCAGGAGGAAATGGCAACCCACTTCAGTATTCTTGCCTGGAGAATTCCAAGCGGGCCAGCATCCATAGGGTCCAAAGAGTTGGACTCAACTGAGCACACATATAAAAACACTGGTTAACTTTATCTTGGTATATTGTGTCTCTACACTAGAAGATTCTGTATAATTAAAGCAGCTTCAATTTTGAAAGACAGTTTGAGCCAATTGTTGAAATGTACTTTGAAAGCAATACAAAAATTGATGATTCTAATATTCTACCAGTTTTCAGGCTTCAAAGGAAAATGCCTGTTTGTGAGGAGTGTCCACAGAGTACTATGCTCTTAACTTGCCTCCTTAGTGCAGTAGGCAGCGCATCAGTCTCATAATCTGAAGGTTCTGAGTTCAAACCTCAGAGGGGGCAGTTGTGTTTTGCCTTCATCACTTCCTAAGAGAATTTTCAGAATAATTTTCTTTCAGCAATTTTACATTCCTCTTAGTAACTTTACTTGTTTTGACAAATATTAGTTAATAATATTAAAAATGAAAGTGAAGGGGTGGCAAATATCAAAGGAGAAGCCAACTGAATGTTGCAATTATCGCTAGATTTCAAAATTTATGTCATACATTTCATTAAAGACATCATCTCATAAAGGAAATGCTCCATGGCTTGAAATTATAAAATATAAATTGGGCATAAAACTAAATACCTTTTGTAGGAGAAACTGGTTGTAAAGCAAGATAAATATACTTAAAAAAAAAAAAATCTTTGTAAGACAAGCCTGTGGAGGGAGAGCACTCCTTTGACACCAGGAAGGGTACTAGTGGTTTAGAAACGTGTGTGTGGTTATTTTAAGGGGATGTTTTCAAACCTTAGGGAACACATACTGACCAAGAAGAAATCTCTGTGTACGTGTCTTTATGGGTGTTTGAGAGAGTGGGAGAGCAGGCAGAGACCTGATAGGGTTCAATGTAGGTTCAATTTCAAACACAGCAACTGGGCCAAGTGTCCAGTATGCTTAGATATGCATTATGATTAGCATAAGCAATCATTCTCAGGCTTCTAAGAAATGGAGCTGTCTTTAAAAAGGAACACTGGGCAATCAGTAAAAATAATCAAAGGAATGTGCAAAGGCTTCTTCTCTATCCCAACACTTACACCCAATCATCGGGCATTCTTTTTGCCCCAGTTACTCTGGTTTGAAGAAATGCAGAATAGGTTGAAGAGAAATGGAGTGTTCTGGAAAAATGTGAATGGAGTCTGAGGATTAGGAGGTGGAATTAATTAATCATATATATATATTTTTCTTTAAAAAAGTGATTGAGTTGGAGGTCCATCTCAGTAGTTGGTCATACATAGTTTGGGATATTTCTAAAGAGCCCTTGTATGATGATAGTGAATTTAATTAGCTTCTGATTAAAATAAATTTTAAAAAATTAAAAATAAATAAATGAATAAATAAAAGAAAATTGAGTGTTTAAACATTTTATGTCAAGGAAGATCCAGGCACCAAGACAATAATATTCATAATAATGGAACAGAGAAAACAATCCTAGTAGAAGACCCTAAAATTGCCCCTTGTATTTCCTGGGAAAAATAGCATGTGGGCGGGACTTGGAACGCCAGCAGAGAACAGATGAATCAAAGTCTGGGTTACATTACACTAATCTCTTAAGAGTCTTTTATCTAATCTCTTTCTGGCTATTGCTAAGTGCCAGGGATATGATTGCCACTATATAAATATCAGAGATTATCTAAACTCCTCAGGAGAAATCCATCTAATAGACATCAAAACCAGTCAAGGCATTGTGGGTCCTCAGTCTTTCCTTGACAGAAACAAAGACAAAGGCAAATCAAATCTCTCCTTCACAAAGGACCAAATTCTACATACTTTCATATTACTTTTACTTCCTGCGTCTATAATAGCATTTTTGAATGTAGATCCTCTAAAAGCAAAGAACAGTAGAGTGTTTATCAACTCCTGAGGTAAAGAGGCATGCAAATTAACTGTAATCTATAGGCCTAGTCACACATCTGACTCTTTGTGACTTCATTGGCTGTAGCCCACCAGGGTCTTCTGTCCATGGGATTTCCCAGGCAAGAATGCTGTATTGGGTTGCTGTTTCCTTCTCCAGGGGATCTTCCTGGCCCAGAGATTGAACCTGTATCTCCTGCATTGGCAGGTGGATTCTTTACCTCTGAGTCACCTGAGAAGACCTTAATCACAAGACAAAAAATAAAATAAAATAAAAGTCAAGATGTGAAGCAAAAAAGTAAGATTGCAGTAAAAATTACAGTGCCCTGCACTCCAAAATGTTCTGTCTTAAGGTAGTAGGCTAACAACGTGTTTAAGCACATTGGAGGCTCTGAAGTTCAACACAGGTTTGAAGATCATAGCTGCCATGTGATAGTGGTAAGTTCCATCCCAAAGTATTAGTAACTTTGAGTCTCTGAGTTTCCTTAATCTATAAAATATAAAAAAATACGAATCTCGTAGGGCTGTTGTGAAAACTGGAGAAGGCCACTTATATAAAATGCTTGGCAAGGTCCCTGACACCCAGTAAACACTCAATAAAGAGCAGATGTTTTGTTCTCATTACTTGTGACCAGTAAGACAAATAAAAGACTGAGGAAAAGTGAAGAAAATGGACCTTTTGTCAAAGAAAGGAACACTGTCTAGCACCTCCAAGGAAAACCTAGGAGCAAAAGTGCTGAATCAGACATGTTACAGGAATAAAGGGGCAGATTTATTTTTAGACCCTTTCTTGACCACTCTGACTCCCAGCTTCCTGTTCCTCCTTTGTAAAACATCAGCAGGTGGAGACAAATGAATCTGCTTTGTTATAACACTCATGATAAAGATATTAAGTCTCTCCTGAAATTTGCTTATATGTGCACCATGACTGCTCTTCCACTAACCCACTACGGATGTTTCATTAGCACCTTGCTGGGTGTATGCGTTTGTCTTTCTTTCCCCACACAGTTACAAAATGGCAGGGAGCAAGGGGGGTTTGTTGTTGTTGTTGTTGTTTTTGAGTATAATTGCTTTGCAATGTTGTGTTACTTTCTGCTGTACAACAGAATGAATTAGCTATATATACATATATCCCTTCCTTCTTGAGCCTCCCTCCCACCACCACCCCCCATCACACCCCTGAAGGTCATCACTTTATTGTTGTTGCTTTTTAGTCGCTAAGTCATGTCTAACTCTTTGTGACCCCATGGACTGTATCCTGCCAGGCTCCTCTGTCCATGGGAGTTTCGAAGCAAGGATACTGGAATGGGTTGCCATTTCCTTCTCCAGGGGATCTTCTTGACCCAGGGATCGAACCCGAGGCTCCTGCGTCTCCTGCACTGGCACATGGATTCTTTACTGCTGAGCCACCAGGGAAGCCCAAGGTCATTACTTGTTGTTATTCATCTTTCTGTCGTTAAGTCATGTCCAACTCTTTGCAACCCTGTGGACTGCAGCATGCCAGGCTTCTCTGTCCTTCACTAAGGTCATCATTGTGTTTGTTAATCAGTCGTGTCCAACTCTTTGTGACACCGTGGACTGTAGCCTGCCAGGCTCCTCTGTCCCCGGGATTTCCCAGGCAAGAATACTGGAGTAGGTTGCCATTTATGTTTAAAACAGATAGCTAGAGGGAAGCTGCTACATAGCACAGGGAGCTCAACTGCATGCTCGTAGATGACCTAGAAGGTAGGGTTATTTTACACATTTGTTCAGTACAGACTCAGTCAAAGATCCTTCGGTTCAGTTCAGTCTCTCAGTCGTGTCCAACTCTTTGCAACCCCATGAATTGAACTGAACTGCAAAACCTTAGCTCTCTGCCTGAGTCCTTCACACTTCTGTTTTCTCTTTGTTTAGCCCCCCTCCCCCTTTTTTGTCCGCATTTCTTTTAAGGAAGGAGAGTAAAGTCTCACTCAACTTTATTGACTTTTCTCTTCCTATGGTTTTCTGGTACAGAGAAAAAAACATCAAAAGCAAAGCATATTTATGTGCAAGAGCCCAAATTGGCCCAAATTGACCCTCTACTTTTCTGGATGCTTGCCTATTGTATTCAGGAAACAACAAACCAAGTTCCTGTTTGAAAAGAGTATCATTATACACTTGTCAGTATTTTCTGAAAAATAATTTCCTAGGAGTGAGGTGCTTGATTAAATGTTATTCACACTTGTGGTTTAAAAGAATATTGTTATTGTTGCTCAGTCACTAAGTTGTGTCTGACTCTTTGCAACCCCATGAACTGCAGCATGCCAGGCTTCCCTGTCCTTCACATTCTCCCTGCATTTTCTCAAACTCAAGTCCGTTGAGTCAGTGATGCCATCCAACCATCTTATCCTCTGTCGCCCCCTTCTCCTCTTGCCTCAATCTTTCCCAGTATTAAAAGAATATAGCCAGATTTATTTCCCAAAACTTCTAGAAGTTTTTAGACTCATCATTGCTCTTGAGTGTGTGCATGTTGTTTTCCTGGCAGTCTCGTGGGCATTGGGTGTTAACGTGATCTTACATTTTATCAATCTAAAGGGCTAAAAGTTTTATTTTATTGTTGCCTCTTCCCCCATTCTCCTGAATATCCATTTTCCTTGCTGCCGTCTATGGGGTCACACAGAGTCGGACATGACTGAAGTGACTTAGCAGCAGTAGCAGCAGCATACATTGTTCATAGTAATTTGAAGAACTACTTATATCTTAAGAGTATTAGTCACTTTTTTGTGTATGTGTAGCAAATGTTTTTCCCAGTTGGTCATTGTCCTTTTAAATTAAGTTGCCTTTTTCCATTCAAAGAATTTTTAGTTTGTTTCATTGTTTTATAATGTTATCTGATATTTTATTTTTCCATTATATCTTTTTGTTCCCATCTTCCTTACTAAGCTTTCCTTTACCCCTAAGGACATATACACTCATAAGTTAATTTTTTTCTTTTAATACTTTTATTTTTCTGGTGGGAACTATTGTTTTAAATTTATATTCGTCTGTGGGCATACAATTGGGGTTAAATTTATTTTCTTCTAATAAATAACAATTACCTCAATACCAATTGCTGGTAAATGCATAATTTCCCCACTGACTTGTAGACTAGTTGTTTCATTTATTGAATTCAGTTCCTTGAATTAAGTGTCTATGCCTAAGCAAGTGCTTTATTATTTTGAATATAGTTAGCTTTATATTGTTTCAATAAATAATAAATTACTTCACCATATTAACATTATTGTGTTTTAAGACTTTTAAGCAATTCTTATATATTTTTCTTTTACATGGACTTCAGAATCAGTTTATCAAATTCTAAAAATTACTGTAGCATTTTTTAATTTTAAGAAGCTGGAAACAATAAAGCAATGTCTATAAGCAGGAAAATAGTTGAACTATTCAGTGCTGCCAAATTATGGAATAAATTTAGATCATCCAAATTAGGGAATATGCTGTAGTTCTCAGAGAGAATGAGGTAGTACAAGTATATACATATGCAGGAAAGGTGTCAAGTATAATAAAATCATTGAAATTTATATGAAATTAAATTATATTAAAAATTATATGAAATTATAAAATAAAATTTTTGATGTGTGTATTTGTAAGAAAAACAAATCAACAATCCGTGCCTGTTATTTAGTCTCTAAGTCATGTCCAACTCTTTTCTGACCCCATGGATTATAGCCACCAAGCTCCTCTGTCCATGGGATTTCCTAGGCAAGAATACTAGAGTGGGTTGCCATTTCCTTCTCCAGGAGATCTTCTCCACCCAGGGATTCAACCCATGTCTTCTGCTTGGCAGGCATCTCCTGCATTGGCAGGCAGATTCCTTACTACTGAGCCACCAACACGTGCATATGTATTTGAATAAGCAAATAAAAATGTGTAATGATACAATATTTTTGGTAATAGCTTTCAGAGATGTGGGCTTATTTCTGTGTGAACTAATAATATTATTATAGCTACTTGAAGATGAAAGTGAAAGTTGCTCAGTCGTGTCCGACTCTTTGAGACCCCATGGACTATACAATCTGTGGAATTCTCCAGGCCAGAATACTGGAGTGGGTAGCCTTTCCCTTCTCCAGGGGATCTTCCCAACCCAGGTCTCCTGCATTGCGGGTGGACTCTTTACAGCTAAGCCACAGGGGAAGCCCAAGAATACTGGAGTGGGTAGCCTATCCCTTCTCCAGGGGATCTTCCTGACCCAGGGTCTCTGGGGTCTCCTGCATTGCAGGCAGATTCTTTACCAACTGAGCTATCAGGGAAGCCCTTGGATGCTTGAGATTCCCTTATTCATGTATTACTTCTATAATTTAAAATTTTAAATGTCTGAAATTAAAAGAAAAGTCGTATTCTTGCCATATACAAGAAAACAAACAACAAGAAAAAAAGAGTTAAATCTCCATTGACCCTTTTCTATTGTTAAACATTGCAGAATATGTATTAGGTAGCCTCTCTTTAAGAGGTAATTTACCCCGTTGTCTATGATAGCATGCAATCCACTCTATTTTTTTCTCAATTTATGTACAAATCTCAAATAACATATAAATCCAGAGCAAAGTATCTTCAGATATCTTATAGACCAAGTTTCCTGATGTATGTGTGCCTGCTCAGTCACTTCAGTTGTGTCTGACTCTTTATGGCCCCATGGCCTATAGCCCACCAGGCTCCTCTATTGGATTCTCCAGGCAAGAATACTGGAGTGGGTTGCCATTTCCTTCTCCAGGGGATCTTCCTGACCAGAGATCGATCTCATGTCCCCTGCATCTCCTACACTGGCACACAGATTCTTACATCTCCTGCATTGGCATGTGGGTTCTTTACCACTAGCGCCACCTGGGTAGACCTTCCTGATAAAGCTACCTATATGAAATCATCTTCCTGATGGAACCACCTATAGTCAATATTACTATCAAGTAACCAATAGCCTGAATGAAGCCCACAAGTGGCTTTTTTCCCTGGAGGAAAATTTTATAAAATTTTGAATAATTGACACTATATTTAGAAATCATGGTATTTTTCTTATTACTCTTGAAAGATCAGAATATCTGAGGAAATTGGATTTTTTATTTTTTTTTTTTGCACAGTAACTAATGGTCATACAGGAGGATTATCTGGAAATCACAAATTTTATCTGCTAGTGAAATCTAGCAATTAAACTTACCTCTTCCTCCTTTGTTGTTAACAGCTGAAAAATCAATTATATCTTGTGATTGGATTCACCATAAATAAATGACCTTTGGTCTTTATAAACAACAGGCTCCAATTCTAAAAAGTATAATCATGACTCCAAGCTAAGAAACTAAAAGTTATTAGTGAGGTAAGAGCTAAGTCCCCCATGTTGCCAAACATGACCCTCTTAGAAATTTCTGTTCTTGGATGCAAACCAGGGATCATAGGCTTATTTCTCAAGAAGAAGGCCATATCAGCAAGACCTGACCTTGCAGACCACAAGGGTGTGACTCAGACTTTACTGAAATGGGTAGTATGCCTCTTTAAGAAGGGTCCTTTTAGCTAAAAGCAATATAGTGCCTGTTGGTTAAGAGCTAGGGGAATATATGTTTTTAATTTGGGCAAACATACATGGAACACATATGTGGAGAGCTAGGGAAGGATGCATGAAAGTGGAGCTCCTGGTTACACTAACTACCAAGACAAAGCACTCACTCCTCTTAGGACAGACCTTTCCCTCCCTAACTCATTTTGACTGTGACACAGGAACTCAGAGCTTAGCTCCCCCTCCTGTCTCAGTTTCTTAGCCCCATGCCCTGGGGTCACTTAGGAGGTATCTGCTCAAGGTTCCTTTGCGGGGGATGTCCAATCCCCTTGACTAGTCATGGTGTCCAATCAAGTTTTCTTTGAGGGCGTTGGTCACTGTCCAAACTCAGCCATCACTCCAGTCCAACTCAGGAAATATTTATACTCATTCATTCATTTATTGATGGTCATTCAGAATAGCCTAGAGCTTAAAAGTCTGGGTCCTGGATACTGACAACTCTACAGTTGAATCTTGGTTGTATAATTTTATACAAGTTTTAAACATCTTTGAACTTCCTCTTACTCATCTGCAAAGATACCATGAAGCCACCGATTGCCAGGATTAAGTGGGATAACCACTGTAAAAAACTGTGTCTGTCACTTAATAAGCACTTATCCAAAGGGGTTGGAATAGGCAAATACTGAGGCCAAGACTTAACTCTCAAGACAATTCAAAAAGGAGGTCTGTAGTTCAATTGGAGATCCATGTAGGTATGCACTAATGAGGTTTTATCATCAAATAACTTTGAGAATATTCAGGTATGTCAAATTAGATACACTTCTCTCCTCAAAACTGCTCTGAATATTTAATAAACTAATATGCAGTTACTTTCTAAGGGTAGGTAGTAGGAAGCATCTCCTCAATTTTCTTTTCATCCAAGGAATAATTTTATAAAGGAACATTTTGAAGAATTATTATTCCTATGAACAACAGTTTGGTAAATGATTATCTACTGGATATGACATTTTTCTATAGTTTAATGAAAAAAAAATCCAGGCTAGGGCTAGAGTTTTAGTTTCCCAAAACTCATTTATAATTTGCTTTGGATAATTTAGCATTTAAATAATAATCATAATAATAGTAATAATAAAAATAATATGAGAACTAAATATATAGCACTTATATTCCAGACTTTGTGCCAAGTACTTTACACATAGTAATACTTTTAGGTATTTAGAAATATTTCATCTGCCTAAAAAGAGTCTGTACCATAGAATGTCAGAGACGGAATTCCATCAAGTTTAACATGACTTTTTTTCTGAAGTTTGTAATGCTCTATAAATGATAGGGTTAGGACTAAGATTCTTATGGGATTCCCTGGTGGCTAAGACAGTAAAGAACCTGACTGCTGTGCCAGAAACCTGGGTTCAGTCCCTCAGTTGGGAAGATCCCTTGGAAAAGGAAATGGCAACCCCCTCTAGTGTTCTTGGAATGGCAGCCCACTCTAGTGTTCTTGTCTGGAGAATTTCATGGACGGAAGGGCCTGGTGGGCTGCAGTCCATGGGGTTGCAAAGAGTTGGACATGCCTGAGCAACTAACATATACGCACACACATTAGGACTAAGTTTCATGCCTGTTAGCCCCTTGCACCCCAGTCTCTGAATCTGTGACACCACCTGGTGTTTTTTCCAAAGATCTAAATGTTTAAAGTAGTTCAGAGCGGTCTCTTCACTCAACTTCACTTTTCTACCATTATGAGGTCTTTTAAAATTCCACTCTGTAACTTACTATTTTTCCAACTTTAATGATTTGAAATAAGTCCTACAAACAGCATTCAGCTGTTCAAAATTTTCCTCTACTGAAAATGTTCACCCAAAGAATGTGATTTAAGACTGTGACCTCACAAATGTTGCATTTTCTTATCTCAAATCAAAAGGGAAATGACGAGCAAAGAGGCTTTACAAATATTGTTTGTTTCCTCCTGGTGTTCTTTTGAACTCTTGACTCCAGGCTCTTTGAGAAAGAAGCATTATGGTGGATATGAAGGTTCTCTAATGAGACCAAGCAGTGAGACAAGATTTCTTACCTTTCCAGCTCTATTCTGGAGGGACCACCAAGGTGAGATGTGATTTTTAATCTCTGGGCCTACTGTGATCTTGGCCTTTCTGCGTAAACTGTCAACAAGGGTGCTAACGACTGCTAACTGTTATGGGAAAAAAACAGGAGTCCAGGCAGAACTGAGCTGAGCTAACTGCTTCATTTTGCTGGAAGCATTAAATCACTTTCTGCGGCCAGCAGCTTTCATCTAACCTCAGCGTAAGCCAGGTTGAACCAGTGACCCACAAGGCAGAATTACCAAGCATCACATTACCAATCCAGGCGGTCTGGGATCACACAGGCTGGTTTACATCTCTCAGGCTGTGCCCCACTAATGACACCACTCACACTGAGCTGGGTTTCTCCTCTGGTCTGTGAGCTTAGTGTCACCTTTCACTGTTTTGTCCTTTTAAAGGGTGAGATCTGCCGCTGAAAACTATAATGGTTCATTAGATGATCCGCACTGTATTATATTGTATGAATTTAGAATCTATTATCTTCTTTCCACCCTTTGTTTTATACTAAGTTGCTTTCATGATTTAGAGAGGTAGACAGATAAATTTTGTGGAGAAGCTTAAAAGCCTCTTAGTTTGAATACCAGCAAAAATTCTCTAGGAACTATTACTTTGAAGTGTTTATATTCAAAAAGTGTCACTACTGCCACCAGGACCGCTCACTTTTTTTTAATCCAGTGAATTCATACTGTATCATTTGAATGAGTGTGACATAAGCTAAAGGTTTCCTCATATAGCCTAAATATTTAGGGACAATTTTCCAGAGAATTCTTTTTGAATACTCATGACCTTTGGCAGTCGTATGGGTAAATGTTTAATAACTGACCATGTGAGGGAATGCATGTGCTGACTTGTAGCCCATTTGCCTATTTCTGTGGTGCAAATAGTCCTAAGGTGGCCTGTCGATAATCACTAAAAGCACAGTTAGGAACAGGTGTGCAGAACAACATTACATAGTGCTCTCACCATATGGATGCAAAGGATGCATAATCTCAAGAGCCTTGGTAACAGTAAATATGATAAAATAATTTGGAAATGTAGTAAGATAATATGTACAGTAAATTATATAGTATTAGCAGTGGTAATATTGTTAATGGTATTAGTATTATTTATTAATTTTATTATTAATGTTCTTACCACTAATATTGTTAGTATTGAAACCAAAATGAGTCACAAAGGTACAAAAGAATTTACCTTTCTTTTTAATATAGTTAATTTGATTACAGATTTCAAAAATTTAATTTTTTTAATTATTTATTTATTTATTTATTTATTTTAATTTTTATTTTTACTTTATTTTACTTTACTATACTGTATTGGTGTTGCCATACATTGACATGAATCCACCATGGGTGTACCTGAGATCCCAAACATGAACCCCTCTCCCTAAAATTTAATTCTTAATACTGACTATGTTTGGTCACCTGTTTACAAATTTCCTTATATTTTAACAGTTGGTTTTTGCAAATTGGTGTGAGGTGGCTCCAGCTACCCCTGGTGAAGAAATGGACATGGAAAGAGCATTGGGGTGGAAGGCGGTTGATCTAGGTAGTGCATGGTAGTTAAGGATGAAGGTTCAGAAGCCAGACTGCCTAATCCTCTGCTGCCCCTTCTCCTTTTGCCCTCAGTCTTTCCCAGCATCAGGGTCTCTTCTAATGAGCTGGCTCTTTGCATCAGGTGGCCAAGGTGTTGGAGCTTCAATTTCAATATCAGTCCTTCCAATGAGTATTCAGGGTTGATACCTATCACATAGAGTTGTTGAGAATATAAATATTATAACACATTCAACATGGTGTCTGTAACAATGTAGGCATGTGATAAATGGTAGCTAGTAATAATAATATTCTCATAACCTACAGACTACATTCTATTATTATTACAATTAAAAAATAGTAATAATAATTGTAATAATAATAGAGTGTAGTCTATAGTTTGTGAAAGTATATTTACACTTTTCAAAATATGCTTACCATATTGCTCAGTGCATTGCATATGGTAATTAGTGAAAGCTATTATTCTTACATAATAGAAATAGGTGATAGGTATTTGCCATTGATATTTACCATTTACTATCAATTCACTGTTGAGAATGGTTTGGTAGGTCAGGGTGAAGATCAGAGAACAATTGAGAATACAGAGCTCAAAAGTGTTTTTTTGGGAAGAACTGCTATTGTGTTTTCATCTCAGGTGGAAGGAAGCAAAAATCTTTTCTTGAGGGGGAGGTCCAGCAGGGTTCCTGCAGCTGGAACAGGTTAGACCTTGCAAACACTGGGCTATGAGCTGTTACTATTGTGAGAAAGAGGTGTTAGGCTAGCACTGGCATGAGATGCCAATGGTCGCAATTATTCTCTCTAGTCTAATGGAATTGAATTGGGACAATCAGATCTTAGGGGGGAATCTGTTGAAAGCTGTGGGGGTTTGGTTGTTGTCATTTGTTTATTTGCCAATCCCATGTCTCTTACTATCTTAAAACACATTTTGCTTCTTCTGTGAGACATCAGTGTATACTGTTAACGGTAACTGCATCCAAAACATTATCAAATTATTAATGATCCCATTTGTCATGTCTTTGTGTTTATCCATTGCACTTACAATGAATCATTTAATAATTTCTTAAAATATCATCCCCAAGTCAGTCCATATGGTCTTCTGATCTCATACTCAGTAATAAACACAGAGACACAGAGACATATGGTTAAAAAAATAAAGTATTTCAGGATGCTCCAGGCCCTTATTCTGTTGCCCCTCAAAGGAACAGACTGAGCTGATCCCAAAGGCCACATAGGAAATCAAAGTGATCTCATCCTCCCTCTTGGCATCAGCTGCCACCTCCTTGGGGAATAAGTACTTAATAAACTCAAGCTTCCCCCTTCAGTGGGTCCAGAAAACACAGGGCTAGATTTTCAGGACAAATTCAGCATTCATGCCAGCTCATACCTGAGAACAGAGAAGTTTAGTCTATGTGGTTCTATTGAATGGTGTCAAGAAACTTGATTTTGGGCGAAGCATTTTTCTGGACCATCTGAGGCTGACCTCAAACACAGGGTGGACTTCTCAGTGAAGTTAGACACTCTGATTATGGTCATAGAAATATAAGGAAGACCCCCAAAGATAAATAAAATGACCATATAAAGGACACATCTGTGTGCATATGCAACTAGACACTGAGGAATATGAATGTATGTGTGTCTGGGTATGGATGTGCTGAACACTGTCAAATTTCAGCAGTCTTATTAATAAAAAATGCCAAGTAGAATAATAAGGACATTCCATTGTGCTCATTAAACTTTAAAGGTAAAGTAAATAATGCTGATTTCCTTAAAATTATAGTGAAGGAATCGTTCTTAAATACATACAAGAAAGTCAACTTTTACCATCTTTTTAAATGTTATTTAGAAATGGGAATCAAACAAAAGTCAAACAGGCCAAAAAAAATCAAACAGGCCTCAAAATATATGCAATAAATGTTATTGGATACAGTAATTTAGCTTTGACTCTGTGCTTAGAAAATATAAAGATAATTATGACTGTAAAATTTATAGTATTGAAAACAATGAAAACTACATGAAATCCAACATTAGCAATAAAAATTGTTTTTATGATATTTTTGATATATAAATTACTCTGGGTAAAATTGTAAGAGTGAAAACTCTATAGGGAACTTCTTGACCTTAGCTATATTAAAACATGAAGAAAATATCCAAAAATGAAGTTATTTATTGCCAGTGGCATTATGAGTCATTTTTTATTTGGGTATTTCTTTAATATTCTGCATAAACTATATGGTCAGAAAAATGAAAGTAATTTTTAAAAAGGGTTACTGAATGCTCATTTGGAACACCATCATGAAATGTGTGTTGAGAGACACTATAGAGAAATCCAAGTACATGGGATAGAAAATATTGGAGTAAATCAAGTTGACCTTTTCCAGAGTCAAAGTAACTCCTTTTTTTCTCATTAATTGCAAAATTACTTAAAAAAAAAAAGTAATTTCACTTTCAAATATACAGAGATCTCAGTTTGAGGTATATGGAGTCAAAGCAGGGGCAAAAAAAGAACAAAAGATGTCATTTTTAAGGAGGGTGGTTTCAAATGGGTTTGGCTCACTTGAAAATGTGTCTTTGAAATGTGTTTAGAATTTCAAGACAAGGAAGAACTGTCACCTCATATTGCTTGTGAATCACTTCACATCTGGTCCTTCTGCCCTGGGATAAGACTGTAGCAGGGAAAGGAAGACATTAAAGATCATGAGCATTGCTTTGCAATCAGATCTCAGATTTCTTTTTCTTTTCCTTACTTACCATATTAAAAAAACACACACACATAAATCATGTTTTTTCATTCGTGGGAACCGAGCAGCATCACATTACTCTGCAGTTCTTGTTCAGTCAGTCCCCCAAGGAGGTAGCGTTAAGTTGGGGGTAGTATGATGAACATGGTTAAAAAAAAAAAACCTCACTCAATTAACCAGCTTCATCTCAGTTTCTTTGAAGGTTCCCCCTGCTTATTTGAGTGCTAAAATCAAGAACTGAGTGCCTTTTTTACAATTGAAACATCATGATTTAGACCAGCTAACCTTTAAAAATAAAGAAATAAAGTCAAGGCTCAGAACAGAAGTTTTATATAAATAGATATTATTGGCTTCGTTAAAGTTTAGTTTTGTTTTTAATTCTCATGATTTTATTTTGGAGGGGTAGTCTTTTTCTTTTTCTTACGGCACAGGCAACATTTAAAATACTTTTCTGTCTGGGCTGGAAATGTCTAGTACAACTCAGGGTAATAGTACCTGTTGGCACAGGGAAAGGGCAAGTCCAGTGAGACGGAGGCCATGAAGATGGATTTTTCTTTTCTTTTTTTAACAATTGTGTCTTCTTTTTTCCCTTCCTACTGTGGGGTGTCTTTCATATATTCAGTACGTCTTTGCTCAGCTTTGTAGCTACTCATTTTGAAATAATTGTTTCCTTGAGAATTTTGAGATGAAGTAACATGGCTTGTCTTTCTGAAAAAATAAACAATGTGACTTTTCTAGTTGTCATCTTTCCTCCCCTTCCTTCCTCTTTTTCTTTCTTTTTTTCAGTCACCTATTAATAATCTCCTATTATATTTTTATCAAAGAGCTAGATGCTGGAAATGTAAGAGTGAACAGGATAAGGTCTTAAGCCTTAAAGAGTTTAGAGTGAGTTAGAGGTCACAGATGGAGAAGGCAATGGCAACCCACTCCAGTACTCTTGCCTGGAAAATCCCATGGATGGAGGAGCCTGGTAGGCTGCAGACCATGGGGTGGCTAAGAGTTGGACACAAGTGAGTGACTTCACTTTCACTTTTCACTTTCATGCATTGGAGAAGGAAATGGCAACCAAATCCAGTGTTCTTGCCCGGAGAATCCCAGGGACGGGGGAGCCTGGTGGGCTGCTGTCTCTGGGGTCGCAGAGTCGGACACAATTGAAGTGACTTAGCAGCACCGGCAGCAGCAGAGGTC
The DNA here is from genome assembly GCF_042477335.2 of Ovis canadensis. Classification (NCBI taxonomy): domain Eukaryota; kingdom Metazoa; phylum Chordata; class Mammalia; order Artiodactyla; family Bovidae; genus Ovis; species Ovis canadensis. The sequence goes on along the minus strand of NC_091253.1, from coordinate 41,539,328 downwards.
ACAGAAAAGCGAGGAGACATTTACCAAAAAGTGTGATCATTGCCATCTTTAGTAGGGGGAAATCCAGTGGCTCTAAAAGTATCCAGTGTGGACATTTAACTCAGACTTGGGAATAGAGAGAAACGGTCATATTTGCTATCATTCAAATTGTTGAATTGATGGGACTTGGGCTTGGAAGAGAAAGAGAAATGAGGCATTAAGGATGCCTCCTAACATTTAGAGAGTAAAGAGCAAGAGAAGGAAATGACATGCTCATATTATAATTTTGTGTGCATGTTAAGTCGCTTTAATAGTGTCCAACTCTTTGTGACCCTATGGACTGTGGCCCTCCAGGCTCCTCTGTCCATGAGATTTTCCAGGCAAGAATACTGGAGTGGGTTGCCATGCCCTCCTCCAGGGGATCTTCCCAAACCAGGGATTGAAACCCGACCTCTTAAGTCTCCAGTTCTTTACCACTAGTGCCACCTGGGAATCAGTATAAAGAATGAGTTGGAGAAAGATAAGATTGAATACAGAAAGCCCAGTTGGGATTCCTTTATATTAATCCAAGCAAAAGATAATTGTGGTCTAAACAATAGGGGTAGTATTAATCATGAATAGATTTTTAAAGTATTTAAAAAGTGGAACATGAGAACTTGGCAACTAACTAGTTGTAGGTGTTGGGGAAAGAAGCAAGAGTCATAATGAAGACTTATAAGGGTTATGGCTTAAGCAACTAAAACACTGATGGATCAATTCATTAAAATTCAGAACACAGATGGCAATGCAGTTTGTGGAGGATGAGAATATGAGTTCAGTTTTAGAAATATTGAGCATAAGATTTTGATCAGATATCTAAGCAGAGATATATAATATGAAAGTGAATGTAAAAGCTTGATATTCAGAAGTCTATCTGGACTATAAAAACTCGTTCAGCAACCTAGATGTGATTGAAGTCAAAAGAACATCTGAAATCACTCAAGGAAAATATAGAAATTGAGGAGACGTATTAGGAGAGAGTTCTAAGAAATACCAAGGAAAAAGTTCATTTCAAGGCGATATTAGTGTCCACGGGGCTATTGATGACTGTCAGAATCAGTTTCAGTAGTATAGCAGAACCTAGATAGCAAGATGCTGAGAACCAAGGAGCTCGATAAGCTGTAGATATCTTCATCAGATGATTCATGTATATTTTATGGACAGATATAATTGTAATAAGCTGAATTCTCTGAGTTGTTTTGGAAGAGGTTAGCAAATGCCATTTGTACTTGACAGCAAAAATATTTCTCTTTTCAATTTTTCAATAACAGATTGTTAAAATTACATCATTTTAGTTCTTTTAATATTTCTGATGATGCAACCTGGTGAGGGTAACAGACTAGTTAATTAAGAACTTTACTGTGCTTTTTAGTGTGGGCATTTGCTAAACTTCATGTTGTATAAAATCATTTGTTTTGATTGGCCTCTGAATAGGAAAGAAAGGAAAATAAATGAGTATTTATTTCTATTGAGGATGAGATAAGTGGTGTTCTCTAACACAAAATGAAATATTTAATTATCAAATGCAATGAACAATGTGGAGTTTTCTCTAACAGAGTAAAATATTCAGTCACTAGAGATTGATAAAGATTAGTAAACAAGACAATACAAATAGATTCCCATAAATCTTCAGGAATACAGTGCTTCTCAAAGAAGAAAAAAAATCAGTGGTTATTTTTCCTTCTTCAAATAATAAATATTAATACATTATGGCTGAAGTAAATTACAGTTTTTAGTTTTCCAAAGATGACGTGGGAATACACCGTTGAGTGGAGAGTGTGACCAGCTGTTTCCTCAGGACAGAAAAGTCCCAAAAGTAATTTTAAAATGCTTCTACTTTTACACAGAAAGATTTTGGAGGCAAGCTCATTTTATGATTACTTTTGAAATTTCATGGATATTGAAATTGTTCCAATTTTGACTGTCAGATTTCAAAGAGGAATATTTACTTTCTTTATTGAATTTAAAGTTTGCTATTCTTCAGGATATTGATTTTTGATCCAGAAAAGGAAGATAGTTCCCTTTTCTTAGCTTATATGGTGGATTTTATCCAAAAATCTCAAAATATTAATACTGTGTACAAGTTAACTCACAGTTCAGTCCTTCTAATATTTTGAACGAGGATTAATGAGACTCCTATTCCACATATGGTAACATGGAGTTTCTGGAAATCTTGGATGAAGTGAATGAGACATGACATAGCTGCCAGAAAGTTTGCAGATGAGCCAAAAATAGCAAACACCATTTCTACTTTACTGTTTTAACCACCAGGCCCACGCAAAAATTCATAGATATTTAAATAATTAAAACTACAGACTAAAATACGGTCTAGAAGGACATTTTTGACTCCAAGTCGGCCTGTGTGTGAACCTGAAACAATCTCCCTGATGGTCTCAATGGTCTCATTTCCCCATCTGAGGTGAATTGATTTTTAAGATTCCTTCTCAATCTGCTATTTTAATTCTCTGTAGATCTTACTCTGGAAAGGGGGCCTTGCCTGAAAATAAGAATCGTTTAAAATATTTATGGAAATAGTGAGGTGGGGTGGTGCTGTGGGTTTCTTCATGCTTCTCCTTAGAAATATTGACTGAATTCTGCCTCTTTTCCAGTAGCCCTCAAAACTAGCTCTTATTCCTTTAAAACTGCTATTTCCTTAACTCCTTTCCAACAAAGTCAGTTACAAGTAAAGCCAGTTATGTTACTCCTCGCTGGAATCCATCTTGGCTGAGCTATTCATTCACCGCCACCAAGGCCTCTGAGTCAGGTCAGTCGGCCAGAGACAACCCAGAAACTAACCCTTCTCCATAAAACCTGAGATTGCGAGCCATGTGGCAGAACAGTTCTTCTGGGTTCCCTTACCCTCCTGCTCTCTGCCTGGGCACCCCTCCCCATAATGTCTCTTGCTTTGTCAAGAAAAAATTAAGTCAGTTATATTATTCTCTATATCACTACATGATTAACTTCATTCTTTTATCTTTTCCCCAGGAATAAAGATCATAGGTAAATAAAAGCAGAGTGGTGAAGAAGGCAGGTTCTAGAAACATACTAACTAGGAATAAAACACAGCTTTGGAATTTATTTGGCATGTGACTTTGGATATAATAGGTATCCTGGCTCTGCCTTCTCCTTTTTTTTTTAAAAAACTCTTATTTCTTCTTTCTTTTTGATAGATACCTACCTAGACTCCATTCTAAGCCAGGCTTTGTATTGCTGACTGGAAACCTACAATCTACTTTTGCCAGAATCCAGTGCCATTAAACCATTTAATATCACAGTAATCCAAGTCTATGCCACAACCAGTAACTCTGAAGAAGCTGAAGTTGAACGGTTCTATGAAGACCTACAAGACCTTTTAGAACTAACACCCAAAAAAGATGTTGTTTTCACTAGAGGGGACTGGAATGCAAAAGTAGGAAGTGAAGAAACACCTGGGGTAACAGCAAATTTGTCCTTGGAATAAGGAATGAAGCAAGGCAAAGCCTAATAGAGTTTTGCCAAGAGAACACACTGGTCATAGCAAACACCCTCTTCCAACAACACAAGAGAAGACTCTACACATGGACATCACCAGATGGTCAACACTGAAATCAGATTGATTATGTTCTTTGCAGCCAAAGATGGAGAAGCTCTATACAGTCAGCAAAAACAAGACCGGGAGCTGATTGTGGCTCAGATTATGAACTCCTTATTGCCAAATTCGGACTTAAATTGAAGAAAGTAGGGAAAACCACTAGCCCATTCAGGTATGACCTAAATCAAATCCCTTATGATTATACAGTGGAAGTGAGAAATAGATTTAAGGGCCTAGATCTGATAGATAGAGTGCCTGATGAACTATGGACGGAGGTTCGTGACATTGTACAGGAGATAGGGATCAAGACCATCCTCATGGAAAAGAAATGCAAAAAATCAAACTGGCTGTCTGAGGAGGCCTTACAAATAGCTGTGAAAAGAAGAGAAGTGAAAAGCAAAGGAGAAAAGGAAAGATATAAGCATCTGAATGCAGAGTTCCAAAGAATAGCAAGAAGAGATAAGAAAGTCTTCTTCAGCCATCAATGCAAAGAAATAGAGGAAAACAACAGAATGGGAAAGACTAGAGATCTCTTCAAGAAAGTTAGAGATATCAAGGGGACATTTCATGCAAAGTTGGGCTCAATAAAGGACAGAAATGGTATGGGCCTAACAGAAGCAGAAGATATTAAGAAAAGGTGGCAAGAATACACAGAAGAACTGTACAAAAAAGATCCTCACAACCCAGATAATCACTATGGTGTGATCACTCACCTAGAGCCAGACATCCTGGAATGTGAAGTCAAGTGGGCCTTCGAAAGCATCACTACAAACAAAGCTAGTGGAGGTGATGGAATTCCAGTTGAGCTGTTTCAAATCCTGAAAGATGATGCTGTGAAAGCGCTGCACTCAATATGCCAGCACATTTGGAAAACTCAGCAGTGGCCACAGGACTGGAAAAGGTCAGTTTTCATCCCAATCTCAAAGAAGGCAATGCAAAAGAATGCTCAAACTACTGCACAATTGCACTCATCTCACATGCTAGTAAAGTAATGTTCAAAATTCTCCAAGCCAGGCTTCAGCAACATGTGAACTGTGAACTTCCAGATGTTCAAGCTAGTTTCAGAAAAGGCAGAGGAACCAGAGATCAAATTGCCAACATCTGCTGGATCATGGAAAAAGCAAGAGAGTTCCAGAAAAACATCTATTTCTGCTTTATGGACTACGTCAAAGCCTTGACTGTGTGGATCACAATAAACTATGGAAAATTCTGAGAGATGGGAATACCAGACCACCTGATCTGCCTCTTGAGAAGCCTATATGCAGGTCAGGAAACAACAGTTAGAACTGGACATGGGACAATAGACTGGTTCCAAATAGGAAAAGGAGTAGGTCAAGTCTGTATATTGTCACCCTGCTTATTTAACTTATATGCAGAGTACATCATGAGAAACCCTGGGCTGGAAAAAGCACAAGCTGGAATCAAGACTGCTGGGAGAAATATCAATAACCTCAGATATGCAGATGATACCACCCTTATGGCAGAAAGTGAAGAGGAACTAAAAAGCCTCTTGATGAAAGTGAAAGAGGAGAGTGAAAAAGTTGGCTTAAAGCTCAACATTCAGAAAATGATCATGGCATCTGGTCCCATCACTTTGTGGGAAATTTATGGGGAAACAGTGGAAACAGTGTCAGACTTTCTTTTTTGGGGCTCCAATATCACCGCAGATGGTGATTGCAGCCATGAAATTAAAAGACGCTTACTCCTTGGAAGGGAAGTTATGATCAACCTAGATAGCATATTCAAAAGCAGAGACATTACTTTGCCAACAAAGGTCTGTCTAGTCAAGGGTATATTTTTTCCAGTGGTCATGTGTGGATGTGAGAGTTGGACTGTAAAGAAAGCTGAGTGCTGAAGAATTGATGCTTTTGAGCTGCGGTGTTGGAGAAGACTCTCAAGAGTCCCTTGGACTGCAAGGAGATCCAACCAGTCCATTCTAAAGGAGATCAGTCCTGGGTGTTCTTTGAGAGGACTTGATGCTGAAGCTGAAACTCCAATACATTGTCCCCTCATGGGAAGAGTTGACTCATTGGAAAAGACTGTGATGCTGGGAGGGATTGGGTGCAGGAGGAGAAGGGGACAACAGAGGATGAGATGGCTGGATGGCATCACCGACTCGATGGACATGAGTTTTAGTGAACTCCGAGAGTTGTTGGTGGACAGGGAGACCTGGTGTACTGCGATTATGGGGTCGCAAAGAGTTGGATACGACCGAGAGACCGAACTGAACTGAACTGATTGACTTTAATCTTCTCATTTAAATTCCTTTAATGAGTAAGTTAATTTTGTGAAGATTTGGAGGCAGAAAATGAAGAGAAATTAATAAAACTCCTCCTCCAGGAATAGACAGATGCATGAGATTTGGTTGTAGACAAATTTGAGGTTTTGCCTGTGGCTTTAGTGAGTTCCCTTGAGAATTACCATCTTGGTGTCATAGGTAACTGATATCATTGAAAGTGGTTTCCAGCAATGTGTTTAATAACCTAGTTTTTAAAAAGAAAACAGTAGTTTCACTTTATTTTGCTTCATCATATTTTCAACAGCTTTGTAAGCACCTAAATCCCTGAATTCAATGCCTTCCAACTTGAGTGCTTTCTGTTGTCCTGACTAGTCCCTGGTTTATATATATATATATATGTTTTCTTCTCCTGCTTATTGAATTGTATCTCAGACTACTAAGTATGGAAGGGAGGAAATAAAAAAATAGTAATAGTAATAACTGTTAACACTTAGATCTGTATCCAAATGTCTTTTTTTTTAGTGAGGCCTTCCTAACTACTTTATCTAAAATTTCAACTCTGCTTCCATTTCCCCAGTCTTTGAAAATATACTTAGCATTTTTCACTGTTTTACATAATAGAAATTTTAATTGTTTATCATATTTCTTTCTTGGAATTTATTAATAAACTCATGAAGATGACTATTTTTTATCATTTATTTCACTGGTGAATCATTAGTTCTTCAGCGTTTGGCTTGTAGTGCATGTGCGCATGCTCAGTTGCTAAGTCGCATCCAACTATTAGTGACTCCATGCGCTGTAGACTGCTAGGCTCCTCTGTCCATGGAATTTCCAAGGCAAGAATAGTGGAGTGGGTTGCCATGTCCTTCTCCAGGGGATCTTCCTGACCCAGAGATCAAACCTATGCTACCTGCATTGACATGTGAGATCTTTACCACTCAGCCACCAGGGAAGTTCTTGGTTTGTAGTAGGTACTCAATAAGTATTTAATTAATGAATGAATTGAGTACTTACTAGGTACTAGATTTTATTCTACATGCCATATGTATGTCATCTTATTTAATTCTTATAAAAAATTAAAACTTCTTGAATAACTATTACTATTATGCCCAATTTATAAGAGCAAAGTCTTAGACATGAAAGTGATGGAGCAAAGCTTTGAACTCAGGGCATTTGCTATGATATCATACTGAACATCTACTCTTTCTCTGATATTGAACTAGGCACTTGAAATTGTCTTGAAATCTCATAAGGATACCATCATGTATGTATATTTATTCCATTTATAAAATGAGATAGTTGAGCTTTAGAGAAATTAAGGAATTTTTACAAGTTGATACAGCAGCTTACTGTCATAGCTCAAATCTTCCCCAGCTCTGTCTGCCACTAAAATCCTAGGACTGTACATTTTACCAAACTAGGGAATGTTTTCAAAAATCATCACATGCTTCTCTCTAAGATTTGGATAAAACATATAAAGAAAAGTTACAGATAATTGCCCGTGAGAAAAAACAGAGCAATAGGTTTAAATCTGCATATGCTTTTATTAGTACAGACACATTTTACTGCAAGGGAGGTCTTCTTGTCATATATTAATACTATCTTGGTTATAGCATATCATTTTCATTAAGCAATAACTGTTTCCAGGGTGTGAGTCCAGTTAGCTTATAATAGGACACAGTGTAAATACCATGCCCCCAATTCCAAAGCTCAGCAAAACAAAACAGCTGCCGAACACGAGGCATTTTTATAAGATGAATGAACAGCTCAGATTGTTAGAGAAAGGCCAATTTTATGAAACCACACTGCACAGAACAAGTTGGGCCCTACTTATTCTTTCTTTCATTAGAAAAAAGAGAAGAAAAAGAATAAAAAGCATAGGATGTAGGCAGTAGGGTCTCTTAGAAAATCTCTGGTTATGAATGTTTCTTCAGAAGATACTTGGCCCTTCATTCAGTAATCATGTAAGAGGGAGAGTTTAGCCAAGAGGAGGGATAAGATGCTTGAAACAGACACTGTAATTTCCCCTAGGGTGTGGAAGTTTATTAGGCAAAGGATAACTACAAATAGAAGTTCTTCATTGACTGCAGTCACCATTTGCATGGGAGAGGAGGATATGACTCAGGAATGAGCTGTCCATTCTCTCGACTGTTCCATCCCCTCCCAAATAATGCCCAGGTTTTCACATTCTTCCCTCTAGAATATGCTAACTGGGAACTTGTGTGTAAGAAAATGATTTTTCTTCTTTATTGAAAGTACTGATACCTCATTGATCACTACCGCAGCCCTAATCAAATGTAGCAAGCTTTTAGACCATCTTGTGTGATATTTACTTCTGCCATAATCAAGTTTTCAGCGTGACAATTATTTCATAAGTAGAGATAAAAGCATTTAAGTATATAAGAAAACATTTTTTCTCTATATAATAATCCTGTTGTTGAATGTGGTCAGTCTTTGAGGGTTTTTATGTAATGGAAAACTGGAGTCGTTAGGAATAAGAAGTGTAGTTTAGCATGCAGATATGTAGAAAGAATCCTAGACTGAGAATCATAAGACCTAAATCCTGACCTTGACTGTTCCACTAATTAAGAGTGTAACCTCGGATAATTCATTCAAACTTTCAGTCCTCAGAATCTTCTTTTATGAAAGATAAAGTCTTTAAGTCCTAAAAGTGTATTATTTTATTTTATCACAAAGTGAGGGAAAAAAAAGGATAGTAAAAAAAAAAATTCAATGTTAGACAAATCAAAAAGTTCGTTTAACAAGTCAGAGTTTTATGCGAATCACCAGAACAATTTCTTTTTTTCATTCATGTCAGATCAAGGATGGCCAAATAAAGCCCAAAGGTAGAATAGTTTATATAACTGAGTAAATAAGAATGATAATACCTGAGCTTAATTATGAAAACAGTTTGGTAAAATCAGATGAGTCTAAGGCTTTGTAGGTTAATATCTTTTATTATTTATAACAAGAAACAGGATCCATGATGCAGTGCTCCTGTATTTACCTATAGGAATTGAGAACTAGGATCTTTATTTGTTTTTACAAAGGATTAGCCATTATAATCATGAGACAAAATTTAACAGAATAGAGCAAAGTCATATGCAGATGTTTTCTCCTTGAAACAGACTATAAATTAGGGCAGATTTTTGGGGTCCTGAAATTATATTAATTTTTTTTTAATTGGTAAAGTCATTCAGATGAATTGTATTTATAAGAGACAATGGTTTAGTAAAATCAACTGTATAATGGACTTGAGAAGCAAAAGATACATCTACTCAAAGGTGAATAGTAACTTGTCTGCTCCTGAACTGTTTCTGCCACTTCTCACAGGCATAGTGAATTTGAGTTCAAATATCTGAAAGAATAGATGGCAATTAAGGCAAACACCATATGTACTATGCTTTCTGTAAACTGGCCTTTTTGAATTTGTCAAATAGCCTGGAACAATTAGGTGGTGTGTAAAGCTAAAATACCTTCTCATGCTTTGGTATTAAGGACTTTCCATGGTTCCCAACTGGTGGTAATCACAGGGTGTGTTTGCACAGTTTAGACTTGGGTAGAATACTTTCTTCAGAGGGAAATTTTGAGTGGTTTCCCAGGTTTTTTTTTTTTTAATCACTAAAATATGTTTTTTTTTAACTTGATGCAAATTAACTTGTGTCATTGTGCTACAATTAAATGTGTACAGCTTGGCAATTATTTTCTTCTCTTTGAAAAGATTTCTGTTTGTTTATTCTTTCTCTGTGGCTCAGAGGAAATCCAATCCATGTTGGAACAAGGCTTTTTAAGACATGGAGATAATTTGGTGGTGAGATGGATTCCACATTATTCCCATGACCTTTCCCATTTCCACCTCCTTTCTTGTACATTCATTTCATCACAGAGGTGGAAATTAAAACAATACAGTTATGTGTTGGAGATCTAAAATAAAACCTAAGTATGCTTGTGAATTTAAATTGGCAACGTGAACATGTGCTGATGAAGGGATGCTCGAAATTACCAGCATCACACAATTATACAAAAATACTATAATCCTTGTAAAGTAGTAAATCACAATCTTTTTTTAGGAATGTATTTTTAAATAATTTGAGATAAACTCAACATGAAATCTAGAAAGAAATGTTATTGGAGTGACTCAAAGAGCTCTATAACTTTACTTGCATTTGCCCTGTTTTATATGGTAAGAATAGATTTGCTTACACCAAAATATGCCTGAAGGCTAATTTCAGGAAGTAGTAACTGAGACAGAGTATGGTGTGTTCTTAGTCTCTGCCGTTTTATGGAGGAACACAGGGGATCGTGGGAGAGAGACTCTCCTAATAGAGACTCTTATGTTGGTAGATTAGCCATCATATTTATTTGATTTTTTGTTCATGTTCTATCTTTTAATTTTAATCAATATAATGAACTTACCATCTACAACATCTAAATTCCTTGTGGATATATAACCACAGGCTGCCATCTTTCTAGTCTAAGGTCACCTGAGGAAGGGGGAACAATTTGTAGGTGATCTTTGGAGAGGCAGTAACCTCTCCGATAGTTTGTAATATTTGAAACGCATGAGCATGTTCTGGAATGACAACTCAGGGTTTTTCCAGTCCTCCAAAATGTAACAGAAAAAGTTAAGGACTACTTAGGTACAGTTTAACCACCTGGTTCAAGGTTCCCAGATTTTGTATGTTGAGTTACTTCTTTATTCCTCATTCCACAAGTCCTTTGGAGTACATTCTGGTAGAAGTACCTGCTGATTGAGAAATGCAAGTGGGAAAGCAAAGAACAGCATAGAGTGAGGACATGTGCACTGCTCTCTGCCCATATCTGTGGCTTTTCCCTTCTCTTTCCTTATAGGAAACTCCCCAGGATCCAGAAGAAGTAAAGAAAGAGTCCATGGTTTCTATAAAAGAACTCATTATCTTCCACACTTGTCCACCAAAGCAGACTTTTAAGAGCCCCTGACCAAGGGAGAAAGGCAGTGTCAGAGGGGGTCGGTCATGCTTTCTAGGCCATCAAAACGTCTAGGGCTCCTGACCTCATCAGTCCAGCTGGAACTACAAAGGCATCCTTGAGATAATATGGGTCCAAATCTCACTCTTTCCAAGTAACTTTCACTTTGTTTTCCTGGAGGATAGTTTTCTATATGTACTAAAGATTCTGACAGAGAATCAAGACTTATATTATTTGATTTAGATGATTATCTGGGTCAGCTCCAAGTATCGGACTGATGCTGTATCTGTACATAATTTAAGATGTGTCAAAGGAACAAGGACACATCACAGTTGGTTCTTCAGGGGCACTTTGCTAACAGACTTGGATCCAGAAAACCAGCCACTGTGCAGATCTTTCTAAACATCTTGCTTTTGCCACAGTCTTTATGTACCACTTTCCCAAATACAAATGCTCTTCAGGGTCCATCCCTGCCACTAAATGATACATCTCAAATTTTATCTATGCACCATCTGGGTGATAATTTTATCATTGAGAAATAGCATAACACAAGTAGCAGAGTAATTCTTTCCAATCTGTTTTTCAGCAATCTCTTCTATATCCTTCAGATGAAATCTTACCTGGAGGTTCAATAGGAAGAATTAAATAATTTTTAAAGTAGCTTTTGTTTTTTTAAGGATACAGTATTATTGTTGTTCAGTTCAGCTAAGTTGTGTCCAACTCTCTGCACCTCCATGGACTGCAACCTGCCAGGCTTCCTTGTCCTTCACAATCTCCCAGAGCTTGCTCAAATTCATGTCCATTGAGTCGGTGATGTCATCCAACTACCTCATCCTCTGTCACTCCCTTCTCTGGCCCTCAGTCTTTCCCAGCATCAAGGTCTTTTCCAAAGAGTTGGCTCTTCACATCATGTGGCCAAAGTATTGGAGCTTCAGCTTCAGCAGCAGTCCTTCAGTAAATATTCAGGGTTTATTTCCTTTAGGACTGATTGGTTTGATCTCCTTGCAGTCCAAGGAACTGTCAAGAGTCTTCTCCAGCACCAGAGATTGAAAGCATCAGTTCTTCGACACTCAACCTTTGAGGATACAGTAGCTCCCTAGTTCAGTGGTAAAGAATCCACCTGCCAATGCAGGAGATACAAGAGACCCAGATTCAATCTCTGGATTGAGAAGATCCCCTGGAGGAGGAAATGGCAACCCACTCCAGTATTCTTGCCTGGAAAATCCCATGGACAGAGGAGACTTGTGGGCTATAGTCCATGGTGTCACAAAGAGCCGGACATGACTGAGCGAATGCGCATGAGCAAGCTCCCTAGTTGGTAGAAGTGGAGAGCAAAACTAGGGGAACCTAGTTAGAAAAAAAGGTGGACATGTATGCTCTGCTATATTTAAAATGAGTAACCAACAAGGATCTACTGTATAGCACAGGGAATTTTGCTCAATGTTATGTGGCAGCTTGGATGGGAGGTGGGTTTGGGGGAGAATAGATACATGTATATGTATGACTGAATCCCTTCACTGTTCTCCTGAAACTATCACAACATTGTTTATTAATTGGCTATACCCCAATACAAAATAAAAAGTTTAATTTTTAGAAGTGATTCTCTGTTAGACAAATTTAAAATATTCAATGTATGTGTATTGGCTAAAATATTTAGAAGATACTTCCCCCACTTACATGAACAGTAAGAATTCAGGGAGTGTTTTTAGTTTATTGCCTACACCCAAAAGATATCTTAAACTAAATCCCCAAAGATTCTTGTGTCCAGCCCTAGATTCTGAAGGATTCTGGTTATTTGATTCAGCTGTAATAGTGACAGAATCCTGGCTTGGAAATATTGTGTCTACTTCTAGAACATTGAGTGAATTTTCTTGCAATTTATGAATATAGTATCTAAAAGGACAGTGAGCTAAGACTTCCTTGAGCCAATATAGCAGGTTGTATGGACAGTTTTTGTTTTTGCTTTCCAAGCATTGCTCAGTATGTGCTTTGTTTGCATGCGTGGCAGAATTTAGACTGAGACCTCACTTCATTCAAACTGGTAGCAAGGCTATAGGTGGAGTAACTCATTCTGGTTCACCTCCAAGTTCACTGTTAGTCACTGGTAAAGGCCAAATAGTGAATCATAACCAACTTGTTTGATGTCCATTTTCCATTGTCTCTTACTACTAGAAGTTTCTTTAAGTTTGAAGAATAACAACATGGTGAGCACAATATTTATGTACCTTCAAATTGACAGTATTTAACTTTGACCCTAACTTAACCATTTACATCTGTGATTTTCCTGAAATAACTTGTTTTGGTGTCAAGAGAACTTCCAGAATCAGCTGACAGCTACTTCTTGAAAAATAGTTTTTCTTAGTTTTATTATAATGTATATATATCACTGTATAATTTTAAGGTGTACAGCATATGGTTTGCTTAACATGTATCGTGAAATGATTAGCACAGTATGCCCAGTTAACATCTATCACTTCATATACCTACTATAAAAAGGAAGAAAAAAGAAACAGAAAAAAAAAACACAGTTCCTCCTTATGATGAGAACCCTTAGGATTTACTCTCTTTCTAATGTATCACACAGCAGTGTTCATTGGAAGTTTGTACATTTTGATCACCTTCCTTCTATTTCTCCATCCTCCTAACCTCTACCTCTTGTAACTAGAAGTCTAATCTCTTGTTTGCATGAGTTTGGTTTATTTCTTTCAAATTCCTCATGTGAGATTAAACATATTTGTCTTTCTATGATACCTACTCTAACATACAATCTAGAAAAAAAAGGGACTGTCCTTTATAATAACTTTAATATTGGTGAGATAAGACATTTACACAGAAAAATTATACAATATGAGAGGTATATAGTGAATGAAAAAATAAATAATAAAATAAATTCAAAATGATTCAAAGAGAAAGAAATCTGTAACCATGGTGATGAAATAAGATACAAGTATTGAAGCAGGTGCATCATAGTTTTGAAATTTAGATAAGGCTTCATACAGGCAGGAAATCAGTCTAACCAGCCTTCAGGAACAAAGATGGGTTAGGTTGAATTTATGAAATACATGTAATAAGAGCTCAGATTTTTAAATATTTTGGGGGTGTGGTTTTCTTTCCACTAAATCCCTTTAGTTCTGAATGGGTTGCAACCTAAAACTTGTTGAAAGGGTAGCAACCTAGCTCCAGTAAGGTGTTACCAGAAGGACATTATGCTTCTAAGAGATTTACTAGATAGAGAAGTTGAACCTTCACATCTACAGGACCTGGCAGGAAGTGGTGACTTCCTCTCCCCCTTTTTAGGCACCTGCTAGGTAATAACTTTTGATCATTTTCCCAGGAAAAAAGTACAGGGTGAGATTTTGAAATTAACCTGGCCAGTGTTTTCCCAGGATAGGAAACTAACATTGAAGTTAGTGAAGGGTCAGAGGGTAGCATCCAAAAGCACCCTCCTGAAGACTTTGAAATTTTAAGTGTTCGGGAAGCTCATCTGTCTCACCTCCCTGTAATCCATCTCCTTCTTCCCCCTCTCTCTAGTCTCTGTTTTCCTATCTCATTAATCAGAATTCTGATTCTACCCTAGGTAGAGAGCCCAGAGTTGTAAATTCTTCAATACTGCGATCAAACTTGCAAAGAAAATGTGACTTATTTTTTTCTCTGTAATTACCTTGATCTCCTTCATGAGGTCCCAGTTAGGTGACTTGAAGAAATAAATTTACTCCAGGTACATTTATCCCAGTCAGGTAGTCTTACTCTGATTTAAAAGCATAAGCCCTTTTTCTGCTAGGGTGACAGGTTCTACTCACTGTATCAGAGTTCTCTCTCCAAGAAGGCAATTAAGATTATGTTGTTGTTTATTGTTCTTTAGTCGCTAAGTCATGTCTGATTCTTCTGTAACCTCATGAACTATAGCCCGCCAGGCTCCTCTGTCCATGGGATTTTCCAGGCAAGAATACTGGAGTGGGTTGCCATTTCCTTCCCCAGAGGATCTTCCTGACCTAGGGATTAAACCTGCATGTCCCCTGCATGGGCCAGTGGGTTCTTTACCACTGAGCCACCAGGGAAGCCCAGTTGAGATTATGGGAAGAGGTAGATTTAGGTGGCATCACAGCAACTAACACAGTTGTGGTGGTTGGAACCTATGGGAAGCAGATGCTGTAACAGAGTAGTTCAAGGGATTTACTGCAAGGCAAAACCTGTGAAAACTGAAATGAGGAAGCAAGACTAGATGGGGAAAGACTTCAGTCCACAGGTGTGGTACCAGGGGAAAGAAAGATGGAAAGAAGCAGAACTGGGCAGGGAGACCACAAAGCAACTATGAGAAAGGCTTTGCCAATCCAACAGCAATTGGCAGAGGAGAGACTGACTCTTACAGGAGTCTTGTGTTCAGCAGAAATAACCAGACCTTAGTACCCCTGCTGTATTCAATCATTGTGGAGGATTACCCAGAGAGAGCCTACTCTTGTCTCAAACTGAGCAACCCTGAAGGCAGTAAGGAGGCTGTCAGCCAACTGCACTATTTTTACCTAAATGGAGAATTCTATCTTGAGCAGAGGTCTGGGCAGTGTACTCCACTGCTACCACAGGTTCTTTGAATTTTTAGGTGTTTATTGGTCTCTGTCTCAGCTGTCTTCTCTCTTGACAGGTGACACCGCTGAGGGGCAACTGGCGCCATTCTTAGGGAGCCTGTCACTTTCCCTTCATGAGGCTGGCATAGCTTGAGATCTTTTCTTCTCTGTCTTGCTCAGGGCTTTGACTGATCCTGCCTGGAAACTTGGCCACACCTTGGCTTTCAGTATGCTGTGACACCCTCTGGCAAGATCTCCAGAGAGCTCTTAAATAACTTTCGCATGCTTTGTGGGGGTCTGCAGGAATCCCTGAACACATTATAAATTATACATTATAAAAAGTGACAGCAGCAGAGTTGCCATTTAAAATACAGCATGCCATGTCACATTTGAATCAGAACATATTTTTTTAGTGCAAGCCTGTACCAAATATTGCATGAAACATTTATACAAAACACACCCACCCACACTCACTCACACACACACACACACACACACACACACAAACCTCAAAATAACTCACAAAAAACAAATTCACTTGCTGATTCAAAATTCAAAGGCAACTGGGTGTCATATATATATATATATGTATGTATATATATATATATATTTTTTTTTTTTTTTTTTTTGCTAAATCTGGAGAGGAGCTCAGTATTACCAGACTCAGATTCTCTCTTTATTTAATTACAGTAAAGCAACCTATTTGTTGAATCTGCTTCTGGGTTGCTGAGAGGGTAGCTTGCCAGGAGATAGTCTCCCAATGTCCAAAAATAAATAGAGCAAAAGCTTTTCCACTGCTGACATGACCTCCAACCTACCTAGCCTCAGATTTGCGGCTGCGCAAGGGAGCCTGAGATGTGCTTCTAATCACCTGTTGCCCTTCAGTCTCTCTCCTTCTACTAAACACCATTAATGAGATCAGAAAGGGTGGGCCTTGGGCTCTCCCTTCCCTGTTTGTCATTATCTATTTACTGACACTCTGGTAAGTGAGTGAGCCTGTCTGCCTTTTGCTAAGTTCATAAGAAATCTGGAGAAATGATAGGAAATCCTTTCTGACTCATCAAGTCCAGTAATTATTACTTTCGCTGTCTTGAAGTGATCAAGAGTAACAGCTCTTATTCACAGATTCATTGTTCTGTATAAAGTGCGTGTTATGTGCTAGGCACTTTTTTAGTTGCTGAGAAAACAGCAGGACACAAAAATGAAGTCATTCTTCTTGTGTAGCTATGAGTCTAGAGAACTGAGAACTCAAAGCTGATGAAGGAACCAGGCAGTGTCTGCGCTCCTCTTCTCTAATGTTAGCCCCCTGATTCTACTTTGGTGGTAGAAGATTACAAGAAAAAAGAGCTGTGAAGCAGGACTGGGGCCAGGAGCAAATCAGATTTGATATCTGAAAAATAAATGGTTGTTTTAAAACAATAACCTCCCTATATGGGTACCATCGAATCATTCATGTGCAAATGGCAAAACCAAGATATGGTTAGAAGGAGGATTTATTTACTTTTTTTTTTAAGCAATAATAGAAAGGAATTGTAAATGTTTGAGAATGTCAGAGAAGACAGAGAGAGTGTATAATCCTGGATGGGAATAAACCTTTGATAATTGTGTGTTGGTCAGCGTGTCCAACTCTTTGTGACCCAGTGGACTGAAGTATGCCAGGCTTCCCTGTCCCTCTCTATCTCCTGGAATTTGCTCAAACTCATGTCCATTGAGTCAATGATACCATCCAACCATCTCATCCTCTGTCACCCACCTCTCTTCTTGCCCTCAATCTTTCCCAGCATCAGGGTCTTTTTCAATGAGTCAGCTCTTCGCATCAGGTGGCCAAAGTATTGGAGCTTCAGCATCAGATAATTGTATGAGACACAACTTAATTTCACCAGAACCATAAATAACCTGGCATTTTTAGTGTGTCACACTTGGCTTTGATTCAGTTATCCACTGATGTATGCAAGGACTCTTTGTTGATTATGTACTAAGGACAGTGAAAGGTTCTGGTGCCATAACCATGCATGAAGCAATGCTCCCTGCCCTCAAAAGAGCTCAGGTAGTGAGTAAAAGAACCTGTAAACATTACAAAAATAATTAAAAACATGATGATGGTATGGAACAAGGTTGTTTAGTTACCCTGTTTACTTTGTGAGTTCAGATCAGTCTTCATAGAGATGGGGAATGCATGGGTTCCAATGTGAACTCAAAGCAATTTTCTAGCTGATGAATCCAGGAATGAAAGGTGTTTTGAACAAGGTTAGCCTTTCCATACATATAGAGATCTGTAAGTAGTCCTGTAATTGCAAAGGGGGTATGATGACAGTTTTGTGGTGAAAGAGAAAATGAGCTACATAATGAGTTCAGAAATTTTTGTCAGTTATGAAGAGCCAAACACAACTTTTGAGCAGGAAGGTAATATAGAATCATCTATAAAAATGTGTCTCTTTTTCTTAAGAAAAATTTTACTCAGTTCTTTTAGTAACTTTTAAAAGTAGCTAATCTTTGCTATTTCCCATCAGTGAGGATTTTTCAGGTTGTAATCCATTTTCCAGAGAAACTCATTATCTGCATTCTTAAGAATTGGGGGGAAAAGGAGAAATAAGGAAAAACATATTGCTGGATCAAAACATTTTATATTTTTTTGAAATGAGGCATCTTCTGCTCTCTGTTTCATAGCTATGGAGAAATGTCAGGCCTGAACTCTTTCGTGAGAGACCGCAGTGTGGTGCAATAGCTTTGGAACCAGACGAAAACATCTGTTCCACATGAAACCCTGCGCAGGTCACTTATCATCCTTAAGCATCAGTTTCCTCATCTGTAAAATGTGACTAGTAACCCTTTCCTCTCAAACTTAGTGAAAATGAGCCACACAAAGAGTTCATAATTTTTTTTGTCAGTCACGAAGAGCCAAACACAACTTTTGAGCAGGGAGGTAATATAGAATCATCTATAAAAATATGTCTCTCTCTCTTTTTTATTTTTAAGAAAAGTTTTACTCAGTTCTTTCAGTAACTTTCTTAAAAAGCTAATCTTCGCTATTTCCCATCAGTGAGTATTTTTCAGGTTTAATGAGACTGTATATATATAATGCAGATATAAATTAGGCAGGCAGATTATATTGGTTCCCCTCTGGATCAGACTGTAAAGAATCTGCCTGCAATGCAGGAGACCTGGGTTTGATCCCTGGGTCAGGAAGATCCCCTAGAGAAGGGAATGGCAACCCACACCAGTATTCTTGCCTGGAGAATTCCATGGACAGAGGAGCCTGGCAGGCTACGTATGGTCCATGGTGTTGCAAAGAGTCAGACATGACTGAGCAACTGACACTCACTCACTTTTTCTTAACCTAAATAAAAGTGTGTGTGTACACATACTGGAGCAGAAGATAGATTCCAGTCAGCAGACCTAAAGATAGGGCCGTGATTGATGTAATTTCTCTTTTTTATGGATGATTTTTATTCCATCTTCTCTGTTGCCTTTAAAAAAGTTCATCTTTGCCATCAGTGACAGTTCTTTAGCTTACAGTTCTTTTCCCAAAGAAATACATTACCTGAATTTTTAGAGGTCAGGAAAAAGAAAACATAAGGAAAAACATATATGTGTATGTATATATATGTATGTGTATATATAAACATGTATGTATTATATAATCTATGTAAGTATATAAATATAAGTACATGTGTGAGTTTTCAGTTTTCTTTTCTTTTCTTTTTTTTTTTTTTTGGTACTATTGGGAATGAGTACCAGCTAGGGGAAAGGAAGGAACAGGGTTAAAATATTGTTTTTTCTCCTACCCTGTCCATGAATTCCCTATATGTTTTGACTTACCTCTTAGCTTTCTTGGGGTTAACTGTGCTTAAACCATGAAGTCAGAGAATGATGTCAACCCCAGCCCCCACACAGGAACCCCCTCAAGCACACTTACACCATCTCTCTGCTCTCATGTGTCCCGGGAACCCAGAGGAGTCTTTGTTCTTCTGGGTGGGTGGGCTTCTTGGAGGTCATTAAGCCTGATGACCTTTGCCTCTAGCAGGCAGTATACACTGCCTGGCCATCAGGCCAGGATACTTGCTCCATCACTTGTATGCAAAGACAGTCCTGGTCCTGTGAAGCTGGAGAGCAAGGCTGCTCCCTGCATCCCTTGAAAGGGAAAGAATGATGAAAACCACTTGCACACAACGCCGTTCAGTCCTGAGAGTTTGGTTCTTGCCAAGGAAACACTTCACACAAATGTTTACTGGACATTTTAATATTCCTATTCAGAATGTGACATGTGAGCCACATTCAATATTTTCTTGACTGCTTCCGGATGTTATCAGTTGAGTCATCTCTATGCAGATAATATCAGGAATATTCCTGTATGTAACTGCCAATTAGGAGCTGGTTAGAAGCTATAAATCAAAAGTCAGTCCATTATCCAGAGCAGCTGTGATGTGGTAGAAATAGCACCAAAACTGCATTTTTTGAAAGCTGGCTTTGAGTCCTAAATCTTCTCAATAATATAGTTGAGGGAGCTTAGGGAAAATGGGAAAGACTAGAGATCTCTTCAAGAAAATTAGAGATACCAAGGGAACATTTCATGCAAGGATGGGCTCAATAAAGGACAGAAATGGTCTGGACCTAACAGAAGCAGGCGATATTAAGAAAAGGTGGCAAGAATACACAGAAGAACTGTACAAAACAGATCTTCACGACCCAGATAATCATGATGATGTGATCATTAATCTAGAGCCAGACATCTTGGAATGTGAAGTCAAGTGGACCTTAGAAAGCATCACTACGAACAAAGCTAGTGGAGGTGATGGAATTCCAGTTGAGCTGTTTCAACTTCTGAAAGATGATGCTGTGAAAATGCTGCACTCAATATGTCAGCACATTTGGAAAACTCAGCAGTGGCCACAGGACTGGAAAAGGTCAGTTTTCATTCCAATTCCAAAGAAAGGCAATGCAAAAGAATGCTCAAACTACCGCACAATTGCACTCATCTCACATGCTAGTAAAGTAATGCTCAAAATTCTCCAAGCCAGGCTTCAGCAATAGGTGAACCGTGAACTCCCTGATGTTCAAGCTGGTTTTAGAAAAGGCAGAGGAACCAGTGATCAAATTGCCAACATCCACTGGATCATGGAAAAAGCAAGAGAGTTCCAGAAAAACATCTGTTTCTTGCTTTATTGACTATGACAAAGCCTTTGACTGTGTGGATCACAATAAACTGTGGAAAATTCTGAAAGAGATGGGAATACCAGACCACCTAAACTGCCTCTTGAGAAATCTGTATGCAGGTCAGGAAGCAACAGTTAGAACTGGACATGGAACAACAGACTGGTTCCAAATAGGAAAAGGAGTACGTCAAGGCTATATATTGTCACCCTGCTTATTTAACTTCTATGCAGAGTACATCATGAGAAACGCTGAGCTGGAAGAAGCACAAGCTGGAATCAAGATGGCCGGGAGAAATATCAATAACCTCAGATATGCAGATGACACCACCCTTATGGCAGAAAGTGAAGAGGAGCTAAAAAGCCTCTTGATGAAAGTGAAAGAGAAGAGTGAAAAAGTTGGCTTAAAGCTCAACATTCAGAAAACGAAGACCATGGCATCTGGTCCCCTCACTTTATGGGAAATAGATGGGGAAACAGTGGAAACACTATCAAACTTTACTTTTTTGGGCTCCAAAATAACTGCACGTGGTGACTGCAGCCATGAAATTAAAAGACGCTTACTCCTTGGAAGAAAAGTTATGACCAACCTAGATAGTATATTCAAAAGCAGAGACATTACTTTGCCGACTAAGGTCCATCTAGTAAAAGCTATGGTTTTTCCTGTGGTCATGTATGGATGTGAGAGTTGGACTGTGAAGAAAGCTGAGCACCGAAGAATTGATGCTTTTGAATTGTGGTGTTGAAGAAGACTCTTGAGAGTCCCTTGGACTGCAAGAAGATCCAACCAGTCCATTCTGAAGGAGATCAACCCTGGGATTTCTTTGGAAGGAATGATGCTAAAGCTGAAACTCCAGTACTTTGGCCACCTCATGCGGAGAGTTGACTCATTGGAAAAGACTCTGATGCTGGGAAAGATTGGGGGCAGAAGGAGAAGGGGATGACCGAGGATGAGATGGCTGGATGGCATCACTGACTCGATGGACATGAGTTTGAGTCAACTCCGGGAGATGGTGATAGACATGGAGGCCTGGCGTGCTGCAATTCATGGGGTCGCAAAGAGTCAGACACGACTGAGTGACTGAACTGAACTGAACTGAAGTAAGTTATTGAATCACTTTGTTTCCTTCCCTGTTAGAAGGCCTGGTAATACTCCTATCCCAGGGCAGTGAGAATATACATGGGGAAGTATATTTTGTCATATGTCATAGGTGATGCATTCTGTATTATATACTATGTATTGCACCTTACAGAGATATTATGCCATCCATCCTCTATTCTCAAACTCACTACAACCTGGTAATAACAGTCATTGTTTCCTGCCTTTTGTTAGAAACATAGTAACACTTAGATCACAGTGAAGACTCAGTGCAAGAATGTGTATGAAACAGCTTTGTGAATTATAAAATATGACATATATTATGAGTTTTATGTATCACTTTGATATTTTAAAGCATAATAGTGTACTTTTATATTATATACTCACATTATATAATATATGCAAGGTATTATTATACACTGTTATATAATAATATATATTAACAGATAATGTAGTTGTTTCTGGTTTCTCTCACCTATCACCCTAGTATACTATTTATAATTACCCTTTTAAAAATTCTTAAAATCTACTTAAAAATTTAATTCCATTGTGATTAAAATCATGTTTTATACATGATTTATATATTTATAAAATCATGTTTTATATTAACCTCTTAAATGTTTTGAGAGTTGTTATATAGCCCAGAATATGGTTCATTCTGAATACATGTAATTAATTATATATTATATTACATTAATATATAACATCCATATACTATATTCTATATTATATACCAGGTTGCATTATTTATGCATAATTTCTTCTTTTTCTTCTCATTATTGTAAGCTAAGTACAATCTGATCATTGGATAAGGCAAAAATAATTTTACAGTAGCTTTTACCTTTTTAATAATCATATTGTTGATAAGAGAAAAATCTAGAGGGTTAGCATAATAAAATATGTGTTAATACTTTTGGAAGCTGTATGAAGGGAATAATTTTACTCATGGTGGCAGAATTGAGTGAGCAGAGAGATTTGTAGAATTATTTTGTTGGTTCTTGTCAAAACTGCTCCAAAAAGTAATGTTATTTAAAAAAAAAAAACCCTACTCTTAAGTATTAAATAATTCCTATCTCTCATTGTCATGAAGATGGGTTAAATGGATTAGTTCTACAGTTTTTTTCATTCGTGTGATCTGCCTATCGGTGCATCTTCAGCTTGAGGGAACTTTGAATCAATTATTCTGGTGCACTCATTCGCGTGTAATGTGAGCTGTAATGTACAGACCTGGTGTTTGCGTCTTTATGAAGTTCCCTCCCCTTCCCAGGTTGTCTCTCCGCCAGTAAGGGACAGCTTCGAAAAACGGCAGCAGGGGACCATAGACCCATGCATGTTCCAATGTTATTTCAAAAACAAGAACACCTTTATTAAAACAGCTAACCGAAATTGTTGGAGAGTAAAACTGATGATTGGATGGCATCACCAACTCAATGGACATGAGTTTGAACAAGCTCCGGGAGCTGGTGGTGGACAGGGAAGCCTGGAGTGCTGCAGTCCATGGGGCTGCAGAGAGTCGGACATGACTGAATGACTGAACGGATGACCAAAGTTTCTTTTGTCCATCGATCTACAAAAGCCTGAAAACTAGACATCGCCTTTGACACTTTCATTTCAGCGCTGACTGCCAAGAGCAGTCAATTTGTCTGTCTGGAAATATGCACGATCCATCCTCTTTCAGTCTTTGCTGTGAACACCTAACCCTGGTCGTCATTGCCTCTCATCTGGTCCCAGCAGTCATCTAGCAGGAGCTAGATGTCTCATCTACTCTGTTCCCCTTAGTGCAAGTGATCTTTTCACAATGGAAATGTAAATATGTCAACTGCAACCTCCACTCCTTCCCTTCACCATCCTTAAGCCCTTTAAAAGCTTCTCTTTCTTCCTAGCTTTAGTTGCTCAGTCGTATCTGACTCTTTGCCATAACATGGACTGTAGCCCACCAGGCTCCTCTGTCCATGGATTCTCCAGGCAAAAATACTGGAGTGGGTTGCCATCTCCCATCCCCCAGGGCATCTTCCTTACCCAGAGATCAAACCTGGGTCTCCTGCATTGCAGGAAGATTCTTTACCATCTGAGCCAAAGTCCTAGATCTCTCTTCCTAGGATAAAAATAAAAAGCTTTAACTCAATTTACAAACCTTTGGATTGTCTGCTCATCTACCTGAGTCTTACCTGCACTTTGCTTTCCTCTTTCTGCCCTCAAGCAACCCTTATTTTTCCCAGTTGCTCCAAAGTACCAAGATCTCTTCCCTTCAGCCTTCCAGTTTTTACACAGTCTTCTCCCTCTGCCTAGAATATCCCCACTCAACCCCCTTTGTATCTGGCTAATATCTATTTATCCTTTATATTCCCACTCATCTGTCACTTCCACAGAAAGTGATACTTTTAAACACCCAAGACAATTCAAATCCCTTTGTTAATGCACTCACATAAGTAACTTAGTAACTCTAATTACCACTGGATTTCATTCCATTAATATCTGTTCCCTCTAGCAATTATCATAGGCAGCAATTGGTAGGAATCCAACTATCCCTACTTACCATGTACATTGTCTCCAGGATGAAATACAGGGTCTGATTGGGACAGAGCCAGGCCACTCTCAAATGTACTCAAAAATGGGTTTAAAATTAAAGTTTAAGAGGAAGGATGTTTTTCTCAATTTGCTGTTTGTTATTACCAACCTCTAACTTATTAAGATCCTAAATCTACCTCTTTTTCCTTCAGATTTAACAGATGAAATATTTTCCTCCTAAAGTTAATTCCTTTTGTGTAATTTTCATTAATTTTCGTAACTGGGCTTTCAGTTTCCTAGCTGGTAGAATTCATTACAAAGTAGCTTTTTAAATAAAATCAAGTATTTTGTTGAAGGAAGGAGTTCCTACTCCAGTTCTGCCACTTACTATATGACCTTGAGGAAAAAAATTCATTCTCCTTGGAGAATAGCTCCAAATTCATGGGACTGTGGTAGCAATCGGATACAACCATGTGCATCAAAGACCTAAAATAGTGTTTGCTATAGAGTAGATGCCCAATGTGCTCATGTTTCTCTCTTGAATCAGGAAGTCCCCTGTGTTCATTTGCCATGGCTTCATTTAAATAGAGCAGAGCATCTCTCTTAACTGCCTACCAGCAGTTAATTCCTGAAACCTTTGTGATTTGCCAAGAAGTCGTGACGTGCCACTTCCCAGAGAATATTTTTATATCCATTGTTGTGTTATTTTGGACCTACATAAAGAGGTTTTGTGTCTTTGGGGGAGTTTATTAGGAGATGTTCAGTGTTCATCCAAGACGTGACAAGTAGAATGGGGCAGGAGGCCATGTGCAAGCTGCAGCGAGAGCAAGCCACTCTGTTTCAGGTGAAAGCCCCCCTCTTTTGTTTCCATGAGACTTCAAGGGAAGGCTCTGCAGTGGTATTTATTTGGTTTATGGTAACCTCTCAGATGTACTGCATCTGCTTTGCAGTAAAGGATGTGGGGCTCCCTTCTGGTGACTTGCCGCCTGTCGCAGACAACAGGCATGTTTGTCCTCCTTAGCTTTGATCTTTGTCGCCTGGTATCTAAATGAAGCCTTTCTTGTGCCTTCAAAGCTAAGTGACTTGTTTGGCTTCCAATTACAAAACAGCTCTGCTCCTGCTATCACCGGGGTACCCTGATCCTCACTTCCATGCTAGCACTGCAGAAGCCACAAGGAAATGTTAACTCCTATGTCAAAATCAAGTAGTGTCAGCAAGAGGAGGGAACTGGGGCTTCCTGGGGTGGTGCCTGCCTGGAGATTCCATTTACCTGGTGATGCGATCTGGCAGCTGAGCTTTGACAGAGAGGTAGACAAGGTAGAGAGGTAGACAAGGGAAGAAGAGGCCATACAAAAGATTGCCATTGTTATACCAACATGGCTAAGGACATGAATGCTAGATTTAGACAGCCTGGAATCTAGCTGTCCTAGAATCTAGTCAATTGTGATAAATTCCTCAAGTTACCGACAAAGAGGTAGAAGTAGACATTGGGATTTGGTTTTAGGAATCAGAACCAGAGTGGAAATGGGAGAGACCATTTCATCTGGACACTACGTGACACTGATAGAACTGAACATCGCTGCTGTTAGTAGACAAAAGGTAGTGTTCACTCACTCTGTATCTAGTGGTGTGTTGAGCAATTTATTTGTATTTTCCCATCCAATTTTCTCAAAGAAATGTGCAAGCACCATCATCACCTTTCATGAATAGACATGAAAACCAAGACTGGCAACTTGGGGAATTTATCACAATTGATAATTATTCACATTCCAGGCTGAGTTTATATGACAAAATAGGATTTTTCAGCAAATTTTATTAGTTGGTTTTACAATTCTTTATGTTTCCTCTATTGGAATTCTAGTACATTTAATTTTCCCTTTTCCAAGTTCTTCTTTTCTAAATTTTACAGCTTTCTTGGAGAAGGTATTGGAGAAGGCAATGGCACCCCACTCCAGTACTCTTGCTTGGAAAATCCCATGGACAGAGGAGCCTGGTAGGCTTCAGTCCACGGGGTCGCGAAGAGTCAGACACAACTGAACGACTTCACTTTTACTTTTCACTTTCATTTTTCACTTTCCACTTTCATGCATTGGAGAAGGAAATGGCAACCCACTCCAGTGTTCTTGCCTGGAGAATCCCAGGGACAGCAGAGCCTGGTGGGCTGCCATCTATGGGGTCGCACAGAGTCAGACACGACTGAAATGACAGCAGCAGCAGCAGAGTGGAGAAACTAGTTTATCGCTTCTGTTTTATTTCTCCCAGTGAATTTTCCATGTGAGAGTTTCCCTTTAACAAAGAAGTGATTCATTTTTCCTGCTCCTCCAGACATATTGCAATGTCATCTCATTAATGTCTCGGTGATATTATATACCATATATCTGACTGATAAATATGTAATATTCTGAATTTTCTCAAATTTATTTTTAGACACACCTGAGTGACCTATTCTTGTCAATAAATTTGAATTCTTTATACTAGACTTCTTTTTTACATATACAGATTTAAATAAGGCAAAGTCCTTTTATGTTCATTTACACTGATACATTTTAAGTTTAATACAAATGACAATGTACGAGACGTTAGAAAAATAGAAAGATATTAAATAATGGCAGATAATCAAAAGATGGAAAAATACAAGGATAAAAGGAAGAGAAAGAAAGGAAGGAAGAAGTTAACTTTCCTTTCGCTCTCTAAAGCAAAATATGAGCTCAGAATTTTCATGTTTGTTTACAGCATGTGAGTATGATATAAATTCTGTGTCAACATTCCATATATCAGTGGTCCTCAAAGTTTTTATTTAGGACTCTGTTACATTCTTAAGCAAAATTAAAGGCACTAAAGATATTTCATTTATATCTATTATGATTATTGATATTAACTATATTCAAAAAATTTTAAAGATTTTTAAAAATTACTATTTATCAAATTATTTTTAAAAATAATAAATCTATTATACATGAACAAAAATAACCTACCTTTATCAATAATCAATATATTTTCTAAAATAAGTTTTTAAAGTTTTACTGAAAAGAGTGGCATTGTTTTACATTTTTGTAAATCTCTTTAATTCCTAGACTAATAGAAGACAGCTGGGTTCTCATATCTGCTGGTTTCAAACTCTTGCAATGTGTTATTTTGGTTAAAGTACACGAAAAAACCTGGTCCTTTACAGATATATAGTTAGAAGAGGAAAACATTTTTTTAATAGCCTCTTCAGATAATGGTGGATGTTCTTCTTTGATACTGCATAAAAACTCTACATGTATTATTTTCTTAGAGATCAATTGCAAAGTGAAACTAGACTAATGAATTTTTTGAACTTGATATACTCATGGGATAATAACAGAAAAGGAAAATGATGACTTAATAATGCAGAAAAATAGTTTTGTCCTTGTATTGTTGTTCAGTCGCTAAGTCTTGTCCAAATCTGTCCGTGTATATCCCAAGGACACATATAGGTACGCAGACCACACTTTAAATATCAATATCATCAGTTCAGTTCAGTCGCTCAGTCGTGTCCAACTCTGCGACCCCATGGATTACAGCACACCAGGCCTCCCTGTCCATCACCAACTCCCAGAGTTCACTCAGACTCATGTCCATCGAGTCCATGATGCCATCCAGCCAACTCATCCTCTGTTGTCCCCTTTTCCTCCTGCACCCAATCCCTTCCAGTGTCAGAGTCTTTTCCAGTGAGTCAGCTCTTCGCGTGAGGTGGCCAAAGTACTGGAGTTTCAGCTTTAGCATCATTCCTTCCAAAGAAATCCCAGGGCTGATCTCCTTCAGAATGGACTGGTTGGATCTCCTTGCAGTCCAAGGGACTCTTGAGAGTCTTCTCCAACACCACAGTTCAAAAGCATCAATTCTGCGCTCAGCATTCTTCACAGTCCATCTCTCACATCCATACATGACCACTGGAAAAACTATAGCCTTGACTAGATGGACCTTTGTTGGCAAAGTAATGTCTCTGCTTTTGAATATGCTATCTAGGTTGGACATAACTTTTCTTCCAAGGAGTAAGCGTCTTTTAATTTCATGGCTGCAGTCACCATCTGCAGTTATTTTGGAGCCCCAAAAAATAAAGTCTGACACTGTTTCTACTGTTTCCCCATCTATTTGCCATGAAGTGATGGGACCAGATGCCATGATCTTCGTTTTCTGAATGTTGAGCTTTAAGCCAACTTTTTCACCCTCCTCTTTCACTTTCATCAAGAGGTTTTTAGTTCCTCTTCACTTTCTGCCATAAGGGTGGTGTCATCTGCATATCTGAGGTTATTGATATTTCTCCCGGCAATCTTGATTCCAGCTTGTGTTTCTTCCAACCCAGCGTTTCTCATGATGTACTCTGCAAAGAAGTTAAATAAGCAGGGTGACAATATATAGCCTTGATGTACTCCTTTTCCTATTTGGAACCAGTCTGTTGTTCCATGTCCAGTTCTAACTGTTGCTTCCTGACCTGCATACAGATTTCTCAAGAGGTAGATCAGGTGGTCTGGTATTCCCATCTCTTTCAGAATTTTCCACAGTTTATTGTGATCCACACAGTCAAAGGCTTTGGCATAGTTAATAAAGCAGAAATAGATGTTTTTCTGGAACTCTCTTGCTTTTTCCATGATCCAGCGGATGTTGGCAATTTGACCTCTGGTTCCTCTGCCTTTTCTAAAACCAGCTTGAACATCAGGAAGTTCACAGTTCACGTATTGCTGAAGCCTGGCTTGGAGAATTTTGAGCATTACTTTACTAGCATGTGAGATGAGTGCAATTGTGCGGTAGTTTGAACATTCTTTTGCATTGCCTTTCTTTGGAATTGGAATGAAAACTGACCTTTTCCAGTCCTGTGGCCACTGCTGAGTTTTCCAAATTTGTTGGCATATTGAGTGCAGCACTTTCACAGCATCATCTTTCAGGATTTGAAACAGCTCAACTGGGATTTCATCACCTCCACTAGCTTTGTTTGTAGTGATGCTTTCTAAGGTCCACTTGACTTCACATTCCAGGATGTCTGGCTCTAGGTGAGTGATCACACCATCGTGATTATCTGGGTCGTGAGGATCTTTTTTGTACAGTTCTTCTGTGTATTCTTGCCACCTCTTCTTAATATCTTCTGCTTCTGTTAGGTCCGTATTTTTTCTGTCCTTTATTGAGCCCATCCTTGCATGAAATGTTCCCTTGGTATCTCCAATTTTCTTGAAGAGATCTCTAGTCTTTCCCATTCTGTTCTTTTCCTCTATTTCTTTGCATTGATTGCTGAAGAAGGCTTTCTTATCTCTTCTTGCGAATCTTTGGAACTCTGCATTCAGATGCTTATATCTTTCCTTTTCTCCTTTGTTTTTTGCTTCTCTTCTTTTCACAGCTATTTGTAAGGCCTCCCCAGACAGCCATTTTGCTTTTTTGCATTTCTTTTCCATGGGAATGGTCTTGATCCCTATCTCCTGTACAATGTCACGAAGCTCATTCCATAGTTCATCAGGCACTCTATCTATCAGATCTAGGCCCT
This sequence comes from Ovis canadensis, assembly GCF_042477335.2. NCBI lineage: Eukaryota > Metazoa > Chordata > Mammalia > Artiodactyla > Bovidae > Ovis > Ovis canadensis. Next base: position 41,509,737 of record NC_091253.1, on the reverse strand, counting down.
TAAATCTATTTCTCACTTCCACTGTATAATCATAAGGGATTTGATTTAGGTCATAGCTGAATGTTCTAGCGGTTTTCCCTACTTTCTTCAATTTAAGTCTGAATTTGGTAATAAGGAGTTCATGATCTGAGCCACAGTCAGCTCCTGGTCTTGTTTTTGTTGACTGTATAGAGCTTCTCCATCTTTGGCTGCAAAGACAAAGAAACCAATATACTGAGGAGAGGCTGTTAGTTAACTTGTCTAACCTTTGTCCAATTAACTGATTCAGGATAGAACCGAATTTGAATGCAGTGTTCTTCTTTTGTGTCTCTTAAGGGATATATTCCTTCCAAAAAATGTGAAAATGGGGACATACAGAGGCATAAAGTATAATTTTTCCCCAGGGTCCATAATTCTTGAGAGAGAACTTGGGTTTTACAGCTACTGAGTATCAAGTTCTAGAAAGAACATAGTAGATCTTTTAACATTGCTATAAAATCACATTGGATGAGTAGATCTCCCAGTTTATGGGAAACAGATTCCAGGATGAAACTCAGGAAGCAGCAGAAGGACTAAAGTTGAAATATGGGAGAAGAAATTGAGAAAGGTCAAAGATATAGTCTATAACTAAAGCTCCAGAGATCCTGGGGCAGGCGGGGGGATTAATTTTTTCAATCACATCAAAGTCAGGCTGCCATTTTCTCCCCAGGGTCCACAGGAGATGGGGTAGTGACTGAAGAACTATCACTTTCACAACTTTTATTTGCCCTCTTTTTCCTCCACAATGCCCTCATACTTATTTTTCTATTCCAGGCCAATCAAAGAACAGGGTTCCTTGTGACAGTCACCAATGCCTTTGTCACTTTGGTGCCATCAAAGATAGCAGAAAAGGAAGAAGCAGAATAAAGGAATCAAAGAAATAAAAATCAAAAAGCATATTAGTGAACTGTGCTTGATATGATATTGTGATATATACAGCTACAACATCACCAATTTCTGCTTTAACCAAAAGATGAAGAAGAGAGGGACTTCCCAGATGGGTCAGTGGTTAAGAATCCACCTTCTGATGCAGGGTACAAGGGTTTGATCCATGGTTGGGGAACTAAGATCCCATGTGCTGTAGGGCAACTAAGCTCACGCACAGGTGAGCCCTTGTGCTATAGAGCTCACACACCACAACTAGAGAATGCGTACTTCAACTAGAGAAGCCTGCTGGCTGCAATGAAGAGCTTGCATGTGGCCTGCATACCACAACAAAGATCCCACATGCTGCATCTAAGACCCAACACAGCCAAATAAATAAATATTTTTTAAAAGATGAAGGGAGTTAGCATCTACTGCATACCAACCACATGCATGGCACCCTGTTCCATGCTGGGGATAAAGTAATGAGAAAGTGGAGTAAAATTGAGAATGTCCCATATGACTCCCTAACAGCAAAACTGGATTCTCTGAGAATACATAAGAAACCTCAGACTATTCCATTAAACCTATATGACACCTACAGATGCTATATGATTCCTACATTTTGACTATTCCTTTCTTTTCAAAAAATTATGCAAGGAAGACAAATAGTTTACAGGGCAAATCTAGGTAGGTTTCTATTTTTTATGTTAGTTTAGCAAACAGCAGAGCTATGTTGTTGTGTCAGGAATAAAGCTATAAGCCTAAAAAACCCCTTAGTGTTCAGTTCAGTTCAGTTCAGTTCAGTTCAGTCGCTCAGTTGTGTCCAACTCTTTGTGACCCCTTGAATTGCAGCACGCCAGGCTTCCCTGTCCATCACCAACTCCCAGAGCTCACTCAAACTCACATCCATCGAGTTGGTGATGCCATCCAGCCATCTCATCCTCTGTCATCCCCTTTTCCTCCTGCCCCCAATCCCTCCCAGCATCAGAGTCTTTTCCAATGAGTCAACTCTTCACATGAGATGGCCAAAGTACTGGAGTTTCAGCTTTAGCATCATTCCTTCCAAAGAAATCCCAGGGCTGATCTCCTTTAGAATGGATTGGTTGGATCTCCTTGCAGTCCAAGGGACTCTTGAGAGTCTTCACCAACATCACAGTTCAAAAGCATCAATTCTTCAGCGCTCAGCTTTCTTCACAGTCCAACTCTCACATCCATACATGACCACAGGAAAAACCATAGCCTTGACTAGATGGACCTTTGTTGGCAAAGTAATGTCTCTGCTTTTGAATATGCTATCTAGGTTGGTCATAACTTCCCTTCAAAGGAGTAAGCGTCTTTTAATTTCATGGCTGCAATCACCATCTGCAGTGATTTTGGAGCCCAAAATAATAAAGCCTGACACTGTTTCCACTGTTTCCCCATCTGTTTCCCATGAAGTGATGGGACCAGATGCCATGATCTTTATTTTCTGAATGTTGAGCTTTAAGCCAACTTTTTCACTCTCCTATTTCACTTTCATCAAGAGGCTTTTGAGTTCCTCTTCACTTTCTGCCATAAAGGTGGTGTCATCTGCATATCTGAGGTTACTGATATTTCTCCTCAGTGTTCAGTTAGGTTTAAAAAATTAGATTTGGTTAAAATTAAACTTTACTAAACCAACTGCAAATAGAAAAAAATTATTAGACATTCAAAAAATGTTTTAATGTAAGGTATTGACACATTGGGTGTAGGAGAAAGCAATGTATTGATTTGAGATTTCAAAGACTTTTAAGAACTTTATGATATTTTTCTACAATGACTAGAAGAATTCAAAACTGCCATAAGTTTTATCTATTAAATGTGCTACCATTTATACAGCAACAATCCTTTTTAAAAATCACTTTAAAAATGTTATTTCTGGTAACCAGCTAACGCTAATGATCAAATATGTTAGTATTTAAACTTTCCATCAGTTGGGATTACATTTAACTGTTCTATTCCTAGGGTTTTGCACAGTACCTGGGATATAGCAGTTGCATAATATTTGTTAACTATTTTCAATGAATAAGTATGTAAAAGAGTATTGTCTTATATTTTTAAGAAGGTAGAGACTTATAAGAGCTTCCCAGGTGGCACTAGTGGTAGAGAAAGCTTGCCAGTGCAAGAGATGTAGGAGACGCTGGTTCTATTCCTGGGTCAGGAAGATCTCCTGGAAGAGGGCATGGCAACTCACTCCAGTACTTTTGCCTGGAGAATTCCGTGGACAGAGGAGCCCGGTGGTCTATGGTCCATAGGTTTGCAAACAGTCAGACATGACTGAGGTGACTTAACATGCATGCACAGAGATTTATAAATACTGAAAATTATAAATTTAGAAAAGTAGAGATTTAGATATTTGTAAATACTTATCCAGATTTTTACTGCCTGAATGCCACCTGTAAAATCAAGGATATCTTGGAGTTATTACAGTCAGGAAAGAGACTATGGATCAGATTGAGCCCAGGAGAGGTTCTGTCTATAGTTATGAGTAAAAACACAGAGCTGAGAAAAGACAGTAAAAAGCTCTGAGAAGATTGCTGAATTTAGATGGAAGTGGGCCAAGAGAAAACAGAGAAGTGAAATGACAGGAAGGGAATAGCCTATGAGGCCTGTGAGGTAATGGCTTAGGGAAAATTAATTAATTGAAGAGTGGGCAAGATATAAATCTATGCATACTGACCATGCAGTGTGCTCTTCCTTTTATATGGAAATGTCTGCATTTTCCAAGGAATGAAAGAGCCCCCAGTCACACAAAATCACACCAGACACCACCAATTACTGTGCTTAGTGCTTGCTATGATGGAAGGGAGTTTCCAAGCACCAGATACCACCTTCTCCCTGCCTGTGGGATTAAGGAAAATAAGAATACAATTTCTCCAACCATATTACTCTTCTCTGCCCTCAGTGGTTCCATGGAAACCACCACTGGAAGGCTGATCAATATTAGAGACAGAAGCCTATTTATTTAAGCCCAGAATGTCTTATACCATCTTAGACCTTCCACCTAGTTCTCTCCTCCAAGCAGAATCCATTGAAAACTTAAAAAAAAAAAAAAAATTTAAACCTATTCCTATTCTTTTCCCCACTACTACTGCTACTGCTAAGACACCTCAGTCGTGTCCGACTCTGTGCAACCCCACAGATGGCAGCCCACCACGCTACCCCGTCCCTGGGACTCTTCAGGCAAGAACACTGGAGTGGGTTGCCATTTCCTTCTCCAGCGCATGAAAGTGAAAAGTGAAAGTGAAGTCGCTCAGTCATGTCCGACTCCTAGTGACCCCATGGACTGCAGCCTACCAGGCTCCTCCATCCATGGGATTTTCCAGGCAAGAGTACTGGAGTGGGGTGCCATTGACTTCTCCCTTTTCCCCACTTCCCAAGTCAATAATATCTCACCTTGAAAAACATGTAATCAAACTTCCTTCACAAAAGGGTAACTGGGGCTTCCCTGGAGCCAATGCAGGAGACACGAGTCTGATTCCTGGTCTGGGAAGATCCCACATGCCACAGAGCAAGTAAGCCTGTGCACCACAACTACTGAGCCTGTGCTCTAGCACCTGCAAGTACTGAGCCCATGTGTCACAGTTGCTGAGGCTGGCATACCCTAGAGCCTGTACTCTGCAACAAGACAAGCCACTACAATGAGAAGCCTCTGCACCACAACTAGAGAGCAGCCTCTGCCCACTGCAGCTAGAGAAAGCCCATGCACAGCAACGAAAACCCAGTGCAACCAAAATAAATAAATAAAGTGTTTTTAAAAGACACATATTTAAAAATAAAAAAGACTTCTGGTATATAAGTCAATCAACCAATGACACATGCATGCATAAATGAATGAGTTCTTTTCAAGTTAAGACAACAGGTGAAATAGGTGATGAGTTATTTCAACATCTATACCCTTTGCCTGTGCATAGCAAGACACACTGTAATTTCAAGAGTCATTATCATGACATAAGTAAGGGAAAAATAAAGTAGAACAAAATGGCAAGCTTTATGATTGTTTTTTGTTGAGGAGGCTGTGAAGACAGAGTGCTCTACTTGCTTTGCCACTAACTAGTCATGTGAACTTATTAAAAAGCTAAAACAAGAGTTCTTCACCTTATGAGGTCTGGGAGAGGATCAAATATTTTAGAGCAGTACCTGGCATTTTTTTGAGGGATAGAATGTAGGACTTAGACTCTGTTTTCTAGCCAAAAAGAAGATATTTGAACAGATAAGGCAGAAAGCTCAGTCACAGAAAAATTAGATCACTGTTTAAAGGTACTCAGATGAAGATGAAGACTAGTGCTGCTTGGACTTCAAGTGTCCTTGTTTATTCTAACCCTGTCTCTTTATTAGCCCTTTAGTTGATTTTGAAGTTTTCAGGTTTGACAGTAGCCATAGCCTCTGCCACATGTCACATGTTCATGCCACCTAAGTGTCTGCCATGCTATTCAATCATGACTTAATCTCATGCAAAATCATCAACCCTTCTTATTTTCCGTGGGTTTTAGGCACAGTATGCGCAGGGAGACTGGTTAGGTCTGACTTCAACAAAGTGGCTTGGCTGCCATTCATACCAGGTAGCCAGGAAGAAGCAACTGTCTTTGTACAGTGCCCTGATTTTAACAAACGTAAACCAATAAGTTGGGTTTAGAAATGATTTACTTTGAAAGAGCTGTGGTTGCAGTACCCTTACCTCTAAGAACTAGACCTCTGCATTCCACACCCATGCCAGGAACTCATCTTTCCTCTCTAGGGTCTGACTTGAGGCTGGAGATGCAGGGGAATTTATGGCAGAGGGCAGAATGCCCACGTCAGTCTCATCTTTCTTTCTAAATCAAGTTTCTCAATCTACCAAACATCAGGAAAATGTGTGCGCATTTCAAAGTCTGGATCATTTCAGCTTTGAATTAAAGGACTGGCATTTGTCTTGTGGATTTCAAACACACGTACACACACACATACATCACTTCTACATATTTTTGGTTAAGGCTTTCAAATGACAGGTCCCTCTCTTTCCCTACTCCAGCACACTCACTTCTTGGCCTTCTATTTGTTGACAAGCCTTGAATTTCAAGCCACTCAATAACTCAGGTCTTTTTCACTTGAAAAGGGACTTTCCATTCAGGAAGGAAATCCGTAGGAGCAAAAAGGCTTAGCTGACCCCATACTAAATAGCCTCATGTCCCGAAGATTCAAGGAACTGGCCCTTGGGCAATCCTTCGCATTATTCTCTGAATGCCATGACCTATATGTCAAAGTGAGAGGATGCTTGGGGATGTTTCTTGTCTTTGCAAAGCAATGCTCCAGGGACAAAGAAGCTCTTTGACTGGTCAGTCAAGACAGCCACGAGGTGGGAGCCATAAACCAGGCGAGCCTGGGCAGTGTGCATGCTGACATTTTTCATTCCTAATATCCCACAAGTATTTCAGCTTCAACAGAGCCTCTGTGCATATGAAAAGGAACTTTTTTGTTTCTTGATTTTGTTATATTATGTTTGAAAATTCCTAGCAGCCTCCCAATTACCCATGTGAAAGATAGACCAGCAAAACTATTTTTTTCACCACCTTTGTATCCTTCATTTTACAAGCAAAAAGAAACACTAATATTGCTGTTTTTTCCTCTAGGTATATGAAATCCATACTTCTTCCTTCCCCAAATGGTCTTATGTTTTTGCCTCTGGAGCTTAGAATTCCCAGCAGCTGTTGTTCAGTCTAGTCTGCCCACAGCCTTGCCCAGCCCTCGGGGACATGCCAGTAAGTAGATTAGATCCCAAACATTTAAATAAAATAATAATAATAATAATAAGCATGGCCAACTTTGTAAACATGAGTGACCTATTGTAAGAAAAGAACTAACATTTTGCACAAAGATAGATTGAGATGTGTGCGTGTGGCGTTGTGGGGGGGATGGGCAGGCAAAACACCCCCAGTCATCAGAGGATGTATGCATGTACTGTCAATACCTTCGAGAAGCAGCTCTGTTGCTTTTTTTTTTTTTGAATGGGAAAGGAGTGCAGGATTATTTTATACTGTTGGTAATCTAGGTACTTGGTTTTGTTACTTGTCTGGCTGGTTTTTTTTTTTTCCATCTAGAGATAGTCTGTGGAGAAGGCAATGGCACCCCACTCCAGTACTCTTGCCTGGAAAATCCCATGGACGGAGGAGCCTGGTGGGCTGCAGTCCATGGGGTCGCTGAGAGTTGCACACGACTCAGTGACTTCACTTTCACTTTTCACTTTCATGCATTGGAGAAGGAATGGCAACCCACTCCAGTGTTCTTGCCTGGAGAATCCCAGGGACGGCAGAGCCTGGTGGGCTGCCGTCTATGGGGTCGCACAGAGTCGGACACGACTGAAGTGACTTAGCAGCGGCAGCAGCAGCAGAGATAGTCTGCAAGACTTTTGTCCTCTTTCTCTCCCCCATCTCCCACCCCAAGAACACTCAACTTATCCTTTTGCTGGAAAATTTCATTCAGACCTGTCCCTCCTTTTCTTCCTCCCTCCTTTCTTCCCTTCCTTCCCCCACCCCACCCCGACCCCCACCCCACCCCCACCCCCCCACCCCGACCCCCACCCCACCCCCACCCCCCCACCCCACCCCCACCCCCCCACCCCACCCCCACCCCGCCCCCCACCCCACCCCCGCCCCCCACCCCCCCACCCCTACCCCCCCACCCCACCCCACCACCTTCTTCTCCTGGTCAAACATTTTTTGAATGTGTGCTGTGTGACAGGCACTGGGCTCACTTCAAAGGAACAAAAACCATCAAAAGTAATGACAAAAGTCTTTTCCCTACTTTATATGCTGATTGGGAAGAGATATAAAATAGAAAATGATGTACATAAATGCACCAGTATAACTGCTATGCAAGCAAAGCCTAGGAAGCTATAGCAGCACACACTGAAGACTTAATCTTATTATAGGAGTCTGAGAAGTTTCCCTAAGGAACAGCAGTTAAGCTGATGCATGAAGGGCAAGAGAATACAGTGAAGTATCACAGAATTTATGATAGAAGTTTTGTTAGGATACCAGAGGAATGCAAAGGAAAGTGAATAAATTCTACCTGGGAGAAGGAAAAAAGTATATAGCTTTCTGCGTGTGTGTGTGTGTGCTTAGTGATATCCAACTCTTTGTGACCCCACGGACTGTAGCCCACCAGGCTTCTCTGTCCATGGAATTTTCCAGGCCAGAATACTGGAGTGGGTTACCGTTTCCTACTCCAGGGGATCTTTCCAACCCAGGGATCTGACCACATCTCCTGCATTGGCAGGTGGATTCTTTACCATAGCAAGACCTGGGAAGCCCACGGAGCTTTCTAAAAGAGGTTATAGTTGAGACTGAAATTGAGATTGAAGTACCGAAACATTTAAAAATACCTGACTTTTTCTGTAAAGCTAGTAATTACTGAAAGGTGGTACCTAGAAGCATATATGTCTAGACAAAGAAACCTGAGCATTTTGACACTATTATAACCACAAAATAATTTCATTTATATAGAACAAACATCTTCTTCCCATACAACTTATGTCAAAACAGAGCGAACAGATAAATAGATTACTAAATTTAATGGGTAAAAAAGTCTGGAAAAAGTTGTGAATCTTCTCTCAGCAAGGAAGTTAGCTACATACAGATAAAAATTTGCTTATGATTTAAGGGTTGTGAATTTTCTAAAATATATCTAGTCATGAATTTCTTTAACAGGTTAATAAACCCTGGTAACATAATTAAAAACAATGATCAAGATAAATTACAAATAAAATTATTTAACATGTTTTTTTCTAAATATTTCATATAAAATATATTGCTTGACTTTTTGGAATAAAAAACTCAATTCTCTATATTTTATTTATGTATAAAAACTATAAAGAAAGCCGAGCACCGAAGAAATGATGCTTTTGAACTTTAGTGTTGGAGTAGACTCTTGAGAGTTCCTTGGACTGCAAGGACATTCAACCAGTCCATCCTAAAGGAAATCAGTCCTGAATATTCATTGGAAGGACTGATGCTGAAGCTGAAACTCCAATACTTTGGCCACCTAATGCGAAGAGCTGACTCATTTGAAAAGACCCTGATGCTGGGAAATATTGAAGGTGGGAGGAGAAGGGGAAGACAGAGGATGAGATGGTTGAATGGCATCACTGACTCAGTGGACATGAGTTTGAGTAAACTCCAGGAGTTGGTGATGGACAGGGAGGCCTGGCATGCTGCAGTCCATGGGGTCGTAAAGAGTCAGACACGACTGAGCGACTGTGCTGAACTGATAGCAACTGAAGTGTATTATGATTAATATAATTTAAAAAGTGAAATACAATTTAAACTATATATATATATATATATATATAAAACTATATATAGGGACTTCTCTGGAGGTCCAATAGATAGGACCCTGCACCTCCACCCAGGGTCAAGGGTTTGATCCCTGGTCAGGAAACTAAGATCACATGTGACATGGCCCAAAATAAATAAATAAATAAAGTTAAATAGGCTTAACTGAAAACTGTCTTTATAAGACAGTTTTTCCAACTGCAGCCAAGCTGCATAGCGGTAGTAACTATTTGGGGGCACTCACTGTGTCTTTTTACATTCTTCCTCTTATTTAATTCTCACGGTGATCCTAATATATTTTCTCTTGTATAGATGGAGATGGTGAAGTTTAGATAGGTTATGTAAACTGCAAGTTCACACATTCCATCACTGTTGGAATAAAGCTCTATTTCTGAGCCACCTCTATCTAGAATCCATGGTCTTAACTGTTAAGTGGAATTGCCTCCTAGACAATGGCACCCCCTCCAGTGTTCTTGCCTGGAGAATCCCAGGGACGGCGGAGCCTGGTGGGCTGCCGTCTATGGGGTCGCACAGAGTCGGACACGACTGAAGCAACTTAGCAGCAGCAAAGGACAGTGACATGAATAAAACTAAGCTTTAGTAGAAGGAACACAGTATTTGGTGTCAGATGAGCCTTATTTTGATTCCAAATTGTGTGTACTTTGAGCTCACAAATATTTTATCTTATTGATTTTATTTTGTTTTGTTCTTTGGCACAAGAACACTTCACATGATGTCTGTGGTCCTGATAAAATTCTAAGTGTACAATACAGTATTGCTGGCTGTAGGAACAATGTTGTACAGTTGATCTCTAAGACTTATTCATCTGGCGAACCTGAAACATTGTATGTGATTAGTCGCGCAGTTGTGTCTGACTCTTCATGGTCTCATGGACTGTATCCCACCAAGCTCCTCTGTCCATGGGATTCTCCAGGCAAGAATACTGGAGCAGGTAGCCATTCCCTTCTCCAGAGGATCTTCCCAACTCAGGGATCAAACTGAGAGCATCCAGAGTCTGTTTAAAAACCCAGTGTTTAAACAAGCCCCTCTCCCTCAACACCTTTTCCAAACATGTTCAACGGAGGTGACACTTGGGGTGAAAGAAAATACTGATACTTTGTTTATATGGTTTAAAACCACAACATTATAATATCACAATTTCTCAAACTGTATTCCACAAACCATGAGAGTTTCTTGAAATATATTAATATTTCAAGAGGTCAAATAAATAAAGGGACTTTTGTGTGCTATTTAACTCTTTAGGGAAGAATACAATGCATATTAAAATATTAAACTCATCTCTGAGAAGTCCAACAATAAACTAATTTAACATTTTTACACAGACTTCTTTTTTTTAACTTATTTTATCAGGGATTGAAACTTAATTTTGTTTCTTTATAAAGAACAGCAGTTAACATCTTACTTGTTCTTCATGTTCTGCAGAAGATATTTTGGTCAATGATGCTTTACATACCTCATTTAAGCTGTCTGTCTACTTCAGAATAATACAAATGGCAGTTACCTCATTTTAAAGAGAAAAATACAGCAGGTTGCTTCATAGATATTTTAAGGGCTAAGAAAATTCATTATGAACAGCAGATCCTCAGAACAGACATACCCCATTATTGCTGCTTCTGGTGATTTATTAGCAGTGCTTGGCTGGCTCAAGGAAAAGAATAAGGCTGAGCTTGTGTTTGTCTCCACAGATGTATTTTAGTCACAGATTCCAATAACCCATCCAATACTGAGTCACAGAAAGATGATTTTGTTTGGTTTCTGAGTCTCTGGAGTCACCATGATATTTTCTAGGAAATAATAAGAATTTTATTCTTAGAGATAATTTTAGCACCTTGTAAATATTCTTGTAATTAGATTACATTTTAATGTTGAATGTTGTTAGCACAAATATTTTATATTTTAAAATTCTTGTTCTGTTGTGGTGATTTAGCTGTGATTCTCCATGAAAAAATAATTTAAATATAGTTTTAAGATATTTTATATTTTTTCCTAGGCAATTCTTAATTTTTTTTTTTTTTTTTTTTGAAACAGGCATTTTTCAAGGTTAATATCCCTTTAACTATTTTGGGCTTTCCTGGTGGCTCAGATGGTAAAGAATCTGCCTCCAGAGTGAGCCCTGGTTTTCAATCCCTGGGTCTGGAAGATCCCCTGGAGAAGGGAATGGCTACCCACTCTAGTATACTTGCTTGGAGACTTCCATGGACAGAGAAGCCTGGTGGGCTACAGTCCATGGGGTTGTAACTATTTTACCTTTCTTGCCAATAAATTCACTGATAATTGATTACATTGTATAATCATTCATGAAATATGTATTGAGTGCATCATATGTTCTAGGTACTGTAATAACTGTTGAAAATGATGAGCAAACTCAGACTCTTTCTGCAATTGGTGGATAGATATTACTCAAAAAAGCAAAACTAAATATAAAATGACAGCATTAGTCTGGTACAGAATAGGCACAGGGTAGTATGTAAATGTGTAAGAAGGTAATTTGATTTTTTCAGTGTGATCTATAAGATTTCCAAGAGAAGGTAATAACTAAGTTATTACCCAAATATCATATCCAAATTTTCCAGAGCTCTGTTGGCATTTTAAGAATGGTGTTCTTAATACCCCAAAATCACAATAAACTGTGGAAAATTCTGAAAGAGATGGGAATACCAGACCACCTAAACTGCCTCTTGAGAAATCTGTATGCAGGTCAGGAAGCAACAGTTCGAACTGGACATGGAACAACAGACTGGTTCCAAATAGGAAAAGGAGTACGTCAAGGCTGTGTATTGTCACCCTGCTTATTTAACTTCTATGCAGAGTACATCATGAGAAACGCTGGACTGGAAGAAGCACAAGCTGGAATCAAGATGGCCAAGAGAAATATCAATAACCTCAGCTATGCAGATGACACCACCTTTATGGCAGAAAGTGAAGAGGAACTCAAAAGCCTCTTGATGAAAGTGAAAGATGAAATGAAAAAGTTGGCCTAAAGCTCAACATTCAGAAAACGATGATCATGGCATCCAGTCCCATCACTTCATGGGAAATAGATGGGGAAACAGTGGAAAGAGTGTCAGACTTTATTTTGGGGGGCTCCAAAATCACTGCAGATGGTGACTGCAGCCATGAAATTAAAAGACACTTACTCCTTGGAAGAAAAGTTATGACCAACCTAGATAGCATATTCAAAAGCAGGGACATTACTTTGCCGACTAAGGTCCATCTAGTCAAGGCTATGGTTTTTCCGGTAGTCATGTATGGATGTGAGAGTTGGACTGTGAAGAAGGCTGAGCGCCGAAGAATTGATGCTTTTGAACTGTGGTGTTGGAGAAGACTCTTGAGAGTCCCTTGGACTGCAAGGAGATCCAACCAGTCCATTCTGAAGGAGATCAACCCTGGGATTTCTTTGGAGGGAATGATGCTGAAGCTGAAACTCCAGTACTTTGACCACCTCATGCGAAGAGTTGACTCATTGGAAAAGAATCTGATGCTGGAAGGGATTGGGGGCAGGAGGAGAAAGGGACGACCGAGGATGAGATGGCTGGATGGCATCACAGACTCGAAGGACATGAGTCTGAGTGAACTCCGAGAGATGGTGATGAACAGGGAGGCCTGGCGCACTGCAATTCATGGGGTCGTGGAGAGTCGGACACGACTGAGTGACTGAACTGAACTGATCTGAACTGAACTGAAATACTTTAAGCATCATTGGATTTACATTTTGAAAAGGCAACTCTAGTTGCGACGTGGACAGTAGACTAGAAAGGCACATGAATGGATGCCACTGAAGCATTGTGAGACCAAAGTCAAGAGAAATTTAAAAAGACTAATTAAAGGAAATAGATCATACTGGTAGATTGCTACTAATTACTTTTTAAATGTCATTTTTTTCAAATTGATCTTCTCAAATTTGGTACCAATCAATTATACAAAATTTTTGTAGAAATTGACAAGCTAGTCACAAAATGTATATGGAAAAGATATGACCTAGAATATCAGAAAAAAAAGAAGAAGAAGAAAGAAAGGAAAGAAAAAACTAGAATCTTATATTATTTAATTTTTAAAGCTCATGTAAAGCTTCACTTAACAAGACTGTGTGGAATTTTGGCTTAATAGAACATAACAGAGTTTAGAAATAGACCTGAACATACAGGGCCAATTTATTTTTATGCAAGAGTGAGGGTATATTCACATGGAACAATGAACTATCTTAACTCTCACTATGCAAAATATATAAAAATTAACTTGAAATAGATCCTAGGTCTAAACATAAAAACCAAAACTGTAAAATTTATTTTTTTGAAAAGGAGAAAATACTTGCAAAATTAGGGTAGGAAAATATTCCTTAGGTAGGACACAGAAGGCACACAAGCCAAGAAAATGATAAATTAGACTTCCCCCAAATTAAAAACTTCTGCTTATCACAAACACTCTTAACAAAGAGAGAAGACATGCAATTAACTGGCAAAAATGCAAATATCAGGTAAACGTCTAAAAAAGGATTGTATTCAGAATATGTAAAGAACTGCAAATCTTTAGCAAAAGGAATAATATCTCAATAAAAAATAAGCTAGATAAAGATTGAAACAATGACTTCTCAAAACAGGATACAAGGATGACCCATAAGTTCACAGAAAGGTACAAAACATTACTAATCATCCAGTTTGTCAACTGGCATGCTTTAAATATTTTAAAATAATAATTACTTCAACTCTAAATAGCACGTACTTGCTTCTGCATTGATGCTCTAGAGTATCTGTGCAAGAATCTATGCATTTGTTTTAACTGAGAAAAAGGTGTCTGTTTTCTTACCTAAGTAAGTCAGTTACTCTAATCCTTCATAGACTCAAAACAGTGACCACTTTTGAAACATAGAATGGACACTGCCAGACCTTCACTATCTCTTTTTGAGGATATATGGCAAAGAGAGGTGAAAGAGCTTTTTAATAAGACCTGAATGCCATTAGTCAGGAAGGCAGGTGTTTAAAGTGAAGCGACAAATTTAATTCAGGCTTAAATCGAAGAAAGTAGGGAAAACCGCTAGAAAATTCATGTATGACCTCTATCAAATCTCTTATGATTATACAGTGAAAGTGAAGAATAGATTCAAGGGATTAAATCTGGTAGACAGAGTGCCTGAAGAACTATGGATTAAGGTTCTTAACATTGTACAGGAGGTGGTGACCAAAAGCATTTCAAAGAAAAAGAAATGCAAGAAAGCAAAACAGTTGTCTGAGAAGGCCTTACAAATATAAAAGAAGAGGAGCAAAAGACAAAGGGGAAAGGGAAAGATATACCAAACTGAATGCAGAGTTCCAAAGAATAGCAAGAGGAGATAAGAAAGCTGCTTTGAGTGAACAATGCAAAGAAATAGATGAAAACAATAGAATAGGACAGACTAGAAATCTGAGAAAATTAGAGATACAAGATGGGCACAATAAAGGACAGAAATGGTATGGACCTACCAAAAGCAGAAGATATTAAGAAGAGGTGGCAAGAATATACAGAAGAACTATACAAAAAATATCCTAATGACCCAGATAACCATCATGGTGTGATCACTCACCTAGAGGGAAAGAGGAATTGAAGAGCCTCTTGATGAAAGTGAAAGAGGAGAGTGAAAAAGCTGGCTTAAATCTCAACATTCAAAACACTAAGATCATGGCATCTGCCCATCATTTCATGACTAACAGATGGGGAAACAATGGAAACAGTGACAAACTTTCTTTTCTTGGGCCCCAAATCACTGCAAGTGGTGACTGCAGCCATTAAATTAAAAGACACTTGCTCCTTGGAAGAAAAGCTTTGACCAACCTAGACAGCATATTAAAAAGCAGAGACATTACTTTGCCAACAAAGGTCTGTCTGGTCAAAGCTATGGTTTTTCCAGTAGTCATGTATGGATGTGAGAGTTGGACCATAAGGAAGGCTGAGCGCTGAAGAATTGATGCTTTTGAACTGTGGTATTGGAGAAGACTCTAGAAAGTCCCTTGGAGTTCAAGGAGATCAAACCATTCAATGCTAAAGGAAATCAGCCCTGAATATTCACTGGAAGGACTGATGCTGAAGCTCAAGCTTCAATACTTTGGCTACCTGATGCAAAGAGTGGATTCACTGGCAAAGACCCTGATGCTGGGAAAGATTGAGTGCAGGAGGAGAAGGGGCAACAAAGGATGAGAGGGTTGGATGGCATCATCGACACAATGAACATGAGTTTGAGCAAACTACAAGAGATAGTGAAGGACAGGGGAGCCTGGCGTGCTGCAGTCCATGGGGTTGCAAAGAGTTGAACATGAATTTGAGACTCAAAAACATATGATATTTGTTTTTCTACTTCCCGTTTACTTCACTTTGTATTATAGACTCTAAGTTCATCCACCTCATTAAAACTGACTCAAATTCATTCCTTTTTATGGCTGAGTAATATTCCATATTATACATGTTTCACATCGCCTTTATCCATTCATCCTTTATCCATTAGACATCTGGGTTGTTTCCAAGTCCTGGTTATTCTAAATAGTGCTGCAATGAACATTGGGATACATGTGTATTGTTTGAATTGTGGTTTTCTCAGGGTATATGCCTAGTAGTGGGATTTCTGTGTCATATGGTAGTTTTATTCTTGTTTTTTTAAAGGAATCTCCATACTGTACTTCCTCAGTCCTGGGGAAACAGAGGTGGGACAAGCAAACGAATAAGGTTTTGGATGGAAAGGTTAATCATCAGCTTGGCAGAAGAACTTGGTTTTAGGGGAACTAGGTTTTGGTGGCAAGATGCGTAGACAGTTGGGGAATGTTAAAGCTTATACTGTCAAAGATGAATAAATATCATCAAGTTCAATTCTTTTCAAATTTGGAAACACAGAATTCCAAAGGAATGCCTCAGGGTCCCCATCAGGAGTAAAGGGACAACTGATCATGTGACTTAGGAACTTTCCTCTTCAGCCTAAATGGAACAGCTTAAATTTAATGTTAATTATGAGACTTCCACAAAATTTTAAATATATTTTTTTAAAGTGTCCTCATGCAGAAGCCTGGACTTCCCTGTAGTTCAAACAGTAAAGAATCTGCCTGCAATGCAGCAGACCTGGATTCGATCCCTTGGTTGGGAGGATCCCTTGGAGGAGGAAATGGCAACCCACTCCAGTATTCCTGCTTGGAGAATTTCATGAGCAGAGGTGCCTGGCTAGATACAGTCCATGGGGTTGCAAAGAGTCAGATGACTGAGCACAACAGTAAACAACTGGGAAATAAAACCCTGGTAAAAAGCAGAGTGCTTATTTACAAGAGCCACGCGATGGCCTTTGCTTTCTTATCGCCATCACCATCGTGGTCTGCAGTAGCAACTCCATACATGTTGGTTGAATTAGGCACTTGCCCAACACAACACTGGAGAAGGAAGTGGCAACTCATTCCAGTATTCTTGCCTGGAGAATCTCATGGACAGAGGAGCCTGGCATGGGGTCGCAAGAGTCAGACACAGCTTAGCAACTAAACCAATCAACCAACCAACCATACTGTTCTCTATAGTGGCTCTATGAATTTACATTCCCACCAAGAGTACTGAAGGTTTCCCTTTTCTTCACATCCTCTCCAGCATTTATTGTTTGTAGATTTTTTAATGATGGCCATTCTGATTGGTGTGAGTTGATACCTCATTGTAGTTTTGGTTTGCATTTCTCTAATAATGATGATTTCTCTAATAATGAATGATGTTGAGTATCTTTTCATGTGTTTATTGCCCCGAGGACACAGCAGGGGTAAGAGAGGGTAGGACAAATTGAGAAAGTAGTGTTGACATACATACTCTATCATGTGTAAAATAAATAAGTAGTGGGAAGCTGCTATGTAAACAGGGAGCCCAGCCTGGTGTTTGTGATGACCTAGAAGGGTCATACATATAATTATGACTTATTCATATTGTTGTACAGCAGAAACTAACACAACATTGTAAAGCAACTATCCTCCAATTTAAAAAACATAAAAATGTAAAAATGTGTGTGTGCTGTGATATGCAGGACCTTTAAACCATTGAGCATGGAACTAAGCTACAACAGACAGACTATAGTACCTTCCTTGACTTACAATATATTAATCAGTGTAACATCCTCTTTCTCTACTAGTAGCTTTCTACTGTATTACATTTACCTTCTGTATAGAACCTCTCATAATCTGAAGAAACTACCTTATAGTTTCCCCTGTTTTGTTACTCTGTTCTTAAAAATTTCTTGTAAGGGAAGGGATTTTTCTGTGTTGCTAAGGTAACTTTGATGATAAAACAGAGCTTAGCACATAGTAGGCAGTCAATAATGTTTCACTGAATGGAGAAATAAGCTATATATTTAGCTCATTTATTGGGCATCAGACAGAACTACTTTTCTAAAATGAATCACTCTCTCCTCATGAATATTCTCTTCCCCTTTCTAAGTTTTGAAATGTCATTTCCCACAAATATGGCCTTTCATTCTGAAATGGATATCAGAGTGAACTATAAAACAAACCATTGTTCCTAGAAGTAAGGGGATATGAAATTGTTAGAATATGCCAAGGAGGGCATTGTGCAACATTTTTCTGATATATCACAAAATTTCAATGAAGATTAATTAACTGAAAGTTCATTTGAACTTAAAAGGAACAAATGAGTAAAATTTGGAAATTAACTTCTTTATTTTTAAAAAATTAAACTCAGTCTTCAAAAGTGAAATACTGATTTTATTTCCCTAAGGCATCACACAATTCTTAGAACAATACAATAAATTTCAGTAAGTGAGGCCACAGATTCCAAATATATGATCATTTGAACAAGTTAAAATTTGCCTTTACCTGTGGAGGAGTTTACTAAGCATATAATATTGTCAAGATTATTTCTAACAGGAGGTTTTGAAAAACAACTGACTTCACACACTCAATAGCGATTTGTTCTGCAAGGTAATACACCAACTTCCATGATCTTTATTTCCAGTACAAACCTGTTCAGCCAACATCTGGAAAACTTTAGTCATTAGTCTCTGTTATTGTGTTTGAGAGTAAAAATAAAATGGCTTGAGTAAGAAAGTCCTGTCATACAACTTAAGCCATAAATTCAACTCTGATGTTTACACACACACATACACATGAAGCGTTTTTTTTAATGACTTAATTTTCTTTAATAAATTTATATTACAAAAGAAAATGTGTTATTTTCAGACATGAAAACTCAGGTTTTGAGGAATTTTCTCTTAGCTTTTAAAAGTTAATTAGAGAGGAGAACAAGATGGTGGAGGAGTAGGTGGATGTGGAGTACATCTCTCTCCGCGGATACATCAGAAACACACCTTCAGACACAGATGTGCACGTAGGACACCAGCTGAGAGCAGACAGGAGTACCTGACCAGCAGAAAAGAATACATAGACCCACACAAAACTCGGTAGGATGCAGGAACTAGGGGAGAAAACAGGAGTGTTAGTAGGACTGGACCTGCCCTCAGCAGTTAAAACTGAAGCAGGGGTCCGATCCCCACATCGGGGCAACTGAGCCAGAGCAGAAACATTTAAGGCTGAGAGTGAAACAGCTGATCTGTGGCAGCCTAAATGGAATGAGAATCAGATGGTTCTTGTCACAGCCATACATACCCCAGACAGGAACGCTGGTCCCCTGGATGGCGCAGCAGCTGGGAGCTGGTGTTTAGGGACTGTGGAGCAACAAGAGCTGCTGTTGACTGTGGAGAGACGGATTGAGGGGATGTGAGAGGAGATGGCGGTGGCAAATGCCTGTGGAGGAAAGCCAGGCAGCCACGGAAGCAAGGTGATACTGCTGAGTCATGCATAGGGGGTGGAGCCATCACCACAGCCTCTCTCCCCACACACCAGCATAGGCAGGTGAACAATAGAGAGGGTGGCCTATCAAATGCCTGATGCAATGAACTTCAGAGTAGGACCCCACCCAGGGGTGCCTTTAAGTGCCTGATGTGCTGATCTTCAGAGTAGGACTCCAGCCATGGTGTCTGCTCTGTGTGCCTGATGTACCGAACAATAGAGAAGGACCCCAGGCAAGGGAGCCCTCTAAGTACCTGAACAAGCAGAGCTAGGGGCAAAAACTGGCCAAAGAGGCCTTCTGATCTCCAGCTACAGGAAGCTTGAAAAGGGACTGATAGGGCCATAACTTTTGTGGCAGAGGCTGTCCGTGTCCCTGCACACTTGAGTCCCAACAAGCCAAGCAGCTGCACCACCTTCACACTTGACTCTCACTGGGGCAGAGCTGCCACAGGCAAAAAAGTGTCTTGTATCTATGCATGCAGGGTCACTGCAGTAGTGTCCAACTCTTTGCGACCCTATAGACTGTGGCTTCGCTGGTGGCTCAGAGGTTAAAGCATCTGCCTGCAATGTGGGAGACCTGGGTTCGATCCCTGGGTCCGGAGGATCCCCTGGAGAAGGAAATGGCAACCCACTCCAGTATTCTTGCTTAGAGAATCCCATGGACGGAGGAGCCTTGGAGGGCTACAGTCCATGGGTCACAAAAGGTCGGACACGACTGAGCGATTTCACTTTCACTTTTAGACTGTGGCCTGCCAGGCTTTTCTGTCAGAGAAGGGGTTCTCCAGGCAAGTGTACTGGAGGGTTTTGGCCAATACTGGGTGCCATACCCTTCTAGAGCACTATATTTCCTGCTGCCCTAGCCGCCAACCCCCTTGAGTACCTGGTACCCTGTGACCCAAGTAGCTGCACCACCTCCACACCTGGCCGTCACAGGGGCAAACCCAAGCCTTCCAGGGCAGCCTCAGGAGCAAAACCCAAGTGGACGACCCACATGCAGAGGTGGAAATAAAGCCACAATTGAAACCCAGGGGCAGTGTGTCTAAGGAAGAAGACCCTAAACCTTCCCATCAGCTGTACAAGCTGCAGATTAAATCCACACAATCAACTAGGCGGACTCTGTGTCTATGGAAAAGGCCATTGAGAGCTCCCACAAAAGCAAATGCACTAGTTCTGATAGCTGTGGACATTGGAGGCAAGAATACACAGGAGTAGGATCAGATTAGCATCTGAGCTACCCCCACAGCAGATCCAGAGATCAACACAGTGTTGGGGGGCATCCTAAGGAGAGGTGGACTGCGACTCCCAGCAAGGGAAAGGACTGTGACAGCAGTGACTCAAGAAAAACATTTATTATTATTTTTTGACTTGTTCTGTGGATTCTTTTAGATTATTTTTTCTTTTCCTTCCCCCCGCCCCACCCTGTTGTAGTTGTTGATTTCATTGGCACTAAGAAATCCAATTAAGCTTTTGAGCTTTTTTTTTTTTTTCCTCAGTCACATTTTTTATTGTTGTTGTAAACCTCTGCCTCTACATTGGGCTTTTACAGTTCAATGGAGTTTCCTCTTTTTTTAATTTTAAGTTTTTTAAATGTATTTTTTTTCTGCATTTATTCCTTTGTTTGCTTTTCCTACTGTTATTTTCCCCTGGCAGTTAGTCTTTAACTGCTATATAAATCTTCTTTATCTACTTCTATTTAACTTTGCATATTTAATCTTTCTTTCTTTCCTTTCTCCCCTTTCCTCTCAACATAGTTGCTAGTTTTATTTTCATTGCTTTATTTCCCAATTGGCACCTTGCTTTAGTTTTGTTTTTCAGTTTGAACTTTATTAGTTCTAGATATAATTTTTGGTTTCCTCTGTTTGCTGGGTCAATTTGTTGTACTTTACTTTTTTGGACTGCTTTGATTTTGCTTATGAGGGTATATGTATATGTGCACATTCAGTCAGATTTTCTATTGTTGTTGTAAACCTCTGCCTCTACATTGGACCTTTGCAATTCTGTGGAGTTTTCCTTTTTTTTTTTCTTTCTTCTTCCTTTTTTTTCTCTTTTCTCTTTTTTATAATTTTAATTTTTTAAACCTATTATTTTTTTCTACACTTATTCCTTTGTTTGCCTTTCCTACTGTTCTTTTCCCCTTGCAGTTAATCTTTCATGTGTATTAATCTTCTTCATCTACCTCTATTTAATTGGCATACCTATTCTTTCTTTCTTTTCTTTCTTTCCCTTCCTCTCAACATATTTGTAAGTTTTGTTTTCATTGCTTTATTCCCCACTTGGCACCTTGCTTTAGTTTTGTTTTCCCGTTTGTGCTCTAGTTAGTTTTATTCTTAACTGGTAAATATAATTTTTGATTTCCTTTCTTCACTGGGTCAATCTACTGTACTTTATTTTTGTTGGACAGTTTTCACTTTGCTTATGGGTGTATATGTATATGTGTATATTCCATTATTTGCCTGATTTTGTAACTATTATTATTTGCCTGATTTTGTAACTGCTGTTTGACTGGGGTTCATCTTTGGTTTCTTGTTTTTGAATATTTGTTTTAATCTCACTTAATGCCATAACAAACCACTTGTGGAATCTTTGTTCCAGACAAGAAATCAAGCCCTGAGGCTTTGGAGTGGGAGCACTGACTCCAAGACCCTAGACTACCGGAGAATTAACCCTAGGGAGTATCAAATAGTGAGAACTCACACAAAGGAAACCACTTGAATACAAGACCTGGCATCATCCAACCACCATTAACATCCTGTGCAGGACACCTCATCTAAACAACAAATAAAAACACAAACCAAATCATCCAATCATCCACAGACAAGATTACCATCTCACTCAACGGAGGGAAGAAAGAATTCAACTTTCCTCAAGGAAAGAATTCAATTTTCCTTGAAGCCTGGAAAAGGAGATCTCAAACACAATAAGTTTAAAAAAAAATCATGAAAAGGTAAAGAAATACTGCACAAATGAAGGAACAAACTAAAAACCCAGAAGTTCAAATAAATGAAGAGGAAATAGGCAAACCACCTGAAAAAGAATTCAGAGTGATACTAAAGATGATCAAAAACCTTGAAAACAAAATGGATAAAATGCAAGACTCAATTAATAAAAACCTAGAAGAACTACAAAATAAACACACAGAGACAAACAACACAGTTGCTGAAATTAAAAATACTCTAGAAGGAATCAATAGAAGAATATTTGAAGCAGAATAAATCAGGGAGCTGGAAGATAAAATGGTTTAAATAACTTCTGAAGAGCAGAATAAAGTAAAAAGAATGAAAAGAACTGATGACAGTCTCAGAGACCTCTGGGACCATATCAAATGCACCAACATTTAAACTATAAAGGTCCCAGAAGAAGAGAAAAAGAAAGGGTAAGAGAAAATTTTTGAAGAGATTAAAGTTGAAAATTTCCCCAACATGGAGAAAGAAATAGTCAATGAAGTCCAAGAGGCACAAAGAGTCCCATACAGGATGAACCCAAGGAGAAACACGCCAAGACACATACTAATCAAACTAACAAAGACTAAAGACAAAGAAAGAATATTAAAAGCAACAAGGGAGAAGCAACAAGCAACATACAAGGGAAACCCCACACACTTAACAGCTGATCTTTTGGCAGAAACTGCAGGCCAGAGGGGAATGACAGGGTATACTTAATGTACTGAGGGGAAAAATCTACAACCAAGATTGTTGTACCAGCAACGATCTTATTCAAAACTAATGGAGAGGTAGAAAGCTTTTCAGACAAGCAAAAGTTAAGATAATTCAGTACCACCAAACCAGCTTTACAACAAATGTTAAAAGGACTTACATAGTCAAGAAATACAAAAGAAGAAAAAAGATCTAAAATCAACCCCAAACAATTAAGAAAATGGCAATAGAACATATATATTAATAATTACTTTAAATGTAAATGGATTAAGTGCTCCAACCAAAAGACACAGACTGGCTGAATGGATACAAAACAAGGCCCATATATATGCTGTCTGCAAGAAACCCACTTCAGACCTCAAGATACATATAGACTGAAAGTGAGAGGATGGAAAAATATATTCCATGCAATTAGGAAGCAAAAGAAACATGGAGTAGCAATCCTCATATCAGACAAAATAGACCTTAAAATAAAGCAGATTGCAAGAGATAAGGAAGGACACTACATAATGATCAAGGGATCAATGCAAGAGGAAGACATAACAATTGTAAATATCTGTGCACCCAACATAGTTCAGTTCAGTTGCTCAGTCATGTCCAACTCTTTGCAACCCCATGAACTGCAGCACACCAGGCCTCCCTATCCATCACCAACTCCCGGAGCCTATCCAAACTCATGTCCATTGAGTTGGTGATGCCATCCAAAAATCTCATCCTCTGTCATCCCTTTCTCCTCCTGCCTTCAATCTTTCCCAGCATCAGGGTCTTTTCAAATGAGTCAGCTCTTCGCATCAGGTGGCCAAAGTATTAGAGGTTCAGCTTCAACATCAGTCCTTCCAGTGAACACCAAGAACTGATTTCTTTTAGGATGGACTGGTTGGATCTCCTTGCAGTCCAAGGGACTCTCAAGAGTCTTCTCCAACACCGCAGTTCAAAAGCATCAATTCTTCAGTGCTCAGCTTTCTTTAGAGTCCAGCTCTCACATCCATACATGACTACTGGAAAAACCATAGCCTTGACTAGATATACCTTTCTTGACAAAGTAATGTCTCTGCTTTTTTAATATGCTGTCTAGGTTGGTCATAGCTTTCCTTCCAAGGAGTAAGTGTCTTTTAATTTCATGGCTGCAGTCATAATAAAAACATTTCATCCAAATGCGGAAGAATGCACCTTCTCAAGTGCACATGGAACATTCTCCAGGATAGACCATATCTTGGGTCACAAATCAAGCCTTAGTAAATTAAAGAAAATTGAAATTGTATCAAGCATCTTCTCTGACCACAATGCTATGAGACTAGATATCAATTACAAGAAAACAAATGTAAGAAACACAAACACATGGAGGTTAAACAACATGTTTCTAAATAACAAACAGGTTACTGGATGAATAAAAAATATTTCTAGAAACAAATGACCATGAAAACACAATAACTCAAAACCTATGGGATGCAACAAAAGCAGCTGTAAGAGGGAAGTTTATAGCAATACAATCGTACCTCAAGAAACAAGAAAACATAAAGTAGACAACCTAACTTTATACCTAAAACTGGAAAAAGAAGAACAAAAACTCCCCCCCAAAATTAGTAGAAGAAAAGAAATCATAAAGATCTGAGCAGAAATAAATGAAAAAGAAATCAAAGAAAAATACTAAAGATTAATAGAACTAAAACTTGGTTCTTTGAGAAGATAAACAAAATTGACAAACCTTTAGCCAGACTCATCAAGAAAAAAAAGAGAGAAGAATCAAATCAACAATTAGA
Source organism: Ovis canadensis (assembly GCF_042477335.2). Taxonomy (NCBI): domain Eukaryota; kingdom Metazoa; phylum Chordata; class Mammalia; order Artiodactyla; family Bovidae; genus Ovis; species Ovis canadensis. The sequence goes on along the minus strand of NC_091253.1, from coordinate 41,485,306 downwards.
AATGAAAAAGAAGAGGTTACAACAGATAATGCAGAAACACAAAGCATTATAAGAGACTATTATGCCAACTATATGGCAATAAATTAGATAACCTGGAAGAAATGAACAGATTCTTAGAAAAGTTCAGTCTTCCTGGACTGAACCAGGTAGAAATAGAAATTATGAACAACCCAATTAGAAGCACTGAAATTGAAACTGATCAAAAATCTCCCAAGAAACAAAAGCCCTGGACCAGATTGCTTCACAGAAGAATTCTATCAAACATTTAGAGAAGAGCTAATGCCTATCCTTCTAAAACTCTTTCAAAAAATTGCAGAGGAAGGAACACTTCCAAACTCATTCTACAAGGGCACCATCACCCTAATATCAAAACCAGACAAAGACAACAACAACAAAAAAGAAACCTACAGGCCAGTATCACTGATGAACATAGGTGCAAAAATCTTTAACAAAATTTTAGCAAACAGAACTCAGCAACACATCAAAAAGCTCATACACCATGATTCAATTCAGTTCAGTTCATTTCAGTTGCTCAGTCATGTCCAACTCTTTGCAACCCCATGAATCGCAGCACGCCAGGCCTCCCTGTCCATCACCAACTCCCAGAGTTCACTCAGACTCACGTCCATTGAATCTGTGATGCCATCCAGCCATCTCATCCTCTGTCGTCCCCTTCTCCTCCTGCCCCCAATTCCTCCCAGCATCAGAGTCTTTTCCAATGAGTCATCTCTTCACATGAGGTGGCCAAAGTACTGGAGTTTCAGCTTTAGCATCATTCCTTCCAAAGAAATCCCAGGGTTGATCTCCTTCAGAATGGACTGGTTGGATCTTACAGTCCAAGGGACTCTCAAGAGTCTTCTCCAACACCACAGTTCAAAAGCATCAATTAAGTTGGGTTTATCCCAGGAATGCAAGGATTCTTCAATATACACCAATCTTCAATATATACCATATTAACAGATTGAAAGATAAAAACCATATGATAATATATGCAGAAAAAGCCTTTAACAAAATTCAGCACCCATTTATGATTAAAACTCTTTAAAAAATTGGCACAGAAGGAACCTACCTCAACACAGTTAAGTCCATATATGATAAGCTTACAGCAAACATTATTCTCAATGGTGAAAAACTGAAAGCATTCCCCCTAAGATCAGGAACAAGACCAGGGTGTCCACTTTTGCCCCTACTATTCAACATAGTTCTGGAAGTCCAAGCTACAGCAATCAGAGAAGAAAAAGAAATAAAAGGAATCCAGATCAGAAAAGAAGAAATAAAACTCTCACTGTTTGCAGATAAGATGATACCGTACATAGAAAACCCTAAAGATAGCATCAGAAAATTACTAAAACTAATCAGTGAGTTTAGCAAAGTTGCAGGATGCAAAATGAATACATTAGAAATCATTTGCATTTCTATATATTATCAAGGAAAAATCAGAAAGAGAAATTAAGGAATCAATCCCATTCACCATTGCAACAAAAAGAACTAAATATCTAGGAATAAACTTACCTAAGGAGACAAAAGAACTGTACACAGAAAATTACAAGATACTAATGAAAAAAATCAAAGATGACATAAACAGATGGAGAGATATTTCATGTTCCTGGGCAGGGAGAATTAATATTGTGAAAATGATTATACTACCAAAGGCAATCTACAGATTCAATGTGATCTCTATCAAATTACCAATGGCATTTTTCACAGAGCTAGAACAAAAAGTTTCACAGGTCATATGGAAATTTAGAAAAGCCCAAATAGCCAAAGCAATCTTGAGAATGAAGAATGGAGCTGGAGAAATCAACCTTCCTGACTTCAGATTATACTACAAAGCTACAGTCATCAAGATAGTATGGTACTGGCACAAAACCAGAAACATAGACAAATGGAAAATGATAGAAAGCCCACAAATAAACTCATGCACCAATGGGTACCTTATTTTTGACAAAGAATGCAATATAATGGGGCAAAGACAGCCTCTTGAATAAATGGTGCTGGGGAAATTGGACAGCTACATGTAAAAGAATGAAATTAAAACACCTCCTAACACCATGGACAAAGATAAACTCAAAATGGGTTAAAGACCTTAAATGTAAGGCCAGAAACTATAATGTAAACTCTTAGAGGAAAACATAGTCAGGCAGAACACTCGATGACATAAATCAAAGCAAGATTCTCCATGACCCACGTCCTAGAGTAATGGAAATAAAAACAAAAGTAAACAAGTGGGACCTGATTAAACTTACAAGCTTTTGCACAGCAAAGGGAACTAATAAGCAAGGTGAAAAGACAACCCTCAGTATGGGAGAAAGTAACAGCAAATGAAACAACTGACAAAGGATTAATTTCCAAAATATACAAGCTGCTCGTACAACTCAATACCAGAAAAATAAACAACCCAATCAAAAAGTGGGGAAAAGACCTAAACAGACACTCCTCAAAAGAAGACATACAGATGGCTAATAAACATATGAAAAGATGTTCAACATCACTCATTATTAGAGAAATACAAATCAAAACTACAATGAGATATCACCTCACACTGATCAGAATGACCATCATCAAAAAATCTACAAACAATAAATACTGGAGAGGGTGTGGAGAAAAGGGAAGGCTCTTGCCCTATTGGTGGGAATGTAAATTGATAACAGCCACTATGGAAGACAGTATGGAGATTCCTTAAAAAACTAGGAATAAAACCACCATATGATCCAGCAATCCCACTCCTAGGCATATACCCTGAGGAACCAAAATTGAAAGAGACACATGTATCCCATTGTTCATTGCAGTGAACAATGTATAACAATGTATAAACAGTAAGTATTTGATACAAGAATGTTTACAATAGCTAGAACATGGAAGCAACCTAGATGTCCATCAACAGATGAATGGATAAAGAAGTTGTGGTACATATACACAATGTAATATTACTCAGTAATAAAAAGGAACACATCTGAGTCAGTTCTAATGAGATGAATGAACCTAGAACCTATCATACAGAGTGAAGTGAGTCAGAAAGAGAAAGATAAATACCGTATTCTAATGCATATATATGGAATCTAGAAAAATGGTACTGAAGAATTTATTTACAGGGCAGCAATAGAGAAACAGACAGAGAATAGACCAGTGGACATGAGGAGAGGGGAGGAGAGGGTGAGATGTATGGAAAGGGTAACATGGAAACTTACATACCTTATTTAAAATAGATAGCCAATGGGAATTTGCTATATGGCTCAGGAAACTCAAAGAGGGGCTCTGTATCAACCTAGAGGGGTGGGATGGGGAAGGAGATGGGAGGGAGTTTCAAAAGAGAGGGGATATATGTATACCTATGGCTGATTCATGTTGAAGTTTGACAGAAAACTGCAAAATTCTGTAAAGCAATTATCCTTCAATAAAAAATAAATTAATTTTTAAAAAGTATGTTAGAAAGGTCATGATTGAAAGAAGTGCTTTAAAGTTTTAAAAGTACACAGGTACAATACATTCAGACAAACATGTACAAACACACATACTTGAAGGATTTCTTTTTCATCAACCTAGCTAATAATTTTCATTAAATTTATGATTATGTTTCTCAAAAACAGAATCCATATCTATAACTGAAACTATTTAAAAACTGATTCATAGCTGGGTGTATAGTACCTGATTAAAATTATAGGGACTTCCCTGGTGGTCCAGTGACTAAGACGCTGTGCTCCCAATGCAGGGGCCCTGTTTCAATTCCTGGTCATGAGCTAGATTCCACATGCTGCAACTGAGTTTGCATGCTACAACAAAGTTTGAAGACCCTGTGTGCTGCAAAAAGGCCTGGTGCAGCCAGATAAATAAATATTTTTAAAATTAACACTATAAAAGGACACATGCTTATGCTGAAAGTTTGATCTTTCTGAAGAGTAAACATTGTTTAGTAAAATATGGATTTGAAATATCAGGGCACATTCATATTTTTATTCTTGTTAATGTTGTTTAAGTGATATCCTAGTGCCTGTTTCCATCTCCTTACCTTGATGCATAAATAAACCGATACCTAGAGACAATTCAAGAATATAAGTTATTTATGACTTTTATTTTCCTAGCCCATCATAGGCAAAGTGTAACAGAGAGGCTGAGGTTGATCTTAATTTTCTATTCTTCCTTTTAGAACTGCTCAGTTAGACATTCACTAGACATTTATTTAGAAAATTATGGGACAAATATAATGCCAAGTGCTAAAGAAACAAATTGACATATTTCCTCATTTTAAGAAGCTCATATTATAATGGGCTTAAAAATGTATAAACAGTAAGTATTTGATACAAGAATGTTTATTAATGTGTATGGCTTTGTCGCTTTAGTTAAATCCCCAAACTTCATTCACTATCTCCTGGTATTTATTCTTTTTGGATATATGAACTATGATATATTTAATATTTTCTCATAGATCAATCCATCATTTTCCCATAATTATTTGAAAAGGAATATTTTATAAGACCTGTGCATAAAAATCTATTATCATTTACCACAAGGGAAAGTAATTTTGGTTCAGTCGTGTCTGACTTTTTCTTTGGACTAAAGCCCTCCAGGCTCCTCTGTTGATGGGATTCTCCAGGCAAGAATACTGGAGTGGGTTGCCATGCCCTCCTCCAGGGGATCTTCCCAACCCAGGGATCAAACCCATGTCTTATGTCTCCTGCATTGGTAGGCAAGTTCTTCACCACTCTTGCCACCTGGGAAGCCCAGTTAAAATCTAAGTAGTTTCACCAAACCAAGAGTCTGAGTCTGCATCTACACTCCCTAGATTAAAACAGGGAAGTTTAGCAATGTCACCAGAAGGCTGAAGACGTCACCAGACTGGGATTTCTGCCTGAGTTGATTGGAAGTTAGAAAGGTTACTGAAAAGGGAATTACTTTCTCACTTTGTAATTCAATATTATTTTTGTTTTCAGTTTGTTCTGATTTCTGTCTCTGTTTTCTTCCTTCTATCTTCCTGTAGGGTACTGGAACATTTTCTAAAATTTCATTTTTATTCGTGTGTAGTGCCTTTAAGTGTATATCTCACATTCAAAATAGGACAACTTTTTGTGGTTGTTATATATTTTTAACCACAGTCTATTTGTGCCATCATTTTACCAGTTCTTTTGAAGCATAGATAGCTTGCCTCCCTTTACTTCCCTTTATTCTCCCCTATTTATAAACTTATTTTCTTAAATATTTCCTCTACATACATTTAGAAACATATTAGATGGAGCTATCATGTTTGCTTCAACTGGAATAATTTTAAAAACACAAATTAGAGAATTCAAGAGGAAAAGCAAAGTCTGTTGTATTTACACATATTTTTGCCTACTCTGTCCTTTCTTCCTTCCAAGGTTTATTCTTTATTTTCTTTCTGTTTAGAACATTCAGTCACTAGTACCAGTTTATTTGGCTCTGAGTGTGGGATACATGAGGTGAGAAGAACACCCAGGGAGCTCAGCATCATGTCATGCCTTGAATGTCAAATCTCTAGTCAAACTGTCAACTTCTCTGTTCACTATCAGAATCTCTTTATGTTTCTTGTATATAACGTCCAGGGTTTGTAGTTGTACTTAGTGTGATGAATAGGCAAAAGTGCATCTAATCCATTGTTTCAGAAGCAGAAGTCTAATTCAAGATTCTATCCAAATTTATTTCAAGTACCACTAGTAAGTGCATTCCAGCTCTGAACAATTTGCTTGAACTCTTTAGTGTTATTGACTCTCACCCGTCACATCTTTTAAAGTACTATTATCAGTTGGATCACTTTTCACTTAATTTAGTTGATTTTGTAAGCCCATGGAGTAACATTGTGAAAAGTATACTGAATTTAGAGCTAAACAACCTGTTTCATTTCTACCACTTGCTAGCTTGGTGGTCTTGAAGAATTAATGTAAACATTTTTTGAGTTATATCATTCTCTAAAAATCAGTATCATTATTGATGATACTGGTAGTATCAATATATTCCTCCCCACAAATTTTTGGTGAGATTAAAGTGTAACAATGTATATGGAAGCATTCTTGGACCATAATAGGTGTTTAATGATGTTTATGAAATCTGACGTCTTCAGAGCACACTATTTAATTGGCATTGCCTTCTTAAATAAGATCACTATAGCTATAGTTACTAAAAGGAAAGGTAAGAATGTCTAAATTGAAGCAGGGATGCGCTAGAAGATAGAACTAGGTTACATAATTTTTGTAGCTAGCTATATTAGGAAAAAATGGTGATAACCCCACTAGATCAACTCTAGCAGTCATATTAAACTGGCGAGCTGTAAAGACACTAGTGGGGTTCAACAGGTTCCCTGTGCCTCCTGCTGTGGAGTAGATGTATGCTGGATCAGAGAGAGTAGCATGTGTGCAGCCCTAGACATCTAAGGTAATCCCAGCCTTGTTATTGCTCAATCTCTGGTGGCTGAAAGCCACTGGTCCCTCTAAGAAGTTGGAGGACACCAGCTGCTCAGAGGTTGTGTAACTGTTAGCATGCTAGGTCTTATTTGTTATTGGAATTAACTAGATAAGTTGCTCCGCTAAGGACAGCCATGCCATGTCACACTCTTCTTCCCTTCTTCCTTTCTGATTTGGTTTCATGATGAGATGAAACTTGGAGTGGCAGCATTTACTTTGTGATCTGGGGTGGGCAGGCCTGGGGACAAAATCTACCATGCTGAGGATGGAAGGACAAGCAGATGTTAGGAACCTGAGTCTTCTATGATTGTGTTGAATCACTGAATTAACTGACCCTGTATATTGACCGTGTTGCTATGCAAGATCATAAATGCTTCAGTGTTTGAGTCACTTTTATCTGGGTCTTCCCTTCTGGCTCATCTAGTAAAGAATCTGCCTGCAATGTGGGAGACCTGGGTTCGATCCCTGGGTTGGGAAGATCCCCTGCAGAAAGGAAAGGCTACCTACTCCATTATTCTGGCCTGGAGAATTCCATGGACTGTATAGTCCATAGGATTGCAAAGAGTCAGACATGACTGAGCAACTTTCACAGTTTCTCTTATATAGACAGAGTGTGGGAACATTTCATAAGTTGCTATGCATACATAAAGAGAATCTGGAGTGGGTTACCATTTCCTCTTGCATTGGCACATGGATTCTTTATCATTGAGCCACTTGAGAAGCCAAAAAGAATGATAGAAATAATTGAATTATTGCATGCACACATTATATATCAAATGGAGTATCAAATGGTTTTTGAAATAACATGGAGATATGTTTTTTTCTCTATCTTGCCTCTGATATAAAAGAAATTTAACAATTGCAACATAACCCCATCTCAGTGAAAAAGAACTAAAGAGCCTTTTGGTGAAAGTGAAAAAGGAGAGTGAAAAAGTTGGCTTAAAACTCAACATTCAAAAAACTAAGATCATGGCATCTGGTCTCATCACTTTATGACTAATAGATGGGGAAACAATGGAAACAGTGACAGAGTTTATTTTGGGGGGCTCTAAAATCATGCAGATGGTGACTGCAGCCATGAAATTAAAAGACGCTTGCTTCTTGGAAGAAAAGCTATGACCAACCTAGACAACATATTAAAAAGCAGAGACATTACTTTGCCAACAAAGGTCTGTCTAGTCAAGGCTATGGTTTTTCCAGTAGTCATGTATGGATGTGAGAGTTGGACTCTAAAGAAAGCTGAGCACTGAAGAATTGATGGTTTTGTATTGTGGTATTGGAGAAGACTCTTGAGAGTCACTTGGATTGCAAGGAGATCAAACCAGCCCATCCTAAAGAAAATCAGTCCTGAATATTCATTGGAAAGACTGATGCTGAAGCTGAACCTCCAATACTTTGGCCACCTGATGCAAAGAACTGACTCATTTGAAAAGACCCTGATGCCGGGAAAGGAGGAGAAGGGGATGACAGAGGATGAGATGGTTGGATGGCATCACTGACTCAATGGACATGAGTTTGAGCAAGCTCTGGGAGTTGGTGATGGACAGGGAAGCCTGGCGTGCTGCAATCCATGGGGTCGCAAAGAGTTGGACACGACTGAGCGAGTGAACTGAGCTCAATATCCCCATTTTGGGGGCTGTGGTAAATTTTTACCCCCAAAGCTAAACATTTTCATGGCAATAGACGGTGCTTAGTAAGGGAAAAGTCCACTGAAGGTTCTGCTTTTATGGACTGTATAAATCCAGAGAAGAAATTATATCACAGAGGCCAGTTGTTGACTGATTAGCAAGTGGTAACATCACTGTGTGAAGAAAGGGGTGGGTTGTTTTCTGCAGGTCCCCAAGGCCTAACTTCTGGCCTCACTAGCTGCTGCTCAAACATTAACTTTAACCTTCGGAAGGTTGATACTCCCAGTGGGTGAATACTGACGTACAGTCTGAATGGTGTCTGAGGTCAGTAATGCACTCTTAATCATTTTGGTATTTAACTTCAAAGCTAGGGACTCAATTAGGGGGATTAAAGGTAACTAAAGCATGGCTTAAGTCATCTTTCCTTACACGCCCCTAATATAAGCAAAATCATTCTTATGTCAGGCTCTTTAAAAATCCATTTGGAGAAGTGTTAATCAATTCTTCATTTATTTGTCAGACATTTATTGGGCAGAATGTGGGGTCCTTTGAATAAGACAGGGCCAATGAGACCTGGCCCCAGTCATCAGGGAGGTTGCAAACAGCCCACCAGGCAATGCAGAGAATAAGAGAAAATAATAGAAGAGAAATGACAGAAGGTCTCAGGAGTGGAGCAAATAAGAGAGAGCACACTTCAAACCTAGGGTGATCTACCAGGGGGAATAAAGAAAGGTGTGTGTAGGAAGTGACTGTGAGATGGTTCCTGAGGGAATGAGTGAGTTTAAACATAAGGAATCACAGGCACAGAGCATTTTAGCATCTCAGCACAATGAAGAATGTGCTGAAACCGACATATGTTTCAACCTGGCTTTGCTCTTAGTAACTAGACTTATTTTAGGAAATGAGTCACATTGAGTCTGTTTCTTCATCTTTAAAATGGATATAATAGTATTCACCTCATAGACTTAGAAGAATTAAGTCTTGTGGCTCATTGTACGTATTAGTGTCTGACCTAATTTTTACCTAAGGTCCATTAACTGTTATTATTACTTGCACCAAGTCATCCAGAAAAGGGAACATTTGAGATGGATTCTTGGAGAAATTATAACAAATGGGAAGGTGCACATTATAGATGACTGAGAAACATATTTGAAGACCCAGAGAACTCAAAGCACGGGAACCAGGAAGTGGTTTTTGGAGAAGAATCATGGCAGAAATGGAGATGAGAGAATCAAATGTAGGTGTGACTCTGAGAACAGGGCCTGGGAATACCAAAGTCCCCATCAAGATGTCAAAATATAGCACTGGTCAGTTGGTGGTATTAGCATCCTGGAACCATAGCATAAACAGTGATAAAGGAAGAATGTCTCAAACTAAATAGTAATCGGATGCACGAGAACAACTTTATTTGATCACCATCACTGGAGTAACTTTTTTCTTAATGTTGGGATTTTTTTTCTGATGCGTGGGATCTTCATGCATCATGTAGGTTCTTTTGCTGTGGTGCACAGACTCTCTAGCGTGGCATGTAGGCTCCAGAGTGCGTGGGCTTAGTTGCTCTGTGGCATGTGGAATCACAGTCCCTTAACTTTAGGGATCAAACCCACATTGCCTGCATTGCAAGGTAGATTCTTAATCACTGGACCACCACTTAAACCCTGCAACCTTCTTTAAGTGACTTAATTTTCTAAAAATCTCCAATGTAGAGGAGAATTCAGAGAACAGGCTTTTGAGTGAAACATTGACAGAAATTTGCAAATATAACAGGTTGCATATGAGCTATCGTACTGAGAATGCATGACACACATGCTGGCACCTCCTCCTGTCCACTGCCTATATCAAACCAAGTCTACATAGACAGTACCACTAAGTGTCCTGTCCAGGTTAAATCTTACTGAACTTCATGATAGACTGGCTATCCTTCTCTACACAGTATGTGAGATAGCTACTAGCCTTTGGTTGGTGCATAAACCTAGTTCTGTCCCTTTTTCAGTCTCTTGTTAGTCTGTTGAAACTTAAATATACTGAGAACTGGCAAAGTTAAAAATTTTGAGCTGTGAAACTGAAGACCAAGCAGAGAGATGTGGCAGAAAGGGAGGCCGGAGAGATTTGCACCTTACTTGATTCACCACTCCTGACTTTGAACGTAGCGATAAGGGATCATGAGTCATAAAATATAGGTAGCTTCTAAAAATGGAAATGACCCTTAACCAACAATCAGCAAGGAAACTTAGAACTCGATCCTACAATCACATGGAACTGAACCTTCCAACGACCTGAGCATGTTTGAAAGTGGATTTATCTACAGATCTTTCAGAAAGGAAGATACTCGCTGATTGATCCCTTGCTATCAGATTGTGAGACTCCAAGGAAAGAACCTGTTGACCTCTGCTATACCCAGAATTTCACCTTCTGAAACAGGTTTAATAAATTTGCATTGTTTTAAACCTCTAAGTGTGTGGTAATTTGTTATAGCATCAATTGAAAACTAATAATACAATTAATTGAAACTCTCTAAAAATTTTGTCCCAACTACTGAGTGGCATGGGAAAATAGCCCAGTACCTTCCTATGGCACCAAGGGAAGAGAGCACTCACAGAACACTCAGGCAGGAAGAATCGTTTGTTACCTCCAGGCCAAAGTAAGGATCAGTGTACAAGGAAGTTAGATTACCGAGCTTGTGGGCTATGGAAACCCCTCCTGTAACTGAAGCTTCATGGCATATGAACACAGCTGCAACTTCCTGGTATAAAATTCCCAGTGTGGGTTCTGAAGAAATGGGGAACAGGAAACAAGGGAAGTAGAAAACCTAATTAGTAAGATTAATCATGATAAAACCCAAAGGTAGTTTTCTGCTCTGTATAACTGCAGATGATAAGGATATAATGCATGTAACTACAGATAAATCCCCACATTCATGAGAATTACTGTAGAACAGGTGCTGCCCAGCCTGGGGATACAAGATCATGGAGGGTGGAGTGAGGTAAGAAGGGCTGAGAATAATAATTCTATGGCTCATTTCCACTGGCTAGGTGGCTGGCTTGTAAGAGCTGCAGCTGGCCTCCTCTTCTTGCTCCCCACACCCTTCCAGAAGGTTCCACTCCTGCCAGATCATGGAGAAATGCTAAGTCGCTTCAGTCGTGTCCAACTCTGTGCAACTCCATAGACGGCAGCCCACCAGGCTCCCTCGTCCCTGAGATTCTCCAGGCAAGAACACTGGAGTGGGTTGCCATTGCCTTCTCCATGGAGGAATAGAGATCATTGACATTTACCTTGAAGATGATGTCAAATGCAATGTCATATACACAGTGCCTGGCCTGTGTGATGCTGTTATATCATCACCGTCATCAGTCATCACATTTATTAGGCATTTTGTACATGCCAGGCACTTTGTGCACTTTATCTCATTTTATGCTCACTATAACATTCTATGAGGGGTGTGTGTGTGTGTGTGTCTGTGTCACTTAGTGTGTGTCTTAGTCACTTAGTCATGTTTGACTCTATGACCTCGTGGACCTGGCAGGCTCCTCTGTCCATGGAATTCTCCAGGCAAGAATACTGGAGTGGGCTGACATACCCTTCTTCAGGGGATCTTCCCAACCCATGGATCAAACCCAGGTCTCCTATGTTGCAGGCAGATTCTTTACCATCTGAGGCACCAGGGAAGCCTAACACTATGAGATAAGTACTACTATATACCATTTTACAGATGAAGAAACTGAGGTTTAGAGAGCTTAAACTTCTTGCTCAAGGACTAGAACTCGAAAACAACAGCTGACCCTGAGCAGTCCAACTTCAGCTTTCTTGTTCCTTAACATGAATCGCATTTTCTCCTTGTGCAGCTGCTCTGAATGCTCTGAAGGGGCATCCAAGGGCTGTTTTGAACTAAACAGAAAATGCACAACCCTGAGCTGCAGGACCTAAAGGTCCTGGGCTGGTGCTAAGTCAGAGCCTCCTCAATGTGCTCTTGTCTGTATCAGCAGAGGCCCAGGAGCAAAAGTCCAGGTTCCCAGGGGTCCAGAGGTCCCCTCCAGAAATGCCTTTTATCCTTCATTCTGAACTCAGGGCTCTGTCCTAACTTCTTTCATTTTCTCTGCTTAACTTCCTCCTCCTTGTCTCTTCAGATGCAGTGTCTTGGCTTTCTCCACAGCTTTGTCTTTGGATGCTGCTGGTAGCAAGACTCTTGGCTCTTAATTCCAAAGGCCTTCCCCTGTGGCTGCCTCAGACAACCTAGACCACCACCTTGAAACCAGAGCTCCTGTTAGGTCTTATGTTCCAGGTTCTTATGTTCATTCTCTTGAGACGCCATTGTGAACAGTCCTTGAATTTGCCAAACATTCTCACCACCAGACCACATCTCCACTGCAGGGGTCCCGCTTCCCAACTGAAACCTGGGGTGATATTAATTTATTCCAAGTTGGATCCTCCAGCAAATACTCATATTTTAAAAATAGTACAGTTGTGTCTCCCCACTTTAAGTCTGTCTCTGGGAATGCATTCACTGAAGGCTCGTCAACATTGGCCGCCTGGGTTTCTCTCCCTTGTTCACACTCTTCTCATCCAGAGGGAGCATTTTATTTTCTGCAACCACAGCCCATGCTCCAGCTGGAATTCCATTGCATCCAGTCTACACTACAGCACTTCCTTCTTAACCTAACCTGGGACTTTAAAACAGACATTTGTTTAAAAAGCAATAAATTCATATGATAAAAAGATAAAACAGGACAAATGGTATTTAATGAACAATGTCCTTCCAGCTCCATTTGGCCAAAGATCCCATTGTGAACTGTTGTTGCACTTGCTATCTAGAAAATTTTCATACAGTCATAAGTACATGCACATTTATTTGAAATAAGTGAAGCATATTGTACACAATATGCAATGTATAATGTTTTGTGGACTTTATGCTAGAGATGTTGTCTTTTCAGCATATGCAGAAGAACTGTATTTCATTTTTTAACATCTATATGATAAACATACATAGCTATATCCTAGACTTTTCAACCAATTCCATGGCAATAGAAATTTAACTGTTTCCTGTATTTTTTGCTACTATAGCATTATTTTAATGAGTATATGTATATGTGTATGTGTATATGTACATGTAATGTCTATATTTAAATAGTCTTCCAAATACCCCCTTTATTTCCTTTATATTATTATGAAATTACCTAGTTGCATTTATTTTGTAACTCATTTGTTTTTCCCCATTAAACTGTAATCTCTTTAAGGAAAGGGACTTTATCTATTTCTTCTCCATTTTTGGTTCATTTCTGTATCTCTGGCACTTAAAATAGTGTCTGGAACATAAGTGATATTCAATAATTTTTTGAATAAATGAATCAGTGAGGAAACAGATTTTTCTTACATGTTATTTGAGTATACCTGTGGAATAAAAATCTCAAGTGGAGATATAAACTTAAGGCATTTACTAGAGATATTGTGGCTGGTAAAGAATCCACTTGCAACGTGGGAAACCTGGGTTTGACCCCTGGGTTGAGAAGGTCCCCTGGAGAAGGGAAAGGATACCCAGTCCAGCATTCTGGTCTGGAGAATTCCATGGACTGTGTAGTCCATGGGGTCACAAAGAGTCGGCTACGACTGAGCAACTTTCACTTAAAGATTTGCTAGAGACTGCTAAGTGTCTTTTGGGTAGTACCAATGTTTAATTCACCAAGAATTTTGAAAAGGCTTGTTCTCACTCGTTTTCCAACCATATGAAAACAGTTCAGTACCTTTATTGTAAGGTCAGGGACCCTTTTCCTTCCTCATACATTAATTGTTAACCTTGCAGGCACATGGACCCCCTCCCTAGACTACACGTTAAATCTCTGTTCATGACTTCCCCCATAGATGCCCTTTAGTCTGTTTTCACTTGCCCACTCACACTAGTGACAGTCACTATCAAAACTGTAGATACAGGGACGGCCACACGGGCTTGGAAGCAGGCACCATCCTTTGGGACAAGGAACCCCAGAGAACCCGACTACCATAGCATGATTTCAAAAGATAAGAGTGTGTGTGCTTTTGTGTCTTTTGGGTAGGTATTAATACATCATCTTGGGTATGCTGCAGCAAGGATTTTACTTTCTCAAGTCTAGTTTCAATATTACCAATACTGGAGAATACAAGTATTTTAGACACTTTTATAAGAGTAAAGTATTTTTCATACAGTTGTCTTTCTTTTTTAGAATTTACCAAATCTCCTTCCTTCCAGTTTTTTTTTTTTTTTAAACAAGAAGCAAAATGGGAATGTCTACAGGAATTAAGAACATTGGAAAAAATGGAGGAAATTTGTTCTTTAATGTGAACATTGCCATATATTTTGAAGCAAGTACATTTAAGAAAAATAAAAGGGTTGATGTGCTACATTATAGGTAATTAATGTATGGAACATCTAACCCTGAGAAGGGTGTCTGGTGCTGAAAGTAAAGCTCGATGCTGTAAAGAACAATATTGCATAGGAACCTAGAATGTTAGGTTCATGAATCAAGGTAAATTAGAAGTGATCAAACAGGAGATGGGAAGAGTGAACATCAACATTTTAGGAATCAGTGAACTAAAATGGACTGGAATGGGCGAATTTAATTCAGATGACCATTATATCTATTACTGTAGACAAAAATCCCTTAGAAGAAATGGAATATCCCTCATAGTCAACAAAAGAGTCCCAAATGCAGTATTTGAGTGCAAATACTGTCTCAAAAATGATAGAATGATCTCTGTTCATTTCCAAGGCAAACCGTTCACTATCACAGTAATCCAATGCCAAGGAAGCTGAGGTTGAACAGTACTATAAAGACCTATAAGACCTTCTAGAACTAATACCAAAAATTGTGTCCTTTTTATCACAGAGGACTGGAATGCAAAAGTAGAAAGTCAAGAGATACATGGAGTAGCAGGCAAGTTTGGCCTTGGAATACAAAATGAGACAGGGCAAAGGCAAAAAACGTTTTGTCAAGAGAATGCACTGGTCATAGCAAAAACCCTCTTCCAACAACACAAGAGATGACTCTACACATGGACATCACCAGATGGTCAACACCAAAATCAGATTGATTATATTTTTTGCAGCTGAAGATGGAGAAGCTCTATACAGTCAGCAAAAACAAGACTGGGAGCTGACTATGACCCAGATCATGAACTCTTTATTGCCAAATTCGGACTTAAATTGAAGAAGGTACATAAAACCACTAGGCCATTCAGGTTATGACCAAAATCAAATCCCTTACATTTATATAGTGGAAATGACAAATAGATTCAAGGGATTAGATTTGGTAGACAGAGTGCCTGAAGAACTATGAATGGAAGTTTGTAACATTATACAGAAGACAGTGATCAAAACCATCCCCAAGAAAAAGAGATGCAAAAAGGCAAAATGGTTGTCTGAGGAGGCCTTACAAATACCTGAGAAAAGAGGAGAAATGAAAGGCAAAGGAGAAAAGGAAAGATATATCCATCCGAATGCAGAGATCCAAAGAATAACAAGGAGAGATAAGAAAGCTTTCCTAAGTGAACAATGCAAAGAAATAGAAGAATACAATAGAATGGGAAAGACTAGCGATCTCTTCAAGAAATTTAGAGATACCAAGGGAATATTTCATGCAAAGATGAGCACAATAAAGGACAGAAATGGTATGGACCTAACAGAAACAGAAGACATTCAGAGGAGGTGGCAAGAATACACAGAACTATACAGAAAAGATCTTAATGACCTGGATAACCTTGATGGTGCGATCACTTACCTATAGCCAGACATCTTGGAATGTGAAGTCAAGTGGGCCTTAGAAAGCATCACTACAAACAAAGCTAGCAGAGATGATGGAATTCCAGCTGAGCTATTTCAACTCCTAAAAGATGATGCTGTGAAAGTGCTGCACTCAATATGCCAGCGAATTTGGAAAACTCAGCAGTGGCCACAGGATTGGAAAAGGTCAATTTTAATTCCAGTCCCTAAGAAAGGCAATCCCACAGAATGCTGAAACTACCACACAATTGCACTCATCTCACATGCTAGCAAAGTAATGCTCAACATTCTCCAAGCCAGGTTTCAACAGTACATGAACCGTGAACTTCCAGATGTTCAAGCTGGTTTTAGAAAAGGCAGAGGAACCAGAGATCAAATTGCCAATATCTGTTAGATCATAGAAAAAGCAAGAGAATTCCAGAAAAACATCTATTTCTGCTTCATTGACTACACCAAAGCCTTTAACTATGTGGATCACAGCAAACTGTGGAAAATTCTGAAAGATGGGAATACCAGACTACCTTATCTGCCTCCTGAGAAACCTGTATGTAGTTTAAGAAGCAACAGTTGTACATCAAGGCTGTATATTGTATATTGTCACCCTGCTTATTTAACTTATATGCAAAGTACATCATATGAAATGCCAGGCTGGATGAAGCACAAGTTGGAATCAAGATTGCTGGGAGAAATATCAACAATCTCAGATATGCAGATGACACCACCCTTATGGCAGAAAGCAAAGAGGAACTAAAGAGCTTCTTGATGAAGGTGAAAGAGGAGAGCGAAAAAGCTGGCTTAAAACTCAACATTCAAAAAACTAATACCATGGCACCTGGTTCCATCACTTCATGGCAAATTTGGAGAAACAATGGGAACAGTGACAGACTTTATTTTCTTGGGTTCCAAAATAACTGCAGATGGTGACTCTAGCCATGAAATTTAAAAACGCTTGTTCCTTGGAAGAAAAGCTATGACCAACCTAGACAGTATATTAAAAAGTAGAGATATTACTTTGCCAACAAAGTCCATATAGTCAAAGCTATGGCTTTCCAGTAGTCATGTATGAATGTGAGAGTTGTGCCATAAAGAAGGCCGAGTGCCGAAGAATTGATGCTTTCTAACTGTGATGTTGAAGTAGACTCTTAGTTCCTTGGACTGCAAGGGTATGAAACCAGTCAATTCTAAAGGAAGTCAATATTCATTTAAAGGACTAATGCTGAAGCTCTAATATTTTTGCCATCTGGTGCTGAGTGGGCTCATTGGATAAGACCTTGATGCTGGGAAAGATTGAAGGCAGAAGAATGGGATGACAGAGGACGAGATGGTTGGACATCATCACTGACTCAGTGGACATGAGTTTGAACAAGGTCTGGGAGATGGTGAAAGACAGGGAAGCCTGGCATACTGCAGTCCATGGAGTTGCAAAAAGTCAGACATTTCTGAATGACTAAACATAACAAACCCTGAGACGATGTAAAACATATTGAAAAATACAAAATACTGTATATTCCTCTTAATTGAAAGGCTATATTCCCAAAAAAACAGTTTTTTGGGGAAAAATAAAACTGGTTTTAAAAATAGTATGATGTTAAGCAAAAGCTGATACTAGAAGATAGAAATGTAAATGCAGCTGTCAATTTCCTTATAAGTATATATTGCATATGGTGGTGCTAATTTGCTTCAGTCGTGTCTGACTCTTTGCTACCCCATGGACTATAGCTTGCCACCCTCCTCTGTCCATACACTTCTCCAGGCAAGAATACTGGAGTGCATTGCCATGCCCTCCTCCGTGGGATCTTCCCAACCCAGGGACTAAACTTGCATCTCTTATGATTCCTGCTTTGGCAGGCAGATTCTTTACCACTAGCACCACATATATATCAAAATAAAAATAATAAATTCAGCATATTACCTAATAAGATTGTCAGGGATAATCTCATAAGATTGCATGCATATCTTAAAATAGGAATACTAGAAAGCATAAAATTAACCTCCATTTACCTCTCTTGCCTGGTAGAGACTTTTTATTTCCTTCCCCCAGTGTTTTAAGTAATGATGGCAGATTTGCTCAGGTGGTTCAGCAGGTAAAGAATCTGCCTGCAATGGAGGAGGCACAGGAAATGTGGGTTTGATCTCCAGGTCAGAAAGTTCCCCTGGAGGAGGTCATGGCAGCCCACTCCAGTATTCTTGCCTGGAGAATCCCAAGGACAGAGGGACCTGGCAGGTTACAGCCAATGGGGTCTCAGAGTAGAACACAATTAAAGCAACTGAGCACACACAGTGTAGGAAAAACCATTTATTTGAGGACTGCTGCTGCTGCTAGGTCGCTTCAGTCATGTCTGACTCTATGCGACGCCATAGACGGCAGCCCACCAGGCTCCTCTGTCCACAGGATTCTCCAGGCAAGAACACTGGAGTGGGCTGCCATTTTTTTCTCCAATGCATACATGCATGCTAAGTCACTTCAGTTGTGTCTGACTCTGTGTGACCCTATAGACAGCAGCCCACCAGGCTCCTCTGTCCATAGGATTCTCTAGGCAAGAACACTGGAAGGGGTTGCCATTTCCTTCTCCTCATTTGAGGACTGTATTTCTCCAACTATCTACGGAAAAGGGTCAATTTTTCCCCATCCATCCTTGACTGATATTTTTATAAAGTACAATAAAGAATAAATTATTAGAAGCATAAAGTAAA
Organism: Ovis canadensis; assembly: GCF_042477335.2. Classification (NCBI taxonomy): domain Eukaryota; kingdom Metazoa; phylum Chordata; class Mammalia; order Artiodactyla; family Bovidae; genus Ovis; species Ovis canadensis. The sequence continues at coordinate 41,466,827 of NC_091253.1, read as the reverse complement.
AAATAGGAATATATAAAGCAAACAAAAGCCATACATTAGGGCCATATTTTTAATCATCAAATGGAACAGACATAAAATGAATTCCAAACTGCTGTTCAAGTTTCTTCAGCTTGTTCTCAATGTCTCACGTTCCCTAGCAGACAGATGATAGACTGTGAGAGATCATCTCTGGTTCAAAGACCACAATGGAAGACTTTACCAAGGAACTTATTTATTTTCTAGGGTTTAATTTCTTGTCCATTTATTCAGTTCTTTTCAGACACTCTGAAATTTTGACTCTCATTCTGGCATTCTATTTAAATCCTTCCTGTATTCCTCCTAGAAATTAAAATGTACCTTTTGATGGAAAAAGCTTTGGAAGACCTCTATTCAGTTCAGTAGCTAGGACTGAGATGGTAAATTCCTTTTACCAATTTCAGCTGCTTGCTGGGCAGCACATTTCAGGCCACAGAGCCCAGCACCCCAGCCCTATAAGCCTCTGTCCACTCATATTCCTACTTACCACCTCAGAGAGGCCCTCAAATCATTTTTAAGGCTCAGGGGTATTTTTAGTCAATTTCCTTTAGTTCTCCCAAAGCTGAATGGCAAAATCCTTACTATCTTGTTCTTTTGGCTTCCATTTTTATTTCCCAGGATTTTATTTCTGCTTTTGCTAATACTCCACAAGAGAAGAAATGTAAACGTTAGTATACAATAAACACAAAACTCTCCTAGTTGAGGAAAATAGAAACATATGAAAAATCTACTTATACTAGAATCTCTAGTAAAGGAGGCACTCATGGTTAAAAAGCTCATTTTAGGCACTAAAATATTTTGGCTAAATTTATGGAATATAGATATCTAATGGACAAAACAAAAATCACATATTTGTAGAATTTTCCTAAAAAGCTTTTGATGTGCGAGTCTGGTAAGACTTTGATGTGATATAATTTGTCAAAATATATATTCTTATTAATAGTTATAAGTTGATTTTTTTAATTATTTATTTTTAATTGGAGGATGATTGCTTTGCAATACTGTGCTGGCTTCTGCCATATGTTAACATGAATCAGCCATAGCTATACATATGTGCCCTGCCGCCTGAGCCTCCCTGCCACTTCCCACTGCTTAAAAGTTGATTTTGATTTTTAATTATCCACAGCCAACAGTGAGTTCTCCTTGAAGAAATTCAGTAGGAAGTGCTGTACAAGGTCAAATTATCGCTTCCCTGAGCTTAGTTCTGGTGGTTGACAATTTGTGTGAATTTTAACACATCATTTATGGGACTTCCGACTTGCTATTTGTCCAATAAGGACAGTGAAATCTTTCTGAGAAAGAGTGGACACCAAAAGAAAGGGTGTGGCTAAGATTTAAAAGCCAAGTCACCTCCCTGCAATAAAACAGTCACTACTGACTAATGACTTAATGCGAAATTAATCTGAGCTTTTTCATTGAATGCTTCTTGCCAGACTTTGTTCTAAGTGTTTTAAAAGAATGAACTCCTATAAGTCTCAGAACCACAGGATGAGGCATGCGCTGTCTTTATTCCCACTTTGCATTTGAGCAAACCAAAGCACAGATGGATTAAATCACTTGCTCAGGGGCACATAGCTAGGAAGTCAAGGTGCTGAGGTTTGAGCTAAAATCAATTCTGAGTTTACATTCTTAACATTCTGCTGTATCTTATCCTAGTGTTGCATACGATCTCATTAATACAGGCACCAGAGTGCCATTTTTAACTTTAGTTCAGAAGTCCTGGTAATTTTACCTATCAAATACTTTTAAACTTTTCCCCTTGCTCTAAACTTATTGAGAACGTATCCCTTGTTCTAAACAGTGGGAATTCATCCAGGTAATTCACTCATGGATCAATAAATAATTGTTCATTAGTAAGGCATTATCAGGCATTTGCTAAATTCTGAGTCTGTCATGGTGAATAAGGCACATTCTCTGCCATAATAGTGCTTATTATCTCGCAAGAAGATAGTACAGAAAATGAGATTATTTATGACAGTGACTGTATTCCCTCTTTACTTACTTCTTATATTCTTTGCCTCTAGATTCAATGATGCAGTTGTTAAAACTGTCTCTAGTCTCTAATCTCTCATGAGCATATTTTTTTCATAATTCTGTGCCTTTGCTTGGGTTGTCTTCTCTAATCAAACCCTTTTCCATCTTTTATCTCCTGGCTTATAGTTACTTTCAAGAATCACTTCCTCTAGGAGCTCTACCCGTACACTAGTTAAGCTGGTCTGAAAGCAAATCACACTGATGTGTGTTTGTTCCTTGATCAAGTACTGTGTCTTCTTTATTGAATAAAGATGCTGTCTTAGTCTGTTCAGGCAGCTGTAACAAAATACCTTAGACCAAGTGGACTATACACAGCAGAAATTTATTTCTCACAGTTCTGAAGGCTGGAAAGTACCAGATCAAAGCACCAGCAGATCCAATGTCTGATGAGGACCCATTTCCTCATTCATAGATGGCATCTTTTCACTGTGTTCTCACAAGGTATGAAACAGAGAGGAATCTCTCTGGGGCTTCTTTTGTAAGGACCCTAATCTCCTTCATGAGGGCTCTACCCTTATGACCTAATCAGCTCCCAAAGGCCCCATCTCTTAATACCATCACTTTTGGAGTTCACCATATGGATTTCAGAGGGACAACAAACATTCACACCATAGCAAGTGCCAAGGGCAGGATCTAGTGCAGCACTGACATTTAGCAAATATACATAGAAAGGAACCAGAGAAGCTGTTAACTTGAACCAGAGAGTTGTTCAGTCCTCTCTCCCAAGTCTGTAGTTCCTCCCACTTGTTTGCCAGAGGAGAATATTTATAGCTACATCCTAGTGAGTATAATCAATATTCTTTCCAACCACCATTCTCACTCAGGCATATACTAAGTTCTTGCTTCACCCAAGATTAAACACCTCAGTTGTACAGATCTGGGAAAATTCACAGTCCTGTTCATTCCCACCAACTGTACATTTGAAGACTTGTTATGTAGCTGCTCAGTCATGTCCAACTTTTTGTGACCCCATGGACTGTAGCCCACCAGGCGCCTCTGTCCGTGGGATTTCCCAGGCAAAAATACTGAAGTGCGTTGCAATTTCCTTCTCCAGAGGATCTTCCTAACCCAAGGGTGGAACCTGGGTCTCCTGAATTGCAGGTCGATTCTTTACCACTGACCTACCAGGGAGGCCCACATATTTGAAGATAGGCAAACAATTATTCACCATTAGCAAGCATAAAGGAAAAAAAGCAAAAGAGCATTGAGGTGATTCTGTAACAATATGGCAGCCTATTTTTTATCTTGAAAATAAACTGGGAGGGGTTGAACCCATAATATAGTACATAGCAATTATATTTTATCATATTCTAGAGCTAGATTTCACATACACTATGGGTGTTGACAAGCTGATTCTGTTATCAAAACATATTCTCTTTGTTCAATATAATGGGAAGGTCCAGAAACATTATCCAGCAAAGATGATGGCTGAAATATAGTTTCTACCAAAAATGGGATAGAAATTTTAGGCCAGAAAAAAAAAATTAAATTGCATTTGTAAACTAAGTAACTAACCCAACCCAACCCAAGCCATTTGTCAATACCTCATTTTATTTTTTAAAGTCTAATTTAGACTTCCAAGGATATTTTCTTTCCTTTTAAAAGTGTCTATTGTATTCATAATGAAAATTAATGAATCGAGTTTTTACTTCCATGAAAGTAAATTAAAAATTTTTCTATTTAGCCTTGCTGCTTGGCGTGTGGGATCTTAGTTTCCTGACCTGGGACTGAACCAGCAGCCCTTGCAGTATAAGTACAGAATCTTAACCACTGGACCACCAGGGAAGTCCCCCCAAAGTAAGTTTAATATTTAAAGTTTAAGGAGAAGAATCATCATTGTGCTTTTCTGCCTCCATCTGTGGAGAGAGAAATTGACATTTGCTGCAAGTTTTAGAAAAGTCTTAATAGTAAAAGGCAATGAACCAACAGATTTCTATATTACTCTTGGAGTTATAGTTGTGAGCTTTGTGTCCCCATTGTAAAACAGAAGCAGTATCTAGCCTTCAAAGTACAATGAGAAGAGAATCATTCCCTGAGAAATGGTGCCTTTCAATCCTTCTGTGTTCTACTATAAAATGTGGCAGAAGCAAATAAGAGTTTATTTACTGCTGTATAAAACTTTGGCTGAAGAGGCAAGGAAAGGAAGTCTGCTTTCGATTTCAACCATCTGGAAATATTACAGCTCAAAGCTAAGATCTTCCAATTTTCTTGTAGGATAAGTAGCATGTTTCTCTTTAACTCGACACTGTAGGCCAGAACAGAGGTCGCAGAAATGATGCTTTTATAGGTAAATTTCCCCATGTAGCTGTACCACTCCTCAGACTTTCAAAAACTTGAGGAAAAATATGGATTAATAATGGTCTTTTTAAATGTGAAATCCCCACACGTTTTAAATTAGAGAAATTATTTGCAAAGTCATCATTGCCCTGTTTTGTAATCCCTCGTAAATGTAGAATGTAGCTCTTTTACATCTATTCACCCTCAAAACTGATATTTTTTTTCCTCTTCAGAATAAATAAGAATCACTTTTTTCTCAAGAATATCTGGATAGGTTGATTTTCCCCAATTCTGAGATCAGCCGTCTAAAGGATTGTTTAACACTTTACACATTACTTAACCCCTTGGAACTTCTGTTTCTCTTTCTGTAAAGTAATACTGACCACCCACTGAACCCAAGGGCAGGGAGGCAGGAGTGCACCAGTGCTGAGGAGGAAAGTGCGATGCAAATTCCAGGCAGACAGTGTGGTCTCCTGTAGAAAAAGCTTCCGTTAACCCCCAAGAAAGCAAAGGGTTTTGTTCTCGATTCAGAGGCTAAGTGACCTTTGAGAGTCCATCTACTCTTGAAGCCTCAACTTTCCCCTCTGGACAGTGTCCATCCTCAATTCAAACTCTCTTATTTGTCTTGCTTATTTTGGTCTAATTATTTTTTTCTTCTATGCTTCTATCCCTTTTATTTTTTATAATATTTATCTTTTTTTTTTTTTTTACAATATCTCCTTCTATCCATTTTCTTTTCTCAACACGTTCAAATTTATTGATTTATTTTTGCTTAGAAAGTATGAAAATTGTTAAAAGATCTCAGAGCTCTTCTTGGGAAAAGCCACTTGGAAATAATAAACATAAATAACAATAAATACTTAGAAAGCTCCCAGAACTGTTAAAGTCCTTTTGCTATTTCCAAACAATAGATAGAAGAGAATTCAAATTTCTTCATTTCTCCCTTTAACTATCCTCAATCTATTCTGACTTTGGAGGAAAAAGGCACTGTATTTAAATCCCCCTGCCGTTTTAATCTTAAATTTACAGAAAACTTTTGCACTGAGAGTTGAGAAAGGTATTTTTCCTGAGATAGAGGACAGAGCTCAGACAATACAAATTTAAATATGAACAGCAGCAAAAATGTTCAAGGTAAGATAATCATGTGAGTTACAACTCACCACAGTTAATTCAAAGAGGCAAACCCGTCTTTACTTATGATTGGGGCATAACAATTCTACTTTTGATTTGATGATTTGAGGTTTTCATGATACTTGCTGTCCAAGGACATGATCTTTTTATAAAAAGGTTTGCAGCTCTCACTCTTCCAAGGGAAAAAAAAATTAGAAACGTGGCTTTCATGATGATAGATATAATACACTCTCAGCTTGTTTCTGTTGTGCTTCGCTTTTGTTTTTCAGTGTGTTGACTACACTGAGTCCTGGACACCATTTGTCGATTTCAAAAGCTGAGTGGAGTAGAGAATAGGCACCTGTGAAATTAGCCCCAGGTGGGTGTCAAAGTGCTTTACTGACAGCAGAGAGTGTGGTTCATTGGCAGGAGCTCTAAAGTGCCTGTGTTCCCTTGGATCCAGTTGTGCTTTTCTTGGAGTGAATATTGGATCTTATTTCCGTATTGAGAGGAAAAATAAAGGAAGGAGATAGAGAAACTGTAGGATGTTTTTAGTTGACTTCAAGGAGTACATGTAAAAAATAAAATATAGAAATGCATCTGGTCTTTAAAAAGAAACAAAAACAGAAAATAAAAGAAAGCCCTCTAAATGGCAGAGAAGAAAAAGAGTCCTTTGCAGAGAATCATAGTACAAAAATCAGGACTGTTCCAGTTTAACCCTTAGTTATACAAAATTTGCCAGGATTTTCTCTTTTGCAGTTTCACTCCAAAGTTCAGACCAGAAATACAAGCTGGTCCCAGAAGTGATAGAAGCTGTCAAAATAAGGTGCTGGGGAACAGAAGCTGTGACAAGAACATAGGTCTAGCATAGTATGATAGTATGAGAAGAGAAGCATAAAAAGGCATGAGATGTCCACATCCTTCACATGAGAATTGGATTAGAGAAGTTAAAAAATATTCCAAGCACCCTGAAGAATAAGAAGCTACAAAATAATGGAGAAGAAAAGGAAACAGGGAGAAGAATAGAACAGAAGGGCAACAACTGATCTCTGAGGTCCTCTGGATGAAGTACAGATGAGGGGAACCGAGGTACCCCAGCTGACTGGAATCACTAGCTCCCAGAGACCTGAATGACGCTATCTTGGATCTCCTGGCCCAATCAATCCAGCTGCTATCTGACTGGAGCTGCCTGAGAGATTCCGAGCTGAACCACCTTGTAGCCCATAGAACTGTGGGGAAAAAATGTTCAAAAAATAGATCCAGCTTTTTGAAAGCTGTACATGTCAAACAAAGGTGAGACAAAAATTTTTTTTATTTGAACTGTGTTATCCCATCCAGTGTATTAAAAAGCAGAGACATCACTTTGTAGTCAAAATTATGGTTTTTCCAGTAGTCATGTATGAATGTGAACACTGGACTATAAAGAATGGTGCAGATTGATGCTTTCAAACTGTGGTGTTAGAGAAGACTCTTGAGAGTTCCTTGGACAGCAAGGAGATCAGACCAGTCAATCCTAAAGGAAATCAACCCTGAGTATTTATTGGAAGAACTGATGCTAAAGCTGAAGCTCCAGTACTTTGGCCATCTGATGCAAAGAGCCCACTCATTGGAAAAGACCCTGATGCTGGGAAGGATTGAGAGCAAGAGGAGAAGGGGTAAACAGAAGATGAGATGGTGTGATAGCATCACTGATTCAATGGACATGTGTGTGTGTTAATCACTTGGTTGCATCTGACTCTTTTTGACCCCATGGACTGTAACCAGCCAGGCTCCCCTGTCCATGGAATTCTCCAAGCAAGATTACTGGAATGGGTTGCCAATCCCTTCTCCAGGGGTCTTCCTGACTCAGAGATTAAACCTGTGTCTCCTGCATTGCAGGCAGATTCTTTACCATCTGAGCCACTAGGACATGAGTTTGAGCAAACTCAGGGAGACAGTAAAGGACAGGGGAGCTGGCATGCTACAGTTCATGGGGTCACAAAGAGTTGGACATGACTTAGTGACTGAACGACAACAACAATCCCATAAAAAATAAGAACAATGCTTTTTAAAAACTTATATTGTTTTGAATCTGTGGTCAGTTCAGTTCAGTTCAGTCGCTCAGTTGTGTCTGACTCTTTGTGACCCCTTGAATCGCAGCACGCCAGGCCTCCCTGTCCATCACCATCTCCCGGAGTTCACTCAGATTCATGTCCATCGAGTCATTGATGCCATCCAGCCATCTCATCCTCGATCATCCCCTTCTCTGCCTGCCCCCAATCCCTCCCAGCATCAAAGTCTTTTCCAATGAGTCAACTCTTCGCATGAGGTGGCCAAAGTACTGGAGTTTCAGCTTTAGCATCATTCCTTCCAAAGAAATCCCAGGGTTGATCTCCTTCAGAATGGACTGGTTGGATCTCCTTGCAGTCCAAGGGACTCTCAAGAGTCTGTTCCAACACCACAGTTCCAAAGCATCAACCCTTCAGCACTCAGCTTTCTTCACAGTCCAACTCTCACATCCATACATGACCACTGGAAAAACCATAGCCTTGACTAGACGGACCTTTGTTGACAAAGTAATGTCTCTGCTTTTGAATATGCTATCTAGGTTGGTCACAACTTTTCTTCCAAGGAGTAAGCGTCTTTTAATTTCACGGCTGCAATCACCATCTGCAGTGATTTTGGAGCCCAAAAAAGTAAAGTTTGATAGTGTTTCCACTGTTTCCCCATCTATTTCCCATGAAGTGATGGGACCAGATGCCATGATCTTCATTTTCTGAATGTTGAGCTTTAGGCCAACTTTTTCACTCTCCACTTTCACTTTCATCAAGAGGCTCTTTAGTTCCTCTTCATTTTCTGCCATAAGGGTGGTGTCATCTGCATATCTGAGGTTATTGATATTTCTCCCGGCAGTCTTGATTCCAGCTTGTGCTTCTTCCAGCACAGCATTTCTCATGATGTACTCTGCATAGAAGTTAAATAAGCAGGGTGACAATATACAGCCTTGATGTACTCCTTTTCCTATTTGGAACCAGTCTGTTGTTCCATGTCCAGTTCTAACTGTTGCTTCCTGACCTGCTTACAGATTTCTCAAGAGGCAGGTCATGTGGTCTGGTATTCCCATCTCTTTCAAAATTTTCCACAGTTTATTGTGATCCACACAGTCAAAGGCTTTGGCATAGACAATAAAGCAGAAATAGATGTTTTTCTGGAACTCTCTTGCTTTTTCCAAGATCCAGTGGATGTTGGCAATTTGATCTCTGGTTCCTCTGCCTTTTCTAAAACCAGCTTGAACGTCAGGAAGTTCACGGTTCACGTATTGCTGAAGCCTGGCTTGGAGAATTTTGATCATTACTTTACTAGCATGTGAGATGAGTGCAATTGTGCAGTAGTTTGAGCATTCTTTGACATTGCCTTTCTTTGGGATTGGAATGAAAAGTGACCTTTTCCAGTCCTGTGGCCACTGCTGAGTTTTCCAAATTTGCTGGCATATTACTTTTGGCAAAAATATCTATACATTCCAAATAAGGTAACTTGTCACCAAAAGCATTAATTCTGCATTCATCCAGAAGGCAAAGTGGAGTGAATATCAGAAGCATACAAAGTTTCTTCTACAATTGGTTAAACTATGAAAATTCCAAAGACTCTGATTTGGTAAGTAATTTCAAAACCAAGGCGTAAAGGAATGCATTTCTTTATGAATCATGGCAAAATTTCTGAATTTCCTCATGTAAATATCTCCAAGTTGTTAAAAGAACTAGTGATATGAAATAATGAACAGATGCTTCCATGACAAATGCTGAGGAGATGGAAATTATTATAACATAGGACATTGATCAGTGATCATGTAGCCATGCTTCCTTAGATGTATATAAATCAGGCGTATTCGAGGAGTATATGAGTTTCTCGCTATTTATTTAAATTGTTGTGTCCTTCAAGTCAGCTTGAAGAACCATTATTTTCTTTGTGAAATCGAAATTATGGTTCCATATTACACAAGACTTTTGCCATGACAACATAATAGTCATAGAAAGAAACAAATCCAATCTTAAACTACCATAATAATATTTAACCTAGTATTGCAGAACCCTGAGGGATACAAGGGGCAACAACAGCTGAAATGGTAGTGGGGGAGGGGAGCACTTTCAAAACCAAGACTGGAAGAGCAAGACTGGTCCCCCCAAAACACAAACCAAGGTTTTCCACCGAATGACCATTAATAATCAGTTATACCAGTTCAGATATAAAATATAACATTTTACCTTTTCCTCCACTATTCTGTCTTTTTTTTTTTTTTCATTTTCAGTGTCCTTGTATCTTTTCCACCTGAGCCTTCAGTACATTTAGTAGAAGCCCTCTTTCTGTGTGTTGGTAGCTATAATGTCAATATGTAAAAATAGGTCTTAAACAAACAAAAACAAACAAGACCTCTCTTCATTTTTGTTTTTGTTTTTAATTACTCTGTACCAGCCCTGCCTTAAGGATTGCAGCAAACAACTATAATTCCAAAAAGAGTAAAGTCACACACGGTGATCAATAACAACCCTTGGATGCTGAACTTTTTTTTCTAATATTTGACCAACACTGCCATTTGGCACCAGTAAACAGGACTTGTATTACCGACTTCCTTTAGCAGAGTTGGCTATAACCTCTTCTCTAGCTGCCGCTGCCATCGAGGATTTGTCTGCATATTTGAGGAGGAGAGCCAGGAAAAACAGTTGTCTTTGCCCAATAACATAAGTCTATCCAGTAGTGGAATAAGCCAAAGATATCGAAGTGAGCTTTGGGTTTTGCACTCAGCTTAAAAGTGATCCTTCCCTTGATCTTCACAATGTGCTTTCTTAAAGGTATTGAAAGCTGAAGGCCTCTGAAGAAAGGTTTCTGCAAACAAAGCCCAAAAGCACTAGAAACCTCAAACCCATGTAAACAGGATCAGCTGTTTGCGCTAACCTCTTGCTCACTAGTAGCCAATTAGCTAACTCCATACTCCCACACACCCCAGCATGTTCTCAGAATAATAATGTCTCAGGAGGGTTAAACAAATGACCAGAAATCACATAGCTAGTGCCTGGGCTAGCAGAGTGAGATTTAGAATCAATCCCCAAACCCAGCAAGCCTGTTCCTCCCTGCCATGCTGTTTCTTGGTCGGCAGGCCAACTTTCCTAGTCTTTACAACAAATGTAAAGAAGTCTGAGATAGAAAACTGCCCCAAAGGAGTTGCATTCTCATTCAGGAAACGAGATGGAAACACGTATTGATTATATACTAATAAAATATTAAAATAGTCCCAAAGGTCTCACTGCACAGCAATGTCTTTCACATCAAAATTTCCCTGAAATTTTCAACAGTAGAAAATACTAAATGTGTCAGCTGAACAGGTTAACTCTTAAATGCTATTTCACATGGAGCAAAGATGAGAAAAGAAATTTGGGACTGAACCAGAGAGAGCCTTGATTCATCATCTGGGCGCTGTCTTTTCCAATCAGGTCATTCTGCTGCCTGAGGAAACATACTCTCCTTTCAACACACTCTGGGTATTTTTCACTGTCTACGTATGGTCAAGGTTTTCTTTGCATTTCCAAAAGATAGTTACTAATTGAATAAATAGACATTGAATTTTTCAAAGGCTAGAGAACCTTGTTGTTGTTGTTAAGTTTCTAAGTCACCTCTGAATCTTGGGATCTTATGGACAAAGGCTCCTCTGTCCATGGGTTTTGCCAGGCAAGAATACTGGAGTAGGTTGTCATTTCCCTCTCCAAGGAAAGCTTATACTCACTGATAAAAACATACATTTTAATTTTACTTCTTGGAGCCAGTGGTCCCAACCCTTAATTTTTCCACCAGTTAGTGATTCATAGATTTTAAAAAGCACTTTTGAAAATGAAGTGCTTTAATCTTCAGGTTAGAGAGAGATTCATTGAGTCCCTGGGTTATATCCAGAAGCCCACCTTGTACATAATGTCACCATGTAGAATAAGTATCTACTGGGTACTGAGGTTCTGTGTACACATAACAATTAAGATAACATTTTAATCTGAGATTATTAATCTAATAAAGAAATAGGCATTTCCTTTTTATTCAATAGAAGCCAATCCTCAAGCTCAGGAACTTCTAGGTGATAAATAGGCCTTCTGGGCCAGGTAGTCATCCCTGCTTGGCTTGAAATCCTTCTGTGATAAATTATTTTATTCATGTATCTGTTTCTTTGCACTTTTATGCAAGCCCAAGAATTTCAGATACAGTAAACTACTAATGTCTGTGACATCCTCAAACTGTCTTCTCAAATTTATACAATAACACTGAGCATTTGGATGGAGAACAGACATAAAAGGGAAATGCCTCTATGCAGCCATATTATTTAAAATTTTTAAATTTTTCTTTTTTGTCAGAAAGATACGCAATAATTTTTTTTCTGATAAGCAAAGATCCGAGAATGGAAATTAATTTTATACTACTCTCTATTGCTTATTTTAGATATATAAATAGCAATGATTGGACTTATCCTATCAAAAGTGTCACCAAAAGCTATGCATTTGGCCCACACTGTGTGGACCTTTCATAGAAACAGCTTTACTAAATGTTTGATTTATCTTTTTTTTCTGACAGTTAGCAGTGAAAGACACAGTAAGATGCAATGTTATTTAACTGGCTTTTGCTTGAACTCTCAAGATGTTAAGGAAAAATGGAAAATATCTTTCAAGCCTTGACTCTAGGAAAAGGTTTGTTTCCCTTGAGAAGCTAATAAGAGTTTACTGATATTGTGGGTTCTGGCATTGTTATTTACGTCTTTGCCTTGGTCATTAGAAAATTCTGAATAAATGGAGCCAATATAATTAATCAGGACCTAACAAGTTATACCAATTTGTAATAACCTCCAGCTTCATTTTCCTGAGGTTATTCTATATTCTATCTATAGAATATTCTATATAGAATATTCTATATTCTATTCTCTATATTCTATCCTTTTATTTTGTAAGCTTTTAGTTTTTTTGTTTTTAAACATGACTTCTCCTACTGTTACTGACTGAATTGTGTTTCTTCAAAATTCATGTGTTGGAGTCCAACCACTGATGTGATTATATTTGGGGATGGAGCCTTTAAAGAAATGATTAAGCTTAAAATGAGGTCAGAAGAGTGGGGGCCCTAACCCCATAGGACTGGTCCTTATAAAAAGAGGAAGAGACTCCAGAGACCTTTCTCTTTGTGGACAGAGGGAAGGCTAGGTGAGGACCCAGTGAGCATGGGCCTCTGCAAACCAGGAAGAAAGGTCTCACCAGGAACCAGCCCTTGATCAAGGCAGCACCTTGATCTTGGACTTACAGCCAGAACTGTAAGAAAATAAATTTCTGCTGTTTAACCTACCCAGTCTATGGTATTCTATTATGGCAGTTCAAACAGACTGATATACGTAACATAATCTCTTTTTGGTCTTTTTTTTTTTTTTTGGCAGTAAAATAGGAAAGAAAACTGTCCTATGTCAGCCATATGCCCATCCCTCGTTTTTCTGTCTATCCTCTGTCCTCACAGAGAGAGATTAGTGTGGATGTGACAAACTTCTGGGACATTTACTGTGCCATTCAATTCAGTATTTGGAAGTTCTCTCTTCCTTTAGCCACATCTTCTTTTTATTTTATTTTGATAAGGACTATTCTTAGCTTGCTTCCCTTGTAGCTTACTCGGTAAAGAATCTGCCGGCAGTGCAGAAGACCTGGGTTCGATCCCTGGGTTGGGAAGATCCCCTGGAGAAGGAAATGGCAACCCACTCCCATATCATTGCCTGGAAAATCTCATGGACAGAGAAGCCTGGTGAGCTGCAGTCCATGGGGTTGCAAAGAGTCGGGCACAACTGAGCGACTAAAACTCACACTAACACTCAAGGACTATTCTTAAGGTCTTTATTGAATTTGTTACAGTACTGCTTCTGTTGTACGCTTTGGCTTTTTGGCCACAAGGCATGTAGGATCTTCACTCCCCAATCAGAAATCAAATCTGCATCCCCTACATTGGAAGGTGAAGTCTTAACTACTGGATTGCCAGAAAAATCCCCACACCTTCCTCTTTCATCTTTTGCATATGTCCGGGAAGGGGCAAACTCTAGGGAGCAGTACTTTTTTATGCAAATAATAAAATCTCAGTTCATGTCAACCCATTTTTGTGTCTTGTAAATGCTCTAGTTTTAGATTTCAATGGCTTTCTTGGCTATTCCTCCCTGGCCTAATAATAACTGTTCCAAAAATGTCAGGGGTGGACTCTGATCTTAGTGGATTCTCTTATAGCTACAAGATGATAAGAGAAGAATATGCACTTGGGGTGACATCTGGCATTTTATAGAGTACCTCAAATCAAACATGTATTGCCATTTCCTTTGGAAACAGTATAAACCTTACTAAACAATCCAAGAAACAAAAAATTAGTACACTTTGGTATAAGAGCTGTATTTCTTTTGAATGAATAACCATGACATTATTATGTGAAGAAGACATTTGTCCCCTCCTTGCCTTCAGTTCCTTATGCCTTATAAAGATTTCTATGTTAACTAATGATACATGATATCCCACCAAAATGCCATCTCACTAATAAAGAGGCAACTCCACTGACCCAGAGAGATGACAGGAGATTTATAGTTCCTCTCACCACAATTACTGATATGAGCTGAGTCATTTCAAACAAGTGAAGATGGCAGAAAATTGCAAAATTGATTTCCTAACACTGTGCAATCAACTTGGGACATTTATGACATATTTTTTACATCCAAGTCTCTTGCTATGTTCCGAGGGCTTGGTTGTTTGGTCACCACTCATTTCTTTAGTTAACTGTTATAACAAAATACTATAGACTGCGTGTTTTGAACAATAAGCATTGATTTTTAGAGGCTAGGAAATCCAAGATCAAGGTGCTAGAAGATTGAGGATCTGGTAAAAGTCCTCCTCCTGGTTTGGAGATGGCTGCCTTCTTGCTGTAACTTTGCATGGCAATCAGAGAGATCATTTCTCTCATGTCTCTTCTTATAAGGGGACCAATCCCACTTCTGAGACCTCTACCCTAATGACCTAATTACTTTCCAAAGGCTCTCCTTTCAAAGATCATCAAGGTGGTGATTAGGGCTTCAGCATAGGAATCTGGAAGGAATACATTTACTCAGTCCCTCGCACCACTGCTTTGAGGACTAATGAGGCAAAATGTTACTGTAGGAGGGATCTCCTTGAAGTTGGGAGGGAACCACCGCACACCCTGAACACTGTCATCTAGCTTTAGTTGTGTTGGAGCGTCAGCCTTGCCTTTTTCGGAGAAGATCTGAAACTCTCACAAAGTGACCTGAAAGATCAAAATTTGATCAGATGATGGGATGAGAGCTTCTGTTGAGCTGTGTCCAGGAGTGTACTCAGTAGATGTTATTGTGACCAAAAGGTCTTGGAGAGCTCAGAGCTGTCAATGGCTTCAGAAATTTCAAAGGCAACTCTTTCTACTGCTTTTAATCCTAGACTTTTAAGAATCACAAAGTTCCCAAAATGAGTACATTCTGAAGCTAACCCTTAGGCAGACACTCTTTTTCAGCTTACCAGCTATTCTGGAATGAGGTATGACTGTTAAGAGAATATTGACCATCTTTGACTTTGAAATTTGAATGTGACAAAAATTACCTATCAACCTCTTGAAACACATATGCTCTTGACTTAACTCAAAAGACTTAGACACAAGATCCTCAATATTTCCTTGTAGCTAAGGTTCATTTCAATTTTACCTCTAGTTATTTTCAGCTTTAGCAGGAAAATATCTAGGATAAATTTTTTTTTCTGATTCTATAAAATGAATACTCAAAATATATGTAAGTGTACAATCATACATTTGTGTCTGTTTGCATGTGCGTAGGTATATATGTATATGTAGATACCCCTATCGGAGAAGGCAATGGCACCCCACTCCAGTACTCTTGCCTGGAAAATCCCATGGACGGAGGAGCCTGTAAGGCTGCAGTCCATGGGGTCGCTGAGGGTTGGATGAGGCTAAGCGACTTCACTATCACTTTCCACTTTTCACTTTTCACTTTCATACATTGCAGAAGGAAATGGCAACCCACTCCAGTGTTCTTGTCTTGAGAATCCCAGGGATGGGGGAGCCTGGTGGGCTGCAGTCTATGGGGTCGCACAGAGTTGGACACGACTGAAGTGATTTAGCAGCAGCAGCAGCAGCAGCAGCAGCAGCAGCAGCAGCAGCAGCAGACACCTCTATATATCTAAGATGAAAATTTGCATTTACTTATTTTTAATTTTTTCCTTGTGAAACTAAATTATTATTTCTCTCCTTATTTCTCAAATAAACTGCTTACACGTTATAGAACTTCAAGGATAAGAGTGTTTTAGAGGACACTGTCTTCAACTATGCATGTTAACTGGTTTAATTCCTTGGCACTGACAT
Source organism: Ovis canadensis (assembly GCF_042477335.2). Taxonomy (NCBI): domain Eukaryota; kingdom Metazoa; phylum Chordata; class Mammalia; order Artiodactyla; family Bovidae; genus Ovis; species Ovis canadensis. Next base: position 41,450,996 of record NC_091253.1, on the reverse strand, counting down.
TTTCTACTAAATCATTGGTTTGGATATGGTGATCTACATCAACTAAGAGTGAGTGAAGACTAGGAGAGATGTGTTGAAGTATTTTATGGCTGACATTCATTTTCTTGTCTTTTAAAACTTACATATATTAATCAGAGGGGAAGTTCCCCTGGAGGAGGAAATGGCAACCTGCTCCAGTATTCTTACCTGAAAAATCCCATGGACAGAGGAACCTGGTGGGCTACAGTCCATGGGGTTGCAAAGAGTCAGACAAGACTGCTGGACTGAGCACACATATTAATCAGATCTGTGAAAATAATTCATCTAAGTGTGTCCTATTAACAGTGAAATAGCTGGTGATGAAGCTTTATTAACGAAGCATATATTTTAAGTTAATTACTTCCAAATGTCTTTGGTGGCTTCTTCATTAAGCAAAACTATCTTTATCATGCAACTCAAATATACATTTATTTGTACCTCTGTGGATATATATTATGTATATTACCAGACATATGCCAAAAAAAATTAGAAAATCATTATATGAAGATAAAATTACATTAATAATTTTTTTATATTGAATAATGGTCTCAAAACAGGTTGTTCTCATTAAAATATTATTAGCAATTTTATTAGTCTGAATAGAATTTTCTCTCTTGTAGTGACAATGAGTTTTCATTGACTTATCATAAAAAAGCTTATTTCTTATTCACATTAGAATACACTGTGGGTATGCTTTTGTTGGTGATTTTCTCTCATGTAACTCCAGCCTGAGTCCATCTTATAAGAGTGCAACATGTGATCTCTACAGTCACTAAATAAAAGGAAAGTAAAATGTGATTGTACAAACTGGTTTAAGGGCCAGACACAGAAATTAATGTACAACTCTTCAACTTACATTTCATTAACCAGAATTCAGTCAACTGACCCAGATATGATAGCAAAAGAGTCTGGGAAATTAAGTATTTATATTCAACAGTTTTATGAAGACCTACAAGATCTTTTATAACTAACACCCAAAAAAGATGTCCTTTTCATTATAGGGGACTGGAATGCAACAGTAGGAAGTCAAGAAACACCTGGAGTAACAGGCAAATTTGGCCTTGGAGTAGAGAATGAAGCAGGGCAAAGACTAATAGAGTTTTGCCAAGAAAATGCACTGGTCATAGCAAACACCCTCTTCCAACAACGCAACAGAAGACTCTACACATGGACATCACCAGATGGTCAACACCAAAATCAGATTGATTATATTCTTTGCAGCCAAAGATGGAGAAGCTCTATACAGTTTACAAAAACAAGACCAGGAGCTGACTGTGGCTCAGATCATGAACTCCTTATTGCCAAATTCAGACTTAAATTGAAGAAAGTAGGGAAAACCACTAGCCCATTCAGGTATGACCTAAATCAAATCCGTTATGATTATACAGTGGAAGTGAGAAATAGATTTAAGGTACTAGATCTGATAGATAGAGTGCCTGATGAACTATGGAATGAGGTTTGTGACATTGTACAGGAGATAGGGATCAAGACCATCCCCAGAAAAAGAAATGCAAAAAAGCAAAATGGCTGTCTGGGGAGGCCTTACAAATAGCTGTGAAAAGAAGAGAGGCAAAAAGCAAAGGAGAAAAGGAAAGATATAAGCATCTGAATGCAGAGATCCAAAGAATAGCAAGAAGGGATAAGAAAGACTTTTTCAGCGATCAATGCAAAGAAATAGAGGAAAACAACAGAATGGGAAAGACTAGAGATCTCTTCAAGAACATTAGAGATACCAAGGGAACATTTCATGCAAAGATGGGCTCAATAAAGGACAGAAATGGTATGGACCTAAGAAGCAGAAGATATTAAGAGGAGGTGGCAAGAATACATGAAAGAACTGTACAAAAAAGATCTTCACGACTAAGATAATCATGATGTTGTGATCACTAATCTAGAGCCAGACATCCTGGAATGTGAAGTCAAGTGGACCTTAGAAAGCATCACTATGAACAAAGCTAGTGGAGGTGATGGAATTCCAGTTGAGCTATTTCAAATCCTGAAAGATGATGCTGTGAATGTGCTGCACTCAATATGTCAGCAAATTTGGAAAACTCAGCAGTGGCCACAGGACTGGAAAAGGTCAGTTTTCATTCCAATCCCTAAGAAAGGCAATGCCAAAGAATGCTCAAACTACCACACAATTGCACTCATCTCACATGCTAGTAAAGTAATGCTCAAAATTCTCCAAGCCAGGCTTCAGCAATACGTGAACCCTGAACTCCCTGATGTTCAAGCTGGTTTTAGAAAAGGCAGAGGAACCAGAGATCAAATTGCCAACATCCACTGGATCTTGGAAAAAGCAAGAGAGTTCCAGAAAAACATCTATTTCTGCTTTATTGACTATGCCAAAGCCTTTGGCTGTGTGGATCACAATAAACTGTGGAAAATTCTGAGAGAGATGGGAATACCAGACCACCTGACCTGCCTCTTGAGAAATCTGTAAGCAGGTCAGGAAGCAACAGTTAGAACTGGACATGGAACAACAGACTGGTTCCAAATAGGAAAAGGAGTACATCAAGGCTGTATATTGTCACCCTGCTTATTTAACTTCTATGCAGAGTACATCATGAGAAACGCTGGGTTGGAAGAAACACAAGCTGGAATCAAGATTGCCGGGAGAAATAACAATCACCTCAGATATGCAGATGACACCAACCTTATGGCAGAAAGTGAAGAGGAACTAAAAAGCCTCTTGATGAAAGTGAAAGAGGAGAGTGAAAAAGTTGGCTTAAAGCTCAACATTCAGAAAACGAAGATCATGGCATCTGGTCCCATCTCTTCATGGCAAATAGATGGGGAAACAGTAGAAACAGTGTCAGACTGCTGGTGTCCAGCCCCGGTGAATCCAGGGTGATTCGAACGTGGGGATGGAGTCGGCGTCCTTGGAAAAATACATATTTAAATACAGATATAGGGAGAGATTAGAAATGGATAGTGTAGTAGGAAGATTAGTGGAGAAAAAAAAGGCTGAATAACTTGGATTATGTGGAATAGCATCCATGCTCCAGATGGGAATTCAGCCAGAAAAACGAGGAGCAAGAAAGAATGACATGGGGGTATCAGTCTTTCTGGAAACTGATCTGATTTCTTTATTTTTGGGTTTGTTATATACCTTTTGTTACATATAGGGATGAATACAAAGTCATGTGGGGGTCAGTAGTCCTGACCTTTATCAAAATCAGGTGCTTCACATAAATGTATTTTAAAAAGGTCTTAGGGATATTACATCATCTTCTGGCCATGAGTGAGACTTGCTGACATTTTATGATCCTTTCTTTCTGATAACCAAAAAACTTATTTTTTCCAAGGGTGTTTTTTCTTAAAGCAGGCACCACCCTCCAAATAAAGTTACATTCCTATAGGGTGAGGGTGTAGTGAGTTACAATCAAGAAAGGAATCTATTTAACCCAAGGTTAACATGATTAATCTTAAAGGTTAATACTTATTTCTGCTATATGCTTAAAGGTTAATGCTTATTTCTCCTATGTGTTATATTCATTATAAGGGCAGGGAACATGGAGATTTAGTAGCAAACATCAGCCCAACAAATAAAAATCCTTTCACCAATGCTCCCCTTAAGATCTATTTAGTCTTAAGATAGTGATAAAGTTACATTTTTACATAGCAAGGACACAGTGATTTATAACAAAGTACAGTGATCTATTACAAAAGAGAAAATCCATTAACTCAAAAAGTCTAGTATTGCTAACCTTAAAACTACTATATTTCCTTTTCTATATTTCAAATACATTGATTAATATATTCCCAGGTGCCTAAGGATATGGAGGCCTGGCAGCAATCATTGACTCAACAAGAAGAAAAAGCCCTATGCTAATTAAGACTCTCAAAATACTCCAAAACTCTCTGTGCTGTTTATGGTTAAGAGGTAGTAAACAATCATGTGGCAGGAGTATGGATAATCCTGTCACATAAGCTAATCTGTCAGCAGAGAGGTTTGACCTGAGACATCCTTGTCCCACCCAGAGCAGGGAATTAGCAGCAATTATTGACACAACAAATGAAAAACCCTTCACCAATATAACTCCTAACCAACCCACTATACTAATAATTTCTAACTCCCCAAAAGAATTTGCCTTTAGTAAGTCTAAAACATCTGGTGCCTCTCAGATTGGGAGGCTGTAAACAATCATATGTGGCCGGATGAACCTATACAGGCGAGCTAGATAACTTTCAGAGGAGTCCATAAGCTGAAACACTCTTGTCACATCCAGGAATTTTTATTGCCTTAGAGCTGCACGTTTACTCCTTCTCCGAGAGAAATGGTTATTGGGGAGAGCCCCCCGTAAAGTCAGAGATGTAGGTGAGAGCATAAAACAGACTCTGATTTTGGGGTTAGATGCTTGGGACAGGGGATTTCCTGAGGCTTGATCACTCCTTTGAGTATGCCAAGCCTCGTTCCTCATTACCTTTGCCATGGGCGGAGTTCCTCACGCTGGCCCCGGCATCAGACTTTATTTTTTTGGGCTCCAAAATCACTGCAGATGGTGACTGCAGCCATGAAATTAAAAGACACTTACCCCTTGGAAGAAAAGTTATGACCAACCTAGATAGCATATTCAAAAGCAGAGACATTACTTTGCCAAGGCTATGGTTTTTCCAGTAGTCATGTATGGATGTGAGAGTTAGACTGTGAAGAAGGCTGAGCACCAAAGAATTGATGCTTTTGAACTGTGGTGTTGGAGAAGACTCTTGAAAGTCCCTTGGACTGCAAGGAGATCCAACCAGTCCATTCTGAAGGAGATCAACCCTGGGATTTCTTTGGAAGGAATAATGCTAAAGCTGAAACTCCAGTACTTTGGCCACCTCATGGTAAGAGTTGACTCATTGGAAAAGACTCTGATGCTGGGAGGGATCGGGGGCAGGAGGAGAAGGGGACGACCAAGGATGAGATGGCTAGATGGCATCATGGACTCAATGGACGTGAGTCTGAGTGAACTCCGGGAGTTGGTGATGGACAGGGAGGCCTGGCGTGCTGCGATTCATGGAGTTGCAAACAGTTGGACACGATTGAGTGACTGAACTGAACTGATGTGTCCAGGAAGAGAAAATGATGGTTTGAAAACCTACCATTGTTTCTGTCATAACCTTTATTATTGATATTATTAATTATTAAGGCATTTGGTTAAAGACAAGAAGACAAGAGGCTTAATATTTTATAAAATATTGACTTAACACAGTATATTGTGTGTGTGTATGTTCTCAGCCATGCCTGACTCTTTGCAGCCCCATGGACTGTAGCCCATCAGGCACACTGTCCATGAAATTTTCCAGGCAAGAATATTAGAATGGGTTTCCATTTCCTTCTCTAGGGGCATCCAGGGATGGTACCCCCATCTCTTGTGTCTCCTGCATTGATAGGCAGACTCTTTACCACTGTGCCACCTGGGAAGCCCAACACACTATATTACAGAAATTCAAAGACCTGCTTCTAAATTTAATCTATTGCAAAACTGCTATAAGGATTGTGATTGCTGAAAAAGGTACTTCATAAAGTTATGTAAATTTGAATGGGAGAAAACAATTTGAGAAAGATATGTTTTTTTAATGGAACTTATAACTCTTTTGCCTGACAAGGGATTGTATTTAACTTCTAACCATATCACTGCCCATTATCTCTAGCAGACATTTCTGTTTGCAGCAGGCAAAACAAGTGTTACTCTAGTGATTTCAGTCTCTTGATATCAAGGAATCTGGAAAGTGGTTCCCAAGCATTCATTTTACCTTAAAGGAAATTTTTAAAAGTACTTGCTTTAGTATCAAATATCTTAAAGCAGTGATAAAAACAAATCAAAGAGCAACATCTTAGTCATGATGGCATCATATTATTTAACTGTAAACTATCAAGACACAATATGCTCTCAGGAAGAACATCATAATTCATTAAATCAGTATAAATCAATAGTTGGGACTTAAATGTGAAGACTTCATCTTATTTTTACTTTGTAGGAAGGCTGATAAAGAGCTTGTTCTACTAAAATGGTTAGCATCTCCATGTTCTTGGATTTTGTTGTGTTTACACTATAAATATTTTCTTCAATTTTCAATTTCTTAATGGAGTATTTTAAGCCACTTGCTCATTTTATGAGTAGTAAAATCATGCAGGCCCCTGTGGGGCCAGGGCAGCTAAGCCTTGCTGTCTTTGTTTCTTGACTCCAGCCTCCATGACCTTTCCTGAATTCCCAAGGGCAGATTGCTAATCTGGGAAGGGAGGGACAGCCAGGAAACAACAGTGCAGCCTGGTTCTCCTTCCAGGGATACACATAACAATGTCCTTAAGCTCTTTAAGATGTTAGCATTCTTCATACCTTGCTTCCCAGGTGGTTCAGTGGTAAAGAATCCCCCTGCCAATGCAGGAAATGCAGGAGACCCAGGTCTGAACCTTGGGTTGAGAAGATCCCCTGAAGGAGGAAATGGCAACCCACCCCAGTATTCTTGACTGGGAAATTCCATATACGGAGGAGCCTGGCAAGCTACAGTCCATGAGGTGACGAAGAGTCAGACATGACTGAGCACACACACACATTCTTCATACCAGAGAAAGACCACTTGAGGCTACATTAAAGGAGCCAGAGAAGCTCATCAAGATTACCTGAGACCAGCTTAGAGGAGTGGAGTCCCTTGCACAACGTTAAGACTCAACATTCAAAAAACTATGATTGTGGCATCTGGTGCCATCACTTTATGGCAAATAGATGCATCACTTTGCGACAAAGGTTCATATAGTCAAGGCTATAGTTTTTCCAGTAGTCGTGTACGGATGTGAGAGTTGGACCATAAAGAAGATTGGGTGCCAAAGAAGTGATGCTTTTGAATTGTAGTACTGGAGAAGACTCTTGAGAGTCTCTTGGACAGCAAGGAGATCAAATCAGTCAATCCTAAAGGAAATCAAGCCTGAGTATTCATTGGAAGGACTGATGCTGAAGCTCCAATACTTTGGCCACCTAATGCAAAGAGCCAACTCATTGGAAAAGATTCTGATACTGGGAAAGACTGAGGGCAAGAGAAGGGGGCAACTGAGGGTGAGATGGTCGTATGGCATCACCTACTCAATGGACGTGAATTTGAGCAAACTCCAGGAGGTAGTGAAGGACAAGGAAGCAGGGCACGCTGCAGCCCAGGGGGTCTCGGAGTCAGACACGACTTAGCAATTGAACAATAGCAATCTTATTTGCAACCCCACCCTTGAACATTGCTCTAAACCTCCTCAGCAAATCCTGCTATATTGAGACACTTCGTTTTTTAGGGCAGGAACCCTCTGTGTCTCCCTTTGGCTGGCAAAGCAATAAAGTTATTCTTTCTACTTCACCTAAAACTCTGTCTCTGAGATTCAATTTGGCACTGGTGCACAGAGGCCAAGCTTTCTCAGAGTAGATTGTTTGAAACTGAATCATATAATTTATAAATTCACTTAAGTGAATGAAAGTTATTCACTTATTCACTTAAGTGGATAAACGCTAACTACAAGTTATTGCAATGCAAGAAAAGAAGGAAAATGAATGAAAGTTCCACTGATAAACCCCTTCCCCCCACCTCCCACCATGTTTTGAAACTCTTCTCTTCTCTGGATGTTTCTTGAATGGTATGTGACCATCTGCTGGTTAGCCTGAGTCTGGCCTCCAACGTCCAGTTACGTTTAAATATTTGTGAAATAATTGACTTATATTTACAAATAAATGCAAGTAGAAGTTGTAATGTTTTTCTTTTTTCTTCAAGCCAACGGACAAACTTAAGCATTCCCGGAGGCACAACCCTACTTGGAAGATGCTGCTTTAAGAACCAGAAAATGAGTACCTCTCCCAAATGATACCAGTTGTTCCGACGGATTACTGCTAGTAGAAAATCTTGATATAGAGCTATTTGTTTTGTACATGAAGGTACAACACAAGAGAGCAGTGTCTGTGTGCCAAGTGTGATCAGTCGTGTCCAACTCTGTGACCCCATGGGCTGTAGCCCGCCAGGCTCCTCTCTCCATGGAATTTTCCAGACAAGAATAATTTGTTCTTAGTTCTGTATTAACTTAAGCTTTCCAATTTTGTATTATTTTCTTTTTATTTCAAGTCTAATCTTCTAATTTTTAAAATTTCCAGCTCTAGATATTAGTCTAGGTGAATTATTTTTACGTGAAGTTTGGGAGTGAGAGTGAGGAAGTACATGGGAGTTTGAGCATGGTGCAAGTATTAGGCAACAAGGCTATTTCTGCCCAAGTACTAAATTCAAGGTTGCTTTAGCTTTTGACTACTATTCACTAGCAGACAAATTTATGTAAGACAAATTTAGCTTTGTTGTAAATATTACTCATATATCTATGACTTTGTTGTTGTTTAGCCACTAAGTCATGTGCAATTCTTGGCAATCCCATGGACTACAGCATGCCAGGCTTCCCTGTCTTTTACTGTCTCTTGGAGTTTGCTCACTGAACTGTCATCCAACCATCTCATCCTCCATCACCCTCTTCTCTTCTTGCCCTCAGTCTTTCCCAGCATCAGGATCTTTTCCAGCAAGATGGCTCTTCACATCAGGTGGCCAAAGTATTTGAACTTCAGCTTTAGCATCAGTCCTTCCAATGAATACTCAGGCTTGATTTCTTTTAGGATTGAGTGATTTGATTTTCTTGCTGTCCAAGGGACTCTCAAAAGTCTTCTCCAGCACCACAATTCAAAAGCATCAGTTTTTCAGCACTCAGCCTTCTTTATGGTCCAACTCTCACATCCATACATGAATACTGGAAAAAACATAGCTTTGACTATACAGATCTTTGTCAACAAAGTGATGTCTTTGGTTTTTAATACAATATCTAGGTTTGTCATAGCTGTCCTTCCAAGAAGCAAGCATCTTTCAATTTCATGACTGCAGTCACCGTCCACAGTGATTTTGTAGCCCAAAATAAAACCTGTCACTGTTTCTACTTTTTTCCCATCTATGTGCCATGAAGTGATGGGACAGGATACCATGATCTTAGTTTTTTTAATGTTGAGTTTTAGGCCAGCTTTTTCAGTCTCCTCTTTCACCCTCTTCAAGAGGCTCTTTAATTTGTCTTCATTTTCTGCCATTAGAGTGGTATCATCTGCATATCTGAGGGTGTTGATATTTCTCCTGGCAATCTTAATTCCAGCTTGTGATTCATCCAACCTGGCATTTTGCATTATGTACTTTGCATATAAGTTAAATAAGTAGCGTGACAGTATACAACCTTGCTCTACTCCTTTTCCAGTTTTGAACCAGTCAGTTTTTCCATGTAAGGTCCTAACTGTTGCTTCTTAACCCGCATACAGGTTTCTTAGGAGACAAATAAGAAGATCTGGTATTCCCATTTCTTGAAGAATTTTCCACAGTTTGTTGTGATCCACATAGTCATAGGCTTTAGTGCAGTCAGTGAAGCAGAGGTAGACGTTTTTCTGGAATGCCTTTGCTTTCGCTAAAATCCAGCGAATGTTAGCAATTTGATCTCTGGGTTCCTCTGCTTTTTCAAAGCCCAGCTTGTACATCTGGAAGTTCTTGGTTCATGTACTGCTGAAGTCTAGCTTGAAGGATTTTGAGCATAACCTTATTAGCATGTGAAATGAGCACAATTGAAGAAACCTTATCTCTCCTTGCTTTTCTCTGCAATTCTGCATTCAGTTGGATATCTTTCCCCTTTTCCCTTGCTTTTCACTTCTCTTCTTTCCTCAGCTATTTGTAAAGCCTCCTCAGACAACCACTTTGCTTCTTGCATTTCTTTTTCTTTGGGATGGTTTTGTTCATTGCCTCCTATACAATGTTATGAACCTCTATCCACAGTTCTTCAAGCATTCTGTCCACTCTATCATATTTAATCTCTTGAATCTATTGGTCACCTTCACTGTATAATCCGGGCCTCCCTGATGGCTCAGTTGGTAAAGAATCTGCTTGCAATGCAGGAGACCCTGGTTCGATTCCTGGGCCAGGAAAATCTGCTGGAGAAGGGATAAGTTACCCACTCCAGTATTCCTGGGCTTCCCTTGTGGCTCATTTGGTAAAGAATCCATCTGCAATGTGGGAGACCACGGTTCGATTCCTGGATTAGGATGATCCCCTGGAGAAGGAAAAGGCTACCCACTACATTACTCTGGCCTGGAGAATTCCTGGGATCACAAAGAATCGATACAACTAAGCAACTTTCACTTTCACTGTATATTCAGTCATAAGGGATTTGATTTTGGTCATACCTGAATTGCTTAGTGGTTTTCCCTACTTTCTTCAATCTGAACCTGAATTTTGCAATTAGGAGCTCATGATCTGAGCCACAGTCAGCTTCAGGTCTTGTTTTTGCTGACTGTATAGAGCTTCTGCCTGTTTGGCTGCAAAGAATATAATCTATCTGATTTCGGTGTTGACCATTTGGTGATGGCCATGTGTAGAGTCTTCTCTTGGTTGTTGGAAGAGGGTGTTTGCTATGACCAGTGTGTTCTTTTGACAAAACTCTGTTAGCCTTTGTCCTGCTTCATTTTGTATTCCAAGGCCAAACTGATCTGTTTCTCCAGGTATCTCTTCACTTCCTACTTTTTCATTCCAATTCCCTATGATGAAATGGACATTTTGTTGTTGTTGTTATCAATTTTAGAAGGTCTTATAGGTCTTCACAGAACTGATCAACTTCAACTTCTTCAGCATCAGTGGCTGAGGCATAGACTTGGATTACTGTGATGGTGAATGACTTGCCTTGGAAATGAACAAAGATCATTCTGCTGTTTTTGAGATTGCACCCAAGTGCTGTATTTCAGACTCTTTTGTTGACTATGAGGGTTACTCCATTTCTTCTAAGGGATTCTTGCCCACAGCAGGAGACATAATGATCATCTGAATTAAATTGTACCTTCCCTATCCATTTTAATTCACTGATTTCTAAAATATTGATGTTCACTCTTACCATCTCCTGCTTGATCGCATTTAGTTTACCTTGATTCATGGACCTAACAGTCCAAGTTCCTATGCAGTATTGTTCTTTACAGCATTGGACTTTACTTTCACTGCCAGCCACATCCACAACTGAGCATCATTTCCACTTTGGCCCAGCCACTTCATTCTTTCTGGGACAGTTTCTTTAGTAATTGTTCTCTGCTCTTCTCTAGCAGCATATTTGACACCTTCCAGCCTGGCGTCTCATTTTCCAGTGTCATACCTTTTTGTTTTTTCACACTGTTTATGGAGTTCTAGTGGCAAGAATACCGGAGTGGTTATATCTATGACTAGTTCTCCTCAACAGTATTTGAAAAAATGTATATTTTGCAACTTTCATTCTGTTTAAAAAGCTTGAGTTTCTTGATTCTTTCTTAGGCCATTCATGCTGAAATCCTTTATCTCATTTCCATCATGTCCTTTGTTCCTTTATAGTATATAAACCTAATGGTAAGAGAATTGATGTCAGAATATGCACTGAATTGAAACTCTTACTAGGGTTTGCTAATCCTCTGAAGAATTTTATTTTTAAGCACTATTGTTGATTTAAGTATATATATATTCATTTTAGGTTATTCTATTATATATATTCTACTATATATATATAATGGAATATATTTTATTCTAGTATATTCATCATATTCTATTATGCTTTTTTCAGTGATCCATTGAAAAGGCACTTCTGGATTTTATTGACAAATACAAAGAGAAAGCACAAGAACAACAACAAAAAGATTGTTCTATTTGTATCACAGTCTGCCCCATGACTCAAGGTCAGTTTTGAAGCCAACAGAAGAAAAAGAAAAGAAGCCAAGGACTGAATTCATATTTGGACCATTGCATTCTGGGTGTGTCACGGGGCTCCACAACCTTTTAGGTTAGATTACTTATTCTGTCCTCATTTCCCCACACTCCATGTGTTTTTTCAGGAAGAACTTCCAATGGAAAAGGCTCTGGTCCATACCAGCTGCAAAAATTTGTATCAATTCAAATGCAAAACGGTGATTGAAAAACTATCATACAATAGAATCTGTGCTAAGTGGCGGGACACAAAACAAGGAAATGTATTTCAAAGGGTCAAGCTGCATTGAAGAGAGAGGAAAAGAGAAGAGAGGGTGAAAGAAAGGAAAGAGAGAAGGGAAGGAAGAGGAGTCTTTTCATGAACTGACCTATAAACTAAATTTCCTATTTGATTTTGAAAGAATAGAGGAACATCCAGTTTGCCATTTCTTATTCCTTTAATTTTAAAATTAAGGGTTTTGTTTGTTTGTTTGTTTTTACTTCTAAAGTGTGACTTTAAAAATGGTAATGATGCTGAGTTTACAATATATTGCACTGCTTTCACCAAGCCTCCCTAGTCTCATACACAGTATTAAAAAAGCCAGAACTCTTCTAGACTTCCCCAGAGCCTGCAACTTAAAGAAAAGAGAGACAACCAGTAAGGGAGTCTTCATACAGGAAGTGCAAGCTATTTTGGGAAAGGATGGGTTAGAGAAAAGTTCTGCCAATGGCTTCCCAGGCCTAGCAGGTGACATATAATCAAGATATGCATTTACGTTCTTATTTTGCAGTTAAAAAACAGAAAAGAAGTGCATTGCTCAGGTTCATATGACTAGAAAGTTCACAACTGAGATTTGAACCACGTCTGCCTGATTTCTAAGCTAGTCCTTATTTCTACTCTTTTTTGATAGTAGTTTCTTGGACTTTCCTTGTTTTTGATGACCTTGACAGCTTGGAGACTGTTAATCTGATATTCTATAGACTGTCTCTTAACTGGTATTTTTCTGATACTTTTCTCTTGTTTAGACTTGAGTCATATAATTTATTTTTAGTAGTGAATTCTTTATAAGTGTGCTGTATACTACCCAATATATTGTCATTAATCTCTAATTTAATGTCATGTGTAAAGAAAGAATGCTATTATTAATTTTTAAAGTCTGTGACAAACTATGGCCCTTTATAGTAGTGAGAGAGTCAGCTCCTAGGTAGGCTAATAAGAAGTCTAGGGCTCTCGAGGAGATAGGGATCTGGAGTTCTCAAGGAGAAGAAAAGGACAAACATTTTTCTCCTTTAAGCCCAGAGCTGATGATTGCAGGACAAAACAAATAATCTTGCTCAAGTATATGTTTTTCTCTTAAATTCTGTACCAATGACAACAATGTATCCTGCTTGAGGACCTTTCTCCTTTTTGAGAAACTTCTGACTGGTCCTGTGACCTTAAAATGTATATTATGGGAGTGGGTCTGGTAAGATCTTTCTATTGTTAGTTCTAATCCCATTATCTTAAAATGTATATTGTGGGAGTGGGTCTGGTAAGAGTTTCCAACCTTGATATATTCTTTTGATCTCCTGTAATAATCAATTTAAAAAGTATATAACTTCATTGGTAAGACTAGCTAGGGGGGCACTCTCCATCCCGCTTCTGATGTCTATGACAGAAGCTTTCTCTGTCCTTTCTCACTTTAATAAAACTCTGCTACTCAAAAGTTCTTGAATGATCAAACCTGGTCCCTGGTCCCAAAGTTAAATCTTCTTCAGACATCATAAATCCAACACCGTTCACCATAAACTATCGGCAGCATTTTTTAATTTTGATTTTTTTAATTGCAAGTTAGTTTACAATGTTGTGTTCATTTCAGGTGTACAGTAAAGTGATTCAGTTATACACATACATATATATATATATTCTTTTTCAGATTCTTTTCCTTTTTAAGTTACTGCATGATATTAAATATAGTTCCCTGTGCCAAACAGTAGGTCCTTGCTATTTATTTTATATATAGTAGTGTGTATCTGTTAATCCCAAACTCCTAATTCATCGCCCTTCCACCTTTTCCCTTGGGTAATCATATTTGTTTTCTATTTCTGTAAGTCTATTTCTATTTTGCAAATAAGTTTATTTGTATCATTTTTTTTAGATTCCACATATAAATGCTATTATATAATTTTGTCTTTCTCTGACTTATTTCACTTAGTATAATACTCCCTGGGTCCATTTATGTTGCTGCAAACAGCATTATTTCATTCTTTTTTGTGGCTGAGAAATATTCTATTGTATGCATCCCACTGAATGTAAAAATGGTGCCATTTTTAAAGCACCAAATTTTTAGAGCTTGATATACCATGAGCAAGTCAAAAGAATGTGTATTCCACAGTTATTGGGATTTTCTGTGGCATAATTATCAGTTAGGGCCAAATTAATGTTGTTCATCTTATCTCTGTCTTTTCTGATTTTTTTGGTCCAGTTGTTTTATCAGTTGTTGAAAAAAGGGTAATGAAATTTCCAAGTATGATTGTAATATTGTCTATTCTCCTTTCTTTCTGTCAGTGTTGAAGCTTTGTTATTACATACAAATGGTCTCTGATGAACTGGGATCAACATCATTATGTCGTATCTCTATTGTAATCTGGTAAAATTCTTTGCCTTAAAATGTATTTTATCTAATATAGTCACTCTTGCCTTCTTCTGCTTACTACTTGCGTGATGTATTTATTTCCATTTACTTTATTTACTCATATCTGTGTCTTTTTATGTAAAGTGATAGAGTAGACAGTTTATAGTTGGGCTTGGCAGTTTTATGCATTGTGGCAATTCTGGGCTATTAGTTTGAAGAATGTTTTGAAGTTTTTGCATGACAGGATTGTGGACCACAACGAAGCACAAAGATTTTAGCTTTTAAAATCCATTTTCTAGGTTTTTTTTAGTCTTCAGATTAAAGATTCCATAGCCCAGCAGAGTGAATCAAAGGGTGACACACGGAGGGGTGAAATTTACATTCTGAGAAGCTATCAGGCTCACTTAGAATTAAGCAACATTATAATTATAATTCATCAACCAATAATGTTTGGAGCAGTTGTATTATCGTACAGAAACTTCCTGGATTATTTACATCTTCCTTATATAAACTTGAACAAGTTGCTTGATGTCTCTATAATTTTTATTTTCTATAAAATGTCAATTTTTTAAATTCTTGAATTCTTAGCTTAAAAAGCCCTACACCAGGAGACCCATCACTATCAAATGATCAGAATTTCTCCTATGTTCCCTTTACATATTTTCTACTATGATGCTAATCATAGCTTGTTATTTTTATTTACTGATGTATTGAACTTTTTCAATGTCTTACTCTTCCAACTGGCTGCAGTATACCAGAGAACAGGATTAATGAATATTTTCACCTACCATACTCTGACATTATAATTGCTATTATTTGCTGCATATTCCAAACATGCCAGACATTTCAAATATTTCTACGCAATTTTCACAGCAACCCTTTGAGTTAGATATAATTACTTTTATGCTTATTTTACGGGTGAGAAAAACAACATAAGATCCAAAATGTTCGGTAACTTGCCTCAAGATAAAAGCTAGAGAGGTACAGAATTTGGCTCGATACTATTTTCTTTATTTCTACACTGATTCATAGAAACAAGGTAAGTGCTCAGAGAGTATTTTTAAATGAAGAAATGAAAGTTTAATGGCTAACAATTTGAGTTTTGTGCTAAATAATACACACAAAATCATCCAATTTGATTCTCTTAATAATGTTCAGCACAGAAGCTGTTGAAATACTATCTTATCTGATGATGAGAGGTTAAACAACAACATAAGTCATGCAGGAGTTTGTTTAAAAGTTAGAACTTAAGTGCATGTCTCCACCATTAATTTTGCAGTTTCTTAGGCACTAAAAGGTGGATTGTGAAGTTTCTTCTAAAGTGTAAAATAATTCTGGGGAGAGAATTCAAGTAGTATAGTGTCATGGACAGTCCATGGTGGGCGTGAAACATCACTGCAAATCTTTACATCTCCTAATATCACATTTTTTACAATGAGAGCTTCTAACTCCTCCTGTTAAGAGTGGAAGTCTGCTTAACCAGCACTCTATTCTGCTCTTGCTTTTATGACTTGTTTGGCCAGTGTGACAATAAACAATGTGACACCACTAAAGGCTGAAAAATCACTGAATTTATTGGGACTTTTCTGCTTGGTTCTTTGGGGAATACTGCAAGCATCATGATGTGAATAAGTCTGGGCAGGGCTGAAGGTTAATGGGAGACACGTGGCCTGTCACCCCATGGACACTGATTTAACCAGCAGACTTGTGAGTAATGGCACCCCAACCACCTGGTTCCAGCTGACCTGCTAAGTGAACCCAGAGTAGAACAGGCCTGGCCAACTCACAGAATTATCAGAAATAATAAGCTTTATTGCTTAAGATGCAGTGCTCTGGGTTGATTGTTACATACTGTGAATTAACTGACACAATTCCTACCTATAATCTTCTATTTTGGTTTTCATCACCAGATACATGTTCCATGCTGTGGCTGTGGTAAAGCAATGGATGATGTAGTGAAGATCAGATAAGCCAATGGGATCAACATGCCCCATGCTATGTAATAAATAACCTGATTTACTTGTGTTTAGAGGGAAAGATGAAATCTATTGTGGCCAAACACATCCTAGCCTTACTTGCAAATAATCATGTTGCAGATGGGGACTTCCCTATAACTCAGAGGATAAAGAATCAGCTTGCAATGAAGGAAACCTGGGCTTGATCCCTGGGTCAGGAATATACCCTGGAGAAGGAAATGGCAGTCCACTCCAGTATTCTTGCCTGGAGAATCCCATGAACAGAGGAGCTTGGTGGGCTACAGTCCATGGGATCACAAAGAGTCAGACATGACTAAATGACTAACACAACACAATGTTGTAGATGAAATATTTTGGGGTGATAATATTTTATTGGAAAGAATATCATCAGTTCAGTTCAGTTCAGTCGCTCAGCTGTGTCCGACTCTTTGCGACCCATGAATCACAGCACGCCAGGCCTCCCTGTCCATCACCAACCCCCGGAGTTTACTCAAACTCGTGTTCATCCAGTCGGTGATGCCATCCAGCCATCTCATCCTCTGTCGTCCCTTTCTCCTCCTGTCCAGAATCCCTCCCAGCATCAGGGTCTTTTCCAGTGAGTCAAACCTTCACATGAAGTGGCTAAAGTATTGGAGTTTCAGCTTTAGCATCAGTCCTTCCAATGAACACGCAGGACTGATCTCCTTTAGGATGGACTGGTTGGATCTCCTTGCAGTCCAAGGGACTCTCAAGAGTCTTCTCCAACACCACAGTTCAAAAGCATCAATTCTTCGGTGCTCAGCCTTCTTCACAGTCCAACTCTCACATCCATACATGACCACTGGAAAAACCATAGCCTCGACTAGACTGACCTTTGTTGGCAAAGTAATGTCTCTGCTTTTGAATATGCTGTCTAGGTTGGTCATAACTTTCCTTCCAAGGAGTGAGTGTCTTTTAATTTCATGGCTGCAATCACCACGTGCAGTGGTTTTGGAGCCCAAAACACAGTCTGCCACTGTTTCCACTGTTTCCCCATCTATTTCCCATGAAGTGATGGGACCAGATGCCATGATCTTCGTTTTCTGAATGTTGAGCTTTAGGCCAACTTTTTCACTCTCCTCTTTCACCTTCATCAAGAGGCTTTTTAGTTCCTCTTCACTTTCTGCCATAAGGGTGGTGTCATCTGCATATCTGAGGTTATTGATATTTCTCCCAGCAATCTTGATTCCAGCTTGTGTTTCTTCCAACCCAGCGTTTCTCATGATGTACTCTGCATAGAAGTTAAATAGGCAGGGTGACAATACACAGCCTTGACGGACTCCTTTTCCTATTTGGAACCAGTCTGTTGTTCCATGTCCAGTTCTAACTGTTGCTTCCTGACCTGCATATAGGTTTCTCAAGAGGCAGGTCAGGAGGTCTGATATTCCCATCTCTTTCAGAATTTTCCACAGTTAATGTGATCCACACAGTTCAAAGGCTTTGGCATAGTCAATAAAGCAGAAATAGATGTTTTTCTGGAACTCTCTTGCTTTTTCCATGATCCAGCAGATGTTGGCAATTTGATCTCTGGTTCCTCTGCCTTTTCTAAAACCAGCTTGAACATCACATGTATTGCTGAAGCCTGGCTTGGAGAATTTTGAGCATTACTTTGCTAGCATGTGAGATGAGTGCAATTGTGTGGTAGTTTGAGCATTCTTTGGCCTTGCCTTTCTTTGGGATTGGAATGAAAACTGATCTTTTCCAGTCCTGTGGCCACTGCTGAGTTTTCCAAATTTGTTGGCATATTGAGTGCAGCACTTTCACAGCATCATCTTTCAGGATTTGAAACAGCTCAACTGGAATTCCATCACCTCCACCAGCTTTGTTCATAGTGATGCTTTCTAAGGTCCGCTTGACTTCACATTCCAGGATGTCTGGCTCTAGGTGAGTGATCACACCATCGTGATTATCTGGGTCATGAAGCTCTTTCGTACAGTTCTTCTGTGTATTCTTGCCACCTCTTCTTAATATCTTCTGCTTCTGTTAGTTCCATATCATTTCTGTCCTTTATCGAGCCCATCTTTGCATGAAATATTCCCTTGGTGTCTCTAATTTTCTTGAAGAGATCTCTAGTCTTTCCCATTCCATTGTTTTCCTCTATTTCTTTGCATTGATCACTGAAGAAGGCTTTCTTATCTCTCCTTGCTATTGTTTGGAACTCTGCATTCAGATGCTTCTATCTTTCCTTTTCTCGTTTGCATTTCACTTCTCTTCTTTTCACAGCTATTTGTAAGGCTTCCTCAGACAGCCATTTCGCTTTTTTGCATTTCCTTTCCATGGGGATGGTCTTGATCCCTATCTCCTGTACAATGTCATGAGCCTCTGTCCATAGTTCATCAGGCACTCTGTCTATCAGATCTAGTACCTTAAATCTATTTCTCACTTCCACTGTATAGTCATAGGGATTTGATTTAGGTCATACCTGAATGGTCTAGTGGTTTTCCCCAGTTTCTTCAACTTAAGTCTGAATTTGGCAAAAAGGAGTTCATGATCTGAGCCACAGTCAGCTCCTGGTCTTGTTTTTGCTGACTGTGTAGAGCTTCTCCATCTTTGACTGCAAAGAATATAATCAGTCTGATTTCGGTGTTGACCATCTGGTGATGTCCATGTGTAGAGTCTTCTCTTGTGTTGTTGGAAGAGGATGTTTGCTATAACCAGTGCATTTTCTTGGCAAAACTCTATTAGCCTTTGCCCTGCTTCATTCTGTACTCCAAGGCCAAATTTGCCTGTTACTCCAGGTGTTTCTTGACTTCCTACTTTTGCATTCCAGTCCCCTATAATGAAAAGGACATCTTTTTCGGGTGTTAGTTCCAAAAGGTCTTGTAGGTCTTCATAGAACCGTTCAATTTCAGCTTCTTCATTGTTACTGTTTGGGTCATAGGCTTGGATAACCGTATCATACAGGAATATCATATGGTATCTTTTTTAATATTATTATCCAAACATATCACATGGCTTATTTTTTAAGACATCTTGGAAAAGACATGACTTAATTTTCATGCTAAATTTGTTCTCCAGTATTGGTCTCATTTGAGGAATAGATGTTAAGAATCACTTCTGCAGTTTCCTCCAGATCATTTTGTCTAGTCCTCTTTTAAACATTAAACCTCTCATATAAATGCAAATATTTGTTGTTACTTAAATTGAAGATAGAATCTATTTGATAAATGGCAAACACTGCCAAGATGATGATGGTGAGCTCACAAATGCAGTTGACTATCATCAATCAGAGATAAACCGGGTGTTTTTACCATAAAGCCAACAGAAGTCCACTTAAAGTATACAATACTTAATGAGTTATAGAGTTTATATTTGTCATTTATAGAAGACTCATTCAAACTCAAATGCCAGGCTCCTTTCTCCTTGGGCAACTTGGTCTAGGCTTTTGTCTTTGGCCAAATTGCATATACCATGCGCATGGAACGAACCCAGGGTTCCAGAATCTGAATAATTCTGTTTGATTCTCAGTACTATAATTTACAAGCCATATTTTGTAGCATAATTAGACTACTTAATATCTTTGTAAATTAATTTTCTTACCTCTAAAATAGCTAATATTTATTCAATATATTCTACATGCCAGGCACTGGGTCATATGCTTTATGTGAGGTATCTCATTAATTCTCACATAAACACTATAAAGTAGATGTTTCATTATTTTCATTTTGTCCTGAGCTTAGTCACTCAGTCATGTCTGACTCTTACAACACCATGAACTGTAGCCTATCAGGATCTTCTGCCCATGGGATTTTCCAGGCAAGAATACTTGAGTGAGTTGCCATTTCTTCCCCCAGGGGATCTTCCTGACCCAGGGATGGAACCTGCATGTACTGTGTCTCCTGCATTGCAGGCTGACTCTTTGCCTGCTGAGCCATCAGGGACCTAAAAGGAAATTGAGATTTGGAGAATATCTTACCTAAAGTGATAAATGTGTGATTGGTAGAACCAGGATTCTAGACAGTTCTGATTCCAGAACTGATTCCAAATTGTTAACTTGGAAGAACTCCCATGGCTCTTTTCTCTGCATCTACTTCCATTTCAGTTCTCTTGGAAATGCATATGCAAGAGTTTATGTCCTTGAGAGCATTAAACATATTAATATTCACTGAAGAAATAATAATCAGCTACTACCTAAGTAATGATTGCCAGACTTGATTTCAACCAACCCAGTGTATCAGTCAGTTCAGTTCAGTTCAGTCGCTCAGTCGTGTCCGACTCTTTGCAACCCCATGAATTACAGCACGCCAGGCCTCCCTGTCTATCACCAAGTGTATAGATACAGTTATTTCAAGGAATGTGTTAAAAGTCAGAATTGTCCTCCATGACACCAATGTCAAAAAGTTAGCAGTGTATCCAAAATATTTTCGTTGCCTTTAATAACTCTGTCCATCATCTGTGAACACACATAAATATTTTTAAATTAGTATGTGTATCTTTATTCCCTACCTCTAGGGTAACTAGTTCCATATGTTTATTCTTAACTCAGTTGTCCTTTTGTTTGTGGCTTAAAACCTTTCTCAAATTTCAAAGAATGTTTCTAGTATTTTGATTTATGAATGAGTTTATATTCAATTTATTTAAATCCTTCATGATTGCACGGACTTCTAAATTATATCTTTCTAAGTCTTTGTTTTCTCATCTTCCCAATTTAAAGAGTCATAATATTTTTGAAACTCTTTTCAGAAACATTAGGTGTTGTCTATGTAATGCCAAACAGCTGGAGGAAAATGGAATAAAGAAAGGAAACATCGGGATGTATTCACATTTCCAGCTGTTTGGCATTAGGTAACTGAGTTTCTCTTTCTCATCCAGATATTCAGAGGCAGAGAATATGTGGTCATATCTTTCTGTTTCTAAAGGTTACTGAGCAGTGCAGGAGGATAATAAGGTTTAGAAACGATAAATCAGGATGTCACAGTGTCAACACATCCAAAGAGGTGATTGGATTCAGTTTCTGTTCTCTGGCTTTGAAACAATAAGATGATTTTCCTCTAGTGACTTGCAATGGCAGAGAATTGAAAATGAGTTTCCAAAAAGGAAGCCTCCAAGAGTGTTTAGCAACCAGACGGGGGCTTTGTTGCTGTTGTGGTCGATTTTAAAGTTAGGACATCCTGTGGTTTGCTAGGGATTAGAGAAAGTGGCCAGGAAGAAGTATTAAGAAAGTGTTCTTGAAAACTCTTTTCCTCTAATAGGGCCATAATTGTCTAACTTGTATATAGCCACACTACTTTTGTCGTGTACTGCACAAGACATCTTACAAGATAAATTAGCTACAATATTTGGATAATGGAAGAAAAGGCCATTATAATATTACATACAATGAGCAAAGTACTGCAGTTTCTAATTAAGTGCTCAAGTCTGTTGTACAATGAACTATTTGTTGAACTTTTAAAATATAATTTGGAATCTTTGAATAAATGACTTAAGGCCATGCAATAAAAACAGAGACATTTATACTGAAACACATGGATTGCATTATCTTCTCTGGGACTTTCTCGCTGTTCTACTGATGGGGCCTGACTACCTGGTATATAGCAAGGAACCAGGTGGCTTGGTAGGAAGGACCCTGCTCTGTCTTATGTGGCAGTAAGCTAAAGGCCAGTCTGGAAAGAGTCCTTAACTCAGATTAGCTGTTGTCTGGGTGGGGAGTGGGGGGGTTGAGGGTTGGGGAAGGCCTTCATCTTTGGAAATGTTAGTGACATCAAGGACAAAGAAACTGCAGTAGAGCCCAGGAAACTATGTAACATGTTAAGGATTCCCAGTCCCCTGTTGTGCATCTACCCACTTCCTGAAATTACCTTCAGGGAGAAATTGAAAACTTTCCCTGTATACATGGATGTATAAGCTGAAGGAAACGAGAGCACACGCCAGCATGTTTATGCATATGTTTCGATCTCTTTAACAGTCTTAAGTAATTTGAAGTTCCCATTTGCTTGGATCTCATGGCCAGAAACAGTCTCTCAGTTCTCAGGAAAAGAAGTTTTTAAAAAAGCCCCAAAGAGCCGCAGAGGAGGCTCAAGAGGCTTCTTGGACATCAAACCTCTCTTACAAAACATTTTTGATGAGTCAAGTATAAACAAATCAGATTCATAGAGGCCAAATTTTTCTTGATAAACATGAACTTAATAATGGGACTGGGGTTGGGAGGAAGAAAGAAGAGGTTGGGGGAGTGGTCTTGAGAAACATGCTGAGTTTCACTGATTACAAATGATTATAGAAAGAGTTCTCTTTCTTTCTTTCCCTTTACAAAAACTTGCTGATCCATGAATACAACTAGAGCTGGATTCACTCAGCACTGCTATTGTTCCATAACTGAATCTGGTGATAATATTTGGTTTAGTTACTATTTAGTATTCATTGTATTTGTCCAAAGTGACTTTAATATATACCCCTACCAAGTCACAGTTCTGCATAGTAATTGATATACAAGTATACTTGGATGCCTTTTTCTTTTCAGAAATGAAACACTTTTTGCTTAGTAAATTTGAATATAATCACATCTAGAATTCAGGAAGTACAAGTAGTGGTAACAGAAAAGGCTTCCTGTATAAAAGATGCTTAAAGTGAGTTTTAAAGAATATGAAGGATTTAGCCACTCATAGAAATATGGTCATTTCAATAGTGTTAAAAAATACTTCAATGTATAATAAAACTGGATAACATACTAAGGAAACCAAAAATTGTCTAAATTCCTAGAATGTCCAATTTGAGAGGAAACAGAAGGTGATGAGATTGGGAAGGAAAGAAGGGCTGTATATTGAGGGTGTGATTAAACTTAGAAAGATTTTAATGAGAAAGAGGAGTGATTTCATTAAACACCAAGTTGGCTGCAATGTGGAATATGGATTAGATGGAGCTAAAACTATAAGCAGGGTAAAAGACTGTAAAAGATTTGAGTGATGTAGATATTCCAGAAAAGAGTTCAGATAGGATGACAAGATGGGGAAATTAAATAAGAGAATCCTTTTCTCCAGTTATAATACTTAGAGCTAACAAACATGGGGAATAGTATAGAAACTTTCCAATAACTTTCCCAAAGCTGGCTTAAAACTCAACACTAAAAAAAAACTAAAATCAACTAAGATCATGGCATTCAGTCCTATAACTTCATGGCAAATAGAAGGGGAAAAAGTGGAAAGTGACAGATTTGATTTTCCTGGGCTCCAAAATCACTGCAAATGGTGACTGCAGCCATGAAATGAAAAGATGCTTGGTCCTTGGAAGGAAAGCTATGACAGACCTAGACAGTGTATTACAAAGGAGAGATATCACTTTGCCAACAAAGATCCATATAGTCAAAGCTATGGTTTTTCCAGTAGTTATGTATAGAGGTGAGAGATGGACTATAAAGAAAACTGAGCGCCGAAGAATTTATGCTTTCGAACTGTGGTGTTGGAGAAGATTCTTGAGAGTCCCTACAACTGCAAGGAGATCCAACCAGTCTGTCCTAAAGGAAATCAGTCCTGAATATTCATTGGAAGGACTGATGCTGAAGCTGAAACTCCAGTACTTTGGCCACCTGATGCAAAGAACTGACTCGTTGGAAAAGACCCTGATGCTGGGAAAGATTGAAGGCAAAAGGAGAAGGAGGAGGCAGAGGATGAGGTTTGTTAGGTAGCATCACTGACTCAATGGACATGAATTTGAGCAAACTCTGGGAGACAGTGAAGGACAGGGAAGCCTGGCATGCTGCAGTCCATGGGGTCGCCAAGAATCAGACATGACTTATTGATTGAACAGTTCCTATAACTGGAACACAGAGTTTGGGTCTAGAGATGTGGATTCAAATTCCACCATTTGCTTGCACAGTTGTATAACCTTAGGTAACTCATTTAGCTTCCCATGGTTTCCCCATACTGTCAAGTGGAGATAAAATATATCTAACTCAGGGTTGTTATGTGAAAATTAGGTTAATATATAAAACACTTAAAGGAATGTCTGGTAAAGAGTAGAAATTATTAGTGTTACACACAAGTATGGTCTCAAGTTCTTCATGTTTAGTTTCTAAGTCTTAAAAATAACCTCATGAGAAGGGCACGGACATCCTTATTTTTTGGATGATGATACCACAGCTTGGACAGTTTGCTTAACTTTTCCATAGTTATAGAGTTAGTGGTTAGTAAAAAGCTAGTACAAACCTAGAGCCATATGCTCTCAACATTTTGTTATGACTTTGGTGAAAGTTCAGGCTGCCTTGTCTCTGAATAGAGAGAAACTTGGGAACAGTATAGAGTGTAAGACACATATTGTCCTACTTGTGTCAAAAATGCGTTAGCACTACTCTTCAGGGAGATGGCTTAGAATAGCAGAACATATGGAAGTTAAAATTTAGGGCACCTGATTTAAATACTGACTCCTCAATTTATGATGATTATTTTGAGAAATGTCTTCATCTGGGTGTGGTTGAAGATGGAAAATAATCAAGTTGGACAAAGCTCTTTGTGAATGATAATGTGCCAGATGAACATTAGTCATTGATTGTCCCCTTAAAGTGAGTGAAATAATAGTTAACCATGACACAACTCCCTTTTTGTCAACCACCAAATTAAGCCATAACTGAAAACCATTCCTCTCTAACATCATTAATTCTACAAGTTCATATAGAATATCTTCCATCAGTTTGCATTGTACAAAAATTTGAAAAGGTAATTTAATGTCAAATCTTACCCCCTTCCAGCCATCATAGCTTTACTATGACTCAAACATTTTTCTAAATCATTTATGGCATAAATTAAAGCTCCTTCAAGACAGGAGAGGACAGCAGTTAGACCATCAGAGGGCAGCTCCAAATTTTCTAAAATAAGACTTTTGGTTCTCTGGAAAGCTCTTGAGCATATTTCCAAGAGTCCATGAGAATTTTTCACTTGGGAACTTCATATTATTGGCAATCTAAAACATGTACATGATCATGTTTTTTGACCATCTGATGGCTACCTCACAACTAATAATTAACCCTGTATTCAAATACCTTAATAGTGTTTTTGGTTTTGAGTTTGTTATACCCCTATATGGGCTTTCCAGGTGGCACTAGTGGTAAAGAATCCACTTGTCAAATATAGAAGATATAAGAGAAGCAGGTTAGATCTCCGGGTTGGGAAGATCCCCTGAAGGAGGGCCCTGCAACCTACTCCAGTATTCTTGCCTGGAGAAACACAAGGATGGAGGAACCTGGTGAGCTATGGTCCATAGGGTCACAAAGAGTTGGATATGACTGAAGCGACTTAGCACGCATGCAGGCATACTCCAGTGTTCTACTTTATCCTGGGATAAAGTGGAAAAAAAAAAAAAGAGGCAGAATTACTATGTAAATGATGACTTTATGCCAAGTGAGGGCCAAATGACATCATGTTATGATATTGTAGTAGCTGGAACAGAGAAGAGAGGTGGAAAAAATGACTGATCCCACAGTGCACAGATGTATGGATATGATGACCACAAAAGAACTTGAACCCTAAGAGTGAGTACCATGTTCCTTTGTGTGTGGTTTTTAGTTTCAAGTAAACAAAAACATTCATCACATTAAATAAATGTTCCTAAATTGAATTTTTACTGGGTTGCATCTTTTGCCTGCATCTAATTAGTAAATGTGTTTGAATTTCATAGCTTAAATGATTTATGGGCATAGGAAGTTAAATCTAGGTTTAGATTTCTGCACATTTTAACAACATTATAATTACAGTCCTTTAAATCAGCATCAATATTAACAGAACTTTGGTTTCTCTTAAAAGAAGGCTGTCCATTACTCAACTTTGAGAAACAGTAAAATAACGGCAAAGAACACAGACTTTGGAATCATAAGTGAGTTCAAGATCCAATTCTTCTCTTCCTTGGCTGTGTTATCTTGGGTGAATTGTTTGACTGTTCTAAGCATTAGCTTCTTTTCTAGAAGGTATTCATTACAATAATCACAAACACTTCTGTGCCAGAAATGTTTAAATTCCTGAACTTAATTAACTCTTGCTGTTAAAACAATCCTGTGAAAAAATTGAAGAAAATGAAGCATAGAAAAACTAAACAAGTTGTACAAAATCATGCAGTTATTAGAACATGAATCCAGATAATCTGACTCTCAAGGTCAATTTGTTGCACTGCCGTTCACACATCCACTATGGTTTCTTAAGTACGTTTATACTATAGTATAGATGTTCACTTGCAGCTTTCCAGGACTAATTTCTGAACTCTTCCCTGACACAAGTTCCATGATTGCCCGTCTGCAAACTGATAAAAACACATTTGGGGAAAAGCTGGGAGCAGTTCCAAAGAAAATTCCTACTGGTGTCAGAATGAAGGCTAATTTTTACTGAATGTTTACTAAACATTAGGCACTGCACTTAGCAATTTTACATCATTATCTCATTCTAACACTAAACAGCACTGCTAAAAAATCATTTCATTTAGAAAGAAAGCTTTCCTAAGCAGTAATATTCCAGTGTATGTATACGCCACTTTTTCTTTATCTGTTGATCTGTAGATGGACACTGAGGTTGCTTCCATTTCTTGGTTATTGTGAATCATGCTGCAATGGACAGAGGGGTGCAGATGTCTCTTTAAGATCCTGATTTCAATTCTTTTAAATATATAACTAGAAGCGGGACTGTTGGATCGTATGGTAATCCTGCCATTTGTGAAAACATAGATGAACTTGGAGGAACTAATGTAAGTGAAATAAGCCAAATACAGAAGAAAACATAGTGCATGATACCATTTTTAAGAATGGTCTACAGGACATGGAAACAACCTAGATGTCCATCAGCAGATGAATGGATAAGAAAGCTGTGGTACATATACACAATGGAGTATTACTCAGCCATTAAAAAGAATACATTTGAATCAGTTCTGATGAGATGGATGAAACTGGAGCCGATTATACAGAGTGAAGTAAGCCAGAAAGAAAAACACCAATACAGTATAGTAACACATATATATGGAATTTAGAAAGATGGCAATGACGACCCTGTATGCAAGACAGCAAAAAAAGACACAGATGTGT
This sequence comes from Ovis canadensis, assembly GCF_042477335.2. Classification (NCBI taxonomy): domain Eukaryota; kingdom Metazoa; phylum Chordata; class Mammalia; order Artiodactyla; family Bovidae; genus Ovis; species Ovis canadensis. Next base: position 41,423,664 of record NC_091253.1, on the reverse strand, counting down.
ATAATGGACGTTTGGACTCAGAGGGAGAGGGAGAGGATGGGATGATCTGGGAGAATGGCATTGAAACATGTATACTATCATGTAAGAAATGAATCACAAGTCTAGGTTCGATGCAGGATACAGCATGCTTGGAGCTGGTGCACAGTGATGACCCAGAGAGATGTTATGGGGAGGTAGGTGGGAGGAGGGTTCATGTTTGGGAACGCATGTACACCCGTGGTGGATTCATGTCAATGTATGGCAAAACCAATACAGTATTGTAAAGTAAAATAAAGTAAAAAAAAAAAAAAAAAAAGAATGGTCTAAACTAGTCCATCTCATAAAAACATACCAGAATGATGGTTGCTAAAGGTTGGGAGGAATAAGAAATGTGAAGATGTTGGCCAAAGGTTTCCAAATTTCAGTTATACATGATAAATAAATTCTGCAGATGCCAAGAACAACATGGTGATGACTGTTACCAATACTGTGTTGTATACTTGAAATTAGCTAAGGAGACCAAAATAGTACTAGAAAGTCTCTGAATATTAGATTGTCACTGGGACCACAGCTCACAGAAAGAGGCAGGACCTATGTGCTAAATCTAAACCTAAACAGAGTGGTTGACTTAAAATTTTCAGCAAACCTCAGTCTCCTAATGCAATAGCCTAAATGTCTAGGAAATCATCCTTCATGCCAAGAACCAAGAAAATCACCTCTTGAATAAGAAGACATGATCAAATAACACCAACGCTGAGATAAATCAGATGCTAAAATTGTCAGGTAAGGATTTTAAAGCAACTACCATGAAATGATTCAACAAGCCATTATGAATTCTCTTAAACAAATGAGAAAGTAATAAGATCTCAGCTAGAGCTAACTGAGTTCATTAAGGTCAGGACAAAGATCAGTACACAAAAATCATATTTTTGTATACTAAAGTGAACATATGAAGCTGAAAATAAAAACAGAATACCATTTATAAATTGCTTTAAAGAAAATGAAATACTTAGGTACAAATCTAACAAAGTTTGTATTAATATCCTGACAGTAGCAAGATATTTTTTATTGAACAAAGCATTCAAACAAATACTGATAAACAGATCACCTCCACTACATTACCCAGTTGGGTAATACAAAGTCCAGGCTTGGAATACTTCCTGAGAGTTTAGAATGAAACTGAGGAAGAAAAACAAGCACAGATAAGAGAGACTCTGCAGCAGAATGGAAGTGGCATAGAATACCACAAAAGCTTGGGATTAAGAAGCTGGAAAACATATGTTTCCATTCTAGATCGTCTATAACTAAAACAGTACTGGGAGGGAATTTAGATTGGTATGTAGATTTAGCAATTCTTAAAATCGGCAAACCTCATTTCTCTCATCCATGGAATGGAGCTAATAATAGCTACACGTTAATTCAGTAAAGATTATATGAAATAACCTGTTCGGGCTATACTCAGGCACTACCTCCGGTTCAATGCCCCTCCAGGTATCACCACATGTAATGTTTGCCTCATACCTCAGTATTAGATGTGATCATCATTCTCACAGTACAGATAAAATAAACTTCAGGGTATTGTCTTGCCTAAGGTGTCACAGGTATTAAATAACAAAAGTGGGTTCCAATTCATATCTCTGTGAACCCAGAGCCCAAATTCTTAGCTGCTACAAGCATTACCTGGCAATTTTGTTTTTCTTCCATTACCTCACTTTTTTTTTCATGAACCACTATGTTGAGGGCTGAAATGGGATGATGAGCACATAGAACAAATTATTAGTCTAAGCGCTCCTCTTTAGAAACATGTTCCTTTTTTAAAAGAGACATATTAAGTGGTATACCCCACTCTTTGCCTCTATCCCCCCCAATCTTCATTAGATTTTAATTCCTAAATCACTCCCATATACAATTTGTTTAAGTCATGTAGTACTTAATGCTCTGTATGTGAGGTGGCATTTTTATCTTCTTACTTGGCAGAATGAACTAAACTTTTCCCCGCTACCTTCGCCTCTTCATTCCCATTGCTCCAAACATACTTTTGGATAAAGTAAAATGAAATCTTATCCTTACCCCTCCAGTCTCCACTTCCCCAGACAGTATCTAGAGTCACATCCAGTAGGCCAGAATTGAAGAGGTGCACCCGAGGGACATACCCTCGGGGAGATACCGCCAGAGAGAACCAACGCTCACAGAAGATAATTCATTTCAAGCCCTGGATTTCAAGACTTCATCTATTAACATGTAGCTTGAGCTTGGCTTCCATTTATAAACTATAAAATCTGTATATTTTAGACATATCTATAAAATACTAAAGATTTTAATTATTAAGGGTTGTAGAATGCTCTCCGAGGACAACTGTACACCTTTTACATCATAGATAGTAGTTGTTTATCAGTGTCATCAACAGACCTTGTGACATCACCTGTGAAAACGGTGACATTTATCCTTGAATGGTCTAGTGGCTAGCACGTGAAAGATAGTAAAATATTTACTCACCGACTGACTGAATATGTGAATGATTATCACCAAAGTATAACTCAGCTAACTAAGGGATTACTGTGGTGGTTAATCTTAGGTGTCAGCTTAGTCCACAGAGCACCCAGATATCTGGTTAAATATTATTTCTGAGTGTATCTGTGAGAGTGCTTCTGGATGAGATTACCATTAGAATCAGTAGACTCAGTAAAGCAGATTGCCCTCCCAAATACAGGTGGGCCTTATCCAATCCACTGAAGTCCTGAGTACAATAAAAGGTTGAGTAAGAAAGAACTCTGTCTTCCTGAACACCTTCAAGCCTGGGGCATAGGTTTTCTCCTGCCCCTGGATTCACACTCAAGCTGATATTTATAGCATTGGGCTCACCTGGGTCTCAGACCTTCAGACTGGAACTTCATGCTGACTGTCTCAGCCTTCATAATCACACGAGCCAACTCCTTATAATAAATTGCTCTCTCTCTCAAGTTTACCTTATCCCTACCCCACACCACTCAGCCTTGAATATAGAAAGCCAGATTTTCCAATGCGTTTCTTGCTCTTAGACCAGGAGTTGACATCCTCTTCACTGTACTTGTGGGAAGGTTTGAGGTTTCCCCTGCTCCAAATAGCTAATCCAAGGAAACATCTCCCATTGCGCACTAGGATATTTATACAAAAGAAAATTGGAGGCTGCTGTGTCTGAGCAACTGGAAACACTGTTCCAGGTAACACGTCACAGTTCTGCATCAGTCCTTCTCCTTTCTACAGTTGTAAGGGTTCACTGACTATGCCAAAGCCTTTGACTGTGTGAATTACAATAAACTGTGGAAAATTCTGAGACAGATGGGAATAGCAGACCACCTGACCTGCCTCTTGAGAAATCTGTATGCAGATCAGGAAGCAACAGTTAGAACTGGACATGAAACAACAGACTAGTTCCAAATAGGCAAAGGAGTCCGTCAAGGCTGTATATTGTCACCCTGCTTATTTATCTTATATGCAGAGTACATCATGAGAAACGCTGGACTGGAAGAAACACAAGCTGGAATCAAGATTGCTGGGAGAAATATCAATAACCTCAGATATGCAGATGACACCACCCTTATGGCAGAAAGTGAAGAGGAACTAAAAAGCCTCTTGATGAAAGTGAAAGAGGAGAGTGAAAAACTTGGCTTAGAGCTCAACATTCAGAAAATGAAGATCATAGCATCTGGTCCCCTCACTTCATGGGAAATAGATGGGGAAACAGTGGAAACAGTGGCAGACTTTGTTTTTGGGGGCTCCAAAATCACTGCAGGTGGTAATTGCAGCCATGAAATTAAAAGACGCTTACTCCTTGGAAGGAAAGCTATGACCAACCTAGACAGCACATTCAAAAGCAGAGACATTACTTTGCCGACTAAGGTCCGTCTAGTCAAGGCTATGTTTTTTCCCGTGGTCATGTATGGATGTGAGAGTTGGACTGTGAAGAAGGCTGAGCACCAAAGAATTGATGCTTTTGAACTGTGGTGTTGGAGAACACTCTTGAGAGTCCCTTGGACTGCAAGGAGATCCAACCAGTCCATTCTGAAGGAGATCAGCCCTGGTATTTCCTTGGAAGGAATGATGCTAAAGCTGAAACTCCAGTACCTTGGCCACCTCATGTGAAGAGTTGACTCATTGGAAAAGACTCTGATGCTGGGAGGGATTGGGGGCAGGAGGAGAAGGGAATGACTGAGGATGAGATGGCTGGATGGCATCACGGACTCGATGGACGTGAGTCTGAGTGAACTCCAGGAGATGGTTTTGAACAGGGAGGCCTGGCGTGCTGCGATTCATGGGGTCAGAAAGAGTTGGACATGACTGAGCGACTGAACTGAACTGAACTGAACTGAATATACATGGGCTTCCCTGGTGGCTCAGTGGTAAAGCATCCACCAGTCAATGCAGGACATGCAGGTTCAATCCCTGGGTCAGAAAGATCCCCTGGAGAAGAAAATGGCAATCCACTCCAGTATTCTTGCCTGGGAAATCCCATGGACAGAGGAGCCTGGTGGGCTGCAGTCCATGGGGTTGCAAAGAGTGGGACAGGACTTAGCGACTGAAGAGCAGCAGCACATATTTATAAATGTGTTGAGTGCTTCCTGTGTGGTAACCACTGTGTCAGGTGCTCCCTAAACATTATCCCATTTATTCTTAACAGTAGTCCTGTGAAACTGACACCAAGAGCACCCTCTCCCAACAACACAAGAGAAGACTGTACACATGGGCATCACCAGATGGTCAACACCAAAATCAGATGGATTATATTCTTTGCAGCCAAAGATGGGAAGCTCTATACAGTCATCAAAAACAAGAGGAGCTGACTGTGGCTCCAATCATAAACTCCTTATTGCCAAATTCAGACTTAAATTGAAGAAAATGGGGAAAACCACTAGACCACTCAGGTATGACCTAAATTAAATCACTTATGACTATACAGTGGAAGTGAGAAATAGATTTAAGGGACTAGATCTGATAGACAGTGTCTGATGAACTATGGATGGAGATTCATGACATTGTATAGGAGACAGGGATTAAGGCCACCCCCATAGAAAAGAAATGCAAAAAAGCAAAATGGCTTTTTTGTCTAGCAAACTGGACATGGAACAACAGACTGGTTCCAAATAGGAAAAGGAGGATGTCAAGGCTGTATATTGTCATCCTGCTTATTTAACTTCTATGCAGAGTACATTATGAGAAATGCTGGGCTGGAAGAAGCACAAGCTGGAATCAAGATTGCCGGGAGAAATATCAATAGCCTCGGACATGACTGAGTGACTTCACTTTCATTTTTCACTTTCATGCATTGGAGAAGGAAATGGCAACCCACTCCAGTGTTCTTGCCTGGAGAATCCCAGGAACGAGGGAGCCTGGTGGGCTGCTGTCTTTGGGGTCACACAGAGTCGGACATGACTGAAGTGACTTAGCAGTAGAAGATATGCAGATGACACCACCCTTATGGCAGAAAGTGAAGAAGAACTAAAAAGCTTCTTGATGAAAGTGAAAGAGGAGAGTGAAAAAATTAACTTAAAACTCAACATTCAGAAAACTAAGATCATGGCATCTGGTCCCATCACTTCATGGGAAATAGATGTGGAAACAGTGGAAACAGCCCCCAAACAGTTATTTTGGGGGGCTTCAAAATCACTGTAGATGGTGATTGCAGCCATGAAATTAAAAGACACTTACTCCTTGGAAGAAAAGTTATGACCAACCTAGACAGCATATTCAAAAGCAGAGACATTACTTTGCCAACAAAGGTCCATCTAATCAAGGCTATGGTATTTCCAGTAGTCATGTATGGATGTGAGAGTTGGTCTGTAAAGAGAGCTGAGTGCACATGAATTGATGCTTTTGAACTGTGGTGTTGGAGAAGACTCTTGAGAGTCCCTTGGACTGCAAGGAGATCCAACCAGTCCATCCTAAAGGAGATCAGTCCTGGGTGTTCTTTGGAAGGACTGATGTTGAAGCTGAAACTCCAATACTTTGGACACCTGATGCGAAGAGCTGACTCATTTGAAAAGACCCTGATGCTGGGAAAGATTGGGGGCAGGAGGAGAAGGGGACGACAGAGGATGAGATGGCTGGATGGCATCACTGACTCGATGGATGTAAGTCTGAGTGAACTCTGGCAGTTGGTGATGGACAGGGAGGCCTGGCGTGCTGCAGTTCATGGGGTTGCAAAGAGTCAGACACAACTGAGCGACTGAAATGAACTGAGCTGAAACATTATCTCGTTCATTCTTAACAACAACCCTGTGAAACTGACACTGATATCCCAGATTTACATATGAGAAAGTTTGTAGTCAGAGAAGTGAAGAAGCCAGAACTCGGGTCTGCATGCATGCAAAGCAACCCTTACCACCATATCATGGTGAACAGCTTCATTATCGAATGCAACACCTGAGTGAGGTTAAAATGACTCAATTTGGTAAGGAAAGCCAAGTTAATAGGCTCATAACCTTTGGCCAGTGGTATTAATCCAAATCTGTTTTAACCCTCGGGGTGTGTTGCAGAAGCAACCACATGGATGCTACATTTGAAGTAGGTGCTGTTTCTCTCCACAGAATAGACCACTTGCTGACTCTGCCTTGGGTCACAGAAAACCTGCAAGCCGTGTGCACCAAAGAAAAGTCAGACTCCTTGGGAGAAATTATCTTTTCCAGATTGTACAAACTTTGGAGAGCTGAGCTTAGTCAGGTTAATGCAGTTTAACGCAAAGGCAACGTAGGAGGGGAAAGAAAGCAAAACTAATGACGGTCTGTCTTTGATCTCTGCTAATCAAGGCATTTCATGAGGTACTTTATAATCATGTAGTGCTCAGGTCCTAATGAAAATGGTTTAAGTATGATTTTACTGGAGAGATCTAAGAACAGCCATCTAGGGAAGCAAGCCAGATATTAGGTAACTCAAGACCACTCAGGAAATCAAAACAAAGTTACAGCTCCATTAGCCAAGTGTAATGTTTTTGGAGGGAAGGCAAAGGGCCCCAGGTAGCCAGAAATTTTCCCTGCCTTCATTTTCTCTGGGGAGAATATCAAATATATTGCACATTCTGGGGCATCTTAATCCCTATTCTTAACCCTTATTCAGGCAGGGCTACAAGGCTTTTACCACCTTTGCACACTAACACTTAGCCATTTATCTTATAATAATTTGTCTTTCCACCCTTGGCAGAGTCTGACTTGCCATATGGACACTTCATTGAGTGTACATGTTCTGGAAGGAAGGAAATGTCTCTTGGGATGGGTCTGATGGAAAACAAGGATGTCCAGTGAATTACTCTACATTTCAATAGCACTTCGTATTTGGAGAGGGCTTTATCATACTGTTTTATTAGTGATTGCCTACAACAACGCAATGAGGGAGGTGGCAATGTTTTCACCATGCAAACAAAATTGAGGCAACTGCAGGCTAATTTCTTCCAGCCCACACAAGGATTAGAAATTCCATACCCAAGGTTACTGTTTTCAGAGCTTCACTTGTCTCAGGTTCTCTGAGATAGCGGCTCTGATGATCCAATTCCAAACTAAAGTTGAATAACATAAGGTGGCCTTCTGAATATCCATGCTACATGTAAATTTTGTATGACATGCAATAAATACATCATCACAGAAAGACTGGGCTTCCCAGGTGGTTCAGTGGTAAAGAATCTTCCTGCCAATGCAGGAAATGTAGGTTCTATCCCTGGGTCGAGAAGATCTCCTGGAGAAGGAAATGGTAATTCACTCCAGTGTTCTTGCCTGGGAAATCCCATGGACAAAGAAGTCTGATGGGCTACAGTCTATGGGGTTGCAAAAGAGTAGGACACAACTTAGTGACTAAAAAACAACAACACGTAAAGACCATAAGAGTGGTTTGCCACTTTCTTCTTTAAAAAAAAAAAAAAATTTATTTATTTATTTGGCTATGACACTCAAGAGTCTCTAGTTGTGGTATAGCTGCTTCACAGCACGTGGGATCTTAGTTCTCCAACCAGGGATCGAACCTGGCTCCCCTGCATTGCCCAGTGAATTCTTAACCTCTGGATCACCAGGGAAGTTCTGGTGCTTTCTTCTTTATTTACTCAATCTCACATTTTTCTCATTCTTCCAGTTGATCTTCAGTTATTCTTCTCTTAACGCTCTCTTTTCCATTGCACTGGCAGCTGTAAGCATCCCCAAGGGTCTAGTTCCTTTTTTATGTTACTACTCTTTTCCAGCTTCAAATAACACCATAATATTAATAAATCCAAAATTACTGAATTGCTCTCTCGCTTCCAAATTCTTTCATCCATTTGTTGAATCAACACATATTCCTTCTATCAACCCCATGCTAAGGACACAGGACAAAGTTAATTAAAACTCAGTGCTGTAACAAAGGAAACTATAAGCAAGGTGAAAAGACAGCCTTCAGAATGGGAGAAAATAATAGCAAATGAAGCAACTGACAAAAAACTAATCTCAAAAATATACAAGCAACTTATGCAGCTCAAGTCCAGAAAAATAAATGACCCAATCAAATAATGGGCCAAAGAACTAAATAGACATTTCTCCAAAGAAGACATACAGATGGCTAACAAACACATGAAAAGATGCTCAACATCACTCATCATCAGAGAAATGCAAATCAAAACCACAATGAGGTACCATTTCACACCAGTCAGAATGGCTGTGATCCAAAAGTCTACAAGTAATAAATGCTGGAGAGGGTGTGGAGAAAAGGGAACCCTCCTACACTGTTGGTGGGAATGCAAACTAGTACAGCCACTATGGAGAGCAGTGTGGAGATTCCTTAAAAAATTGCAAATAGAACTGTCTTATGACCCAGCAATCCCACTGCTGGGCATACACACTGAGGAAACCAGAATTGAAAGAGACACATGTACCCCAATGTTCATCGCAGCACTGTTTATAATAGCCAGGACATGGAGACAACCTAGATGTCCATCAGCAGATGAATGGATAAGAAAGCTGTGGTACATATACACAATGGAGTATTACTCAGCCATTAAAAAGAATACATTTGAATCAGTTCTAATGAGGTGGATGAAACTGGAGCCTATTATACAGAGTGAAGTAAATGGGCTTCCCTGATGGCTCAGAGGTTAAAGCATCTGCCTGCAATGCGGGAGACCTGGGTTCGATCCCTGGGTCAGGAAGATCCCCTGGAGAAGGAAATGGCAACCCACTCCAGTATTCTTGCCTGGAGAATCCCATGGATAGAGGAGCTTGGTGGGGAAGCCCCAGAGTGAAGTAAGCCAGAAAGAAAAACATCAATACAGTATACTAACATATATATATGGAATTTAGAAAGATGATAATGATAACCCCCTGTATGCGAGACAGCAAAAGAGACACAGATGTATAGAACGGAATTTTAGACTGTGGAAGAGGGAGAGGGTGGGATGATTAGGGAGAATGGCATTGAAACATGTATACTATCAGGTAAGAAATGAATCGCCAGTCTATGTTCGATACAGGATACAGGATGCTTGGGGCTGGTGCACGGGGATGATTCAGAGAGATGATATGGGGTGGGAGGTGGGAGGGGGATTCAGGATTGGGAACTCATGTACACGCGTGGCTGATTCATGTCAACGTATGGCAAAACCAATACAGTATTGTAAAGCAAAATAAAGTAAAAATAAAAATTAAAAAAAAAAAAAAACTCAGTGCTGCCATTCATATAAGTCACAAGCTATCGGCATATGGCCACATAGAGAGACTCCAATATTCTGTGATTTAATATTGTAATGACCTTGGCATTTGTAGGACAGAGAAGCATCTTGTCCTGCCTAGGGGTGGGGAGTTATGGAAGGAGTCCTACAGGAAATATATTTGTTTCTAATTCTCAGTCCCAATTTATCATACAATTGTTCATATATCCAGTGATTAATAATTGAGTGGTGGGATTTCCCTGGAGGTCTAGTGATTAAGACTTCGCCTTCCATTGCAGGAGGTGCAGGTTGATCCCTGGTCAAGGAACTAAGATTCCTCCTGCCTTGTGGTCAAAAACATAAAAACAGAAGTAATAGTGTAACAAATTCAATAAAGACTATAAAAATTGGTCCACATCAATAAAATAAAATAATTAGTGGTTACTGTGTTAAGTCCAGAGTGTGAATACAAATCATTACATAAGACACTTACCTGTGACCTCAAGGATTTTGTTGTATAGTCAAGAAGAATGGAACTTTTAACAAAACTAGGAGGTTTCCCCATCATATTAATATTTCTCTTTATTTATACAGTTAACCAGTTTTTATCACTCATCTTCAATGTTTGTTTTTACTTTTTATGGTTCCAGTAGAAAATAAAAATTTTGTTTTTTTTATTTTTGAATTAGATGATAACTGCTTTACACTGTTGTGTTGGTTTCTGCTCTATAGCAATGCAAATCAATCACTATATATATATATATATATATATAAATATATATACTATATATATATATATATCCCTCCCTCTTGAGCCTTCCTCTCACCTCCCATCCCAACCCTCTAGGTCGTCAGAGTGACAGGCTGGGCTCCCTGTGAAAACCAGTTTTTAGAAAGATAACTTCCTTAATGGAAAATTCTGTGTCTACCAGTAATTTACCGTGAAGCTAGATGAAAGAAAACTTTAGAGGCTCTTTGAATTTATCTGTTTCCCAAATGAGAATTATTAATAGTATTGTTAAAATGGGAGTGTTGTGATAATTAAATTACAAGGATGCTGTATAAAAAGTATTTTTCAAATGTAGGCTATTTGCCATGCGAATAATGGTTAGATTATTTTTACCTTTAAGTATGATAAAATTATCTTAAGTCTTAATATAATTTGCAAACACTTAAGTAAAAGTACTATTGTGAATAAAATATTATAGTGCATAAAAGTATTATTAAGTCTGTTTCAAATAACATAGATTATAAAATGTTTAATAATCGTAGATCTATTTTCATCATATGCTCCAAATAATATGTACAGTGTCAATAACTGTTGAAAGCCCTTGAGAATCAGAGTTTTAATTTTATGAGAAAGTCTCTAAAGTAATCATCAAGTAATATCTCCCATTGCTGCAATAAGATAGTTGGGACTTAATGTGGTTTAGCATATTTCCGAGGGCTACAGAACTAATTAAACATAGATGTGGAATTAGAGCCCACATCTGCTGATTTCTCAGGCATCACACTTTGTCAAATTGGGTTAATTTCTTACTGCAGGCAAATTACTCAGGTTATATTAGGCCAAGGCAAACAAGATCCCATCTGTGTGATATGTGATGCAGAGGGTTTTATTTCTCTGCTGTTCTGCTTTACTTAGCCCCATGTTATACATGAGATGGAGTGGGGAAACATGTTGGCACCGAGAATATGGGACTCTTCTAAGCATGGAAACTTACTTCCCATTATGAGGTCCTAGAAGCTTGGCTCACTTATTCCTAGGACTGAATTCACTGCCATCTCCTAGTCCCACCCCTCACCCCACCCCAACACACACATACACCAAAGGCCTATTTGAAACAATCCTCTGAATGGTCACCTGAAAGATGGAGAAGTAAAGTCGCTCAGTCGTGTCTGACTCTTTGGGACCCCATGGACCATAGCCTACCAGGCTCCTCCATCCATGGGATTTTCCAGGCAAGAGTGTTGGAGTGGGTTGCCATTTCCTTCTCCAGGGGATGTTCCCTGACCCAGGGATCAAACCTGGAACTTCTGCATTGCAGGCAGATGCTTTACTGTCTGAGCTGTAGGCATTTATCTACTGGCTCCCATTTTACATTGGTCAAGGGTTGCCACCCAGGGAGATGCTTCACTCACCCCTCCAAACGTGGAAGCAGATAGAGGAGCCACACCATAGCGTCAGGCAGAAAGTGAGAAATATGAGGTGCAGCTGTAGGAGATGTGATCAGGCTACACCTAAAGCAAGCTATTGCTGAAGCCATGGCTAGAGCAGAGAGTACCAGGAAGAGGTGAAGACAAACGTAAGAAGTCAGACCTTCCTCTGTATCTATCATAGATTCTTGTATGAATACATTAACAAAGTACTCACTATGATCTCAGTTTCTTTTTATAAATACTAATATAATACTGTGTGTATTATACAAATGCACCAATAATACAAATAGTAACATATTGCATACTATGCATTATACATTCTTTTGTGTTTTGTACAGGTTAAATCATTTAATCCTCCCAATAACTTATGATGTAGGCACTAGAACTGTGTCCATTTTGCAGATTACGAAACTCTGAGGCAGAGAGGTTAATTAAGTTACCTAAGTTCACACATCTACTAAGTGATATATCTGGGAGTTAAACTCGAGTTATCTAGCTCCAAAGACCATGCTCACTAAAATGCACTAAGCAGTACTTGGGAGGTGAACAAAGAGAGCAGTGCTTTGGTTTCTAAGTTGGCTTAAAATGAGTTACTATGCAAGACCTGCAGGACTCTTATTTTAACAAATGTGAGAAGGTTCAGTGTAATCATTCAGAGCATGAATTTGGGGGTCCAACAGGCGTTAATTCACTTTCTCAGCCTCTTTCTAGCTGTCTTGCACAAGCCACTTAAACTTTCTAAACCTCAATTCTTTGTTCTTCTATAATGGATCATGTTTACTTCATGGGGTTGTTTTGAAAAATATTTTTCAAGGGCCTAGAGTACTCAGTAAGTCCTTAAGAAATAAATGGTAGCCTAAAATTGTATATTTTTATAGAATTTTTATTATTTCACATAGCTCTTCTGCTTTTGAAAGGACTCTTTAAAGAAATGGGAAAGTGCTAGCAGTATGCGGCTCAGAAGGAAGCAGGAAAACTATTTACATACATGCTTTTCAGTTGAAATTTTTTTCAATGTTTTTCCTGCCCTTGGCCAACATAAAAAGTCAACAGTCCTAACACTGAACATGACTGAGTTCTTTCAGAAGAAAAATCCAGAGGCTACAGTGTGTATGAAGCCCTAGAGGTAAAAGATCTGGGTTAGAATCTCAGCTTCATGACTATTAAGCTACTAGGTAATCATTTTTTCTTCTTGATATCATTGATCATTAGTTTTTGCATTTTTGAAGTGAGTGTGGTAAGGAAAAGGGACTTCTCTAGTGGCTCAGGTAAAGAATCTGCCTGCAGTGCAGGAGACCTGGGTTCAATCCCTGGGTAGAGAAGATCCCCTGGAGAAGGGAATGGCAACCCACGTCAGTCTTCTTGCCTGGATAATCCCGAGGACAGAGGGGCCTTGCAGGCTACAGTCCATGAGGTCTCAAAAGAGTTGTATACTTCTTAGCAATTAAACAGCAACAACATAATAATAATGCTTACTTAGCAGTGGTGTCCTGACAATCAAAAGATATCATGTAGGTAGGTTGACTGACCCATACTATATACTAAACTAAGCCTGTCTGGTGGGAAAGAAAAAATATGAGACCACAATTCTATACAAAGGAAAAAATTCCTTGCCATGATTTTTTTTTTTTCTTTCACTCTTATTTGTCTCCTTATTCTCTCAGGGATACCCTCTGTGATTATACGAGTTAGTCCAAGGAAATGGCAAGTGGCTGAAGGCACAGGGCTAGTCTATGACAGAATGGCTATCATTGGAGTAAGTGCCTTGTGCTTAGTCATGTCTGACTCTATGTGATCCCTTGGACTGGAGCCTGCGAGGTTCCTCTGTCCATGGAATTTTCCAGGCAAGAATACTGCAGTGGTTTGCCATTTCCTCCTCCAGGGGAGCTTGCCAACCCAGGAACTGAACCCATGTCTCCTGCGTCTCTTGTGCTGCAGGCCGATTCTTTACCCACTGAGCCGTTGGGGGAGCCCCTTGGTAAATAATGACAATGGATGCAAATTGGTTACGTGTGAGCATACTAAGTCACTTCAGTTGTGTCATACTCTTTGTGACCCTATGGACTGTGGCCCACCAGTCTCCCCTGTCCATGGGGATTCTCCAGGCAAGGATACTGGAGTGGGTTGCCATGCCTTCCCTCAGGGCAAATTCATTGGCAGAATACAAGTTTTGAAGAATCGTTTTCAATGCATGAAATTGTTGAATTTTTAGGGATGGAGGGTGTTTCAAAACTGTGTTTTATTGGTGGGTGCTGAGAAGGTGATGATGGTGGTAAGAGATGGGTAGTAATAGCCTCTCTGGATAAGAGCTGTACTTGTTATATTCCCAGGAGATTCAGATGGGACACACTTGACCACACAATTGTTGCTTATATTCCATCTTAAAAAAAAAAAAAAGGTCAAGCATTCTTGTAGTTTTGATGTCTGGAAATGAAGACAGAGTCATATATAAGACCACAGCTGCAAGCCCCTTGCTTGAGTCTTAGTTTGATATTTTGCCAAGGTCAACATTGCTCAGATGCCTGATTGCCCCTCAGGAGGTGATTGGATTCGAAGAACAGCCTCTGGTTCACGTGTGCGTGCATGCCTGCTAAGTCGCTTCGGTCTTTTCTGACTCTTTGCGATGCTATCGACTGTAGCCCGTCAGGCTTCTCCGTCCATGGGATTCTCCAGACAAGAATACTGGAGGGGGTTGCCATTTCCTTCTCCAGGGGATATTCCTGATCCAGGGATAGAACCCGCCTCCTGCATCTCCTGCATTGGCAGGTGGGTTCTTTACCACTAATGCCACCTGGGTTCATAAAAAAGAAAACTGAAGTTGCTCAGTCGTGTTGGACTCTTTGCGACCCCATGCACTGCAGCCCACCAGGCTCCTCTGTTCATGGACTTTTTCAAGCAAGAGTACTGGAGTGGGTTTCCATTTCCTTCTCCAGGGGATCTTCCCAACCCAGGGATCAAATCTGGGTCTCCCGCATTGCAGGCAGACGCTTTACCATTTGAGCCACCAGGGAAGCCCCCTGGGCTCATGGTACATCATTAATGTGATATCATAGGTGAGATATCCTGGCATACCTCATTGTCTAAATCCATTTGATACCTGGTGTAGATTGGTTTTGGGATTTGGAAATAAAGTGGTGATATTAATAGAAATAACGTATATTTTACAAATCAGGACAAAAGATCGCTCCCTAGTATTTTCTGGGAAAGCCCTGGTGGGGGTTCTCATCATTGCTTATAATCTTCCCATGACTCATGTTCTTCCATGGTAGCACCACCTTCCCCTGACCTCTGCCCAACCTACCAATGAAGCTATGACTTTAGGAGAGTATGAGGTACTACCTCATACTTCTGAGAAATGCTGTTAGCTCTATCAAGAATACTATTTCCCAGCTCTTCCAAAATTTTGACATCCTAGAGATTTCAGAATTATGCTCTGTTCCTTTAAGGTTTCTTAGGACTGGAAAAATGTTTTCTGCAGAAAAGGGGTAAATGCCTTTCTCTCCAACCCAGAGAGAAGTATCTCCAGGATATTATGAGGGACCCTAGCAATATGCTCACATGATTCTATGATTTATAATAGTGGCAGGATAGATTTAAACTGCAATTAGTTAAGACTGCTTTCTCTTTTTTCTACCCTTCTGTCATATATATTCTTGTACCTCGTAGTGTTGAAATGGCAAAGATATTTTAAGGATCCAGCTAAGGGAGAGTTGAATTGGGGGACTCCTTAGTTTGGATTTATAATATGTGTATGTAGTTTGTAGCTATGTGTGTCTGTGTGTGTTTGTATGTGTGTGTGTGTCTGTGTCTGTGCTCAGTCACTCAGTCATGTCTGACTCTTTGTGACCCCAAGGACTGTACCTTGCCAGGCTCCTCTGTCCATGGAATTCTCCAGGCAAGAATACTGGAGTGGGTCGCCATTCCCTTTTCCAAGGCATCTTCACAACCCAGGGATCAAACCCAGGTCTCCTTCATTGCAGGCAGATTCTTTTACCACTGAGCCACTAAGGAAGCCCAATTTGTAGTTACTTCTCTTATAATTAATGCATTTTTAACCATCCAGTATAGAAATGGCTTCTAAAATTACTTCTGTCCCACATGCTGCCTGATACAGCATTTGATATAAAGTTGAAGGCTAGATGACTTAATGTGATATTAGTAGGTCCTCTGGCATCCAGGACTAGAATTATATGGCTAGAGGGGAGGAAGAAGCATGTTTGAAATGTTTGAGCCAGGAGCTAGTTATGGAAAATTTTTACCATTTTTTCAATGTGTAAAATTGCAAGTAAAAGATTTAGTTTACATCAAAGTCTAGAAAAAATGGAAGTTCTCTTTTGTCAAAAACATACTTGATGATGTAGCATAGGTAGCTTTAAATGTACTCTATGCTTTTGTCTTGATGTAAAGCACAAACGTGAATTTTATCAAAATTCCTTTCATAAGGGCACAATTCTGAAAAATACAATCAAAAGCTAGTATGTTCGTAAGTGAAGTTACAATGCCCAGATTATCTTTCTATTTATTCTATTTAAAAAATCACAAAAATATTGCTGTATGTATAGGTGGCAATCAAAGAGTATGTAGCCAATGAATATTTTTTAAAAGAAATTATAAAAACTATTGGGTATAAGACAGGCTATAGGGCTATAATTGTACAACACAGGAACATAGCCAATGTCTTGTATTAACTGCAAACATAGTGTAACCTTTAAAAATGCTTGTATATGGAGGGAAAACAAGTAAATTTTTTTTAAAAAAGAGAGGAGTGACAGGTAATTAAAATATTTTTGTGGCTTTTGGGATAGTGTTTATAGTGTTTATCAGCTTTTTAAATGCTATAACTCACTGTGGCTCTTTTTTTCTCATAAAGATTTCTTCTCTTACTTTGTACTGACAATTTGTATTCATTTTCTTCAAAGGGTGCATCCCAACTGTGTAAACTTCCAGCATCACAAAACCTCCACCTGCTTCTCCCCTCTCCACGTTTTTGTCACCCAGGCCTGGTGGCCGTGCTTTAGTTGTGCATCCGTGTTGCACAGGGCTTCCCTGGTGGCTGAATCCACCTGCAGTGCAGGAGACCTGGTTCCTATCCCTGGGTCAGAAAATGCCCTGGAGAAGAAAATGACAACCCACTCCAGTATTCTTGCCTGGGAAATCCCATGGACAGAGGAACCTGGTGGGCTACAGTCCACGGGGTTGCAGAGAGTCAGACATGACTGAGCAACTAACACTTCCACTTTGTGTAACACAATGAGCTTCCTTTAAACAGTTCATTCAGCTTCTGCTCCCTGCCTCCTACACACTACACAGCTTCCAACATGCATGGGATTAGGCCAGGAAACGAGAATCATTCGGACCTCTTCCAGGCCTAATGTGACATCACTGACAATCTCTCATCTAAGTCATTGACAACCTCCTGCCCCCACCACTTTTCAAGCTTTCTAGCCCTAGGTAATCAACTCATGGCTACCTGGGAGACCCTGACTCCTTACAAAGTCATATCTGAATCTCAGGACTGGCTCCTGCAGGACTCCAGCTCCAGAAGATATTCTAACTGAGGTAACTAGGAAGGAAAAGAGTCATGTGGGTGTAAGAATCAAAATTTTTAGAAAATTCCTGGGAACAAGTTTAGGGAAGCTGAGTCACTAGGGAGACAATGGGCAAGGGATATGCTCTTTTTGAAAAATAAATTGTATCATACCACTCTCTGGCTTAAAGCCTGTCTATAACTTTCTTTTACATCTGAAATAAATGGAAAGACCTGGCAATGGTCTTCAAAGTCCTTCATGATCTGCCTCTCTCTCCAAACTTTCCAACCACTTTTTAGGCAGAGTGGCCCACTTTTAGCCCATCAAAGTTGCCTAGATCTTCCCACCCCTGTGCTTTTAATAAACACGTCTGACTCTCTAACATTCTTTTCTATATTGTTTATACAATTTATACCTACTCACTCTTCAGGTTTCCTCTTGAACATCTCTTCTTAAACTTCTCTCCAGAAAAGTCTTTCATGACCACACTACCTAAACTAGTTCAGTTTGGTTCAGTCACTAAGTCATGTCTGACTCTGCAACCTGGTGGACTGTGGCATGCTAGGCTTCCCTGTCCTTCACTATCTTCCCTAGTTTGCTCAAACTCATACCTATTGAGTCAGTGATGCCATCACCTAAATTAGACCCACTCTGTATATTTCATCTCAGCATCAATCGCTTATCACCTCTGATAATTATTTGATTAATCTATACATTTGTATTTATGTCTGAAACTTTCAGCATACTACAGATGTTATATGTCATCTAGAAAATTCTCCAATGATGTTTGCTCATTATCATCAAATGATATTAAACAATATGACCACAGGAATCTAGAAAGAAGATACACATAGCACAATTTTAAACATGTGTAATTCTAGATCACACAGGCTGTTAATAGATAAGCAGGTAAATAGGTAGATATTTACTGAATAAATATATGCATAATAATAAATGCATAATATATGAATGAATCCAGGAACTGAAGATAAGGATCAGAAGCAGAGCCAGATGAATACAAAGACAGGCATGAGTTACCTAGGGCACAAAATTTAAGAAGACGGTCACTATAGGTTTTTGCAATGTTCTTATGCATGTGGAAGAAAACTTATGACCAGCGCTCTTGTTGTGTGGAAGAAAAGTTATGACCAACTTAGACAACAGATTAAAAAGCAAAGACATTACTCTGCCAACAAAGGTCCGTCTAGTCAAAGCTATGGTTTTTCCAGTAGTCATGTATGGATGACTATAAAGAGTTGAACTATAAAGAAAACTGAGCACCAAAGAATTGATGCTTTTGAACTATGGTATTGGAGAAGACTCTTGAGAGTCCCTTGGACTGCAAGGAGATCCATTTAGGATGGATGCCAGTCCATCCCAAAGGAAATCAGTCCCGAATATTCATTACAAGGACTGATGCTAAAGATGAAACTCCTATACTTTGGCCACCTGATGCAAAGAACTGACTCATTTGAAAAGACCCTGATGCTGGGAAAGATTGAGGGCAGGAGGAGAGGGGACGACAGAGGATGAGATGGTTGGATGGCATCATCAACTCAATGGACATGAGTGTGAGTAAACTCTGGGAGTTGGTGATAGACAGGGAGGCCTGGCGTGCTGCAGTCCTGGGGTCACAAAGAGTTTGACACGACTGAGCGACTGAACTGAACTGAACTGTGCATGTGTGTGTGCTAAGCTGCTTTGGTTGTGTCTGACTATTTGTAACCCTATGGGCTGTTGTCCATGGGATTTTCCAGGCCAGAAAACTGGAGTCGGTTGCCATGCCCTCCTCCTGGGGATCTTGCCAACCTAGGGATCGAACCCACATCTCCTGCATCTCCTTACTTTTAGGTGGATTCTTCACTGGTGGGGCTTCCCTGGTGGCTCAGAAGGTGAAGAATCCGCCTGAAATGTGGGAGACCTGGGTTTGATCCCTGGTTTGGGATGATCCCCTGGAGGAGGAAATGGCAACCCATTCCAGTGTTCTGGCCTGGAGAATTGCATGGACAGAGGGAGCCTGGCAGGCTATAGTCCATGGGGTCACAAAAAGTTGGACATGGCTGAGTGACTTTCACTCATTCACACTAGAGCAAATGCAGCAACCTGGACATGAAAGCAAGTCCTGGCAACTCTCACAAATTAGAAGGGACTTGCCAAGTTATTTGAGCTTCCCTGTAGCTTAAACAGTAAGGAACCTGCCTGCGATGCAGGAGACCTGGGTTTGATCTCCGGCTCGGGAAGATCTCCTGGAGAAGGATATGGCAAACCATTCCAGTATTCCTGCTTGGAGAATCATGTGGACAGAGGAGCCTGGCGAGCTGCAGTTTATTTGGTCTCAAAGAGTCGGACATGACTGAGTGACTGACCCTACTACTGCTCTTTACCTCTGAGCCACTGGGGAAACCCAATGTTCTTACAATATGCGCTGATTCTGCACTTGCATGAACTTAAGAGAGAGCGCCTTAAATACTCGACTCTAGCCACATTTCTTTTCTCATCCTACTTTGGGCACTGAAGTAGTGTTTTGGCAGAGACTCCAAACAGAGACAGACACACTACACTGGCCTTTACTGTCTACCATTTGGGGTGGGAAGAAATTACGGTGACTTGAATGTTCTTGATTGGCACGTACAGCTTCATTCTTTAGCCATGTTTTTGCTGGCATGGGTCTTGCTAACTTCTAGGACAATAATTTTCCATCTTCAGTGTGGGTAGAAAACCACACAGCATGCTAATTTCAAAGTGCAGGTTAGCATCCTTCACCCCAGGGAGTCTTATTCAGTGATGCTCAGAACACACTTGGAAACTCACGACTCGAGTTCTTCTTGCTATCAGCTGCTTGAACCAGATAAGTCTTTGTTGTAGCGGGCTGTCCTGTGCACTGTGCAAACTTTAGCAGCTTCTCTGGCCTCCATTCACTAGATGCCGGTATCATCCTCATTCCCAGCCATAATAACCAAAAATGCTTCTGGGCATTGCCAAAGGTTCCCCAGGAGGATGAAATCACCCCTGCTGGGAACCACAACAGTAGAGAGCCTCCACCGACGTATAGAAAGAGTTATGGCCTTCCCAGGTGGTGCAGTAGTGAAGAATCCACCTGCCAATGCAGGAGAGGCGGGTTCTCTCTCTGGATCAGGAATATCCCCTGGAGTAGGAAATGGAAACTCACAAGTATTCCTGCATAGAGCATTCCTGGACACACAAGACTGGTGGGCTGCAGTCCATGGGGTCACAAAGAGTCAGATAGGACTAAGTACGCACGCACCTATGTGTATGAGTTCCTGGGACCCTTGTCACACTGAACAGTTAATACAGTCCCCAGTTTCTGTGCTTGAAGTTGGTGAAGTGATAATTTTGCAATCTGAATTGATGAGGGCAATTGATGAATTGCCGGAGGGCCTAAACTTCGACTCCCACCTAAGAAGCAGAGTTTTGCAGGTGGTTGTCTCCACAGGGTGTTCGGGGTCTTCTGTCATTGTCATCTAAACCTGGAATATGTCTTTGGGATACCTTCTGGCTGGGTGCCTCCATAATAACTTCAAGCTGCTATACACATGAGGCAAATGCATTCAAGTTAGGGAAACAGCCCTCCAAGGAGCTGGAAATAGGTCTCAAGATCTCAGTGGGAGCTCTCTGCCAAAGGAGTCAACATTGAAGCTTCTCTTGGCCTCTGTCATGGCAGAACTTGCAAATATTATTGAAATATATTTTCTGGGGCCCAAAGGAAGGTGAAAAATGAGTTATTTGTCATAAAAATTGTCAATGGATCAACTTGGCCCTTTTTAAATTAAATCTGTTGCATATACACATTCTGTTGGACACTTGTTTTTTAATCTAATATCAGCTCACTTGCCATCATAAATTTGGTCCTTTGTGAAAGAACTTTGGAACTGAAAAAGAAGGGAGTGCATTTTGCAGACCGCAGAGGTCTGCTTCTTGGGGAATGGTGGTCAGCATAAATGGGGAGCTGAGGATTTATTTCTTGCTAATTATTTGCTGAAGAATATGTTTTCGTGTTAAAAGGGACTTCGATGGTGGAAATGGTAGGACTTTCTGTGTGAGCTTGGGAACAGCTCCTCCCTCTCTGAATCTCACTTTCCTCACTTCTAATGTGAAGGAGTCTTACTAGCTAGTAGGTGAGTTCCCTCTCAATAAATGTGTTTACAAATAGCATGGCTGGAAGCTGGGCTTCCTGACCGCTGGCAGTTTGCTGCCTTCTCTTGAAAGATAGTGGTGTCCTCAGTAAATCATCCTCAGAAAAGTTTAGCCCACATTCTAAAGGTTTCACAGATTTATTCTTGTATATCGGTAATTTAAAGGAGGGTTTCTGGGGACTTCCCTGGTGGTAGGTGGTTTAAACTTTGCCTTCCAATGAAGTGGGTGTGGTTTCGATACCTGGTTGGGGAGCTAAGATTCCACATGCCTTGAGGCAAACAAACAAACAAACAACAAAAAAAAACCCCATAAAAACAGAAACAATATAGTAACAAGTTCAATAAAGACTATAAAAGTGAAGTGAAGTGAAGTGAAGTTGCTCAGTCGTGTCCGACTCTTTGCGACCCCATGGGCTGTAGCCTACCAGGTTCCTCTGTCCATGGGATTTTCCAGGCAATAGTCCTGGAGTGGATTGCCATTTCCTTCTCCAGGGGATCTTCCCAACCCAGGGATGGAACCCGGGTCTCCCGCATTGTAGACAGATGCTTTACTGTCTGCAAAATATATATATATATATATATATATTTTTTTTTTTTTTTTAAATAAATAAACAAAGGAGGATTTCTGAGAACAAGAGTGATGGCTCCCTACATGTAACTGATATATTTCCATGAGTCACTCCAGAGATCTTCAGGGAAAACATTTTGATGATACTTTTGGTGCAGGTGGGGCTTCTCTGATGGCTCAGATGGTAAAGAATCTCTCTGCAATGCAGGACACCTGGGTTCTATCCATGGGTCGGGAAGATCCCCTGAAGAAGGGAATAGGTGCCCACTCTAGTATTCTTGCCTAGAGAATTCCATGGACAGAGGAGCCTGGCCAGCTACAATTGCAAAGAGTCAGAGATGAGTGGATGACTAACACTCTAACTTTCTGGGGCAGATGACGACTCCTTTTGTTCAAGACCGCTAAGATTACTTGCCCTCATGGAACCTATGGCCTGGGGATTAAGAAACTAGTGGACAAAGAAATTATAATTTCCATAAATCCTCTGAGCTAGGAAATGCATTTAGAGAGAAGGAGATAATCTACTTTTCTTAAATTATGATTACTTTTTTATTTTTTTTCTTCTCTTTCCTGAAAAATCGGCTAGAGGTAATTTGTGGCATCAAAAAGAAGAAACTGACATAAGTCTCTGAATCAAATATACTTAAATGCCATGCGAGCCATGACTCTTGCTATCCGTATGATCCTGAACCTCATTTTTCTTATTTGCAAAATAGGAACAATATTTTTGCTGGAGATGTTGCAAAAGTTAGATTTAATAGAAATACCTGGCACTTCTATTTTCTCTGAATCACTGGACAAAAGAAAAGCCAATAGGTAATGGATCGCTCACCATTTTAGACAGAAAAGAACTTTCAAGCACAGAGAATATTGGGTTCATGTAATTTGCGAAACCCAGGCAATGTGTCTCTATAATGCCAGATACTTATTAAATTTAGAATTATATGGAGAGCTAATTTTAATGTTTTCATGCAGATGTTTGGCATTGTACAGACATAATCAAAGAACAGTTGGAATATTTGCTTTTTATCATAACATATTCTCAGAGATACATCATTCTGAATCTTCTAAATTTTCTGGGATAAGTGGAATAATGATGACAAAAAACATCTGAATCTATTTTCTGTAGCCAAGTTTTGGATCTAGCACAGTTGTTGAAAAGATATGTGAAATATAAAATTTAATTTTACCCATTTCCAGAACTCCATTTTTGCCTTGATTCATTGAAAATATTAACAATTTATTGAATTTCTGCTATATACCAAAGATAGTGCCAACACTTGGGAAAGCATAGCCCTTGACCTTATAAGTACAACTGCCTAGTGGATAGACACACACTAACTCATCACATAAACAAATGGGAAAGAGCAGCTATGATAACATCTGTAGAGGTGAGAACCATGGTTCTGTGAGTACGCATCGATGCATTGTCAATGGTTTCTCTGTGGAAACAGAATTGCCATCTAGAGGACTATAAAAGTAAACTAAGACAAGTGGGAGGGAAAAGGATTCAAGGCACATGGAACAGAATGTGTGAGGACCCAGTACCATGAGCATTGTTGTTTAAGCACTAATTTGTGTCCAACTTTGCAGCCCCACGTACTGTAGCCTGTATGTTCCTCTGTCCATGGGGTTCTCCAGGTGAGAATACTGGAGTGGGTTGCCACTTCCTCCTCTAGGGGATCTTCCCAACCCAGGGATCAAGCCCACATCTCCTGCTTTGGCAGGCAGATTCCTTACCACCGAGTCACCAGGGAAGCCCATGAGTGAGTACAGAAATTATATAAAACTGAAGGAAGTCTTTGTATATAGGGATGCTCAATTAGAGAAAGATGACAGTGAGTTTCAAAAAGTGATGGTGGCTGGCCAAAGCACATATGATTGTCTTAGTTTCAGCAATAACCAAATCATTCTATTACCCTAAAAGAAAGAGGGAAACACTGATGACAGTTTTAAGGCAAAGGAGATGATTGGTCAAATTTATGCCTGGTTAAGTCACTTTGCCTAGTAGAGGAGAAATAGATTTTGGAGGGAGTCAAGAAGCAAATACAGTGAAACCAGTCAGGATTTTGCTACTGAAGTTACTGTGGAGGATAGTCGTAGCTCAGAAGAGTATTTTGTTTAAGAGTCAGAGAATAAAAATACAAATATGGAAGAGACATATGGAGTATAAAATCCACTAGACTGGTATGGACTGACCATGGGCGTTAAATAAGTGAGCAGGGGATGTCAATGATGATACTTATGATTTATGCAACTTTATCTAAAATGGGTCCTTTGGGAACTTCACTGGTGGCCCAGTGGTAAAGACTCTGCCTTCCAATGCAGGGGACATGGTTCCATCCCTGGTCAGGGGAGTAAGATTCCACATTCTGCAGGGCAATGAAGCCCAAAAACCACAATTAGAAAAGCCTGCGTGCTGCAGGAGTGACGACCCCCCCCGCCCCGCCCCCCATGCCACAACAAAGAGGCAGCACAGCTGGAAATAAGTTAATTAATAAAAAACTTAGAAAATAAAATGGGTCATTTGCTGGCATAGAGACTTGAGATAAGGCTCAAGAGTATCAGAAAACCATGAGTTAAGTCTAGGATATAATTTTAGCAAGCCTTTTGGATACTGTTGAAGAGATATTCATAAGGATACTGAAAAATAGTCCAAGCCAAATTGAAGGTTTTTCCAGGACCCCTACATCAGAGAAAGTGTAGTGCATCTCTTTGTGTCATCTCTCCTGCTTTTTTTTCCCCCTATATTCACACTTTTTGGTACCTGTTCCTTGGGACTGTAGGTCTTTGGGGGCATCTGGACAGGGTGGGAGGGTGGTTTACAATAACAGCCAGGAAAATGCTCCACTTGGCTCCAGAAAGGATACTTCTGATTAAAAATGTTTTTCTTCTTGCCATTCAGAACTCAGAATTAAACACACAGTTCCTTGAATGTGAGAATCAAGTCAAGTAAAAGTGTCACATTGAAAGGAGCAGGTGCAGAAGAGGAAATCTGGAAAAAATAATGCTTTTCATTCCCTATGTAGGAGATGACTTTATCTTGATGTGAGAAGAAAAACCAAGCTCAACAGCATTATTTGAAAATGCCCTTTTTTACCAAAGTTCTAAAACCTAAATGTTTAATTGCTAGATAATCTTACTTCCCACTTGTTCACATTCTGTTTTTATTTGCCATATTTACTTACATCCATTTTAAGAAAAAAAAAAAGTATGTTTGTGTAATATTCTTTTCACTACGACCATCAGATATTTCCTTCCCTGAAAATATGACCTATTACTTTTAACAGGAGAGCAGCTGTTGCATTGGTGTTCAGGCATAGAAAATATTAAAGATTTGAGGCACTTTAAAATGCAGATTCTTAGGCCCACATTCTTGGAGATTCCAATTCATTAAATCTTCAGTAAGGGGACTTCTCTAGTGGCCCAGTGAGAATCCACCTGCCAACGCACAGGACACAGGTGTGATCCCTGGGCAGCTAAGCCGGTGCCCCATACCTACTGAAGCCCACGTGGCCAGAGCCCATGCTCCACAACAAGAGAGTAGCCCTGGTTTCTGCAACTAAAGAAAACCTACACTTGGCAATGAAAATAAAATTTAGCTAAAAATTAAAGAAAAAAAAATCTCAGGAAGCCCAAGTGATCTGCATATTTGAAAGCTTTCTAGAATAGAGAAAGGCACACCAGATTTCAAGAGCTATAGATTGAGAGCAGAAATCCATGTTTTTCTTTTGATAAGAATACAGTTGAAGGGTTTTCATAATGTTTGCTGTTTATGTCATCCAACTTTCACATTCTCCTTTGTTTCTCTTATTTGCAGAATTCCTACATGCCAAAATTGTTGATCTGTCAGAGCAGCGTCAAAAAGGCAGAAGATCTAGGTTATTTTGTGGCTATCAGAGCTGCAGTGTTCTTCTGTGAGACTGAAGCATCTTTATCTGTTACATGGCACTGAAACACGAAAGGAAACGGGAATCAAAACATTTTATTTTAATCTCTAATAATTTTTTCCTCTTTTTATTTTACAAGCATCCACATTGCTTTACTTGAAATAATGCTTCATGTAAACAGTGAGAACATGCTGAAGCAAAGGAGAAATTCTTCTATTATAATGTTTGCATGATCCTTTAAATTGGCTTGCTTGACATCTTTTCCACCCTTCTCTGGGTATTTTTCCCAGGCTCATTGGCTGCAAAACTGAGCTGATGCTCCAGATGTGACTTAAGGTCTGCCAGTTGGGTGCAGTGATTGGCAGTGAAACTGAATTCTAAATAGAAGTATGGAGAAAGGCAACAGGATTTGAGACACCCGTTTCACTTGTGCAATGTGGTAGATAGGGCAACGTTTCAGGGAGATAATTTGAGAGTTGGTCACTTGTTTCTTGACATGGGACATTATTATTCTGAAGGCAGGCATTATTTCCGATTCTCCAGCTCATATCCAGGCTGGAGTTAACCATCTCCTTGGCAGGTCAGTTCTGCCATGTTATCCTAGAATTCAATGCTAGAGTCACAAATTTTCCAGCTGTTTCAGGAATTTGGAAAGAACCTTTAAGTATTTTATTCTCTGTACTTAAAGCAGGAAGTGAAAGTCAAAGTGTTAGTCACTCAGTCAAGTCATGTACTTTGTGACCCCATGGACTGTAGCCCACCAGGCTCCTCTGTCCATGAAATTCTCCAGGCAAGAATACTGGACTCGGTAGCCATGCCCTTCTCCAGGGGATCTTTCCGAAGCAGGGATTGAAGCCAGGTCTCCTAGACTGCAGGCAGATTCTTTACTGTCTGAGCCACCAGGGAAACCAGGAGAGGATAGTAATTAGATACATACCCTATGGGACCAGAGTATTTGGGTTGAAATCCTAGCTCAGCTAATCAGTAGTGGGTTACTTTGGGCAAATCTCTGAACCCCAGGCTTTTCATCTGTAAAGTAAGGAAATCACATACTGCTAAGACTGCTGTGAGGACTTGATCCGACATACACATTACATACTTAAGTGGAGCCTTGTACACAGGGAGTACACAGTAAAAATTTTAGTTGCAACCGTTATTCATTTTTTTCTGTTTAAAATACTGTTTCCTGCCTCTGGCAACTGACTGATACAAAGTGCATTCAAGTTTGTCATCAATTGTGCAACTCTGGATGAGTTATTTCTTTTAGTTACAAGGTTCATGGTATCAAAGATGAACCTGATTTGATGGCACACTAACTAGTATTGAACACTTGCAAATATATTTCTGCAGCATCCCTAATATATGGAAAATATTAAGAAAATAAAATAGTAAATGCAGTACTCTGAAATAATAAGGGGAAAATGTGGTTTTTTTTTCTGATACAATGTATTTGCCCTTTTAAATATCAACTCTCAATTTTCATGAAATTCACACCAAAGTTAAGGTTTATACTTCTGAATCTACAATTAGAAACACAATTCTGAAGAGCCACATCTCTATTTATTGATTTCTTCTTCACACAAGCTTCTTTCATGTAACACTTTGGAAAAAGTGTTCAGAAGAAAAAGAAGGGAACTTGTATGAATTTGTACCCAGAGATTATTCTCAGGGATTAAGAACTAGTATGGAAACAATAGGCAAGCAACTGTAGTGACTTTTGTATTCCTTTTGAGACCTGCCTTGGGCTCAGTCAATTAACAGCAAATAAAAAGGAAAATGAAAAGTTAGCCAACATTAATTATATGGTTACTATAATGGTTACTACTGGCTATAAGCTTACTATTTGCCAAGCCCTTTCCTCTTAACGGGTCCCAAAGAGATGGACATGACTGATCATGCACACACATCCTCTTAACACAAGCAAGAACCCTGTGAGGATTAATAGTACTATTATCTTCATTGTATAGATGATAAAACTGAAACACAGAGAAGTTAAGAGATTTTCATTGCCTCACAGTTATTAGTGACAGAGTCAAGGCTGAACACAAAAAAATATGTGATACTGAAATCCATACACTGAATCACTGTATCATACTGCCTTGTAGGTATCAAAGTAGCCTTGCCAGTCTTTAATCTTTAAATCTAAGATTCTAATATAGACAAACCTATGCTCTTCCCATATAGGACAGACAGAATACAGACAGCTTTGAGGTTCTTCTGATGAGTCAGGGCTCAGCAGCCACAAATCTCTTTTTAAACACCGCAGAAGCCAATTTCCTTGTTTAATTGCGTGTGAGATGTAGCAGTTTATAAACTACGACATATTCAGTCATCCATACACAGGTAAAATACTCAAGGTGAAGAGTAAAATTACATCTGTTATCTCACAAGCCTTGTGTCTTCTTAAATGCTTTGCAGACGAATTGCTCCAGTTGCTCTGGAGGCAGAAAGTGCTAGAGTTTCACAAGACTTCCTCTCTTCATGCTTGCCACACATGAAGACATCCTGACAGCATTGCTAAATGTTGATGCTTACTACCAGGGAAGAGCCTGCAAGTTTTCATAATTTGGCAAGTGTCCGGGTATGACTAACCTTCAAGTTTTAAAAACTAAGACTATATGTTCTCATGAAAATATATACTAATTATTATCAATATTATAAAATAAATATTACCTGAGTATTCAAGGTAAATGTATACCTTGGCAAATAGGACTGATTATTATCATTATCAGTTCAGTTCAGTTCAGTCGCTCAGTCATGTCTGACTCTTTGCAACCCCATGAATCGCAGCACGCCAGGCCTCCCTGTCCATCACCAACTCCCAGAGTTTACCCAAACTCACGTCTGTCGAGTTGGAGATACCATTCAGCCATCTCCTCCTCTGTCTCCTCATTTTTAGTTTCTTTTTCACCCAGTGAAGAGCTTTAATAGGTGCTATGAAAAATATTTTGGGAATTCTCATTTTGTTATTCAATAGTAAATAAAGGCTCTTTTTGAAAATACACACTCACACAGAACCATCCTATGTTATAAATGGGACATATTTCTGAAAACATTATGATATCCAAAATTCAAAATAATGCAAAACAAATCTTGATAAAGAATGGTTATTTTCCCTGAATATTTATCTTAATCACTTGGCCCACCCATTTTAAATTACATAAATGTTCACACTTTTTCAAATTATGCCAGTAAAATGTGAAAGTGTTAGTTCCTTTAGTCATGTCTGACTTTTTGTGACCCCATGACTGTAACCTGCCAGGCTCCGCTATCCATAGGATTTCCTAGGCAAGAATACTGGAGTAGGTTGCTATTTCCTTCTCTATGCTAGTAAAATGAAGCTCTATTAATATCTACATTGCCTTATTTTAAAAAATTAAAATAAAATTCATGTAAAAAATGCAACAAAAAAAAAAACTGCATTCAACTTTTCAACACTTTGTGGATGTACATGAGTCTATGTAAAGAAACCAGGCTGCTTATCAACAAACAGATCTGTCTGCAGTTGGGCCAAATGATTCTGGCCCAATAGGAAATGATATAAAGTATGCTTCAAAAACAACTCAAAAATGCATGTACTTTGACAGAAGTCTGTTAGTGATTCAGACAGAGGAACATATGAGCAATTTAGGCTTTAATCTTGAGGCTGGTTTTGAGTTGGAACTGGTTTGAACAAAGTTTGTTTATTCTAGGTATCTAGAGTCAGAGCTGATACATCTCCTAGTTTCGGATAGCTTTAAATGTCTATTCCCATTTGGACAGATTTGATAAGCCTATTTGCAGATAACTAGTACTCATATATGAGTTGTTGCATGTGCACTGCTTGAACCAAGACATGTTTTGAAAAATAGTCTTCTCTGCAATTGTATCTGTATTTGTATTTTGGGCAGCTGGGGTTTCCCTCCTCCTTGAGTATTCAAGGTAAATGTATACATTGGCAAATGGGACTCTAATGATTAGCCTATCAACCAGGAGATGAATGAGGGGGCACCAAACAATAGGTCAAAAGAAAGTTATACTGATGTGTGTTCCTGGGGAAGGATGGGTCAGGGCACAGTGACAGAACCAAGGTTGCATATTGTTTAGTCCAGGCATGAGAACGAAGAAAGAGAAGAAAATGGTAGCAAACACCTAGTGAGAACAGGAAAACAATATGAAGGTGGTTAGCTGAGAAAATTTTGGAGAAAGATAACATTTTTGTAGAGATAACCAGGAAAAACTATGAAATTCAGAATGTGGATGTTTAGGGTTTTATTAATCTTAATGAGTACCATAAGTAGTTTTCCAAACAATATTAATTGTTCTTACTGTTAATAGTTACTTGTCTTTCGTTGAATTGTGTTTCATTTTGTTTTACTCTCTTCACAACAATCATACTCAACCAATACTCAGAAAACTCAATATAGGGGTATTCTCTAGAGGTCCAGTGGTTAAGACTCCACACTTCCATCGCAGGGAACAGGAGTTCCATCCCTGGTCAGGGAACTACGATCTTGCGTGGCACACAGCATGGCCAAAAAAAATAAATAAATAAATAAGTAAATAAAGGAATAAATGAATAAAAAAGAAAACTCAATATATCTGTGTCTATATCTCAGTTCAGTTCAGTTCAGTCACTCTGTCGTGTCCGACTCTTTGCAACCCCATGAATCGCAGTGCTCGAGGCCTCCCTGTCCATTACCAACTCCCGGAGTTCACTCAGACTCACGTCCATAGTGTCAGTGATGCCATCCAGCCATCTCATCCTCGGTCATTCCCTTCTCCTCCTGCCCCCAATCTCTCCCAGCATCAGAGTCTTTTCCAATGAGTCAACTCTTCTCATGAGGTGGCCAAGGTACTGGAGTTTCAGCTTTAGCATCATTCCTTCCAAAGAAATACCAGGGCTGATCTCCTTCAGAATGGACTGGTTGGATCTCCTTGCAGTCCAAGGGACTCTCAAGAGTCTTCTCCAACACCACAGTTCAAAAGCATCAATTCTTCGGCACTCAGCCTTCTTCACAGTCCAACTCTCACATCCATACATGACCACTGGAAAAACCATAGCCTTGACTAGATGGACCTTAGTTGGCAAAGTAATGTCTCTGCTTTTGAATATGCTATCTAGGTTGGTCATAACTTTTCTTCCAAGGAGTAAGCGTCTTTTAATTTCATGGCTGCAGTCACCATCTGCAGTGATTTTGGAGCCCCAAAAAAGAAAGTCTGACACTGTTTCCACTGTTTCCCTGTAAATTTCCCACGAAGTGATGGGACTAGATGCCATGATCTTCGTTTTCTGAATGTTGAGCTTTAAGCCAGCTTTTTCACTCTCCTCTTTCACTTTCATCAAGAGGCTTTTTAGTTCCTCTTCACTTTCTGCCATAAGGGTGGTGTCATCTGCATATCTGAGGTTCTTGATATTTCTCCCGGCAATCTTGATTTCAGCTTGTGTTTCTTCCAGCCCAGCGTTTCTCATGATGTACTCTGCATAGAAGTTAAATAAGCAGGGTGACAATACACAGCCTTGACAGACTCCTTTTCCTATTTGGAACCAGTCTGTTGTTCCATGTCCAGTTCTAACTGTTGCTTCCTGACCTGCATACAGATTTCTCAAGAGGCAGGTCAGGTGGTCTGGTATTCCCATCTCTTTCAGAATTTTCCACAGTTTATTGTGATCCACACAGTCAAAGGCTTTGGCATAGTCAATAAAGCAGAAATAGATGCTTTTCTGGAACTCTCTTGCTTTTCCATGATCCAGCAGATGTTGGCAATTTGATCTCTGGTTCCTCTGCCTTCTCTAAAACCAGCTTGAACATCAGAGAGTTCACGGTTCACGTATTGCTGAAGCCTGGCTTGGAGAATTTTGAGCATTACTTTGCTAGCATGTGAGATGAGTGCAATTGTGCAGTAGTTGGAGCATTCTTTGGCATTGCCTTTCTTTGGGATTGGAATGAAAAGTGACCTTTTCCAGTCCTGTGGCCACTGCTGAGTTTTCCAAATTTGCTGGCATATTGAGTGCAGCACTTTCACAGCATCATCTTTCAGGATTTGAAACAGCTCAACTGGAATTCCATCACCTCCACTAGCTTTGTTCATAGTGATGCTTTCTAAGGCCCACTTGACTTCACTTTCCAAGGTGTCTGGCTCTAGATTAGTGATCACAACATCATGATTATCTGGGTTGTAAAGATCTTTTTTGTACAGTTCTTCTGTGTATTCTTTCCACCTCTTCTTAATACCTTCTGCTTCTGTTAGGTCCATACCATTTCTGTCCTTTATCGAGCCCATCTTTGCATGAAAGGTTCCCTTGGTATCTCTAATTTTCTTGAAGAGATCTTTCCCATTCTGTTCCAATCACTAAATTAGAATAATTATTTTGGGATTTAATTTTCATATTCAACTGTTATTCAAGTCATGATCAATTTCAGAGGCATGTGACCAATGCATTTGCATAAGAACCCACATTTAGAAGGAAGCCCATCCTTGAGGTTTAATGCTTTGTGGACACCATCTTGAAATTTGTATTAATTTAATCTCTGAATTGGAGTTTTGTGGATCAAGTTTGATGGGACTGTGCAGCATGAGACAGGGGCTCTTAGGCTCAGCACACATGCCCTCCCACTTCCCTGCCTCCCTGAAAACTGTTCTTAACCACCTGCTCCTCTCCTCCACGCAGCAACCACTATGGGCATTCACAACCCCTCCCCAACAGCGGAGTGTGGACTGGATACAGGGAGCGTTGTGGGGAGGCACACATACTCTGCAGGTTGAGTAGTGGGAAGGGACCCTGAGCGTCTGTGAGGGTCCAACTCACCCTTGAATATCTCCGGTGCCCAAAGAAGCCCATGAGTAAATAAAAAATTAAAACCATGATTGACAGAAAGAGAGAGAGAGAACAAGTCCAAATATAAAAAAATAAAATAAAACTTTTGTACTGCTTTTGGAACGTGGGGTTCAACATGCAACTTTGGAACTGGGCGCCACAGATTTCGTCATTGGTTCAAATGAAAGATTCCTCTTACAGTGATTATGTAGGCCAGTGCTATTCAAACATTGTTGAAGAAATAGGACTCACAATTTAAAGAAACCTTATGGGGAGTTCCCCGTGGGTCCGGTGGTTAGGACTCTGTGCTCTTGCTACTGAGGGGCCTGGGTTCAGTCTCTGGTTGGGGAAACTACGGTACTGCAAGTCATGCGGAACAGTCGCACCCAAAAAAAGTGAAAGGAAAAGAAAACGTTCTGCTTTTTCCTGACCTGTGTATGAAGCCACGTTTCCACCAGTTCTGTTGCCTTGCTCCTGCTCCTCCTCTGCAGGTAACCAACAATCCTGTCTCTGAAGAACACAGTCTGAAAATCCCATTAACTTCAGCAAACTCTTCATTTGACAGAAGCAGAAATCTAGGCCCGGAA
Organism: Ovis canadensis; assembly: GCF_042477335.2. Classification (NCBI taxonomy): domain Eukaryota; kingdom Metazoa; phylum Chordata; class Mammalia; order Artiodactyla; family Bovidae; genus Ovis; species Ovis canadensis. Next base: position 41,390,365 of record NC_091253.1, on the reverse strand, counting down.
ATCAAGAAACTTCTCCATGATCCCCAAACACCTCCTTCTCCATGATCCCCGAATACCTCCCCTAAGTTTTTTGAGAGGAGCAAACCTCTTGCAGTTTTTGAAAGGAGCAAACCTGCTTTAATCATGTGTAACGATGCTCAAGATGGCTTCCACCATCAGTGTACTGGTTGTAGCTGACTAAGCTTACCATAGGAATGTACATGCCCAGGACATAAATCTTTTTCATTCACCTAAATTTCCTTTTCTTACATCTTCTGCCCTTTCACTGTGTACTTCCTATGCTAGACATTGAGCGGAGAGCTTTCCATAGAAAAGCTCTCTTACCATACTGTCTCATGGTCTCTCAGAATACATGCTTATTACTTTATACATGAAGACACCAGCCCTTAAAATGCTTAAGCGAAGTTTGTCTGGGTAGAGAGAGCAGAGCTGGCATTTGAACACAAGTCTGGCTGCCTCTGGGCCTCCCAGGTAGGGCTAGTGGTAAAGAACCACTTGCCAGTGCAGGTAGACACGAGAAACTCGGGTTCAGTCCCTGGATTGGGAAGATCCTCTGGAGGAGGGCACAGCAACCCACTCCAGTATTCTTGCCAGGAGAATCCCATGGATAGAGGAGCCTGGCAGGCTACAGTTCATAGGGTCCCACAGAGTCAGACATGACTGAAGAGACTTAGCACCCTCGAAGCTGGCTGCCTCCCATCTCTGTCTGAAAGGAGGCAAAACCAGTACAAGTCACTCCTGTGTTCCCTAGCACTTCCTAGCTCCTTTCATCCAGCAACCCAGGAGGGATTTCGGGTACCAGACAAACCTCCAATTGAGAGGGTAGCATTGACATATATATGCTACCGTGTGTACAATAGCTAGCTAGTGGGAAGCTGCCGTGTAACACCGGGAGCCCAGCCCCGTGCTCTGTGATAATCTAGAGTGGAATGGAGGGTAGGAGTGGGAGGGAGGCTCAAAATGGAGGGGATTTATATATTCTTATGACTGATTCATGTTGTTGTATGACAGAAACCAATATAACACATTAAAGCACTTACCTTCCGATTAATATATATATCAATTGTGCATATATGTATGTATGTATGTATGTGTAATTGATTCACTTTTCTGTACACTTGAAACTATCACAGTCACCTGGGCTTCCCAAGTGGTGCTAGTGGTAAAGAACCCACCTGCCAGCGTAGGCAGATATAAGAGACGAGGGTTTGATCCCTGGGTCAGGGAGATCCTCTGGAGAGTATGGCAACCCACTCCAGTTGTAAATCAACTATACTCTAATAAAAAAATTTAAAGAGAAAAAAAAAAGGACTCATTCACTGCAGGAGGCTGTCGGTGTTCCATGGGATATCCAAGGCTAGGATGGAGATGGCTATCAATGGGATCTCAGATAGAGCTGCCTACAGTGAGTATCTAAGGAGTATGTTGTAGGGGAAAACAAAATCATAATTTTTAATTACTGTGCTAGCTTCTGAGGCTGCTGCCCCAGCTGGAATTTAAGAGTTGCCAGAGCCTGCTGCTGCCCGAAGCTGTTTTCCAGCTGCCACTCTTGGAAAATTGACAAATTTTACCCATGAGTAGCAACTCTGTTGCAGTTTCTTATTTTGATCAATCATAACACTTGAGGAATTTGCTACAGTGAACATCCGGAACCACTGGAATCTGGGTGCTGAGTTTGTTTATAGCACTAAAGAACAGGGGAAGTTTACATTTGTCATCTGTTTTATCAAGATTGCTCTTTTTAATTTCTCAAATGATTGAAATACTTTCTTTCACAGCCTCTAATCTCAATCTTCAAATATCACCTGCTTGAAAACAAAAATCAGTTAAGGTTTGGAAATTTCACTAGCCAAATTCTAAAGTATTTTATGGAGCGATTATGCTTGACTTCTGTGTTTGATTAAGTAAGTACTCATTTTGGGTGGCTTTATTATTTTTGGATAAGTCTCTCAACTTAATCAACACTGGAAATTCCCTTCCCAGACACACAAAGAATGAGGTTCTCATGCTAAAGTTTGAAATGATTATATTGCAACTTAAATACTATTTAAAATATAATACACGCATTGGGAATATTCAATGTGCGTGAAAGGTACTTTCCTGATTCTAAAATTTATTTCAGATTTCCAGGAAACTATATCTGCTTTGTCCTTAAAACCTTCAATAAAGGGCAATATAACACAAAATAATATATCTTTCATTGTACACATTCATGTATTTGTTCTACAATATTTATTAACTATCTGCCATTTTTCAAGCTTTGCAATAAGAGCTGAGGGTTGAGAGATGAACTGGCTACATTCACTCCCACCTAAGATATTGATATCAAACTTTTTAATGTTATGATTGAAACAGGTACTGGGTATAGCAAAGGTAGAAAAGAAAGAGGGGTTGGTACTCTGTGCCATGTGCTTAGTCACGTCTGACTCTTTGTGATCCCTCAGACTGTAGCCTGCCAGGCTCCTCTGTCCTTGGAATTTTCCAGGCAAGAATACTGCAGTGGGTTGCCATTGCCTCCTCCAGGGGATCTTTCTGACCCAGTGATCAAACCCACGTCTTCTGTGTCTCCTTCCTTGCAGATAGATTCTTCACCCACTGAGCCATCGGGGAATCCCCAAATAATTACTCAGTCATGTCTGATTCTTTGTGACCCCATGGACTGTAACCCGCCAGGCTTCTATGTCCCTGGAATTCTCTAGGCAAGAATACTGGAGTGGGTAGACATTCCCTTCTCCAGGGGATCTTCCCCAGCCAGGGATCAAACCCAGGTCTCCTGCATTGCAGGCAGATTCTTTACTCTCTGAGCCACCAGGAAGTCCCCAGTACTTGGAGTTGGGAAAATCTGGGGCAGGGAGAAACAGAGTTCAAGAAAACTTCATAGAATGGAAAAGTACGGAGCAAAGAGAAACAGTAGACAGAATTCAATTAATTTACATGTCATATTTTATTAGCCACTACTTTAATTTACATGATCTTATTTGCTTGTACCTCACCAAGAGTTATATAACAAGGAGTTTATGTCCATTTTACCAGTGAAGTTATTTGGGCAGAAGATTGAGTAGAAAGTGAGAGACAGAAGAGTAACCCAATCTCCAGTGTTTTTTATTTGTTTGTTTGTTTGTATTTTCAGTTCTAGTCCCTGTCTCTTTCTTTTATACAAGAGTGGCCTTGTCAAGTGAAGGGAGTCCACCAGCCTGATACTCCTAAAGATTTTTTTAATGTTTTTGATGTGGACCATTTTTTTAAAGTCTTTATTGAGTTTGTTATAATATTGTTTCTGTTTTATGTTTTTGGTTCTTCGGCTATGAGGTATGTGGCATCTCAGCTACCTGACCAGGGATCGAACCCATACCTTCTGCATTGGAAGGCAAAGTCTTAACCACTGCACCACCAGGGAAGTCCCCCTACTCCAAGTCCTGGGTTGATACTCTTAGTTGTTACCATCTGCAGTACCCAGTGCATGGTCTATCTTAGTAACTCAATGACACCCCAACAAATAGAGTAGCTCATTAAAACCACAACACAGGGGACTTCCCTGGTGGTCCAGTGGTTAAGACTTCACCTTTTAATGCAGAGGGTACAAGTTCAATCCCTGGTCGGGGAGCTAAGATTCCACATGCCTTGCAGCCAAAAAACCAAAACATAAAACAGAAGCAGTAGTGCAACAAATTCAGCAAAGATTTTTAAAATGGTCCACATCAAAAAAAAAAAAAAAATCTTAAAAAAATAAATAAATAAAACTACAATGGAAGCACAACTCTGGTGTCAAAAATAATGAAGCCCTTGGAATCAGGACACCAAATTCACATAACTTGCACAGTCACTAACTAGCAAGATGATCAGAAGTCAATTGCTTGGGCCATAAATAAGTTCTGTACAATCAGTCATAGCCATGTCACCAAATTACCACAGGGGAGTGTTTCTGTTGCAGAAGGAAGAAGAATTAAATTTTAGTTGAATCTAAATTTTGATTCCTCACTGGACTTCTGTCCCAGAGTCGTCCTCTATCACCCCTCTCATCCATGTCAACCACCCCCACTGACCTCAAAACCCATCAGCTATAGAAAAGTTGTAAGCAGTGGAGTGACAAGGTAAAAAGGTGCTTGTAAATTCACCCGTTGTCTTCATATCACATTTCCTTTAGAGCCAATCCCATCTCAAGACATTTTTACAGAAACGTTTGACTGACAGACTCTTACTTGCATGTCTTTTTCCATCCCAGTTCTACCTATTGATGGGAGGAGATTCAAAATCTCACTGCAGAGAAGATTTGAAAGCAGGGAAATGTGAACAACTGAGGCCAGTTTTGTAATCAATCTACCCTCAGAAAAAAAAGGAGGCAGAAATGAAGACTCTCCCTTCAGAGTCACAGTAAAATGATGCCCCAAGTAAAGTCAGCAGTGATTTGTTGTGATTTGTTTTTCCTTAGTGGATCTATTTCTGATCATTCTATCTACACCAAAACTATGGTTCTGAACATGGGGATTCCTCTAACATTCAAGTCTGGCAGGGTCATCAGACATCGAAAGAGCAAGGATCCACTGGGCAGGGCAACTCATAGGCTGCAGTCAGATCTCACCAAGCTGGCAGTTAGAAAACAGGGCCACTGAGTTATAGGAGGGAGTGGGTGGCTTTGTACAAGTCAGGAGGAGCAGGGAGGGAGAACTTAATGACCTCAGTGGCCAAGCAGGCCAAGCTCTCTCCACTGCTATGACTAATGATTTGATAAACGAAAAAATGTACTTTGGCTGACAAATCACTACATCACTATTGTATGTTTTGCTTTAAACCACGAGAGCCAGAGAGGAGGTTCCTTAAGCTGTTTGCAGATGGAAACTAATGATTTATGTTCTCACACATGGACTTGCAAGCAGAGACCGCGTCACTGTTTTTCAAATTGTAAACAGCCCGCTCCAGTGGTCAGCAGGCATTTCCAGAATAGCATGTGTCTGCCTCCAGCCTCTCCCATGTATATTTCTGCTATGTTAAGTGTGACCTTTTATTACGGCTGTCTTCCTAAGATGCTACATCAGATTTGAAAGCAAAAACATGTTATTTCAATGAAGTGATTTAGTGAAAGACTAAAATGTATAAAAGGTATCTTTTATGATGCTAGAAAACTGTGTCATAGACTTTACAATTGTGGGTGTTTAAAATGTTTGCAATCAAGATGCATGTTTTCATAGGGTGAACACCCTGGAGACATACATCTCTAGGTATTTTAACATTTTTCTTTCCCCCACTCATCCTCCAGGAAAAGTAGGTTTCAAGTATCTTACTCATTCTTTAACCATACCACATGAGTCAGTTACATACATCAGTGGATCAGAGTCCAAATTATTTTGCCAGTATCTTGGCCCGGATTAACAATTATGGCTTCTTAATGGCACTTTAAGTCTACTTATATTGCTTGAATGTCAAATGCAATTTCATCATCTGAATCAGTGATATACATATATACATATATAGATTTCCTAACTCCAAATCTTTTTTCACAATATTGATATAATGAATTCATGAATGATTTAATTCCCATCACAAACTTTACACATGGTAACTAAACAGAGATATAAATCTTTTGCTGGAAGTTGTCATGTAGGATGTGAAATGTTTAGACTCACTGGTTTTGTTTTGCTTTCTTTCAACAAGTAGAAGTAGTATTTTGATCAATGACCAAAATTCAGAATATCACTGTAGTCTAAAGGAGAATTTCCTGCTGGGAAATTTGCTCAAAAGAATTTATTACAAGATGTAACTACTACAAGGGATATGGGGACAGATTTGCTTATTCATGCATTTTTAAAAAACATTTTTGTAGCACACTTTGCTAGTTTCCTATGATTGAAGAGCTTAGATTGTAGTAGCCACTTGCTGGATTTTATTGAAAGAATGTTTAAAGAACATACATCAGATTGTGAGGCATTTAAAATAGGGAGAAAATCCAGTTTTGGCAAACACTTGGGAGAAACGACTTCTCTCAAATAGTGCTATAGAAGTACGAATAAATACAATCTCTCTGGAGGGCAATTTGACAATAAGGTATGTGGAGTTATAAAACTGTGCATTCCCCTCCATCTGCTAATTCTACTTCTAATAATTTAACTCCAATCATGACTGGACAAAGCAAAGATATTTAAGCAAAGATGTGTATAAAAGGATGCTATATTCAGCATCTTCCAGTTAAAATTGGAAGCAATCTCCTTTAATTAGAGATTGGTCAAATATTAGTAAATTATGGTAATTCAAAAAAAGGGAAACAATGTCACCATTAAAGTAATGATGGAAACCTGAATGAAATGATGCTTAAATTGGTCTCAAATATTGTTGCTTGAAAAAGTAAGCTGGGACAGGGCGTTTCTAATTCCACTCTGGTAACTATAGACTTGGGGCTTCTCTGATGGCCCAGTGGGTCCTGCAATGCAGGAAACACCAGACACGCTGGTTGGATCATGGGTCAGGAAGATCCCCTGGAGGAGGAATTGGCAACCTACTCCAGTTTCCTTGCCTGAAAAATCCCATGGACAGAGGTGCCTGGTGGGCTACAGTCCAAAGGGTCACAAAGAGTCAGACACAACTGAGCACAGCACAAATAAAATGCTATAGAAGTAACTTTATGTGCATGCCTGTGTGCTCATTTACATATACACAAACATTCATGTGGATTTAAATGCATATGCATATTGAGTCACCAAAAGAAACAATATAAATAGCAGTTATAGACCACCAGTAGGTTGATGACAATAAAGATCATTGCTGCTTTTTATTTTTGAATTTTCTGTTTAAATGTCTCAACTTGGATTAGTGTACAAAAATAAAACATGAACATAGCGTAGACTAGTTCAATTGCATGTATGTCCTTAAATCAGGAACTAAAGCTGCTGCCTGGACATAATTCATTGCCCAGACTAGCCTGGCTGCTAAAGACCTCTTGAGACCATTTAAATAGATTACCTTGAGGAAGTTAGGTAGCTAACACAGTATCAGATGATTTATCTGAAGTTATTCTTATAGAGAATCTCTCAATAACATATTTCCTTTCGAGCTTTCATTTATCCAGAACACTTTAACCACTTTTTTTTCTGTCCTAGTGATCCATTTGCTTGTCTATTGGGAAACAGACATGGATCCTCCCTCAGCATCAATCAGGGCATAGCACTGCTCAATACACACAGTATTTTAGTTCACAGCGACCCACATTCTCTACTTTTCTCTTCTTTTAAAGCCTCTTCCATCCTCACAGTTACCGCCTATGACCGAGAAGGAGGAAGAATATTTAGACTTCCAAAACGCAGCAAGAATTTGGATAGGTTCCCCAGACAGCTTATTCATATTTTTTTTCTTCCTGGTTTCTGGCTGAGACATGTGATGCTGGAACATTATAAATCCACATCTCAGTCTTTTAAAGTTGAGGAAACACCTCAGTAAAGAAGCAAAAGCTCCTGATTGGGATGACTTTTGAAACCTATCCAGCTATGAATAATCTTTGAAAGAAGCAGTTTGGATGTTAAAGGGACTGATATGTGGGTATCTGCTTTTTCATGTTACTGAAAACAGTTTAGAAAAGCAGAAATGTTTCGATGTCAAAGTACTTTTTGTTTATTAAGTTTTCACAGCTATATATAAAAGCTATCTGATTTCTTATCATAGCCCCAAATTGACGATTATGGGAGGAAGTAGCTAGGGGAACCCCAATCATATTAGTGGTCACAACAAACCACTTTAATAACTGTGAAGAATTTTTTTTTTCTCTTAAACAATTGAGATGTAATTTGCTCACTACAAAATCCATCCTATAAAGTGTATAATTTTTTTAAAAAGTGTTTTTCAGTCTATTCTCAAAGTAGTGAAACTATCATCACTACCTAATCAGAACCCTTCATCACCCCATGAAGAAGCATCATCCCCGTTATGAGTCACTCTGCATCCCACCTTCCTCCTGGTTCCAGGGATCACTAATCTACTTTCAGCCTCCATGGACTTAGCTATTTTATTGTGAAGAAATTCTTCACATGTTCACTTTAGAGATGATGAAACTGAGGTCCAGAGGCTAATAAGCTGTCTGGGGTCATCCTATTTGTATGCTGTATAGTCAGAATGTGACCTCGAGTCTTCTTGCTTTTGGTATAAAAGGAGGATATGTAAAATGTTTGTTGAAATCTTGTTGTTGTTATTGTTTAGTCCCTAAGTCATGTCTGACTCTTTTTGAGACCCCATGGACTGTAGCTCACCAGGCTTCTCTGTCCATGCGATTTCCCAGGCAAGAATACTGAACGGGTCACCATTTCCTTCTCCAGGGGATCTTCCCGACCCAGGGATCAAACCCATGTCTCATGCATTGGCAGGTGAAGTTTTTACCACTGAGCCACCCAAGAAGCACTTGCTGAAATTAGAACCATTAGTAACTCTCTTCTTTGACCAAGGTCTGCACTAATTAGCACATGTCTAAAGCAGATGGGACAGCAAAAGATTGCCTTTATTACTGACAAAGATGATGTGGGAGCAAGTGCTAATATTTTTGGGAAAATGGACTCATCAATGCTGAGTCCAGAAATATGGCAGACATCTTCATCCAAGTACAGAACATTCTGGAAGACCACTCTTCCAGAGAGCAAACAGGGGACAAACAATACCCCTTATTCTTTGTAGACAGGCCACTGCCAAGGAAGAGAAAAGGGGTGAGATAAGTTGAGTATGCCTACTTTATTTTTCTTAAACTTACCAGGAAGGAAGTCTCTCCTTTTCTTCCATGGATTAGTAGATAAGAGGGTAGGAGAGAGACCAAGAATGCTACACTAGTGGAACCTTCTCCACATGGAAGGAAACAGAAGTGTGGAAGCATCGTTCCCATGCAATAGTTTGAGATTGTGCGGTCTCATAACTTTAAGAACCAAACAGCGTGTGTTCTTTTTAGCTCTCATAAATTTTATAGATTCCTGGGAAAAGATAAATAAGATGTGACAAACCAGGAGAGCTGGGTCTTCTCCAACATTCCTCCTCCCATCCATGTCATCACTTGCTGTCACCTTCTGCCCCAGATTAGGTATATATAGTTCCGATTTAGAGGAAGAAGGCTTTATCTGAAAAAGGAAGGAGAACTTTAGAAGAGATTTCCAGGTAGGAAAGGCAGTTGAGGAACATCTGACTGATATCCCCTTCAAACTGAAAGAATCCGCAGGGTAGAAGAGGAGCAGATTCTTCTCCGCAGATGGAGTCTGATGAGCGGGAGCCTAGCAGGTGTGTCCCAGGATTCTGGAACATGAACGAGGGTCAGCGGAAGAAGGTAGCCCAGTTGAAGAAGGTCTACTCCAAAATACCTTCAGAACCTACAACCCGCAAGTGCAACAGAGCAGATTCAGAAGTGCTGGCTTGCCAAAGAGATTAGTACAAGCTAGGTCACAGGTCCTAGAAGTCACATGATCAGGAGAAGCAAGGTCTCCCAAAGCTGGTGTGCAGAGCACTGCTGGCTGGTTTCATAATGGAAAAGCCTGAGGAGAATGAGCAAGGTTCAAAAATGAGATAATCTCTCAACACAGCCCAGCCATGCCATGAAGCAAACAAGAGTGGAGACTGAATCCCACGGTCAGTATACCAGTGTGTTGCCAGTCACGAAGTGACGACCCCCTGCTTGCCTGAGAGGCTTCCTTCTTCCATCTTCTGTCCCATTCTTGAGAATTTAACTTTGGGGTCAGACAAAGAAAAGGAACGTCTAAGATAGAGAACTTTGAACGGGACTGAACCTGAGATTAGCAATCCTGAATTTACACAAAAACATCTTGGGTTGAACTAAGAGTTTTTCCCCTCAGAAGGGCTTTGTTAGTTATTCTGTTAAGGGTCAGAAATGGGGGCTCATGAACTAAGTTTTGAAAAAATTCTTTTTGCATACATGGGTTTTGCAATTTAATTGTGAGTCAGTATTGTTGTTGTTTAGTCACTAAATTGTGTCCAACTATTGTCAACCCCATGGGCTGTAGCATGCCAGGCTTCCCTGTCCTTCACTATCTCCCAGCGTTTGTTCAGAATCAGATCCATTGAGTCACTGATGCCATCCAATCATCTCATCCTCTGTAACCCCCTTCTCCTCTTGCCCTCAATCTTTCCCAGCATCAGAGTCTTTTAGAATGAGTCGGCTCTTCGCATGAGGTAGCCAAAGTACTGCATCTTCAGTTTCAGCATTAGTCTTTCCAATGAATATGCAGGGTTGATTTCCTTTAGGATTGGCTGGTTTGATCTCCTGGCTGTCCAAGGGACTCTCAAGAGTATTTTCCAACATCGCAGTTCAAAAGCATCAATTCTTTGGCACTCAGTGTAAGCTTATCCATAATGTCACTGTGCTATTGTGTCATGCTTTTCTTCTAACCACTTTCCATTCTACTAGGTCTTGGGGGCAAATTGAATAGAAACATTTTAATCTAGCAAATGCACTGTAATTAACAGAAGATCAGATTTCTACAGACCTGATTCTAAAGTGTTCCAAAGAAGATCATTCTAAGTGCTTTCACAGGAAGATAATCATTCTCAGTGGTTCTTTGGATTTCAACCAAGACCCTCAAATGAGATAAATCCAAAATTACAGCTCTTGACAGCAGTAGCTGAGAAGTGGATGATTAGAGGATATAATCTCCATGACAACCTTGTTCTCAGAGAGAGTGCTTTTTAGATTACGTCAACGATACAAATTTCCTTGAGAAATGATGTAATGGATTTTAATACTCATTTTCTATTTCTTTGAGTAGATGATGATGTAAAAGGTTGAACCAAAAAATAACAACCAGTCTTACATATGCCAGTCCTCTGCTGCGTTGGTAAATTACAGCTGTGGTTTCCACCAGGTAATTAAAAGGGGTTTATGAATAACGATCCGCGTTTGGGGTTATCTAGATTTTCCACAATACATGATCCATGAGTCTTAGAATCGGAGCACTAAAAGAGACTTAAAAGTTTTATAGTTCTTTCTCCTGACCCCAGTCTACAGATAGTGAATACAAACTTCAGAAAGACACTGCTCTTTGATTTAGTGGACTATATTTGTTTGCAGCAGAACCTAGGTCTGAGGAAAGTGGTTCTTGAGCTTCTTATAAACTCACAAGTAATATATTCCTCCTTTGATTCAATTCCACAGAAAACATAATCTATGAAGATGTGTTGTTCATGCCTACAAAGTTGCTTCAGTTCTATCTACAAAATTGTGTCTGAGTCTTTGCAACCCTATGGACTGTAGTCTTCCAGGCTCCTCTGTCCATGCGATTCTGCAGGCAAGAATATTGGAGTGGGTTACCATGTCCTTCTCCAGGGGATCTTCCCAACCCAGGGATGGAACTCACATCTCTTAGGTCTCCTGCATTGGCAGGCAGGTTCTTTACTGCCACCTGAGAAGCCCATGAAGATATGTTATTAATCTAGAATCAGGCAGGACACCATAGAGTTTCAGAACCTGGCTTCTGAGACTCAACTGCTTGGTTTCAAAACTTGATGCTTTCACTTGTTAGCAGGTGAATGGATAAGTAACTTAACCTCTGTAACCAAGCTTCCTCATTTGTATGATCATGAAAAAAATTAACAGGGTCTACCTCATAGAGCTTTTGTTAGGGTTAAATGATTTAATCCATATAAAGGATTTAGAACACAGGGCTACATAATAAAACTCAATTCTTCATGTGTAAATACATGGGCATGCACTCAAGGAGGAATCATGCAGTGATATGAGCCCAGTGGAAAGTTGTGTATGGGAATCCAACATTTTTGTATTTATGTTTGCAATCTGCTTCTTGTTGTTCAGTGGCTAAGTCATGCCCAACTCTTGGCAACACCATGTTGTTGTACCCCATGTCAGCATGCCAGGCTCCTCTGACCTCCACTATCCCCTGCAGTTTGCTCAGTCTCATGTGCATTGAGTCTGTGATGCCATCCAACCATCTCATCATTTGTCTGATCTGATTGTACATAAATATAATATCACTGGAATTGGGCAGGGATGTAATATTGGTAAGATAAAGTAAGAAGCCCTGAGTGATTCAGCCGCTGGGCTTTGGATATCTCCCCTTGTCCTCTGGGCTAATTTTTCTTCCTTTCCTATGATGTCTAAGAAATTGGATTGGCCAAAATGTTCGTTCAGGTGTTTCCGTAATATCTTATGGAAAAACCCGAGTGAAACTTTTGGCTAACTTAGTACTTAGGAAAAGTTTTAAAGGAAAAGAGAAAATTAAAAGCAGCTGATGGAACTCTTCTGACTCCTTTACTGCATTCTCTGAAATGTAGAAAGAGTGACCTAAATTCAAACACAGAACAACCCGTGAATGTCTTGGAATTCCAGACACACACCCTTTTCCCCCTGATTAGCCCTGCATCCCTACCCTGAGTCTCTCCACCGGGGAATTCCTATTTGCAAATCTCAGTGTATCTTCATTCTGATGAATCCTGGGAACTCAGACACATCACACGCAGCATCTGGGAAAATGGGAAATCCTTCTGTTTGCCTCCCCGGAGTTATCTGGGGATGAGAAACATCTGTTATCATCCTTTCAGTAACAGGGTATTTGATGCGTTCATTTTTTCTGCTCTGCTTTGAATATTCTCAGCTCAGCAAAATATTTTCTGTAAGCAAGTCATTGAAAATAAAGTATGATAAACTAATAAACTTGAGGTGTTATCAATCATAAAGATATTATAAAAGATCTCAGATGTAATCATCCCCCATGATTAAAAAAATTATAGTTAAGATATTCAAAAGATGGTGCTTTTGGCTCTTTGCACAACAGTGCCCAAGAAGCAAGCTATCTGTGTTAGTGGTTTACACACAACTGGAAGAAATAAAAAATGCAGTGAAACAGGTGCAAAGGTGTTAAAGTCACTGAAGCCCTGAAACTGTCTTAAGTCCCATAAAAGAGTAGCATTTGGCAGGTCTCTATATAAATGAGGTTAGGTTTGCCAGAAAAGTAACATAACACTACTGGTAAGGAAAGAAAAGCATATCCTATCAGAATTTCCCTGCATTCCATCCAAAACTTCTACGAAGCCTTAGTAATGGGCTGATTCATCACATATAAATTCCATTCCAAAAAATAAAAAGAAATCATAACTTTCCCACTATTGCTCTGTAGAAAAGCAAAGAGTAATATTGAAAATATGTTTGCCAATTTCTTGCTCCTAAAGAAATGTGTCATTTTGCTTAGCAATTATTTTTCTCTTCACCTCCACCTAAAGTCTTATAATAAAGGGAGTATATGAAGTGATTGAAAACTATAAAATATTTTTGCTTCTAAATTAAATAGCTTTGGTTATGTATATAGATGAATATAGATGATTGTTCGTGTGTGTGTGTGTGTGTGTGTGTGTGTATACTCAGTCCCTCAGTCATGTCCAACCCTTTGGGACCCTATGGACCCCAGGCAAGAATACTGGAGTGGGTTGCCATGTCCTCCTCCAAGGGATCTTCCTGACCCAGGGGGTCACAGGGTTACCAATAATTATTCATCTGAATTTCAAATTTCAAAGTAATCCACCTTACCCATATAACTGCTAAGTGACTTCAGTTCAGTTCAGTTCAGTTCAGTCCCTCAGTCGTGTCCGACTCTTTGCAACCCCATGAGTCACAGCACACCAGGCCTCCCTGTCCATTACCAACTCCCAGAGTTCACTCAGACTCATGTCCATCGAGTCAGTGATGCCATCCAGCCATCTCATCCTCAGTCGTCCCCTTCTCCTCCTGCCCCCAATCCCTCCCAGCATCAGAGTCTTTTCCAATGAGTCAACTCTTCACATGAGGTGGCCAAAGTACTGCAGTTTCAGCTTTCGCATCATTCCTTCCAAAGAAATCCCAGGGCTGATCTCCTTCAGAATGGACTGGTTGGATCTCCTTGCAGTCCAAGGGACTCAGAGTCTTTTCCAACAACACAGTTCAAAAGCATCAACTCTTTGGTGCTCAGCCTTCTTCACAGTCCAACTCTCACATCCATACATGACCACAGGAAAAACCATAGCCTTGACTGGACAGACCTTAGTCGGCAAAGTAATGTCTCTGCTTTTGAATATACTGTCTAGGTTGGTCATAACTTTTCTTCCAAGGAGTAAAGCATCTTTTAATTTCATGGCTGCAGTCAGCAACTGCAGTGATTTTGGAGCTCAAAAAAATAAAGTCTGACACTGTTTCCACTGTTTCCCCATCTATTTGCCATGAAGTGATGGGCCTGGATGCCATGATCTTCATTTTCTGAATGTTGAGCTTTAAGCCACCTTTTTCACTCTCCTCTTTCACTTTCATCAAGAGGCTTTTTAGTTCCTCTTCACTTTCTGCCTTAAGGGTGGTGTGTCATCTGCATATCTGAGGTTATTGATATTTCTCCTGGCAATCTTGATTCCAGCTTGTGTTTCTTCCAGTCCAGTGTTTCTCATGATGTACTCTGCATATAAGTTACACTAAGTTTATGACTAAAAATCAGATTATGACTTTAATCAGAGTTTAAACTACATGGAATTCATGGATCATAAGATCTAAAAAATTTTTTTCCTTCTGTGTGTGTGGAGACAACAGGAGGGAAATAGGTCTCTGGAAGAAGTACTGGAAACCTTTGTTTTTTTAACTATTAAAGATTTGTTTACAGTCCACAGTGTCCTTTTTGGATTTCATGTTAGCTAAATAAAATGACAACTGTCCACTGTTTATAAATGAGAGATTCCTGTGGTCGTGGATCTTCCACTCTGGGTTGTAAACTTAACTCACAGAGACACTTCCCACCTCCAAGTCCCCACTCAACTTTCTTACCCATAAGCCTTTATAATGACTCTACTCCAGTGCAGGAATGGTATAGAAGTATTGCTTAAGAGTGTGAACTGATGTGTGCAGGAAGTTATTTGCTTAGCTGGGGACCAGAAATAAAAGTGTGTTAGCAAAACTTATTAACCATAGATTGGACTGAGCTGGTGCCTAGAGAAAAACAAGCCATAATACAATGTGTCCTGTCATTTTCAGGGTAAAGAGTCCAGAATATAGAAAAGATAAGGGAGAGGTTCTACCTAAGGACCCATGGTGAAAGTTTCTATTTTCCTTTTTATCTTTTGGCTGTAATGGGTCTTTGTTCTGTGTGAGGACTTTCTCTAGTTGTGACGTGTCAGAGCTACTCTTTGTTTTGGTGCCCAGGATTCTCATTTCAGTGGCTTCTCTTGTTGTGAAGCACAGACTCTAGAGTGAGGACTCAGTAGCTGTGGTACATGGGCTTAGTTGCTCTGGCATGTGGGATCTTCCCAGACTAGGAATTGAACTCATGTCTCCTGTACTGACAGACAAATTCTTAACCACTGGACCACCAGGAAGCCCTAAGCGTCTGACTATTGACTGATGTAAAAAAGTTCCCTCAGTTGAGTGGATTAGTGAGGCAACCAACCAGCGAGGAAATTCATAGATCATTTCCAAGACAACTGTTGGCATCCCCCTGACATCTATTCATCTGCCCAAGGAAGTGATCATAAAGTTGAGCAAATATTGTGAGTCCCTCCAGAAAGGAAGGAGAGGGATGGGAGGATTGAGGGAAGGCAGTAGTTCCATCTTTGTTCAGTACAAAGACAAAGAGTCTGGGAGACATTTTGGTCCTGCCTCTGACCTCTTCATTTCTCCACTACTGTTCCTTAGATAAATGAAATTGGGAAGAGGAGTGAAAATAAACACATTACAGTATACATCAGGCATATCTACCTTTGTTCTCTGTGTTGGCTGGGGTCAAAATTGACTGCTATATGCAAAGATTTTTTGTATGCATCATATTACACAAACAATTCAGGTTTTGACATTCTAACCCCAAATACAGTTTTATTGCCATCAGTCAAGCATTGTGGAGATGGATGTCTGCTAAACAGTTTCTAGGAGGGACTAGAATCTTCTGAAATATTAGTAAATTCATCATTAAAAATATTCTGTGGTCTAATTAGTTTGGAAATCACAGGTTAAACAAGTTAATTAGATTTATTTTCTGTAGTAATTCTCAGCCTTTAACGTATTATCTAGTTATTCTATCTCTAGATAGTATTATCAGACAGAGAAAGAGATAGGGGAGAAAAATTATATGTAAATTGCTTTAAGGAGGCAATCAACCTTATCTGCTACAACATAATTACATGCATTATGGCCTTCTCTGTGGCCAGGGAAAAGGGATAAATGATACTGCATTTAAGCATTAGTTACTTATGTTTTAAAGTATTTTTTTAAGATTTTTTTATGTGGACCATTGTTTATGTCTTTATTGAATTAGTTACAAAATTACAATAAAAAACCAATAAGTTTGGGTTTTTGGCCATGAGGCATGTAGGACCTTAGCTTCCCAATCAGGGGTTGAACTGGCACGCCCTGCCTTGGAAGGTGAAATCTTAATCACTGGATGACCAGGGAAGTCCCTAAACAATCAGTTATCTTTTAAACAATGACCACTAGTCCCACAGGTACATAGTTTGGGTAATGGGGATACAGAGCATATCTCTTGTGTAAAATCCTGTGGATCATTGTTGTGCAAGTTTGTGCAAATTATTTAATTTCCCAGAGCCTAGATTTTCTCATTTACAAAAGTGAGCTAATACATAGCTCCTGAAAGTGAAATTTAGTTGCTCAGTCATGTCTGACTCTTTGCAAACCCATTGACTGTAGCCCACCAGGCTCCTCTGTCCATGGACTTCTCCAGTGAAGAATGCTGGAGTAGGTTCCCATTTGCTCCTTCAGAAGATCTTCCCAACCTAAGGACTGAACCCAGGTCTCCTGCACTGCAGACAGCTTCTTTACCATCTGAGCCACCCAGGAAATCTGCCCAGAACAGATGGTTTCCCAAGAAAACAGTTAGTATACAACAACTATTGCTCTTAAAACATCTTCTGTCATTTATTCCATTTACCCACTCAACTAGGCAAGCCAACACTTTTCTTTTGTGGTGTCTACTATGAATCAGGCACTAAGGATATAAACAGGATTTCATTCCCTGACTGAACTTACTGTTCAGCAGTGAAAACAGACAATTTAAATAAGCAATAATGGTTACATGTGACAATATATTTGATAGAGAATATTCAGGGAGCTAATTGTCAACCTTGGGATCTAAGGAAGGTGGTAGAGACCTAGTACAACTACTCTTCCTCTGATCCACAGTGAAGGAACCAGCATAAAAATCACACCCACAGAGAAATAAGAAGTGAGAGATTGGAGAGCAGAAAAGAATGAAAAGGAGCTGTGCCTTCAAACTGGATTTCTTGCTTGGCCTCTATAGGAACTCAAAAAGGTGGTAAAGCCACATTTCCCAGAGACAAAGAGCAAGTTCCCAGTGGAGCCAAGTCTATTGCCCAGGGTTTCTAAATTCTAGCTCAGACTCTTCACCATTGTTCAATGTTAAGTGGCCACAGCGGGGATAAACAGAGGAGTTTCTTTAAATCTCCAACTAAGGATAAACCTATCACTAGTTTCTTCATAAATAATGCTTCCTCAGAATTCTGTCCTTTACATTCTCATTTCTCATGCAACTGCAAAATTTCATTTTCTTTTTACCTATGTCATACCATATTTGATTATAATTCCACCAGGCCAAGAACTATGTTATATTCCTCTATATATTTTCAGTACCTGGCTTGTGTTGATTGATAGAATTGATGAATTGACATATTAGCTGAGATTAGCTTGTGTTAATTTATATAAACAATTAGTAAAACCCTTTTAGCATTGAATTGGATACTCTTTTGTTAAAAGTAGGAAGTTCTCATTAAACTTGTTTGACTTCAATTTACTGTCTCTGTCTGTTCATATAAATGACTAGAGCAGAGAAATTATAGTAGAAGAGGAAATTTCCCCTCCGTGATTGAAATACTTGGAATCTAAAGAATTTATAATCTTCTTCTCATAGTGCCTTCTGGGGAAAAATATTTTAAGGACCAGGAGAAATTATTCCTGATTCTCCCATTTTTTGCCCAATTGGTAGTTATCTTTTAATGTAATAAAAATGATCGAGCTAAAAATATTCTAGAAAGCTTATCAACAAATCAAATAGAATCCAGCTCAAGTCACCTGAAGTCATCGATTTCAAATATCTTTTTGGAAATAATTAATTTTTTTAAAAACAGAGGTTAGATTAAAAGTAATATTTTTAAAAAATATATTTATTTTAAATACCAAGTTGCCCTTGAGCTTAATGTTTAGGTTAATTAAAGATTTGGAAGTCTATAGTAATAACTCTATTGATGATGGATGGAGAATAGAGGCTGGCATGCATCAACAGGTTTTATAATCCTATAGTTGAGGACTTGAGGTCACCTTAGTGAGGACCTGGTGATTCCATTCATGGAAGCTGTGAATGTTTAGCAAAGGAAGAACAAGCTAATTTTATAATTAGAATTGCTTTGTGTCCTGAGTTGCTCAGTGGTATCCAACTCTTGGCAGCCCGCCAGACTCCTCTTTGCATAGGATTCTTCAGGCAAGATACTGGAGCAGGTTGCCATTTCCTACTCCAGGGGATCTTCCCAACTCAGGGTTCAAGCCCTACTCTCTTTCACTGGCAGGCAGATTCTTTATCACTAGTACCACCTGGAAGCACGGTCTTATAATAGTATAACTGTGTCTCAGTTTTGAGGACTTGAAGTCACCTTAGTTAGTATCTAGTGATTTCATTCATGGAAGTTGTCTGATCAATTAGCAAAGATGAACTAGCTAATTTTGTCATTGCAATTGTTTTAACACTGCACTAAATGATAAACATCAAACCTCTTAAACTGGAGTCAGAAAATGAATTTCTTGCTTATTATCTGGAAGCAGCCACTGTGACTTCATTGAAGTCCTCCTTGCTTTGCTTGGTAGTCAAAATTTGGTTAAATAAATGTTCTCACTAAAGGGCTAGTGTACTTAATGCAAGACAGGGGGAAAATGGGCCTTAAGATATTTGTTCATAGCTTTTCTGGAATATTTTGACACAACTTAAACTGAAGTTGGGCATTGTCACCAAGGGTGGAAATGGAAACATCTCCTTTACTTGTCTTCAGAGGATGTTTATATGATTCCATTTGTCTGCCTCTAATTCCTTAGAGATGGAATTATACTATTGGGTTTCCTGAAGGGTGTTTCACATATTTACATGGTTTGTTTAATTTCGCATTGCCCTTTGTGGATAGAAGTATTTGTCTTGCCAAGCAGAGAGCCCACACAAAAGTCACACACACAAGTTTAAAGAAATGACTTTTA
Source organism: Ovis canadensis (assembly GCF_042477335.2). NCBI lineage: Eukaryota > Metazoa > Chordata > Mammalia > Artiodactyla > Bovidae > Ovis > Ovis canadensis. The sequence continues at coordinate 41,371,173 of NC_091253.1, read as the reverse complement.
GACCATTTGCTTGAATAAAAGACATCACTTCTCATTCAAAGAAAATATAGATGTCAAAACCATTTTTTTGGCTATCACTAATTATTAGGAAGTCCCCTGTAAATTACCTCAGTATAAACGAAAAACACATGAACCAAATGCCCTTTAATTACAAGGCTTTATTTATTGATTTACTTTTAAAATCAAGGGTGAAACATTAAGGCAAATGCACTGTGGAGCTCGTGAAAACAAAAGGTTTGATAATTTGAGATGAAACCCGTGCCCCAGCCCCTGCCTCTGCGGAATAGCCAACGTATATTCACACCACTACAGAATAATAAAACAAGGAATTGTTGGGCAATTCTGGCTCTGGGTCCTTCTTATTTTGTATGGTTTTTCTATAGGTCTCAGACTGAGATACACACAAAAAAGACAAATATCAGAGAGCTTCCAGTAGTCTGCCAGATCCTTCACATTCTGGCCCCCACTTACTGGGCCGAGGGCTTTCCAAGTGGCTCAGCAGGTAAAGAATCCACCTGCAATGCAGGAGATAAGGGAGATGCAGGTTCGAATCCTGGGTCGGGATGATCCCTGGAGGGAGAAAATGGCAACCCACTCCGTATTCTTGCCTGGAAAACCCCATGGACAGAGGAGTCAAGGGTCATGAAGAGTCAAATAAGACTGAGGGATGAAGCATGCATGCGCTGGACCCATCCAAAGCTGTAACTCTCTCCCTTCACTGCTAACACATGGGCATCCTTGCCATTCATCCTCTGTGCACGTACCCACGCTTTTGCCTCCCTTTCCCCTTTTGCTCAGAACCCTCTTCTTTTTAAAAAATTTTATTGGAATGTAGTTGCTTTACAATGTTATATTAGTGTCAGATATACAACAAAGTGAATCAGTTATACATATACCTATATCCACTCTTTTTTAGATCTTTTCCCCAAGTAGGCCATTACAGTTATCTTTTAATTTTATTTATTTATTTGCAACTCAGAGAAACTTGCAGATCTTCGTTCTGGCCCAGTCAGAGATTGAACCTGGGCCCTTGGCAGTGAGAGCATGGAGTCTAACCACTGGACCACCAGGGAACTCCCAGTTACCTATTTTATATATAGTAGTATGTTTATATATAGTAGTATGTTCATGTCAATCTCCAAATCCCAATTTACCTCTCTCCCCATCCCTAGAAAGTTCTTCTTTGTGGGACTTATCTAACTATCTGCATAAAATAGAAAATCTCCCTCATTTCTTTGGGACTCCCAAGACTCCTCAGTCCATTTTGTTACTCTCTGGTAACTCTTGCTACATAACAGATCACCCTCAACCTTAGTGACTTGTAGCAACAAAGATGTGTCATTTCTTAGGATTTTGAGGGTTTGCCTGCACTCATTCAAGCAGCTACGCTCATCTGGAGGTGTCCACTGAAGGCAGACTCACTCACATATCTGGCATTTGATACTTGTCAGGTGGCACCCCACTCCAGTACTCTTGCCTGGAAAATCCCATGGACAGAGGAGCCTGGTAGGCTGCAGTCCATGGGGTTGCAAAGAGTTGGACACGACTGAGCTACTTCCCTTTCACTTTTCACTTTTATGCATTGGAAAAGGAAATGGCGACCCACTCCAGCATTCTTGCCTGGAGAATCCCAAGGACGGCAGAGCCTGGTGGGCTGCCGTCTATGGGGTCGCACAGAGTCAGACACGACTGAAGTGACTTAGCAGTAGCAGCAGGTGAGTATATTGGTTCTCCTCCATGTGCCCCCACCGCCGCCATCCTCCTGGAGGCTTACAGCAAAGTAAGTAGTGAGGTTCCTTGAGACCACGGCTCCCAAACTCTGACAGCATTCCAGCTGTATGATATTAACAAGTCATGAGGGGTGAGAAAGTAACCCCAACTCTTGAAGTGAGAAGCATGGATGAATTGTGCCCATATGTAGTCTACTACAATTTATTTTCTAGTTTACTTATGCATTTACTCGTTTGCTTTCTTGCCCTTCCCATTCAAGTGTAAGTCCCCTGAGTACAGAGACCTAGTTGTATTTCTTACTATATATCCCCAGTTCATAGAACAATATCTAGGACATTGTGAGTGTTCATTCAATATTTTTTTAATGAATGATCACTGAGTAGATGATCTCATTTGATTTTAACAATGATCTTGCAAAATAAGGAAGGTTTTGGGAGGAATAAATTCCTTGAGGCAGGTTCTGTTTATTTGAAGCAGTGCCTTTAGCTCATCACAGAAGACTTGGGGCCACAGTAATCCACAAATATTAGTGCTGGAAAATACATGTTGACTCACTATTGCTATTGTGGTTTTATAGAAGAGAAAACAGAATCTTGAAATGCTTTCTGACCCTAAAACTTGTAATTATTGTTAAAGCTGGATTTAAAGTATTGGTCTTCTTGACATTTAAGTTCTTTTTGACACAATGTCACCAGATTACATGGTGTGCATACAATGAATCATGCATATGGCTATGAACCAGAAACACAAGGAAAAAAAATTTAACCATGAACTCAAGACACTTAATGTGTACTGAAAAAAGCACTAGAGCTCTCTTCAAGAAAATTAGAGATACCAAAGGAACATTTCATGCAAAGATGGGCTCAATAAAGGACAGAAATGGTATGGACCTAACAGAAGCAAAAGATATTAAGAAGAGGTGGCAAGAATACACAGAAGAACTATATAAAAAAGAGCTTCATGACCCAGATAATCACGATGGTGTGATCACTCACCTAAAGCCAGACATTCCTGGAATGTGAAGTCAAGTGGGCCTTAGAAAGCATCACTACAAACAAAGCTAGTGGAGGTGATGGACTTCCAGTTGAGCTATTTCAAATCCTGAAAGATGATGCTGTGAAAGTGCTGCAGTCAATATGCCAGCAAAATTGGGAAACTCAGCAGTGGCCATGGGACTGGAAAAGGTCAGTTTTCATTCTAATCCCTAAGAAACGCAATGTCAAAGAATGTTCAAACTACCGCACAATTTCACTCATCTCACACGCTGGTAAAGTAATGCTCAAAATTCTCCAAGCCAGGCTTCAATAGAACATGAACCATGAATTCCCTGATGTTCAAGCTGGTTTTAGAAAAGGCAGAGGAACCAGAGATCAATTTGCCAACATCCACTGGATCATGGAAAAAGCAAGAGAGTTCCAGAAAAACATCTATTTCTGCTTGATTAACTATGCCAAAGCCTTTGACTGTGTGGATCACAACAAACTGGAAAATTCCAAAAGAGATGGAAATACCAGACCACCTGACACGCCTCTTCAGAAATCTGTATGCAGGTCAGGAAGCAACAGTTAGAACTGGATACGGAACAACAGACAGGTTCCAAATTGGGAAAGGAGTATGTCAAGGTTGTATATTGTCACCCTGCTTATTTAGCTTATATGCAGAGTACATCATGAGAAATGCTGGACTGGAGGAAGCACAAGCTGGAATCAAGATAGCTGGGATAAATATCAATAACCTCAGATATGCAGATGACACCACCCTTATGGCAGAAAGTGAAGAAGAGCTAAAGATCCCCTTGATGAAAGTAAAAGAGGACAAGTGGAAAAGTTGGCTTAAAGCTCAACATTCAGAAAATGAAGATCATGGCATCTGGTCCCATCACTTCATGGGAAATAGATGGGGAAACAGTGGAAACAGTGTCAGACTTAATTTGGGGGAAGAGGGCTCCAAAATCACTGCAGATGGTGATGGTAGCCATAAAATTAAAAGACACTTGCACCTTGGAAGGAATGTTATGACCAACCTAGACAGCATATTAAAAAGCGGAGATATTACTTTGCCAACAAAGGTCCATCTAGTCAAAGCTATGGTTTTTCCAGTAGTCATGTATAGATATGAGAGTTGGACTATAAAGAAAGCTAAGCTCTGAAGAATTGATGCTTTTGAACTATAGTGTTGGAGAAGACTCTTGAGAGTCCCTTGGACTGCAAGGAGATCCAACTAGTCCATCCTAAAGGAGATCAGTCCTGAATATTCACTGGAAGGACTGATGCTGAAGCTGAAACTCCAATACTTTGGCCACCTGATACGAAGAGTTGACTCATTTGAAAAGCCCCTGATGCTGGGAAAGATTGAAGGCGGGAGGAGAAGGGGACGACAGAGGAAGAGATGGTTGGATGGCATCACTGACTCAATGGACATGAGTTTGAGTAAACTCTGGGTGTTGGTGATGGACAGGGAGGCCTGGCATGCTGCAGTCCATGGGGTCGCAAAGAGTCACACATGACTGAGTGACTGAACTGAACTGATAGAATTAAATATTGACTGAATAAATACACAAACTGTGTGGAAATGGAGCTAGGATGTGTTCTCCAAAGGACAGTGCTATGGGAGGATTCAATAACAGTGTTTTAATTATAGAAAGAGCAGTGACCCAAACAAATACTCTTATTTGCCTTGTGAAGTTTGTAGTGAATGGGGCTTCCATGGTGGCTGAGATGGTTAATAATCTGCCTATAATGCAGGAGACCTGGGTTCTCTCTCCAGCTCAAGAAGATCCCCTGGAGAAGGGTAGGGTCACCCACTCCAGTATTCTTGCCTGGAGAATTCCATGGACAGAAGAGCTTGGTGGGCTACAATCCATGGGGTCACAAAGAGTTGATAATACACTGATGGTATATTAGTGAGACAATATTGTAATCATGTAAACAGTTTGCTTTGATTCACAAGACCAGGTCATATTAAATATTGGTACAACCAGTGGTAAGGCACTTAACCCTTATGCTACCTAAGTATATGCATTGGTGCCTAACTTGTGAAGAATATAAGGTACTAGTATTGAGAATGCCCACTTTCTTGCCACACTGCTAGATTCTTTTAATTGCCCAATTTTAGATCTGCCTGGACTGACCTTGGAGAATTGGAGACTTGATCTCTTCAATACAAAAGCAGCACAATTTCTAGAAGGGAGCAATCAATTCTGCAGAAGAATGACCCTGGTTCTAGTTCTGACTCTGCTCCTGGTAAGTGGTTGCCTTTGTACAAGTCAGTGCCCCTTTCAGTTCAGTTCAGTTGCTCAGTCGTGTCCAACTCTTTGCGACCCCATGAATCGCAGCACGCCAGGCCTCCCTGTCCATCCCCAACTCCCAGAGTTCACTCAAACTCACATCCATCGAGTCGGTGATGCCATCCAACCATCTCATCCTCTGTCGTCCTCTTCTCCTCCAGCCCCCAATCCCTCCCAGCATCAGAGTCTTTTCCAGTGAGTCAACTCTTCGCATGAAGTGGCCAAAGTCCTGGAGTTTCAGCTTTAGCATCATTCCTTCCAAAGAAATCCCAGGGCTGATCTCCTTTAGAATGGACTGGTTGGATCTCCTTGCAGTCCAAGGGACTCTCAAAAGTCTTCTCCAACCCCACAGTTCAAAAGCATCAATTCTAGGACCTCAGTTTTCTCTTCTCTCAATGAAGGAATTTACCTGGATTTGTTCTAAGGGCTTATTCTCAATGCAAGGTCTGCTTCTCATCACCACTGTTTCTTACAGCTCACACTTGCCTCCCTCTCCACACACACTTTATAATCCTATTTGAGAATCTACTTCTCCTATTGTTCTATCAGCATCTGGTCTATCACAAGCTGGGGAGGAGAGAATGGAAAAGAGGAAGAAGAAGCCCCAGGCACAAAAGGTGATGTCATCTCTACCCCATGCTGAGCTAGTGCCTGCTTTCCAGTTGCATACACTCCCTGTGGCTTCTCACAAGTGTTCTTGGGAGTGAGGAGGTAGAGGTCTCCAAGTTCATCTTGCAATCCTGCTAATAGCCTTTACAGCATTCATTCCTCAGATCAGGCCATGTCTCTGGGTTCCATTCATAAATAAAACTCAAGGTAACCCTCTACAGTCTCAGCTTTAGGGGAAATTTGTTCCAGGAAGGAAAGTGCTATTAACTACAGAGTGCTAGGGTAAGCAGAGTGCTTTGCAAATAATGCCTAATAAACAGACAAAGCCAGGTGTGAAGCATGATTTATATCCTCCCATGGTACAGAGCCTTTTAATGCCTTGGCTGCTGATGGTCATCTTGGAACTGTGCCATTCTCCTCTAGAACATTGTTACAGTCTAACACTCCAGGTGGGGAGCAGCAACTCCTTGCTTTTTTTTATCCATCTTTAGAAAGAAAACTTTAGACCAAAATTAATAAAAGCACAAGAGCATGGAGGGAAGAAATATGTGATCAATGGTGAAAGAAAACTTTTCGTGATTAAAAGTCAGCTGGCCTGAGACCTCCACTGGACTGACAAATCTCCTTCTTTTAGCTGCAGTGAAAAATAAAGGTCCTCCCTACTTCTAACAGACTTTTTTGGTAGGGTTTTTGCTGGTCCATTCTGTTTGAGACTGGAAAAGACTGGCCTTATGGTTAAGTCATAGTAAAAGGCATTATTTCATTCTCTGCCTCTCCTTCCTGTCTTACACACAGGAAAAACCCTAGAAGGGGAGAAAATGAGGATGTATAGGAAAAAATCAAGAAAGACAAGGTAGGAGAAAGGGGTTGAGAAAGAGTAAAAATAAAGAGAAAAAAATTGAAATGTGGCGTGGTTGAATGACTGATAGCTGAGCAGTCAGACATGAAGTGAAGTGAAGTGAAGTTGCTCAGTCGTGTCCGACTCTTTGCAACCCCGTGGACTGTAGCCTACCAGATTCCTCCATCCATAGGATTTTCCAGGCAAGAGTACTGGAGTGGGTTGCCATTTCCTTCTCCAGGGGATCTTAGTCAGACATGGGTTAGTCCTAATTCTAGTTTTGTGTGAACCTCAACGTTTACTTCTTTTTATTTATTTTTTAATAAGAAATGAATCTATGGAAATATACAAATAAATGAGGTTTCATGAGTTGTCCCCATCCTTTTCTTAAATTAATTTTTATTGTTGTATAGTTGCTTTACAGTGTTATGTTAATTTCTACTGTACAGCAAAGTGAATCAGCTCTATGTATACATATATCCCCTCTTTTTTGAATTTCCTTCCCGTACAGGTTACCACAAAGCACTGAGTAGAGTTCCCTGAGCTGTAGAGTATGTTCTCATCTCATTAGTTATCTATTTTATATATAGTATCAATACAGTATATATGTCAGTCCAACCTCCCAATTCATTCTATCTCCTTCTTCCCCTCTTGGTATCCATACGTTGGTTCTCTATGTCTGTGTCTCTATTTTTTTTAATAATTAATTTATTTGGCTGCATTGAGTCTTGGTTGCAGCATACAGGCTCAGTGGCATGTGGGTTCTTGTTCTCCGACCAGAGATTGAGCCTATTTCCCCTGTATTCGAATGTAGGTACCATTGGAAAGTGGTTCTTAACCGCTAGGCCACTAGGAAAGTCCCATGTGTCTGTATTTCTTTACTTATTTTTAAATCCTAGTTTTATTATCTATAAAATTGGTTTTGTAATAAGTGAATACTTATAATAGCTTGGATTGTGAAAGGTAAGCAATCTTTCTAAAACACGGAATAATTGCCATAGCCAGAAATAGCCCCAGGAGACATGATGAGTAAGTGCAAGCTGATATCCTGGGTTGTATTCTGGAATAGATGAAAAGGATATTACTGTGAAAAAAAAAAAAAGTTGAAATAGGAATAGTCTATAGTCTAGTTAATGGCATTATACCATTACTAACGTCTTAATTTTGATAGATTGTACTGTGGACATGAAAAATATTGACATTAGAGGAAGCTGGGTGAAGGGTGTCCAGGAACTCTTTGAAAAAGTGAAGTGAAAGTCACTTAGTTGTGTCCAACTCATTGTCTCTTTGTGACCCCATGGAATGTACAGTTGATGGAATTCACCAGGCCAGAATACTGGAGTGGGTAGCTGTTCCCTTCTCCAGGGGATCTTCCCAACCCTGGTCTCTCACATTGCAGGTGGATTCTTTACCAGTAGAGCCACCAAGGAAGCCCAGTTATCTCTGAAACTCGTAGGTAAAATTATTTCAAAATTAAGAGTTAAAAAATAGAGTCCTGGGGCTTTTGTGGGGTCCAGTGGTTAAGAATCTCCCAACATAAGTTTAATCCCTGGTCTGGGAAAATTCCACATGCCACACAGAAATAAGCCCAGGTACCACAACCACTGAAGCTTGCATGTCCCAGAGACCATGCTCCTCAACAAGAAAAGCGACTGCAAGGACAAGCCCATGTACCACAGTTAGGAGCAGCTCCCACTGGCCTCAACTAGAGAAAGTCTGACCACAGTCAAAAAAAAAATAGTCCTTTTGCTAAATGCCCTGGCCTCCCTTTGCAACCTGTTTCAGTCCTATTTGTCTTACAAGGTCCAGCTCCTGTGAGGTCCCTGGTCATGTCTCAACCAGCTTCTTCAGGAAATTCCCACCTTTTCCTTCAGTTTCCTTGTTGTATATCACAAAGCCTGAGGATTTTAATTTCTATTGAATGCCTGATCCAGCACTCATTGGAGAGTCATTTGGATAAAAGACAGGTTATTAGAGATACAAATTTATTCATTCAGTTCAGTTCAGTCTCTCAGTCATGTCCGACTCTGCGACCCCATGAATCGCAGCATGCCAGGCCTCCCTGTCCATCACCAACTCTCGGAGTTCACTCAGACTCACATCCATCGAGTTGGTGATGCCATCCAGCCATCTCATCCTCTGTTGTCCTCTTCTCCTCCTGCCTCCAATCCCTCCCAGCATCAGAGTCTTTTCCAATGAGTCAACTCTTCGCATGAGGTGGCCAAAGTACTGGAGTTTCAGCTTTAGCATCAGTCCTTCCAAAGAAATCCCAGGGCTGATCTCCTTTAGAATGGACTGGTTGGATCTCCTTGCAGTCCAAGGGACTCTCAAGAGTCTTCTCCAACACCACAGTTCAAAAGCATCAATTCTTTGGTGCTCAGCTTTCTTTATAGTCCAACTCTCACACCCATGCATGACCACAGGAAAAACCATAGCCTTGACCAGACAGACTTTTGTCGGCAAAGTAATGTCTCTGCTTTTGAATATACTATCTAGGTTGGCCATAACTTTCCTTCCAAGGAGTAAGCGTCTTTTAATTTCATGGCTGCAGTCACCATCTGCAGTGATTTTGGAGCCCAGAAAAATAAAGTCTGACACTATTTCCACTGTTTCCCCATCTATTTGCCATGAAGTGATGGGACCAGATGCCATGATCTTCATTTTCTGAATGTTGAGCTTTAAACCAACTTTTTCACTCTCCTCTTTCACTTTCATCAAGAGGCCCTTTTGTTCTTCTGCACTTTCTGCCATAAGGGTGGTGTCATCAGCATATCTGAGGTTATTGATATTTCTCCTGGCAATCCAGCTTGTGCTTCTTTCAGCCCAAGCAGTAGCTTTATCCCACTGGAGACCTCTGAAAGTCAGTCATATATGAGCCTCAGAGATTTCCCATCCAGAAGATATGGGAGTCAGAGTATATATACACTGACTGCCATCATCCAACATTAGCTGTCTGCTATATGTGTGTGTGTAGGGTTGGAGGTGCTGTCTGGGATCTCTACCCTACCTGGGTGCTGCTGCTGAAAGTTCTCAGACAGGGCAGTAGCTGGCTTGCTCACGTGGGAGGGGACACAAACGGGTATCAGTAGTTTCTCCTACAGGAGTCCAATCTGCTTGCTCCAAACTTCAATTCTCCCACTTGTTAGCTGGGAGAGCTTTGACCACTTCCACTATACTCTTTCTGTAGGTTTACTGTGAAAATAAGAGCTTGATTGTGTAGCAGCATTTCACTCATTGTCTCTGCCCTGAAAGCTACTCAGCGATCATTCTCTCAGTGATCATTCTCTGGGTGTCCTTCTCTCCCTATCCAAGCTCTCTTCAGACCATACTCAGTCGGTGGGTAGAGATCCAGCACTACAGCCTCAAAGCTAGTATTGGGATGTGGAAACCAAGTATACCTATGACTCCATTACTCCAGGCTGATATAGGGAATGTTTACCTTCATTTAAAAGGAAGAGATAAGGGTAGAAGAGAGAAGAAAGTAGCAAACAGAAACCAACGTCATGGCAGTTGAATGGCTCCTACATTGGATTTTTAAGGCTCATGTAAGGAATCAGGAAAGTCTGTTTCCATGAGTATCTTTCTCAGGGGATCTCCCAGGGATCATTCCCACATAAGGAAAGCCTCATTAGCCCCTAAACATATGTTTTACATATTCCAGCCTGTGAATTTGTGGCACCAAGACGTTTTTAACGAAGTGCATTTATGGTGTTTGGCCAAACGCAACTCAGAAAAACAAATATATTTTCCATTTCGTGGGTCCTTAGGGAGAGATAACGTTATAAACCATTATCCAGAGGTTCTTTTTAAGACTTCTCTAACTTGACAGCCCTTTCAGTCTTGTAATCTTTTCCTTAAAGGCTGGGCGTCAGTTGTTTATGCACCAGTGCGGTCTGACATCCTTCTTTTCATTTGAAATCCAATGAGGCTAAACATGAGCCACGCATTTTAAACATGAACCTCATGGTGCTGAACTTCAAATAACTGCTACCAAACAATGGAGGTTTCTCAAATAACTGAAACTTGGTGAGCAGTTCTTTTGGGGAGCAAAGAAGAAACTGTCAAGACATCAATCTGAGAATTTTTTTTTTTTTTTTTTAGCATCTTGCAGGGAATTGTTTGATGTTGCTTACACTCAGTTTCATCTTTCAACCATCCTGTATTTATATTTGGATGACCCAAAGAAAACCACCAAACTCATTACACGTAAAAGAGGAGCAAGTTATGAGAGAAAAAGTAAAGAATTAATTGTATCTAATAATTAGTTACAAAATATGAGCCATTTCTCCTTTGAGTGTTTTTTACACCAGCACCTTCCTTTCCATCCTTTTTTTTTTTTCTTTCTTTTTACCATCTTCTCTTTCCACTTCTCACTGCCATATAATCAGGGTATTTTAGTATATAGTTAACCAACCAACCTAACTCTAACAGGCAAGATCATTGACTTGATTACTTCAATTCATCGCATCTTGCTCTTCCTCAGAAATCAATAGCTGTTCTCTTCTCAGAGGAGAAAGTGGCCACTCTTACAGCTCGGATACTGATCCCAGCCTTAGTGTCCATTGTGGTGGTTTAGTCACTAAGATGTGTCCGACTCTTGCAACCCCATGGACTGCAGCCCACCAGGCTCCTCTGTCCACGCAGTTCTCCAGGCAAGAATACTGGAGTGGGTTGCCGTTTCCTTCTCCAGGGCATCTTTCCCAACCCAGGGATTGAACCGGGGTCTCCTGCATTGCAGGCAGACTCTTCACCAACTGAGCTACGAGGGAAGACAATTAGTCAATGTCCATTACTTCCTGACATAAATCTCCACTGTTCTTCAGGCTAGTCTCTTTATAGTCTCCCAAACACACCTCATGATTCCTATTTCCACACATTTGGCAGTTCTTCTTTGTTCTTATTCAAGTATCATCCACCTATCATAGGCTGACTAAAATCTTACTTCCTCCATTAAACTAGCAAGCATAAATGGCATGATGAGAGGGAAGGAAGGGGAGAGGGAGAAAGAAGGGGATAGGAAGAGGCAAAGAGAGACACAGGGAGAAAGAGCCATAGGTTCTAGAGAAACATTAAAGTGGTTTTGAGGCTCATCTTTGCAACTGACAAGCTTTGTGTTGGAAGGGAAAGTCCTTAACATCTTTGTCTTCTTTATAAACAGTTTTGTGTGCTTGAATGAGTTTTTAAAGTTTCATTTATTTTTTAATTTGTTTTTGCTCTACTGGGTCTTCTTGCTGCACATGGGCTTTGCCTAGTTGCAGTGAGCAAGGGCTACTCTGCTTTGCAATCTGCGGACTTCTCATTGTGGTGGCTTCTCTTGTTGCAGAGCACAAGCTCTGAGGCTTAAGGGCTTAGTTGCGAGTTCATGGGCTTAGTTGCCCTGGGGTATGTGGGATTTTCCTCGACCAGCAATTAAATCCGCATGCCCTCCACTGGCAGGCAAATTCTTAACCACTGGACCACCAGGGAACTCCTGAGTTTTTGATAGGATTAAAGAAGAGATGCAAGTTATCTAGAAAAAGGAACTGATTTATTTATTCAACAATTTTTCATTAAGAGCCGCATAACATTTAGTCAATGGAGCACCGTGGAGCTACAACTGAATTTGATGGAAAGATTGATCTTCACTGATACTCAGTAATTAAGTAATAATATATTACTTAGTCACCCTATGCTTAGATATTTACCAAGAAGAAATGAAAATATATGTCCATACAAAGATTGTAGCAAAATATTCATTGCAGCTTCATCTGTAATAGCCCCAATGTGAAACACCCAAGTGTTCACTAAAAGGTGAATGATATATTCACCCAATAAAATACTGCTTAACAATAAAAGGAATAAGCTGTTGATACAAACAACAGCATGGATGAATCTTAAAATATTTATTTTGAGTTAAAGAAACCAGGTCCCCTACTCTTAATTTTTTTTAAGCTCATATAGTATGACTTTATTTATGAAGAATTCTACAAAATGCAAACCAATATTCAGTGACAAAGGCAGCTCAGTGGTTGGCAAAGGCAGAAGGTGGTGATCTGGAAGGGGAAGCTACAGAGGGACGTGAAGAAACTATCTTGATTATGGAGATGGTTTCATGGATGTAGACATGTCAAAATTTATCAAATTGTGTACTTTAACTTTGTTCAAATTATTGTATGTCAATAAAGTTAAATTAAAATGAATAATAGCTGCCCTATATATTTGGTGCAAGTTGACTGTAGTATCACGCAAAAAGGATATGTGGTATTTTGTCAACAGATTCATAGCCCCCAAATTACTAGAACTGTACATCTTTATAGGGATGGATGATAGGTACTGGATGGGTTAAAAAGAATATGCTCTGGAAAAAGAAGGATCTTCACTCTCCTTTAAAATTTGTCAGTGAAAAGCCATGCACCAGATATTGAGAATTCAAGAAGCCTCTGAAGGATTAGAATTTCTAAAAACAAATTTTTTATATTTATTGCAGAGCTCTGTAACATATGACTTTTAAGTAACATTATTAAATGTTCCTTTCAGAGAAAGTTAATCACTGTTCTCACTTTTATTATTGTTTGAAGGTATATTTACAATTTTTAAAATGCATTGTACATCATAGCAGATCTTTTCTGCTTTTCATTCCTTAACATATAGGGTCCAAATTCTGGAAGAGAAATGTCCCCATGAAGAATAAAGTATGGTGGGAAGCATCTATAGAAAGGACTTCGGCTAAAACTCTAAAGGAGAACTTAAAATTTCTTCTTTTCTTTTTACAATGTTTCATTGGTTTCTGCTATACAACAATGAGAATCAGCCATAATTATACATATATACATATATCCCCTCCCTCCGGAACCTCTCTCCCCTCCCTCCATCCCATCCGTCCAGGTCATCAGAGAGAACCAGACTGGGCTCCCCGTGCTGCACAGCAAGAACTTTTAACAGTCAAAAGTGTCACCAAGTGTTGTGAATTGCTCCAGTATGGAGTGAATTTCCTGTCCCTGGAACTCTTTGAGGTATGCTACATTTAGCAAGATAGCACCGCAGGTGGGTGATGACGCAGAGAGGATTCGCAGGGGAGACTGGAACAGAAGGCCTTCTTCTGTGGCGCTGTCCCAAACCATCGCCTCAGGAAGAATGCAGTGAAGTTGCCATGGTGGAATTGCAGTAACAGGTTTCTGGACTGTTGCAGATTTCCTGCAATTTCTCCTTAAAAAGAAAGAGGCCCCAAGAGATAGCTGGTCCTCCTGCAGCCTGCCATTCACTTCTGAGATATTTTCTCCTCACTGCTCATGGCTGAGAATGGATCATTTTTAACCCAGGAGAGACGCTGTACAAATTGCTCCTCCTTAGCATTCAGGGAAATCAACATTCGGTGCCTCTTTCCCTTTGCAAAGGGGAAAATTCAGAGGATGTTGCAGAGCCAGGGCTTCCCGGTGGCGCTAGTATTAAAGAACCTGCCGGCCTAATGCAAGAGACATACGAGATGGGGTTCATTCCCTGGGTCTGGAGGTTCCCCTGGCAGAGGGCATGGCAACCAACTCCAGCCGTCTTGCCTCAAAAACTCCCATGGACTGAGGAACCTGGTGGGCTACAGTCCACAGGGTCGCAAAGAGTCAGACAAGACTGAAGAGACTTAGCATGCTCGCGTGGCAGAGCCAACTGAAGACACTGAATACAACATGTGCGTGTATGTCTTCGGCTTGTTTTAGGCCAGAGTAAAGGGAAGAAATTCTGGGTGTGCCCTACCAACTACTAGCATTTTCTTTGTCTTCTTTTTAAATTCTATTATTTATTTATTTATCGTTGGCTGTGCTGAGTCTTCATTGCTGTGCATGAGCTTGCTCTAGCTGCAAGAACAGGGGCTCTCTGGTTGCAGGCTCACAGGCTCTTGAGTGCACCGGCTCAGTAGTTGTAGCATTTGGGGTTAGTTGCTCCTTGGCATGTGGAATCTTCCTGAACCAGGGATCGAACCCATGTCCCCTGCATTAAAAGGCAGGCTCCTAATCACTGGACCACCAGGGAAGTCTTACAAGCATTTTCTAAGTGCACACTTTCCTGGATAAGAAAACTGCAATCACTGATAATCTGACACCTCTTCCCTTCCTCCCCCTCCACCATTCTCAGGCCACTTTCTGCCTCAAAGGAGAATCTTCTCATCTATAATAACAACGAAAGTTGGCGAGTTCAATTCTCTTTCCTCTTCTCAATCCCCTATTATATTTACCTACTCTATCTGCTTACCCACTTTGAATTTTACTTATCTGGATTCCCTGAAATATTCATAACCTAGAAGTATTGGTGTTTTGATTTTAAATGGAAAGAAAAAAAGAGGAAGTCTGAAAGGATGGGGTTGGGAAAGAAAAGATCCACAGAAGGATATATAAACTAGTCTTATTTGCAAACAGCATTACATAGACCCCTGTGTTCCTGCTCCTACTGGAGAAGGAATGAAAGGACAGAAAGAAAAGTGCCCTCTAATGAGACCACCTGCTGCTATCTAGTTCTGCCACAAACAGGCTCTGTGCCTCTGAGCCATTCCTTTCATCTGTTTGGATCTCTCTCTCTCTCTCTTTTTTTTTTTTTCAGCCGCACCATGTGGCATGTGGGATCTTAGTTCCCTGACCAGGACTCGAACCTGTGGCCCCTGCATTGGAGGTGCAGTCTTAACCACCAAACTGCCAGGGAAGTTCCTTGGGTCTCAGTTTCTTTATGTGTAAAATGTTACCTTGAACTAGATATTCTGTTGAATAATGAAATATTAAAACATTTATGGAAAGAAAAAGGGAAACAAGTAGACACCAGGGAGTAAGCATTCAGCTCCTCAGCAGGGGTGACACTCTGTTTAGATGGATGGTGGAGGAGTTGAAATATCATTGGCATGAAGCTACAAAATTGCAAACATTTACCAATGTGGTTTTTTCCATGTATGAGGAAATGGCCAGGCATGGTGATGAAGGGGGAAGGGCTTAGCAAAGATCCAAAGTGGAGGGTTGTTAGGAAACTGCAGCTGCTAGTGATGCTAGTAAAGCAGGAGTATGTCTTTGTAGATAATATTAACAATCTCAGCTGCATAGCTATGTTTTAAATTATTTCTGAGCTATTTGCGCTGAAGTCATGATAAGTGCTCTATGAGGTAGAAGTTATCAGCCTCTCCCAGACTTTTTTTTTGGGTGGGGAGGTAACGATTAGAGGTTTAAATATAAAAACTTTACTATTTCTGTGGAGATGGTATTCCCATCTGTATCACTCTCTGAACATGTTAATCTCGTAATGAAGTACACATACGCACACACGTAGGTACTCATAATAATTCTGGATCAGTTCACTAGTCAAATTCAACTCTTAAATGTCACTACTTTCCATTACATCTCTCAGTTCAATTCAGCCACTCAGTCGTGTCCGACTCTTTGAGACC
The DNA here is from genome assembly GCF_042477335.2 of Ovis canadensis. Lineage (NCBI taxonomy): Eukaryota > Metazoa > Chordata > Mammalia > Artiodactyla > Bovidae > Ovis > Ovis canadensis. Next base: position 41,355,315 of record NC_091253.1, on the reverse strand, counting down.
CCATGGACTGCAGCACGCCAGGCTTCCCTGTCCATCACCAGCTCAAACTCATGTCCATCAAGTCAGTGATGCCATCCAATCATCTCAACCTCTGTCATCCCCTTCTCCTCTCACCTTCAATCTTTTCCAGTATCAGGGTCTTTTCCAGTGAGTCAGTTCTTTGCCTCAAGATGGCCAAAGTATTACATCTCTACATTTGCTACTTGACTTGCCCTGCATTTGTTAAGGCTTCTCTCTCAACATAAAAAATTTGCCTATTTTGCTGCTTAGACAATCAAAATTGTTCTGTATGTAAAAGAATCATACCCTAAATCCCACAAAAGTCATCTACTAATCTTTGGTCATTTGTGAAAGGAATGCCAAGTCTATGAGTCTCTCCAAATCTGAGAAATAATATTGCCTTTAAATTATTTTTTAAAATAAGCCTCTGAAATCAAATTGAGTAAGAGAATGATGTAAGACATAAGGGGAAAGGAGATGAGGAATAAAGGAAGCAAAGATCTCTAGATCACAGAAAGGCAAGGTTAAAAACAAAAAGACAAAGAAAGCATAAAGACAGTAGACAAAGGCGCATTAACACAAAAGACTAAGCATAGCACTTAAGTGATGTATATGCCAGGAGGCATGCAGGTTGGAATCTGACCTGGCTCCAGTTGGTCCTCCTGTGATTTCAGCTCTATCTCCAGCCACATCTTCACTCTTAACACCATGTACACCCACCACAATAAAGTCCCTCAGGTCCCTTCCCATTGCCCTCTCTCTAGGACACTCTCTCCTTCCTTTGTCACATGGATACTTTGGGCAGAACTCTCTACCTTCTTGAGTACCCAGAATATTCTCCTCATCTGCGTTAACATCTCTCTGAGGAAGTCTCTACTGACTAATGCAGTGTCAGTCAATAGCTCTTTTTCTCCTAGTCTCCATAGCAACTTACTCATGGCTCTGCATGCATGCTGATGTGTTCACAGTATATTATCATTTGCTTAAATGTTGCTGCTCCCCAAGCCTCTAGGCTCTCACTCTGTCCCTTTCCTGGGAATTCTCATTCACTCCAATCGCATCAATGGCCACTCATGAACTGATGCTGACTCATAGACATGTAACTCTGGCCAAGGCCTCACTCCTGACTCCCTGGCTGCTCTACAAGCTGCGTGCCTGCAGAGCATTTCCACATGGGTGGGATCACCGACAGGCTTTCACTCTTGAACACGATCCTGTTTATGCATTTATTAGCAGTTTAGTTTCTGTCTCCCCAAGCCCCTGCCCTTACCGAGCAGATATATACTTATTGCTTAAATGAGTGTCTGGCCTACAGGAGGCACTCAGTACAGACTTTTAAAGTATTTATCTCAGTGAACTCATTATTGTCCCTGTGAAGACTGTATTATCTCCTAGGTTCCCATTACAATTTATTCATTCACTCAAAGGATGAGAGTGGTACTCAGTCGTGTTCGACTCTGTGACCTCATGGACCGTAGCCAAACTCCTCTGTCCATGGAATTCTTCAGGCAAAAATGTTGGAATGTGTAGTCATTCCTCTCTCAGAGGATTTTCCTGATCGGGGGATCAAACCTGGGTCTCCTGCACTGTAGGCAGATTTTTTACCATCTGAGCCACCAGCAAAGCTTATTCACTCAAAACAAGTAAGCCTCAATTACCTTCAGAGATGGCAATGACAACCTACTCCAGTACTCTTGCCTGGAAAATCCCATGGACGAAGGAGCCTATCCCAGGGACAGAGGAGCCATCTATGTGGTGGGACAGAGGAGCCGTCTATGGGGTGGGACAGAGGAGCCGGCTATGGGGTCGCACAGTGTCGGACATGACTGACACAACTTAGTAGCAGCAGCAGAAGGAATTTTATCCTAACATCCACCCAGAGGATAAGTACTTCTTAACAATCTCTTACTTCTTTCCAGAATGACTGTCTCAGCACTGGCATGAAATATGGCCCTTGTCTCTTAGCTCTCCTTACCAGCAATCTTTTTCTTTTTTAAATATTTATTTGTTTACTTTGCTGTGGCTCGTCTTAGTTGCAGTATATGTGATCTTTTTTTAGTTGCATCTTGTGAGATTTTTAGCTGTAGCATTCGAACTATCAGTTGTGGTATGTGGAGTCTAGTTTCCTGACCAGGAATCGAACCTGGGCCTTCTGTACTGGGAGCACAGAGTCTTAGTCACTGGACCACCAGGGAAGTCCCTCTTACCAGCAGATCACCGTCCAGATCACCCACCAATACACTCCTTCAGAACGGTATTTTGAACACCAAATTCTAGGGTATGATTCCATTAATCTAAACTTGTAAATGGTCCCCCTTTGCCTATGGGGGGCTTCCCTGGTGGCTTGGTTGGTAATGCGGGAGACCTGGGTTCAATCCTTAGGTAGGGAAGATCCTCTGGAGGAAGGAACAGCTACCCTCTCCAGTATTCTGGCCTGGAGAATTCCAGGGGCTGTATAGTCCATGGGATCACAAAGAGTCAGACATGACTGAGCAACTTTCACTCACTTGCTTATGGGTTAGGCCCTAAGACGCTGAGCTACTGATTTTGGAAATGTTAGTTCTAGTCACCTCTCTTGTTTTATTTCCTTGGAAAATATCTACTATCTAAGTATCTACTAACCTAAGCATCACCTCCTGCCTAAGCCTTTTTAAAATCCCAGTGTTCCAGGTAGAAAGGAACACTGTTTTCCTTTGTGTGCTCACTGGGCTTTGAGTATTGAGACAATGTCCTATACAATTTTTCATCCCTTTTTACTTCTAGTACAGTTTGGGCCACTAACAAGGGTTTTGGAAAAGTATACTAAGAAAATACTGACGGTTAATAGGAAGAGGTAAATTGACAAGGAAAGCTTTTCTAAAAGAGACAAAAACAAAGCTGGGAGGATACAAAAGGAAGCACATGAAAGTATGATTTATTGTATTGGGCTGGCCAAAAAGTTCGTTTGGGTTTTTTCCATAACAGCTTATAGAAAAACCCAAACAAACTCCCTGGCCAACTCAATATTATATACAGAGGATAAACCGCAGTGGACTTGTCTACAATAGAGATGTCTTCTAGAGAAATAATGGAATTGGGATACTGTTAAATCCCCTATCTAGCCACAGAACCACATCTTTTTGTTTTTCCATTGCAAAATCAGAATCCTAAATAATTGCAAAAAATAATTAAAATTTCCCCCGACTGTCTATTGCAAATTTCCCCCTGATTGTCCTAGGACAAACCAAGACTTGGCCTACAGAGTTTCTGTTGAGACATCGTATTTCACAATGGCAAATAAATTTTTCCAAGAAAATAGGTGGTAACTTGTCTTTTGAAGGCACAAAGAAGTTGCTAAAACTTATCTAGCTGCGCACTCTTTCCTTATAGCTGTTGATTTTGGTTAGCTGCGCAGAATGACTGTTTGTTTTGGCTAATTCTTAATTCATTTTCTCTGGAAAACTTTTCATTTTAGAACCTGTTTTGGACTTACAACCCAATCTGTGGAATGTAGATTGAAGACATGTAAGTCTAAGTAGAGATAGTGAGTAGTTGATGAATATACCTACATATCAAATATTGTAACTAATTAGAAGACTCCCATGTGTGGTGCTAGTGGTAAAGAACCTGCTTGCCAATGCAGGAGACATGAGACTTGGGTTCGATCCCTGGGTCAGGGAGATCCCCTGGAGCAGGGCATGGTAACCCACTCCAGTATTCTTGCCTGGAGAATCCCATGGACAGAGGAGCCTGGCGGACTACAGTCCATGGGGTCACAAAGAGTCAGACATGACTGAAGCAACTTAACATGCATGCACATATGAAAAGTGCATTTTTAAATGCACATGATGCATTTAATATATTTTTTTAATTCATTTAAAAAGGGAATGGTTTTATAGGTGCTTTCACTCAGTATATTCTGTGGCAATCAATGAATCCTAAAACTATAAAACTATTGTGTTAACCTTGTGGGGCAGGATCTGTAATATACTTCAGTATTATAAGGTGATACAGACTGAAATATCAGCTACCATACAGTTAGAGACTAAGGTTTAGAGCCACATGGCTTCTTAAATCTTGTTGATTTTTCTACTTTATTCACAAAACATCTAACAAAATCCTAAACAATTGCTTTCCTTTTTTTCCCTCATTTTATCTGTCTTTGTGTCCCTTACTTTCTCCTCCTTTGGCACAAAATAGTTCAAGTCTGAGAATTCAGTACCACATTAAGTAGGTGATTCCATGCCTCTCTCTGAACTATTCCTTTTCTCCATCCAAAACCTATTCCTCCTGAGTGGTTTCCATATCAATTGACGGTGACTCTCCCTCTACCCAGTTAGTGTCCCTGAAAACCTAGTAATGTTCTTGGCTCACAAGTCCTCTTTGTTCTCTCTCCAACCACACTCAGAAATCTGCTCTCTTCTCACTATCTCCACAACTAACATGCTGCTGCTGCTGCTAAGTCGCTTCAGTCGTGTTCGACTCCGTGCGACCCCATAGGCAGCAGCCACCAGGCTCCGCTGTCCCTGGGATTCTCCAGGCAAGAACACTGGAGTGGGTTGCCATTTCCTTCTCCAGTGCATGAAAGGGAAAAGTAAAAGGGAAGTCGCTCAGTCGTGTCCGACTCTTCGAGACCCCATGGACTGAAGCCTACCAGGCTCCTCCATCCATGGGATTCTCCAGGCAAGGGTACTGGAGTGGGGTGCCATTGCCTTCTCCAAACTAACATGCTAGTGTGAGCTAAACAGGGACATAAGCTGACTCAACTGAAAATCCAAAATTTAAAAGATGAAGATTATATAAGGCAAATTATATGTGATAATTATATAGATAAAATTTTTATAGAGCAAAAATCAAGATGTTTCTACTTCTACAACATAGATTGTAAGTTAACTTCACCATTTACTAAAGTGCACCAATTAACAAAGCTTCATAGATTTAATTAATACTGAGGCTAAAATTGAGCTTCTCAGGCACTGCTAGTGGTAAAGAACTCTTCTGTCAATGCAGGAGATTTACTGACATGAGTTCAATCCCTGGATTGGGAAGAGGGCATGGCAATCCACTCCAGTATTCTTGCCTGGAGAATCCCATGGACAAAGGAGCCTGGAAGTCTATAGTCCATAGGGTCACAGAGTCAGAGACCACTGAAGTGACTCAGCATTCATCCACGGGGCTAAAATTATAGTTACACTTGGAGACCCCATTAAATTTAAGCATTGTCCCCTATATAATATTGAAAAGTAACTAAGTATAAAATCACTCCTAAAGGAAATTTATTTAGGAAATCAATCTTAAAGGAAATCAGTCCTGAATATTCATTGGAAGTACTGGAAGCTCCAATACTTTGGCCACCTGATCCAAAGAGTTGACTCATTGGAAAAGACCTTGATGCTGGGAAAGACTGAAAACAGGAGGAGAAGGGGATGCCAGAGGATAAGAGGGTTGGATGGCATCACTGGCTCAATGGACATGACTCTAAGCAAGCTCTGGGAGTTGATGATGGACAGGGAAGCCTGGTGTGCTGCAGTCCATGCAGCTGGAAAGAGTCAGACATGACTGAGCCACTGAACTGAACTGAAGTATAAGATAGAAGGAAAAAATAGTTATGCTTCATTTTAACTGTAGCCTTGCCTAAATTTTCCTATTGTTGTGGTACCTGTTGCCTTAAGATACCTGCAATGGACTGAATGTGCCCCTCCCCTAAAACTAATATGTTGAAATCTTCATTCTAATATAGTAGTATTTGGAGGTGGGGCCTTTGGGAAGTAATTACATCATGAGGGTGGAGTTCTCATGAACAGAATTAGTGCCTTAAATGAAGAGGACAGAGAGCCAAGGAGCTGTCCTTCTGTCCTGTGAGAATAATGAGCAGTCTGTAGTCCAGGAGATGGTTGTCATTAGAATCTGACCCTGCTTACACCCTGATCTCGGACTTTTTGCCCCCAGAATGATGTGAAATAAGTCACTTAGTCTATGGTACTTTGTTTTAGCAGACTGAATTGACCACGACAATTCCTAGGACTGAGCATAGGCTCTCTAACATATTCAATAATGAACTAGGGAAAGCCCTAGTGGTCTGTGGTTACGACTCAATGTTTTCACTTCTGGGGACCAAGTTCAGTCCCTGGTTGGGGAACTAAGAACCCACAAGCCTTGAGCCACAGCTAAAAAATTTAATAATAATAAACTAAAAGTAAAGAAGTCTTTGGCTCTTAAGACTTGCTTAATTAGTTGGGATCTCATGGACCCCAATTTTAAAATCTGCTTAGAACAAATTCCACGTACATTTTAAGACCTTGTGCAAGCAAGAAGAGAGGAGAGTGTCGAGAGAAAAACTCCTCCAACCTAGAACTCTGAATCCTGTGAAATTATGCACCCAAAGTGAAGGAGAAATACTTCCCAAGAAAAACAAAAATTTGGGGACTTTCTTGCCGAAAGACTTGTCTTGTGGAAAATGTTAAAAGAAATTGTTTAAAAGAAAAGGAATGTAATATAGGTCAGAAACTCAGATCTATGTAACAAAAGGTAGAGCACTTGAGAAACGTTAAGTGAAGGAGAAACAAAAACTTTTATTTTTCTTATCCTTAATCTATCAGACAACATCTCGTTCAGAATAATACAGCAGCAATATGTTCAATGATAATAGCTTATGTTCAAGGAGTAAATGGTAGCAATGATCTGAGGAATGGAAGAAGGCATTTGGCTTTGTTATTATAAAGTAGTTGGACTACCCTTAAAACTGCGCAGTGTTATTTGAAAGTAGATGGGTTAATTGTAATGTGTATTGAAAATTCTATGGCAATCACTAAAAATATATATAACGTAAAGCTCAAAATTCTCCAAGCCAGGCTTCAGCAATACATGAACCATGAACTTCCAGATGTTCAAGCTGGTTTCAGAAAAGGCAGAGGAACCAGAGATCAACTTGCCAACATCCGATGGATCATCAAAAAAGCAAGAGAGTTCCAGAAAAACATCTATTTCTGCTTTATTGACTGTGCCAAAGCCTTTGACTGTGTGGATCACAATAAACTGTAGAAAATTCTGAAAGAGATGGAAATACCAGACCATGTGGCCTGCCTCTTGAGAAATCTGTATGCAGGTCAGGAAGTCACATTAGAACTGGACATGGAACAACAGACTGGTTCCAAATAGGAAAAGGAGTATGTCAAGGCTGCATATTGTCACCTTGCTTATTTAACTTCTATGCAGAGTACATCATGAGAAACGCTGAGCTAGGAGAAACACAAGCTGGAATCAAGATTGCCAGGAGAAATATCAGCAACCTCAGATATGCAGATGATACCACCCTTATGGCAGACAGTAAAGAGGAACTAAAAAGCCTCTTGATGAAAGTGAAAGAGGAGAGTGAAAACATTGGCTTAAAGCTCAACATTCAGAAAATGAAGATCATGGCATCCAGTCTCATCACTTCAGATAGGGAAACAGTGGCTGACTTAATTTTTCTGGGCTCCAAAATCACTGCAGATGGTGATTACAGCCATGAAATTAAAAGATGCTTACTCCTTGGAAGAAAAGTTATGACCAACCTAGACAGCATATTCAAAAGCAGAGACATTACTTTGCCAACAAAGGTCTGTCTAGTCAAGGCTATTGTTTTTCCAGTAGTCATGCATGGATGTGAGAGTTGGACTCTAAAGAAAGCTGAGCACCGAAGAATTGATGCTGTGGTGTTGGAGAAGACTCTTGAGAGTCCCTTGGACTGCAAGGAGATCCAACCAGTCCATCCTAAAGGAGATCAGTCCTGGGTGTTTATTGGTAGTACTGACGTTGAAGCTGAAACTCCAGTACTTTGGCCACCTGATGCAAAGAGCTGACTCATTTGAAAAGACCCTGATGCTGGGAAAGATTGAGGGCAGGAGGAGAAGGGGACGACAGAGGATGAGATGGTTGGATGGCATCACCGACTCAGTGGACATGGGTTTGGGTGGACTCCGGGAGTTGGTGTTGGACAAGGAGGCCTGGCGTGCTGCGGTTCATGGGGTCTCAGAGAGTCAGACACGATTGAGCAACTGAACTGATGATGATGATATATAAAAAGAAATATAATTGTATGCTGATAAAGGAAAGAAAATGGAATCTATAAATGGTCAGCTAAAACTACAGAAAACAGAAAAGAATGGAAGGCAAAACTAGGAATAAAGAAGGGTAGAAACCAGTAACAAATATGTTAGATACTAATCCAGTTCTATCGATGACTACTTAAAATGGTTTTAATACACCAATTAAAAGAGATTGTCAGAGTGAATCAAGAAATAAGGCCCAACTACATATTGCCTGAAAGAAACCTATTTAAAATATAAAAATGTGTGCTGTGTACTTAGTTGCTCAGTCGTGTCTGACTCTTACGACAGCATAGACTGTAGCCTGCCAAGCTCCTCTGTCCATGGGATTCTCTAGGCAAGAATACTGGAGTGTGTTGCCCTTTCCTTCTCCAGGGGATCTTCCTGACCCAGGAATCAAACCTGGGTCTCCTTCATTGCAGGCAGATTCTTTACTGACTGGGCTATGAAGGAAGCCCCAATATAAAAATACACGAAGATTAAAAATAAAGGGACAGAGAAAAACATGCAGTGTTAACTCTGATAGAAATTAAGTGGGAAATACTATATTAATTTCAGACAGAACCAATTTCAGAGAAAATAAAATTGTCAGGGATAAAGAAAATCATTACATAATAATAAAGGAATCACTTCTCCAAGAGAACATAGCAATCTTTAATGTATATGTGCCTATTGACACAGTGCCAAAAAGTATTAGTCAAAAACTGATAGAATGGCCAGAACAAAATAGATCTATCCACTAGAGTAGTTGGAGACTTCAGCATCTCCTCTGTCAGAAATGGTCAGATCTAGCATGTGTAAAATCAGTAATGATATAGTTGAGTTCAACAGCATCATCAGTCAAGGGAACAGTGTTGATATCTATAGACCACTTTATCCAATGATAACAAAATATACATTTTTCTCAAGCTTATATGGAACATTCACCAATATAGACCACATTCATGGCTGTAAAACATACCTTAACAAATACAAATAATAGAAATTATATATTCTCAGACAATGATGGAGTTGAACCAAATGTTAATCACAGAAAATTACCTGGAAACCCCCAAATACTACTATATTAGACAATATCCTTCTAAAGAACATGGAGGACAAAGAAAAAACTCTCAAGAGAAATTAAAATATACTTTGAAATAAATAAAAATTAAAATACAACTATTTCTGTGCTGGGGGGGAATCTATCATAATTTGGCCCTAAATTTTATGTAATAGAAATGAAGGGATCAGTGGCTCTTTGGAAGCAAAAAGTGCAGCAAAAGGGTCTCTGTGCTGGGAGTCAGAGGATGAAGTCCTAATCTGGTTGGGGCTTGGGTGAGTCACACAACCAAGGGCAGGTCCTATTTTCACATCTGTATAATTAAAAGGCTCAGTAGCTCTTTGAGTCTCACTTTCTGAAATGTTATTACTTTATTTAGGATCTTAGCCCACCTGTAGGCTCCTCTGTTCATGGAATTCTCCAGGCAAGAATACTGGAGTGGGTAGCCATTCCCTGCTCCAGGGGTTCTTCTCAACTCAGGGGCTGAACCCTGGTTTCTTGCATTGCAGGCATATTTCTTACCACCAAAGCCACCAGAAAAGCCTCAAGAAAGGAGCAACACAAATTTTCAAGAATTTTGATTGACTCTGAAGGGAACAAAAAAGAGTTTTATTAGATTTGTATAGTTGTAACAAATGACTACAAACTTGGTAGCTTCAAACAATAAAAATTTATTCTCTCTGAAGAAATCTCAAATCAGTTCCTCCAGGCTATAGTCAAGATGATGGAATGGCTAGTCCTTGATGGAAGTTGTGGAGGAAAATCCATTTTATTACTTTCTCCTGCGCCTCAAAGCTCCCTGCATTCCTTGTGCATTCCTCATGCATCGCTCCAACGTCTTGCCTTCATCATTGTATCTCCTACATGTTTACTCAGATCTCCTCTACTTCTCTCTCATATAAAGATGCTTGTGATTACAGTTAGGGGCCACCAGAATAATCCAGGATAATCTCTCCATCTCAAGATCCTTAATTTAATCACTTCTGTAAATTCTCTTTTGCCTTTTAAGGTAACATTCATAGGTTCCCAGGATTAAGATTTAGATATCTTTGGGGGTTATTTTCCAGTCTGCTACAAGAACCATTCCAAGAATCCAATAAATGAAGTGATATTGGAGTCAGTGGAGAGAGGATAGAGGTCTGTTGGCATGAACAGACTTTATTTAAAAGTCAGTAGAATTTAACCTGTCACAGTAGGATAAAATTTACATCTGATAAAATCTAATGCTAACTATGAATAGAGGGATATGGAAAATAGACTTTCTCATATTATTTTTGGTAGTGTAAATAGTTACAGCCTTTTTTGGGAAGGATAATTTGGCAATGTCTACCTAAAATGTATAATAATGTTTGATCCACTCATTCCACTGTTTTAATTTTATCTACCTATATATCAGTAAAAAGTACAACTGCTTTTAAATTCAAAGATGTTGACTGTAACTTTGTTTGTAGTAGCAAAACTTAGAGAATTCAATTTACCATTGCTAGCGAGCTGGCTTAATAAATTTTAGTATGAATATACAAAGAAGTATTTTTTGGCTATTAAATAATGCAATGAAAAGAGTTACAAGGTATATTATTACATAATGAAGTTAAGGTGCAGAAAATATAAATATACAGAAAAAGTATATTATGATCTATTTTGTGTAAAAATATAGGTTATTTATAAATTGGAATGGGCATAATTTTATTTCTGGAAACATGTATGAGAAACTGTCAACAGTAATTTCCCTTGAGAAGAGGGGCTCTAGGGAAGAAAGAACATGTTTCCTTTCTGCCTTATATCTTTTCTATTCAGTTTAAAGTTTCTAGCTATAAGTATATATATTACAATTTTTTAAGTGCAACCTCTGATACCAGTCTGCCACAATTTGAAGTGGTACAAATAAGATAACTACCTCTCTGTGCCACTGTTTCTACAACTTTATTATTTATTTTATTTTACTTTATTTTATTTTACAATACTGTATTGGTTTTGCCATACATCAACATGAATCTGTGACAGGTGTACACGTGTTCCCAATCCTGAACCCGCCTCCCACCTCCCTCCCCATACCATCTCTCTGGGTCATCCCAGAGCACCAGCCCCAAGCATCCTGTATCCTGCGTCAAACCTAGACTGGCGATTCATTTCTTATATGATATTATACATGTTTCAATGCCATTTTCCCTAATCATCCCACCCTCTCCCTCTCCCACAGAGTCCAAATGTCTGTTCTATACATCTGTATCTCTTTTGCTGTCTCGCATACAGGGTTATCGTTACCATCTTTCTAAATTCCATATATATGTGTTAGTATACTGTATTGGTGTTTTTCTTTCTGGTTTACTTCACTCTGTATAATCGGCTCCAGTTTTATCCATCTCATTAGAACTGATTCAAATGTATTCTTTTTAATGGCTGAGTAATACTCCATTGTGTATATGTACCACAGCTTTCTTTTTTTTTTAATTTATTTTTTTTATTTTTTAATTTTTTAAATTTTAAAATCTTTAATTCTTACATGCGTTCCCAAACATGACCCCCCCTCCCACCTCCCTCCCCACAACATCTCTCTGGGTCATCCCCATGCACCAGCCCCAAGCATGCTGCACCCTACGTCAGACATGGACTGTCAATTCAATTCTTACATGATAGTATACATGTTAGAATTCCCATTCTCCCAAATCATCCCACCCTCTCCCTCTCCCTCAGAGTCCAAAAGTCCGTTATACACATCTGTGTCTTTTTTCCTGTCTTGCATACAGGGTCGTCGTTGCCATCTTCCTAAATTCCATATATATGTGTTAGTATACTGTATTGGTGTTTTTCTTTCTGGCTTACCTCACTCTGTATAATTGGCTCCAGTTTCATCCATCTCATCAGAACTGATTCAAATGAATTCTTTTTAACGGCTGAGTAATACTCCATTGTGTATATGTACCACAGCTTTCTTATCCATTCATCTGCCGATGGACATCTAGGTTGCTTCCATGTCCTGGCTATTATAAACAATGCTGCGATGAACATTGGGGTACACGTGTCTCTTTCAATTCTGGTTTCCTCAGTCTGTATGCCCAGCAGTGGGATTGCTGGGTCATAAGGTAGTTCTATTTGCAATTTTTTAAGGAATCTCCACACTGTTCTCCATAGTGGCTGTACTAGTTTGCATTCCCACCAACAGTGTAAGAGGGTTTCATTTTCTCCACCCCTCTCCACCATTTATTGCTTGTAAACTTTGGATCACAGCCATTCTGACTGGTGTGAAATGGTACCTCACTGTGGTCTTGATTTGCATTTCTCTGATAATGAGTGATGTTCAGGGATCATTTCTATAGTTTGTTTGTACAACTTTAAAATAGGGATACTAAGAGTATTTCATTCACAGACTTGTTAAAAGGATTAAACAAGAAATGCATCTTTCTTTCAAAGGATTAAAGAAATGCATCTAAAGCATTCAAAACAGTGTTTGCATATTTCAAATTTCTAAAATATTATCTGTTATGTCATATTCCTTTTATTTACCCAAAGTAAAAAATGTTGTTTAGGCAGAACTATAAGACATTTTTGTGTCTTCTGAACACTTTCTGTATTTAAATGAAAACCTAATAAATGTTATTAAATATATAGAAAGAAAGAAAGAAAGTGAAGTCTCTCAGTCATGTCTGACTCTTTGCGACCCCATGAACTGTAGCCTACCAGGCTTCTCCATCCGTGGGATTTTCCAGGCAAGAATATTGGAGTGGCTTGCCATTTCCTCCTCCAATTAAATATATATCAGATCAGTTCAGTTCATTTCAATCGCTCAGTCGTGTCCGACTCTTTGCGACCCCATGAATCGTAGCACGCCAAGCCTCCCTGTCCATCACCAACTCCCGGAGTTCACTCAGACTCGCGTCCATCGAGTCAGTGATGCCATCCAGCCATCTCCTCCTCGGTGGTCCCCTTCTCCTCCTGCCCCCAATCCCTCCCAGCATCAAAGTCTTTTCCAATGAGTATATACATATATATATATAGAGAGAGAATAAATCAGCATGAATCTTGACAGTTTAGAGAATTTTGGAGGTTTTTGAACACAATAAGCTCATAGCATGAAAGAACACAGATAAAACTTTCCTAGTCTTTGGTTTTTACAAAGTATTTTCAGGGATCACTTAATGTTTTAGATTTGAGAGGTGCCCTGCCAATGGAACACAGGTAAATTGAAAGACAGGATGTCATCAAATGGCAGGATGGCAATTCAAATAGGAAGTAACTAGGTCTTGACTAGGTGGTGGAAGCAAGGGAGACAGAATTGGAGAGACTGGGACCTTAGTTAAAAGAAAAGGAGGAGTCAAGAATTTCTAGTATGGGATTGTGTTAGGAGGGTAGTATTAGCAATGCAGAGGAAGTAGAGTGACCAGTAGGAAGGTAGAGACTAGTGTTTGGGACTCAGCTATGGGATCATACTTAGTTTGGACAGAATATTGTTATCGAGAGGTTATATAATTAGAAATTCATAAAATACAAAAGCAAATGAATCAAATAAAATTTTAGAGCAGAGATCTTTATTATAAAACAAAATGTCTTTTTTATGTGTCTCTTGGAGTTGATTACATTGATCTGATGTTTAGAAAATCTCAGGTGCGGCTATTAGGTGGAACTGCTCAGTTATAACCAGGCTTCCCAGGTGGTGTAGCAGTAAAGAATCTGCCAGCCAATGCTGGAGACAAGGGTTCAATCACTGGGTCAGGAAGATCCCCTAGAGAAGAAATGTCAACCTACTCCAGTATCTTGCCTGGAGAATTCCATGGACAAGATGCCTGGTGGGTTGCAGTCCATGGACATGACTGAACACGCACCCTCTATTATAGACTCAGTAGTAATATATTCAGAAAGCAATGGCACCCCACTCCAGTACTCTTGCCTGGAAAATCCCATGGGTGGAGGAGCCTGGTAGGCTGCAGTCCATGGGGTTGCACAGAGTCAGACACGACTGAACGACTTCACTTTCACTTTTTACTTTCATGCATTGGAGAAGGAAATGGCAACACACTCCAGTGTTCTTGCCTGGAGAATCCCAGGGATGGGGGAGCCTGGTGGGCTGTTGTCTATGGGGTCGCACAGAGTCAGACACGACTGAAGTGACTTAGCAGCAGCAGCAGTAATGTATTACCTGTCATTTAACTGCTTTGCTTCTCCCTTTCCTCATACATAAAATGGGGGTAATAATGCCATTTAATTTATAGGGTTGTTGCATTAAAAATGATAATATTTGTAAAATGCTTAGATGTGATCATGCTCAATATATTTTAATGAGGGTGAGAATGGATCCAGGTGGAGGTGTTTATTCTTGCTGCCTTCTGTGTGTAGACTCTTGAACCAATCATCTAAATAGTCCAGACACATTTACTATATACACTATTTCAGTTGTTGCCGTGAGTAGGGAAATGGGATTTTGAAGAGTCAAGAATCACTGTTTTCAGACAAAGATGAGATGGCTTTTCTCCTTTCCTTGACAGATATAATGCCAAGTAATTCTGTTACCTAACTGGAACCTGAGCCATCAACTTCCTGGTGTTATACTCGAAGTCCAAGTACCCAAAACTGAGAGAAGTAAGATGTCCACGGCAATGCAAAAGCATAATGGGGTTTATTGCTAGCTCGAGCTAGGGCTCCCACCAGCACCGACGCAGTGGCTATAGGGGAGGGAGCCCCGAGTTTTGGGTTACACTGTTTATATAGGGAATATTCAGGTGTGAGGGTAACAAAGAGGGGTGTTCAGGCTGAAGGACTACTGATTGGTTACCCTCTTCTATAGGGTCATGTGTGGATCTCTGATTGATTTTTTTTTTCACTTACATGGTGAATCATTATTTCACAAAGGTAAATCATCACTTCCAAGGTAAATCACAAACGTAAATCATTACTTCCAAGGTAAATCACAAATGTCACAAATGTAAATCATTACTTCCAAGGTAAATCACAAATCCTTGAACTTAAAGTCAGGAGGTTTATCCTAAGGGCTGGTTGGCTCGTGCATAGCAGGGCAAGTTTAGGCAATATCCAAAGTCTAAGTCTGTTTGCCCAGTACCTTTGCAAAAATGGAATTCTTTTACAAGATGGAGTAGCTCAGGCTCTACACTGGAAAGTAAGTGTTCACTGTTAGACCCAAATTTTTTCATTCGGGGGCTTTCTGTGGAGGCCTGATAATTAAATATGAGCATGTTTTATGCAATTATCCAGATGTTCGGGCAGCTCAAAGTCAGGGACAGTCTTCTGATCCTTGTCACTGGAATTTGGCTGTTTGATCTCTACCCAAAGTTACAGGAAAAGAAACTTAGCAAAACCTGAAGAAGATTAAGACAAGAGAAGAGGAGAGAGACTTTTTCCCTTTAAAAACTAACTGTATGTGATCCTTCCTCACCCTTAGTGAAATTTCTTGCATGTACAGTTCCAAAGAACAGACATTCAGACCCCAAAATCTGCGGGAGAACCAAAGAACATAAATTCTTATTTGTTGACAAGGAGATGACTAAATCCATTGCAGCTAGTTCTTTGCATGTGAGAGAACTCAATAGAGCAATCCTAATAAAGCATTTACATATGCACGTGTGTTTGTGCAGCTATATGAATGTGCAAATAAGTATATAAGTATAAAAGAGACTGTTCTAGTCCTTTCTATATCTTCTATCTCTCATTCTATTTTTTTCTGAAATGACAGAGTTGGTGAGTTTTCTTGTACAGTTTTGGCATGGGCTCCCCCAGTGTCTCAGTGGTAAAGAATCTGCCTGCCAATGCAAGAGATGCACGTTCAACTCCCGAGTTGAGAAGGTCCCCTGAAGGAAAAAATGGCAACCCTCTCCAGTATTCTTGCCTGAGGAATCTCATGGACAGAGGAACCTGGTGGGCTACAGTCTAAGGGGTCACAGAAGAGTCAGACAGGACTTAATAACTAAGCAACAGTATTTCCTGACTCCTAGGCAGGCAGGCAGACATTCATACTAACAGTATTGATGGGATATGTCTCCATCAGAACCAATTATAAAAGTATGAATATCTGAATATCATTTGACCCTCTATCATACTGCTAGAAAAGACCCATTACCATATTAGTAGTAGTAGTGTGTAGGGAAGCAAACAAGTCTTTTTTTTTTTTAATTTTTATTTTTACTTTATTTTACTTTACAATACTGTATTGGTTTTGCCATACATTGACATGAATCCATCACAGGTGTACTTGCGTTCCCAAGCATAAACCCCCCTCCCACCTCCCTCCCCATAACATCTCTCTGGGTCAGCCCCACGCACCAGCCCCAAGCATCCTGTATCCTGCATCGGACATAGACTGGCGATTCGACAAACAAGTCTTTAGAAATTAAGAGATGGATGTCTCAGGTCTGCTTCTGGTCAGCAATGAATCTCTCCTAAGTTTTTCCCAAAGTGTGTGATCTCTTCTCCCTTCCCTATTCCATTTCATCTCAATCCAAACCTTAATATTTTCTAATATACATTTAGAGTATCAGCACACATGTTTGAGGCAGACAGATATGAGGCAAGCTTTCTTTTTTCAAGTGCTGAGAGGGTAGATAAAGGATTACGGTAATGAGGAAATGTGCCAAAACACAGTTTAAGAAACTCTTTCTCAGTATTACCCAATCAATAGAGAGATTCTGAAAACATGTTTGAAACAGATGTCAGTGGTGAATATAATGAAATAATACCAAAACGCAAAGAATTTCACGTCCAAATCAAACAGCAGTAAATGTACATTTATATAAACCCGTATTTTAAAAGTTACATTTTCATCAACTCTTATTCTAAGTCAGGGCAGAACATCACCCCCACATTCCTCACCCACTCCTCACAGCCATACTACCAGAGAAATACCAGGAGAAAAGGAAGTATGAGGGAAAACAGCAGATTTAGGTGTCATAGTCTTGTTAATTGCCCACAGTACCTTGGCTTTCCCCAGTTCTTCCTCGTTTTGGAAATGGGAGACCATAGTAAAAGGAAAACTATGATTTGTTCCTAATCATGAAAAGCAACTCCTTTTTTCTCTCCCTTCCTTATTAATGCCATATGGAAAATTTATCAGTTTTTTTTTTTATTATGGGGAAAAGAACTAAGGATGTGGGTGATTGTGAAAATATGCTCTGCTTGTAGATCTTCTTTTTAAGTGAATGAAATTTTAAAATGTATTTATTTTGCTAAATTGGACAATCATTGATATTTAGTAAATGTCATTAATTGTTCAGTGCTAATATGACAAGATTTTTTTAGTTAATGTTGACCTTTTAGAAGATGAAATATTAATAACCAGTTCATATTCCTGGAGAGAAACCATAGTGAGCACAAGGCATGGAGACACACTGTATTCCAAAACTTTTTTTAATAACAAAAGTTTGTTAACATTTATGAAGCTTTGACTATGAGCCAGAGTTTAACTGTCTTATGGACACATCACTTAATCTTCACAATAGCTTTAGCGAGTAGACTCAATGATTCCTATTTGATCAACAAGGAAACTGAGATACACGTCACACAGGTACTAAGTGATGGAGTTGAGGTCTCAGCATCAGGAGTTCCCTGGGGACTAGATCACTGACTGGAAATAGAGAAAACCATATTTTAGGAGTAAAAGAACACAGCAGTCTTTCTTGGCTTATGGAGAAAGCACAGACTATCTCTCTCGCATCGAATGACAATAAATCTCTGGTTAAAGAGTGTGCTTCTCATTCATTTTAATCCAGGTTTCTCAACCTCAATCTTGGGTCAGAAACTTCTTTGTTGTAGGGGCTTTTCTGTGCCCCATAGAATGTTTACAGCATTACTTAAGTGCCAGTAGCAGCCCCTCTGCCCAAGTTGTGACATCCAAGAACATCTCCAGACATTTCCAAATGTCTCCTTGGAGGCAAAACCACCTCTTTTGAGAATCACTGCTTGAATCAATCAAAACATTCACTTTTCTTTAGTACCTCTGCTGCCAAGCTTCATGAGGTTAACACAGAAAAGTCTGTGAAATTATATTGTTTTTATGTCCATTGCATGTGTGTGTTAGTTGCCCAGTCATGTCCGACTCTTTGCAACCCCATGGACTATAGCCCAACAGGCTCCTCTGTCCATAGGATTTCCCAGGTAAGAATGCTGGAGTGGGTTGCCATTCCCTTTCCAGGGGATCTTTCCAACTCCAGGAATCGAACCTGG
This sequence comes from Ovis canadensis, assembly GCF_042477335.2. NCBI lineage: Eukaryota > Metazoa > Chordata > Mammalia > Artiodactyla > Bovidae > Ovis > Ovis canadensis. The sequence goes on along the minus strand of NC_091253.1, from coordinate 41,337,042 downwards.
GTCTCTAGCAATCCAGGAAGATTCTTTACCATCTGAGCTACCAGGGACATGTCTAATTTTCAGAATATTTCAATGCATACCTTACTATAAAATACATAGGAAAAATATTTTAAATCCCGTTGTCAAGTAAGAACATTGAAACAGAAATAGTTGAAAGGAAGCATCAAGTTTGGTATAAACGACTCAAAACAGAACAAATTTTGAATTTTACACCTGCAAACGCATTAGAAGACCCACAGTAAGTCTCCAATGTTTAGTCTCAGTTTTCCTCATCTGTCAAGTGAAAATAATAATCCGTATTATGTCTCACAAATCTCTTAGATGAACCGAGTCAGAAGATCATGTAAAAGTACAAAGTATACTTATTGCTGTTGGTTTGCCAATGGTCATCCAGAAAAGTAAGGGCTGAACTGAAGCTGAAATATCACAACTAATATTCTCTTTCCCTCGCCAAAATGTCACAAATATGCGGGTCCTGCTCCCTTAACTCTGCAGATATTGCTAATTAATCACAGATCTCTTTCCCAGAGTGATCCCAGAACTTCTCAGTAACACACTCCAGACAGCTATAGATTTTGTTCTTGAAAGCAAACCTATAGGTTCCTTTTATATGAGATAATGCTGCCACATGGTTCTGAATCCTTCGAAGATCCGTTACTTTATGCCTTCTTGTTTCCATAAAATGTTGATCTATTTTATTAACCTATATTAAATTTTAACAGGGAAGTCAAATCAATTGACAAATCCGACATTTACCTTAGTCTTTCCAAACGTATGTGAGTGAGTGAGTGAGTGAGTGAGTGATAGTCACTCACTGGTGCCCTAATTTTGGCGACCCCATGGACTGTAGCCTGCCCGTCTCCTCTCTCTGTCTATAAATTCTCCAGGCAAGAATACTGGAGTGGGTTGCCATTTCCTTCTCCAAACATATAGCCTGTGGTAAATCAGAAGCCTCAAGCCTCATTTAGGATGCAGGCATTGGCACAACAGTTCTGAAACTGTAGAGGGTAACTGACACACTTGGAGAGCTTGCTGGAATATATTGCTGGGCTCAACCTCAGGATCTGACTCAGTGGGTCTTTGAGAGGGGGCTTCAGAACTTACATTTCTAACATGTTCTCAAATGATGCTGATACTGTTGGTCCAGGGACCATGTTTTGGAAACTATTACACTAGTAAAAAGACAACTGCTTTAGAGCAAGAGGACCTTGCCTTGAGACGTTCTTCTGCTTTTTATAACTTCTGTCATCTGGGTGGAAAATTCTAGGTTTTCCTAGGCTTGAGGTTAGTGCTTTGTAAAGTGGCTCGTGAAGCCTGACGTGCTTACCTCATAGAGTTGTTTTGAAGATTAAATTACATCAAGGACATGGAAGATTCTTACAAATGGCAAATGCTTAGATGAGTAAATGCTTGTCAGTGCTTTTGCTGTTATTTGGAGAAGGTGCCTTTTTAGCCTGGAAGTGCAACCAGCTATTTATGGACCCACTTCCTCCTGGGCAGTTGACCAGTTTTCTCTCCTCTCCTATGGCCGCAGGCCAACTGCCCCAAGGAGCTGCATGAAACATGTCGAGTCTCTCTGTAATGTTCCCACACATTTGTCAGATTTAACCAGAGTCTAAGTGAAGGAAATGCTTTCAGAATGTTCTGGATGTTTGGCCCAAGGCATTGTTCCCCTTTACTGGTCTATAGGGACTAAAGGGAGTCTGTCAATCAGAGATGAACTAGGGTGGAACCATCAGCCGTTGGCAGTTACTCCTCAGAGATTTGCTTGTGACTCATGACAGCAACTTGCCAGGGGGAGGGGACAAAAATTATCTGGAAAACACCCTTAATAAAACTGAAATGAATATTCTGGGAAAGAGAGGAAAAAGTGAAAATTAAGATGAAACAAAGTTAAGTTCCCCCAAAGATTCCCATCTCTCTCTTCTGATTTTTTTTCACTGATAGTAGAAAGAACCCAAATCTTGACTCTGATTCCTGACTCTGACACTTTATTGACTATAACTGTCCCTAATGTGATGAACAGAAACTAATGTATTCCCCAGTCTCTTTCAATTTAGTATAATTCAGTTAGTTTTCTGTCAATGACACTTTTCAGAACCTCATTTCTTTTTTTTTTTTTTTCCAGGAGAGACTGTCCAGTGGGAAGAAGAGAATGAAGATTGTCCCGGGGTTTTCTTTCAAAGAAAATACAGCAAGATTTGAAGAAACCAAATATGGCCATTGAGTCTACAGTCTGCCCATAAATGGTAGTGATATAGCTATTTCTACAACACTATCTCTGAGTGTGCAACAGATAAAGAATAAGAGAACCTTTGTGTTACTCACTTAGTTGTGTCTGACTCTGCAACTCATGGACTGTAGCCCACCAGGCTCCTCTGTCCATGGGATTCCCCAGGCAAAAATACTGGAGTGGGTAGCTATTCCCTTCTCCAGAGGACCTTCCCAACCCAGGGATCAAACCTGGGTCTCCCTCATTGCAGGCAGATTCTTTACTGTCTGAACCACTAGCCTTTAAATGGTAGCAAAACTGCTTCAGTGGCAAGGTTTACCTGAAAAGTTTACATTTCTTTTTTCGTCTAGAAGATGGATGAGGGGTTGCAACATTCTCTCCCAAAACATACTCATTTGTTTGTTTTCCATTGAACCCTTCTTTTTTTTATTGGAGCACAACTGCTTTACAATGTTGTGTTGGTTTCTGCTGTACAACATAGTGAATTAGCTATATGTACACATATATACCAGAGAAGGCAATGGCACCCCACTCCAGTACTCTTGCCTGGGAAAGCCCATGGATGGAGGAGCCTGGAAGGCTGCAGTCCATGGGGTCGTGAAGAGTCGGACATGACTGAGCAACTTCACTTTCACTTTTCACTTTCATGGATTGGAGAAGGAAATGGCAACCCACTCCAGTCTTCTTGCCTGGAGAATCCCAGGGACGGCAGAGCCTGGTGGGCTGCTGTCCATGAGATCACACAGAGTTGGACACGACTGAAGTGACTTAGCAACAGCAACACATATACATATATAATTCATGAAGCTCAATATCAAAAAAGAACAAACAACCCAATCAAAACAAGGGTACAAGACCTAAATAAACATTTCTCCAAAGAAGACATACAGATGGCCAAGAGGCACAGGAAAAGATGCTCAACATCACTAATTATTAGAGAAATGCAGATCATTGAACTCTTCTTGTTTAGTTAATAAAAATATTTCCTGACAGTTATCTGACTTTCAGAATTTCTTGCAATGCAGAAGGCCAACTACCAGAAAAGTCTACTCCAGAGTGTTCTGAAACAGAGTAGCATCTCAAATATACTCCTGAACAAATAGAATCAAGTAGGATGCGATACTTGGTTCTCTCTTTTTTTCTGATACCTCTCTAAGAGATCAGTTGCCTTTGTCTCCAAATACGGGCATCCCCGTTTTCCCCTAAAGTCCCCAACATACCAAAGTGTATATTGGTCTTGCTTTCAGTTCTTTTTCTATATGAATATCAAGGTATGTCAAAATAGATTTTTGTTTGTTTGTAATTGTTCCTACCATCACTCTTCTCTCCAAAAGCACTGATGTGTCTCTATATGAACAGGAGTAGGACATCATTGATTCAATGGACATGAGTTTGAGCAAACTCAGGAAGACAGTGAAGGATAGGAGAGCTTGGGGTGCTGCAGTCCATGGGGTCACAAAAAATGGACATGACTGAGCGACTGAGCAACAGCAGCAACAAGGACAACCGGAAAAGCAGACGCTCAGAAATTCTTTCTAAAATCTCATTTTCTTGATTCTCTTTTCTCTTCCTGGAGACCCCACTACAGACAAATTTGAAACTCATGCTGGGACACTCTTTTCCATTCCAAATTAGACTAGCTACCTCATACTTAAGCACCACATTTTACCTTCCTAATGTCTGTGGACCCTCTTTCTATTCAACTATATCTATATTCCATTGACCACTAGTTCAGCCTCGATTGTTTTTTATGTCTAATTTTCTAGCCCAGGTGATCATTTCATAAGACCATAGTCATAATTCTTCCAAGTGGAATGGATCTTGGTCTGGTCCCCAAACTAAGCTAACACCTACTTTAAAATCAACTAACTTTATCAAGATCTATACATCAAACTCTGCACTAACAGTAATAAGAGGCACTCATAGGGTGCTTACCATGGCCATGCCCTGTGTGCTTTGCCTTAGTTAACTCAGTTTTCATTATAACAACCCCATAAGGTTGGCATTTGTATTGCTCCCATTTTGCAAATGAGAAAACTGAGATACAAAGAGGTCAAGTAACTTCCCATACAGTTAGCAAAGAGTATGGCCATGATCTGTACCCAGAAGTCTCTGTACATCATTCACAATGTTGACTATACCCCCATCCTGCCTCTCAAAGGGTGAAGCCCTTTATAAAGGTTATCTCAGTGAGTCATCATAGCAACTGCATGAGATAATTCCTGTTGTCATTCTCATTTTCATTAGGGAAAACAAAGATTTAGAAAAGTAAAACCCCATGATTTATTTAATGTAGGACTGGAACTGAAATTTAAGTACAGCTGATATTAAATCCTGTATCTTTATTTACTGTTCTGTTCTATGTTCATCTATAAATATTTTCTTCTTTACCTCTTTCAGTGGCACTTTTAACCAGTGTTTCTCAGACTTAAGCAATGTCTTTGATATTATGAGGCATATAAAAAGAAAAAAATTGTTTTGGATCCCCAATATTGACTTAAATAACAGTTATTATGCTATATAAAGACACATAAATATAAAACCAGTTAAGTACTTTATATGCTTATAATTATTTTATGACTGCAAAATCTAAATTAAGTTACAAATTAAATAAAGCTAAAAATTCCATAAAATTCCAAATAATATAAATAATATCAAGCATCATTTCAACTATAAGATTTTTTAAATATTTAGGTGATAAAGATTTTATTTTTTAATTTTATGTTTTTTGAAATTGAAATATAGTTGGTTTACAATGTTTCAGTTGTATAGTTGATTTACAATGTAATTTTATACATGTACATATATATGGGGATTCCCTGGTGGCTCAGCAATAAAGAATCCACCTGTAATCTACTAGAGTAGACAAGGAGATGTGGGTTCAATCCTTAAGTCAGGAAGATACTTTGGAAAAGGGCATTACAACCCATTCCAGTATTCTTGCCAGGAGAATCCGATGGACAGGGGAGCCTGGCAGGCTGCAGTCCATGGGGTTGGACACAACTGAAGCAACTGAGCACTCACACATTCACATCCATATACATATATTATATAAATATATATATTCTTTTTTCAGAATCTTTTCCATTATAGGGTATTACAAGGTATTGAATATAATTCCCTGTGCTATTCAGTAAGTCCTGATTACTTATCTGTTTTATATATAATAGTATGCCTCTGTTAAGCATGATTTCCTAATGTATCCCCTCCTACTTTCCCCTTTGTTAAGCACAAGTTTGTTTTCTATGTCTGTAAGTTTATTTCTGTTTTGTAAATAAGTTCATTTGTATCATTTTTTTAAATTACCTATAAGTAATATCACATGGTATTTGTCTTTGACTTACTTCACTTAGTATGATAATCTCTAGGTCCATTCATGTTGCTACAAATAGCATTATTCTATTCATTTTTATGGCTGAGTAATACTCCATTGTGTGTTTTTGTGTATTATACCTCCTTTATCCATTCATCTGTAGACAGCCATCTAGGTTGTTTCCATGTTTTGGCTATTATAAATAGTGCTGATATGAATATTAGGTACATATATCTTTTAAAATTAGTTTTCTTTGGATATATGCTCAGAAGTGGATTACTAGATCATAGAGTAACTCTATTTTTAGTTTTTTAAGTAATCATCATAATGTGCTCTGGAGAAGGAAATGGCAACCCACTCCAGTGCTTTTGCCTGGAGCTCTTGCCTGGAGAATCCCAGGGACAGAGGAGCCTGGTGAGCTGCTGTCTATGGGGTCACACAGGGTCAGACATGACTGAAGCGACTTAGCAGCAGCAGTAGCATTATGTGCTCATAGTGACTGCATCAATTTACATTCTCATCAACAGTGTAGAAGGGTTCCCTTTTCTCCACACCTTCTCCAGCATCTGTTATTTGTAGACATTTTGAAGAGCACTACTCTAACTGATGTGAAGTGATACCTCATTGTGTTTTTGGTTAGCATTTCTCTAGTAGTGATAAAGTTGGTTAGTGATACAACCAATATGTGCCTATTGGTTACCTGTACGTATGCTTTGGAAAATGTATATTTAGGTTGTCTGTCCAATTTTTTATTAGTTTTTTTTTTTTAATGTTAAGCTGTATGGTCTCTTTGTATATTTTGGAAAGTAATCCCTTGTCAGTCACATCATTTGCAAATATTTTCTCCCATTTTCTAGACTGTCTTTTCATTTTATTTATGGTTTCCTTTGCTGTGCAAATGGTTTCAAGTTTAATTAGGCCCCATTTGTTTATTTTTGCTTTTCTTTCTATTATTCTAGGAAACAGATCCAAGAAAATGTTACCGTGATTTGTGTCAAAGTGTGTCCTGCATATGTTTTCTTTCAGGAGTTTTATAGTATCTGGTCTTACAGTTAGGTCTTTAATTTATTTTTATTTGATTTTTGTATATGGTATTAGAGAATGTTCTAGTCTCATTCTTTTATATGTAGCTATCCAGTTTTCCCTGCACCACTTATTGAGAGACTGTCTTTTCTCCATTGTATATTCTTTCCTCTTTTGTTATAGATTAATTGATGATAAGTGCATGACTCTATTTCTGAGTTCTTTATCCTGTTCTGTTGATCTATGTGTCTGATTTTGAGCTAGTACCATACTTCTTTAACTATTATAGACTAATATAGTCTGAATTCACATGATTCTTCCAGCTCTGTTCTTTCTCAAGATTGTTTTGGTAACTCAGAGTCTTTTGTGTTTTCATTTTAATTTTCAAAAAATTAATTTTGAAAGTTGCACCATAAGTGCAAGGTTTAAATGGGCAACTTTGTACTGAAGTGACATTTGCAATGTAACCATGGTAATGATTGTTATGGAAGAGCTGTTTTGAGCCTGGCATTTCTGACTACCATATATCCTATTTTCCATGAAGTGATGGGACCAGATGCCATGATCTTAGTTTTCTGAATGTTGAGCTTTGAGCCAACTTTTTCACTCTCCTCTTTCACCTTCATCAAGAGGCTTTCGAGTTCCTCTTCACTTTCTGCCATAAGGGTGGTGTCATCTGCATATCTGAGGTTATTGATATTTCTCCTGGCAATCTTGATTCCAGCTTGTGCTTCTTCCAGCCCAGCGTTTCTCATGATGTACTCTGCATAGAAGTTAAATAAGCAGGGTGACAGTATACAGCCTTGACGTACTCCTTTTCCTATTTGGAACGAGTCTGTTGTTCCATGTCCAGTTCTAACTGTTGCTTCCTGACCTGCATACAGGTTTCTCAAGAGGCAAGTCAGGTGGTCTGGTATTTGCATCTCTTTCAGAACTTTCCACAGTTTGTTGTGATCCACACAGTCAAAGGCTTTGGCATAGTCAATAAAGCAGAAATAGATGTTTTTCTGGAACTCTCTTGCTTTTTCCATGATCCAGAGGATGTTGGCAATTTGATCTCTGGTTCCTCTGCCTTTTCTAAAACCAGCTTGAACATATGGACTCTCACAGTTGACATATTGCTGAAGCCTGGCTTGGAGAATTTCGAGCATTATTTTACTCATGTGAGATGAGTACAATTGTGTGGTAGTTTGAGCATTCTTTGGCCTTGCCTTTCTTTGAGATTGGAATGAAAACTGGCCTTTTTCAGTCCTGTGGCCACTGCTGAGTTTTCCAAATTTGCTGGCATATTGAGTGCAGATGGGGAAACAGTGGAAACAGTGTCAGACTTTATTTTGGGGGGCTCCAAAATCACTGCAGATGGTGATTGCAGCCATGAAATTAAAAGATGCTTACTCCTTGGAAGGAAAGTTATGACCAACCTAGATAGCACATTGAAAAGCAGAGACATTACTTTGCCGACTAAGGTCCGTCCAGTCAAGGCTATGGTTTTTCCAGTAGTCATGTATGGATGTGAGAGTTGGACTGTGAAGAAAGCTGAGTGCCAAAGAATTGATGCTTTTGAACTGTGGTGTTGGAAAAGACTCTTGAGAGTCCCTTGGACTGCAAGGAGATCCAACCAGTCCATTCTAAAGGAGATCAGCCCTGGGTGTTCTTTGGAAGGAATGATGCTAAAGTTGAAACTCCAGTACCTTGGCCACCTGATTTGAAGAGTTGACTCATTGGAAAATACTCTGACGCTGGGAGGGATTGAGAGCAGGAGGAGAAGGGGACGACAGAGGATGAGATGGCTGGATGGCATCACGGACTCGATGGACATGAGTCTGAGTGAACTCCAGGAGCTGGTGATGGACAGGGAGGCCTGGCGTGCTGCAATTCATGGGGTCGCAAAGAGTTGGACACCACTGAGTGAATGAACTGAACTGAACTGATATATCCTATGATAATACAATATCTCACCTATTATGTTTATTCAATGACCTGAGAAACTTTTACCTGTATAATGTTATTTGGCCTTCACTTACCCAAAGATGTTTGCATAGTAAGTCCAGCTCTGTTCCTACACAATTAACCCACAGTAATAATGTTAGTTTAATTTGGTGCTGATTTGTCCATTACCCGGGACCCATATGGCTAGACCCTTAACAAACTCCTGTGGAGGGTGAAGACAAATTTGATCCATTAGCAAGCTTTAATTGAAGGTCACCTAAAATGGCAAGGTCTCCCTGCATCTCTGAATCTTAAACAGCTGGAACTACTTAAATGCCTTTAACACACACACTTAAAGTGCTGTCTCAAAGTAGACTTCTAGAAAATACCCTGTACATACTAATGCACACACACAAACATCCTTTATGATGTTTTAAATGCCAAATTAAATTCAGTTTTATTGTGTTTTAAAACATCAGCTCTGGAAGAAAGAAAAAAAGGTTTTAAAAAATTAGAAGCAGCTTCATGAGTGAATGAACTGAATGCTTGTTAATTCCATCACCAGCAAAAACAGCAGTGTTTAGAGATTGATGTGTAATCTCAGATTTTGATTCAAAATTGAGTTGCATGCTCTGGCTTCTAAGTAAAGAGAGAAAGGAAACTGGAAGGAAATCAGGAAGAGGATAGTCATGGGAAGCCCCTTTTTTCTTTTTACTATACTGCAAAGAAAAGGAAAAAACTGCTCAAAAGAAGAGAAACTAAGAATTAAAGATTTTAAAATTTAAAAAATAAAAAACTAAAAATTAAAAAAAAAAAAAGAAGAGAAACTAACATCCTATAATGAACTTCTATAACCACAGGAGAGACTGAGAGTAAAGAAAGCTTCAGGATAACTTTGCTTCTGGACACAGGAGCTTTGTATATAGCGTAAAAGGGCTAACAACGTGGTAGCTAAAAGGGTTAAACTAAAAAAAAAAAAATTAAGTATAATTGAGTTATAATTTTGTGTTAAAGTTTAAAGTGTTTAACTTTTATTTTGTCTAAACATTAGGAAATGAAAGGAAAGAGAATTCCAAACTAGCAAACACTCTGTTTTCAACATCTTTTAATTACTAGATTTGATCATTTGTGTATATTAGTCATGGAGATTTTAATAATGGCATAAGCTAATTTGCATTTTCCATGTTAATATCTTTACATGCATTATTTCATTTGGTCCTCTTGATGTCAGAAACCACACGAGGTAGTCATAATTAAAATCGCCATTTTTATAGGTAAGGAAAGTTAGTCAAGAACAGGTTAAAGAATTTATTTATGGTTACTTACACATCTATCAAATGACAGAAACAGGATCAGAGCCTGGGTCTGTGTGATCCCTAAGCCAGAGTTCTTAATCCCTAGCACCGAGTTTCCTTCCAGAAAGTGCTCTCCAGGTAATCAGATCCTAATAATATAATGTACCACAGCAATTAGCTGTCAAGCCTGCTTATATTTTTGATGGGAAACCTGAGATCCACAGATATTAAAAGAATTCTTTAAGCTTATGAAACAAGTAAAACCAGGTTCCAAATTCACAATCCAATGTTTTTACCACATGTGTTATTTCTTTTAAATAAAAACTATTTGCATTACGTGTTTTTATCTGATTTAATTCTCACAATTCTGTGTATCCAGTACATACTTACTACATATTAACTTCATATATAAGAAAATGGAGGCTGATATAGTAAATTTTTGGTAGTCGCAAAATTAATGGTTTTGATTTTTTGTAAAAAAAAAATGGTTGAATATAAAATGGAACTATCCCTTCTCCTTCTTCTGTTAACTCTGGCAGCACTGCTGTCCCACAGGCTGCAATGCAGGCCATCAAGCTAACTGAGCTCACTGACAGCTTTTGTTCATAGCTGAATATCTTCTGGCTGGTTTCCAGGTTGTCCTTAAGCCTGGTTACCTCTCATTCTCATTACCTCAGAGTCTCTGAAGGCATCTGAGTTTGTGAGTTTGTACTAGCAGAGTACTTAGAAATTACAGTGATCACCTATCTCAGTGTGTCTAAGTCTAAGAGGAGGAGCTTCCCTGGTGACTCAGATGGTAAAGAAACTGCCTGCAAAGTGGGAGACCTGGGTTCAATCCCTCGGTAGGGAAGATCCCCTGGAGAAGGGAATGGCAACCCACTCCAGTATTCTTACCTGGAGAATCCCATGATCAGAGGAGTCTGGCAGGCTACAGGCCATAGGATCGCAAAGAGTCAGGCACGACTGAAGTGACTTAGTATGCACGCCCAAGAGGAAGAGGGTTCTCAGGAAAAGGGTTTTTCAGTGCTAAAACCAGGAAAGGAATGGGAAAAGGAGGATAAGGTAGGAACCCTATTAGACATTCATAGAATATTGATATTTTCTGTTGTAGAGGGAGAAACACTGGGGTTTAGCTTTATAAACACATTCCAAGCATTGTTCATTCATTCATATTGATAGACATTTATTTTCTAATCTACATCAGACAATTGCTAAGATAAGGTGAGAAGAGCAGAACAGAGAATCTCTGCCTTCAGCAATTACAGCAAGTAGGTAAAGTGGATAAGGCCAGCTTACAAATAACTGTTAACACCAGGTAGAATGATGAAATGATACTGGAAGCTGACACGAATGTTCTGTGTGTGTGTGTTTTTCATAAGCGGGTGATACAGCTTTCCATTAGGAGCCACGTTACATAACTGAAGTTCCCATGGATCTCAACTCTCCACTTAAAAAAATATAACGAGGTCAGTACAATGAAGGATGCACTGCAAATGCCAAGTACAGTTTCTTCAGCTGTTTCTAGGGGGATCCAACTTTTAATAGGAAATCTGAGTCTTTAACAGGAAAGTCATTTTTATGGGGAAATCAATCATAACGAGATAGTTTCTTAGCCATGGTCACTTTTCACATGCGTGCAAATGCCTTAATTGATTTTACTTAAAGGCACAGGCAGCTCAGTTGGACATGAGCTGTCTTTGCAGGTGAACCTGTGGAGTGGGTGGGCCTAGGAAAAATCTCTCAACGATATTAGTTGTGGAAGACAAGAAGCTTACGACAGCTAAAAAAGTATCTTCATTACCCTTGCCAAGCTTCTACCTTGCTTCAGATCACTGCTGGTAATGACTGAGAAAACAAGTCATTAGAGGCCTGGCATACCTATCTGTATAATGGACTATATTAATTTTAACAGCTGAACAAACCTTCATGAATCATAGCTATTAATAGAGAGGGAAGTATTCATTCCGCCCTGAGTTTTTGGAGAGAAGAAGAAAGTAGAGGAAGACTTCACAAGGGAGGCTACCCTTGAGTAGAGCACTGATGGTACAGAAGTTGTTCACTAAGAGATGGTAGAGAACTGTCAGTCTTGACTGATAGAGATGAGGTCAGCAGGGAGCTACAGATGTGAAAGATGGGATGCATCTGGGGAATGGAGAGTGCCTCTATATGGCTAAAGCATCTGTGTTAGGCTGAATAACGCCATCATCTGTATCCAAAGATGTCTACAGTCTAACACTGCTGTGTGCTAAGTCGCTTCAGTTGTGCCTGACTCTTTGCGACTCCATGGACCATAACTTGCCACACTCCTTTGTTCATGGATTTCTCCAAGCAAGATAGAGTGGTTGCCATTTCTTACTCCATGGGATCTTCCTGACTCAGGGATCGAACCCGAGTCTTTTACATCTCCTGGTTTCCTTACCATTAGTGCAATGTGCAAATATGTTACCTTCCATGGCAAAAGAAATTGGCAGATGTGGTGACACTAAGTGGGATCTCTCTAACTCTTCTTTTTTGAAGTTGTTTTGACTACTTAGGTTCCCTTACATTTATATATGAATTTTAGGATCAGTTTACCAATTTATTTTTAAAAAGCAAGTTAGTTTTTGGCAGGGATTTATTTCAATTCATAGATCAATTTGAGGATTATGACCACTGAATACTAAGTCTTCCAGTCCACAAACATGGAATTCTTTCTATTTTTGTAGAGTTTTCCTTAATTTTTTAACAATATTTTGTAGTTTTTGGTGTACAAGTCTGACACTACTTTTTTTCAATTTATTGTTAATTATGTTGGAGTTTTGGGATGGAACTGTAAATGAAATTTAATTTCTAATTCAGTTTCCTTTCTTGTTATAGGTCTGTTCAGGTTTCCTATTATATATTTTTATTAATAGACTACTGTTTAGAATACTTTTTATTGTGATTTATTTCTTTTGGCTGCACTGGCCTTTCATCACTGCACACAGTTTTTCTCTAGTTGTGGAAAAGTGGGCTACTCCCTAGCTGTGATGCAGGGGCTTCTCACTGCAAGGGCTTCTCTTGTTGTAGAGCACAGGCTCTAGGTGCACAGGCCCAGTAGTTGTGGCCCATGGGCTTAGTTGCCATGTGGCATGGGGAATCTTCCCAGACTAGGGATTGAACCAGTGTGCCCTGCATTGCAATGTGGATTCTTAACCACTAGACTGCTAAGGGAGTCCCTAGAACAGTTTTCAGTTCAGTTCAGTTCAGTTGCTCAGTCATGTCCAACTCTTTGCGACCCCATGAACCACAGCATGCCAGGCCTCCCTGTTCATCACCAACTCCCAGAGTCCACTCAAACTCATGCCCATTGAGTTGGTGATGCCATCCAACCATCTCATCCTCTGTCATCCCCTTCTCCTCCTGCCTTCAATCTTTCCCAGCATCAGGCTCTTTTCCAATAAGTCACCTCTTTGCATCAGGTGGCCAAAGTATTCGAGTTTCAGCTTCAATGTCAGTCCTTCCAATGAATACTTAGGACTAATCTCCTTTAGGATGGACTGGTTGGATCTCCTTGCAGTCCAAGGGACTCTCAAGTCTTCCCAACACCACAGTTCAAAAGCATCAATTCTTCGGTGCTCAGCTTTCTTTATAGTCCAACTCTCACATCCATACATGACTACTGGAAAAACCAGAGCCTTGACTAGATGGACCTTTGTTGGCAAAGTAATGTCTCTGCTTTTTAATATGCTATCTAGGTTGGTCATAACTTTCCTTCCAAGGAGTAAGCATCTTTTAATTTTATGGCTGCAACCACCATCTGCAGCGATTTTGGAGCCAAAAAAAAAAAAAAAGTCTGCCACTGTTTCCACTGCTTCTCCATCTATTTGCCATGAAGTGATGGGGCCGGATGCCATGATGTTAGTTTTCTGAATGTTGAGCTTTAAGCCAACTTTTTTACTCTCTTCTTTCACTTTCAGAACAGTTTTAGATTTATAGAAAAACTGAACAGATAGCAGAATTCACATATACTCCCCACATAGTTTCTCCAATTATTAATATCTTGCATTAATATAGCACATTTCTCATGATTAATGGCCAAGATTGATACATTACTTTTAGCCAGAGTCCATATTTATTCATATTTCCTCAGTTTTTGCCCAATATTCTTTTTCTATTCCAAGATCCTATCAAAGAGATACTTGGTTTAATTTACTTGTAATATCTCCTTAGACTCCACTTGACTGTGACACTTTCTCAAACTTTTTGTCATTTTTGTCTTCCTCAACAGTTTTGAGGCTTACTGGGCAGGTTTATTTGTTTTTCGCAAAGATTGCGTATGTACAGTTTTCAGAATCAGAACTGATTTTCTGTATCTTGTTGTAAAGATTAAAGGTAAAATAAAGGTAACATCTGCACAGGACTTATTGTAGTGGCCGTGACACAGAAGGAGCTACAGAAAAAAAGAGTCCCTTAATTCTATTGTATCTTGTATTGTTTTGCAATTTCATGAGTGCTTATTTAAAAGTTTTATTTTTTTCATAATAAATCAGTTGACTTCTTTAAATCATGAACCATAAAGGTTTCCTCTCTGTGTGCTCTGAAGTGTCGAGTTCATGCTATGTGTTTGCTAAATATCTGGTGATCAGTCATTTCAGAAGGGCAGAAGTTCCTTATCCCACTACCTAAATTCCTTAAGCATAAAGAACTCAGAGATTTGCATCTTTAGGTAGAGGAAACGCAATAGATGCGGGGTCAATCCTTGGGTCAGGAAGATCCCCCAGAGTGGGAAATGGTAGCCCTCTTCAGTATTATTGCCTGGAAAATTGCATGGGTAGAGGAACCTGACAGGTTATGGTCCCCACGTGGTCACAAAGAGTTGGATACGACTGAGCAACAGAGCACTGCAGCAGATAATAAATGCTACAATCAGGGCCGTAGAAGCTGCTACTGGATAAATCAGAAGAGATATCCGAACAAGACTTAAAGGAATAGCCAAGGTCAACCATTGAAAAGAGGGTAGGGAAAGAGAACATTGAATATAATAGGCCCTGGTTATTGAATTCTTGCTCTGTGCCAGCCACTGCTGTGTTCTTTACTTGTGTTGAAGTCTTTACATCAACCATATGAAGTCAGATCTTTTGCAGATGAAGAAATAGGCTGAGAGTGGTTACATGACTTGCCTAAAGCCATAGAATTAATTAGCAGAAGAATTGTGGTTGGCACCTGTTCCTTCTACTCTTAGCCAATGCAGTGTAAGGCTTTCCCTTATCCTTCCCCTCCCCTCTCCCCAAGGCCACACTGGGAATACTAAGGTTCCAGTCTAGTGAAAAGAGAACTCCTTTCTCCAGGTTCATGATCACTTTCCTGTCTTCCTACAGAAGAGGATTTCTTTCTGGCTTCAGTGCAATGAACCTTAAACAGCTGTGTCACATGATGCTCAGAATAAGGGCCAGCCAGTGGGTCTGAGGCCAGAATATTGGTCTCAGCATCCTAAAAGCAAGACAAGATCTGTGCAAATGTTTTGCTCTCACATTGGTGCTCCACCTTCCCATGTGAAACCCTTTCAGCCAAAGCCACCTTTCATTCTCAGTGCTCAAAAGTCAGTGACTATGATTTCCAATCCCAGAAAGGGAAGCAGGGGAAGTGAGTTGGAGAGTCCATTAGTCTTAAAAGCTCAGGGTCAAGGCATAAAACCAACAGGAAACCTTCAAAATGCGAAGCCCACTCAACTGTAGTTCAGGGAAACCTCTCTGGAGTCTATGAGCTGTGCTGGTTAATGGCTGGGCACAACTGCACCTAATAGGCCTTTGGTCTGGGAAGCTTCTCGTTGTAGTAGGCTGCCAGGCACACTGCTCAGAGGCAAAATCCAATGAGACAAGAACAAGATTCTGTACTCCATTGAAAGCAACCAGGGATACTGTCTATACTGGGGGATGCAGAAATATTCTAACCTGCAAAGAAAGGGGCTTTCCATGGCTTTTCTAATAATACGCATTTATCTGAAAAGGAAACTAAGAAAAAGCCCCACTGGTCAAACAGAAAGCAAATCTATCCCCTGCACAGTGCAGGCCCTGTTCTGAGTTCATTCTTATGGAAGAGACACCCATGACGCACCCTGTTTTAAATAACTGACTATTTGCTTCTTGTTTGAGATGCACAATCTTCTCAATGAAATGGCCACTTAATAACCCTCTCTTTAAAACTGAACAATTGAGTTAGTTACTAGTCAAACATTTCTGTCTCTCACCCTGGCCAAACATCCATGGAGTGAAAGAGGAAATGTCTCACTGTGCTTCAAACATAGAAGGCTCTTTTCTGCCTTTCTGTCTTTGCACAAGCTGGTCTCTTTGTCTAGAAAATTGCTTTTTTGCTGTTGAATGCTTAATAGTCCTTCCATTAACAATGGTGATGGCAATGATTATGATGTGTGGTCCACAATATTTGCACTGGTGTATTCTGTACCTGTTACTGCACTAAAAACTTTGTGTGGATTATTCTTTTATTTCTCAAAAACAATGTGCTCTGTTTGTCCCCATTTTACAGACAAGGAAACTCAGGTACAGAAAAGTGTGTTGCCCAAGGTGTGTGGCAAGTAAGTGCAAAAACACTGCCCTACACATCAACTAAAAAACTGAATGAAAAATACAGAGCCCATCAAATGTAAGGATACTCTCCTTTATTCCTGGTAGGAATATAAATTGGTAGAACCACATTGGAAAATTATTTGACAGTATTTATTGAACTTGAAAACATGTAAGTCCTTCCATTCTAAGGTGTCTTTGTTGTTGTTTAGTCACTACGTCGTGTCTGACTCTTTTACTGGCCCATAGACTGTAGCCTGTCAGGTTTCTCTGTTCATGGGATTTCCCAGGCAAGAATACTGGAGTGGGTTGCCATTTCCTTCTCCAAGGGATCTTCCCAACCCAAGGCTAACCCAAGGACTGAACTTGCCGGTCTGGCATTGGCACTTTACCACTGAGCTACCTAGAGAGCCCCCAAGGTGTCTCACTTCAGTTCAGTCCCTCAGTCATGTCTGACTCTTTGCGATCCCATGAATTGCAGCACGCCAGGCCTCCTTGTCCATCATCAACTCCCAGAGTTCACTCAAACTCACGTCCATCGAGTTGGTGATGCCATCCAGCCATCTCATCCTCTGTTGTCTTCTTCTTCTCCTTCCCCCAATCCCTCCCAGCATCAGAGTATTTTCCAATGAGTCATCTCTTCGCATGAGGTGGCCAAAGTAATGGAGCTTCAGCTTTAGCATCATTCCTTCCAAAGAACACCCAAGGCTGATCTCCTTCAGAATGGACTGGTTGGATCTCCTTGCAGTCCAAGGGACTCCCAAGAGTCTTCTCCAACACCACAGTTCAAAAGCATCAATTCTTTGGCACTCAGCTTTCTTCACAGTCCAACTCTCACATCCATACATGACCACTGGAAAAACCATAGCCTTGACTAGACGGACTTTTGTTGGCAAAGTAATGTCTCTGCTTTTCAATATGCTATCTAGGTTGGTCATAACTTTCCTTCCAAGGAGTAAGCATCTTTTAATTTCATGGCTGCAGTCACCTTCTGCAGTGATTTTGGAGCTTAAAAAAATAAAGTCTGACACTCTTTCCCCTATTTCCCCATCTATTTTCCATGAAGTGATGGGACCGGATGCCATGATCTTCGTTTTCTGAATGTTGAGCTTTAAGCCACCTTTTTCACTCTCCTCTTTCACTTTCATCAAGAGGATTTCGAGTTCCTCTTCACTTTCTGCCATAAGGGTGGTATCATCTGCATATCTGAGGTTATTGATATTTCTCCTGGAAATCTTGATTCCAGCTTGTGTTTCTTCCAGCCCAGTGTTTCTCATGATGTACTCTGCATACAAGTTAAATAAGCAGGGTGACAGTATACAGCCTTGACGTACTCCTTTTCCTATTTGGAACGAGTCTGTTGTTCCATGTCCAGTTCTAACTGTTGCTTCCTGACCAGCATACAGGTTTCTCAAGAGGCAGGTCAGGTGCTCTGGTATTTCCATCTCTTTCAGAATTTTCCACAGTTTATTGTGATCCACACAGTCAAAGGTTTTGGCATAGTCAATAAAGCAGAAATAGATGTTTTTCTGGAACTCTCTCATTTTTCCATGATCCAGCGGATGTTGGCAATTTGATCTTTGGTTCCCCCTGCCTTTTCTAAATCCAGTTTGAACATCAGGAAGTTCACGGTTCACATATTGCTGAAGCCTGACTTGGAGAATTTTTAGCATTATTTTACTAGTGTGTGAGATGAGTGCAATTGTGTGGTAGTTTGAGCATTTTTTAGCATTGCTTTTCTTTGGGATTGGAATGAAAACTGACCTTTTCCAGTCCTGTGGCCACTGCTGAGTTTTCCAAATTTGCTGGCATATTGAGTGCAGCACTTTCACAGCATCATCCAAGGTGTCTAGACTCCCCCAAAAGGTGTAATCATCTACTAAAGATGAACATAAATAAAGCACGAATTCCATTCCAGAATTTGTAGACCCCAATAAAATGCAAGTATACGTTCACTAGGCAATTTATATAGTAATGTTAATCACTATTTTAAATTTTAAATTATTCAGACACTATCTGAATAATTTTAAATTATTCTAATGTTGAATTATTTCTAATTTTGAATTATTCAGATACTATCAGCACTAGAGTGGTGAGGGTGGACATTCTTATCCCCACATCATTTTAACATGTTAAAAATCTCCAAAATCAAGACAAGTAGACATTGTGCCCTAAATTCATTTCACTGTCTATTGGGGTTCTCTTAGGAAAGATACATTCTTGAAGAACAATACTAAATAATGCAAAATTAAATGGCTTGGTGAATCAAGGTGGTATAGATTCTGAGATAAGTCAGATTTGGGGCTAAATTCCAGAGCCACAGTTATTTATGATCTACCTAATATGTGTCATATATGAGATGTGGAGTAAAAAAGATAGCTCCCTGGCCATTGTCAAACCTACATTTCAATGACATAACTAGTAAATAAGAAATTTATAATAAGTCACATATTATTAACACATTATTGACAAGGGATTTTTGCAGAAACTAACACCTGTGGTCAACAATTTTTTTGTAAGTAAATGCTGAACTATTTCCGGTCAAACACGTTCAATAACAAATGATGTATTAATACATCTCCTGTCAATAAGCTGTTTAAATGCTATTGAAAAATACTAAAGAGGTAGGGAAAGAATGATGGCACTATTTTAGATAGTGTTGTCAAGAATGTCTTCTTTGAGTAGGTATCATTTTGGTAAGTGCCCTGTTGAATCAAGGCAAAGAACATCAAGGTAGAAGAAACAACAGATGCAGAAAGCCTAAACAGAGTGAGCCCTAGTGTGTATGTAAACTAGCAAGAGGGCCCATGTGTCTGGACAGGAGTGAGAATGAGAGAGAGGAACAGGAAGTGAAGTTAGACATATGAGCATGGGGTGGGTGATGAAGGACCTCTTAGACTACGTAAAACAGTTAGAATTTTTTTTTTAAGAGTGAAGAGGTGTCTTCCCTGGTGGATCCGGTGGTTAAGAATCCACCTTGCAATGCAGGGGATATGGGTTTGATAGCTGGTTGGGGAAATATGGTCCCGCAGGCCAGGGAGCAGCTGAGCCTGTGCACAGCAACTGCTGAGACTGCCCACCACAACTAGAGAGTCCGTGTGCTACAGTGAAAAGTCCCAAGTGATGCAACAAAGATCTCGTGTGTCACAACTAAGACCTAATACAGCTGAATAAACAAGTAAGAATGATGAGAAGCATTGGTGGTTTTGATCAGGCAAGTGACTTGATGTGGTTTGTATATCAAAAGAGCACTCTGTGAATGTTGCTGCAGAGTGTTATGATAAAGATTACATGCTCTGAATGCTGGCTTTTGTTGCATTATTATTAACGCTATTTCATAGAATTAACTGATTTTCCTCATGACCAATAGAAATGAGTCATTTTGCTATATGGTAGAAGCATGTACTGCCGCTGGAGTAATGTAATACATGAATGGAATCTAAGGGAGGAACAATAAATTGTCAATAATGGTTTTAGTAACTCTGTGATATCATTGTACTAGAAATTGAATTACTTTGATTTTTAAAGGATTATGAATATGATGTGCGTTTTTTCCTCTTTTAAAATCAGTTGTTATTGCTTTTAACTTTATTAACAACTTTATTGAGATATAATTCATATTGTTGCTTTTCCCCTGAATTTCTTTTCCCTTTTATTAGCTGCCAAATGTGTATGTGTGTGTATGTGCATATGTATGTATGTATGTGGTATTTAAAAACAGAGTTAACTGACTTTTGAGAAACACAGTTAATAAAATACTTGGAGTAAGACTGATTGTGCACAGCAGAAAAAACTGGAATGTTTTCAGAGTTTCTAATTGACATATTAATTTTGCTGTTACCTTTTTTTCTTAATGCCTGCACTAACTGACAATTTCTCTGACATTTTATAATGTAGGCAAGAAGGCTGAGAGTCAATTTCTGTCTTTGCAAGGAACAAACAGCAAAATGATATGCTTGACAGAGTCTAGTGTTTCATGTTGGCTGTCATCAGTCTTTCCCAGCTTACATGGTGTTTATTACTGGGCAGAGCAGTAAGCCTGTTTGAACACCTCCACGTGGTTGTCCACTTGTCCACTGTCTCAGTGTTTCATCTGCTCACGTGCATCTTGGGGTCATTTTAGTTACTAAGATAAACTCCCCATCCGAGTGTTCTTCTAAAGATCTTTGGTTCTTTTTGTTTTAATTATTTATTTAAATTAAAAAGTTTTTTTTACAGAGTTGTATTGGCTTTTGCCATACAATAATGCAAATTAGCCAGCACAGGGAGCCCAGTCTGAAACTCTGTGACGACCTGGAGGGATGGGATGGGGGGAGGAGAGGGAGGCTAGAGAGGGAGGGGGTGTATGTATAAGATTTTTGATTCCAAAGGATCATTTTGATCTCTTTTGGCTTTGATCAAAAACCTAAAATCAAGAGGATACCTCATCTCTTGCCACATCTCATCCTTTTAGGAACACTCCATCTATTTCCCTGAATGCATCACCCGGGCTTACAATGTCGGTCCAAAATGCATTCAGTTAAATAATTTTTCTTCACCCCTGGTAATATTATTCAGGAATTACTTTTTTAATTTTTATTTTTACTTTATTTTGTTTTACAATACTGTATTGGTTTTGCCATACATTGACATGAATCCACCGTGAGTGTACATGAGTTCCCAAACATGAACCCCCCTCCCACCTCCCACCCCGTATCATCTCTCTGGATCATCCCAGTGCACCAGCCCCAAGCATCCTGTATCCTGCATCAAACATAGACTGGCAATTCATTTCTTATATGATATTATACATGTTTCAATGCCATTCTCCCAAATCATCCCACCCTCTCCCTCTCCCACAGAGTCCAAAAGTCCACTCTACACATCTGTGTCTCTTTTGCTGTCTCACACACAGGGTTATCATTACCATCTTTCTAAATTCCATATATATGTGTTGGTGTTGTTCCATATATACTGTATTGGTGTTGTTCTTTCTGGCTTACTTCACTCTGTATAATTGGCTCCAGTTTCATCCATCTCAGCAGAACTGATTCAAATGTATTCTTTTTAATGGCTGAGTAATACTCCATTATGTATATGTACCACAGTTTTCTCATCGATTCATCTGCTGATGGACATCTAGGTTGTTTCTATGTCCTGGCTATTATAAACAGTGCTGCGATGAACATTGGGGTACACGTGTCTCTTTCAATTCTTATCTCCTTGGTGTGTATGCCCAGCAGTGGGATTGCTGGGTCATAAGGCAGTTCTATTTGCAATTTTATAAGGAATCTCCACACTGTTCTCCATAGTGGCTGTACTAGTTTGCATTCCCACCAACAGTGTAAGAGGGTTCCCTTTTCTCCACACCCTCTCCAGCATTTATTGCTTGTAGACTTTTGGATCACAGCCATTCTGACTGGTGTGAAGTGGACTACAGACCAATATCACTGATGAACATAGATGCAAAAATCCTCAACAAAATTCTAGCAATCAGAATCCAATAACACATTAAAATGATCATACACCATGACCAAGTGGTCTTTATCCCAGGGATGCAAGGATTCTTCAATATCCACAAATCAGTCAATGTAATTCACCACATTAACAAATTGAAAAATAAAAACCATATGATTATCTCAATAGATGCAGAGAAGGCCTTTGACAAAATCCATTATGATAAAAACTCTCCAGAAAGCAGTAATAGAAGGAACATACCTCAACATAATAAAAGCTATATACAACAAACCCACAGCAAACATTATCCTCAATGGTGAAAAATTGAAAGCATTTCCCCTAAAGTCAGGAACAAGACAAGGGTGCCCACTTTCACTGCTACTATTCAACATAGTTCTGGAAGTTTGGGCCACAGCAATCAGAGCAGAAAAAGAAATAAAAGGAATCCAGATTGGAAAAGAAGAAGTTAAACTCTCTCTGTTTGCAGATGACATGATCCTCTACATAGAAAACCCTAAAGACTCCACCAGAAAATTACTAGAGCTAATCAATGAATATAGTAAAGTTGCAGGATATAAAATCAACACACAGAAATCCCTTGCATTCTTATACTGTAATAATGAGAAAGTAGAAAAAGAAATTAAGGAAACAATTCCATTCACCATTGCAACGAAAAGAATAAAACACTTAGGAATATATCTACCTAAAGAAACAAAAGACCTATATATAGAAAACTATAAAACACTGATGAAAGAAATCAAAGAGGACACTAATAGATGGAGAAATATACCATGTTCATGGATCAGAAGAATCAATATAGTGAAAATGAGTATACTAGCCAAAGCAATCTACAGATTCAATGCAATCCCTATCAAGCTACCAGCGGTATTTTTCGCAGAACTCGAACAAATAATTTCAAGATTTGTATGGAAATACAAAAAACCTCGAATAGCCAAAACAATCTTGAGAAAGAAGAATGGAACTGGAGGAATCAACTTGCCTGACTTCAGGCTCTACTACAAAGCCACAGTCATCAAGACAGTATGGTACTGGCACAAAGACAGAAATATAGATCAATGGAACAAAATAGAAAGCCCAGAGATAAATCCACTCACCTATAGACACCTTATCTTTGACAAAGGAGGCAAGAATATACAATGGAGTAAAGACAATCTCTTTAACAAGTGGTGCTGGGAAAACTGGTCAACCACTTGTAAAAGAATGAAACTAGATCACTTTCTAACACCACGCACAAAAATAAACTCAAAATGGATTAAAGATCTAAACATAAGACCAGAAACTATAAATCTCCTAGAGGAGAACATAGGCAAAACACTCTCCGACATAAATCACAGCAGGATCCTCTATGATCCACCTCCCAGAATACTGGAAATAAAACCAAAAATAAACAAATGGGATCTAATTAAAATTAAAAGCTTCTGCACAACAAAGGAATTACTATTTTGACAGTTACCCATACTACTTCAGAGAGAATGGATCACTTCCTCTTATATATTAATAGTAATATACAGCTATAAAAATACACTTGATATGCAATAGAGAACAGTAACACTGTATAAAGACTTGGACACTGTCCTCAACATGTTTACCTTTGGAGAGTTTCTTAGTTTGCTTTTGATGCCTTATCCTGAATCATAAGAACCGACTTTTAATTTTTCAGGAATTTTATAAACCTGTTGTTTATTAAAATTTAAATTATATTAACTTATAATTAAATAATCATAGTAACAAAAAAGTTAATACTCAAACTTTATTACTTTCTGAGTATTTTACTATATTTTACTATCATCTATTCTCCAAGGTTATTCACATTTATCCTATCTAAATGGAGGATGTACTGCATAATCGCCTACTACTGGTCACTCCTTCCCAACTCCATGCTTAGTGAAGTCACACTGGCACTGGTAATTGGCCATGGTAGGAGTATTTCCACTATAGAAATGGTAAATGCTGCAAATGAGTTGTGATAGATTTACCAGCATACCATTCATTCCAAGTCAAATGAATCATTTAGAAGCAGCTGTACTACACAGGCTATGATATTTTCACTTCATGTTTAAAATGGATCAGTCTTGACTGATACCTAGAAATTTTTCTAATTAGAGAAAAGGATATTGGAAAAACAACATAATATACCACAAGTCCACACTTTCCTAAAAATGATACAGAATCATCAAAAAACTTAGGAAGTTGTAGTAACTTTTATCTCAAATCCAGCTCTTTCTTTAATGGCAATTTTCATTGTTAGCTTGAAGGATCATAAATTGTGAGCAATAAAAATTGAGCATTTAAGTTTTACAGAGTTGTTTTTTCTCCCTGAATACTGCAAACATTCCCTCTCAGATAAGAAATGCCCTGGTTCTTAACTGGTTACCATTTCAAGAATTCCTTATTTGTAACTTCAAGAGTTACAGCCTTTTTAACCTTTTTGTAGTGCTCATATTTTAATGTATTTTTTTTCATTCTAACAGTAAATAAGTTAAACCTCTACCAAAATATACAGACACATTTGCATTGTACAGGTTTTCAAGATAGTTTACTGTTTGTCTTCCATGTGTTCTATATTAATTACCATGCTTCAACTCCAGTTCTTTTTTTTGCCCTCTTTTTCAATTGTTATAAAATTTTGATGAATTGTTATATAATATTTACCCAGGATGCATGCTATAAATACTCAAAGATATTTAGATTTTTAAGGTATTACACCCAGAGATTCTGCTTCAGAAAGTGGAACCAGTTAACAGAAGCTAGAAATATGGAAAGTGTTGTGAGAATGGAGATAAAAATAATCCTCACTTTAGGAGGTCATAGAAAATGAGACCCAGTTCATCACATCATATCTGTCTCTTGTTGGGAAGCTGGAGAACCAGAAAGAAAGGAAATTAACATCCTTCACTTAGTCATTAAATACATATTTAACATATAATAGGTCATACCCAGTACTACATGCTAGGATTGCAGTGCTGATCTAAACAAAAAAAATCTGCATAGCCAAGAATATTTAGAGAGATTACTCAAGATTAGGCTGAAGATAAAAACATGTGAAAAGACAAAAGATTTATAGGCTCTGAAGAGAAACCAGAGACTGTCATATAGAGTGAAATGTCAGAAAGAGAAAAACAAATGTCATTTAACTCACTTGCAAAGCAGAAATAGAGCCATAGATGTAGAGAACAAATTTAAGGATACCAACGGGGAAGTAGTGGGGGGAATAAACTGGGAGACTGGGATTGACTTATATACATTGTTGATACCATGTACAAAATAAATAACTGAGAAACTACTATATAGCATAGGGAACTTTACTCAGTGCTCTGTGGTGACCTGAATGGGAAGGAAATCTAAAAAAGAGAGGATGTATGTATATATAGAACTGATTCAGTCTGCTGTACAGCAGAAACAAATACAATATTGTAAGAAAACTGTCAGTTCAGTTCAGTCACTCAATCGTGTCCGACTCTTTGTGACCCCATGGACCATAGCGCTCCGGGCCTCCTTGTCCATCACCAACTCCCAGAGTTCACCCAAACTCGTGCCCATTGAGTCAGTGATGCCATCCAACCATCTCATCCTCTGTTGTCCCCTTTTCCTGCCCTCAATCTTTCCCAGCATCAGGGTCTTTTCAAATGAGTCAGCTCTTCACATCAGGTGGCCAAAGTATTGGAGTTTCAGCTTCCGCGTCAGTCCTTCCAATGAACACCCAGGGCTGATCTCATTTAGGATGGACTGGCTGGATCTCCTTGCAGTCCAAGGGACTCTCAAGAGTCTGCTCCAACACCACAGTTCAAAAGCATCAACTCTTCAGCACTCAGCTTTCTTTATAGTCCAACTCTCACATCTATACATGACCACTGGAAAAACCAGAGCCTTGACTAGATGGACCTTTGTTGGCAAAGTAATGTCTCTGCTTTTGAATATGCTGTCTAGGTTGGTCATAACTTTCCTTCCAAGGAATAAGCATCTTTTAATTTCATGGATGCAGTCACCATCTGCAGTGATTTTGGAGCCCAAGAGAATAAAGTCTGACACTGTTTCCACTGCTTCCCCATCTATTTTCCATGAAGTGATGGGACCAGATGGCATCATCTTATTTTTCTGGATGTTGAGCTTTAAGCCAACTTTTTCACTCTCCTCTCTGTTTCATCAAGAGGCTGTTTAGTTCTCCACTTTCTGCCATAAGGGTGATATGTCATCTGCATATCTGAGGTTATTGATATTTCTCCCAGAAATCTTGATTCCAGCTTATGCTTCATCCAGCCCAGCATTTCTCATGATGTACTCTGCATAGAAGTTAAATAAGCGGGGTGACAATATACAGCCTTGACATACTCATTTTCCTATTTGGAACCAGTCTGTTGTTCCATGTCCAGTTGCTTCCTGACCTGCATACAGATTTCTCAAGATCTATACTCCAATAATAAATTTTTTAATGTGAAAATAAGAATATGTGTTTTAGAGAGTTGCTGGAGAGGTGCCAGCTAAGATATGGGAGGAGAGAGGGAAGCTGTAGAGTGAAGAAATGGGACAGAACAACAAGGATATGGAGCAACCGAAAGTGAAAGTTGCTCAATCGTGTCCGACTCTTTGCGACCCCATGGACTATACAGTTCATGGAATTCTCCAGGCCAGAATACTGGAGTGGGTAGCCTTTCCCTTCTTCAGGGGATCTTCCCAACCCCAAGGACAGAAACCAGGTCTCCTGCATTGCAGGTGGATTCTTTACCAGCTAAGCCACAAGGGAAGCCCAAGAATACTGGAGTGGGTAGCCCATCCCTTCTCAGGGGCATGTTCCTGACCCAGGAATTGAACCGGGGTCTCCTGCACTGCAGGTGGATTCTATACCAACTGAGCTATGAGAGAAGAAGCCCTGGGGCAGTTGAAGCCAATCCAATAATTTCACATACGTCACAGTTTTGTATCTGTGTTCATGGCCCAGGACCGGCTGGGATTCTCTGATATGCAGGCCGATTCCCCAGTCAGAAAAGTGAGACACACCAGGTGCCCCTGAAGGGGATCTCTGCCTGTGGTTGTGTAAGCTGGCTATGGCCCAGCTCCAGGCAGCTCCATATACCTCGGCATGTGACAATGACACCTTTGTTGTACCATGTGACAGCTCTGCTCTAAGACACATTCTAGTAGCTCATCACCTCCAGCAGTGGGAAATGATCTCTTCTTTCATGGACTTAATCTAGATAATTTGTACATCTTTGCCATCTGACATAGAGAATGACTTACATCAAGACCCTCTAGATAGCTTTTAGCTCTAACATTCCACAGGGCTGTCATTCTGATAGCTTTTGGAAACCCTTGGGGATTTGGATAAAGAATAAAATGAATCCCACAGTTTCTTCAAGGGTCAAGTCTCCTGTCTCCCTGAAACGTCCTCTTCCTATGAACACTGCCTTCTCCAAACTCCTGTGACGATTATGTTCTGAACTCTCCAGGTTCATATAAGAACAAAGCAGGCTCTTGGGAAAAGGGCTGTTGAGAATGAGAAATATATTTTTTAAAGTCACAATAAAGAACTGAAAACCAACACACTGTGTGGCCAACAGACTAAAGCGCATGCTCCTGGTGAGTATGGTGGCCTCAGCCTTGAGTAGAAAAGGGTGTTAGTCACTCAGTCATATCTGACTCTTTGCAACCCCATGGACTGTAGCCCACCAAACTCCTCTGTCTATGAAATTCTCCAGGCAAGAATACCAGAGTGGGTTGCCATTCCCTTCTTCAAGGGATTTTCTCGACCCAGGGATCAAATCCAGGTCACCTGCATTGCAGGTGGATCCTTTACCATCTGAACCACGGGAAGCCTTGAATAGAAAAGCTTTAAGTTTAGGAGGGTAAGTAGTGAGGGCAGAACCCATCCAAAGTAAGAAGGTTATTCTACAGGTGCTATCTACTGTGGGTTCTAGCTCTTATTCCAATCAGAACAGAGTCATGGCGGGTGGGATTTGGCTGGGAACAGCACTGAGCTCCATGGGGAAGGGCACTGGTAAGAGACATACAGATAAGCAGAGTGCTGAGACACAAGCATCACATACAGAAGCATAGACACACACAAATAACGAACACCCACACGATGTAACTGTAGTAAGGTTCACAGGTTGGAGTAGGGAGAGCATTTATGTCCCTACTTAAAAATGGTATTTTATTTCATCATTATAATCTTTTTATTCTTTGTCATAAGATACTTGGAACTCGAGAGGTTTAAAGTATTACTGGGGTTTATGCTTTTATTGTTTTTAATTCAAAACATCATTCCAAGTGCAGGTAACACATAGGTCCCTAAGTGATTGCAAAAGCCTCAGTAACAAAGGTATGTGAATTTGCAGTGTTAAAAGGTTAAAATAAGAAAAAGAGGGCTTGCTACACTCTAATTATTTGTTTTAGAGGAAAAAATTGGTCCAGATGAAAAACCATCTACCAGACGGAGCAGCCAGCACGAAGAGTCCTTTGTATGGCTGCACGTTCACTTCACTAGACATAGAAAGGCAGCGACAGGAAATCAGAGTTTATTTTAAAGATCCTATCCTTTCTTCCATCATAACATAAACAACCATCCCCTCATCTAGTCAGAAAGCATGATTTTCCCTAGCCTCATAAGGTCACAAACGAGAACCACACTAAATAGCCATTGCTGGCAGAAGATAAGCAGGAAAGAAAGTGTCCATATGAGATTTATTAATTTTTATCAGAGGCTGCAACTGTCAAGGGGGGGACAGTCAAAGTCATACAGTATATTCTGGACAGACTGTCAACTTCAAAGCAGAGGTCCATGGAGCAGAATCAGGACTCTTCTCACCACCACCAAGCAAAAAGCCCCGACAAGTTAAGCTGAACTTCCCCCATATCTGTGAAATGAAACACACACGCTGTGGGTTGTGATTTTGCTGGCAGGTGGTGTTAAGGAAGCCATTGCTTTTTGAGAGGGTTAAGAACTGCCAAGGCAGAAAACATAAGGGGTGCACGGTAGACAAAAGCTGGACTTAGTATTAACCTTTTCCTGTGGTATTCCTGGCTTTTTTTGCATTACTCATTTCAAGATATTTTAAGAAAGAGGACTGTGTTCTCTGACTGTAAATACGAGTGCAGCAGGTTGAACCAGGATACACCAAATATTTTTCTAACTGAGGGAGACCAATGTAGAATTTGGATGCCAACAAGATGACTACATAGCCGTTTGGCTCACGTTTACTCATTTAGGGCTTATGGGAGTGGAAAGAAACAGCTGGTGTGAGCTATTTCTATTGAGAAACAACGAGATGCAGCATGCCCTAGGAGATTATTTTAAACCCAAGGTATATTATCGTCATGGGCCTTTTATAGAACCCTCAAGCCCAGTGAGCTTCTTTGTCAATGTATATACACATATACAAGGAAGTTTTAACTGGATTTCATTGGTGAGTTAAAAAAAAAAAAAGACAAAAAACTATTGTGCCATATTAGCCATTCAAGGTGACAAGATGAACTGCTCCTGTTAATAACAAAGCAATCTGTATCTTTCACATGTCATGTAGAACTTCTGAGTTTCACCAACTTTTTTCCGCTAACAGTTGGTAACCACCTCACAAAAGCCTCCAAAGGACTGAATTTTTTAGGACGTTTACTTTTCCATTACTAACATTTCCAATACATGCTCCAAATTCAACTTTGTAGTCTCTCCTCCATCAGGGAAGGAGTCAATTTAGATTTTTCTGAAGAAGGGCTTCAGGTAGTGATTTATTTGTATTCCATTTAACATCTGGGGAAACTCAATGTAGAAGTGTAATTCTAAGGAAGGGGCTCTGTTTTCATAGAATTTTAAAACCCAAAACAAATATAGAAGAACTTCAAGGTCAGTTTCCTTATTTGTAGGCATATTATTAAAACTTAGCAAATTACCTACCTAATAAGCACTCAGAAAATGTTACTTGATGAATATTGTTGACTTTTATCAAGTGGTGCTGGAGAAGACTCTTGTGAGTCCCTTCGACAAAAAGGAAATCAAACGAGTCAATCCTAAAGGAAATCAACCCTGAATAGTCACTGAAAGTGCAGATGCTGAAGCTGAAGCTCCAATATTTTGGCCACCTGATGCAAAGAGCCAACTCATTGGGAAAGACCCTGATGCTGAGAAAGATTGAAGGCAGGAGGAGAAGGAGGTGACAGAGGATGAGATGGTTGGATGGCATCATCAACTCAATGGACACGAGCTTGAGTAAACTGGGAGACAGTGAAAGCCAGAGAAACCTGGCGTGCTGCAGTCTATGGGATTGCAAAGTCAGATACACCTTAGCGACTGAACAATAACGTTAGTTGATGAAAACTTCTGACTTTTATCCAGACTTCTGTAGCCTTTGTTTCCGATATTGGTTCTCATTATTCAAGATTCTGGCTATAAACAGGAGAGGATATTATGTGGCTACTGAGTTCAATAGGCACTGGATATTTGCTTTGTTTTGTTTGCTAAACCCCTGCTAGTTGTTTTTTTACTGTAGCTCCTTTGATGGTTATTCTGTTTTGTTTGCTTTGTTTTGCATTATCTGATTTTTTTTTCCTCCAAAAGAGTAGCATAAAAAACTACTAGATGTGTTTTTATAACTTTTACATACTGATACCAATCATCCCCCAATGCCAACACACATGTGATGCATAGATGCACACACACACACACACACACACTCATGTGAGACTCCTAGACTCTTATAAGAAACTTCTTTTAGGACCACAATCATTCTCAGAAATTTTATTATCTGCTTTTATCATCTACTACATTCCCCTCAAAGGAAAATTTGCTTTTTAAGGCAACTCCTAAAAGCTGAAAAACTTTCTAGTTTGCCTGTCCTCACTCCTAACATGTCTTTAATGATGACATTTCGGTCCTTTGCTTGAAGCTATTTTTTAGAAGGTCATTTCTGACCACTTTTATGTACAGTCTCGAAGAGAATTTAAGTTATTTGACCAAAGTCTCATATAAATTAGTTCTAGAAATAAAATGAGGCTACAGGTTGTTCTGACTCCCAGTTCAGTATACTTTTTTTTTTTTACACAAAACTGAAGTCTTCCATCCAAAAGAACCAACATTTTCACTGGAATAAAAAATGGCAGTGTTGACAGTAATTATATTGTAAGATTATTTCACTAGTGTTATAAATGTCCACCATGTATCTCAATGAAATAAATTGATACCAAGTCAAATGGCAGAAGCTCTGCCCACAGATGATTAGAGGGTCATAGTAGCAATGATGCAACCTTAGATAAATGGTAAAATAAGTGTGAGATTGATCAAAAGTTCAACAACATACTAGCATGGTGGTGACCTAGGAATTTTAATGATAGTGAAAGTGAAAGTCACTCAGTCATATCTGACTCTTCGTGACCCCATGGACTATACAGTCTGTGAAATTCTCCAGACCAGAATACTGGAGTGGGTAGCCTTTCCTTCTCCAGGGAATCTTCCCAACCCAGGGATAGAACTCAGGTTTCTCCCGCATTGCATTAGAGTTTAATGAGAGCTTAAGCAACCTTGATGTGCCCCCCCCAAAAATTTGCTTTCCTACCAGAGTCACCTGTTTTCACATAAATATTATTACTTAAATTGTGGTTATTGTCAAAAATGTTCTTTCCTTTTGTTCCCTTTCTATTGTTTGAATCCTACATTTCCTTCAACTTTTTATCCAGTCCCATGAAGACTTTTCTCAACAGCTGACCCCACAATTTTCTTTCCACACTCTGAATCTAAGTCTATTCTTTGACTCTGCTAAAAATTTTTTTTCAGAAATATATTCTAAGATTTACTCTTCTGACTAATACCCCTATGAGGTCCACATATTTGCTTTTTCCAAATAGTTTAATGCAGCTCAGTATATTTCTGACAATGAACTGACTCCATTTTGGAAGTAGTAATTCATCTGAAGTTTAAATAAAAACATTTGATGTATAAACTGTTTCCTATTATAAATGTAACATATACTATTTGTAGAAAAATTAGATGATATAGGAAAAGCAAAAAAGTTTTAAAATACATATTTTTCTCATTTTTTTCACATATATTTTTTGTTTTCTTATTTGCTTCACATAGCTGAACTTGCTAATTTACTTTTAATTAAATTTACTTATCTGTCATTACAAAAGCAGCACATTGTAATTATCATAATTTAGAGAATGCAAAAAAAAACTTCACTAAATGCAAATAAATGTCACCTACACCTCCACAACTCACATGCGATTATTTATAAATTTATTTTCATGGAAAACGAAACAAAGCTCTAAAATTTAAGTAACACAAATCAGACGATGAAAAATAATTGAGGAAAACAGTTACTTGTTTCTTTGGATCTAGCCTGTCTAGACTAAGGTACTCCTCCCTGATAAATACTTGGAACCTAATCTCACATGTGGCATCATGCCACTTTTACCGTATTTTACTCATTAAAAGCAAATCACTAGATTCAGCCCACATGCAAAGAGAGATTACACAAGACCATGAATACCAGGAAACAGTGATTAGAAAAAGTCACATCAGATGCTGTCAACAACATATAGCATATGTTTTTGTTCCTTTATTTCTGTCCTTTTTCACTAAGCATAATTCCTTCAAGATACATTCATGCTGTTATCCTATTAGCAGGGCAATTTGTTGATCCACTTACCTCTTGATTAATATTTAAATTGCTTACCATTTAGGGTTTGCTGTGAATTGAATGTTTGTGTCCACCTCCTCAAATTTCTACATTGAAATCATAATCTTCAATGTGATGGTCTTTTGGAGAGCAGGCTTTTGGAAGTTAATTAGGTCATGAGGGTGAAGCTCTTATGATAGAATTAGTGCCTTTATACAAAGAGACAGAAAAGAACTTGTTCTCTGCCCTCCTTGGTATAACAAGAAGATTGTCATCTACAAAACCAGATCCTCAACAAAACCCATTCATGCTGGCACCCTGAACTTGGACTTCCCAGCCTCCAGAGCTGTGGGGGAGTATATTTCTGTTTAAACCACCTGTTTATGATATTTTTGTTATAGCAATCTGAACTGATTATGACTAATAAGACAGGGCAATTATGAATAAAATCTTGGGGTTTCCCAGGTGGCTTGTGGTAAAGAATCCACCTGCAATGCAGGAGACGTGGGTTCAGTCCGTGGGTTGGGAAGATCCCCTGGAGAAGGAAATAGCAACCCATTCCAGTATCCTTGTCTAGAAGAGACTCATGAACTACAAACCATGGGGTCACAAAGAGTCGGACATGACTGAGCACACATTATAAATAAAGCCAAAATGAACATTCATGTACTTGAGTTTGCATGGAAATATTAATATATCTTCATTTCTCTTGAGTAAATACTTGGGAGTAGTATTCCTGGGTCATATAGTAAATGTTCTTGTAACTTTAAAAGAAGTGTCAAAAATTTTCAATGGTTGTTCTGTCATTCAACATCCCCACTAAGTCTCCTTTTGCTCTGCACCCCCACTGACACTTGGTATTATCATTATCAGCATGTAGGATCTTCCCAGGCCAGGGATTGAACTCTAGTCCTCTGCAATGGAAGAAGGATTCTTAACCAGTGGACCACCAGGGAAGTCCCTCAAATAGACCTCTCATGTATCTCTAGCAAGGCCTTCCTCTTATTCGTCATGGTAGGTCTTTCAAATTTTTTCAACATTCCTCAAGTCTACTTTACCCTCACTGCCAAACCCCTCATTTTCAGTAGAGTTCCTCCATGGGCTTCTAACAATTTGTTTTTTTTTTTTTTTTGAGAAGTCATCCCTCAACTCAGTTGGAGGGATGACTCAATCATAATTATCAATACGGATTAATAATACTTTTCTAGTGTTAGTTTATTCTTAAAATGTAAATTTTGTTCAGTATATGTGAGAAATGTTTTAAATTAGTTTCAGCAGAATGTGATGATCTTTTTCAAACTGCATATTCAGGTCTTTATCACTGGAGTAAATGCTTCTTCAGTTGTATCATTATCTAAACTCATCTAAGATCATTCTATTACCTTCATATTAATGAATGTAATTCTTAGACTGGGTACATGTTCTTTTTTTATATAACCATCTTTACTCTTATTATTTTTATCAATTTTTAATCATTTTTTTCTTTCCTGCGATATCTCACAATTGTCCTTCCCATCACTGATTTATTTGTGAACCAATAATTTATCTGACCCAATAAATTATTTATTTGGTCAAAATATTTCTGACCAAACAAAACTCCATAGTTTTTGTTTTAGGCTCTCCTGTTTCTACTGTGTGTTTCAAGTAACTATTTTATTTCTATATTTCATCTTGTTTCTTAATGATCTAAGTGTAGTATCTTTCTCATTCTTTTCTTTCTTTCCCTCTTATATTGTCTCTGTAGAAATTTTTGCTTCTAATTCATAAATAATCTCACATCCTGTTGTAAAATTTTATTTTAAAATTTCCTTCTGCTTTCTCTATAAAATATATTTCAGAGGTATGTATTTCTTCTGAGTTTTCAGAATAATGTATTCCTCTTTTAGTAGATTTACTGGGCCCATGTTTTCTGATGTTGGGACTGATTTTTGTTTTGTTTATTGTCTTTCTTATTAATTTTGAAAGGAGACCTCTATCCAGACATGTTATTTGCCAACAAATTTCTGTGTGAATTGCCCTTGGGTTCTCTCAGTGATCATTTAGCTGTTAGTTCAACTTTGTGTTCAGATTAATAGCTGGGGTGACGGGAAGGATAAGAGGGATAGCTTGATAGGCTTTATATTTGACCTCATTTCCAGTCATGAATTCATCTGCCTTAACTCACTTGAAATGATATTCTCTCTAATCCCTAGTGCCTGATTTTTTAAATCACTCTGCCTAAAATCCCCAGTATGTTATCTTTCCAAGATAGGGATCGTCCCATCTCTGCATTGCCCTGTTCCCTACCAGCTAACTTCTCAAGTTGCTTTATTATGGAGACAAAAGTCCCAGGAGTCAATGCTCACAGCTCTATATACAAGGAAGATAAGGAAGCATCTATTCACAAATTTGTGTCTGGTAGTTTGGGGGTAAAATATAAAGAAAAACACTCTGACCCCAAAGTAAAAATCTGAACACTAGAAGAGGAATGGCATGTTTTTCCTTGTTCATAATAATTTGAATAGAATTTGAAGTCAGGTCTCTTTGACTACAGTGTTCAAATTCAATAGAGTAGACTGCTTCTAAAAGTTGATTCTTTTTTTAAAAGAAAGGTAGAAACATTTTCCCCCCTATTTATACTACTAGATACACAAATGAAAAAGACACGTTCCTAGCCCTCAGAGATACAAACATGCCCCTCTAAAATAACAACACAACTTGTGTGGTAAATTCTAGAGTAGAGATAAGGTAAAGGATTACATTTTTGGATACAAGTGATAGACCATCTATTCCCATAGTACAGTAAACTCCTCTTTGTACAGTACACTCTAAAGAAATGGGTATTTGGGATAAACAAGAGCTGCAGTACATTAGGTGTGGTCCAATTCAGACCCAGACGGCAGGAGTATCACTCCCCTCGGTCTGGACACTACAGTCCTGTTAATTCAGCCCCAGATCAAATTATCCTCTTGGCAGCCTCGAGACACTGGTGACTCATGTTGGGCTGGCAGTCGACTGAAATCGCTAATCCTGCTCACACGTGCAGCTGTTTAGTTCCATCTCCCCCATCCTGGCTCGGGGCAGGGCTTCTCAGAGGCTGAATGCTGTGTTTTCATATTCCTTAAAATCGTCTCATTTAGAACTATGGAAATTTCACACACTGCCTAATCATCATGACATAGGGATGAAACAAGCTGAAACTGTTATTAATTGGCTTTTTAAGGCAAAAGAGCTAATTAGAAAGAGATGCCAAAAAAAAAGAAAAAATCAGAAATAATGTCAGTTTCTTCCAACTTCTCATGTCTAATAACATAACAGTTTTCTTCTGTCCTCCTCCTGAATAAAAAGATTATGTAAAGGATCTGCATCCATATTTTCTATGTAAAATTCCAGTTACAGAACTTTGGGGGATTCATAAACAAAAGGCAGAGAGTACTCTACTTCCTCAGGGCGATCACCTACTCCACTTCAAATATAATGTTAGATGCCCTCTTCTTCCAAAATGACTTAGCCACACTAGGGGGGACTCACATTTTATGAGCATCCACTTGATTTATTTAGATTTAGGCACTTTATACTGGAGAAGGAAATGGCTACCCACTCCAGTATTCTTGCCTAGGAAATCCCATGGACAGAGGAGCCTGGTAGGCTATAGTTCATGGGGTTGCAAAAGAGTCGGACATGACTTAGCAGCTAAACAACAACAAGGCACTTTATATATGATATTTACATCATTGTCATGACAATCTTGTAAGTTACACATGACTGTTTTAGGGTGACACAATTAGAGGTATAAGAAGAATAATGATATTGTCCTAAGTTATACAGAATATAAATGAAGGAAGCAGGATTTGACCATCAAGTTACTTGAATTTAAGGCTTAGTTTATTCAGGGTTTCCCTTGTGGCTCCGCTGGTAAAGAATCCACCTGCAATGTGGGAGACCTGGGTTTGATCCCTGAGTTGGGAAGATCCCCTGGAGAAGAGAAAGGCTACCTATTCCAGTATTCTGGCCTGGAGAATTCCATGGACTATATAGTCCATGGGGTGACAAAGAGTCAGACACCACTGAGCCACTTTCACTTTATTCAGCAAACCATGTAGATATTCCCAGGCAATGCAAAGAAAGCAGACAAGTCTAGGAGAAAAAATGTACATGCGCTTTAAAGGAAAGGTTAATGAGGTAGTGTGCTTACTTTGGTCTTAGTTTCTAAAGCAATGCCAAACTCATAAAACATACTAAGTAAATAATAGAAATTAATATATTAGCCAGGAAATGGTTAGGTATTTTAAATTTTGCTTATCAAATCAGTCACTTTCAATTACTCAGCAGAAATGTATTAAGTTCTTACTTTATATTCAATACCTCCCAGGGTATCATGGGACCTGGGGTAATATAAGACGGTATGGTTTGAGTGAAATTTAATATGCATGACCAATAGTCTCCAATTTAATCAAGTAGCAAAATGTATAACACTGATTGTTGATGCTATGGATATTTATAGATAGAGCACTTGAAAGATAAAGCACATAAAATACTCACATGATGTGAGTTTTGGTGGTTAGTGCATTTCATAAAAGGAAAGCATCATGAAGAAGGCAGGCATAGGCGCAGGATGTTTGAGGAAAAGGGGAAAAAGAGACATAGGAGTGATAGGAAATAATTATAAGTTAGAGTAATGTTAACTACTGTAACACACAGGAATGAAATATATAATGCATGGAGGTTCTTACTGGAAGATTTTAATTTAATTTAATTTTGTTTAATTAGAATAATTGCTTTACAATATTGTGTTAGTTTCTGCTGTACAACAAAGTGATCAGTCATGTGTATACATATATCACCTCCCTCTGGAGCCTCCCTCCTACCCACCCCTATCCCACTCCTCTAGGCCATTACCTAGAGCACTGAACTGAGCTCCCTGCGCTA
Organism: Ovis canadensis; assembly: GCF_042477335.2. Lineage (NCBI taxonomy): Eukaryota > Metazoa > Chordata > Mammalia > Artiodactyla > Bovidae > Ovis > Ovis canadensis. The sequence continues at coordinate 41,299,741 of NC_091253.1, read as the reverse complement.
TACAGCAGCTTCCCAATAGCTATCTATTTTTCACATGATAGTATATATATATCAATGCTGCTGCTGCTGCTGCTAAGTCGCTTCAGTCGTGTCCAACTCTATGCGATCCCATAGACGGCAGCCCACCAGGCTCCCTCATCCCTGGGATTCTCCAGGCAAGAACACTGGAGTGGGTTGCTACTCTCCCAATTCATTCCACCCCCACCTCTTCAACCCACCCTTGTTCACTAGTTCATTCTCTATGTCTGTGTTTCTATTCTTACCCTGCAAATATAGGTTCATCAGTACCATTTTTCTAGATCAAGAAGCTTTTTAGAACCAAATACATAAGTGGTGTTTAACATACTTCCCATCACATTCCATTGACCAGAACTCAAATATGTGATCACATGTAGCAGCAATGACGCTGATGAAATGTTGTCTATGCAGAAGTTTTCTGGTTAATAGCTAGCTAGTCTCAGCAACTGGAGAAGGCAATGGCACCCCACTCCAGTACTCTTGCCTGGAAAATCCCATGGGCGGAGGAGCCTGATAGGCTGCAGTCCACAGGGTCAGGAAGAGTCGGACATGTCTGAGCGACTTCACTTTCACTTCTCACTTTCCTGCATTGGAGAAGGAAATGGCGACCCACTCCAGTGTTCTTGCCTGGAGAATCCCAGGGACGGGGGAGCCTGATAGGCTGCCGTCTATGGGGTCGCACAGGGTCAGACATGACTGAAGCTACTTAGCAGCCAGCAGCAGCAACAGCAGCAGCCTCAGCAACAGAAGTGAACTAGCTTTAAACAAACACACACAAACACACACATTTGTGTTTCAGTTTTTTTGATTGTACAATAGAGCTGAAACTCTTGATAGCTTGTTCATAGGCTTTATTTTAGGAGGAGCAAATGACAGAATTAATACAAAATTGCTTTGAAAGTGCCAATGGTTTCTACAATTTTTTTTCTGATTTGGGAGTTGGTGTCTCTTCTCAGATGCCAGGAAATTGTCATGCTATAGCCATATTTTTCTGCAGCTACAAAAAAGATGGGGGACATAGCACTAAATTCAAGAATCAATTCCATCAAGGGTTTTGCACTGGGTAAAGTAGGAAATTCTCCTTATAAGACTACTTCCCATGGATCCAAGTTTCTGCCAGCTGCATGTTGGGTACTAGTTAAGTATTTGTTGATATAGGAATATTGCTTTATTCTCCTAGAACCCAGAAAATCTTTATCAATATCATATGTATCAAAGAGAATTCTGTGAGTGAAGATGTAAGGTAAAACAAGGGAAGGATAAGAAAGAGAGAAATAGGAAGAGGAAACAGAAAGATCAGAGAATGCTACCTTGCTTCACATCAGTAATATTTGTATATATTATGGTATTTTACCTTGATTATTATTTATATTTATTAATATTTAATTTGTCTGGTTGTGCTGCATCTTAATTATAACACATAGGCTCTTTGATCATCATTGTTGTATTATGTAGAATCTTTTAGTCATGGCATGTGAACTCTTAGTTGAGACATGTACAATCTAGTTCCCTGACCAGGGATCAAACCCTAGCCCTCTGCCTTGGGAGCTTGGACTCTTAGCCCCTGGACCACCAGGGAAGTCCCATGTCTTGATTATTAAAACAAAACAAAAAAAAAAGTTTTACTGAGAACAGACTTTGAATGTATAAGAAGGCTAGAAAAATATTTATAATGAATCTCCAAAAGTCATATCTAGATTTCACATCATAATATGAAAAAGAGGCTTCCCTGGTAGCTCAGTGGTAAAGAATCCGCCTGCCAATGCAGGAGATGCAGGTTTAATCCCTGGGTTTGGAATATGCCCTGGAGAAGGAAATGTCAACCCACTCCAGGATTCTTGCCTGGAAAATCCCATGGACAGAGAAGCCTGGTGGGTTACAGTCCATATGGTCACAAAACAGTCAGACATGACTTAGCTATTAAACAACATGAAAAAGAAAGGTAGGGCAATGGGGCAATTGTCTAAATTAAAAATGACTTAAAAGACTGAACAAGCAAATACAGTGAATGGAAACTGATTGGATGATTGTATGAATAAAGCATCCATGAAACACAGTCAGAGACAACGAGGAAAAGGTAAATACGAGCTAGCATGGTGTTAGATGATATTGATTAAATCATAGTAATTTTTAAATAGGTGAGATACTAATCTTGTCATTAAGGAAGAATGTTCTTAGTTTTTAGAAATAAATACTAAGGTATTTAGTGGTAAAAATATCATGATGTCTAATATTCCTCTTAAAAATTCAACAAAAATATAATGAAGTAAATATAACAAAATGTTACAGGTTTTCATTGGCTTGCTGAAGGGTTGGGGCATTTGTCTTTAACATCTTGGTCTTCAAAGCATGGGATACAAGGGATAAAAACTAGGTAAGTTACAAAGCAGGGCTTGGGGCAAACTTGACTAGAAAAAGTGAAAATGGAACACTGAAAGAAGGTAAGAGTGAAAGTTTGACTACTTCAGTTCAACCTAATGGATATTTAGTGAGCAATCAAGCACTTATTTTATACAAAGCACTGTTAACCATTTTGGAGAATTCAAAGGTTACTAAAGCAGTTCCTTCTATCAAGAAAACAAAATGATGTCCTGAGAAAGTTAACTAATTGGGCTTTCCTTGGCAGTCCAGTGGTTAGGATTAGGCACCTTCACCACCTTGTCCTAGATTCAATCCCTGCTTGGGGAACTGAGAATCACAAGTCTCAAATAAATAAAAAATTTAAGAACTGGAGAAAATATTTGCAAATCATTTGTCAGATCAAGACTCAAAACTAAAAAATAAGAAAACAAAAACCACTCCTCCCAAAAAAAGTTACAAAAAATGGTAGGAAGGATCAGGAAAGGTCTTCTGGGAGTTGGGGGCAAAGGAGGGCAGAGAGGTGGAGAAATCTCCTTAAGCAAACGTGTTCACTCATTCACGCATTCATTTACTGAATACTTGTTTAGCACTGAGAATGCAATATAAATAAATCAGGCAAATGAATAAGATGCATAAGATGCACAGCCCAGAGCAGATTTTCCTTCCATCTTAAACTGAGTCAGGGTTTCTTCTCAGAATGGCCTCTGTGTTCATATAATGCTAAGGCTGCTATAACAAGATAGAAAAAGTGAGTGACGTAAGACAACAAAAATGTATTCTTTCTAGATTTTGGAGGCTAGAAGTCTGAAATCAAGGTTTTGCAAGACCATGCTCTGTCTCATGGCTAGAAGTGAGAATGCTCCGTGCTTCTTTCTGGCCTCCAAGGGGGCTAGCCATCTCAGCGTTCTTTGTCTTGTAGATTTCAGTCTCTGCCTCTGCTGTCACAGGGTCACCTCTGGCTGTGCACCTCTTCTCTTCTTGTAAGGACATCAGCTACACTGAATGAAGGGTTCACTCGACTCCAGAATGACCTCATCTTAATCACATTTGCAACGACCCTATTTCCAGATAAGGTCACAATCTGAGCTACTGAGAGTTAGGACTTCAAGGTATATTTTGGGGACAAAATTCAGTTCATAAATACCTGTAATCCTAAAACCAATTACCTGTATACAACGTGTGCATTGGGTTTCCCTCATTTAGAAATATGACAGTCATGCCTCAGAAACAATTTCCTCAAGCTCTGATGAGCCGCAAGTCTCATGGGAGGCCATGACTCTGAGATTAAACGCACGAGAAATGTATTTGGTCCCTAGCTTTTTGTGGTCAGCCTGTTCTCCTCTTAATTTATAATATTTAAATGTCAGAACGTATTTTAGGGTATTATGATATGGTATGTGCACACATAGGCTATGTGCTTATATAGCACATACATAAAATGAAATTTTAGATAACAGTATTAGAGCTTCGTTTAACAATAAATTTGTGCATCTGCTTCATAAGAACTTATCACCACTCATAGGTCTCTTGGTAACTGAGTTATTTTTACCTACAGGAAACTAAAGAGGAGCTGGAGGGTATTTAAAACAACAAATTCCCAACTGTTAGGAATTATAAGCCTGTGTCCTTGTGTAATATCTTCCTGGACAGCTGGCTCAGGCCTAACTGCTCTGAAGTCCAGCTTTCAATTGACCAGACGCTTTCTGAAGCTTGCTGTGCATGATGTGTGGAAGCTGTCAGGCATCCCAGGCCTTGTACCTATGATACAAGATGTTCTTTATATGTTTCTCAGTGAGAGATGCTGCAAAGAGACAAGGATGCATCTTACTTTGGGGCCTCTCTACAGTTTATCTCAATCATTTTTCACATACAATTACTGATTACCACCACACCTGCATTGCACTACAGGCTTGAATTAAACTCTGGCTCAAAGATTCTCTGCTGGCCATACTCAGAAGATTTCCTAGCCTCTTTAATGCTTCAGTGTCTGCACAGGTAAAATTGTAAAATGATACCCATGCAGCAAATTTGTTGGGGGAAAGCACCTGATACACGGCCTGAGTATAAGTCAAATTTGAGGAAGGAGAATAGAGAAGTTATTGCTCTGACTTTTTCCTTTTTCTCTGTCCCTTCTCTTTCACCATCAACCTGATCACTGTGAGACCCTGAAGTGTTAGTTGTTCAGTCACATCTGACACTTTGCGATCCCACGGACTGTAGCCCACCAGGCTCCTCTGCCCATGGAATTCTCCAGACAAGCATACTGAAGTGGGTTGCTATTCCCTTTTCCTGGGGATCTTCCAACCCAGAGATCTAACCCTGGTCAATCGAACCCACATTGCAGGCAGAGTCTTTACCGTCTGAGCCACCAGGAAAGCCTATGGGGCCCTAAGTCGGTTTATATTTTTTTTTAAAGAAGTGAGAGCTTCATTCCATTTTTATCAGTTCAAGGTGATGAGAAACTGCATGTCCTGGATACCTGTGCTCAAGAAGCTGACCTGTGCTTGGGAAGGATAGATGTGTATTTTCTCACAATGCATCATTATTACCATTATCACATCCTTATAACCACCCTATTGTCATCGCCCTCATCAATTATAGCTAGCACTTATTAAGTGCTTACTATGATTCAGGCCCTGTCCTAAAGCCTGCATCATTTGTGTAGAACTCATTCTTAAAATGTATTTATTGATTGATTTTGGGCTTCCCTTGTGGCTCAGCTGGTAAGGAATCCACCTGCAGTGCAGGAGACCTGGGTTCGATCCCTGGGTTGGGAAGATCTCCTGGAGAAGGAATAGGCTACCCACTCCAATGTTCTGGACTGGAGAATTCCATAGACTGTATAGTCCATGGGGTCGCAAAGAGTTGGCCACAGCTGAGCAACTTTCACTTCATTTATTTTTGGCTGTGCTTGGTCGGGCTTTCTCTAGTTGTGGTGAGTGGGGGCAACTCTTCATTGTGGTTCATGGGTTTCTCATTGCGGTGGCTTCTCTTGTTGCAGAACATAAGTTCTAGGCTTCAATAGTTGCAGCACACAGGCTCGGTGGTTGCAGTTTGTGGGCTCCAGAGCCTGCGCTCAGTAGTTTTGGCTCATAGACTCAGTTGCTCCCTGACATATGGAATCTTCCCAGACCAGGGATCGAACCCATGACCCCTGCATTGGCTAAGGGGATTACCATCCACTGTGCCACCAGGGAAGTCCCTGTAGAACTCATTTAAACATTACCATACCTTTTTGAGCTAAGCATTATATGTTTCTCTCAAAATTGGAGCAGTACAACATAGTAATTGAGCACTTAATTCTCTAGAGTTAAACTTGCTGGGTTTAATCCTTATCCACTGAGTGGTGGCCTGTGACCTAAGACATGTTATTAATTACCCTGTGCTATGTTATTCTTAATAAAATGCAGTGATAAGTATGATGCCAGTACCTGCTTCATCAGAATATTAGAAAGAATACATGAGTGGAAAGTATATAGTGCTTTGAATATATTTCATAGAGAAAGAATTACAAAAATGTTTGCTATTTCTTATCTCTGTATTTTAAATGGGGAAACAGACTTGGGGCTTAGCTGACTAGACTAGGCTTACACAACTTTTAAACATTGGCCCTGAGATTCAGCCATAGGCAATCTGATTCTGTGACTTCCTTTCAAAACCTCTATACTTCACATCTAAATAGACTTTAATCATTAATCCAGTCAATCACTGGAGAACTGGCACCATGTCATCTAAACCTAAGGGCCTGAGATGGGGCACAGATAACAGGGCCTCACACATCCCCACAGGCTGGAGTGGAATTGAGATACAACTTGGTTTGGAGATGTCCATTATTCTTTCTAAATAGGGTTGCTGCTGCTGCTAAGCTGCTTCAGTCATGTCCAACTCTGTGCGACCCCATAGACAGCAGCCTACCAGGCTCCCCCGTGCCTGGGATTATCCAGGCAAGAACACTGGAGTGGGTTGCCATTTCCTTCTCCAATACATGAAAGGGAAAAGTGAAAGTGAAGTCGCTCAATCGTGTCCAACTCTTAGTGACTCCATAGACTGCAGCCTACCAGGCTCCTCCATCCATGGGATTTTCTAGGCAAGAGTTCTGGAGTGGGTTGCCATTGCCTTCTCCCAAACAGGGTAGAGACACACTGATTTAAAACCCTTCAAATCCTGGAGAGTGAATTGCAGAAATGGTCAAGAGTAGGTATAAGGGAGATGGGTTTCCCTGATAGCTCAGTTGGTAAAGAATCCGCCTGCAATGCAGGAGACCTGGGTTTGATCCCTGGGTTGGGAAGAGTCCCTGTAGAAGGGAAAAGCTACCCACTCCAGTATTCTGGCCTGGAGAATTTCATGGACTATATAGTCACAAAGAGTTGGACATGACTGAGCAACTTTTAGTTTCACTTTTCACGAATAAGGGAATCTCTCATTTGCCTTTTGAAGCCTGAGCTCAGATGGAGATTGAAAGGACAGACAGAAATCCCTCCTTGCTTTCCCTGTTCTCCTGAGTTCAGAGACAAAGTCTCAGGACAGCCTGTTCTGAGTGTGGATAGAGAGCAGAGGTTGGATACCCAGAGAGGCTTAAGTTACTCAATTGAATGTGGAGTCCATTTTCTCTGTTGGAGATAGTCGATGGTCTGGCTGCCCTGCCTGGGTACTTAGCCTGGATCTTGAAATCAACAGCATTGTCAAGCAGTGATTCACATAATTCCAATCTAGGCACTCACCCACCGTTCTTTCTAGAATACATTTATCAAGAGCTGTGATAAAGAAGTTTGACAATAATTTGAAGTGCTGACTCCATATTTTATAAGAATAAACACACACTTTTTTCCTCTTTATTTTTTTATTATATCCATGAGCTAAGCTCTTCTGGACTTCAAGAGTATATCTTGTTTTCCTTTTCTCTTTCTCTCTCTCTCTTTATTTTATTGCTCAAATCTGGCACCACAAGAATTGTATGGCAGAGCTGATTCAGAAGCAATTTCCAATCCTACCTGGGGGTCCAATCAGCCTTAAATAAAAAGCATCATGGCTAGCACTGGGGGAGCCTAAAGTTGGAACTTTGCTCCCACGCTTTGTAATGGGGCCAAGTTGCCAGGGACCTTCCTCTTGGTTATAAAGAGCTCAGGGTACTCAATTAGGTGTTCCAGAATGCCATGTTCCCTGCTGAGCCTCTAGAAAGCTGTGTATATGGTTCCTTGATTTACTTTTAATTTGGGACTTTGTTTTGCTTTATTTTCCAAAAATGAAGACAGAGAGTTGGGTGAAGAAACCCCTTCACCTAAGAGGTAACCTCAGAACACGTGAAAGTCCTGTCCACAGGAGTCAAGTCGGGTGCTGCAGTCCCTCCCTCAGACCACCTCTCACTGTTTCCCTGGCTCCTTTTCCACAGCTCCTAGGCTGGGACCAGACTGGCTCTGGCCCTTTATTTAGAGCATAGGCTTGTGTTGAGTTTTGCACACTGCCTCTCAAGTTCTGATCCCTGATATACAACTTATTTTTGGGATGCACGAACTGTGTGTCCTCAATAGCTCACTTGTGTCTGACTCTTTGTGGGCCCATAGATTGTAGCCTGTCAGAGTCCTCTGTCCGTGGAATTTTACAGGCAAGAATACTGGAATGGGTTGCCATTTCGTACTCTGGGGGATCTTCCCAACCCAGAGTTCAAACCCACATTTCATGCATTGGCAGGAGGATTCTCTACCACTCTGCCACCTGGGCAGCACACACAAACAGTGACTTGGGCCCCCAAAATACCCAAGCACAATTTCACTTGATGAAGCTCATGTATGAATAAAGGATTTCATCTGTTACCTCACTCATTTGACCTTTTATTCTTAAACTCACCATAAAATTGACAAAGGTTTACTATTATGAAATGTTCTTTGCAAACCCCTATTTCTCATTTGAGCTTCGGAGTTTTTTCCACCAAATAGGTTTCCATCTCATTTACGTCCAGTGTTTTTTGTTTGCTTGTTTTCTTTTTTTTTGGTTGCACAATATGGCATGCAGAATCTTAGTTCCATGACCAGGGATTAAACTTCTGCCCCCTGCAGAGGGGACACAGAGTCTTAACCACTAGACTGCCAGAGAAATCTCCTGTCCAGTATTTTTTCTTTTTTCACTTTGAAATTATGTTTCTGTGACTGATATTTAGGTGCTTCCTTCTTTAACAATCATGGAAGAAGTGTTTTAAGTAAGGGACCACACTAAGCAAACCAAAGCTCTACCCAGCTTCCTAGTACCCAGCTAATATTTAATCTATAGGATTGTTAAAAATCTAAAATATCAAGTCAGTTACTCAGAAATATGACCATAAGAGAGCAATGATACTAATATTTAGGAGCAGGAGACAAGAATATTTGGAATTTTATCATGAAATTCTGCCCATTAGCAGTGATAAGTCATCTGCAGCTTAAAAACCAGAGAGTTCCTCCTTTCTGTTATTCTCCTTCCAGTGCCTCCTTTCAATGCTACCTTCCTTTCTTTTTTCTTCCCTTATAGTTCTCTTCTGTGGTCTCTTTTCCTATTTTTCAATGTCAAGGTTAAACAGTCAGTGTGCTGTTTAACACACTCAGTCATGTCCTACTACTTGTGACCCCATGGACTGTAGCCCACCAGGCTTCTCTGTTCACAGAATTCTCCAGGCAGGAATTCTGGAGTGGGTTGCCACTCCCTTCTCAGGAGATCTTCCTGACCCAAGGATTGAACACAGGTCTCCTGAATTACAGGCAGATTCTTTGCCATCTGAGCTACCAGGAAACAGTCAGTATCAACATCTAAATATTGGGTGATGAGCATTATATTTGTATAAACTATTATGCTAGCTACTGATTGATTGCCTATCAGCTCCAAATCTATCCGTTTTACCTGCTCTGTGAAAATGGATTTGGGACCTTGAAAAATTCATCCTTTGCCAATGGAAGTCATGGCTGTATATTGTCACCCTGCTTATTTAGCTTATATGCAGAATACATCATGAGAAATGCTGGGCTGGAGGAAGCACAAGCTGGAATCAAAATTGCTGGAAGAAATATTAATAACCTCAGATATGCAGATGACACCACCCTTATGGCCCAGAAAGTGAAGAAGAACTAAAAAGCCTCTTGATGAAAGTGAAGGAGGAGAGTGAAAAAGTTGGCTTAAAGCTCAACATTCAGAAAACTGAGATCATGGCATTTGGTCCCATCACTTCATGGCAAATAGATGGGGAACAGTGGAAACAGTGACAGACTTTATTTTTTTGAGCTCCAAAATCACTGCAGATGGTGACTGCAGTCTTGAAATTAAAAGGCGCTTGCTCCTTGGAAAGAAAGTTATGACCAACCTAGACAGCATATTAAAAAGCAGAGACATTACTTTGCCAACAAATGTCCATCTAGTCAAGGCTATGGTTTTTCCAGTGGTCATGTATGGATGTGAGAGTTGGAGTATAAAGAAAGCTGAGGGCCAGAGAATTGATGCTTTTGAACTGTGGTGTTAGAGAAGATTCTTGAGAGTCCCTTGGACTGCAAGGAGATCCAACCAGTCCATCCTAAAGGAAACCAGTCCTGAATATTCACTGGAAGGACTGATGTTGAAGCTGAAACTCCAATACTTTGGCCACCTGATACAAAGAACTGACTAATTTGAAAAGACCCTGATGCTGGGAAAGACTGAGGGTTGGAGGAGAAGGAGACGACAGAGGATGAGATGGTTGGACGGCATCACCGATTCAATGGACATGAGCTTGAGTAAACTCTGGGAGTTGGTGGTGGACAGGGAGGCCTGGCATGCTGCAGTCCATGGGGTCACAAAGAGTCAGACATGACTGAGTGACTGAACTGAACTGAAGCACTTTGTGTAGAGTATGCTATGACTCAGCAGAACTTCTTCGGGAGAAAGGGGATCTGCTTCCTGGTTGTAAGTTGTCTCTAGGAGGGTCCCTCCACAGGATGTCTCCAGTGTTACATGTCTTCAATGAGCCTCTTCTCTGGTACTCAACTCCTGCAGCACAGGCAACTTTTCCAGCCTTTTACTGCTACAATGCAGTTGGTTTCTCCAGCATAGAGCTCCTACATTATGAACTCAGACAGCTTCTCCAGTGCCTAGCTCTTGCAGTGCATGACAGCAGGCAATCCTCAGCATCTATCAGCTTTTCCTGGTATGTCCCTTGAAAGTTTTTAATAGTGGAGTGACTTTGGCACGATGTGCGTGTGTGTGTGTGCTAAGTTGCTTCAGCTGTATCCAACTCTGCGACTCCATTAAGTGTAGCCCACCAGGCCCCTTCATCCATGGGATCCTCCAGGCAAGAATACTGGAGCAGGTTGCCGTGCCCTACTCCAGGGGATCTTCCCAACCCAGAGATCAAACCTAAGTTTCTTACATTTCCTGCAGTGGCAGGCAGGTTCTTTACACTAGTGCAAACTAGGAAGCCCCTTTTGCATGAAAGAGCTTTCCAGAGCACCCCCAGAGGACAGATTTCCATCAAGTTCTTTTTTCCCTTTTTGTTTTATATTAGAGTATATTTGATGAACAATATCATATTAATTTCAGGTGTACAACAAAGTGATTCAGTTATGCATACATGTGTATCTATTCTTTTTCAAATTCTTTTCCCAATTAGGTTGTTACAGAATATTAAGCAGAATTCTCTGTGTTATACAGTAGGTATATCAGGGGTCAGAACTTGAGAAGCAGTGTACAGAATTAAACACAAGCCCATGCTCTAAATGGTGAGACACGGTCAAGTTCTCTCCAACAAGATCAAGATCTCAGCCCACTGCATAAGGTGGGTTGTATGCTTTCTCAGGGTCTCTATCTCAGATTTGGAGGAGCGGCTATTCTCTCTCATTTGTGTACTCTTTTTATTTATATACAGTTTATATACAGTTCTATTTATTTCTTGTCAGTCTAACCTCAATATTCTACTCTGAGTTTTAGTTGATAATTATTTACATTAAACTTTCCCTGTTCAATCTACTGTGCTTCCTCTCTCTTGATTGGATCCAAACTGATACATGGACCCTGACAAAAAAGAAGACGTGGTGTTTTTTCTAAATTAAATTTCAGTCTTCTGTAGGAAGCGAGAAATAAACTTATAAAAAAAAGTAGAGAGCATGTAAATAAGAAGGTAAAGAGGTAGGGAAATTAATCTGAAAAGGAAACAAGCCCTCAGCCTTCTATACTGATTCCACTTTTTTCCTCTGGAACCTATTCACACTGGAACGTTCTGGGATTCAGACCTTAATCCTCTGTCTTCTATCTGTGTTCACTGCTTTGGTGATCTCATCTAGTCCTATGACTTTAAGGGTAAGTTTACTGATAACTTCTAAATTTATGTTCTCAGGTTTGACTTGTTTTCCATATGCCAGGAGCCTACTAAATATCTGGACTTGTCTAATAGAAACTTCAAAGATCAATCTTTTCTCCAAAGTCATCTCCATCCTTCTGGTTTACTCATAATCTCAGATGATTCTTGATTCCTTTCTTTCCCTCACAGTCCTCATCCAGGATGCCAGGAAATACTATTGATTCTAAGTTCAAAGTGTATTCAAAATCTTGTTTCCACCACCCTTATAAAAATATCCTAGTCTGACATACATCATTTGTTAGATGGATTTCTACATCACCCTCCAAATTTCTCATCCTGCTTCTCTACTTGCAGATCTCTGGTCTATTCTCTACAAAACAACCAGAGTGGTTCCCAGGGCTTAGGGTAGTGGTATGCATGTGTGTGTATGAGGAAGAAGAGTGTGGTTATGAAAGATCAAGACAAAGATTCTTGTGATGGAACCATTCTGTGTCGTTCCTGGGGTGGTGGACGAAAAACTCACATATGTGTTAGAATTCCATAGAGCTAAATACACATACACACACACAAGTATAAGAAAAACCTGGGAAATCTGAATAAGATAAATGAGTTATATCAATCTTAATTTCCTTATTGTATTATTGTATGTTTTGCAAGTTGTTATCATTGGGGGAATGAGGAAAACTGGATGAAGTGTATAGGATTTCTCGTATTATTTCTTTTTTCTTTTTTAATTGGGAGAAAATCATGGGTCAAGTTTGTTTGTTTGTTTTTTCTTCCAGTTTTATTGATATGCAATGGGCATACAGCATTATAAATGTTTAAAGTAGACAGCATAATGATTTGACTTAAGTATGTTTGTGCGTGCTCAGTTACTTCAGTCCTGTCCAGCTCTTTGTGATGCTATGGACCGTAGCCCGCCAGGCTCCTCTGTCCATAGGATTCTCCTGGCAAGAATACTTGAGTGGGTTTTTATAACCTCCTCCAAGGGATCTTCCTGACCCAGGGATTGAACCTGTGTCTTCTGCATCTCCTGCATTACAGGTGGATTCTTTACTGCTGAGCCACCAGGGAAGCCCTGAATTACATGTATCATTAAATGATTAACAAAGTTAAGTTTTGTGAATATTCTTTATCTCATATAGATACATAATCAAAGAAAAAAATTCCTTTTGATGAGAACTCTTAAGATTCACTCTTAACAACTTCATATATAATATACTTCAATTTTACTTGTACTAATCATGTTCTACACTGCAGCCTAGTACTTAGTAATCTTATAACTGGAAATTTGTACCTTTTAACCAACTTCATCTAATTCCCTCTCCCCACTATGGTAACCACAAATTTGATCTCTTTTTCCATGAGTTTGTTTGTTTGTGAAGTATAAGTAACTTACAACAGTATATTATTGCCTGTTATGTGTACAACATAGTGACTTGATATTTTTAAACATTACAAAATGGTCACCATTCTATTCATGGTGAATAGAAAGAAAGTGAAAGTTGCTTAGTCATGTCCGACTCTTTGCGACCCTCTGGATTATACAGTCCATGGAATTCTCCAGGCAGAATACTGGAGTAGGTAGCCGTTCCCTTCTCCAGGGGATCTTCCCAACCCAGGGATTGAACCCAGGTCTCCCCCATTGCAGGCGGATTCATTACCAGCTGAGCCACCAGGGAAGCTCATGAATAGTCTAGTTACCATCTATCACGTACAAAGTTGTCATATTATTATTGATTGTATTTTCCATGCTGTAGATTTCACCCCCATGACTCCTATTTGTGACTTTGTAATTGAAAGTTTGTACCTCTTAATCTCTCTGAACTATTTCACTCATCCCCTTCTTCTCTCTGACTACCACATAATTGTTCTCTGTATCTATGACTATTTCCCATTTGTTATGTTTTTTCATTTGTTTCATTTTACAGATTATACAAAGAAACGCAGTTATAAGGTATTTTACTTTATATGTTTCACATTTCACTTAGCAAAATACTTCCAGCTCCTTTCATGTTATTATAAATGATGATTTAATTCTTCTTTTAATTCTTTTACATGTCTGAACAATATTGCATTGTATATAAATACTACATCTTCTTTATCTATTCATCTGTCAATGGACATTTAGATTGCTTTCAAATCTATTGTAAATAATGCTAAGATGACCATAGGGGTGCATATATCTTTTCAAATTACTGCTTTTGTTTTCCTCAGAAAAATATCCAAAAGTGAAATTGCTGGATGGACTTACCAAGTGGCTCAGTGGTAAAGAATCAGCCTGCAGTGCAAGAGACTGGGGTTTGATCGCTGGATAGGGAAGATCCCCTGGAGAAGGAAATGGCAACCCACTCCAGTATTCTTACCTGGGATATCCCATGGACAGAGGATCCTGGTAGGCTATAGTCCGTGGGGTTTCAACAGAGTCGGACACGACTTAGCGACTAAACAATAACAACAACAGTGGTGGTTCTATTTTTAATTTTGTGAGGAACCTCCATACTATTCTCTATAGTAGATGCATCAGTTTACATTCCCACCAACAAAGTACAAGGGTTCCCTTTTCTCAGCATCTTCACCAACACTTATTATTTGCTGTCTTTTTTATAATAGCCATTCGGACAAGTCTGAGGTGATACCACAGGTTGAGCTTGTTATGATTTTCATTTCCCTAATAATTAATGATATTGAGCATCTTTCCTTTTGTCTATTGGCCATCTGTATGTTTGGTTTAGAAAAATTTCTACTTAGTTCCCCTGTCCATTTTTTAATTGATTGTTTGCCTTTTTGATGTTAAGTTGTATGAGTCTATACATTTGGGATATTAAGCTCTTATGAGATATATCATTTGTAAATATCTTCTCCCATTCAGTATTCTACACGGCCATTCCATTTCTAGAACCTCTGAGGGATAGTCTGAGGCTTTAGATGAAACTGCATCTTAGGTCAGTTTTTTCCTGTCTATTCCTACTTTCCTCACTGTCTTCCAGGAAGTTTTTCCTAAAAGCATTCCCCTATAAACCATCTGCAAAAGAAAACAAAAAGTTTCAAGGTCTGTTTGCTAAGGAAGTAAATATAAGACCCTGTAAATATTCAGCACTGTTCTAACTGTTTGAGGTGCTAATCTCCTGACTTTAGGAAAAATCAACAGCAAACGTTCTCAGTCTTAGACTATGGTAAAAGGCCCAAAACCCTTTTTAAATCATCATGGGTTGCCAATTACACTCTTGAATCATTCAAAAGGAGCAGCAGAAGACGAGTGGAAAGAGCTGCTGTGCAAAGCTTGCTCACTGTGCAGGCAACGGTGGAAATGGTGACAACCAGAAGCATCAGCAAGAGAAAAGCCATGAAGTGACCTGTCAGGACAACTGCAGCAGAGCAAGAGGACAGCTTCAGAGGTGACCTGAGGGTGAGGGGAGTCTCCAGTTCACAGAACAGCATTGCTCTTCCTCATGGAAGAAAGGGACTTGGGTGGGCACAGCAGAGAGTAGGTGTGCCATTAGAAGAGGAGGCGGTAAAAAATAAGGGGATTGGCATCCCAGTAGTCAGTTTCATGAGGGTTCACCAAAAGACTGCTATTATTACAGACTTTCGGCTTCACTGTTAGAGTCTGGGCCGACGTGTCTGCTTGATGCTGGTGGAATAGCATGCTCATCCTCTTTCATCCTTCATGTTCTGTCCTCCATGCTTACCATGGGGAGGCACGTGACCCTGCCTCATAAGGGACATCTACTCAGATGGAGGGATAGTCAGCTGACATCAGCCAATCACAATTTCTTCCTCAGGGTCTTTAAAACAAACTCGTTTTTAAGTTATATCGGCTCTATATGGTTACATTCTCTAACGTGAATGTAAAAGAGTTCTGATAATGTCTTGAGTTAGGGATACAGAAGGAATGCAATATCCATGGAGCATTACTGTATGCAAGGCATTCAAAAAACTAAATTTACTGATAGCAGTCTACAATAAAAGCAAGACATTTAACACTAAAAACAATCATATTTAGGAAGCATGGTAAATGGATGTTAATGAATCATTCCAAGCTGGATCAATTTGGTTATTAAAGGAAGTAAACTTTCCACATTGTCATCACTAGGATGCACTTCAAATCTCTAACAAAGCTCTTATTAAAAATGATTCATTTTTTGATGCGGCCCATTTTTAAAGTCTGTATTGTATTTGTTACAATACTGTTCTGTTTTATGTTTTGTTTTATTTCTTTGGCCATGAGGTACATGGGCTTCCCCAGTGGCTCAGATGGTAAAGAATCTACCTGCAGTGCAGGAGATGAAGGGAATGTGGGTTCAATCCCTGGATTGGAAAGATCCCCTGGAGAAGGGAATTGCAACCCACTCTAATATTCTTGCCTGGAGAATCCCATGGAAAGAAGAGCCTGGCAGACTACAGTCCATGGGTCACAAAGAGTCAGACACAACTGAGGGACTAACACTTCACATATGGGACCCTAGCACCCGAACTAGGGACTGAACCCACACCCCCTGCATTGGAAAGCAAAATCTTAACCACTGGACTGCCAAAGAAGTCTCTTCAACAAAATTTTACTGGACTTTGTTTGGGATCCAAATGAGTGATTCTAAAAACTTTCTCTTCAGATTTTTCAGAATTAAAACATATTTTTAGCTTTTTGTAAAGTCAAACCTTGAGTCACAATGTGGTAGTCACTCAGAGCTACTGAAGAAATCTGGTCAAATTTATCTAAAAGGCCGTCATGTGACCTAAACTGAACCAGTCAGACTCTCCCTTGGGAGCATTTGAATTTTGACTGCGGAGCACCAGGAAGACAGAAACAGGGTTAATGCACATTCCTTGGCGGAGGAGGGCATGGGAAAAAGTAGGAATCAGAATGAGAAATCTCCTTTTATTATTCAAAGCGACTATGTTTCTACCCTTGCCTCTGCCTGGTTCTCTGGTCTTTGATCATGAGTAACTTCAATACATTCCTACTTTGCTTTAACTAGCTAGTCTAGTTCTGGCTTTCAAGAAAATGGATATTGAAAGATAAGGAAAGTTACTTTCATTGAGTCTGAGTAACCTGCACAGGACCACTCATCTTACAGGATTCAAAGTCACAGCTTTGTCCAAAACCTATGCTTTTCACCACTCTAAACCTTGATGCATCAGTCTTTTATATTGTCCAAGCTGCATATTGTTAGATATATAGCTATCTCTGTAGTTCAGTAATCAAACTAACATTAGTGGACTCTATTATTTTAATAGCTTGAAAAATGTGTATATTGAGATATATGATTTCATTTAATGTCATTAGTACTTGTGTGTGTGTGTGTGTGTGTGTGTGTGTGTGTGTGTGTGTCCTGAGTCGTATCTGACTCTCTGCAATCCCAGTGGCTGTAGCCTGCCAGGCTCCTTTGTCCATGGAATTTTTCAGACAAGAATACTGGAGTGAATTGCCATTTTCTCCTCCAGGGGATCTTCCTGACCCAAGGATCAAACCTGCATCTCTTGCATTGTTAGGCATATTCTTTACCACTATGCCACCTGGGAGAAAACAATTGTAAAGAGGTTATTAGAGATCATAAAGAACAACAGACTCAGAGAATAAATCAGTTTTGAACTCTGCCTTCATGTGCTAATGGACTTTGGAGAAATTTCTTATACTTCTGAGTCCCAGTTCTGTCATCTGTGAAATAGGGTTATTAGTACATAATGGATAGATTTGCTTAGTGTTGAACCATGTATTCAAACTGCTTGTCATTTGGTAGAAACTCAACCATATTAGGGGCTTCACTGGTGGCTCAGACAGTAAAGAATCTGCCTGCAAAGTGGGAGAACTGGATTTGATCTCTAGGTTGGGGAGATCTCTGGAGGAGAGCATGGCTACCCACTCCAGTATTCTTGTCTGGAGAATCCACATAGACAGCAGACTACAATCCACGAGGTTGCAAAGAGTCAGACACAACTGAGTGACTAAGCACAGCACACAAGCATATTAACTTGTTATTGACTAAGTTGTGTATTTTTTGCTTAATTGTAATAAATAACAAAATCAATTTTTTGATCACTTGATCAATAAAGACAAATTCCTCCATCAATAAGCATCTCATGTTGATTAGATATGTTCTAAAAGATGAGCAACATATCCTCCTCCTCCTTGTACAGATTACAGCCTATTAGAGAGAGGAAAAAATAAACTTTTAAATAGTTAATTTAGTATATAAGACATTATTACTGAAAAATATGACTGTGTTTTAGAAATAAAGGATAGAGTCACCCACTCTTATTTCATGATTATAATAAGAAGGGCTTCTCAGAGGAGGTTGCAATTTCGGCTAGGTTTGTAGGATGATGAGACGGAGTGAGTAAAGTTTAATATTAACCAAGTACATGGATAGGAACTAGTGGAATTGAAGTGATCATCTACTAATCTGTTTTTCATATCTGTCAATTTAGTTTAAACAAGGAAAAAATAGTAGGACTTTCCTGGTGGTCCAGAGGTTAAGATCCTACCTGCCAGTTCAGGGGACACAGGTTCAATCCCTGGTCAGGGAAGATTCTACACACCATGGGGCAACTAAGCCTGCAAGCTGCAACTACTGAAGCCCACGCACCCTGCAGCCTGTGCTCCACAGCAAGCGAAGCCACTGCAATGAGAAACCTACACAGTGCAACTAGAGAACAGCCCCCACTCACTGCAACTAGAGAAAGCCGAAAGCTGGTGCACAGCACTGAAGACAGTGCTGCCAAAAATAAATCAAATAAACAGTAATGATTTTATCAGTGCATTTAGAGTAAAAAAAAAAAAGAAGTCCAAATGATTTCATTCACAATGATAGAAGAAAAGAGAAGATGAGGCTATGAGGGCCCAGATTTATTAAACTCCAAAAGTTCATCAGGGTTAGAATAACTACATATTCTCATCCAGTCACAGTTCTGTAGACTGACTTTTATCTGCTCTGTGAAGGAAATCACTTAAGCATGGGAAGGAAAGATAGATAATACCAATGCCATCAGTGGATTTGTCTCTTGCCAAATAGTATCATTTCCACGTAGACGCTTTCTTAATTGGACCTTGTCCAGGCTGGCTTACATCCACATAGTGAGATATCAGCTCTGTATGCCCAGAAGTAAGGCTCTTGACAGTTTGGAAGGCTGCCAGCTAATGGGGTCACAGCAACATAAGAAGCCTTAGTCATGGTCCTGGAAGATCAATGGAAGCTGTCAGCCCTCTTGACACTCACTAATATCTAGCTATGTTTCTTCTGCCAAAATCTCCCTGGGGAAGGCTCACTGTTCCCAAACCACCAAGCAAGGCCTAAATTCTTGGCTATACTGGGTAAGACTACTTCTGAGTGGGACTGAAAAATAGTCGAGTAATAAAAAATTAGGCCTCTTTGAGGAGGTGACCTAAATGTCAGGATGAAACCAGCCATGCCAAGTTCATGGAGAGGAGTGCTTCAGGCAAAATAAAGAGCTGCAGGTAATGATCCTGAAGCGGGGACAAGCTTGTCTTGGCTGGGAAACACAAAGACTGCCAGTGTGTAATGTAAGAAGGAAGAAAGAGAGAATTCAACAGGAAGTCATGGAAACAGACAGAAGGCAGATGGTGCAGGACCTTGTGGAGCAGGGCATCCTGAGATAGAAGATATTTGAAGACTTCAAAGCACATGAGTGACATGACCTCACACTGGCTGTTCCATGGGAAAACACAGAAAAGCAAGCGCAGAAGAAAGAGAAATAAATGTCTCTGACAACAGACACAAGATGATGGCCACATGGCTAGGGTGGTAGCAATGAGGATGAAGACAAGTGTCCATGATGAGTCAGGCCCTATCTGATCTGTGCCATGGGAAAACCTGAATGTCTCCATCTAATGCTTAGAACTAATAAGAACTCAAATTGAAAGAATTCCTTTGAATTTCCAACATCTTATGATGTTTGTAGATGGGAGTTCTTACACTTTTATAAATGAAGAAATAGCGGTATCCACTCACAGTCAACCAGAACATGGAAAGTGATGCCAGGACTCAAATCCATCTGAAGACATGCCATGCTCTTCCTATTGGCCCACTGATCACATTTTAAACTTTCCAAAGCATTTACTTTGTCAGATGCAGAATCGTCTGTATTGAGTGTTCTTTTGGAAGTCAGAACATACAAGATAATTATAGCCATTGATTGCTCTGTGTTTAAAGGAGAAGAAGGCCACCTATTATTTCTAATATTTCTAGAGAAAAATCTGAAGGCTGTGTTGAAGCCCCAAATTAGGTGAATCAAAATGCATTTTTGAGAAGTAAAAGCCCTGATATTTAAGTAAATATTCCAGGCCTGGCCCAGCAGTTTGTTGAGTAATGTAACTTTCAGAAGGAAGAAAGGAAACAGGAAGAAACACTAAGGAAGTTAGTGGTTTAGGAAGGAGGGGAGAAGAAAAGAAAAAGTTATTAAACCCCAATTATGTGGTAAGTATTTTCCCTAGGTAGTTTTCATATACTATATAGATTACCCAATAAATCTGAGAGGTGAAAATCATTAGCTCCAAACTTGTTCTGGCCACCTGTGTCCATGCTAAGTCATTTCAGTTGTGTCCGACTCTGCAACCCTATGGACTGTAGCCCACCAGGCTCCTCTGTCCATGGGATTCTCCACGCAAGAATGCTGGAGTGGGTTGCCATTTTCTCCTCCAGGGGATCTGCCAGACACAGGGATGGAACCCTTTCTCTTGTGTCTCCTGCACTGCTAACGGATTCTTTCCTGCTGAGCCCCCAGGTAAGCTCTGCTCTGTCTTCATGTTCTTTCAAAGTGGGTAACATGACAACAATTCATTTGGGGCAAGAATTTTAGAATATCTATTTTTAACATGTTATTTTGTCTTTTATTAGTGCTAAAAATTTCATGTACTGGGATGACTATTCAGAGTGACTTTGTTTAAAATCTAATAACATAAAAGCCTGAGTTTGATTTATAACTTTTTGATGGAAAAGAATTCAAGCATAGTCTCAACATATCAGATTTAAGAGTAAAGTAGCTGCCTGGAGATAATGCAGATTTGAGGGGTTTTGCATTAAAAAGAGAGCCCTAAACATCTGGGTAAAAGAGACCAAAAGGCTAGATCAGGGTTTACAGCCAACTCTGAAGTCTTGACCAAGGTGCTAAAACCAAGTGATTTGCAATTTACTCCTTTGTGGTAAGGATTCTGGCCTTTCTCCACTCTCGCTGTCTTTCTTTATACCTTGCTTCATTCCAGCAGAGATTTGAGGAAGCTGAATTGTACTAAATGGACTTGAAGTTTTCTTTCTCCACTAATTCTGAGTGAGTGAGTAACAGTCACTTAGTCATGTCATGTCTGACTGTTTTTGACCCCACAGACTGTACCCGCCAGGCTCCTCTGTCCATGGAATTCTCCAGGCAAGAATACTGAAGTGGGTAGCCTTTCCCTTCTCCAAGTAAGCTTCCCAACCCAGGGATGGAATCCGAGTTTCCTGCACTGCAGGCAGTCTTTACCATCTGAGCTACAATGTGGGATAAATAGTATCATAAAACTGGCTAATCAGCTTTGATTCCAAAAGATCCTTCTTGCAGAATGTTTAACTCCTTAAAGCTCTCATTTAAGTTCTGTTTTGCTTTTTAATTCAAGAGACATATCATGTGTTATCTATAGAGATGGGAAATTTAGTTATATGGCAGACTCTTATTGCCTCTGTTCTGAGAGTAAATATGTAATACTGAGATTTTATCCTGATTTAGTTAAAAATGATTGCATTTGATTTTGTGACTCAACAATCAACCTGGTTCAAGACAGAGAATAAAACACGACCTTTCCCTTTGTTTTTAAAGCAACTATGTCTCTTTTGAGTCACTGTTCTCATACATTGCCAAGGTTATTTCAAAGATCAGGCTAACTCATTGTACTTTCCCCCTGCATATTAGGATTAACCTCCTTGTTGCCCTGAATAGCAGAGCTAAAAGAAGTCACTTAGGCTTGTCCTAGCCACAGTGTGGAGAACTTTCTGACCGCACATGGGTAAACCTAACTCTTGAGAAGGGCCTGTTTCTGTAGCTCAGAGGCTGAAACAAAAGAGCTTGCAAGTTCCTCCCTCTTCCCTGTGGTCTTCACACCTGGAGCTGTTGACTCAGGTGATAAGCAGTTAAGCTCTGAGTACTGTTTCTCAATTTTAAAAAACAAGTTTAACTTGTGTTAGCAGCTGCCGTTGCTGCTGCTAAGTCACTTCAGTTGTGTCCAACTCTGTGCGACCCCGTAGACGGCAGCCCACCAGGCTCCCCCATCCCTGGGATTCTCCAGGCAAGAAGACTGGAGTGGGTTGCCATTTGCTTCTCCAATGCACGAGAGTGAAAAGTGAAAGTGAAGTTGCTCAGTCATGTTTGACTCTTCAGGACCCCATGGACTGCAGCCTACCAGGCTCCTCCGTCCATGGGATTTTCCAGGCAAGAGTACTGGAGTGGGGTGCCATTGCCTTCTCCAGGTATTAGGTATATATACCAGCATTCTCCAGGTATTAGGCATATATACCAGCATTATCTGGGCTTCCCTGGTGGTGCAAAGGTTAAAGCGTCTGCCTGCAATGTGGGAGATCTGGGTTCGATCCCTGGGTCGGGAAGATCTCCTGGAGAAGGAAATGGCAACCCACTCCAGTATTCTTGCCTGGAGAATCCCATGGATGGAGGAGATTGGTGGGCTACAGTCCATGGGTCGCAAAGAGTTGGACACGACTGAGCGACTTCACTTCACTTCACTTCACTTCACTTCACCACCATTATCTAGTGTTTCAATTCAGTTCAGTACACCCACTCAGTCATGTCCAACCCTTCGCCACCCTATGGACTGCAGCACGCCAGGCCTCCCTGTCCATCACCAAAACCCAGAGCTTGCTCAAACTCAAGTCCATTGAGTCGGTGATGCCATCCAACCATCTCACCCTCTGTGGTCCTCTTCTCTTGCTTCAATCTTTCCCAGCATCAGGTTCTTTTCAAATGAGTCAGTTCTTCGCATCAGGTGGCCAAAGTATTGCAGCCTCAGTTTCAGCATCAGTGCTTCCAATGAATATTCAAGACTGATTTTCTTTTTTTTTGTTGTTTGTTTGTTTATCTTTTTTTTTTAATTTTAAAATCTTTAATTCTTACATGCATTCCCAAACATGACCCCCCCTCCCATCTCCCTCCCCACAACAACTCTCTGGGTCATCCCCATGCACCAACCCCAAGCATGCTGCACCCTATGTCAGACATGGACTGGCGATTCAATTCTTACATGATAGTTTACATGTTAGAATTCCCATTCTCCCAAATCATCCCACCCTCTCCCTCTCCCTCTGAGTCCAAAAGTCCGTTATACACATCTGTGTCTTTTTTCCTGTCAAGACTGATTTTCTTTAGGATTGACTGGTTTGATCTCATTGGAGTCCAAGGGACTCTCAAGAGACTTCTAAACACCAAAGTTCAAAAGCACCAATTCTTCAATACTCAGCTTTCTTAACCTTTATACAGATTTCTCAGGAGGCAGGTAAGGTGGTCTGGTATTCCCATCTCTTTCAGAATTTTCCATAGTTTGTTGTGATCCACACAGTCAAAGGCTTTGGCATAGTCAATCAAGCAGAAATAGACGTTTTTCTGGAACTCTTTTGCTTTTTCCATGATCCAGCGGATGTTGGCAATTTGATCTCTGGTTCCTCTGCCTTTTCTAAATCCAGTTTGAACATCTGGAAGTTCACAGTTTAAGTACTATTGAAGCCTCTCTTGGAGAATTTTGAGCATTACTTTACTAGCATGTGAGATGAGTGCAATTGTGTGGTAATTTGAGCATTCTTTGGCATTGCCTTTCTTTGGGATTGGAATGAAAACTGACCTTTCCCAATCCTGTGGACGCTGCTGAATTTTCCAAATATGCTGGCCTATTGAGTGTAGCACTTTCACAGCATCATCTTTTAGGATTTGAAACAGCTCAACTGGAATACCATCACCTCCACTAGCTTTGTTCTTAGTGATGCTTCCTAAGGCCCCCTTGACTTCACATCCCAGGATGTCTGGCTCTAGATGAGTGATCACACCATTGTGGTTATCTGGGTCATGAAGATCTTTTTTGTACAGTTCTGCTGTGTATTTTTACCACCTTTTCTTATTATCTTCTGCTTCTATTAGGTCTATATACTTTCTGTCCTTTATTGAGCCCATCTTTGCATGAAATGTTCCCTTGTTATCTGTAATTTTCTTGACAAGATCTCTAGTCTTTCCCATTCTATTGTTTTTCTCTATTTCTTTGCATTGATCGCTGAGGAAGCCTTTCTTATCTCTCCTTGCTATTTTTTTGAATTCTGCATTCAGATGGGTATATCTTTCCTTTTCTCCTTTGTTTTTCACTTCTCTTCCTTCCTCAGCTATTTGCATGTCCTCTTCAGACAACCATTTTGCCTTTTTGCATTTTTCTTGGGGATGGTTTTGATCACACCTCTTGTACAATGTCACAAACCTCCCCATCCATAGCTCTTCAGGCACTCTGTCTCTCAGATCTAATCCCTTGAATCTATTTCTCACTTCCACTGTATAATCATAAGGGATTTGATTTAGGTCATACCTGAATGGTCTAGTGGTTTTTCCTGCTTTCTTCAATTTAAATCTGAATTTGGAAATAAGCAGTTCATGATCTGAGCCACAGTCAGCTCCTGGTCTTGTTTTTGCTGACTGTATAGAGCTTTTCCATCTTCAGCTACAAAGAACATAATCAGTCTGATCTAGATATTGACCATCTGGTGATGTCCATGTGTTGAGTCGTCTCTTGTGTTGTTGGAAGAGGGTGTTTGTTATGACCAGTGCATTCTCTTGGCAAAACTCTATTAGCCTTTGCCCTGCTTCATTCCGTACTCCAAGGACAAATTTGCCTGTTACTCCAGGTGTTTCTTGACTTCCTATCTTTGCATTCCAGTCCCCTATGTTAAAAAGGACATTTTTTTTGGTGTTACTTCTAGACGGTCTTGTAAGTCAACATAGAACCGTTCAACTTCAGATTCTTTGGCATTAGTGGTTGGGGCATAGACTTGAATTACTGTGATATTGAATGGTTTTCCATGGAAATGAAGGAAACGAAGATCATTCTGTCATTTTTGAGACTGCACCCAAGTGTTTATCCAGATGTTAACCAACCTCCTTATGGAAAGGGCATCATAGTTATCAAGATGGGAAGATTTCAGTATATAATGTGCCTCTCTTGCTGATTCATAAAGCTAATCAGCACACTGAAAGTTTGTGAGAATCTCTTCAGTGAAGAAACTTGATGCCTTCAGTGTTTTCTAAATACACCTTAAAAAAAATCCTTTTATTTTATGGAAGGTGGCTTCCCTCGTGGCTCAGTGGTAAAGAATCTGCCTGCCAAGAGACTCAGGTTTGGTTTGATCCCTGGGAGAAGGAAGATGGAAGATCCTCTGGAGAAGGAAATGGCAACCCACTCCAACATTCTTGCCAGGGAAATCCCATGGACAGAGTAGCCTGGCAGGCTGCAGTCCAAGGGGTAGCAGAAAGTCAGACATGACTTAGCAACTAAACAATAACAGTTTCATGGAAAATCTTTCAGTGTCTCAGGGCACTCATATAATAAGCACTTACCATATTAAAAGTCCTCCTTCTAAGCACAGAGCTTGATATACAGTGCACTTCTCTAACAAATATTTGTAAAAAGTCAAATAAGTACATGAATGAGTGAAATCCTATAAAGTGGGTATATTTATTTATATGTTCAGACTTTTGCTGTCAATAATTTTTTAAGAAACATGTTTAACATCACCTAAACTTGGGCAAACTCTGGGAGATGGTGAGGTTCAGGGAGGCCTGGGGTGCTGCAGTCCATGGGGTCACAAAGATCGGACACAAGTGGGTGACTGAACAACAGCAACAACAAATCCATGTCTGGGGCTTCCCTGGTGGCTCAGATGGTAAAGAATCTGCCTGCAGTGCAGGAGACTCAGGTTCACTCCCTGGATTGGGAAGATACTCTGGAGAAGGGAAGATACCCACTCCAGTATTCTTGCCTGGGAAATCCCACGGACAGAGGAGCCTGGGGACGACAGTCCATGAGATCACAAAGAGTTGGACAGAACTGAGTCCCTAAGCGCGCACACACACACACACACACACACACACACACGCACGCACGCACGCACGCACAAAAAGTGAGTGAAGCCGCTCAGTCGTGTCAGGCTCCTCTGTCCATGGAATTTTCCAGGCAAGAATACTGGAGTGGGTTGCCATTTCCTTCTCCAGGGGATCTTCCCGACCCAGAGATTGAACCTGGGTCTCCTGCGATGCAGGCAGATGCTTTACCCTCTAAGCCACCAGGGAAGTACACACGCACACACACACACGATCCGTGTTTATTAGGTTCCTCCTAGTTAACTGGCTCTCTGCTCAGTGATGAGGACTGCAGAATCTATAACAAGATGATAGTAACACAATATCCCATGTGGAAGAGATATATGAACTATATGGTGGCATGGAACATAGATGGCAGTGTAACCAAGCAGGACCTTCTGGGGCTTTCCAGGGGACAGGCTTTCCCCCATATCCTCTGTTTTAGCTCTTCTTTGAAGTAGCTAGATAATAGTACTTAATGTTCATTTCCTGCATATTTTTGCAAGTGTAAAAACCTCTCCCTCTCCCACAAATGGAAGATGCAAACTACTTGGCAACTTGCAACACAGAGCCCCAGGCCTCCTGGAGCCTAAGGACTGATAAAGTTAACCCCTGTGACACCAGCCTGTGATCCCCTACTCCCTCATCTGGCTTTTTGAAGTGCTCTGCCATAACCCTTCCAGGACTTCAGGGCCCCTGAGGGCATGAGGCATCTTGTCTCCTTGCCCCACCTTGCAATAGACCTTTCTCAGCCCCAAACTGCACCTTTTCAGTCTGGTTGTCCTCACTGCATGCCGAGCACACAAACTTGCATTAAGATTTCAGGAGAAGGTGGTAATCTGAGTTGAGTTCATTGACAAATGAGACAGCCTTGCAAAGAGACGTTTCCACAAATATATTTGATGTGCATGTGCTGTTTTTAAGCAACTATTAATCATATATTAATACACATGTATATTTTGTGTTTTGAAGACAATTTATTATCAGAAATGCTTTTATTCAATAACAGGATGAGCTTCATAATCTAGGGAAACAGGTAACACAGGAACAGGTATCAGAAATACTTATCCAAATTTTATCAGAAAAAACATGAACTACATACGACAATAGGAAATGCAGCAGTTAACATTTAACTTATTAAGAATAAGATTTTTTTCCAGTGTCTATAAATCTTTATCGAAATCCTAGTGAATTATCACTTTACATTTCTCACAGCTAAGAAAGAGCTTCCTGCCCATAAATGTTCCTTTCCCTAAACTGATGAAACTCTGCCATCTCTCTGCTCTTTCTTCCATAAGTTGTCTATCCAGGTATAAAGGAATTCTTTACAAATGAAAAATTCGGAGATTTTTCTTTCTCTTTTTCTTTTTTTTACAGAAATCAGACTCTGGCTATTTCATAAGCTGTGTTGGGAATTTCATTCCTTCACTCATTTATTCAGTCCACAAGTTTTTATTGAGCTCCTATCACATGACAAACTACACTAGACTCAGAGGATGGGATGCTTAAAAAATCTCACGCAGTTCCTTCTTCCACTGAGTTTGTCCTATAATGAGAGAGATGGATATCAAACAAGGAATCATAGAATGAGAATTAAAAATAAGTATGACAATGTTCATAGGAGAATATAATAGAGAAATAATCATGGAAGGAGTGCCTGAGAAAATATGACTAAAGTGAGGTTGAAGGATGGAATAAAATTTAATTTGGGGAACTTCCCTGCAGATCTGTTGGTTGAGACTTCGAGCTTCCACTGCAGGGGTCTCAGATTCGATCCCTGGTCAGGAATCAAGGATCCTACAAACCTCTTCTTGCGACCAAAGCAAATAAACAAACAAACAAAAAAATAAAATAAAATAAAATAAAAGCGTTAATTAAAGGTAATAGGGGGAAGGAAGTTCGGTTGGGAAGAGCTTTTGGAAATGCCCACAGAAGTGTTGGAGCCTGGTTTGCTGGAGAAATTCAAAGAATTCCTTAAAAGCAGGCATCATTTCTTATTTTTGAAATCCCAGCGGTTAGGCACATAATCACACTCAAAGTCTGTTTGTTGAGTGAATGTCTTAACTTAGTAGACAGTGCCAAGGTAACTCTCTTTCCTCTGACACAGATATCAATCCACTGCCCCAATCCGAACTGCAGCCTTCACAGCCTTTGCTGTAAGCTAATTGAGAAAAATGCCAGACTCCTCTTAAAGAAGATTCGTTACTGAATTCATCCTAAACGTTCTTCTTTCAGGCATTCATCTACTTATTCACCAAATTATATTGAACCCTTGGCTCTACTAGCCACCGCAGAGGACTCAAAAATGATGAAAATGTAGCATCAGATTAAAAAACTTTTAGTGTTCCAGGATGTTATCATGTGCACTGATATTCACAACTTAAGGCAGAAGGAAAAAAAAAACAGAGCTGCACGGTAGAGATAAAATAAAGTTTAAGAGTGAAGGGGAGTAAGAGAACCTTTTAAGCTGAGGTATTTGGGGAAGAAAACGGTAGTAAAATTATGCCTTGAATGAAGGATGTTGAAGAATTTTGACAAGTCAATATGGAGAGGGGGAAGGAAAAGTCATTCCAGGTTTTAGAGTAAAATGCAAACCAAGATAAAGAAAAAGGGCAAAGTATGTGCAAGAGGAAACAACCCAAGAAATCTAGTTTTTGTTTTTAACGTAATTCTGCACAACACTAGTCACAGGGCAAGATGAGTCATGTCAAAAGTCAAACTGGAAAATTGAAGCTCTGGAGTAGCCAGGTTAATTGTACCAGGTGCATCCATTTTTATGTGCTAATTCTTGACATTAAACCTTGATTGAGGGCTTCCCTGATGGTCCAGTGGTTAAGGATCTGCCTGCAAATACAGGGGACACAAGTTCAATTCTTGGTCCAGGAAGACTCCACAATCCAAGGAGCAACTAAGCCCACGCACCGCACTCCTGAGCCCACCATCTAGAGTCCATGCTCTGCAACAAGAGAAGCTACTGCTACCACAAAGAGAACCCCACACACCGCAACGAAGAGCCACCCCTGCTCTCTGCAACTAAAGAAAGCCAGTGCACATCAATGAAGACCCAGTACAGCCAAAAATAGATAAATAGATAATTTTTTTAAATTAGGCAGAAGATCTGAATATACATTTTTTAAAAAGAAAACATTAATATAAATGTAAGTGTGTAAGCATATTTGTGTAGGCCAAGAACAGGAGAAATGAAAAAATTATCTGTGTAATTCAGAAAAAAGTCCTTCCTAGAAAGTAAAAGAGGACAGCTGGGTCTGCCGATCTTTAATCTACATGTTTTATGTTTATTATAATTTATCCAACTCAACCGTATAAACCTCATACAAACATGTAAAGCAAACTAGAAAGCTGAAAAAAAGAAAGGCAGGTTAAATAAGTTTAGTGCATAGATAAGATTAGGTATACTGAGGCTACAAAACAAAAAATGATGTACTGAATTGCATTTACCCAAACTGTACTTTTGCCTGGAAAATCCCATGAGTGGAGGAGCCTGGTAGGTTGCAGTCCATGGGGTCACGAAGAGTCAGACACGTCTGAGAGACTTCCTTTTCACTTTTCCCTTTCATGTATTGGAGAAGGCAATGGCAACCCACTCCAGTACTCTTGCCTGGAAAATCCCATGGACGGAGGAGCCTGGTAGGCTGCAGTCCATGGGGTCACGGAGAGTCAGACACAACTGAGCAACTTCACTTTCACTTTTCACTTTCCTGCATTGGAGAAGGCAATGGCAACCCACTCCAGTGTTCTTGCCTGGAGAATCCCAGGCATGGGGGAGCCTGGTAGGGTGCCGTCTCTGGGGTCACACAGAGTCTGACATGACTGAAGAGACTTAGCAGCAGCAGCAGGTTAACAACGTTGTGTCAGTTTCTGGTGTACAGCAAAATGGTTGTTATACACATGTCTGTATCTGTTCTTTTTCAAATTCTTTTCCCATTGAGGTTTTTATAGAACATTGAATAGCATTCCCTGTTGGTTATCTGTTTTAAACACAGAGCATGTATTTGTTGAAAGAACTTTTCCTTGCGTTTCCAAAATCCTTTTCTTCCATGATAACCCACATAAAGCGTGGCTAGAGAGGTACATAAAGCACAACACTGTTTGGTGGATGTACTGTAGGCCAAAGTGCATACACAAAAATTCTTCTCATTTTTATAAAAATAACAGCTTAAACCTGAGCTGCTTCTTATTGATGAGGTAAAAAATTTGGTCGAATCAAAATAAAACCAAACAATTTTTTAAAATTTATTTGTAAATGGGGTTTACAATGTTGTATTAGTCTCTGCTGTACAACATGAGTCAGCCATAAATATATTAATACATATATCCCCTCCCTCTTGAGACTTCCACCACAACCCCCTATTGTACCCCTTTAGGTCATTATAGAGCACCAAACAGAGCCCCCTATGTTAAACAGCAGCTTCCCACTAGCTATCTTTTTTACACATGGCTGTGTACATATGTCAATGCTACTTCTCAGTTGTCCCAGAAGCAGTGATATATTTCCTTTGTTGCCATCATCTGATTCCACAATTCTGTACAATCAGTACAGTTCCTAGAGGAAGAAGGTTTTTGGAATGTCTGCAAACTTCAGTGTAAGATTAGACATCAAGCATCATGTCGTACTGCTGTTTCTTTTTCCACCTGCCGCATCTCTTAACAAAAACCACATAGAGCATCAGAAACACAACCCAATAGCATGCATAGATGGACAAAGCAATAACTAGAACTTTCACTTTGAATTCTGAGAATGGCTTTCTAACTTCCTTATAAATGGTGAAAATCAAACCACCCAGGAGAATTATAGACCAGACCGATACTGGAATGAGTCCCACAAAATTAGCAACAATTTTTTTCCTTCCAGATGTGCCCCACCCAGCTTTGTTTATTGTCAAAATTGCAAATATCTTAGCAGGAAGTAAACTTGACATGTATAACACTGAGTAGAAGGACATGAAGACCATGACAATGTTTCCTCTAAGGCAGACAGCAAAGGATGACTTTATGAGAGCCACTAACTTGATGGTTAACAATAAGAGGAGGATGTTCCAAACATTACCCCTGTAGAAGAACCGGATCACTGTGGCAATGAGAAAGAAAGGGAAGAACCCAGTGATAACGGCTTCATAGGTCATCCACAAGTGATGTTTATGAAACCACATCGCGTTGTACAGCCACTCTCGGAAGTAGGACTTGCTCCAGCGGGTCTGCTGGTTTAACCATCTGAGATATTCCTTAGGTGTTTCAGTAAGGCACTTGGATCGAGCTGTGTATTTCGTTGCATAGCCCAGACTCAGCACTCGGTTCGTTAGATGCCTGTCATCTCCAAAACTACATTGGCTGCCCATAAATTTTTGATTGTACCAGTCTTCCACAAATTCATGCAGTAAAGAGTTTCTGTACATTCCCAGAGGTCCACTAATGCACTGGACACACCCGAAATAAGACTGACAGGCCCTTTCTATGTTAAAAGCCATCCAGTATCTCACACTGCTGAGGAAGGAGATCCAGGAATCATACTTGTTTAAAATCTGCAAGAAAAATAAAAGTAAGTAAAAATAATTACATAAAGGTGAATCTGCTGAAAATTCCAGTAAAATCTGGACCATCCTGAGGTTACTACCTAGAGTGTTTTGTTATTTTGTTTGCCTATTTTGGCTTTCTCCCTATTTTTGACAGTTATATTTTATTGTCTTTGATTCTCTATTACTGGATTAATTTTATAAGTGGATTGCATGTATTGGGACTAGATACTAATTTTTTTTTCTATTTTATCACTCTCTGTACTCTTTTTGCTCTGATTTTTGTTCCTGTTCTTGTTATAATATTGATGGGTTTCTTTAGCCTTAATTCTCAGTTTCTAAATTCTCTCCCACTCTTCCATACCATTCAATATTTGAAAATTGTTAAGTCCTATTTTCTTCTACTCTGGATAATTTCCAATCATGCAAGTCTGCTATTTTTCCTTCCCTTTCCTCCCTACTTTTTTTCAATGCCAATGATAATACGGTTTCCTGTGTTCTCTACCCAAAACTTGAATCCTGTAATAAGGCTCTGTATACAGTTTATTGACCATTGTTTTTCTGGCAATATTTCATAATTATCTCCTCTATCTCAACTTTGTTCAGTTTTCAGTGGAATTTTGCATGCTTCTTTTTTATCATCAAGCTATTTCTTAGTCCATCTAGTGCATCTTCTTTGCCTTCACTATCACCATGCATATAAATATGGGTTATACAGTAATGTGATACCTAAATTTAAATCACATTTCCATATGCTTCTTATCTTTTGCTAAAAACTAATTGCACTTTCACAAAGAACTCCTTTAAACCTCACGAACTTTCACATATATATTTTACTGTCCCACACATTTCAAATCACCTTCATTAATATTGGTTTCATTAATTGCTTCCCCATTGATAGCAAATAATGTGAAATTAAAAAATGGAAAACCACAAGTTTTAAAGACATAGGTATACAATATAAAATCCATTCCTGCCATGCTTCCATTTTGTTTAATCCTTGTATTAAGTGAGTTCCAATATCATCTTATCAGAACATTAAGTTATGGCTTAAGAAGATATGGTGGAAATAGTACACACACATTATATTTTTGGGCTTCCCTGGTGGCTCAGACAGTAAAGAGACTGCCTGCAATGCAGGAGACCCAGGTTCAGTCCCTGGGTCAGGAAGATCCCCTGGAGAAGGAAACGGCAACCAACCCAGGCTACTCCAGTACTCTTGCCTGGAAAATCCCATGGATGGAGGACCCTGGTAGGCTACAGTCCATGGGGTCACAAAGAGTTGGACATGACTGGGTGACTAACACACACATTATATTTTATATTACTTATCAGCCACTACATACATGGGTTATAACCCAGGATTAAGCAAAGAAATCATAAATTATTTCAATTTAGACAAAAGAAGACACAGCAAAGTATGTCCAAAGCACATTCTAATGTGTCTCCAGCTCCAGAACCAATACCTGGCACAGAGTTTGGTGTGGAGTAAATGTATGTTCAAGAGGTCATTTTTGCTTCTAAAAGTGACCCATGCAAAAAGTGAAGCCATACGCACCTTGACATCTCCCCCAACACCTCCAACCTTGTGGTCTGCTTCTAAAACTTTTATCATCTCCACAGTTGAGGCAGGGTCAAGCATGGTGTCTGAATCACAGACCTGCATAGAAAAATTAAAAAGTGAATGAAACATTAAAGACAATTGAGTACACTCCATATAGTCTAAATTCAGTCCAGTTCAGTTCAGTGCCTCATTCGTGTCTGACTCTTTGAGACCCCATGGGCTGCAGCACGATAGGCTTCCCTGTCCATCACCAACTTCCAGAGCTTACTCAAACTCATGTCCATTAAGTCAATGATGCCATCCAAACATCTCATCCTCTGTCGTCCCCTTCTCCTCCCACCTCCAATCTTTCCTAGCATTAGAGTTCTAAATTGGGCATATATTTTATATTTTCAGCATTACTGTCACTAAGTCTTAATAAGTAAGTATCAGGGGGTGACAATTTGTTATATCATGACCCCAATATTAAAAAAAAAAAAAAGCTTGCTTTTCAGCAAGCTCAGTATTTAAGTTAATGACATCGTTGGCTAGAACAGCTGAAATGATGGGCCAGGAATATCTTGCGAATATCTTTTCCTGGTTTGCTATGGTTGCTCCCAATTTTGGCAATGAAAGTCTCCTGTCTTAGGCAACATCCTAGGTTTCCAGGACTTGGAAAATATCATGAGTTGTCATTCGAGATGTCTTTTTTTTTTTTTAATTGCTTTAACTAAGGCTTTTAGAGCTTCCCTGGTGGCTCAGACGGTAAGGAATCCACTCCCAGTGTGGGAGGCCTGGGTTCAATCCCTGGGTTGGCAAGATCCTCTGGAGAAGGGAATGGCTACCCACTCCAGTATTCTTGCCTTGAAAATTCCATGGACAGAGGAGCCTGGCAGGCTACAGTCCATGAGGCCACAGAGAGTTGGACACAATGAAGAAACTTTTACTTTTAGACAACTTGTCCCACAATCTGAAAGATATCAAAATTTTCTAAGATAGTATTGAAAGGGAGGCATGTTTAACAGTGATTTCCCCTCCATTTTAATACGGTGAATAAAATATAGGAAAGCAATTCTCTTAAAATTAGTTGTATAATTCTGAAGCAAGATGTCCATATGATCTTAACTTGGCAAATGGCACTCGGTCAGAAAGGGAACCTGCATGACCTTCATTCTTTATTCTAGAGTCCTAAGTATTCTTCTAGGCCTTTGTACATAAAAGCAGATGTAAATTAACTGAAGCAGTTGTAGTAATTCTAATTGTTCTTAAAAATCTTTATATGAGTCAAAAACTGCAATTTTGAAACCAAGAAAATTGGGATTTTTCTATATCATGAACCCCTAACAGACATATCTCTTTGTACCTTTGTAGACCCATGGACTATACAGTCTATTGAACTCTCCAGGCCAGAATACTGGAGTGGGTAGCCTTTCCCTTCTCCAGCAGATCTTCCCAACTCAGGGATGGAACCCAGGTCTCCTGCATTGCAGGCAGATTCTTTACCAACTGAGCTATTAGGAAAACCTAGACTTTAGAGTCTAGTCCTGTTAATTGCATCAGAGGCTTTGTTACAGACCTATTAACTGGATTAAATCCAGAATTGTTCTAGTTTCCTCAAATATATAGCTAAGACTCTCCAAATAAACATTGCCAATTTTCTCCCACTCATTTCCCTTGCAGTCACTAAGAACAAAGACTGCCCTTAAATCTCCCAGAAGGGACTATACCAGGTTTTCCCCACTATACAGATGGCAGCCAAACTTCAAGAACTAGAACCTTAGGTCCACATCTCTCCATTAAGAAGGGCTCCTTCAGACTCTAGAAACTTCACACTAGCTGCTGCTGCTGCTGCTAAGTCACTTCAGTCATGTCAGACTCCGTGCGACCCTATAGACGGCAGCCCACCAGGCTCTGCAGTCCTTGGGATTCTCCAGGCAAGAGCACTGGAGTGGGTTGCCATTGCCTTCTCCATCACCTTAGCTAGAAACCTCAAAATCAAGTTGATGAGAAAGAGAAGTAGCTGACATCAACATAATTTTCTTCCACCCAAGATACCAGATCAAAACCTTATAGCTTAACTAAAAGTGAAACACTGTCTTTTTCTCTTTCTTCCCTTTCAGTACTCTGGCATTGGCTTGGATCTGTTCTTCATGTTGTAATTCATTAACAGTGCCAACTTAGTGGAAGTGATTTGTGACCAGATAATATTTACCTTAATTGTGGTTATCATTTTCCTTGGGTTTATGATTGCCTACACGGAAGGTGCATGGCACTGTTGTGGTCAAAACTACCTGCATTAACACTTCTGAGGAAATGGAAACTCAGTTACATAAGATCTCTGAGCAAAACACTTGGCTTAAAAAGATTCTTTCAATGGGGTCTTTACATGGACTTACTTGATTTTAAAATTCATTCTCTTTTTTTCACTTCTTTTTTTTAAATGCATATAGTTGCTATAGAATGTTGTGTATGTTTCTGCTGTACAATGAAGTGAATCAGCTCTATGGATACATATATCCCTCCCTGGACCTCTCTCCCACCCCATGCCCCCATTGCACCCCTCTAGGTCCTCATAGAATACCAATCTGAGCTCTGTATGCTATACTGCAGGTTCCCACTAGCTATTTATTTTATACATGCAGTGTATTGATGTCAAACCTCAGCTCCCAATTCATCCTACCCTCTCCTTACTCCTGTGTCCACACACCCATCCTCTATGTCTGTGTCTCTATTCCTGCCCTGGAACTAGGTTCATTTGTACTAATTTTCTAGATTCCATATACATCCTTTAATATATGCTATTAGCTTTTCTCTTTCTGACTTCACTCTGTAAGATACAGCCACTATGGAGAACAGTATAGAGGTTCTTGAAAAAATTAAAAATAGAACTACCATGTGACCCAGAAATCCCCCTCTTGGGCATATACCCTGAGAAAATCACAATTCAAAAAACACATGTACCCTAAAGTTCACTGCAGCGCTATTTAAAAAGAACTTATTTGATTTTGATTGGCTTGGGTCTTGGGGATCCTGGTCCTAAAATCCACTTCAGACATTGGGAATTATCCTGTTTATAATAGTCATCATACTCTCCCTGGTACGTTGTATTCTTTCAAAACTTTAAATGCCATGTTCACAGTCCCTGATTGCCAAGCAAATATTCCTAAAGAACATTTCCTAAGCTTTTTTAAAGAACAATTCCTTACAATTTGATCATGTCTCTGTTAAGCTGAGTGCTGCTGTACTGTACTCAGACACACAGTCATGTTCCACTCTTTGTGACCTCATGGACTGTAGCCCATCAAGCTCCTCTGTCCATGGGATTCTCCAGGTAGGAATACTGGAATGGGTTGTCATTTCTTCCTCCAGGGGAGCCTCCCGATCCAGAGTTGAACCCACACCTGTTATATCTCTTGCACTGGGAAGCAGATTCTCCTGCATTGGAAAGCCCTGTTAAGCTGAGCTGCTGCTGCTGCTAAGGTGCTTCAGCTGTGTCCGACTCTGTGTGACTCCGGAGACGGTAGCCCACTAGGCTCCCCCGTCCCTGGGATTGTCCAGGCAAGAACACTGGAGTGGGTTGCCATTTCCTTCTCCAATGCAGGAAAGTGAAAAGTGAAAGTGAAGTCTCTCAGTCATGTCTGACTCTTCGCGACCCCATGGACTGCAGCCTACCAGGCTCCTCCATCCATGGGATTTTCCAGGTAAAAGTACTGGAGTGGGTTGCCACTGCCTTCTCTGGTTAAGCTGAGAGTCTGATCTAAATTTGAGAATTGTTAAAAAGAAGCAATAGGCCCAAAATTGAGTCAGTTGTGCTTAACCCATGTCAATATATCAAAACTTAATATTGAACCTAATTGTAATTTAAGCCTTTCCAAAGAATGTGATGTTTAAGCCATCAAACTGGAATTTTACCTGGTCAGCACCAGTGAAGAAATCTGCCTGAGTGACCCCCTATGTTCTCCCAAAAGAAGATGACTTTGCCTGAAGCAATCTACTTTTTGGTAGAAACTTCCCCATCTAAACAATAAATATCATGGTTGGCAGATGGAGGTGTTATCTGTAATTCCCAAGTCTGGCAGTCCTGGATGGAATTTAATCAAGATTTAGACTAATTATTTATATCAAATGTAAGTATTTTTATAGTTCTCTCACTACTTTATAAAAATAGTAGGGATTTGATATGCCAGTTTTGAAAAAAAAAAAAAAAAACAACTAAGAAAACAATTTGTAGAAGCATAAAGGCTCACATTTGAAGTGGAGTTTACACATATTTGGCATGACACCCTCACATAATTAGCTAAGGATTCCCAACATTTTTAAAATGTATGTGTTTCAATTTTACTAATTATAATTTTTCCTGAGATTATTTACTAATAAAAAAATACTTGGTGAAAACAGCAAACCAAATGCATTATTGGAACAACTTAAATGCATTATATGACTTAAGGCAGGGGTCTCCAAACTCCAGGATCTAATGCCTGATGATCTGAGGTAGAACTGATGTAATAATAACAGGAATAAAGTGCACAATAAATGTTGTATGCTTGAATCATCCCCAAACCATCCCCACTTTCCAGTCTGTGGAAAAATTTTCTTCAGCAAATCTGGTCCCTGATGCCAAAAAGGTTGAGGACCACTGACTTAAGGAGTAGATAGGGTATCCAGTCATAAAAAGTAAACATCACCTCTCTAGATTTAGCTAAATTATATCAATTTCAGGGTTAACTTCTAATTTTTACTTTTATATTGCTTATTTAGAAGCATGATAGATATATTTTCTAAATAAAACCCAGTTTTTATTTTCTTGCCTTTCTATATCAGTCCAGTATGGTCTCACTTTTCTAGGGGAAAAACAATAGACAAAACCTAGGCATAAGTTTGCCTTGGAACCAAACAGAGATCATTCTGTCATTTTTGAGATTGCATCCAAGTACTGCATTTCAGACTCTTCTATTGACTATGATGGCTACTCCATTTCTTCTAAGGGATTCCTGCCCACAGTAGTAGATATAATGGTCATATGAGTTAAATTCACCCATTCCAGTCCATTTTAGTTTGCTGATTCCTAGAATGTCAATGTTCACTCTTGCCATCTCCTGTTTGACCACTTCCAATTTGCCTTGATTCATGGACCTAACATTCCAGATTCCTTTGCAATATTGCCTTTATAGCATTGGACCTTGCTTCTATCACCAGTCACATACACAACTGGGTGTTGTTTTTGCTTTGGCTCCATCCCTTCATTCTTTCTGGAGTTATATATCTCCACTGATCTCCAGGAGCATATTAGGCACCTACCCACTTGGGGAGTTCATCTTTCAGTGTCCTATCTTTTTGCCTTTTCATACTGTTCATGGGATTCTCAAGGCAAGAATACTGAAGTGTTTTGCCATTCCCTTCTCCAGTGGCCCACATTTTGATAGTAAAGTAATGCACAAAATTCTCCGAGCCAGGCTTCAGTAATACATGAACCGTGAACTTCCAGATGTTCAAGCTGGTTTTAGAAAAGGCAGAGGAACCAGAGATCAAATTGCCAACGTCTCCTGGATCATTGAAAAAGCGAGAGAATTCCAGAAAAACATCTATGTCTCCTTTACTGACAATGCCAAAGCCTTTGACTGTGTGGATCACAATAAACTGGAAAATTCTGAAAGAGATGGGAATACCAGGCCACCTGACCTGCCTCTTGAGAAATCTGTATGCAGGTCAGGAAGCAACAGTTAGAATTAGACATGGAACAATAGACTGGTTCCAAATAGGAAAAGGAATACGTCAAGGCT
This sequence comes from Ovis canadensis, assembly GCF_042477335.2. Classification (NCBI taxonomy): domain Eukaryota; kingdom Metazoa; phylum Chordata; class Mammalia; order Artiodactyla; family Bovidae; genus Ovis; species Ovis canadensis. The sequence goes on along the minus strand of NC_091253.1, from coordinate 41,261,110 downwards.
GTATATTGTCACCCTGCTTATTTAACTTGTATGCAGAGTACATCATGAGAAACGCTGGGCTGGATGAAGCACAAGCTGGAATCAAGTTTGCTGGGAGAAATATCAATAACCTCAGATATGCAGATGACACCACCCTTATGGCAGAAAGTGAAGAACTAAAAAGCCTCTTGATAAAAGTGAAAGAGGAAAGTGAAAAAGTTCAGAAAACTAAGATCATGGCGTCCGGTCCCATCACTTCATGGCAAATGATAGGGAAATAGTGGAAACAGTGGCTGACTTTGTTTTTTGGGGGGCTCTAAAATCCCTGCAGATGGTGACTGCAGCCATGAAATTAAAAGATGCTTACTCCTTGGTAGGAAAGTTATGACCAACCTAGAAAGCATATTAAAAAACAGAGACATTACTTTGCCAACAAAGGTCCATCTAGTCAAGGCTCTGGTTTTTCCAGTAGTCATGTATGGTTGTGCGAGTTGGGCTATAAAGAAAGCTGAATGCTGAAGAATTGATGCTTTTGAACTGTGGTGTTGCAGAAGACTCTTGAGAGTTCCTTAGACTGCAAGGAGATCCAACCAGTCCATCCTAAAGGAGATCAGTCCTAAGTATTCATTAGAAGGACTGATGTTAAAGCTGAAACTCCAATATTTTGGCCACCTGATGTGAAGAGCTGACTAATTTGAAAAGACCCTGATGCTGGGAAAGATTGAAGGCAGGAGGAGAAGGGGACAACAGAGGATGAAATGGTTGGACGGCATCACCGATTCAATGGAGATGAGTTCGGGTAAACTCTGGGAGTTTGTGATGGACAGGGAGGCCTGGCATGCTGTAGTCCATGGGGTCGCAAAGAGTCACACATGACTGAGTGACTGAACTGAACTGAACTGAGGCATAAGTTTTCCACTGTAGAAAATATCAATAGTATTTCTCTAACACAAGTCTCGGAGGAAACCTAAACGGATTCCTCCAATAGCAAAGTTTTTCTGATCTTGCCTTATTTATCACTGTTTTGTAAATATACAGTCATAAGCCTGGAAGATCAGTCACTAAGGTAGTAAAAAGTGAAGGCAGAAGTTCAACCCACCTTTCAACCTTTCAGCATCCAGAGCTTATGGCCACACCCTCCCCTATTGACTCAAGCCAGGAAAGGTAAAACCAGAAAGCTAAAATATGATTAAAAACAACAGGAATGAAAACAACAACAACAACAACAACAGGAATGGGAGCAATCTAGAACTAATGTTCAAGTAACTCCACCTGCTTGTGAGCAGAAGTAAGCCAAGGGAACTGTCTCTCTGAAAAGACTAAACTTAACCAAACTTTTGAGGTTCTGTTTATTTAAATTGGTCCCCCTTCCCAGTTTCCAACAGCAAAGTGCCAGAAGTTCTCTGAGAGAGATTGTTCACATGGTGAATTTAACTGTCAGAAGGGAAAGCTCTCAGAAATCCCTTGGGAGGGGTTTGTTATAGTGGGATTAAAGAGTTCTTTGTAGAAGTTCAGTTTCTGGATGTATTTGGTGATAGACTGCCAACTAGAAAACCATCATCTACCACAGTCTGTGAAAGGAAATATATTCATGGACGTATAGTATCTGTTTGTTTGTGTGTGAAGGGTACAACTCTAGCCCTTCTTAAAACCAGTCTAGTAGAAGCAGAATTTCTACCTGTCTCTTCACCAATTAATAAAAGTGTATAATTTCATGAAAGTTGGCCACTCAGCTCTGGGCTAGAAGCTGTGGGGGAAAATACACCAGTTCATGAAGAGCTTAACTTGACATTGCGGAAAACCACAAGACATGATCTGCATGCAGGAAACTGAGAACAAACCAAAAGCTCTTTCTGTCCATCTTATCATATAAAATGAAGACTACAAAGAAACATAGAAATCCTCAACAGCTGCCCTCAGAACATTTCAGTTACTTAGATTTCCTATATAAAACAAGAATCAACCGAATGTTATATGCAGTCAGTTCTCGTTATTCACAGTAAGTATGTTCCTACCAAGTTTCCATGAACAATGAATTAGCAGATGTCAAAAATTTCTTTCAGCTGAAATACAGGGTTTGACTCCTCCAAGCCTCTGATCACAACATCTTTGTCTAGTGATCAATGTCTAAATTTTTAAAATTTGTATTCTGTTTTAACACACACACAAAGACACACACACTTATGATTCATTAACAGTGAACTTACATCCAATGTACTAGAATTCATGCCTGAACAAAGCTCATCTAACAGACCTATTTTCTCCACAAGGCATTTATAACTTTCTTGCATTATGAACACTAGATAGCACTTTGACATTATACTTGGGGACCATTTTAAACAAAAACATGATAATAGACTAAACAAGTTATTTGTTTACTGTGTAAAAGCTGAGACAAGAAGGCATGCATGATCTTGTTTGACTTCAGTAGAGAACATGAATATTGGCTGACAAATCTTTTGCCACTCCACTACTGCTGCTGCTAAGTCACTTCAGTCGTGTCTGACTCTGTGCGACCCCACAGACGGCAGCCCACCAGGCTCCCCTGTCCCTGGGATTCTCCAGGCAAGAACACTGGACTGGGTTGCCATTTTCTTCTCCAATACATGAAAGTGAAAAGTGGAAATGAAGTTGCTCAGTCGTGTCCAACCCTCAACGACAACATGGACTGCAGCCTTCCAGGCTCCTCCATCCATGGAATTTTCCAGGCAAGAGTTCTGGAGTGGGATGCCATTGCCTTCTCCGTGCCACTCCACATATGTCTGAAAATGATTACAAAAGCACTGCAACTATTGATTTTGGGGTAGTGTACAATTTAGATAGTAGGTTAATTTACAAAAATGAAATTCATGAATAATGTTGGTCAACTCTACTATTATGAATGATTCAGTCTTATTTTTCTGCTGCTCAATGAATCTTGGATAGCTAGAATGCTATCAGATTAAATTCATAATGAAGTTATTTCCTATATGAAAAGTGAAATGATGCTGTCAAAATGTTGCACTCAATATGTCAGCAAATTTTGAAAACTCAACAATGGCCACAGGACTGTAAAAGGTCAGTTTTCATTCCAACTCCAAAAGAGGGCAATGTCAAAGAAAGTTCAAACTATCATACATTTGCATTCATTTCACATGCTAACAAAGTGAAACTGAAAGTTGCTCAGTCGTGTCCCACTCTTTGCAACCCCATGGACTATACCGTCCATGGAATTTTCCAGGCCAGAATACTGGAGTGGGTAGCCTTTCCCTTCTCCAGGGGATCTTCCCAATATGCTATCAAGGTTATGCTCAAAACACTTCAAGCTAGGCTTCAGCAGTACATTAACTGAGAATTTCCATATAGATGTTCAAGCTGGATTTTAAAAAGACACAGGAATTAAAGATCAAATTGTCAACATCTGTTGGATCATAGAGAAAGCAAGGGAATTTCAGAAAGAAACATCTATTTTGCTTCATTGACTATGCTAAAACTTTTGACCTTGTGCATCACAATAAACTGGAAAATTCTGAAAGATATAGGAATACCAGACCATCTTACCTGTCTCCTAAAAAACCTGTATGCAGATCAAGAAGCAACAGTTAGAACCAGACACGGAACAATAGGCTGGTTCCAAATTAGGAAAGGAGCACATCAAGGTTGTATATTGTCTTCCTGCTTATTTAACTTCTCTGCAGAGTACATCATGGGAAATGCCACACTGGATGACTCACAAGCTGGAATCAAGATTACTGGGAGAAATATCAACAGCTTCAGATATGCAGATGATACCACTCTAATGGCAGAAAGTCAAGAGGAACTAAAGAGTCTCTTGAGGAGGGTGAAAGAGGAGAGTGAAAAAGCTCTTAAAACCAAACATTCAAAAAAATTAGATCATGGCATCAAGTCCCATCAATTCATACAAATAGATGGGGAAAAAGTGAAAACAGTGACAGATTTTATTTGCTTGGACTTCAAAATCACTGCGGACAGTAACCGCAGCCATGAAATTAAAAGATGCTTGCTCCTTGGAAGGAAAGCTAAGACAAACCTAGAGAGCATATTAAGAAGTAGAGACATCACTTGCTGACAATAGTCTGTATAATCAAATCTACTTTTTTAGAGTAGTCATGATTGGATGTGAGAGTTGGACCATAAAGAAGGCTGAGCACCAAAGAATTGATGCTTTCAGTTTGTGGTGCTGGAGAAGACTCTTGAGAGTCCCTTGGACAGCAAGGAGATCAAACCAGTCAATCCTAAAGGAAATCAACTCTTAATATTCATTGGAAGGATTGATGCTGAAGCTCCAATACTTTGGCTACTTGATGTGAAGAGTGATTCATTGGAAAAGACCCTGATGCTGGGAAACACTGAGGGCAAGAGGAGAAGGAGGCAACAGAGGATGAGATGATTGGATGGTATCATCAACACAATGGACATGAGTCTGAGCAAACTCCAGAGATAGTGAAGGACAGGAAAGCTTGTCGTTCTGTAGTCCATGGGGTTGCAAGAGTTGGACATGACTTAGCAACTGAACAATGAACAATGTCTCCTATATACTTCCCTTTTAGAAAATGTTCATCAGTTCAATTCAGTTCACTCATTCATATCTGATTCTTTGCAACACTATGTACTGCAGCACACCAGGCCTCCCTGTCCATCCCCAACTCCCAGACCTTGCTCAAACTCATGTCCTTCCAGTCGGTGATGCCATCCAACCATCTCATCCTCTGTTATACCTTTCTCCTCCTGCCTTCAACCTTTTCCAGCATCAGGGTCTTTTCCAATGAGTCAGTCTTCACACCAGGGGGCCAAAGTATTGGAGCTTCAGCTTCAGCAGCAGTCCCTCCAATGAATGTTCAGGACTGATTTCCTCTAGGATTGACTGGTTGGCTCTCCTTAGAATCCAAGTTGACTCTCAAGAGTCTTCTCCAACACCACAGTTCGAAAGCATCAGTTTTTCAGTGCTCAGCTTTCTTTATAGTTCAACTCTCACATCCATACATGATCACTGGGAAAACCATAGCTTTGACTAGACAGACCAGACGTTGACTGGACTAGACATTACTCTGTGGGCAAAGTAATGTCTCTGCTTTTTAATATGCTGTCTAGGTTGGCCATAGCTTTTCTTCCAAGAAGCAAGCATCTTTGAATTTCATGGCTGCAGTCACCATCTGCAGTGATTTTGGAGCCCAAGAAAATAAGTCTCTCACTGTTTCCCTGTTCCCCAACCTATTTGCCCTGAAGTGATGGGCCTGGATGTCATGCCAGGATCTTAGTTTTTTGAATGTTGAGTTTTAAGCCAGGTTTTTCACTCTCCTCTTTCATCAAGAGGCTCTTCAGTTCCTCTTTGCTTTCGGCCATAAGAGTGGCCGAAAAAAATCTGAAAAAAAATGTTCATATTTATTGTGTATTTTATACCTGGGAAATCCTTATTGTACACATCATAAGACAATTTTTCTCTTTCATCACACAGACTGGTGGCCACTTATAAAATTCATGTTCAGTGATAGGAGATATGTTAAAGCAATTAAATAATCTAGGTGTCACAAGATACTTAAAGTCTTCTGATATTATAGAATAAAATATGGTTCAAAAAGACAAATATAACATAATTTCAAATTTAAAAAAGGATAGAAGACATATATACTGGAAAGAATTTATTTGAAAATCTATGTTTGGGTCAAGCATTTGTGGCAGATGATTTAAATTTTGCTTATTGTGGTTTTCTACATTTTTTAAAACATTGCCATAATCTTGAGCTATTTAGACAAGTGAAAAAACTAACATAAGTAATATTTTGAAAAGATAAGAAAGACTTTTGCCCTACCTTAAACTGTATCTAGGCAGATCAAAGAAAAGAAAAAGTTTCCTCATTATTCAAAATTAAGAAAATCTTCCTCATGCTCTTTATTTCTCATTCTGTATATCTTTGTTTTCTCATTTTGTTATTTTTCTTCTTCTGTTTTTATATCTTCTCTGTCTCTGTAAGGAGCCACTAGCATCACTTTTGAATTTGCTACTACGTTGGATTTATCCTAAACTAAATCTTCCTTCCATATTCCATGTCAATATTAATTATTTGAGGGACTATAAAACTGAGACAGTTATTAGTAGAGAAGACTAGAAATGATAGTGGAGAGAGCTAGACAAAGAGGTGATAATTAATAAAAATTGGTCTGGAATATACCAGAGGATGCCAACAGAGAGAGCCTCGGAGGTAGATGGAAGGTTGCCTTGAGATAAGAAATAAGGTCAGTACCTTTGGAACTGTAAGCAGGAGAGAGTAAAGAAGGCCTTGATAGCCTTCAGAGCAAGTACTTTTGCTGTTCTCTTTCATAGGAGGCAAGATCACAGGTAGTCAAACAGGCAGGAGTTTGGGTAAGGCCCTGGGAGAATGCCAAAACATGGAATAACAGACACGAGAGGAATAAACAGACATCTATTCAAGATCAAGTGAAAAGAGTGCTGATAAGTGCCAAGGATCCAGCTGCAATTGGAAGCAATCATTTTGGCCATCTCTCCAAACACTTAAGCAGTGTTCTTTAGCCAGGTTAGCAAGTATAAGCAGATGGTCAATTTCTTCCCCTAGTCTCCATTCTCTCTTGTGTATTAGGAAGAACGTTGCTTCCTTCTGCCCCTAATCAACTTGAACTCCACATCCAAGCACTTGCAATGATCAGGAGCTGATAACCTCGACCCCCTCCCTCCTTGCTCTTCCTGGGGCTTCTGCTCTACAACTCTTGGACCCTGGAACAGTGTTTTTGTTTTCTTTTCAATTTTGATTGAAGTATAGTTGGTTTACAATGTTGTATTCATTTCAGGTGTACAGCAAAGTGAATCAGTTATATTGATACATATGTTTGAATTTTGGGCTTCCCTGGTGGCTCAGCAGTAAAGAATCTGCCTGGCAATGCAGGAGATACAGGTTTAATCCCTGGGTCAGAAGATCCCCTGGAGGAGGAAATGGCAACCCTTCCAGTATTCTTGCTTGGGAAATCCCATGGACAGAGGAGCCTGGTGGGCTACTGTCCATGGAATTGCAAAGGATTCGGACACAACTTAATGACTGAAAAACAACAATATTTGGATTTTAGTAATTTCCACTCCTATAGGGCAGAATGGTTAACTATCTGGGGGGCTGATGAAGGATGAATGGAATTTACTGGTCACAGAATACCAAAAGATTTTTTTACCCTTGCTTGAATGGTTGGAATGGGCTGAAAGTCCAAAAAGGATTCAGGGCCCAGTTACCAGTTGCTGCTTAGGTCAATCGATCTGGAGGCTTCATCCTGAAGGAAGAGAAGTTCTCAAGCCTGATTACATCTGTAGCAGGAAGTCTATTCTAACATTTTATATTTTATTTTTTCTTGGACAGGTACAATGTCAAATTACAAGAATACAAACAAAATTCAAAACAAAAATGATGGGAGAAGGCAGTTTGGGCAGAGCAGGTTGAAAAACAAAAGGAACCCCACACAATGATTTCTTGATTAGAAAGGACAAATGTAACAATTGTTTTAACTAGAATTAAAGGTAAAGTATCAAAATAGGTGTTCTCTTCTTTTAGGCTTCATTCTTCAAATCCTCTGCAAGTTTCCAAGTTACTCTTTCCTTTAAATGTTTTATTCTGTCATCTGAGCCTGAAGTTGCACTAGGTAAATATGTGAAGATGTCCTGTGTTAATTAAAACTACTTAAATTGTGATAGCTCTAGAAATTAGAACTTGGGAATGAAATTCTATCAATTCCCTAGAAGAGAGATTAATATACAGATGGTATCAACTTAAGAAACCCCTCAGGACTTCCGGGGTGGTCCAGTGGTTGGCAGGAAGACTCCCAATGCAGAGGACATGGGTTCAATCCCCCGTCCGGTAAGATCCCATATGCCAGAACAACTAAGCCCATTTGCCACAGCTACTGAAATCTGCATGCCTTAAAGCTCGTGCTTTGCAACGAGAGAAGCCACTTCAATGAGAAATCCCTGCAACCACGACAAAGCATAGCAGCACCACCTCACTGCTCAGTGTGTGCCTCAGTAAGGACACAGTGCAGCCAAAAATTAATTAATTTTTAAAAAGAAATACTTCAAAACTCTTCAGAGATTAAACAAATTCACTCTGTGGTGGGAATTGACATGGACCATAATTTTCAAGTAAGTACTAGATGATCATATAAAAAACTAGTATTAATATTACCAGCAAGCTTTTTAATAAAGTTAATGATACCATCATTAGCAACTTTTGTAAAGCCCACTTGGATACGTGATTTGTAATAATGATCTCAAACCCCTTGTGAAATTAGTTTCTTGTATCCAGGTAACCAAGGTTTGGGAGGTGGTCTTCCTCAAGATCAGCAGCTATTACTAACTATGACTAGAACCTCAGTCAGTTGACACTGAAGCCCAAAGCCCATTCTTATCCCATTACACACAGAGAGACCCACTGGGCATCATAAAAGCCCCTAATGAACACAATGCATCCTCTGAAAACTAGAATTTTGCTTTCAAAAGAAGGGGGAAAGTGTCCATCAGATTTTGTAAGCCAGAAACATCTCTCCTTTCTTGATACAATTACGGCCAAAATCTACTAAAAGTATCTGTAAAAAATTATAGCTAGAAAACTCCCAGGAGCAAGAAAATCCCTACACCTATTTTTTTAGGAATGTATAGTTGATTTATAATGTTGTGATAACTTCTGTGCTAACCTATTCTTAAATGAGATTTGTTTATACATTTTTGTAATAAGACTCTATTGCTAACTATCTCAATAAAAGCAAGGGAAAAAAAGAAACACTTCCATAACCCACCCACCCACCCCCATTAAAAAAAAAAAAACCTCACAGGAACCCTACTAACATTCTAAAGAAGAAAGCCTCAATGACAACTAGGAGTGGAGAAACCCAAGAGTGTGCAGGCAGGGAATTAATGAGAGACACAGCCTAATTTTCATACAAGCAAACACCATCACAAATGTTTTCAAAGGTCAAGTTGCAGTGAATGAGGTAATGCTATTTGGGGAGTGAAATAAACATGACTTAGGTTTTGCTCTGAAAAGCTGTTTTTTCCTTCCCCCCTTCCCTTTTTCACTTTTCTGTTCCTTTTCTCTGTGTCTAAATTTTGAATTCCTTTTCCTTTTAAATCAAAATTGTGTTCTCCATTCTTTTTTTGCCTAGACTCTGTGAAAAACTTCCTAGGGCCTGTAGATTTTCTCAGGACCTTTCTGGCTGGAACAGACTCTTTTTTTACGAGGCTGATTTTAAGATTGTGGAAAATAATGTTGGATTTGACTTAGCAGGCCCAACGTGGCAGAAAAGGGAAGAGAGGGAAAGAGATGGATCTACTGATCAAAAGAATCTTGATTTCTAACCAATAACATTGCACAAGTGAAGTGTTTTCATTGTCTTAATAATTTTATATGATTTTTTTCTCTTTCTCTTTTGAAATGTGCTTTCAACAGTCATGGGGCTTCCCTAGTAGTTCAGCTGGTAAAGAGCCTGCCTACAATGCAGGAGACCCCGGTTCAATTCCTGGGTTGGAAAGATCCCCTGGAAAAGGGACAGGCTACCCACTCCAGAATTCTTGGGCTTCCCTGGTGGCTGTTTTCAGATGAACTGAAAGAAGTACTGTGTCCAGAAGGGACAAAGATGGGCTATAGCATATGACTGGAGAGATACAAAAGGTGCTTTATTTAAATGTATGTTTCTCCTGGCAGATGTGGAGACCTACCTGTACATAATCCACACTTCGCCCCAGTGCTCTGAAGGCCGTGTACATGACTTCTCTTTTTCCACCCCATTTTTGCATGATGCAAATACTCTTGTTGGACAAGACCAACTGGGTGACATGCTGTGAGCTTTCTTTGTGTGACTCATCTGTCTCTCCAGGACCCTTCACGTGGTAGTTGTTCTTCCAGATATAAGTGGCTGACTGGTCCCTGCCCATGACTTCACTGAAGATGTCCATCATGTAAAGGTCATCTTCCGAGTTTCCATCTATGACCATGACAACTTTAATTCCGGGGTAGGTTAGCCTTTTCACAGATTGCAAACATTTCCGCAAATAGTCTGGATCTTCTTGATATGCAGCAATGCAAAGAGCAACAGTTCTGTCCAAGTTAATGGGGATACTTACATATTTTTTCATTTTCCGGTGCTCCAAAAAGGCAAACAGGTTTTGAATAAGAACATGTAAAGCTAAAAAGGCACCATATGGTCCAAAAGATAAATAGTAATCATTTGTGTGGATAAACTGGTAGCCAATAACATAAGAAAGGATCATTCCAGTGAGGAGAGAGACTCCAAAAAGTGTGGTTCCAAATATTCTCAGGATAGATAGAAACCTCTCACAATGCATCTGTGAAGCAATCACATGATACACTTGGTTAGCCACTCTTGTCCCACACTTGTTACATACAGGGTACCACAGGGAGCGCATTGGACTGGAAGCATTCCAGGTGTTCTAACCCTGAGTTTGTCACTTAACTAGCTCTGTTGACATTCTGCATCTCAGTTTGCCCATCTGCCAAAAAAGGATAAGAATGCCCTTTCGACATACCTGAGAGGACTCTTTTAAACATCAGATGAGATGACGGTGTGACATACCATTGAAAATCATAATTCATAAGCCAATATTACTAGATTATCTGTCTAAAAATGCACTTTATGTTCCGGGTCATAGCCAAGTGTATAATCTAAACTTCTTGGCAAGCAAAACACCTTTGTCCTGCTCCATGATGTTCTGTCTCCCCCAGTCCTGCCCAGTGAAAACTCCACAGGTTTTGCTGAATTTCCCATGTGTAATTCCACCTCATCTCTGATACAAATCCCTCAGCTCACTTTTTTCATGCAGCCAGCTGAGATCAAAGGCCAGCGTAACTAGATTCTAGGACTAGCTCTTCCATTAACTAGCTATAGGACTTCCCTGCTGGCTCAGCAGTCAAGAATCCACCTGCCAATGCAGAAAACTTGGGTTTGATCCCTGGGTCAGGAAGATCCAATGGAGAGGGAAGTGACAATCCTCTCCAGTATTCTTGTCTGGAGAATTCCATGGAAGAGGAGCCTGGTGGGCTACAGTCCATGGGATAGCAAAGAGTCAGACACAACTAAAGGATTAACACTCTCACTTTCATACTTTCTTTCTATGGAGAACAGTATAGTGGTTTCTAAAAAAAAAAAAAAAAAGCTAAAAATAGAGCTAAAATAGTTTAAAAAACAGAACTAAAAAACTAAAAATATTTTCTTAAAAAACTATCCATATGAACCAGCTATCCCACTACTGGAATATACCTTGAGACAACCATAATGCAAAAGGACAAAAGTACCTCAATGTTCATTGTGGCCCTATTGATGATAGCCAGAACATGGGAGCAACCTAGATGTCCACTGACAGATGACCAGGTAGAGAGGATATGCCACATATATACAATGGAATATTACCCAGCCATAAGAGAGGAATGACACTGGGTCATTTGTAGTGATGTGGATGGATGTAGAATCTGTTGTATAGGATGAAATAAGTCAGAAAGATAAAAACAAATATCATATATTAACACATATATATAGAATCTAGGAAAAAAAAATGGTATAGATGAACCTATTTGCCGGGCAGGAATAGAGACAGAGACACAAAGAATGGACATGTAGGCACAGGGGTGGAAATGGAGGATGAGACAAATTGGGAGAGTAGGACACACACACATACACACACACACATATATATACACACACACACTACCATGTGTAAAATAGATAGCTAGTGGAAAGCTCCTGTGTAGCACAGGGAGCTCAGCTTGGTCTTGGTGATGACCTAGAGAGGTGGGATGGGGAAGGAGGGTGGGAAGAAGACCCTAGACGGAGAGGATATATGTACATATAGCTGACTCACTTTATTGTACAGCAGAAATGAATGCAAGATTGTAAAGCAATTATTCCCCAGTAATAACATTTTTTAAAAAACGAATCAACACCACCATAAATGGAGTCATCTGTGCTAAGCCCTCAGTCAGCAAACTGAGACTTAATAATTAAACTAAATGCAGTTTCATTCTCTCCCAGGAGTGTGACTGGTCACTCTGGAGTTACCTGGCCATCATTAATGACATAATTTGTGATAGATCCCCTCTTACCCCAAAGGAAGGTGATATTGCCTTAAACAACCAATTATTTGGTATAAACATTTTTCCCACCTCCTTCTGCTCATAAAAGTCTTTAATTTTGCATGACTCCTGGGATCTCTTTTTACTTGTTAGGTGGGATGCTGCCTAAATTAATGATTGAATACACTATTGTTGTTGTGTGTGGGTGCACAGTTTTGTCAGATTCTTTGAAACCCCATGGACTGTAGCCCACCAAGCTCCTCTGTCCATTGAATTCTCCAGGCAAGAATACTGGAGTGGTTGTCATTTCATTCTCCAAATCCCGACTCAGGAATTGAACCTGAATCTCTTGTATCTCCTGGATTGGCAGGCAGATTCTTTCCCAGTGCACCACCTGAGAAGCCCCAGTTATTGAATAAAGCCAATTAAATCTTCAAATTTACTGGGGTTTTTTGTTTTGTTTTGTTTTTTTGTTTTTTAACATATTGCTCAGCTCCATCCAAGAGGCATCACTCACATTTTATTCCCTGTGGTCACTATAGTGGAGGAAAAAATTTCCCTTCTTCCTTTCTAGGTTCTTGGTTGGTTAAACCATTAAAATGACATAAGATAGATTAACAAGAGAAAAGCAAATTTAGTTATATACTTATGGGAGTTCTCAAAAGACATGAAGACTGAAAAGACAGACAGGTAACTGAAGCTTATGCAAGATCCTGAGCTAATGAAGAGCTAGGACACTGAGTCACAAATGGGAGGAAGACAATTTACAAGAAAGCATAGGAGGGACTTCCCTGATGGTCCAATGGTTGAAAGTCTGACTGCTAATGCAGGGGACATGAGTTCGTCCAGGAAGATCTCACATGCCAAGGGGGCAACTAAGCCCATGTGTCACAACTACTGAATCTGAGGGCTGCAACTAGTGAAACCTGTGTGCCTATAGCCCATGCTCTGCAACAAGAGGAGCAACCACAATAAGGCCACACACCGCAACTAAAGAGTAGCCCCTGCTCGCCACAACTAGAGAAAACCCACGAGCAGGAACGAAAACTGAGCACAGCCAAAAATAAATAAAGAGAAATTATTAAGAAGGCATAGGAGATGTTTGGATCTTAAGTCCTAGAAGAGATGGAATAGAAAATCTATATCACAAAAGTACAAAGAATATATCCAAGTTTTATCCAAGGAGTCTCAGGGTATATTTGTTTATTATCAGAAGTCTAGAGTAATTATTTTTGAAAATTTCCTTCTTTTCCTTAAGTTCAGAACATTGTACTTCCAGTGTCCTGATTTTTTTACATTTGCAAATCTCTGCAGGAAATAGGAAACAATCTGAGTGAACTTTCAAGTTGCTCTCAGAATTACACTTTTGTTTCTCGAAAGATTCAAGTTGCAAATATGTCCCTCTAAGCCCTATCTAAAGTTGGTAGAATTTTCTGAGTGGAGGTAAGGGGGGTTTATAATTCGGATCTGCTGCTGTCCAGGGAACTTGAATGATCCACAGTGGGATTCCAAGATACATCTGTAAAGGACATTGCACATGAAAGTCTAAAGCTAACAAAGCCTATTTATAGAGAAATGGAAAGTAGGACGAGTTGTAAGGGGTAGCAGATTGAGCCATATCACCCATCTTGGGTGATTCTGATAAATTTACTTTCTGGATGTTTTGGGAGGGCTCTCTGAAAATCTTTTCAAGAAAGGGAAATCAAAACAAGCAGTTGGGTATTTCAGAGATTTTCTGGGGAGGTTGGAGAAGTTTGGGGATCTAAGGAAATTTGCCAAAGAACAGGACTGTATTTAAGTAAGAAGGTAGCCCAAAAGATCTTCCGGGGGTCAAGGACAGGGAGTTGGAGAGAACGGGAATTTACATTAGAAGTGAACGTTAAGATTTATTCTTAGTATAATTCTTGTTTTTTAACTTGTTAAGGAGTCCCTAGCCCTTACACTCCTTGGCATCCAGTTTTCAACATGGTCTTTATGTAAGTACAAATAAAACAATTGTTTAGGCTGGGAGCTCTCTATTTTTTTTTTCTTTTAAATATAGTCAATTCAAAGGATTGAATTGATGAGTTGGATCTGCTAATCACAATAGCTACTCACGCCAATAAATCTTTTAAAGCCTTAACCATGGATGTAGTAGGTATCCCAAAGGAGAATGCGTAAGATATAGCCCTCACAAGATCCCAAAAAGTGACTCCCAAAGTTACCAAAGACCTTCATTGTCATAAGGCAGTAGGAAGGATGTAGTGAAAAGGATCTCTTCCAGTTCTCATGAGAATGTAAGATACCTCCAGTCACAGATGTGCTAATCTGTCAAGCCAAGAAGGCACTGCTAGAATGGGCTTTTCTACCACTAAAGACAGTGAAGGTTGACAGGACAAAGGCCACTTGTGGACTGGGACCCCTTATGAAAAATTCCCCTGAAAGCTGATATGATCAGACAAAGATGATGCTCCCTGTGAATTTATGACCCTGAACCCAGCCTACTCAACTAGCTACCAAAAGCACATCAGTATATGCACCTTCAGGCTTCAGAAGAAATATTCTCATTGAGAAAAAGAAATTCTCAGCATTTTCATTTCAACAAATACTGCATGCAGAGATCTAGAGACTGATGCAGTAAGAAGTCTTACCTTCTGCTGTCTCTTGTCAGAGATCCCACAATCTTGGCTGGTAGCAGCCCCCGCAGCAATGGACAGGTCTAGCTATAAGGTAGTGGAACTTTTTTCTTCTTCTTTTATAGGTTCTTTGGCTCATTAAACAATTAAAATGATATAAGATAGATTAAAAGAATGAATTAATCACTTCTGTTTATGAGCCCCATAAAGATATGAAGACTCAAAGGGCAGCCAGGTATTGGAGGTTTATACAACATTCAGAGCTAAGGAAATGAAACAGGTAGGAGAAGAGGGAACAGAAAGGGAGGAGATGTTTTGAAAACAAAGGGTACCTGGTTAACACAGGTAAGTTTCTCATGTAGAAAAGTATTTCTTTTTTAAAAAATTTATTTTAATTGGTGGCCAATTACTTTACAATATTGTGGTTTTTGCCATACATTGATGTGAATCAGCCACAGGTGTACATGTGTCCCCCAGTCCAAACCTTCCACCCTCCCACCTCCCTCCCCATCCTATCCCGCAGGGTTGTCCCAGTGCACCAGCTTTGAGTGCCCAGTTTCATGCATCAAACTTGGACTGGTGATCTATTTCACATATGGTAATATTCATGTTTCAATGCTATTCTCTCAAATCATCCCACCATTGCCTTCTCCCACAGAGTCCAAAAGTCTGTTCTTTATATCTGTGTCTTTTTGCTGTCTCACATACAGGGTCATCTTTGCCATCTTTCTAAATTCCATCTATGTCCATTAATATATTTTATTGGTATTTTTCTTTCTGACTTACTTCACTCTATATAATAGGCTCCAGTTTCATCCACCTCATTAGAACTGATTCAAATGCATTCTTTTTAATAGCTGAGTAATATTCCATTGCGTATATATACCGTAACTTTCTTATCCATTCATCTGCCAATGGACATCTAGGTTGCTTCCATGTCCTAGCTATTGTAAACAGTGCTGTGATGAACACTAGGTACACGTCTCTTTCACTTCTTGTTTCCTCAATGTGTATGCCCAGCAGCGGGATTGCTGGGTCATATGGCAGATCTATTTTCAGTTTTTTAAGGAATCTCCACACTGTTCTCCATAGTGGCTATACTAGTTTGCATTTCACCAACAGTGTAAGAGGATTCCCTTTTCTCTGCATCCTCTTCAGCATTTAAGGTTTGTAGACTTCTTGATAGCGGCCATTCTGACTGGCAGAGATGGTACCTCATTGTGGTTTTGATTTGCATTTCTCTGATAATGAGTGATGTTGAGCATCTTTTCATGTGCTTGTTAGCCATCTGTATGTATTCTTTGGAGAAATGTCTGTTTAGTTCTTTGGCCCATTTTTTTATTGGGTTGTTTATTTTTCTGGAATTGAGCTGCATGAACTGTTTGTATATTTTTGAGATTAATTATTTGTCGATTGCTTCATTTCCTATTATTTTCTCCCACTCTGAAGGCCATCTTTTCACCTTGCTTATAGTTTCCTTCATTGTGAAAAAGTTTTAAAGTTGAGTTAGGTTCCATTTGTTTATTTTTGCTTTTATTTCCATTACTATGGGAGGTGGGTCATAGAGGATCTTGCTGTGATTTATGTCAGAGAGTGTTTTGCCTATGTTTTCCTCTAGGGGTTTTAGAGTTTCTGATCTTACATTTAGATCTTAATCCATTTTGAATTAATTTTTGTGTATGGTGTTAGAAAGTGTTCTAGTTTTATTCTTTTACGGGTGATTGACCAGTTTTCCCAGCACCACTTCTTAAAGAGATTGTCTTTTCTCCATTGTATATTCTTGCCTCTTTTGTCAAAGATAAGGTGTCCATAGATGCATAGATTTATTTCTGGGCTTTCTAGTTTGATCCATTGATCCATATTTCTGTCTTTGTGCCAGTACCATACTGTCTTGATGACTGTAGCTTTGTAGTATAATCTGAAGTCAGGCAGGTTGATTCCTCGAGTTCCATTCTTCTTTTTCAAGATTGCTTTGGCTATTCTAGGTTTTTTGTGTTTCCATACAAATTGTAAAATTATTTTTTCTAGTTCTGTGAAAAATGCCATTGGTAGCTTGATAGGGATTGCATTAAATCTATAGATTGCTTCAGGTAGTATACTTACGTTCACTATATTGATTCTTCTGATTCATGAACATGGTGTATTTCTCCATCTATTTGTGTCATCTTTGATTTCTTTCACCAGTGTTTTATAGTTTTCTATATATAGGTCTTTTGTTTCTATAGGTAGATTTATTCCTAAGTATTTTATTCTTTTCATTGCAATGGTGAATGGGATTGTTTCCTTAATTTCTTTCTGTTTTCTCATCATTAGTGTGTAGGAATGCAAGGGACTTCTGTGTGTTTATTTTATGTTCTTAAACTTTACTATATTCATTGATTAGCTCTAGTAATTTTCTGGTGGTATCTTTAGGGTTTTCTACGCAGAGGACCATGTCATCTGCAGTGAGAGTTTAACTTCTTTTCCAATCTGGATTCCTTTTATTTCTTTTTCTTCTCTAATTGCTGTGGTTAAAATTTCCAAAATTATGTTGAACAGTAGTGATGAGAATGGGCACCCTTGTCTTGTTCCTGACTTTAGGGGAAATGTTTTCAATTTTTTCCCATTGAGGATAATGTTTGCTGTGGGTTTATCATATATGCCTTTTATTATGTTGAGGTATATTCCTTCTATCCCTGCTTTCTGGAAAGTTTTTATCGTAAATGGGTGTTGAATTTTGTCAAAGGCTTTCTCTACATCTATTGAGATAATCATATGGCTTTTATCCTTCAATTTGTTAATGTGGTATATCACACTGATTAATTTGTGAATATTTAAGAATCCTTGAATCCCTGAGATAAAGCCCACTTGGTCATGATGTATGATCTTTTTAATATGTTGTTAGATTCTGTTTGCTAGGATTTTGTTGAGGATTTCTACATCTATGTTCATCAGTGATATTGGCCTGTAGTTTTCTTTTTTGTGGCATCTTTGTCTGGTTTTGGTACTAGGGTGATGGTGGCCTCATAGAATGAGTTTGGGAGTTTACCTTCCCCTGCAATTTTCTGGAAGAGTTTGAGTAGGATAGGCATTAGCTCTTCTCTAAATTCTTGGTAGAATCCACCTGTGAAGCCATCTGGTCCTGGGCTTTTGTTTGTTGGAAGATTTCTTATTACAGTTTCAATTTCCATGCTTGTGATGGGTCTGTTAAGATTTTCTATTTCTTCCTGGTTCAGTTTTGGAAGGTTACACTTTTCTAAGAATTCATCCATTTCTTCCAATTTGTCCATTTTACTATTTGCTGATAGCAGTCTCTTATGATCATTTGTATTTCTGTGCTGTCTGTTGTGATTAGAAAGGTATTTCTGATATTGAATTCCCAGGTGGTGTTAGTGGCAAAGAACCCACCAGACAATGCAGGAGACATCAGTTCAGTTCAGTTCAGTCACTCAGTCATGTTCAACTCTTTGTAACCCCATGGGCTGTAGCACACCAGGCTTCCCTGTCTATCACCAACTCCTGGAGCTTACTTGAAATCATGTCCATTGAGTCGGTGATGCCATCCAACCGTCTCATCCCCTGTCGTTCCCTTCTCCTCCTGCCTTCAATATTTCCCAGCATCGGGAGACATAAGAGATGCATATTAAATCCCTGGGGCAGGAAGATCCCCTGGAGAAGGAAATGGCAACCCACTCCAGTATTCTTGCCTGGTAAATTCCACGGACAGAGGATCCTGGTGGGCTACAGTCCATAAGGTCACAGAGTCATACATGACTGAGCAACCAATACTTCTCTGAAAATAGTCCCTTTCTTAGTGTAAGAGCCCTTTCCAGTGCAAGTTTAGGCAGTGTTGGGGGAATTAAAAAGCTTTTCCCATATGTGCTGTGTTTCAATTGCCTTTAGCTCAATATAATCCTTACGCCAAAGAGACATATTTGGGGATGGCAAATTCTACTCCTCTTTATCATATGTTGAGGTGATGCTGAGTAAACACCCACTACACTTTGAGGAATCTTAGCATGACTGCTCACAAATTGTGTTTCCTCTCTTTCTGATCATAGGCAGCTTAATGTGTGAATGACCTTCCAACCTTATGGAAGTATGAGAAAAATCACTTCCAACAGGGACTTTTAAAAGGCAAAATGTAGGCCTCCCACAGTCCATCTTTTTCCTTCCACAGACATGACGTACATATCCACAAATTTCTAGGGTATTTCAGAGTCCAAAGATACAGGGAGCCTGGTCCTTAAATTTCCACATTGAAGAGACCAGTCACTAATCAGGAATACTTACAGAACCCAGAAACCCATTTACTCACTCAGAGGTCCCCAAACTTTTTAGCACCAGGGACCAATTTTGTGAAAGACAATTTTTCCATGGACCAGGAGTGGGGGACAGGAATGTTTCAGGATGATTCAAGCACATTCTATTTATGGTGTACATTATTTCTAATGTAATGCCTTCAGTGATCTGACAAGATGTATCGATCCATGACCTGGAGGTTGGGGAACCCCTGCACTAGATTACTGGTTTATTATAAAAAGGATATAATTCAAGAATAGCAAGATGAAAGAGATGCATAGAGCAAGGAACAGGAAAAAGGCACAGAGCTTCTGGGTTCTCTGACTGTTCCCAAATCTCTACATATTCACCAACCCAGAAGGTCTCTGAACCTTTTGCTTTTGGGTTTTTATGGAGGTTTCATTATGATTGTTTACATCATTGACGATTGTTAAACCAACTCAGTCTCAAGCCCCTCTCTCCTACCAGAGGTCTAAGTGTGGGACAGGAAAGTAAAGTAAAAGTGTTAGTTGCTCAGTCATGTCCAACTCTGAGACCCCATGGACTGCAGCCTGTCAAGCTCCTATCTACGGAATTCTCCACGCAAGTATACTGAAATGGATTGCCATTTCCTTCTCCAGGGGACCTTCCTAAGCGAGGGTTAGAACCAGCATCTCCTGTGTCTTCTACATTGGAAGGCTGATTCTTTACCATCTGAGTCACCAGGAAACCCCAAATGTGGGATGGGAAGTTCTAACCATTTAACCACATGGTTTGCTCCACTGGCAACCAGCCCCATCATTAAGTATGCTTCATGGAATGGACATATGGACTCTAAGGAGAAGAGGAAGGAGGCACAAATTGGGATATTAGGAATGACTTATGTATATGTATATTTATATATATATACACTACCATCTGTAAAATAGATAGCTAGTGGGAAGCTGCTATAATATAGCACAGGAAGCTCAGTTCAGTGCTCTGTGATGACTTAGAGAGGTGGAATGAGGAGGTGGGAGGGAGGCTCAACAGGGAGGGGGTGTATGTATGCATATGACTTATTCACTTTGTTGCACAGCAGAAACTAACATAACATTGTAAAGCAATTATACTACAATTTTTAAAATTGCAAAAATAAAGTCACCTCATGAACATAACAAAAGACACCTCTAACATTATAGGAAAATCCAAAGGTTTTAGATGCCCTGAGTCAGAAAGAGAACAAAGAGCAAATATATATTTCTTATTATAATTACTCACCCTATCAGTTTTTCCCCCTGAAGTTGTTTGTTTTTTTGTTTTTGTTTTTTTTTCCATCTCCTCTTCTAAGAATGAACTCTAATGAAGGACATAATTGGTATAATTGCAATGTCCTCATCTTCATTCACACCAACTTCAGGTTTTTGTCATGTTTGCTTATAATTAATGTTTAATTATATGTAAATATAACTTAAAGACTTTTCCCTTAATTCAACTGGTTTTTGAAAGTTAAGTAAATTTATTTACAATGATACTTTGGGCTAAGCAATTACTTCTACAAAATCTCTTCCTGGATATGCTATTTGTATTTTCCTATTCCACATTAAGACTTAAAATTGAATGTTGACATAAAACCTATTAACATTGTGGTTGTTCCTAGTTGTGTGGCCATCTCATCACTCAGCTCCAAGTGATACCATACATTCTAGTCCCTGTGATCATCGTTGAGGTGGTCCTGAGTGGATATGCGTTATACTTTAGGGTAACTTACTGCAACGGCTCACCAAAGGTGTTTGATGAACAGACTGCTTGATGTGGCCATGGCATTCCAGCCTTTGGAAATCTGAGCTCTGCCACTTCCAACAGACTGTTGAAAAGAGAGAGTGGGTCTCTTTCAATATATTTTTTCTCTCCACAATCTTGATGTACATATCAACATGTCCTAGGGAATTGCAGAGCTCAAAATAGAGGGAGCTTGGTCCTTATCTCCCATAAGGAAGGGAGCCAGTCATTAATCTGGAAAGCCTTGGACTTTTATGTTAATGAGAAATGGTTTCTGAGTTTTAGTTTATACTTGTTATTAGTTAATTCACCCCAATTACAATGTAAGTAATACAAAGCAGGCTGAAGACCAGGATTCTAGCTTGTGGATATTACTTTCCTTTGTTAAATGGAGATGGTGATACTTGTCAGCTTTCACAGGGCTACCGTGAAGAGTAAACCCAAAGTGTTTGTGAAAGTATTTTTATTTTTTAATCAGGAACACAATTCAGTTTAAAAATGTCAGCTAACATGGAAGCTAAAAAACAACAATAAAAACAAATATGTGTTCCACTTTGGGCACTTATATAGGACATCGGAACTTATAACATGTGAGCCTGATAAAGGTAATCACGACACAGATGAAGAATTCAAGCTGCCAGGCAATGGTGAGACATTGAGTTTTCAGTGAAAGGCAAGACAGCACAGCATCCCTTGTTAATTAAAACCACTAACTGGATGCTAAAAACTTCCAATGTGTACATTAACCAATGGCTACAGTGCTAGAAGCACTAGACCAGGAACTTGTCTTTTCCAAGACATGAGTCATTCTCACGAGAGTGAACAATTTCAAGGGGACGAAAACACTCAGCCTGGGAGAAGCTTAAAAGTGTGTTCTGCTTGTGTTTCTAATCACCACAGCCAGCAAAAGAACTGCCTGCCATTCTTTTCCATTATTCACATTTTCCTTGCTTTTATCAGCACACGTGGACTGAGAGTGTTCCCCTAGCATCTGTTGGTTGCTGCTGAAGCGGGAACACCCTCTTACATCATAGGAGTCCACAGACTGTCCTTCTGCAGCCTGGGAAAAGTTGTTAGTAAACTGCAAGGATGTGGCAAGGGTTGAACCTTTCTATTTCTGAAAAATATTGCATCGTTGCCTAGTATGACACATATAGCATCTGAGTACGGGCAAGATACATTTAGAGCCACTTTACTGAGGGACTAGGTTGATCCAGAGACTGACAAACTGGATGGGTTTCTTTATAATTTCCCCTGAGTGATTTCAGAGATATGGGTACCATATGTGTGAGAATTTCTGAGACAATCCCCAATTTAAATATTCTGTTTCATAAACAAACCCTGTTTGTCAGACATATGGCTTTACTATTAAATTGAAAAATATGGTTAGTCCCATCCTTGACCACAAGAGATTACTATTTGGTACAATGATGACTTAGAAAGCTACCTTCTATAAATATTTAAAATATTTAAAATTCAACAAGGCCAGTATGGTACTGGCACAAAAACAGAAATATAGACCAATGAAACAAAATAGAAAGCCCAGAGACAAACCCATGCACCTATAGATACCTAATTTTTGACAAAGGAAGCAAGAATATACAATGGGGCAAAGATAGTCTCTTCAATAAGTGATGCTTGGAAATCAGAACAGCTACCTATAAAAGAATAAAATTAGAACACGTCCTAACATCATACACAAAGGTAAACTCAAAATGGGTTAAAGACCTAAATGTAAGACCAGAAACTACAAAATTCCTAGAGGAAAATGGAGGCAGAACACTCTCTGACATAAATTACAGCAAGATTCTCTATGACCCACCTCTTAGAGTAATGGAAATAAAAACAAAAATAAACAAGTGGGACTTAATTAAACTTAAAAACTTTTGCACAGCAAAGAAAACCATAAACAAGGTGAAAAGACAACCCTAAGAATGGAAAAAAAATAGCAAATTAAAAACTGACAAAGGATTAATTTCAAAAATATGCAAGCAGCTTATACAAGTCAATACCAGAAAGACAAACAACCCAATGAAAAAATGGTCAAAAGACCTAAACAGACATTTCTCCAAAGAAGACATACAGATAGCTAATAAACACATGAAAAGATGCTCAACATCACTCATTATTAGAGAAATGCAAATCAAAACTACAATGAGATATCATCTCATACTGATCAGAATGACGATCATCAAAAAATCTACAAACAATAAATGCTGGAGACAGTGTGGAGAAAAGGGAACCCTCTTGCACTGTTGGTGGGAATGCAAATTTATATGGCCACTATGGAGGACAATATGGAGATTCCTTTAAAAAAACAGGAATAAAGCCACCATATGATCCAGCAATCTCACTACTGGGCATATACCCTGAGGAAATGAAAATTGAAAAAGACGCATGTAACCCAAAGTTCACTGCAGCTCTATTTACAATATCTAGGACATGGAAGTAACCTAGATGTCTATAGACAGATGAATGGCTAAAGAAGCTGTGGTACATATATACAATCTAATATTACTGAGCCATAAAAAGGAATACATTTAAGTCAGTTCTAATGAGGCAGATGAACCTAGCATCTATTACACAGAGTGAAGTAAGTCAGAAAGAAAAAAACAATTATTGTATACTAACGCATATATATGGAATCTAGAAAGATAGTACTGATGAACCTAGTTTCAGAGCACCAATGGAGACACAGACATTGAGAACAGATTTAGGGACATGGCTGCTGGGGGAGGAAGGAGAGGGTGGGAGTAACATGGAAACATACATTACTGTATATAAAATAGATAGCCAGTGGGAATTTGCTGTATAACTTAGGGGACTCAAACCTGGGCTCGGTAACAATCTAAAGTGGTGAGATGGGGAGGGACGTGGGAGGGGACATGGGTAAAACTATGGCTGATTCATGCTGATGTTTGATAGAAGCCAACACAATGCTGTAAAACAGTTATCCTTCAGTTAAAAATACATTTTTAAAAACCAAGAAAACAAACAAAAATACAAAGCCCACTATCAGATTGTGGCCTTTAACTGATTTTTAAATTGCTTTTGGATTTGATACCAATTATTTACTAAGGACTAGTCTTCACAGAATTCTAGTCCAAACCAAGTGTTAAAGAATAGCTTGGTGCGCCATAATGTAAAAAGTGTAAAAGTCTCTCTCTCTCTCTCTCTCTCTCTCTCTCTCTCTCTATATATATATATATATATATATATATATATATATATATATATATATATAAAACTTTCACTAATGTACATAAAACATTGTTTGGCTAAGGTTAGTATTCAGGAAATGAATGATGAATGTGACTTTATTCCTAAATATCATCACTGGCATCATTGTTTTGTCAGCTCTTATTCATCATTTACTAGGCTTCAGGCATTGGGGCAAATTTGTTTCCTTGAATAGCAAGATTCTATTTAACAACAAATATATTGTTAATATCATATTACAAGTCATATATACATATGACAAGGCAGCCAAGACTGAGTGTTTAAGTAACTTCCCCAAATCCCAAAACTTGCCCCAGTTCACATGATGACATATATGCCAGGTGATTAGACTATTCTCAGTAAATATTAACTGAATAGATTTGAACTTTCATGACAAAATAGGCAACATCTTTTTATTTCTGGTTAATAAACATGTTGTCTTGTAAGGAAAGATTAGAAAAGAACTTTGAAAACTGTCTTCCTGCTATAATAGAAAAATGAGTATTGGGTACTCAGGTACAGATACACCACCAGCCAATAATACTCAGAGATTTCTGGACTCATACACTTTCCTACATTCCCACAGCCAAAATAGGCCTGGAATGATGTGGTCCCAAAGAGGGCTGGCTGGTGTCTCCATCTAGGCAGCAGCAGTGTGGCTCTTAATGCCCAAAGTCAGAATCCTGTTTCACTGCAAGAAAGGTAATTCGGTTTCCATTTGTTCTACCTGTTGAGCAGATATAAGCCTTGTTGTGTGCCCATAGACCCCAAGTGGGACTCTGTAGGTCACTGGGGTACCACTGGGCACAATTCCTCCCCCTGGACCTTCCTCTATTAACCAGAGAGCAAACAGTGGATGAGAGAGAATAAAACTGCTCTCATTGCCCTAACTGAGTTCCCACGGCTCTCATGAAGGGGCTTCCATTTTGGATAAGGGAAAAACTAAAGTGAATTCTAATGAGTTGAGTCAGCATCTGGGAAAGGCTGTGGACATTAAGGCCAAGTGACACCTCTTCTGAGAGGTCCTAGCATACTGCTTCTTCTAAAGTAACTCTGCCAGTAAATTGACTCTACTCCAATAACTTTTTTTAAAAAATGAAAGGAAACATTAAAAATAAATTAAAAATAAAGTAACGCTTCCTCCCTGACCTTTCTTCACTGCCTGTCACTGTCTCCCCTGACCCTGCTTGATTTTCTAAGTAGCACTAAGAACACTCCTTGGCTATAGGGACTTGTGTAACAATCAACTGTGTATTTCTGTACCATAAACTGTTTATATAATAGGTATTAGATTATATTATTGTAGTAGTATTTATAATATGTGCTCAATAAATATGCTTTAGTTAAGTGAATAAATTCATATGGATTCAAGTAGTCAATGAAGACTGATAGAGCACAGGGCCCTCCTCTGTCTTTATTGCAGGGGCAGTGGATATATACTGAGCCCTTAAGGTTATCCTTCATCCAGCAGTTTTTCCCCTTCTTTTAAAAAAAACAATTCCTTAATTTCTTGCCCAGATATATAAGGGTAATAATGGCTGTGAGGGTGACCAGAGCAGCTCTAGAAGCTTTTTGGAACAGAATTAGAAAAGGAAACAAGAAGGAAACAAAAAACACTGCAGCACTGCATACGACAGACAGTACAGAAAACAACCTAAGTGTCTAGTGAAGAATGAATGAATAAAAACACTGTAATGTATGTATTTAATGAGATTTTATTCAGACAGACAAGGATAGATATCATGATCTATCTTCTATGTGGATTATAAATAAGTAAAAAATAAAACGGATTGGTAGTTCCTGGAGGAAGAGGGTGGGAAGTAGGAGAAATAGATAAACTTTGCTTTTCATCTTAAATATATTGGATTTTTAAAAATCATGACATCACAGTACATGATTAGAAAATTATTTTTCTATTACATCTCTTCTGAAATGATAATGATCAGTATTTACTAAACACTACCTACTGGGAACTTTGCTAAGCACTTTAATAGATTTCTTTTAACCTCCACAGTGATCATGTTGACCCCATTTCATGGATTAGGACTCTAAGGCTCAGAAAAAATATATACAACTGCTTAGTGGTGGAGCTGGTATTCACACCAAGGGTTTTTTGACCCTGGAGACTATGACTTTGATGATTCCTCCTTATTGCACCTTTTAATTAAGATATTCCTATTGAAGTGGGAGATGATACCAATTTACTATTTTGAACAAAAATAATTTCCTCCAAGTTTTTCAGAAATGAGAAAACTAAATTTTCTTTTTTTTCACATACCAGTAGTACAGATACCTAAATTATCTTTTAGAATATTTTTTCTTTTACCCAAAGTCCCCAGTAATAGAAACCTAATGAAAATTATATCTTAACTTGTTGAATTATTTATTAGGCATTAAAAGTGAGATTAAACTTAATGACACTTCCTTGGGACAGTGTAAATACCTAGCTGATTTCAGTGTTTTGTTTTAGAATTCAAAAGCGACTTGATTCTGCTAGAAAATCTAGAAAACTACTACCACAGCCTTTTTTCCCCACACTGGGTGGAAAAAGTTCATATCAAGCTTCTGTAGTCCAAAGATGAACAATTATAAGTACATATATCCTCAGATACAAATTTCAAAAAAAACAGACATTCT
This sequence comes from Ovis canadensis, assembly GCF_042477335.2. Lineage (NCBI taxonomy): Eukaryota > Metazoa > Chordata > Mammalia > Artiodactyla > Bovidae > Ovis > Ovis canadensis. Next base: position 41,234,566 of record NC_091253.1, on the reverse strand, counting down.
CAACCCTCCTTCACTATCTTATCAGAATATTGAGATTTTCATCTTTGGCATTATATTATTTTTGGTAAATGCTTATTTGAAATATCTCAGCATGCTCCTTCAGGACAACCTTTTATTAAGTATCTGTTTTACATATATGCCAAAGAACTGCACTAAATCAATATAAATAACCAGTCAAGAATTTTTTCCTAAAGGAAAAATAAAGTTTTAAATAAACCATATTTTTTATGTCTAATTTTAAATTATAGGTATAAATAACTTGAAAAAAATTGTTTACATTGCTTAGAAATCTCTATCTTTCAGTTGAATATTAAGTAGTTCTGAAGAATAAAGGTTGAATTCAGGTGAGAGGGGAATGCTTAGTGTGATATGAATCAGAGAGCAAAGTCTAAGATAAATTGTATTGGTTATCTAAGGCAAATCAAAGAAACACATGATGTTACACAGAACTCCTTCTTCCAAAGTAAACCCCACCCAAATCAGAGTCAGTACAGTTAAAAGCCTAGAAATCAGAACGATGGCTGAAATAATAAAACAGAGAAGCTCAGCAATGACTTATGGAAGTAGTACACCCTGGGTTTCGTGCTATCCATTCCAGCCTTCACCATGGGCATGATTCAGGCAACTTCCCAGGATGCGACTGCTCTGTGACCTTGTTACCCACAGCAATCGTAGCTCAGGAAGAAAATAGTGCTGCTGGTTGCAGTGGGTGCTGACAGGTCTATGACAGAGCACCGTAACCCTATACAAAGTCATAGTTTCTCCCCACCTACAATTCTCATTGCCGTTCTGGTTGCTGGAACACCCAAACTTAACAAACTCAGCTTCAGAGAAAAGCATTCTTAGTAAAGATCTCTGAAGTCTATGGGGTCAATGGGGGAGAGCTTAAGCAGAACTTTTCCTTGAGTTCTCATATCACATATGAGTTTTTCCTCTTTTTCTTCCCGTCATCCATATGAACGTATGTAGTATATACTAGGGACCATATTTTCATCACCCCTGAAAAAAATTAAAGAAAGAAAAGGCAAATGTTCCCCAGAAGAAATCTAAGCAATTTTGTGAACTTAAGGGTCAAGTTTGAGGCATGAGTGATAATGAGTTTTTTTTTTTTGTCAATTAGATATCTAGTATTCTTACAATATTTATTGTCAGTTTCTTGTGTTTTGGTAGTAAGGATGTCTATGCGTATGTGTGTGTAAGTGCACATGAACATATTTTGACTTCTGGAACCAGACTGAATTGGAATACACACCTGGCTCTTCCTTTCAAAGGCTGAGTAACCTTGAACAAGCTATATAGTAGTTGCCATCTAAATTACATGAAGCTACACTTCATCTATAAAGTGTAGCTAATTATATTGACTTCATCTAATTATGAAATTGAAAGATAGAATGCATTTCATTCAATACCTGAAAGTAAATTTTCAACAGTTAGAACTCAGGGATGTCAGCCCTCTGTGGATTACTATCCTGCTAGTAACCACCTAGTCAGCCTGACTCTCGTTCCCTTTAAGCTGTTGCTTGTTAGTTGTGTGCTAAGTCGGCTTCAGTCGTGTCCAACTCTTCGCGACCCTATGGACTGTAGCCTGCCAGGCTCCTCTGTCCATGGGGAATTCTCTAGGCAAGAATACTGGAGAGGGTTGCCATTCCCTTCTCCAAGGGATCTTCCCAACCAGGGAATCAAACCCATGTCTCTTGTATCTACCTGCACTGGCAATTGGTTCTTTACCACTAGTGCCACCTGGGAAGCTGTTTGTTAGTGAACAAGGGATAACTCTGACATAGCGGAAAGAATAGCAGAATGGAGAAGAGGTGGACTCAAGCCTAAGTTCTGCCTCCTATTAGCTGTCCAACTATGGATAAGCCATGTGTCCTTGGACAATTAATATCCCTAACATCAAATATTTAGGGTATAATTAACTTATTAATTTGTAGGAGACAGGAAGAATAAAAGAAAAGAAGGCCTCAGCAAAGGTCACAAAAGAAATTTATAATTATTGATTAACTGGATGCTATAAGGCATAAGACTCTTGCGACAAGTTCAGAGGGAATGGTTCATAGTCTTGAAAACAAAATATGATCCTGGGGTTGGAAAACCGATCCTAGACTGTTTCTCAACTGGCATCTCAGAGTCACATGTTTTACATATCTGGTGGAAAATCTATAGATAAGAATATTAGTCTGAGTTACTGATTTGTTATTGATTACTGTTTCTTAGCTACTCAATGGTTTTGATCACTTTGTTCTTTGGCCCTGAAGGCCGCATGAGTTATAACTTACCTTCCCACATATTCTTTCCCTTCATGGCTGAAAGTATAATAAAGCTGGCTTGGATTTAGTTTCAACACCATCACCTTGAAGCAGTGTTGGTCCCCTGATCCTCACTTTTCACTGAATCCTTGTGTCTTGTTTCTCATTTTCTTGCTGTACTGAGCTTTTGGAAACCCTGCTTGTCGAACTGGTCTCGACATTAATTTTAATGATTTTAACCCACAGCTGAGTGTCTAGAAGAAGGATGGATGTAGGTTGCACGTAGGCAGTTTCCTCATCATAGTCACCTGAACAAGCATGAATACAAAGAGCAAATTGATATCTACTTTCTGACCTCATTTCCTTATCTGCAAAATGGGAATGCTATCTTTGCAGACTTACTGGTAAGGAATACATACACTTATAACACCTTCAATGGGATATTAATGGCTTCAGTGTCTTAACAAAAAGGAATAGTAACTCGAGTTATAAATGCATATGCACTTTCTATTTCTACAAGGTATCGAGTTGCTGCCTAGGATCTTAGCACAAAGGGTTAAAAGGCACAGTTAGAACCTGCTTTACTGAAGGAATGGCTTGATCTCAGTGACTAACACATAGGATGTATCATTATAGTCCAAAATCTAATAAAGATTAGATCAATGTCCTTTTAATTGTAGCCAATATTTAAAGACATAAAAGTACAAAAGACGAAAGGAGATATTTTAAAAAATATTTGGTTAGTGGATGCATGACTCTCACTTCTAATAAATAGCCGAAATGATTTTAGAATGCAGGTTTCCTTTACTTTTAAGCTACTGCTGTGTAGGAGGAGGGAGAGATAGGCTTCCAGTCATATGTACTGATAGAATGATTAGAATTATCATTCAACTTAGGCAGGTAACACTAACAATGTGCTTTTTTGTTACAAGACTTTCTGCTTGTGGCCATTTGCCTTCTAACAGTGGATTAGAAAGTATGGTCAACAAAAGGTTAAAAAGCTGTGGTCCTCAAATACTGTGGTACATCCAGTCCCGAGGGAATCTGTAAAAATTACTGATGTATGCCTCCTGAAACATTCTGAGCTAGTTAGCATGGGGTGCTACAGGGGCATCAGGATGTTTTAAATCTTAAGTAATTCTAATTGCAACAAAGTTTGGTAATCATTGGGTTAAAGTCTAAGAAAACTTTCATGATCTTATTTGCATAAATGTACATCCCTTAGATGTATTGCCTCTGCTACTGTTCTCAGTTAGAAATCCTAAATTGTTGTCTAGTCGCTAAGTTGTGTCCGACTCTTTGAGACCCCAGGGACTGTAGCCTGCCAGGCTCCATGTCCTTCAGGTTTCCCAAGCAAGAATACTGGAATCAGTTGCCATTTCTTTCACCAGGGATCCTCCCAACATCAGGACTGAACCACAGGGAATCTTTACCACTGAGCCACATGGGAAGCCCATAAATCCTAAGAGAGGTACCCAATTGAAGCTTCTCAGGAGTCTTCACATGAGAGCACATGACCCTCCCTTTCTTCTCTTCTAACCTCTCCCTTTCTGGTTCTGAAGTTGGCTTTTGTCTTTTAAGTATCACTGCACTTCTTCTAGCAGAGACCCTGGAGCTAAGCCTACAGGGGTTAAGCAAAACACTCTTCAATAACCTTGTCATCTGAGCTGTCTCTGGATCCTGGACTGTAGGTTTCAGATTCCTCTTCATTTGCACCATCCATATTGACCAGTGGCTTCCTAACAGGCCCGTTCTCTCAACTGCCTTATTTGTTCCTGAACTTCCCCATCCTCAACCTCATCATAAAGTTCACAGTAGCAAAGGGGGAAGTTACAGAATGACCTGGCATGAAATCCTAGTTCGACATGTTCGCCCCTCAGCTCCTGGGCTCTGTCTCTATAGGTGACTTCCTATGTGGCCATATGTACCACAGCGTCAAATCACTACATGAAATCTTTACTGATCTCTCAATCAGATGTGTTTTCTCCTTGATGTGAGGCCCCATAAAACTTGGCTAACCCAGCTGCAGCATTGTCCAGCTCAAGGGTGTTATATTTGAGAATTCCTGAATTAAATTTCATCCACCCTCCTTATTAACACTGTCACTCTAAGTGGTTTTCTTAACATTTCTGAAGCAAGTTTTCTTTTATATAAAATTTCCTCTGTGTGTTAGGTGAGATTAGAGATCTCACCTCAAGTATCTAACTCCATGCCTGATACATACTCAGTTCAGTCGCTCAGTCATGTCCAGCTCTTTGCAACCCCATGGACTGCAGCACGCCAGGCCTTGCTGTCCATCACCAACTCCCAGAGCCTACTCAAACTCAGGTCCATCACGTCGGTGATGCCATCCAACCATCTCATCCTCTGTCATCCTCTTCTTCTCCTGCCTTCAATCTTTCCCAGCATCAGGGTCTTTTCCATTGAGTTGCATCAAGTGGCCAAAGTATTGGAGTTTCAGCATCAGTCTGTCCAGTGAATATTCAGGACTGATTTCCTTTAGGATTGACTAGTTGGATCTCCTTGCCATCCAAAGGGCTCTCAAGAGTCTTCTCCAACACCACAGCTCAAAAGCATCAATTCTTTGGTGCTCAGCTTTCTTTATAGTCCAACTCTCACATCCATACGTGACTACTGGAAAAACCATAGCTTTGACTAGAGAGACCTTTGTCAGCAAAGTAATGTCTCTGCTTTTTAATATGCTGTCTAGGTGGAAAACTCAGCGGTGGTCACAGGACTGGAAAGGTCAGTTTTCATTCCAATCCCAAAGAAAGGCAATGCCAAAGAATGCTCAAACTACCACACAATTGCACTCATCTCACACACTGGTAAATTAATGCTCAAAATTCTCCAAGCCAGGCTTCAGCAATATGTGAACTGTGAACTTCCAGATGTTCAAGCTGGTTTTAGAAACAGCAGAGGAACCAGAGATCAAATTGCCAACATCCACTGGATCATCAAAAAAAGCAAGAAAGTTCCAGAAAAACATCTATTTCTGCTTTATTGACTATGCCAAAGCCTTTGACTGTGTGGATCACAATAAACTGTGGAAAATTCTTCAAGAGATGGGAATACCAGACCACCTGTCCTGCCTCTTGAGAAACCTGTATGCAAGTCAAGAAACAACAGTTAGAACTGGACATGGAACAACAGACTGGTTCCAAATAAGAAAAGGAGTACTTCAAGGCTGTATATTGTCACCTTGTTATTTAACTTCTGTGCAGAGTACATCATGAGAAACACTGGGCTGGAAGAAGCATAAGCTAGAATCAAGATTGCTGGGAGAAATATCAATAACCTCAAATATGCAGATGACACCACTTTTATGGCAGAAAGTGAAGAAGAACTAAAGAGCCTCTTGATGAAAGTGAAAGAGGAGAGTGAAAAAGTTGGCTTAAAGTTCAACATTCAGAAAACTAAGATCATGGCATCCAGTCCCATCACTTCATGGCAGATAGATGGGGAAACAGTGGAAACAGTGGTTGACTTTATTTTTCTGGGCTCCAAAATCACTGCAGATAGTGACTGAAGCCATGAAATTAAAAGACACTTACTCCTTGAAATGAAAGTTATGACCAATCTAGACAGTGACTTAGCAGCAGCAGCAGACAGTATATTAAAAAGCAGAGACATCACTTTGTCAACAAAGGTCCGTCTAGTCAAGGCTATGGTTTTCCCAGTGGTCATGCATGGATGTGAGAGTTGGACTCTAAAGAAAGCTGAGCACCGAAGAATTGATCCTTTTGAACTGTGGTGTTGGAGAAGACTCTTGAGAGTCCCTTGGACTGCAAGGAGATCCAACCAGTCCATCCTAAAGGAGATCAGTCCTGGGTGTTCATTGGTAGGACTGATTTTGAAGCTGAAACTCCAATACTTTGGACACCTGATGCGAAGAGCTGACTCATTTGAAAAGACCCTGATGCTAGGAAAGGTTGATGGCAGGAGGAGAAGGGGATGACAGAGGATGAGATGGTTGGATGGCATCACCAAACTCAATGGACATGGGTTTGGGTGGACTCTGGGAGTTGGTGATGGACAGGGAGGCCTGGCATACTGTGGTTCACGGGGTCACAAAGAGTCGGACATGACTGAGTAACTGAACTGAACTAGGTTGAAATAATAGCTATTATTTTACTTTTTTATGGGCCAAATCATATTTCTCCTTATACTGCAGATACTGATTGTAGATAGTGAAATTAGAAGATACCACTCCTTGGAAGGACAGCTATGAAAAATCTAGACAGCATATTATATTATATTGGCAAAAAGAGAACGGGAGAAATTATACCATAATTACCATGCTATAATCCAGAAATGTCTACCTAGAGTTCTGAATTTATCCCAAAATTCTAATGCATACACAACATAATATACACACTAAAATAGGTACTTTAAAGAGAGAAATTTTTATTGAAAATATAAAAGAATGGGCAAAATACTAGGAAAACTTTTGATGGAGTGTGACGGCTATTTAAAAAAAACAGTATATCAACTGTTTGAAAAGTCTTATTTAGCCTCTAGAAAAATATAGTAAAAACTAATGTAAGGAATGAATGAATTTGCACACATTGGGATGAAAGGAAAAAGTTTAGAATTTAAGAGTTCTTTTCAACTCTGTTCCGTAACATTTTAGATTGTATCTATAAATTGTTTGATGGGCATAACTATATGTTCTAGCCAATTCTATATAAATCCACATTTTAAGTCCTTCATCACTGGCATGTTTGAATGTGGGCTGACCCTAAAAATTTTGTTAAAATGACCTTTTAAATAAATCATCATCCTATCTAAAATCCCCAAAGGTACATTATCATATGCCTTAGAGCAAAGAGAAATCTGTAGGGGAAACAAACAAACAACAGCAACAACTTTGAAATCTACAAAGGGCATTGAAGTAGCTCGGCCTCTTTTCAGTTGCCTCCTTTCTTCTATCAACCTCTTGGCTTCACTCTAAGGCTGAACTGAAAGTCAACATGGAGTGACGCCTCCAATTCCGGGAAGCCCTCCTTGGCCGATCAAGACTTCCAGACTGATTGCATCACGCCTCCTCTCTGGGTGCGATGTCAAAGGCCATCCTGGTCCAGCCAAGTGGATTAGAGGAGTGAAGCCTTTTGGGGCAGCTGTTTGGGAGACAGCCAGCAGCAAAGGTCTTCAAGGGTAGGCAATTTATTGGGCAAGGAGAGGTCAAAGGGCTCCTCCGTGCACCTTCTGGGAGCAGGGGTATAGCAGCTCACAATGGGTGAGTCCAAGTATACTGAAAGCTGTGCAATAGGACCCAGGCCTCCTCCCCAGGCACTGCGTCCAGCTCCCTAGGCCCTCTTTCCAGCCTTAATCATATGATCAGAACCATATTCTCTTCATGGTGCTTTGATGGCCAGAGGAAAAGTTTCTCTGGCCTCCCCATCATTGTCCTTCACATAGATCCCACTTTTGGACCTGCCCTCTTGTGTACACCAACCTATTTCTGAGCCCTTGCTCATGCTGGGCAGGAACCGGCAGAAAAACTCCACTCAGGATGTTGATTCAGTTCATTGCAACCTGACTCTGGCTCATCTACTATAGGAGGGAAGGGAAGGAAATCTGTGACTCTGGGATGAGATGAAGAGGAACTATAGCTACACTCTAACTTTCTGTGGTCAGTGTAGTCTTCTATTAATCTGTATTACTTAAATATAATAACACATTGCAGCGTCTTGTGATGGACCCATCTTATATTGGGCAACAGAAGTTGAAGCTTTAAGGAGTGTCTTTTAGAGCTTCATTTAACAGCAAATTTGTCCATCTGTTTGGTGAGACCTTATCACCACTTGCAGGTTTCTTGGCAACTGAACTATTTTTACCTACAGAGAACTAAAGCAGAGCTGGAGGGTATTTAAAACAACAAATTCCCAACTGTTAGGAATTATGAGCCTGTGTCCTTGTGTAATATCTTCCTGGACAGCTGGCTATGCCTAACCACTCTGGAGCCCTGCTTTCAACTGACCAGACACTTTCTGAAGCCTGCTGTGCACGGTGTGTGGAAGCCGTCAGGCATCCCAGGCCTTTTACCAATTATAAAAGATGCTCTTTATATGTTTGTCAGTGAGAGGTGGCACAGAGACAGGGATGCATCTAGCCCTGGGGACTCTCTGCAGTTTATCCAATTATTTTTCACATACAATTACTGATTACCGCCACACCTGCATTGCACATGGGCTTGAATTAAACCCTGGCTCAGAGATTCTCTGCTTGCCATACTCAAAAGGTTTCCTAGCCTCTTTAATGCTTTGGTGTCTTCACTGCTAAAATTGTAAAATGACCCGCATCCAGCAAATTTGTTGGGGAAGTCACCTAATACAGGGTGTGAGTATGAATTAAATTTGAAGAAAGAGGGTAGAGAAGCCATTGTTTGATTCCTTTTTCCTCTGTCCCTTTTCTTTCACCATCAACCCAATGACTGTGAGGTCCTAGCTCGGGTTTATTTTTCAAGAAGTGGGAGCTTTTTTCCATTTCCATCAGATCAAGATGGTGAGGAACTCCATGGTCCTAGATACCTGTGCTCAAGAAGCTGACCTGTGCTTGGGAAAGACAGATGTATATTTTCTCAAACTGCATCATTATCACCATCATCACATTCTTATAACCACCATATTGTCATCATCTTCATCAATAATTATAGCTAGCACTTAGGAGGGCTTCCCTGGTGGCTCAGATGGTAAAGAATCTGCCTGCAGTACAGGAGACTGGGGTTTGATCCCTGGGTCAGGAAGATGCCCTGGGGAAAGGAATGGCTACCCACCCCAGTATGGTCCAGGCCCTATCCTTACTTTTTTACATAGAGCTCATTCACACATCACTATACCCCTTTCAGTTAGGCACTATTCATTTCTATCAAAGTTGGAAAAGCAATACAGCATAGTAATTGGGCACTTAAGTCACTAGAGCGAAATGTGCTGTGTATAATCCTTGTCCACTGAGTGCTAACCCAGGACACGTAATTAATCTCTTTGTGCTCTATTATTCTTAATAGAATTATTATGCTCAATAAAACAGTGATTGGTATGAGTACCTGACTCGTAAGAATATTTAAAAGATTACATGAGTGGAAAGCATATTTCAGAGAGTAAGAATTACACCAGTGTTCACTATTTTTTTTATCTCTATATTTTAGATAGAGAAATAGACTTGGGTTTAACTGACTAGAATAAGGTTACGCAGTTTTTAAACATAATGCGCTGAGATTTTGCCATAGGCAATCTGACTCTGTAGCTTCTGTTTAAAACCTTTATACTCTACATCTAAATAGAGTTTAATCACTAAACCTGTCAGCCACCGGAGAACCAGCGCCATGACATCTAAACCTAAGGGCCTGGAACCGGCACAGGTGACAGGGCGTCACATATCCCCACAGGCTAGAGTGGGATTGAAATACAACTTGACTTGGAGATTTCCATGATTCTTTCTAAACAGAGTAGAGACGCACTGATTTGCATGCCTGTGTATGTGCTCAGTCACTAAATTGTGTCCACCTCTTTGAGACCCTGTGGACTGTAGCCCACCAGGCCCCTCTGTCCCTGGGATTTCCCAGGCAAGAATACTGGAATGGGTTGCCATTTCCTACTTCAGATCTTCTCAACCCAGGGATCGAACCCATGTCTCTTGCATTGCAGGCAGATTCTTTCACCACAGGGCCATCTGGGAAGACCCAGAGACACACTGATTTTTTTTTTAATAACTTTTTCTTCATTTATTGTGCACTTTCTTTTCTTTTTTAAAAAATGAAACAAAGATGAATATGTTTAATGATAAAAGGCACAATTCACAAAGAAGATAGACATCATAAACCATTAGATACCTTAACAATAAAGAAACAAAGATACATAAAGCAAAAATCAGAAGAATATAAGGAAAAATATATATATAATCATAGTGAGACATAATAACAATTCTCTGAGAATATTTTATCAAGTACAGAAAAAATAAGAATGATGAGAGAGAGTCTAGAATGATGTCATTAATAATTTTAATATAATAGATTTATATTTAATTAATTTATATTAATCTTATCCTGCTGCGAAGTCACTTCAGTCATGTCTGACTCTGTGCGACCGCATAGACGGCAGCCCACCAGGTTCCCCTCCATCCCTGGGATTCTCTAGGCAAGAATACTGGAGTAGGTTGCCATTTCCTTCTCCAATGCATGAAAGAGAAAAGTGAAAGTGAAGTCACTCAGTCGTGTCCAACTCTTCGAGACCCCATGGACTGCAGCCTACCAGGCTCCTCTGTCCATGGGATTTTCCAGGCAAGAGTACTGGAGTGGGGTGCCATTGCCTTCTCCAAATCTTATCCTACACAAATATATTTAAAATTTTGTATCTCAAACATTGTTGTTAGATGTCCATAGGACATTTAGAAAAACTGGCAAAAAGATTAACATTACCAAATTTCAAAAAGTAGAATTCTTTTTTGTGTATACTCACTAATTTAAAACCCTTCAAATCCTGGAGATTGAATTGCAGAAAAGGTCAAGAGTAGGGATAAAGGAATCTCTCATTTGCCTTTTGAAGCTTGAGCTCAGAGAGTGAAGGGGCAGACAGAAATCCTTCCATGCCTTCCCTGTTCACTTTGGTTCAGAGATGAAGCCTCAGGACAGCCTGTTCTGAGTGTGGGTAGAGAGCATGGGTTGGACATCCAGAGAGGCTTAAATTACTCAACTGAATGTGGAGTCCATTCTCTCTATTGGCGATAGTTGATGACCTGGCTGCCCTGCCTGAGTAATTAGTCTGAATCTTGGAATCAACAGCGTTGTCAAGCAGTGATTCATATAATCCCAACCTAGACACTCACCTCGCAACTTTTTCTCAAATGCATTTAAAAATGTGATTGAAGTTTAACAGAGAAGTGTGACTATGAATTAAGTTACTGATTCCATATTTTAAAAGAACAAGCACACTTTTTCCCTTTGTTACTTTTTATTATGTCCTTGAGCCAAATTTTTCTGGACTTCAAGAGTATTACTTTTTTTTTTTTTTCCCTTTTTCTTTGCTCAAATTTAGCACCCAAGTATAGCATGGGGAAGTTGATTCAGAAGCATTCTCCAAGTAGTCTACTTGGGGGGCCCAGCCAACCCTAAATGAAAACCATCATGGCAAGTACTGGTTGGGGGAGCCTAAAGTTGGAACACATGCTTTGTAATGGAGGCAAGATGCCAGGGACTTTCCTCTTGGCTACAAAGATCTTAGGATACTCAATTAGGTGTTCCAGAATGTTCCCGGCTGAGCCTCTAGAAATCTGTGTACACAGCATATGGCTCCTTGACTTATTTTTTTAATTTGGGACCTTTTTTTTCTCCAGAAATGAAAACAGAGACTTGGGCATCTTTAAGAAACCCCTTCAGCTGAGTGGAAACCTTGGAATACATGAAAGTCCTGTCTGCAGGAATTAAATAAAGTAGCATCACTCCCTCCCTCAGACCACCTCTCAGTGTTTCATTGACTCCTTTCCACAGCTCATAGGGAGCCAGACTGGCTATGGCTCTTTGCTTAGAGCATAGTCTTGTGTTGAGTTTTGTACACTGCTTCACGAGTTCTGACCCCTGATATACGTCTCATCTTCAGGGTGTCTAAGCCGTGACTTGGGATCCAAAAGACCCCAGTATACCTTCACTTGATGAATCTCATGTCTGAATAAAGGATTTCAGCCTGTCACTTCATTCATTTGACCTTTTTAGTCCCAAGCTGTCCATAAAATTGTAAAATAACTTTTGCAAGCTCCTTTCCCCATCAAAGAGCTAAATACAACACACAAACACACACAAAAAACAACTTTGGAAATCTAAGATAAATGGGTTATAGCAATGTCAATTTCCTTATCGGGATAGTGTACTATGATTTTGTAAGTTGCTACCATCAGGGCGTGAGGATTACTGGGTAAAATGAGTAAGATCTCTTTTTATTCTTTCTTCTTTTTCCTTTTTTAATTGAGTAAAAAAAAACTAGCTAATGAAGTTTTTTTCTTTATAGTTTATTGAGATTTACTAGACATGCAGCATTACATAAGCTTAAAGTATACAGCATAACAAATAATATACATCATGCAATAATTAACACTTTAGTGAACATCCATCATTTCATACAGATATAAAAGGAAATGAAAAAAAAATTTACCTTGTGAAGGGAACTCTAAAGATTCATTCTTAGCAATGTTCATCTATGACAAACAGCAGTGTTAATGACATTAACCATATTTTGCACAACATTCCCTTGTACTTATCTATTTTATAACTGGAAGTTTATGTATTTTGACCACCTCCATCCAATTCTTTCTCTGCCTAGTCCCCACTTCTGGTAACCACAAATACAGTCTCTTTTTCTATGAGTTCTTTTTTTTTTTTTTTGAAGTGTAATTGACCTACAACACTATGTTAATTCTTGGTTCACAAAATGGTGATCTGATATTTCTATACATTACAAACTGATCACCATGGTTAGTAGTCTAATTAGAATCTGTCATCATACAAAGGTGTTATTTTATTATCTACTGTGTTTCCCATGCTATACATTTCATCCCCATGACTCATGTATTTTATAACTGTCTCTCTGGACCTTTTAATCTCCCTCACCTATTTAACTCGCCCCTCAACTCCTATGCTTTGGCAACCACCTGTTTGTTGCTTGTAACTATGACTCTGCTTCTGTTTTGTTATGTTTGTTTGTTTTAGATTCCATGCTGTAAGTGAAATCATGGTATTTGTCTGGCTCTGTTTATTTAGCTTAGCATAATACTCTCCAGGTCACCCCACGTTGTCTCAAATGGCATGATTTCATTCTTTATTATGGCTGAGTAATGGAATATTACTCAGCCATAATAAAGAATGAAATAAAGATTAGTGGTTATGGAATACCACCTACTCTTTATCCATTCATCTATCAATGAGGACTTAGGTTTCTTCCACTTTTTGACTGCTGTAAATAATGCTATGTTAAACTTAGGAGTGACTATATCTTTATGAATTATTGTTTTTGTTTTCCTTCGGAAAATCCCCAGAAGTGGAATTGCTGGATTGTTTGGCAGTTCTAATGTTAATTTTTTGAGGAACCTTCATATGGTTTTCCATCTTGGCTGCCCCAATTTACATTCCCATCAATAGTGAGCAAGGGTTCCTTTTTCTTCACATCCTCATAAACACTTTTTTTGTTGTTGTCCTTTTGATAATCACCTTTCTGACAGGTGTGAGGTGATATCTTATTGTGGTTTTGATTTCTATTTCCCTGGTGATTAGTGATGTTGGGAATCTTTTCAGGATCTATTGACCATTTGTATATCTTCTTTGGAAAAATGTCTATTCAGGTCTTCTGCCCATTTTTAATTTTTTTGACATTGATTTCTGTATTTTTTGTATATTTTGGAATTGACCCCTAAATCAGATATTTTGTTTGCAAATATATACTTCCATTGAGTAGGCAGCCTCTTAATTTTGCTAATAGTTTACTTCACTATACAAAGCTTTTTAGTTTGAATGCAGTTCCTTTTATTTATTTTTATTTTTGATTCCCTAGCCAGAATAGCCAAAATAAATGACTGATGTCAAAAATAATACTGCCTGTGTTTTTTCTGGTAGTTGTATTGTTTGAGGTCTTACCTTGAAGTTTTTAATCCATTTTGAGTTTTTAGAGTGAGAAAGTGTATATAGTGTGAGAAAGTAACCCACTGTGATTCTTTTGCATGTAGCTGTATCGTTTCTCCAAAACCATTTATTGGTGGTATTATCTTTCCTCCATTGTTTATTCTTGCCTCCTTTGTCTCAGATTGACTGATCACGTAAGTGTGGGCTCATTTCTGGGCTCTCTATTATGTTCTATTGCTATGTGTCTTTCTTACACCAGCTTTGACTTAGCCTTATAGTACAGTTTGAAATCAGGGAGTGTGATACCTACAGCTTTGTTCTTTCTCAAAATTGTTTCAGCTATTTTTGGGGTCTTTTGTGTTTCCATACGAACTTTAGAATTATTTATTCTAGTTCTGTGAAAAGTATCATTTGTGTTTTGATAGGGGTTGTATTGAATTTGCAGATTTCCTTAGGCAGTATGGTCATTTTAACAATATTGAATCCCCCCAGTTTCAGTTTGTGTGTCTCTTCACATCTGAAGTAGATCTCTTGATGGAAGCATTTAGTCCCTTTGCATGTAAAGTAATTGATAGGAATCTGCTTATTGCCCTTTTCTTAATCATTGGGTGGTTGTTTCTGTATTCTTTGTTGTTCCTTTCTTCTTGTTTTGCACTCTTCCCTTATGACTGATGATTACCTTTAGTGTATTATTTGGATTTCTTTTGTGTATATGTATTGTATTATTCTAGACTTTTGTGTTGTGGTTACCATGGAATGTATATGCATGTACCTGGTCTTCCTTTGACTGTGTGGATCAAAAGAAACTGTGGAAAATTCTGAAAGAGATGGGAATACCAGACCACCTGACCTGCCTCTTGAGAAACCTATATGCAGGTCAGGAAGCAACAGTTAGAACTGGACATGGAACAACAGACTGGTTCCAAATAGGAAAAGGAGTATGTCAGTGCTGTATATTGTCACCCTGTTTATTTAATTTATATGCAGAGTACATCATGAGAAACGCTGGGCTGGAAGAAGCACAAGCTGGAATCAAGATTGCCGGGAGAAATATCAATAACCTCAGATATGCAGATGACACCACCCTCATGGCAGAAAGTGAAGAAGGACTAAAGGGCCTCTTGATGAAACTGAAAGAGGAGAGTGAAAAGTTGGCTTAAAGTTCAGCATTCAGAAAATTAAGATCATGGCATCCAGTCCCATCACTTCATGGCAGATAGATGGGGAAACAGTGGAAACAGTGGTTGGCTTTATTTTTCTGGGCTCCAAAATCACTGCAGATGTTGATTGCAGCCATGAAATTAAAAGATGCTTACTCCTTGGAAGGAAAGTTATAATCAACCTAGACAGCATATTCAAAAGCAGAGATATGACTTTGCCAACAAAGGTCTGTCTAGTCAAGACTATGGTTTTTTCAGTTGTCATGTATGGATGTGAGAGTTGGACTATAAAGAAAGCTGAGCATGAAGAATTGATGCTTTTGAACTGTGGTGTTGGAGAAGACTCTTGAGAGTCCTTCGACTGCAAGGAGATCCAACCAGTCCATCCTAAAGGAGATCAGTCCTGGGTGTCCACGGGAAGGACTGATGTTGAAGCTGAATCTCCAATACTTTGGCCACTAGATGCTGGGAAAGATTGAGGGCAGGAGGACAAGGGGACGACAGAGGATGAGATGGTTGGATGACATCACCGACTCAATGGACATGGGTTTTGGTAGACTCTGGCAGTTGGTGATGGACAGGGAGGCCTGGCGTGCTGCGGTTCATGAGGTCACAAAGAGTCAGAAATGACTGAGCAACTGAATTGAACTGAACTGAGCCTGGTCTTCCCAGGTTGTGCCAGTGGTAAAGAATCTGCCTGCCAATGCAAGAGATACAAGAGATGAGAATTTGATCCCTGAGTCTGAACAATCCCCTGGAATATGAAATGGCAGCCCACTCCATTATTCTTGCTTGGGAAATCCCATGGACAAAGGAGTCTGGTGGGCTACACTCCATGGGATTGCAAAGAGTTGGACAAGACTGAGTGACTAAGAAAACACACATACTTGCTGGTACAGTATTTGAAACTCATTAGGACTTTGGGAGTTCTGGGGCTGGTGGGGTTCACTGATGGGTGAGGCTGGATACCAGCATGGCTGGCTTCAGTGTCCAGGGGTCACAGGGTTGATGCAGGCTCACTGGCTAGTCAGTATGGTCCCATGATATCTAGCTGTAGGGTCTAGGGTATCTCGAGCTGGTACTAGTGCACTGTGGCTAAGTTAAGTCCACAGTGCTAACTGGCTAGATAGAGGACTCCAAAACGGCACCAGCCTGCAGCAGTGGACTGAGGGCAGAATAAACTCCCCAAATGGCTGCCACATCCTGAGAAAGTCCCAGTTGCCTCCTGCCTCTTTGGGAGGTTCTCTAAGTCCAGCAGATGAGCTTGACCCAGGCTCCACGCAAATGACTGCTTCTGTGCTAGGTCTCAGAACTTGGCAGCTTTTATCGGTCTCTGATTCCTACAACCTTCTGATTCTCTTATACTCAAATCCCATCTGCTTGCAAAACCAGAAGTTCTGGAGGCTCACACTCCAGTGCAGGACCTTAGGGCTATGGAGCCCACCGTGGGCTTGGGCCTCTCTCTCCATGGGGATAACCTCTGCAATTGTTATTATCCTCCCACCTGAAGGTCACTAACCCAGGGATGTGGATATGAACTATACTGTGTCTCCACCCTTCTTGCCTGTATCATTATGGCTCCTTCTGTATATCTTCAGTTTGGGGAAACATTTTCATCTAGTCTTCAGATCATTCTCAATGATAGGTGCTCTGTAAATTGTTGTGATTTTGGTGTGTCTCAGGAGAAAGTGGGCTCAGGGTCTTCTTACTCTGCCTTCTTGGCCACTCCTCTCTGTATTATTTCTAACAATGTTGTTGAATTTACAACTATCTTAACATGAAAAGTTTAATTTAAAAAAAAAAGTTGACTCCAAAAGGAAGTGTTCTGCGGTTGACACATGGAGCATTATGCTAGTCCAGTTCTTGTTGACTCCAGCCAGCTGTGCTGTGCTCAGACCTATTGACTCTAGCATCTTTGTGACCCCATGGACTGTAGCCTGCCAGATTCCTCTGAATTTGGGTCTCTGTGTTAGTCATTCGGCATGTCCAACTCTTTGTGACCCCATGGACAGTATGTAGCCCACCAGGCTCCTCTGTCTACGGAATGCTCTGGGCAAGAATACTGGAGTGGGCTGCCATTTCCTTCTCCAGGGGATCTTCACAATCCAGGAATTGAACTTGTGTCTCCTGTGTCTCCTGCATTGGCAGGTGGATTCTTTACCACTAGTGCCACGTGGGAAGCCTTATTGACTCTAGTATCAACAACTCTATCTTATCTGAGAAAGGATTATCTTGACTCTTTTCTTAAGTAAGAGGGATTGGAATTGTTTAAGCTGTCTTGCTCCATAGAGGATGCACAGATTTCCTTTGTTGCACTTGTGAGTTACCTTTGCCTAGGCCTAGTTAGCTTGGTAGAGAGGATTCTTGAATTTGTATTTTCAGAAAACCTAAATGTAGGTCTAGGCCATAGCACCAACTTTACTTTGCTTCTCCTTTCAGATCCGGAGTCCACAGCATCCTTAGTTTACTCTTCTGAAATACAAGAACATGTGAACATAAAGAATGACAAGGACTAGACAATCTCTCTAACTTCAACTTCATCTAAAAGGTTGTGACTCTGGACTTCCAATCTTAGTACCAATGTTCTTTATAGGCACAAATAACCCTCCACATTTGGGCTTCGAAGAAAACAAGCTGGAGGCACCATGCTTACTCTTGTGTCATAAAGCATGTTCTTATAGAGCAAGTCTTGGGACAACTACTTACTCAATTTTCATTCAAGAAAAGCCAAGAGTTTAAGTGACAGACCTCCAGGAGACCCTGGAATTTCATCCCAAGTTTTAGTAATAAATTGCAGTATTTTATCACAGGTTGGTTAGAGCTAGGCTTACTGCCTTTTGGAGTGATCGGCATTATTCTACAAACACTTCAGGGGAAAAAAAAGTAGAAAAAAATTATGAGTGAGAAGCAATGTAAGGAAAAATGAAAGGACCTTTTACTTAGAAACTCTCAAGTGTTAGAGAAGTCCTAAATCTAAAGATCCATTGTAAGGACGTCCCTGGTGGTCCAGTGGCTGAGACCCTATGCTCCCAGTGCGGAAGGGCCCAAGTTCAATCCCTGGTTGGGGAGCTAGAGCCTTCACACCACAGCTAAGACCCAGCACAGCCAAATATTTATACATACATACATATATATGTATGTATGCATATTTTTTTTTCTTAAGTGATCCATTGTGGGTAATCTGGCAAGCAGAAGAGAAGGTCTTCTGATAAACAGGAAAATTCTGATGGAGAATGGGGAGAAGAAGAATATTAAGAAAAGTGTTCTTCCAGTTGAGACATTGACTTCAACCTTTATCAGAATCATTTTTACCAAAACAGACAGAAGCACAAAGTACATGAGAATCACTGTGGCTAGATGTATAGATTCCTAGGGTTTCCCAGGTGACTCAGATGGTAAAGAATCTGCCTACAATGCAGGAGACCCAGGTTTGATCCCTGGATTGGGAAGATCCCCTGGAGAAGGGCATGGCAACCCACTCCAGTATTCTTACCTGGAGAATCCCATGGACAGAGGAGCCTGGCAGGCTACAGTTCATGGGATCGCATAGAGCTGGACACAACTAACGTGTTTTCACTTTCACAGATTCTTAAAGTCCACCTAGGGTCAATTAGCTAAGAAGCACTAACTACCCAGGAATCTGATTCTTAATGGGTACACTCTAGGAAAGGCAATTCCTATTTCTCTGCTTTAGGACAGAGGTACTTGTGCTCCCAGCCACCAACAGTACTGGGGGCTTCCCAGGTGGTTCAGTAGCAAAGAATCTGCAGGAGACATAGGAGATGCCAGTTTGAGCTCTGGGTTGGGAAGATCCCCTGGAGGAGGAAATGGCAACCCACTCTAGTATTCTTGCCTGGAAAAATCCCATGGACAGAGGAGCCTGGCGTGCGAAGAGTTGCACAGTCGGACATGACTGGACACAGACCAATTAGTACTGACTGTCGTTAAATGAGTTGAGTTACCCTCCTGGAATTTCCAATTGCTAAAGTGAGCTTCCTTGCCCATGGCTGAGTCTTTTCTCCTGTCTCCCACCCCAGAACACCTTTCACCCAATTACTGATTGATATGAAGGGAGAAGGGTATTAACAAAAGCACGGTCCCCTTGTCTAAGTTTAGGACAACTCTGGAGGGCCGTTCCATTTCTAGAAACTTTGATGGTTAGGCTGGAGCCTTGGTTGCAACTGCATCTTAAACAACTTTTTCTCTGTACACTCCTGTTTCTCACACTATCTTCTGTTTTTGTTTTTTTATTTTTTTCTCAAAAAGCAGACTCAATACAAAACGTGGTCCACTGGAGAAGGCAATGGCAAACCACTTCAGTATTTTTGCCTTGAGAGCCCCATGAACAGTATGAAAAGGCAAAAAGACTCAGTACCCATCTGGGAAATAAAAACATTGATTTCAAAGAATTTATGCTGAGGAAGTGGATGGAACTGTAAATAGATAAAGTTCTGGGTAAGTGCTTAGTTGCTCAGTCATGCCCAGCTCTGTGCAACCGCATGGACTATAGCCCACCAGACTCCTCTGTCCATGGGATTTTTCCAAGCAAGAATATTGGAGTGGTTGCCATTTCCTCCTCCAGGGGATCTTCTGACCCAGGGATTGAATGTCTCCTGCATTGGCAGGCAGGTTCTTTAGCACTAGCGCCACCTGGGAAGCCCATAAAACATACTATTGGAACACACCAGTTTGTTTACATATGGCCTATGAATACTTTTGTGCTACAATAGCAGGGGTAAGGGGCTTCCCTGGTGGCTCAGAGGTTAAAGTGTCTGCCTGCAATGTGGGAGACCTGGGTTTGATTCCTGGGTCAGGAAGATTCCCTGGAGAAGGAAATGGTAACCCACTCCAGTATTCTTGCTTGGAGAATCCCATGGACAGAGAAGCCCCACAGGCTCCAGTCCATGATGTGTAAAGAGTCAGACACGACTGAGCGACTTCACTTTCATTTAAGCAGGGGTAAGTAGTCACACGACAGACCATATAGCCAGGAAAGTCTGCCTTGTATACTATCTAGCTCTTTACACTAAAAGATTGCCAACCTCTAGTATAGCACCAGTGACATTTATCAGCAAATTACTGGGACAAAACCATCACTATGTTGGTGTTCAGAGTGGCAGGAATGTTCAATGGCTATAGTGTTTTGTTCTTTCATGTAACTGTATGAAGGTAATGAAGGATTCTTAGGAAGCAAATAAAAAGAATTGGGAAATAAGATGAATTTGAGGGATAAGTGGTAAGATGAATTACTATTAAAGCTCCTCAAACCAGGAAATGTTATTAGATGCCCCAACCCACTTTTTGAAAAAAAGCAATATTTATTGTCCTTTTCTGATCATAAAAGCAATACATAATTAAGGTACTTGGAAAATACAAAAAAACGTATACAGAATATAAATCGGTCATATTCCCATGAGTAGAGATAACCATGTTTTAACATTTTTGTTTTTACAAAATCAGGGTATTATTGTACAAAATGGTTGTATTTTTAAATGTAACATTTCTTCAACAGCCTCATATTCTCTAGGAACATTATGTTTAATGGGTAATTATAGTCCATTGTTTGGAAATGCCATAATTCATTTAATTATTACCCACATTATTAAATCTTAAATTACGTTAAGATTTTATTATTTGTAAATAATGCTGTAACAAACTTGCCTATGATGTCTCTGAAACTTTTTTTTCCCCACTATGATAGATTACTATAGTAAAACAACTGTCTAAATTGGGGCTCTTTTCAGGGACAAGGCAGAAAAAGATTCAAGAAAGACAAAGTCATGTTAATTGGGACTGTCTCTCATTTTTCTAGATTCCCAACCATATCAATTCTAGAGATTTCTGCCTTCTGATTAATAACATTAAATGACCCTTATTGTTGACTAACAATGTTTATTTTTCTATATACCCCATTCTTAAAACCATACCCTTACAATCAAAATAAAACATTGTTTTATTTGAATTCCCCCTTCCCTTAGAAAAAAAGGCAATAATCTTATCAAAAATATTTTATTTACAAAAAAATTCAATTATACTATACATCCTATACTGGAAATACATTGAATAATTGCTAAAATAAATACAGGCAATTAATTCAATCTTTTATAAGAATGAGAGAATCTGAATGTTATCAAGCTTAACTTAGAACATAAATAATTAAAAAGGCAAACTCAAGTTTTAGTCTCATTTAATGGCATGGTCTGTTTGTTTCCCACAAGCTCTCTAATCAGTGAGAGTCTACGTTGTAGAAGTTATGTACCTTTTTGTACTCTGAAGGTAGAATGTGCAGTTTTTTCTTAGGCAGGATGGATGGACTATAGATGTCTGTATTAAAAGGAAGCAGGAAGTTAGGAAGAACGTGGTCGAATACTTCTCCACAATTCTGCTTCATCACAATGCTTTTCATGCGACTCTACATATGTTTTTGTTTTTGTTTTTTTTCAACATGGGTCTACACAGCACCAGCTACAAGGTAAGATGGGTCATGCCAAAAGTCAAACTGGATAACTGGGGCCTCAGAGTAGCTAAATTAACCAGGCTGAAGGTACCTGATCCCTCAATTTTTTATGTGTCAATTATTCTTGATACAACTATTAAACCTTGATATCATGTCTACTCTGTAGACACATTTATATAGGCCAAGAACAGAAGAGATGAAGCAATTATCTGTATAATTCAGAAAATATCTTCCCTAGAAAGCTAGAGGACACCTAGAGCTTGATTCTGCTGGTTTTGAATTTATATGCTTTATCTTTATACTTTATCCCATTCACCCATATAAACCTCATACTGACATGCAAAGTAAACTAACAGCCTAGGGGGAAAAAAAGGAAGGTAAAGTATGTTCCACATACAGACAGAATCCAGTGAATACAGGTCACAGAACAAAAGATGAACTGAATTGTATTTGTTCAAATTATACAGATAATTTTTCCCACATTCCTCTTTACTTAGCCTGGGAAAATACTGTGAGAATGTCCAAAGACTATCTTTGATAACCAGATTTTGTCCACTGCTGGATGCCTAGTATTTTCTTTCAAGAATTAACATTCCCTTTTTCAATCTTTTGAAAAAATTGCACTTTCCTACCCTTTGGCCTTGATTTTCAATGACTTCTTTGTACAGATAAGTATGAATTTCTACTCTCGAAGTACGACGTGTATATTGGCCTTTTCTAAAAGACATTTTTTGAAAAGTTAAAACATTGAAAGTTCACTTTTTCACAGAAATAAACTATTCAATTTTAAAGGTAGAGAGAGAAACATTTTATTCTTTCTATCATGAACAATGTCAACCAAGCTTCACATTTTGGGTAGAAATCTTTTTAAGTAGGAATTTTTTAAGAACCTATTTTATTAAAAAAAAACGGAAAAACAGGTGTATTTTGGCAGAGAAGTAAAGTATAAAATATGCAAAATTTGTTTTAAAATTGGCATACAAAAATTTTAAAACACAGTACAATTATATAAAAATACAGCACAGCCAACGGCCTGTAAAATTTCCTTTGGCATTTCATTTGGTAGAATTAAACAGAAAAAATCATTCTAAAAAAAAAAATTAGCTATCAACACAGTCCATAAGTTAGGTTGTATATGTTGAAAGAACTTTTCCTTGAGTTTCCAAAATCCTTTTCTTCCATGATAACCCACATAAAGCATGGCTAGTGAGGTATATAGGGCAAAACACTGTTAGGCGGATGTACAGTAAGGAAAAAGTGCATACACAAAGAATCTTCCCATTTTCATAGAAATATCAGGTTAAATCTGAGTTGTTCTTCTTGATGTATCATTTTCCTTTGGCAGAATTAAAATAAACCCATACAAATGTCTGTTCAAGTCCCAGCAGCAGCGATATGTCTCCTTTGGTGGCGTTATCTGACGCCACAATGCCGTACAGTCCCTAGAGGAGCTAAGGTTTTCTGTGTCTGCAACTGCAAACATCAAACGTAAGATCATACATCAAGCACCATGTCGTACTGTTGTCCTTTCTTCCGCCTGCCACATTTATTGATGAGAACCACGTACAGTGTCAAAAGCATGACCCAATAGCATGCATAGAGCAATGTTCCAACAATTAAAACTGTCTGTTTGGATTCTGAGAATGGCTTTTTAGATTCCTTATAAATGGTGAAAATCACACCACCCAGGAGTATTGTAAACCAAACGGATACGGGAATGAGTCCTATGAAATTAACAACAATGGTTTTCCTTCCAGATGTGCCCCACCCAGCTTTGTTTATTGTTGCAATTGCGAACATCTTGGCGGGAAGTAAACTTGACATGTATAACACTGAGTAGAGGGACATGAAGACCATGACAATGTTTCCTCTAAGGCAGCTGGCAAAAGATGACTTTATGAGACCCACTAACTGGACAGTTAACAAGAAGAGGAGGATGTTCCAAATTTTACCCCTGTAGAAGAGCTGGATTACTGTGGCAATGAGAAAGAAAGGGAAGAACCCAGTGATGACGGCTTCATAGGTCATCCACAAGTGATGTTTATGAAACCACATCGCGTTGTACAGCCACTCTCGGAAGTAGGACTTGCTCCAGCGGGTCTGCTGGTTTAACCATCTGAGATATTCTATAGGTGTTTCAGTAAGGCACTTGGATCGAGCTGTGTATTTCGTTGCATAGCCCAGACTCAGCACTCGGTTCGTTAGATGCCTGTCATCTCCAAAACTACATTGGCTGCCCATAAATTCTTGATTGTACCAGTCTTCCACAAATTCATGCAGTAAAGAGTTTCTGTACATTCCCAGAGGTCCACTAATGCACTGGACACATCCGAAATAAGACTGACAGGCCCTTTCTATGTTAAAAGCCATCCAGTATCTCACACTGCTGAGGAAGGAGATCCAGGAATCATACTTGTTTAAAATCTGCAAGAAAAATAAAAGTAATTAAATAAAGGTAAGCCCCTTAATGCAAAGATCTGACTCATTGGAAAAGCCTGATGCTAGGAAAGATTGAAGTTGGGAGGATAAAGGAATGACTGAGGATGAGATGGTTGGATGGCATCACTGACTCGATGGACGTAAGTTTGAGCAAGCTCTGGGAGTTGGTGATGGGCAGGGAAACGGGGCATGCTGCAGCCCATGGGGTCTCAAAGAGTCAGACACAACTGAGCGACTAAACTGAATCCCCATCTAAAACTACCAACAAAATCTGCGCTATTGTGAGGTTACTACCTAGAGTCATGTTTGATTTTTTATTCTTCTGTTTTGACTTCTTTCTTTTTTAACATGATTTTTCTTTATTTTCTTCACGTATTACTAGATTAACTTGATAAGTGGTGTGTGTGTGTGTGTATTGACTTGTTGAAAATAACTTTTTTCTGCTTCATCACTCCCTGTACTCTTTTGTTATGTTTTCTTTCTCTTGTAACACTGGGATTTTTTCAGGCTTCAGTTCTCACCCCTTAAATTATTCTGTCACTTTCTTACCATCCAATATTTGAAGGTTTTTAAGTCCCGTCTTCTTTTTCCTACTCATCCAACCCTATTATTCTCCTTCCTCCCCAGTTTTAGCAATGCTAGTGATGAAAGGGTTTTCTCTGACTTCGGCTCAAAACCGGAATCCTGAAATAAGGCTCTACATAAAGGCTACTAAAATTATTAGCTTTGCAGGGGGGCAATATTTCTTAATTCTCCTCTGTCTCAATTTTGTTCCATTTTAATCTGGATTTTGTATGCTTCCTTTTTATCACCAGGGTATTTCTTTGTCCTACCAGTTCATTTGCTTTGCCTTCACTGGTACCAAGCATTATCAGTATGGCTTATACAGCAACATAATACCTACATTTAAAGTCAAAATTTCATGTGCTTCTCACTTTTTCCTAAAATCTAATTGTACTTTTGCAAAGGATTCACTTTAATCTTCATATATTTTCACATATTGTTTTCTTATTCCACAAATGTTAATCACCTTCATTAATATTTCTTTCACTTATTGTTTCTCCATTGCTGGAAAATAATGGGAAATAAATAATACTGGAAAATCCACTTCTTTGACTTTCTCTCTAGTGTAAATTTGAATTGCAGTTTCTCTTTTTTCCTTAGTTTTCCTGATTTGGACTTTTGACCAGTCATATATTGCTCAGCTTTTAAATATAGAGGTATATGGGTATATGGTATAGTAATAAAAACTACCCACTGCCATACCTCCATTTCTTAATCCTTGCACTAAATTCCAACATCATTTTACCAGAACATTAAGTTATGGCTTAAGAAGATACAGCAGAAATTACACACTTACATTATATTTTATGTAACTTATCAGCTACTACATACATGTGTTACAATCCATAGCTAAGCAAAGAAATCATAAATTACTTCAATTTAGATAGTAGAAGAGGTAGTACAGTGGGTAAAAGACACATTCTAATGTGTCTTAGTCTCCAGAAACAACACCTGGCACATAGTCTGGTATATAATAAATATATATTCGAAGGATCAATGACTAACGATGCTACGGAAATTGACTCACGGAAAACATAAAGCTATACACACCTGGACATCTCCCCCGACACCTCCAACCATGGGATCTTCTTCTAAAACTTTTACCATCTCCACAGATGATGCTGGGTCAAGCATGGTGTCTGAATCACAAACCTGCAAAGAAAGTAAGAAATGAGTTACATAAGACAATGAGCATGCTCCATGTAGTCAAAATTGGACATATATATATTATGCCTTCAGCCTATTGCCACAAGGCCTAAATAAGGGAGTATCATGTGGATGTGAGTTTGTTATATAATGGCCAATACAAAGAACTTGCAAACTCAGTATTTAAGCTAATGACATTGCTAAAAAGAACAAATGAACTGATGATCTAGGCATGTCATGAAAGGTGGTCAGCTTTTCCTGGTTCTCCAAGGATGTACTCAATTTTGGCAATAAAAGTCTCATATCCCTGGTAACACTCTAGGTTTCCAAGTCTTGGAAAACACCTTGGGTTGATCACCATAAATGTCTCTCCCTTTCTTTTTAATTGCCTTAAATCAAGCTTTTAGATATCTTATTTCTCAGTCTGAATGATGATGGAAAACTCCTATGGCAGTATTGATAACAGGCATGTTTAACAGTAATTATTCTTCTCTATTTTAATATAGTAATTAAGACAGGAAAGCAGTTCTTCTAAGGTGGGTTGTATAACTCTGAAACAAGATATCCATTTGACCTGGACTTAACAGATCATATTCCATCAGAAAGGAAAATAAAGTTTTTAAAGGTATTAAGTATTGATCTAGCTCTTTACATACAAAAGTAAATGAACCGTGAACTTCCAGATGTTCAAGCTGGTTTTAGAAAAGGCAGAGGAACTAGAGATCAAATTGCCAACATCCGATCATTGAAAAAATAACAGAGTTCCTGAAAAACATCTATTTCTGCTTTATTGACTATGCCAAAGCCTTTGACTGTGTGGATCACAATAAACTGTGGAAAATTCTGAATGAGAATACCAGACCACCTGACCTACCTCTTGAGAAACCTGTATGCAGATCAGGAAGCAACAGTTAGAACTCGACATGGAACAACAGACTGGTTCCAAATAGGAAAAGGAGTACATCAAGGCTGTATATTGTCACCCTGTTTATTTAATTTATATCCAGAGTACATCATGAGAAACGCTGGGCTGGAGGAAGCACAGGCTGGAATCAAGATTGCTGGGAGAAATATCAACAACCTCAGATATGCAGATGCCATCACCCTTATGGCAGAAAGTGAAGGACTAAAGGGTCTCTTGATGAAACTGAAAGAGGAGAGTGAAAAAGTTGGCTTAAAGCTCAACATTCAGAAAACTAAGATCATGGCAACTGATCCCATCACTTCATGGGAAACAGATGCAGAAACGGTGGAAACAGTGTCAGACTTTATTTTTCTGGGCTCCAAAATCACTGCAGATGGTGATTGCAGCCGTGAAACTAAAAGACGCTTACTCCTTGGAAGAAAAGTTATGAACAACCTAGACAGCATATTAAAAAGCAGAGACATCACTTTGCCAACAAAGGTCCATCTAGTCAAGACTATGGTTTTTTCAGTTGTCATGTATGGATGTGAGAATTGGACTATAAAGAAAGCTGAGTGCTGAAGAACTGATGCTTTTGAACTGTGGTGCTGGAGAAGACTCTTGACAGTCCCTTGGACTGCAAGGAGATCCAACCAGTCCATCCTAAAGGAGATCAGTCCTGGGTGTTCACTGGAAGGACTGATGTTGAAGCTGAAACTCCAGTACTTGGCCACCTGATGTGTAGACTGACTCATTTGAAAAGACCCCGATGCTGGGAAAGATTGAGGGCAGGAAAAGGGGACGACAGAGGATGAGATGGTTGGATGGCATCACTGACTAGATAGACATGGGTTTGGGTGGACTCCAGGATTTGGTGATGGACAGGGAGGCCTGGTGTGCTGTGGTTCATGGGATCGCAAAGAGTCAGACATGACTGAACTGACTGAGATGTAAATTATCTTAAGCTTTTCTGTAAGTGCTAATTGTTATTCTGAAAAACAAACTTTATACAGGCCAAAAAAACAAAAGCAATTTTGCAAGCAAACCAATTACAACTTCAAGAAATTTTTTAGAATTTACCTATACCCAAGAATGGCTCACAGAAGATTCTATGAGGCCAAAGGTGCAGGGTTACAAATAGTACTTTTCTTTCCAAGCTGATTTATGAACTTATTGAATAATGAAACAGAAGAATAAAGGAGATATGAAGCCAAAATATTACCTGAATACTCATAAAGCTGATATGGAAAACAGGGCTAATATCAATGCAGTAGCCAGTTTTATAATTATGTTCCCCAGAATTAGACTGATGTATCAATTCTGAACAGCATCTAAGTGGGACCAGTCTCCTCCTGAAGACAGTTAGTGGCTCTTTGAAAGGTATGGCTCCTTCGGAGTAGCCCACTCCCAGAAGAAAGAAGGAGCTAGGCTACCCCTTATACCTTCCATAGTTCCCAACCAGATTAAGTCACTTCTCTTAGGGAGGAATTAGGTATGTTATACCTGTGGATGGAGATTCTTCCACATGATCAAAGAAAATCAGAAGTAGAGAAAGAGCTGTCACTTCTCTAATTATATTAATAACATCATATCTTTTTCTGGAGGACTCAGCCAGGCCCAAGAAGATATAAAGTGATCAAACTTGACACACCATGAACCAGTTTCATATCCCCACCCAAGCAATAAACGACATGATTGGCAGAGACCAGAGTGTTAGCTGCAGTTCCATTGTTTTTCTATGTCATCTGGCTACATTTATTAATTTAATCAAGACTTAGTCTCTTTATTTATATCAAAAGCCAGTATTTTTACAGTTCTCTGAACTGGTTTATAAAAATAGTAGGAATTTGATGTACCAGTTGTGAATGAAAAAATAGGAAAACAATTTTTAGAAGCATGAACTCTTGGGGCTGGTGCACTGGGATGACCCAGAGGGATGGTATGCGGAGGGAGGTAGGAGGGGGGTTCAGGATGGGGAACACGTGTACACCCGTGGCGGATTCATGTTGATGTACGGCAAAACCAATATAATATTGAAAAGTAATTAGCCTCCAATTAAAATAAATAAATTTATATTAAAAAAAAAGAAGCATGAACTCTTGAGTTAACTTGAGAAGGAAACGGTAACTCACTCCAGTATTCTTGCCTGGGAAATCCCATGGACAGAGGAGCCTGTCAGGCTACAGTTCATGGGGTCGAAAGGGTCAGACACAACTGAGCAACTGAGCATACACACACTTCTGAGTTCAAAGGGATTTTCTATGTGTATATTGTAGGAGACCCTCACATACATAACTAGAAACTCTCAAAATTTTTTAAAATGTATGTTGCTTAATTTTACTAATAGATTTTTCTGAAAAATTAATATATATTAATAACAAATAATGTTGGTAAAAACAACTTAAATGTATTATTGAAACTTATAATTTAAGGAGTATATAGGGTATCCAAAATCACAGAAATGAAATCACCTCTCTAAACTCAATTAGCTACATGAAAGTTAATTTTTGAAATTTTATATTACTGTCCCTATTTAGAAACATGTATTTTCTAAATAACTTCTTGCCCCTTTTGGGTGAGTGGGGGTGCATTCTATTTTAGTCCAGCATGGTCTGACTTATTTTAGAGGAGGAAAAAATAGACAGCAGCTAGGCATTAGTATCCCATTAAAAAAACAGACTTTTGCTAATACTTGGATTTGTAGCCAAGCATCCAAAGCCTCAGAAACCTAAACAATTTCTTCCAATAGCAATGCTTTTCCACTCTCTTGCCTTGTTTATCACTGTTTTGTAAATATACGGTGGTTATAAGCCTGGCAGGCCAATCACTAGAGTAGTAAAAAGTGAAGGCAGAAGCTCAACCCAACTTTCAACCTCTCAGCATCCAGAGCTTATGGCCACACCCCCTCTATTGACTCAAGCCGGGAAAGGTAAAACCAGAAAGCTAAAATAAGACGAAAAACAACAGGAAGGCGGCAATCTAGAATTAATGTTTGGGTAACTCCTCCTGCTTGTGAGCAGAAACAAGCCAAGGGAACTGCCTCTCTGAAATGACCAAACTGGAACCAAACTTCTGAGGTTCTGCATATTTAAATTGGTCCCCCCCCACCCCCAATTTCCAACAGCAAAGTGCCAGAAGTTCTCTGAGAGAGATTGTTCACATGGTGAATTTAACTGTCAGAAGGGAAAGCTCTCAGAAATCCCTTGGGAGGGGTTTGTTATAGTAGGATTAAAGAGTTCTTTATAGAAGTTCAATTTCTGGATGTTATTTGGTGATAGAATGCCAACTAGAAAACCACCATCTACGACAGCCTGTGAAAGCAAGTATGTTCATGGACATAATACTATTGATTTGTTTGTGTGTCAACTCATGAGAAGAGTTGACTCATTGGAAAAGACTTTGATGCTCGGAGAGATTGGGGGCATGAGGAGAAGGGGATGACAGAGGATGAGATGGCTGGATGGCATCACTGATTCGATGGACGTGAGTCTGAGTGAATTCCAGGAGTTGGTGTTGGACAGGGAGGCCTGGCATGCTGCGATTCATGGGGTCGCAAAGAGTCGGACACAAGTGAGCAACTGAAAGGAACTGAACTGAACTGAAAGGCTATAACTCTAGCCCTTCTTGAAACCAGTCTAGTAGAAACAGGATTTCTAGCTGTCTCTTCACCCATTAATAACAAGTGTATAACTTCACGAAGGTTGGCTGTTTAGCTCTGGGCTAGAAGCTGTGGGGGAAACTACACCAGTTCATGAAGAGCTTAACTTCACACTGGGAAAAACCACAAGGCATGATGTGCACACAGGAAACTGAGCACAAATCAAACTGTCTTTCTGTCCACCCTGAATGTATCATCCTGATTTAAATTACATGATCACCAGTCATAATCACTGGGAGATATGGAAACAAGGCAGTCACCAAATTTTGATTAAAATGAATGGAAAATGAATGGAAGATGTTATGGGGCAGAACCAGTTACCTCAGTCATAACCACAGAATCATCAGTTAAAGTGTGTAGGGCCATGGCTCCCCCTCCATCCGTGCTCAAACCAAGAGTTAGGGCTGCCCCTTTCTGCATGGCTACAACAGGAGTTGGCAAACTAAGATCTAAGAATCAAGCCAGCCTTGCCACCTGTTTGGGGACGGTCTATGAGATAAATGATTTTTATCTTTTTAAACAGTTGAAAAAAAAAATTTGTGACACAGGGAAATGATATATAATTCAAATTTCAGTGTCCATAGATAAAGATTTATTGGAACTCAGTCACGCACATTTACTTTCATATTATCTATGAATGCTTTCACACTAAAACAGCTAAGCTGAACAGTTACAACCCAGACCATATGGTGTGCAAAGCCTAAATTTACTATCAGGTGTTTTACAAGCAAACTTTACCAACCCTGGGCCTCAAATAATTGGTTGCAGGAGAGTTCTGTCATAAAAATTTTTTTAAAAGTTGAGATAAAATATGTCCTAAGCCCCAATTTTAATTCCAGTAGATTTTTTAAAATGATTTCCTCCATCTCCACATGTTATAATTAGTAAGAGTAACTGCATAAAAAGTATAAAATATTAATAAACTGGATCTTCTTTAGCCAATATTTGCCTATTATAAGAGCAAAATATCCTCAGAGTCAAGAAGCCTCAATTAAATAGTGAGTCCTATATCTCACTTCTACGATTTTCAGTAAGTCATAGTGGAGTCAGACACCAAATAGAAAAGTACCTTGTGATTACAAAGGATCATAGGGAAGTATACCATTCATTGTGCAGCACGCCAGGCTTCCCTGTCCTTCACTATCTCCCGGAATTTGCTTAAACTCATTTGTACAGGATAATAACCTTTACGTTTTTATATTGTAAGTAAAAGAGCATGGCAATCTTTACCACAAATAGATAACTCGATAGAGAGAATCTCTAAAAGGAACATGAAAATTGATTATATATTAAGAATCTCTTATCACAGTGAACAAATTTAAATGTCTGGAATTATCTATAATAGGTATAGACTATCACTGTCTATTCATAACTTATCAGACTATAAATTCACTCTAGCTTACCTCACGTAACATTAATCTACCTCACCACAGTTTAAATAAAACTCTCCTGTTACATCTTCTATCAAATGTCTTTCAAATTCTGACTCAGGTCTAAAAGGTCAAGTTCCCCATGTTTCACCTTTTTAAAAAAACATATTTCCTTTCAGACTGACTGGTGGATTCTCCATATCTGCTTGCTCTAAACCACTTCAAAGGGCCCTGAGAGTTACGCAGCAAGAGGAAGTCTTGACTTTTTAGCCTGCCTTCAATGAGGAAACAAGGATGAAAATAAATCCAGACCCCTACTGTTGCTGCTGCCTTCATCCTCTGTCTGCTATTAAGGCTCAACCCTTTCTTAACCTTGACCCTTCATCTTAACCTGGATGCAGCGATACTATTTATTGCTATTAGGTTTGAAATTTACCTTTGGTCAGGATCCCACTACTACTTTCCCTTCGACAACTTAACCACATAGTAAATGGAAAGACCCTCCTACCCTGTTTCCCTCAGGCCATTGCCTGAAAGAAGTCAGCCAGAATTCTGAAATTCCCCAGTAGTTATTCACTAGCAAACATAAGACAGTGTTAGGCCCCTGAACTCATAACAATACAACGCCAGAGTAAACATACTACTGCAAAGAAAGTGTCACACAAAACCTTAGAATCAAATTGGAGTCTCAATCCTCCACTGACCAGTTATATTTACTTGTACTAGCTTTGTAGCCTAAACTCGTTACCTTACCTTTATAAGTCTCCACTTCTCAGTTGAAAAATAAGGATAAGTCAATCCACCTAGCAATGTGTTGTAATGGAGAATAAGCTAGATACTGTATGTGTAGCACTTATAAGGGCTGGCTCATAGTAAATGCTCAATAAAAAGAAGTGATAAATTGGGACTTCCCTGTGGTTCTAGTGGTGAAGAATCTTCCTTGAAATGCTGGGGACATGGGTTCTATCTCTGGTCGGGGAACTGAGGTCCCAAAGCCACCAACAAAAATCCTGCATGCTGTAGCTAAGACCTAATGCAGCCAAATAAAGAAATATTAAAACCAGAGGCAAAAAGGAAGAACACTAGTCCAGTGAAGGAAAGAGTCCTTCTTTTCATTACTGTAAATAAGCCAAAACTCACTCAGAGAGCAGAAACTAATGCCTAATCCAACGTTCAACAAATTTAAGTTAAGCAAATTGGATTATTGAGCAGGCGCCATGAAAGTCCTTAGTTTGGGCTGTCTGCTAGGGAAAAAGATTAGAGAGCAGTTTATGGCAGACTGTGAGTGGCAAAAACAAAATCATAAAATCTAATAATTTTAGGACTAAAAAGACCTTTTGAAATTAATCTATGAAACCAATCGAGGAAAAAATAAATGCCCTCACAAAATAAACTTTCTTTGGGGAGAGGGACTGGGGATAGGTAGGATTATTCTTTCTTACGGTAATCTGGTTTACAGTAAAAGATCTCAATATAACCAAGAGGAAGCCTCTAAATCAGACACCTAAACAATTTGGTTGTTATTTGTTGCTCTTTGGTAGAATGTTACCCAAAGTGTTATAAAATATTTGCCTTCAGGCACCCTAGAATATTTATTTAAGGTGAAAAAGGAGTCATTAGGTTATTCTCTTGTCTTTTTCAGGAAAGTTTATACATGAGTGAAAGTTACAGACGGTGCAAAAGCAAAGGTGACAAGCTAGCTGGAAAATGAGAAACCTAATGTTGTCACCTCTAAGACTTAAGCCAGGAAACACCCTTTATTACAAGTGGTTGGAATTCCCATTCTCAAGAAGGGAATCAGGAAATTGCATAATGGTGGCCTTAAATAAGAGTCTACATTCAAGAACCTGACTTTGGGGAAAAGCGTAGATTAAAAATGAAAAGAAAAGTCTAATGATATACTCTTGCAAAGCATAGGTAGGTTGCTAGTAAATTAAGACAGCCCTAACTGGTGTCTTGAGCTGGAAGTGATCTCAGAAATCATCTGTTGTACCAGTTGAGGCCCATAGCAAGTAATCAGTTAAATCAAGAATTCAGATTTCCCCATTCTTATGTCAATGTGCTCTTAATTTCATCCTGTAAAATGAAGAACATAAAGTCGCATTAACATTCTCAACAAGGCCCAACAGAAATTTTCAGAAAATAGGAACCAATCAAATGTTATATTCTGTCAATTTTCATTATCCATGGTAGTTATGCACTACAAAGTTTCCATGAACAATGAATTAGCATACATCAGGAAATTGCTTCCAGCAGAAGTACAGAAGAGTTAGTTAGGTTCCTCAAAGCCTCTGGTCACAACAGTTTTGCCTAGTGATCAATACCTAAACTTGTTTTATTTGTGTTTATTTGGGTCACCTTATTTAATATATATTGTTGGTTCGTTCACATTGAACTCATGTCCAACAGCACCGTAACTCAGTTCACGGTCTTAGTTTCCCGGCCAGAGACTGAGCTTGCACATTTGATGGTGAAAATGAGGAGTCCTATCCACTGGCCTGCCAGGGCATTCCGGTTAACAGCCTTTGTTCAGAACACTAGACAGCACTTCACTTCAGGACCATTTAAATAGCTACATCGCCAACAAAAAGCACAGAAATATGAAAAGCATGTTATTAAAGAGACTAAAGAAGTTGCTTGTTTACAGTATAAAAGTTGAAACAAAAAGGCTAAGCATAATCTTGTTTGACCTCAGTTGGAAATATTTACATCAGGTGACTTTTTTTTTGCCACTTTGAGCATGTCTGTAAACAATCACAAAAGCACTGCAACTATTGATCTTGGGGTAATAAATACATTTGTATTCATTAGGCTAATTTGCAAACACCAAATCCATGAACAATTAGGGTCAACTCTACTATCAGGAATGATTTAATTTTCCTATTCTCCTTCTCAAAGGAATGTTGGATAGCAAGGGTATTGCCAAATTAAATTAATAATAAAATTGCTTCCTATAATCTTCCCTTTGGGAAAATGCTCATACTTATTGTATTTTTTTAAACTGGGAAATTTTTAATAGAGACATCAGATGATACTTTTTTTTTCTTTCCTTTGTCACATAGACTGGTAACTACTTATGTGGTTATATCCATGTTCAGTGAAAAGAGAGATGATTATCAAACCTAGATGTCAAAAGATACTTTAAAAGTGTCCTGATTTTTTCAATAAATACAAAAGGCAAGTGTGATATAATCTCAAAATTGTTTTTAAAATAAGGAAAAATAGAAAAGTGTATGCTGAAAGATATTAAATTTGATAATCTATACATGGGTCAGGTATTTGCTTCAGATTATTTTTCTTTTTCATTGAAGTATAACTTATTTACAATGTTTCAGGTATACCACAAAGTGATTCAGTTATAAATATATCCCTATGTATTCTTTCCAGGTTCTTTTCTATTATAGATTATTATAACATGTTGAATATAGTTCCCTATGCTATACAGTAGGTCTTTATTATCTTTTATATATAGTAGGTTATCTGTTCATCCTAAATTCCTAATTTCTCTCTCCCATCTCTGTTGCAGATGATTTTAGTTTTGCTTTTTGCACTTTTCTACATCTTTGAAAGTTTTTCCAGAAAATACATTGATTAAAAATTAAGAAAATCTTCCTTATTCTCCTTTTTTCTCATTCCCTATACCTTATTTTCTCTGTTATTTTTCTTCTGCTGCTTTTCTATCTTCTCATCTCTGGAAGCAGCCACTAGCATCACAGATGAATTTCCTACCACGCTTGTCTTAGACTACAGCTTCCCTAAAAATTCCACGTTGGCACTTATTATTTGAGATATAAAGAGGTGATAACTAATAAAGCCTTGTTCTGAAAGACATCAGAGGGAGCTAACCCAGAAAGCTCAGAACTACAGGTAGAAAGGTTAACCTTGAGATAGGGAGTGAGGCTGGGGACCCTTGAAATTGTAAGCAGAAGAGAGTCAGGTCTTGACAGGCTTCAGAGCCCATGCCTTTGCCATTCTCTTTTGTAGGAGGCAAAATCATCTGTTTGTAGTTAAGCAGGGAGGAGTTTGGGTAAGGCCCTGGGAGAGTGACGGAGATATGAAATAACAGACACGAGAGGAATAAGCAAGACATCTATTCAAGATCAAGTGAAAAGAGTGCTGATGAGTGCCGAGGATCCAGCTGCAACTGGAAGCCAGTCATTTTGGCCATCTCTCTGCACACTTAAGCAGTGTTCTCCAGCCAGGTTAGCAAGTATGAGCAGATGGTCAGTTTCTTCCCCTAGTCCCCATTCTCTCTCGTGTATTAGCACCTGAACGTTGCTTCCTTCCCTTCCTAACCAACTTGAACTCCACATCCAAGTACTTGGAATGCTCAGGAGCCAAAAACCTCAACTCCCTCCCCCTTGGTCTTCCTGCGGCTTCTGCTCTGCAATTCTTGGACCCTGGGTCAGTCATAAGAAAGGATAAGAATACTATATTAGAGTGACTTTCACACAATTTCTGTTTTTATAGGGCACAAATGGTTAAAATAGCAAGGGATCTGATGAAGCATGGCAAGAGAGTTTACTGGTTTCAGAATTCCAAAAGATTTTTTACCTTCCTTTGAGTGTTCTGAATGGACCATAAGGCTCAGGAGGATTCAGGGTCCAGTTAACAGCTATTGCTAGGGTCAGTCTACCTGGACACATCATGCTAATGGAAGGAAAGTTCTCAAGCCTGATTAGGGCACCAGCAAAAAGTCTATTCTAACATTTTAAATTTTGTATTATTTTTTCTTGGACAGGCCCAAGTCAAGTTGCCAAGGATACAAACAAAATTCCAAACAAAATGATGGGAGAAGGGGCTTTGGGAGAAGCCGGTTAAAAAAAGAAGAAGAAAAACTACACAATGACGTGTTGATTAGAAAGGACAAACGTAAATTGTTTTAACTAGAATTAAAGGCAAAACATCAAAACAGATGTTTTCTCATTTTTGGGCCAGAGCTTCATTCTTCATATCTTCTGTAAAGTCCCTAGCCATCCTTTACTATAAAAGTTTTATCTTATCCTCTCATCTGGTCACGTATGTAAAATGTCGAGTTATCTAAATCAGCCTTATTTGCAAAAGTTTTAGAAAATAGGAGACACTTGGGGGTTGAAATCAACTCCCTAGAAGAGAGATTTACACAGATGGTATAAACTGAAGAAATGTTTCAAAGTATTCAACTATTAGTGAAATTAACAACTGACATGTTAATTAGCAATTGAAATTACTACAATCTGCATAAGGACTACATAATATTATTAAAGCATTTGCTGTTAATAGAGTATTCTTTTTTATATGATTAACAGCAAATGCTTTAATAGTATGAACAATGCCATTATCAGCAACTTTGGCTAAGCCCCTTTGGATTCATAATTTGAAATAATTATCTGAAATCCTTTGAGAGATTGCTATCTTCTAACCAGGTAACTGAGATTTGGGAGGTGGTCCTGCTCAAGGTCAACCAGCTACTAATAGATGGGACTAGAATCTCAGTTGACCGAATTGAATCCAGTGCTCATTCCCGACCCATTACTCAGAGACCCAGTGGGCATTACTCTGTGTTGATAAATTACCCTAAAACATATGATGGATCTTCCAAAAGCAAGGGTTTCATGTTTAAGAGAAGAGGAAGAGTGTCAAATATATATCTGAAGTCAGAGAATTTCTCCCTTCTCAGTATCATTGTGAACAAAGTCTA
Organism: Ovis canadensis; assembly: GCF_042477335.2. Lineage (NCBI taxonomy): Eukaryota > Metazoa > Chordata > Mammalia > Artiodactyla > Bovidae > Ovis > Ovis canadensis. The sequence goes on along the minus strand of NC_091253.1, from coordinate 41,197,334 downwards.
ACTTAAATATCTGCAGAAAATCACAATTAGAAAACTCACAGGAGCCCTGCTAACGCTCTAAAGAAACAAGCTTCGGTGAGAACTAGAAGAGAGAAAACCCTAGAGTTAGCAGTCAGGAAATTAATAAAGAGACAGAGCCTGTCTAATTTTCATGCAAGCAAACACCATCACAAACACTTTCAAAGGTCAAGTTGCAAGGAGTGAGGTAATGCTGTTTGGGGAGTGAAATAAACATGACTTAGATTTTGTTCTGAGAAGGTTGGGGTGTTTTTTTTTTTTTGGTCTTGTTTTTGTTTTCCTTTTCCCCCTTTCTTTTCTTTTTCTTGGTGTCTTACTTTTGAATTTCTATACTTTCCAATTAAAATTTGTAAAGTATTGCCCCGACTTTGCCTAGCTTCTGTGAAAAATATTTTATAGCCTTCTTTTGGTCCTGCAGATTTTCTCCAGCTCCTTCTGCTGGGGCACACACTATTTTCTTACATTGCTGGAGAGTTTAAGAGTGTGGAAAATGATGTTGGAATTGATTTGGCAGAACCAAGGCGGGAGAGAAGGTAAGGGAGGGGAAGGGAGGGAAGGGTCTCCTGTTCAAAATAATCTTTACTTGCAACGAATCACATTGCATGAAGTAAGCATTTTCATAGATAGTTTTAACCGTTTTACAATATTTTTTTTCTCTCTTTCAGAATGGTCTTTCAACAGTCATGCTGTTTTCAGATGAACTGAAAGAAGTACTGTGTCCAGAAGGGACAAAGATGGGCCATAGCATATGACTGGAGAGATACAAAAGATGCTTTATTTAAATGTATGTTTGTCCTGGCAGACATGGAGACCTACCTGTACATAATCCACACTTCGCCCCAGTGCTCTGAAGGCCGTGTACATGACTTCTCTTTTTCCACCCCATTTTTGCATGATGCAAATACTCTTGTTGGACAAGACCAACTGGGTGACATGCTGTGAGCTTTCTTTGTGTGACTCATCCGTCTCTCCAGGACCCTTCACATGGTAGTTGTTCTTCCAGATATAAGTGGCTGACTTGTCCCTGCCCATGACTTCACTGAAGATGTCCATCATGTAAAGGTCATCTTCCGAGTTTCCATCTATGACCATGACAACTTTAATTCCGGGGTAGGTTAGCCTTTTCACAGATTGCAAACATTTCCGCAAATAGTCTGGATCTTCTTGATATGCAGCAATGCAAAGAGCAACAGTTTTGTTCAACTTAATGGGGGTTTCTAGAGATTTTTTCATTTTCCGGTGCTCCAAAAAGGCAAACAGGCTTTGGATGATGAGGTGTGATGCTAAAAAGGCACCATACAGTCCAAAAGAGAAATAGTAATTATCTGTTTGGATAAATTGGTAGCCAACGATATAAGCAGCTGTGATTCCAAGGAGGAGAGAGACTCCAAAAAGTGTGGTTCCAATTATTCTCAGGATACATAGAAATCTCTCACAATGCATCTGTAAAAATAACATGATACACTTGGTTAACCACTCTTGTCCCACACTTCTTTACATATAGGGTACCACAGGGAGCTCACTGGTTCCAAGTGCTCTGACCCTGAGTTTCTCACCTAACTAGTTCAGTGACTTTCTGCATCTCAGTTTGGCATCTCATCAGCAAAAGAGATAAGAATGTCCTTTTGGGGACTTCCCTCGTGGTCCAGCGGCTAAGGCTCTGCATTCCCAATGCAAGGCACCCAGGTTCGATCCCTGGTTGGGGAACTGATCCCACATGCCTCAACTAAAACTCGATACAGCCAAATAAATGATCTGGAAAAATAAGTGTTGAAGAAAAAAAAAAAAGAATGTCCTTTTGTCAAAACTCAGAGGATTCTTTCAAACATCATATGAGATGGTAGTGCACTGTACCATTGAAAACTATAATGTATGAAACACATATATGGATGCATCATTTTTAGTACATTAGATCATTTACCTAAGGATGTACTCTGTGTGTGTAGTCATAGCTAAGCATAACACCTAATATTTTTAGTGAGCAAGGCACTCTTGCACCATCATATTCCTTCACTCATAATACTGACCAGTGAAAGTTCAAAATTCATAGGCCTTGCTCAATTTCTTATGTATCATTTTATCTCAGCTCTGATGCAAATCCCTCAACTCACATCTTTCCCATGCAGCTAGCTGAGGTTGAACATAAAAATACATGGATTCTACCGTTCTAGCTCTTCCATCAGTTTGCATGACTTTGAGCCAGTCATTTTTCCTCTCTCGGCTTCAGTCTTGAAAAATCTGTTAGGGATTTCCCTGCTGGTCCACTGGCTGAGACTCTGCACTCCCAATGCAAGGGGGCAAAGTTTGATCCCTGGTGGGGGTACTAAATGCTGCAACTAAGATCAAAGATCCCACACTCCACAACTATAGCCAAATAAATAAATATAAAGAATAAAATTTTAAAAAATTTAAATCTGTAAAATATAGGCATTTAGACTAGATTATCTCCCAAGTCTCTGTTGCCATTAAAACTTCCTTATGCATAGATATCCTACACAGACATTTATCAAAGCTCCTGAAATTCCAAATTTCAGTCCTTTGTTTATATCACTGTCTCCTTCAACCATCATCCACACCAGCCAGTTAGAACCTGGTAATCAGGAACTTTACTGAAACACAGCAAGGACACAATAAATGTTTGCAGAAATGAGTTATTAAAGAAGAAATAGCATCATGCTTAATTCAACAGGTAAATTTTCTGTTGTCTGAAGAACTTTAACAACGTAGACTTTAAAAACACATTTCAGTTCTTAATAATATCCAGTTTTGTACTCCTCCCCTGTTTACAAATCTCCTGAAATATTTTGAATGTGAGTATAAGAGGATCATACATTTTGTATTCCTCAAAGCATCTCCAATTATGACCACAGACGAGGTGCTTGGTCTTGTTTCCTGGATCCTATTCCTATACATGTCACAAACAATTCTCTGGACACCTGCCGGGTGTCCAACAAATAAATCAACGTTGGCATCATATGCCTGCAGTATCAGATTCCACAGGTTCCATCCTACGAGACTGGCCCCTCACAGACCCACACTCAGATGTCGGTTGCAAGCCCAAGTTGTCACCTGCAATTATGACAAACTGGTTAAAACTCATAGGATTATGAGCTCTTCTCCTGAGTTCAATTAATTCGCTAGAAGGACTCACAGAATCAGGAAACATGTTTATACATCAGATTACTGGTTTAATATAAAAAGATATAATTTAGAAATAGGCAGATGGAAGAGATGCACAGGGCAAGGTATGGGGAAAGTTCCATGCATCACTCTCCCCAAATTGCCACATGTCTGTTAACCCATAAGCTTGCTGAACCCTCTTCTTTGGGGTTTTATGGAGAATTCATTACATAGAATGATTAATTATGTCATTGACCACTGGCAATTAAACTCCATCTCTAGCTTGTTTCCCCTCCCCACTTATCTGGGCAAGAAAAATGGAAGTTATTCCAAAAGTCATCTCATGAACCTAACAAAAGACATCTCTAAATCTGTAGGAAGAAGTGCCAAGCATCTTAAGAGCCTCAGGCCAAAGACCAAGTCTATATTTATTAGAATTAATCACAATATCATAGGTTTCCCCCTGAAGTCTTTCTTTTTTCCTCCCCTTCCAATAATGAACTCTAATGAGCGATAGAATTTGTGTGACCTTCAATCATTTACACCAACTTCAGGGGTTTTGTCATATTTGCATATAATTAACATTTAACCTTTCCCTTTAGTTCAGCTGGTTTTTGAAAAAGTTAAGTAAATTTATTTCAAAAGTACCTTGGGTTAAGTAATTACCTCTGAAAAATCTCTTCCTGGATATATTATTTATATTTTCCTATTCCACATTAAGACTTAAAATTGAGTGTTGACATAAAATCTGTTAACATCTTGGTTGTTACTAGTTGTTTGGCCATCACATCACTCAACTCTAAGTGATATCATTTACATTCTAGGCCCTGTGGTCATCACTGAGGTGGTCCTGAGTGCATTATGCTTTAGGGTAACTTACTGTGACTACTCGCCAACTGTATTTCCACACCTGAGCAGACTGCTTGATGTGCCCATGGCATTCCAGTCTTTGGAATTCTGAAATGTGCCATTTCCAGCAGGGCTTTTAAGGGATAGAGTGGGCGTGCTGCAATATCTCTTTTTCCCTCCACAATCTTGATGTACATATTAACAGGTCCTTGGAGAGTGCAAAGCCAAGGATAGAAGGAGCTTGGTCCTTGAACTGCCACATGGAAGGAAATCAGTCACTGATGCCATCAATCAGGATTAACTGCCTTGGATTCACGTTAACAAGAAATAATTTCTGAGTTTGTGTTTGTGTGCCTGTTACAAATATTGGCTTTAGTGTCTCTAGCTCATTACAATTCAAGCAATGCACAGCAGACTGGAGACCAGGGTTTGAGCTTGTAGACATTATTTTCCTTTGCTAAACTGGAGATGATACTTGTCAAGGACCCTTCACAGGACAACAATCAGGAACAAAATCAAAGTGTTACAATTTAAAATATCCGCTAACATGGAAGCTAGAAATAAAAAACCAAACGTGCATTCTACTTTTGACACTTACATAGGACACCATAATATGTAACATGTGGGCCTGGTAAAGGTAATCATGGCACAGATGGAAAGTGCAAGCTGCTGGACAATGGTGAAATGAGTTTTCAGAGCACAGCATCCCTTGTTAATTGAAACCACTGGCCGGATGCGGAAAACTCCCCAAAGTGTACATTAACCAATGGCGAAGGTGCTGGGAGCGCCAGACCAGGAACTTGGCTTTTCCAAGACATGAGTCATTCTCACGAGAGTGAAAAATTTCAAGGGGACGAAAACACTCTGCCTGGGAGAAGCTCAGAAGTGTGTTCTGCTTGTGTTTCAAATCACCACAGCCAGCAAAAGAACTGCCTGCCATTCTTTTCCATTATTCACATTTTCCTTGCTTTTATCAGCACATGTAGACACAGAGCGTGTTCACATAGCATCTGCTGGCAGCTGCTGTAGTGGGAACACCCTCTTACATCATAGGAGTCCACAGAATGTCCTTCTGCAGCCTGGGAAAAGTTGCTAGTAAACTGCAGCAGTAGAATCTATTTCTGGGAAGTCTGGGTTGCTGCCTAGTTTGACACAGGCAGCATCTCGGTGCAGCCCAAAGGGTTAAAAGGCATACTTAGAGCCAGCTGCACTGAGGGAATAGATTGATCTCAGGAACTGACACACAGGATGTGTTTCTTTATAATTTCAGAGATATGGGCACCATATGTGTGAGACTTTCTGAGACAATCCCCAATTCAAACACTCCGTTTCATAAGCAAACCCTCCTTGTCAGGCACATAGTTTATTGCTAAACTGGAAAATACGGTTAGTTTTATCCTCGATCATTTACTTAGAAACATGCCTCCCCAAGTTATTGAAAATATAAAACTTGGTTTTGCCCATTATTAGACTTTATTGATTTTTAAGTTGCTGCATAGAATTCTGGGCCAAACCAAATGTTAAAAAACAGTTTGGTGCACCATAATGTACACTCCAAGTCAACAGATTATTATGTGTGTGTATATATATATACAATGTGTATCTGTATGTGTTAGTTATCTGTCACTCAGTCGTGTCTGACTCTTTTGTGACCCCCTGGACTGTAGCCCACCAGGTTTCTCTATCCATAGAATTCTCCAGACAAGAATACTGGAGTGGGTTGCATTTCTATCTCCAGGCGATCTTCCTGACCCAAGGATCAAACCCAGGTCTCCTACATTGCAGATGGATTCTTTACCATCTGAGTCACATATGTATATATATATATATATACATACATACATACATACATAAATAATACATATTTATATACATAAATAATTATCTTCACTAATGTCCCCCAAGGACACAAAATATTGTTGGACTTACAGTTGGTATTCAGAAAATATTTGAATGATAGACGTAACTTTATTCATAAATATCATTAGCATCATTGTAACGTCAATGATTTTTAATTCATCATTTCTAAGCTCCAGGCATAGAGTCAAGTTTTGTTTTCTTGAATAGGGAACAATCCTACTTAATTTTAACAGTAAATATAAAATACTGTTAATCTCATGTTACAAATCACACATACATATGATGAGGCAGCCAAGACTGAATGTTTAAGTAACTTGCCCCAAATCATAAAACTTGCCCAATTCACACAGTGGCATAATTTCAGTGAATATTGGCTGAATAGATTTGAACTTTCATGAAAAATTAGGTGGTGTTCTTTTGTTTCTGGTTAATATGCGTGTTGTGTTAAGGAAAGATTAAAAAAGAACTTGAAAACCGTTTTCCAGCTGTAATAGAAAAATGAGTATTGATATGCACTCAGGAACAGATACAACAGCCAATTCCCAGAGATTTCTAGGCTCATATATTTTCCTACATGGCTACAACCAAAGGAACCTGGAAAGATGTGGTGCCAAAGGGAATTGGCTGGTGGTTCCATTTAGGCAACAGCAGTGCTGTTCTTAATGCTAACAGTCAAACTCCTGTTTTACTCTAACAAAGGCAAAGACAGAAGAAGGCCCTACGCTCTGCCAGTCTGCACTGATTACTTGAGTCTAAATGGATTTTTCACTTGTTTAAAATGTATTTATTGAATACCTACTTTGTGCTAAACCTGTTTTTTGGATACAGGAATACACAGCTGATTGCGACGCACAAGTGTATACAGCTATGGGTGCGTGCTAAGTCACTTTAGTCATATCTGACTATTTGCAACCTCATGGACTGTAGCCCACCAGGCTCCTCTGTCCATGGGAAATCTCCAGGCAAGAATATTAGGGTAGATTGCCATTTCCTCCTCCAAGGGATCTTCCCATCCCAGGGATAGAATCTGAGTCTCCTGCGGCTCCTGCGTTGCAGGTAGATTCTTTACCACTAAGCCACGAGGAAAGTCCATCTATAGCCACAGTGTGTACTTAGTGCTACTTAGAAACTCAAGGGGAGACAGGGCCATAGGTCCCATCTGTAGAGCAGATATAAACCTTGCCGTTTGCTCATAGACCCCAAGTGGGACTCCGTAGGTCACTGGGCTGCACTGGGCACCATTCCTTCCCTTTCACTTTCCTCTATTAACCAGAGAGCAAACTGTGGATGAGAGAGAATAACAACTGCTCTCATTGCCCTAGTGCAGTGGTGAGAACTAAGTTCCCACAGCTTTCATTATGGGGGCTTCCATTTTGGATCAGGGAGAAGCTAAAGTGAACTCTAATGAGTCGTCAGCATCAGGGAAAGGCTGTGGACATTAGGCCAAGTGACACCTCTTCTGAGAGGTCCTAGCTTACTGCTCCTTCTAAAGTAACTCCTGCAGTAAATCAACTCTACTCCAGCAAAAAAAAAATTTTAAAGGAAAATATAAAAGGGAATATTAAAAATAAATGAAAATAAAGTAGCTCCTCCTCCCTGACATCTCGTCACTGCCTGTCACCATCTCCTTTGACCCTGCATGATTTTCTATTTTTTTAATTAGTGTTTATTGGAGTATTATTGTTTTACAATGCTGTATTGGCTTCTACTGTACAGCAAAGTGAGTCAGCTACGCATATCCATATATCCTGTCTTTGGGGGATTTCCTTCCTGTTTAGGTCACCACAGAGCACTGAGTGAAATTCACTGTGCTATACTGTAGGCTCTCATTAGTTATCTATTTTATATATAGTATCAATAGTGCACATATATAAATCCCAATCCCAATTCATCTCACCTAACCCCTGCTCCCGACTCTGCTTAATTTTCTATGTTACACTAAGAACACTCCTGACTATAGGGACTTGTTTATCTCAATCAACTGTATATGCCTGTGCTATACAACAGGGTGGTTATGGTTTAGTTTCTAAGTCATGGCTGATTCTTTGAAATCCCATGGGCTGTAGCCCACCAAGCTCCCCCATCCATGGGACTTCCCAAGCAAGAATACTGCAGTGGGTTGCCATTTCCTTGTCCAGGGGATCTTCCCGATCCAGGGATGGAACCCAAGTCTCGGGGCTCCCGCATTGGTAAGGAGAGTCTTTAACCACTGTACCACCTGTGTTGAGTGTTAGTTGCTCAGTTGTGTCTTTGCGACCCCATGAACTGTAGCCTGCCAGGCTCCTCTGTCCATAGAATTCTCTAGGCAAGAATACTGGAGTGGGTTGCCATTCCCTTCTCCGGGGGATCTTTCCAACCCAGGGATTGAACGCAGGTCTCCTGAATTACAGGCTGATTCTTTACTGTCTGAACTACCAGGGAAACTCTTAGAAGCCTACAAAACAGGGTATGCACTCAATAAATACATTTTAAATAAGTGAATATTCATTTAGTCTCAAGTAGTCAGTATAGCCTGACAGAGCACAGGGCCTTACTCTGTCTTTGCTGCAGAGGCAGTGAATATGCTGAGCCCTCAGGGTATCCTTCATCCAGCAGATTTTTTGCTCTTTTAAAACCAGTTCTGTAATTTCTTGCCCAGCTATTTAAAGGTTGGGAGGCAAGGGTGGGGAGTATCCAGCCAGCTCTAGAAGACCTCTGGATAAAAAAGTTCGAAAAGGCAAATGATCCTGAAGTTGTAAATTGCAGTCTGAGCAAGCTGATGAATTTGGGGGTCAAGTTTGGGGTATTAGGGATAATGAGGTCATCTTTTTTCCATTTGAACTCTTAAGTAGTTTTCCACTTAACCTCTATTGCAAGTAGTCTTACAATATTTATTGTCCATTAATCTACACACTGCTTTGTGTCTTGATGCTAATGATTGTGAATGAATATATGTGTGTGTGTGTCTGGGCACACCCATATACATTGGCCTCTGGAATCACACTGAGTTGGAATAGACTCCCAACTTTCTTTCAGTGGTTTCTTTTAAAGGTTGGGTAGCCTTGAACAAGTTACATAATACTTGCCATCTTCACTTTCTTCATCTATACTAAGTCGCTTCAGTTGTGTCTCACTCTTTGCAGCCTATGGACTATAACCTGCCAGGTTCCTCTGTGCATAGGAATTTCCAGTGGAAATTGGAGTGGGTTGCCATTAGCTTGTCCAGGGCATCTTCCCAACACAGGGATCAAATCCATGTCTTACATCTCCTGTAATTGGCAGGTGAGTTCTTTACCACCAGCACCAGCTGGGAAACACTTCATCTCTAAAATGGAGCTAATCATAGTGACTTCACCTAATTATGAGATTAAAAGATGGATCTCATTTCAATACCTGAAAGGAAACTATCAAGTTAGAGCTCAGTGCTGTTAGCTCTCTGTGGGTTACTACCCTACTAGTAATCACCTACTCAGCCTGACTCTCCGTCTCTTTAAGTTGTTGTTTGTTAGTTAACAAGGGATAATTTTGACATAGTGGAAAGGATAGCAGGACAGGGAAGAAATGGATTCAAGTCCAAGCTCCCTCTGCCTCATATTAGCTATTCAACAAACCACTTGAGGGTTCTATGAATGAGCCATGTGTCCTTGGACAATTGATACCTCTGAACTTAAAAATGTTTAGTGTTATAGATAACTTTATTCATTTTAATGATTTTAACCCACAGCTGAGTGTCTAGAAGGATGGATATAGATTGCACTGTAGGTAGTCTCCTCAACATAGTCACCTGAACAAGGATGAATATTAAGTGTAAATTCCTTTTGGTCTCTACTTTCTGAGCCTCATTTCCTCATCTGCAAGATGGGAATGATAACTTTTTGCAGGATTACTGGTAAGGAATATGTATATTTATTATAGAGTCAATGGAATATTAATGGCATTAGTATCTTAACACATAGGAACATAATTCAAGTTGTAAAGTGACTTGCACTTTCTATTTCTACAAGGTATTGAGTTTTGCTTAGGATCTCAATACAAAGGGTTATAAGGCACATTTAGAACCAGCTTTACTGAGGGAAATAGACTGACCTCAGGGACTGACACAAGGGATGCATCATTATAGTTCAAAATATAATAAAAACAGACCAGGTCAATGTCCCTTCACTTACAGCTGATATTTAAACACACAGAAGCACAAAGGACAAGAGGAGATATATTTTTTAATATGGTTAGTGAATGCATGACTCAAGGTCATATCTAATAGCAGAAAAGGTTTTAGAACATAGGTTTTCCTTACTCTTTAATGTGTGGGAGGAGGAAGAAATAGATCAAGTCATATGCAGAATGATTAGAGTTAGAAATACTAACTTAGGTAGGTGACACTAGCAAGACATCTGGAAATGTATTTCTTTGTAACAAGACATATTCTGCCTTTGGCCGTTTGCCTGCAAATGGTGGATTAGAAAGAATGGTCAACAAAAGGCTAAAAAGCAGTGGTTCCCAAATATGGATGTATATCCAATTCCCAGGGAATCTGTAAAAATTACAGAAGTGTGGCTCCCGCAACATTCTGAGTTAATTGGCATGGGGAGCTACAAGGGTGTCAGGAGTTTCTAAATCTCCTTAAGTAACACTAATTGCAACAAAGTTTGGTAATCATTAGGTTAAAGTCTAAGAAAACTCTCACGACCTCATTTGGACAGATACACATCCCTCAGGTGCATTGCCTCTGCTACTGTCCTCAGCTAGAAACCCTAAGAGAAGTACCCAGATGACGCCTCCCAGGAGTCTTCACATTAGAGCACCTGACCCACCCCTTCCTTCTCCCCTTCTGACCTGCTCTTCCTCTCTGGTTTTGAAGTTGACCTTTGTCTTTACCAGTACCACTGCACTTCTTCTAGCAGAGACCCTGGAGCTAATTCTGCAGGGGTTTAGCAAAACACCTTTCAAAGACCTTGTCATCTGAGCTGTCTCTGGATCCAGAACTTTAGGTTTCAGATTTCTCTTCTTTTGTACCAAGTTGATCAATGGCTTCCTAAGATGCCCATTCTCCCAATTGTCTATTTGTTCCCGAATAGGCAATGGCACCCCACTCCAGTACTCTTGTCTGGAAAACCCCATGGATGGAGGAGCCTGGTGGGCTACAGTCTATGGGGTCACTAAGAGTCAGACACAACTGAGCGACTTCACTTTCACTTTTCACTTTCATGCATTGGAGAAGGAAATGGCAACCCACTCCAGTGTTCTTGCCTGGAGAATCCCAGGGACGGGGGAGCCTGGTCATCTGCCGTCTATGGGGTCACACAGAGTGGGACACGACTGAAGTGACTGAGCAGCAGCAGCAGCAGCAGCAGCAAGCTTCATCCTAAAATTCACTGTGGCAAAGGGGGGAAATTACACAAAGACCTGACATGAAATCCTCACTCCTATGTGGCCACATATACCAGTGTCAAATCCTTACGTGAAATCTTTCCTGATTTCTCTCGATCAGATGTGATTTCTCCTCAGTTTGAACCCTCATAAAACTTTACTAGTCCAACTGTAGTATAGTCCAGCTCAAGGGTGTTACATTCAAGAAATCTTGGATTAAATTCCATTCACTCTCTTTAGTAACCCTGTGACTTTGAGTGGGTTACTTTACTTTTCTGAGGCAAAGTTTTTTTTCCATAAAGTTTTCTTGTTAGGGGGCATGGCAGGGCACTAGATACAATTCATATCAAATATCTATCTCGATGCCTGATACATATTAAACAGGTGATAAATAGTAGCTATTATTTTACTTTTTTATGGGCCAGACTGCATTTTACCTTACACTGTGGTTATTTAAAAACTTCTTTGACTATGCTTTTCCTATGAGGCATTCCATTTAGATGTGTACTACATCTTGTTCATTTTTAAAATAAATTGCAGTACAGTTGTATGCTTCTAAGAGACATTCATATTTAAATATTTTACATTTAAATTGAAGAAAAATTTAAGAGTGTGAAGTTATATTTACTTTGACTCAATGACATTTTTCTAGGTTGTGAACACAGCAGTATATTATGAACTCCACATAGATAACATTCAAAATATTATTGAATTTAAGATATATGCAGTGGGATAATACTAAGTCTATGCAGACTACTGCTACAGAGGAAAGGATTAAAACCAAGTTGGGGGCGATGAAACTGATTTTTCTGCAGGGAGCTGTCCCCCCATTCAGTGTCATACAAGCTGCCACAGGTTCTGACCTTACAGCCTGTTAGTGGAGCACAGCCTGGATGAGCATGGGTAAAAACAGAACCTTGTAAAAGGACTGTGGGGCTTATGCTCTATTCTCCAATTACATTAACTTATAGCTCCCACATTATATAAAAGCCAAGAAGTTAATAATATGCTACTTGTTCTTAGATTAAAAATACAACTGTGTAATAAAACTTTGCTAAACGGTCTCTCCCAGTGATCCATAAATAAGTCCTTTCCTCATAGAAAATAAATGAATCAGTGGAAGGTATGAATTTAACAATTCAAGAAATATTTCTTAAAACAATCTCAGTTGGTAAGGAATCCATGTGTGAAAAAAGAAATTTGAAATTCAATATTTTGGGACTATTCCACAGACTTTACAACAATGATTAGTTTCGATATGACTTACTTTCTAGTAAGTCTGTTACCCATTCGTTGCACAATTCTTGTTTTCCAAGAAGGTAGGTGACTAAACACCATCTTTGTTTGGAGGAGAGTGGCATTCAGATTTGGTACTAGTCATTGATTTAAGACCTTGAATTCTTACAGTTGCCATAGCTTTCTCTGAAAACAAAGGATCCAGTTCTAGGTACAGTACAAGTAACTCCGTAATGTACATTTGACACACTTCTACAAGAAGTTTTTCTATTCACCCAGCTCAGCTATTATATAGCTAAAAAGAAAAGAGGAGAAATTATATCTTCATTATAGTGCTATAATCCAGAAATGTCTTAGAATTTTGAATCAATAGTCCCAATATTGCTTCATTCACAACATACTATATATACTAAAATTCATACTTTTAAAGAGTCAAACTATTGAAAATTTAAAAAAACCTCCGCTGGAATATAGTAAGCATTTTAAAAACAGTATTTCGGTTGTCAGAACAATCTTATTTAATTTAGCCTTTGGAAAAATGCAGTGAAAACCAGTTTAACGAATGATTCAACTTGTGCATATTGGAATGAAAGGAAAAAGTTTAGAATTTAGGAGTTCTTTTCAAACCTACTCTATAACATTTTCAATTGTATCTACGAACAGTTTGATGGGCATAACTATTTATTCTACCCAACTCTACACAAATATACATTTTAACTTTTAGCCTTTCATCATTGGCATGTTTGAATGTGTGCTGACCCTCAAAATATTTTGTTAAAATGACCTTTAAAAAATCATAATCCTTCTTAAACTTTCAAAGGTACATTATCATATGTCTTCAACTGAAAAGAGAAATCTGCCGGAAAGAACCTTGAAATCTACAAGGGCCATTGAAGTTGTTCTTATCTGTCGCCTCCCTTTCCCAGCAAAGCTCAACAACCAACTTGCTTGGCTTTGCTCTCAGGCCGAGTTGAAAGTCTATATATACTCAGGCCGCCAGTTGGGAAAGCCCTCGGTAGCCAATCAGAGCTTCCCGCTCTATTGCGTCACACCTCCCCCCTGGGTGTGACGTCAAAGGCAATCCCAGGCCAGCCACGTGGGTTGTAGAAGTGCAGGCTTTCTGGGCAGCTGTTCGGGAGACACCAGGCAGCAGTGGTCCCCAAGGGTGAGGAGGCTGGGAGGAGCCGGCAGAGCTCCTACACCCACCTCCTGGGAGCAGGGCTGCTGCAGCTCGCTGGAGGCGGAGGCGCGCGGGCTTGGTGACTTCCAAGTACTTCGCGCGGCCCGTTTGGGGGATGGAGGGAGTGGCCGCGGGAAGCTGGCACCTAAGCCTGTGTAATAGGACCCGGGTCTTGTAAACCCTCCTCTCCAGGCACCGCCTCTCAGCTCCCAGCCCCTCTTTCCAGACTTAATTATCCCTTCAGAGCCATTTCCCCTCGGCTGCGTATCCAGGGCCAGAAGAACAGCCTCTCGCCTCCCAGTCCTCGCCCTCACACAGACCCTCCTTTCAGACCCGCCCTCCTGTTCACAGGGACCCATTTTGTAGCCCTCGCTCACGCTGGGCGGGAACCAGCTTGACGAATTCCGCCCAAGGTGTTGATTATCCATCCCAACCTAGCCTCTGGCTCGCCTCCCATCTTCACCCCCGGCTCCCAGTGGACCCCCAAGCCCCAGCCCGGGGCTGGGCGCTGGGCACGGCACCCCAAAGCCCCCACCCGACTGTGCCCCCCGCTGCAGCTGCGGAGAGAGGCGCCAGCGTGCCCGATGCCACGTCGGAATTGGCTCCCGGGACGATGCAGCTGCCTGCGCGCCACACACGGTCCCCATGCACGCCCTGCCCCCGGGGGCTCGGCGGCCGACTGCAGGGATGCGCGCGCTCCTCCCGCTCGGGTCTCCCAGTGCCACTGCCTGGGTCTGGGACCCCTGGCCGTAGTGATGCTTCCGGAGCAGGGCTGAGCCCAGATAGACCCACTCTGACACTTAAACGGGGTGTAGAGAGTGCAAAGAGGTGGGGGGGGTGGGTAGGGGAATAAAGGGGGAGTGGCCGAGCGAGGCCGGTAGCCGCGCGGAGGTGGCGAAGGACCCTCCCTCCCTGGGGCCAGAACTGGGACCAGCGATCGCTTTAACCCTTTGCATTCCAAGAAACAGGCTTCCTTCCCACTTAGGAGGAAAACGCGCTAGGCTGTTCAGGGCTTTTCTCCCCACACAGAGTGTGGGAAAAAAAGGGAGAGGTGATGAGAATGGAAGGGGGAAGGGGGCAGCAGTGGGGAATGTATTTTCCTTACACAGTGGAGATGCTTGTTTCCTAGCTCGGGAGCCCCTCGGCAGCTCCGGAAGATGTGGAATGGAAAAGTACATCCCGGGAAGTGCAGCCTTTCCCAGGCAAAGAGGTTACCTGTGTTCCCATAAAGGCAACAGATTTCTGGCGAGCGCCGCAGAGATGGGACAAGCCCCGGGATAGGTTACTAAGCTTGCAAGGGATCCGAAATATCCCCTGATTTGCAGCCTGTTGGAAATGTTCAGACCTCAAACTTTTCTGTCGAACACGGACTTAAAATTGCGTTTAACTCTTAACGTGGGGTAATGACCCCCCTCCCTGGCCTATTCGAGGACCCTCACCGTTCACCGAATCGCGCCAGTGTAACGTACCTTGTTCAGCTCTTGGTCATAAAGTTGTCCTCAGCCTGTCTGTGTGGTCCTGAAGGGTCGGTGGCGGGCAGTTTCCAAAATTGAGGTAATAGGAGATCAGATGAATTTGAGACGACCGGCCAAGAAAAATAAAAAATTTAAAAACAACATTTAAAAAGGATAGGGGAGTCTCAAATGTTTAGGTATCCCCTACTTAAAATAAAATCACTAGTATTTTTAAATATTTCCGTTGCACTTCAATCTTCTAACTCTTAAAAGAAAATGTTATCTGTGCTTTGAAAATAAATTAACTTTATTTTATTTTATGCTCTAGTTCCTTCCCCCTAATATCAGAAAGTCTCTGCTCTCTTTTTGTATTAAAGGAAAAAAAAAAAAAGCCTGGTGAAAAGTCAGCAGAACCCAGGAAGCGTAGAATCAGGAGAATGTCTTTGGCTGGGGCTGGTTCAAGTCCCTGGTTCAATGGGCTGCTGGAAGCCAGGACTGGGTAATTCTTTCCAGACGTCTTGACTTCTCCTTCCTCGCGGTTGTTGCCTTTCTGCCTCCTCCAACTTAAGGGGGTCTTAACAAGTGAGCTGGTGGGTGTTTTAATAGGGCGGAGGAGGGAATAGGGGTGAGGGGAGTGGAGAAGGGAGGTGCGGACTGGGAAACCGGAGGGGAGGGAACTGGGAGCGCGGGCGGGCGGGCGGGAGGCGGGGAGGGGGAGAGGGCGAGAGAAATTGGCCATTCAAAGCTCTCTCTGAGCTAGAGGCCGGTTCTAAACGCCAATGAATTCAATTAACTTGATTGCAAACGTGTGCAGAGCAATGCTGTGCACACAGGCGACCCACCACCTGAGTCCCTCCTTTCCTCCAGCGGAGGAGCAGGGAGGCCAGGCTGCGTAGACATCCCTGACTCTTCTGACTTACAGGGATTCCCACTTCTCGATGCATTGCCAGTTCTGTTTAAGTAATTTGCTTTAAGACCAAATGGTGCCCTTAGGCTAAGTAACGGCCCTGGGAAGGGAGAGCTGGGTTGTGTGTGTGTGTGTATGTGTACACCTGGAGCCTCCGAAAGCCGGCTGAAACTCTTTAAAAAATCAGTGACTGGTCTCCCACTGGTTAACCCTTTCTTCCCTCCAACTCAAAAGTTTCTGAGCTGATGTCAAGTGTCAAAACTCTCCTTTACATAGAAGTTTCGCCTTGGGTAGGCGAAAGAGTAGAAAAATAATTGTTTTTTCCTTAACCTGATCCCCTAACATTAAAATACGCCAGCAACGAGCATTATAAATAAAATATAACAAAATAAAAATCGTCCTCTAGAGAACTCCAGAACAGCGCGCTTTAAAAAAAAAAAAAAAGGCCGTGTCTAAGGAAGCTGCGTAAGTGGCTTTTGCTTCTTGAGAGAGTTTTAAGAAGATAACAAGTCAGAATACTTATTTTTGCTTCGTGATGGTCTATTCGCATCTTTCTTCCAAGGGCCCAAGGCGGGGGCTTAATTTTGTCCTTTCCTTTTACCCCTTTCTTTAGTTCTCTTTGGTCCTCGTCAAAAGCCTCCCGATGACTTCAAATGGACAGTAGGTGGCACTGTTTAGGAAAAAATGAAAGTGAGCTTACAAATTAACTATTTCGGTTTGGGGAGATTTCGCCGATTATTATAGGATAAAAGAGATTTCTTTTTTCTTCCAACGTTCATTTGAGATGTGGACTTACTTCGAACCCGACTAGGCCTTGAAAGCTAGGTTCTTGCTCCTTATCACGTATCTTGTATAATAACGAACAAGTCAAATCGGAAAAGTCAGTAACCTGGGAGCGATGCTTTTTCAACACGTCCCGCAGGATGTGGTGGTGGTGGTGGTGGGGTGGGGGGTAGGGGGAGAATGCTGTGAATAGAGGTCAAGAATTTTACTGCCGTACCTGGTGTCAGCCAACCCAGTCCCCAGGGGCCGACTTGCAAAGTACTACGCATTTCCGCCTATCCCTTCACCCCCACTCCCCACACACAGCGGTCACACCTCTGGCAAGTATTACCTTGGCCTGATGACTCTACAACGCGCCGGGGAAACCCACTTTCTAATTTTCTCCTGCAAACTTTGCAGCCTTCTGTCTTAGGTGGTCAACTCTTGAGAAACTGGCTTAAATTTCAGAGCCCAGTTTCATCTCACTGAATAAGAATTAGTGATTTGTAGTTGTATGGTTGTTTTTAAATGCTGAGTTATGATTGAAAATATATTATCTAACCTAAGTATTCTTACACATAACGTGAATTAAATGGACTTAGGGGTAGGGTGGAAATTGTGGGATGTCAAGTATCTAGCTGTGGAACCCCACACACAGGAACACAACCTCAGCTCTAAATTTCCATGAATATTATATGTAACACAGTGTTGTTGATTATTCCTTGGTAGCATTTAGTTTTTTCTGTGCTCAGAGTTCGAGTAATAAGAGCATTTAGTAAAACTGAGTTTCTTAAACAAAAATACACTTGTTATTTGTCCCCTTCTACTTGTAATTCATGATTCATAAAGCAAAAGTAAAATGTCTCCTAACACTAGATGAATATAAAAGCTAATTATACATCCATGCATTTCTATCAGTCTCCCCCGAGCCTAACAACACTCCCCCAAAAAAGAGAGGGAAAAGGATAGCACAATTTAAAGTCAGAGGAGAAAGCTCCTTGAAGGCAGAATATTGTTAACTGACAGATTTTCTTAGGGAATTCAGAATAAGAAAGACCTCACAAATCCCACTTTTGATGCATGATTGCATGATATAGGATCCATTTGTATAATCCTGGAATCATATTTCACCTCTTTAGACCTTTATTACCTAGCTGGTCAGTGGAGAAAATACCTACATTACAGAGTTATGAAGATAGAATGTATTAAGTTATATTGGCTTGGCCAAAAGGTTTGTTCAGATTTTTCTGCACGATGTTAGGGAAAAACTTGAACTTTTTGGCCAATCCAATGTTAGAAGATTAATGTGTTACCTCTCCTTTAGATAGAGCTTCCGAATGTAACCCAATGATTCTTAATATAACCAATCTGGATATCAAAAAAAAAAAAAAAACTTTAGTACCCTTCTTCTTGCTTTCTATTCTTGATAAGCATTAACTAAAGCTTTATCCTATGCTCACTTATTGGACCTACTTCAGCTTTCTTCTGTCCCATCACTGACTCATAGATTAATTCCTCTGGGTGCCCCTAGATATACC
Source organism: Ovis canadensis (assembly GCF_042477335.2). Taxonomy (NCBI): domain Eukaryota; kingdom Metazoa; phylum Chordata; class Mammalia; order Artiodactyla; family Bovidae; genus Ovis; species Ovis canadensis. Next base: position 41,179,064 of record NC_091253.1, on the reverse strand, counting down.
CCAAACCTTCACATTTAACTGAAATTCCTCTCTGAGTCCTAGGCCTGAATTACAGCTACTAGCCAACTAATACTGATTCATAAGCAACAAATTAAAAGACATGAAGTCCAGTTCACAAACAAGCTGTTGTTGTTGTCAAGTCACTCAGACGTATCCAACTGTTTGCCACCCCAAAGACTGCAGTACGCCAGGCTTCCCTGTCCTTCAGTATTTCCCGGTGTTTGCGCAAGCCTATGTCCACTGAGTGGGTGAAACCATCCATCCATCCGTCTCATCCTGGCCAACTGAATAACATTTGATAGTTAATTTAAAGTTTAGCTTTCTGTTTTAAACATTAGCTGTTTGGACCAGAAAGTGACAGATGTTTTCAGGTTTTGATATTCTAAGGCCAACTTCATACAACCTTTATCTATTTCATTTTCAACTATGCAAGATAATGTAGCAAAAAACTTCAGAAGCAGATTTACTGGAGTCGGTGAGTTGTTACTGATCTCCTCCCTCTCACAACACAAAGTAAGTGTTTATATGTCTGAGAGACAAAGTTTCCATAACAAGGGTTTGTTTGTTTGTTTTTAAATTCTTCCATGAAGTGAGGTGAAATTCTACCATGGAGAGAAATCTGTGTGCAGGTCAAGAAGCAACAGTTAGAACTGGACATGAAACAACAGAACTGGTTCCGAATCAGGAGAGGAGTAGGTCAAGGCTGTATATTGTCACCCTGCTTATTTAACTAATATGCAGAATACATCATGTGAAATGCCAGGCTGGATGAAGCACAAGCTGGAATCAAGATTGCTGGGAGAAATATCAATAACCTCAGATGCAGATGATACCACCCTTATGGCAGAAAGCAAAGAAGAACTAAAGAGCCTTTTGATGAAAGTGAAAGAGGAGAGTGAAAAAGTTGGCTTAAAACTCGACATTCAGAAAACTAAGATCATAGCATCCAGTCCCATCACTTCATGGCAAATAGATGGGGAAACAGTGGAAACAATGAGAGACTTTATATTCTTGGGCTCCAAAATCACTGCAGATGGTGACTGCAGCCATGAAATTAAAAGACACTTGTTGCTTGGAAGAAAAGCTATGACCAACCTAGACAGCATATTAAAAAGCAGAGACATTACTTTGCCAACAAAGGTCCGTCTAGTCAAGGCTCTGATTTTTCCAGTAGTCATGTATAGATGTGAGAGTTGGACTGTGAAGAAAGCTGAACGCCGAAGAATTGCTGCTTTTGAACTGTGGTGTTGGAGAAGGCTCTTGAGAGTCCCTTGGACTGCAAGGAGATCTAGCCAGTGAAACCTAAAGGAAATCACTCCTGTATATCCACTGGAAGAACTGATGCTGAAGCTGAAACTCCAATACTTTGGCCACTTGATGTGAAGAACTGACTCATTGGAAAAGACCCTGCTGCTGGGAAAGATTGAAGGCCAGAAGAGCAGGGGATGACAGAGGATGAAATTTGAGTAAGCTCTGGGAGTTGGTGATCCACAGGGAAGCCTGGTGTGCTGCAGTAAATGGGGTCACAAAGACCTGGACACGACTGAGCGACTGACCTGACTGACCATGAGGTGCTTGCAGGATCTTAGTTCCTCGACCAGGGATTGGACCCACGCCCTTGGCAGTGAAAGCACAGAGTCCTAACCAGGGGACCACCAGGGAATTCCCCAGAAAAAGGATTGACTACCTTCATAATTCTCTGCATAAGAGAGCCTCAAACATTTTGGGGTAAAGGATCTCTGTATACTCTTAAAATTATTGAGGCCTTCAACAAACGTGTCTATGTGGGTTATAGGCATCAATATTTAGCATGTTAGGAATAAAACCTGACACAACATTGTAGATCAACTATACTTGAATAAAATAAATTTTAAAAAAGAAAAGCTGACTGAAAGAGTTTAAAAAATATTAACTCATTTAAAGTACTGCACACAATGACTAGTCAACTTAAGAACATATTTTTATGAAATGTGATGTTGTAGTCCATCTTTTCAGTTCTCTACTATCTGGTTTAATGAAAAAAAAAAAAGGATTTTCATCATTCAATTGTTACTTGAATTAACGATTGACATTTTAAAACTCTGGCTTCAAACAGACGTGTAATTGGGAAATGGAGTATTTTAATAGCTTTTTTCAGAAGCTTTTTTTTGTGTGTAGCTTTTTTGTTGTTGTTGTTCTTTGATGCTAAGTCAAAACTTCAAAGAGTAATTTTTTAAAGGTAAATTGCAAGGACTGCGCTGGCGGTCCTGTGGTTAAGAAATTGTACCCGTCACTCAGTCATGTCTGACTCTTTGCGACCCTATGGACTGTAGCCCATCAGGCTCCTCTGTCCATGGGATTTCCCAGGCAAGAATATGGAGTGGGTAGCCATTCCCTTCTCCAGGGGATCTTCTGAACCCAGGGATCAAACCCAGGTCTTCTATATTGCAGGCAGATTCTTTACCCACTGAGCCAGCAGGGAAGCTGGACCACTTTCCAATGCAAGGGACACACTGGATCCCACATGCCTCAGGGCAATTATGTCTCAACTTGAGAGCCTGCAAGTGGCAACTGTTTAGCCTTCAAGCCTTAGAGCTCATGCTCCATAACAAAAGAAGCCCCCAGGCTGCAACTAGAAAGCCTGAGCCTCAGCAAAGACCTAGAGGAACCAAAAAAAAAAAAAAGTTTTAAATAAAGGTAAATGGCAATGTTGAATCTGAAACAACAGGAATGAACTTTGTGTACCCTGTCAAATTAAAATCTGCTGGTTTATCTTACACTGTAAATGCATCTTTTACAACTGTTAATGAATTTGTGATATCATGTATCAGTCATTTCTAAAATATCAGCTCACTAAATTATATAAATTTCCCAACTGTTGATATATTTCATTATTCCATATTTTAAAAATCATAACCATTGAATCACCACCAAACTTCTCCAAAAAGTCTTCCACTATTGGGAAGCTGTCACGGTCATGGTGGCAAATAAAGTTTACTGAAATTCTAATATTCTTTTGAAAGCTCATATATTTTCGCTAGCATCAAATAATGTCAATCATTATCATCACAGATATTTATTTTCAAAAAAATAAAATATCTTCCAAAACACCCAAGTCTGAATAATAGTTTGCCTGCGAATTATTCTTTCACGTGAAAATGGTATGCCAGGATAAACGTGACCCCCTCAGCTCACAGCTCAATCACAGCTTTTTCACCAGACAAACATGGTAGCTTGGTGTTTCTTCACCAATAATGTTAAAAAGACATACACTCAAAGATTGACATTTAATAAAATGAATAATTTTTTTCACTGTTTTCTCACGAACTTTCTTACTTAAAATTTTTTTTTTTTGGATGTGGACCATTTTTAAAGTCTTTATTGAATTTGCTGCAATTTTGCTTCTGTTTTATGTTTTGGGTTTTTGGCTATAAGGCATGAGAGATCTTAGCTCCCCAACCAGGGAGCATGCCCTGTATGGAAATGTGAAGTACCAACCACTAGACCACCAGGAAAGTCCCTCAAGAACTTTCTTAAAATTTTTTTTTTCTTTTTTTCCTGTATGGGGGAAAAGAATGCAAAAACTGGTAGGACTGAGAGTGCAGTTTAATGCCACTGCCTTGATTCATGCTAAGGTATAAGCAGCTTTATTCACCATTATTTTTGCACCATCAGAGTAAGTGTCAATGTAGTGAAAGATGCAGATAATTTCTTAGTCTTATTTTAAAAATAGTGTTGATCTTGCTGGTCCTCTGAAAGGGTCTTGGGGTACCCAAGCATCTTCAGATTACACTTTGGAAAATGCCAGCTTACATTAAGCATAGCAAATATAGCAGTATATAAATCTGTGTGTTTCACTTTAAGAATATAAATAAATTTTCACATTGAGAAGAGATCTACCAGTGGGAATATTAGGGGAAGCACATTGACTGGAACCGGCCCACCCTGGCCAGGCACCATAGAAACCATTTGTGTACATTGTTTTATGACAGGAGGTCCTGGTAAGGAACACGGAACTGATAAACCACCACCAACGGGAAGAGTTGGGAAAAGATCAAAAGGAGACACCACATGTCTGACCGCCTCCCAGAATCCTCACTGGCATCCATCTTGGCACCACCAGGAAGGACTCTGAGTCAGAATGAATGGCTAGAAACTAGTCCTATCACCATAAAACCCAAGACTGGGAGAGCAGTTCTCCTGGGTTTCCTCACTCTACTGCTCACCACCCAGGCGCCATTTCCAATAAAATCTCTTGTTTGTCAGCACATGTGTCTCCTTGGACAATTCATTTCTGAGTGTTAGACAAGAGCCCACTTTCAGGCCCTGGAAAGGGTCCTCTTTCCTGCAACAGGAAGAGAAATATTAATAGTGATTCTGTCATATGAAGCATGCCTATAGGAAACAGCAATGCCCAGAATGATATTTCAGAGAACAGGAAGGATTCAGAGAACCTAACAGACATGGAAAGCTTTCACAATGCTGGCATATACATGTGAGACTTAGCATATTCTCTATGAGCCAAAGGGAATTAAAACAATATGTCTCAGCCTCATAAAAGGTAGTATTTTGTAAGATTCTGTATTGTGCAAAGATAGAAGAAGATTGTTCAGGAATTTAGTGAAAGTGTTAGTCACTCAGTGTATCCTATGACCCCATGTACTATAGCCCAATGAGCTCCTCTGTCCATGGAGTTCTCCAGGCAAAAATACTGGAGTGGGTAGCCATTCCCTTCTCCAGGGCATCTTTCCAACCCAGGGATAGAACTTTACCATCTGAGCCACCTGGGAAGCCCATCAGGAATTTCGTTTCTATTAATAGTTCCCAGTTTAGATAATGTGAAGAGGTTTCCAGTAGTTCATTGAAATTGGACTGCATATTTTTAATGTTAATTCCAAGGCTGAACTCTTGAGGCTCCAGGATTAATTCAGATGAAATTTTGAAGGTAAGACCAGGTTTTTCACTTGTGGGTACAGGGAGATATTGAAGCATCTATCAGACACCCAGGAAATCAGAATGAACAGATTAATTCACTAATATATAGAAGAGGATGCTTTAAATCTCATCGTAGTTTTTGGAGATCTCACTGTATCTGGCAGAATAATAATTTTTCAATTGTTGATAATTTTAAATTAAATTTTGAGTGTTATTAAATTAAATTTTGAGTGTTATTAAAGCTGTGCATTAAAGATTACCGAAAAGAAAGAAAAGAAACAAAACTCCCTTTCCTCCTCAGATACTGTCTTTATAATCTTCTTTCAATATCCCTTTCCATGGATAAGGAAACTAGCTTTAAACTATTGTGTGGCTTAGTCTAAAAGATTATTCAAAAGTATCTGAGACGAATGACTATGATTTGCTTGGCGTCACAATATCCAAATACAACCATCTGAATGAATTATTGAAAAAGAAAAAAAAGAGGAAATCTTATATTTTAAAACTTTATCTTAAAGCAGCAAATAGATGAGAGCTTTGCTTTCATGTTATTGGGACTATTTAAATTTTAAGAATTATCCCCTGGCTCATATGGGATTCAGATTAGAGAGGGACAGAGTTGTTTCATGTAACCTAAATGACATTTTTATTACTTGCATTTTCTGACCCAGATTACAGAAAAGGACAGAACTGTTTATTCTCAATTTAAATACCAACAGCTCCATCAGTAAGGGTTTATATTTTACATGACAAAACAATAAAAGCAGAAAGAGCTAGTTGAGGGGAAGTCTAAATCTAACTGTCCTTTGATATTTTAATAGTCTTAATTGTAATGACTAAGGAGATTTTGAAATGGAAGTGCTCACAAGCAATTGCTAATAGTTGTAATTGTGAAAATATAGCTACATTGTTTAACTTATCTTCTTTGAATATTGGGTGGCATTTCAACTTTTTCCTGAAACGCTTAATAAGATTTCCAGCTTTAAAAAAAATCTTAAAGATATACTTAATTTCTGGAAACTAATGTATTTCTTATTAAAGGGGGTAGTTAAAAGTCTTCTAGGTAGAGGAAATTTCTTTTTATATATAATTAAGGGGAAAAAAAATAACTCCGTTCTCAGAAAAGTGAATATATACTCAAAAATGTCCATACAATTTCAAGGGGTTCACTGATTGCCTTCCCCCAGATCTGTTCAAGAGCAAATTTAAAATGTCCTTGTCCAACAGGAGTGTTGTTGGGTCTTTGTAAACACTATAATACATACCCTAAACCTTTAATTATTTAGCAACTATATCATATATTTAAAAGTTTTTTAAAAGGACAAAGGGGTAAAAAACTAAACACGCCTTTTACTTTCTCTAGTGATTCACAGTAATTTTTTTTTCATGCATCAATTTAGGGAAGGTAAAATCTCAAATTAAGGAAATCAGGCATTTGAGAGAAAGTCATCCAAGGGTAATAGGAAACTGGAAATAGAAGATTTTTAAAGAATACATCATTTGCCTTTCCTTGGGAATTGAAATCTGATTCTATACTTTTATACTTTTAAGAGAACAACAGCAACAATAACAAAAGCCCAAATTCTAATTCAAGCTTTCGAGTTAAGAAGAGTGCCTTCTAACTCAAGTGCCTGAAATTATTAGGAGGAAATTGCTGAAACAATTCAGTAAAGTGAGACTTCCTACCTTTGTCCAAGCGACGTATAAGCTCCAAATCCCAGTTAGCAGAATTATCATTCCAAAGGTAACTGCAGCCTGGCACTGCACTCTCTGTCCTACAAAATGCCATTAAGAAATGGGACATCGTGCATTGCCTTAGTCACATCCTCCCTACCTTAGGCTTAAATATAACTTGAAGATGAAAGCAGGCCACTGTCATGCTAGTCAAAGGAGTTACATTCTCCTGGCTTGTAGGAATGATCTCTCCCATAGGACTGCTTTCCAGTATTTTAATAGTTCAAAGTTCAACCCAGATCCATGTGGATCTGAAAACTTAGTATGGAGGGGTGCCATCTATTTAACTATGCTTAAGCTAAGAAACTAGAATGTATTTTGACTTGTCTCTTGTAGACAGCACCTGTTATTTTGTTAAGACTGAATTTGCCAGGCTTCTAATGAAGCAATTAGGGAAGTTGCCTCATTGTTTATTTTGAAAAGCCAGGTGGTTCCAAGAATCAGAGGTGACAAGTAACTTAGACTTCTCAAAGTATGAACTGAGGTCAGCCTCCATTGCGATAACCTGGCTGCTTTTAAAAATACAGACATGTCTGTGTCCAAACTCCAGACCCAGTTCACCAGAGTTTATAGTGGTGAATCTTGAGAATCAGGGCTCCCCAGGTGGCACAGTGGTAAGGAACTCACCTGCCAATGTAGGGGACACAAGAGACATGGGTTCGATCTCTGGGTTGGGAAGGTTGCCTGAAGTAGGAAATGGCAAATCACTCCAGTATTCTTGCCTGGAAAATTCCCATGGATAGAGGAGCCTGCCAGGCTCCTACAGTCCAAGGGGTCACAAAGATTTGGACATGACTAAGTGACTGAGCACGCACACCCTGAGAATCTATTTTGAAAGCTTCCTTGGGTAATTCTTATGTACTTTGAAGCTTGGGAACTTCTGCTTTACGAGTTTCTTGGGCTTTTTACACATAGCTCTTTAAAATTCAGTTTGGGGTCTTAACTGTACTTGGGAAACAAAAGAGCAAAAACTCTTTTGCAAAATGCAAATTGTGAATACCAAAGAATTTCTTTATTTAATGACATAATGATAGTCTTGAACATGATAAGGTTTGTATAATCAGTAAGTTTTCATTGGTGTATTAACCTAGTGATTTCTGCCCCAAGTGAGGAAATATCACGTATAGACCTGAGGCCTCTTGGACTAGAACTATGTGTTTTTGGCACCCACGCAACTACTACCTGTGTGGTCTTGGGCAAATTGCTTATCTCTCTAAGGTCTCAGTTTCTTTCTTTATGTAAAATGGGGAGATTACTAAAACCTTACCTTAGAAGCTCATGTTGTAAGTAAATAAAATTATCCCCATAATACTCTGATACCCTGTTAATCACTCAGTCGCATCCAACTCTTTGCAACCCTATGGACTGTAGCCCACTAGGATCCCCTGTCCATGGGATTCTCCAGGCAAGAATACTGGAGTTGGTTGCCATTGCCTTCTGCAGGGGAATCTTCCTGACCCAGGGATCGAATCCAGGTCTCCTACATTGCAGGCAGATTCTGATAATTGTGTGATAAAAGTTAACCATAATTACTGGTGTTGTTGGAAAGAAAGTGCTTAAGAACTTGTTCCTCCGTTGTCATAGAGATGTTCAATTTCTCTTATTCAGGTTAAGACTGTCTGCTACTGTACTTCTAAAATATGCTCAGAGTTCAAAAATTTTAAAAGCTGGTCAGATCTTTTTGAAAATCCAACAGACTTGGATTTTAATTCTTAAAGAAAATCCTTTTAAAGTACTCATTGAATACCAGCCGTAAGTATATAGTTCAGAAGGTATATGACCATTCACTGAGTTTACCTAAATTATAAAAAGCCCTAGGTTGAAGAATTAAAAGCCAAATTTAAAATACTTCTTTGAAAGAGTTGAATGTTCTTTTTTTTTGCATAATGTATTTACCCAAGGAAGCTTACTTAGATGGAGCATCTGGTTTTCAGCACATTCTTGCTTTACACCTATATTTCCAGCTGAAAAGCTCTGAGGTGAAGAGAGGTCAAATGAATTGCCCCACGTCACACACAATGAGTCAGTGATTCAGGCCAGATTGAATCAAGGAGTTTCTTTGGTAGGAGTGTCCAAAAATAAATAGTTAACTGAAAATAAATCTTTATACCTCTGTTTTTAGAGCAAAGAGAAGGAATATATTTGTTATTTTTCACATCTTTAATTTAAATTCCTAAATAAAATAAAAGACATTTCTAAATATAACAACTTGAGCATGACTTCCCAACTCTCTTCCAAATAACTGAATTTAGGCTATTTACTGACTATATTGAATTGGAAATATAACAATTCTGTCTAAGAAATTCTGGCCAATTTGTCATCTGTCTGTCATCTTTCCTCACTTGGAATCATTGTGTTCATTTTTACCAACTATTCGTTCATCAAAAGTTGATTGAGCATCTACTATGGGCCATCTGAGGCAGGAGATGGATGGGCCCCAGGCTGAACAGTTTATCACCTGTGGTCAGAAACTCCATAATAGCAGAAACATCAGAAAATCAGGATGATGCAGGAGGCTGGGCCCTGCCCAGATAAGAGATGAAAGAATATATATTCCTCATTCTCAAACTCAAGGATACCTCCCTGACTACAGATGTGCAGAAAGGCTTCTTGGAGGTCAAAAGAAAAAGGGCATCACCTCATAGTAAGTGATGTTGAGGCAGGCAGTAGCTGACTCCCTCCCTGCCCAGGGTAAAGTGATTGGACATTCACTCCCTACAGACTGACAGTCCATGACAAGAATAACAGGACAATTAAGGGAAGAGGTTAGGCCCTGCCCAGACCACAAATTTCTCATTCTCAAGGTCAGGAGACCTCCCTGACCACACATGTGCAGAAAAACTTCTTGGATGTCAAATGGAAGTTATGCCAAGAGAGGCTCATCACCCACAGTCCTTTGCAGTAGAATTCATCTTGGCTAAGAGATGCATGAGCACACATGGGAGGATCCTGAGACACATCAAATACGGACTGTGAACCAGAAAAGTCAAAATGACTGGCCAAAGGAAACCAGAAGAAATGCCCCATAAATATAATTCAAACTACCATTAGGGTGAGACTGTCCCTCTCTGAACCCACCTTTGTGTCTGTCCACATGCACTGTGCTCTTTTCCTCCTAATAAACACATAACCACTTTTTGTTTCTATGTGGGAATTCATTTCTTCGCAGCTGACGGGCCAGGGCCTTGCCACTGACCCCTGTCCCTAGTGGTCTAGTGGCTAGAATTCAGTGCTGTACTTCTGGCTGCCTGACCTCAGTCTGGCTGGGAACCGAAACCCTGCTTCAAACTGCTGCAAGCTGAGGCCACCTGCGATCTCATCTACCCTGACCACTAACCTTCGTAGGACTCAGCACAAGTACTAACAGAGGCTCACATGACACATGTCTAAATGCTTAGTATTGAAGAATTAAGTGGGCAAAGTATTCAATAAATTAATTCCTCTTCCTACCTTGAAAATGTACCCTTGTACAAACTTGCAAGGCCTGTTTCAAATTTAGAGTTCTCAATGCCTCAGCATTTTGTGCCAGAAACACAGTCTGAAAACTCACTACCAGCCACCATCTACCTGGTGCCAGTGAACTGCCTCTGGTCTGACCACCATTTATGTTTGTTTTTTTCCCCACTCCTGGCTATATCCTATAATGTGATGGGCAGTGCAGACATGCGTTGACTGTACCAGTTTACACATTCAAGCACATTCATCGTTCCCCCAAATCAGGCACCCATTGCACCATTCTTTTGACCTCTGACTTCCAATTCTTTGGTAGAAGCTTATGCTGGCCCTGAAAATAGGCTTAGTACCAGGGTCCTTCATGCCTGGGTGTCAGGGTAATACTTCCAGGCATCGCACCAGGACATCCATGAGAAGAAACTGCTCCACAGTATAATCTGAGCATATCCTTCTTCTATTGTACAATATCACCACTTTCCATTGTCAAATCAGCATAGGTGCAGTGCTTCAGTCTGATGTTGCCTTGAACATTGCAACCTGACAGCAAACCTTTCCGTGTAAACCACACTGGTTTAAACAACTTGCAGCACTTTTCCATGTCAATACCTTAGTCTGTTTGTCCTTTCTGCTCTTTTCTCACCTTGGTCCAAGTGTAAAAATTCTTATTATCTCTCCCTCTTGTTTTTATTTATTTATTTGCCTGCACGAGGTCTTATTGCAGCACGCAGGTTCTTTGTTGTGGCATGCAGGGTGTTAGTTTGTGGTATGTGGGACCTAGCTCCCTGACCAGGGATTGAACGTGGGCCCCCTGCATTGGGAGTGCTGAGTCTTATCCACGCCTATCTTTCATATCATACTTTTCCCTTTATAATTTTATAGTTAGGCTTCCTTGGTGGCTCAGTGGTAAAGAATCCGCCTGTCAATGCAAAACTTAAGAGAAGCAGGTTCAATCCCTGGGTAGGAAAGATCCCCTGGAAAAGGAAATGGCAACCCACTTCAGTATTTTTGTCTGGGAAATCCCATGGATAGAGGAGCCTGGAAGGCTGCAGTCCACGGAGTGACAGAAGAAATGATTTAGCAATTAAACAACAATTTTATAGTTATGTTTATATATACAGTCTCTCCTAATTTTGGTTGTGGAAGCTTTGAAGACTAGTCTCATGCCATTTATTTACTTTCAATTCTTTGAAGATAGTTTTACTGGTTTTGTAGAAATCTTGTTTATTCATTGTAAATAAGCTACACCATAAAATAGTTCAAAAAGAGTAAAAACTCAGAAATGGTGCCAGTTTTTTTCATGTAGAAAAAACTGAATCAATGTACAGAAGTTACACAAAGAGGAGCATTTACTTTTTGCAACTATTTTCTTCGTTTAACTATTTTATGTGTTTTCAGTTAATGATTTAGAGAGCTACATAGTCCTTTTTAATGACTGCATATGATTCTATACTAGTAATATTTTTGGAATATATCTAACCAATCTTTCTTATTTGATAGTTTATTCTGTTCTTTCTTATCTGTTATGAAAGCACTGAAGACATGGCCTTCATTTAAGATCTTTTCAGGTATGTACAAAAAGTAAAAAAGTGAAGTCGCTCAGTCGTGTCTGACTCTTTGTGACCCCGTGGACTGTAGCCTACCAGGCTCCCCAGTCCATGGAATTCTCCAGGCAAGAATACTGGAGTGGGTTGCCATTTCCTTCTCCAGGGGATCTTCCCAACCCAGGGATCGAACCTGGGTCTCCTGCATTACAGGCAGACACTTTACTGTCTGAGCCACCAGGTACAAGGGACCCCTTATGATAAATTCTTAAAACTAATGTTTCTATATAATATCAAAGGAATTGTTTCAATCACTTTTATATCTCTTGAAGCACTGGGTACAAAGCCTTAAAAGCAACAGATATTTCATAAATATTGACTAAATGCATTCAATAGTAAATTCATGATTGGTTAATTAATATCTATTTACATAACTAATCTAATACAGTATTGTGATTAGATGTTCTGGAAGGAGCCAATCCAGAGCTATGCTACCTTTTTACACAGAAAAAAATTTCACACAAAAAAAGAAGAAATAGTAAGGTGTGAAATAAATAGAGTGAGAGATATTTGCAGTGAACATTACAAGCCTTTATTTGTTCTTCCTTCCCAGCAATGCTATGAGAAGCTAAAACTAATATCATTGCATCCATTTTGCAGAGAAAGCATTTTACCATTAAGACAAATTATTGACCTGAGGCCACAGGACTTACAGTAAGGAGGAGCCTCACACTTTTTCTTGCCACCTCCAGCCCCCTTGCCGTGTTTTCTTAAATATGCCACTCTGACTTTTAGCTAAATAACAGTTTTCCACCATTGCATCTTAATAAAGAACTCTGAGTCAGGAACTGGTTTCTTAGAATAGCTGTTTGTATGGAGGATCCTCTTTTACCAGGAAATACAAACTGGAGAAGACTAACAACTTTGTTTCTTCAGTGACCTCTAACTGACCAGTTACACCTGAGCATGACTAGGCATTTTACTAAAAAAACCTGCTTTGCCTTTTTTCCAGCTGGTGAAGATTGCAAGTTTGTTGAAAATTTTATACCTTGTTTAGATGAGGAAGAAATGTGCCCTGCTGACTTAAACACATGTAGTTCACTTTAGAACGACCCCATTTTTTGATTAATCCTTAGCACCAAGCATACTGCCTGGACCATGATAGACTGACATACATACATATATATATGTATACTTCCCCAGTGGCTCAGCGGTAAAGAATCATGCAATGCAGAAGCCCCAGGAAATGAGGGTTCAGTCCTGGATTCTGAAGACCCCCTGGAGGAGGGCATGGCAACCCACTCCAGGATTCTTGCCTGGAGAATCCTGTGAACTGAGGAGCCTGGCAGGCTACAGTCCATAGAGTCCTGAAGAGTGGGACATAACTAAAGCGAATTAGCACACATGCACACATATAAATTTCCATATATATACACGTATATATATGCAGAAAGGAAGAGGAGGGAGAGAGTCTAATATCTTCTACAAAGCATTCATCTTTAGCAATGGCTGTTATTGGCTTATTTTTATTTTGATAGATAAAATTTTAATCAAGCCTCTACAAGTGACTGATCCAATAAGGTTAAATCAGCTTTCAAATGTTCTTCTTCCTTTCTCCAAATGCTCCTATTTATATTTTGAAATAGGGGACCCAATCTGAAAGGCTAAGAGGTTTGTTTTTTCTTCTTGAAATGCAAACATTTAAGATGAGTGGGAGAAAATAATTATATTTTAAAAATTATTTAAACAAATGGACATAAATTGTGCTTAGTCTAACGTTTACAAATATTTGTTTCCTTTATAGAGACAAGCTTAAAAATATTTTCTATCACTTAAAATGCAGTCAACCTGAAATAATTATCCATTCATCCTCTCATCCAGACATATTTTTTTCAGTGAAATGACCACATGGTGAAGATTTATTGTTGTTGTATTTTAGTCACTAAGTCATGTCCGACTCTTTGTGAACCCAACAACTGCAGCATGCCAGACTTCCCTGTCCTTTGCTATCTCCTGGAGCTTGTGTAAACTCATGTCCATTGAGTTAGTGATGGTATCTAACCATTTCATTCTCTGCCTCTTCCTTCTCCTCTTGCCTTCAATCTTTCCCATCATTAGGGTCCTTTCCAATGAGCTGGCTTGTCACATAAGGTTTCAATTTTAAATATTATAAACAATTATTCACTTAATATATATCATAGAATTCATGCAAATTTGAGTTTGGGAGAAAAAAGTGGTGTTGATCCCTACAGCTAACATAAATAGTATGTTCTATAAGATAATAGTGAAAGTTATTGGCATATTGTATGATAGCTAGAACACATAAAACCAGAGATAAAAATAAGTCCAATTATAACAAAAGAAAAGTGAAAGTGTTAGCCACTCAGTTGCATCCACCTCTTTGCAACCCCATGGACTGTAGCTCACCAGGTTCCTCTCCTCACGGGATTTCCCAGGCAAGAACACTGGAATGGATTGCCATTCCCTTCTTCAGGGGATCTTCCTGACCCAGAGATTGAACCTAGGTCTCCTGCATTGCGGGCAGATTCTTTCATCTGAACCACTAAAGAATGTAATAAATATAAATACACATATTAAGCTTACCTGGAAAAGACAGATTTTCATTCTATCACACACATATACACACACAAAAAAGATTTTACTGTTTTTCCCCTAAATAGACAAATTTTCACCAAAAAAGAAAGCCAAGCCAAAAGAAGAAATTTAGAGGGAACTAGCAGAAATTTGGAAGTGATGAATGATACACAGAAAATGAAAGATAATTTAAGTTGCTTCTTTATTCTGCTACTCCTAAATTGTAGGCACATTTCTTACATTTTTTATTTGTTATTCATTTTGGCAACTAGAAATATGCTTTTTTGTCTCTTAGATGCCTAAATTTATAAATTAGTAGTAGTAGTAGAATAAAGTAACAACTGGTAGGATTGTAAGAATATGTGGATTGGGATTTCCTTGGTAGTTCAGTGAATAAGACTCTGCATTCCCAATGCAGGGAGGCTGGGTTTGATTACCAAACGAGGACTTAGATCCCACATACCACAACCCAGAGTTTGCATACCACAGCTAAGACCAGGTACAGGCAAATAAATAAATACATTTTTTTTCTTCAGAAGAGAAAATATGGATTAATCTAAATTAATAGCTATACTTTTAAAACTTTCTTTCATGATTACTTGGATATGTCTTTTTTTTCTAATGTAAGAGTGTAGAACTATACACTTCCCTCTCATCAATGTTTTAACTATATCCTACAGTTTCCTTATACTATATTTTTATTTTCATTCTGTTAAGTGTACTTTTGATTTACCTTGAAAGTTCCTCTCATGGATTATTTCGAAGTGTGTTGCCTAGTTTTCACACATTTGGTGATTTTCTTACCTTTGTGTTAACAATTTCTAGTTTTAAGTTCATTGTGGTCAGAAAACACCCTCTGTATGACCTTCTTTTACATTTTTTGTTTTGAGGTTTGTTTTATGGCCATAATGTGGGCCATTTAGGAATGTGTTCGGTGGGTACTTGAAAAGAATATATTCTGCTTTTTGTGGGTGGAATGTTCCATAAATGTTGATTGGATTCTGTTGGTTGATGTCATCAGTGCTATTAATTTCATGGTTTTCTAACTGGTACGTATTTCAACAATTCTTAAAAGATGTTGAAGTTTCTAACTTAAAGTGTGAATAATTCTATTCTCCTTTCAATTCTATTAATTTTCCCCTCACAGAATTTAAAGCTCTATTGTTTAATACATGTACATTTAGGAGTACTATGGTTTCTTATCTGTCTCTTAGTATGTGATATTTCTGTTGCTTTGAAAGCTACCATAACTGATATTAATACAGCCACTCTCACATTGTTTTCCATTTACATGATATATCTTTTTTTATTCATTTACTTCTAACCTGCTTATCAGAGAAGGTGATGGCACCCCACTCCTGTACTCTTGCCTGGAAAATCCCATGGGCGGAGGAGCCTGGTGGGCTGCAGTCCATGGGATCGCTGAGGGTTGGACACGACTGAGCGACTTCACTTTCACTTTTCACTTTCATGCATTGGAGAAGGAAATGGCAATCCACTCCAGTGCTCTTGCCTGGAGAATTCCAGGGACAGGGGAGCCTGGTGGGCTGCCGTCTATGGGGCTGCACAGAGTCAGACACGACTGAAGCTACTTAGCAGCAGCAACAGCAACCTGCTTATATCATTTTATATATTTGAAGTGAGTATCTCATAGACTGCATATACTTGCAGCATGTTTTTCTTATCTACTCTGCTTATTTGCATCTTGTGATTGGTATATTTAGAATATTTACATTTAAAGTTATTATTGCAGAGAAGGACATGGCAACCCACTCTAGTATTTTTGCCTGAAGAATCCCCATGGACAGAGGAGCCTAGAGGAATATAGTCCATGGGATCTCACAGAGTCAGATACGATTGAAGCGAAAGAAGCAGCAAGAATCTTATAGACATAGAAGTAACTTTCAGAATTATGACAAAGACATTCCCTAATTGAACAGAATGGATAGCAGATCTGCCTAATGTGAGGAAGTTTAAGCAGACAATAAGTACCAAAGATAGTAATTTAAATACACAGAAAGCAGTAAAGAAAATACAGGTCATTATGCAAATATTGAACACTATAAATATACATTTCTTCATTGTTTTTAACTTAGTTAAAGAAAAGATAGACAAGACATACAATATATTGTTATACTGTGATATATAGAAATATATGTGTCAATAACAAGGAAGTTGTTTTAGAATGAAGAAACATCAGATTGTAACTAAGTACAAAACACCATGTAAAGAAAATCAGAAATATGAATAAAATCAATATAGCAAATCTAAAAAAAAAAAGTTATTATTGGTATGTTAGCACTTAAGCCTGCCATTTAAATCTTTGTTTTCTGCCTCTTTTGTGTATTTCTTTTTCCCACTCTTTCTCATGGCTTGCTAAAACATTAAAAAATAATTCCATTTTGTTTCATCTACAGTTTTTTTCACTGTATCCTTTTATATGATTTTTTAAAGGGTTGTTCTAGGTACTACATTGGGTTTCCCTGGTGGCTCAATCAGTAAAGAATCCGCTTGCAATGCAGGAGACCTGGGTTCAGTCCCTGAGTTGGGAAGATCCCCTGGAGAAGGGCATGGCAACCCACTCGTGTTCGTGCCTGGAGAATCTCCGTGGACAGAGGAGCCTGGCAGGCTGCAATCCATGAAGCTGAAAAGAATTGGACACGACTAAGCGACTAAGAATAGCACAACACTGGTACTACAATATGTATATAATTTATCACAGAAAACTGGTGTTGAGATGTTTATTAGCTTGAACGAAATTTTGAAACTTTATTTCCCTTTGTGTTTCCTTAAATTTTATTTTTATAATTGTTCTAAACATTTTCTCTTCACAAATATTAGATTTGTGACAGTCCCACTAATTCATAGGGCTCTGTTAATCTTTTTTTATCCATTATGTATATTCTTTCTGTTTTTCAAAAACAGACCTTTCAAGGTCTTTTTTTTTTTCCCTGCCTTGCATATAATTTCCAAAATTTTATCTTGGTATATACTTAGTAGAAGGAATAGGGAAAAACATATCTATTCCATCTTTTTAAAAATAGAAGCTTATTCCATCTTTTCAAAAGTAGAACCTTACTCCATTTTTGATAGTTATTATTATGATTACTTAGTTTAGTAAATTATACAAGAAAGCAATGTGTTTGGGGGATTAATTGATCTGTAAAACTAAAATTGTTTGAAATAATTGTTATCCAACTAGATATGGATGAGAAGAAATGTTGAAGGTTTCTGCATTGAGATTTGAGTTTCAAATGTTTCTTGAGTTCTCACTCCATTCTAAGGAAACCAGAAACAGAAATAATAGGAATTCCATTACTGGCATGGCTTATAAAGGTTAAATGGCACAAATTAGTTGATATGTACTTCACTCCCCCTTAAATGCCATAACTGTGCATCAAAAGACTGACAAATTAATGAGCATTTATATGCAAACCTAAAATATAAAATTTATGATTATTTTTAATACTCTAACTTTTGAAATCTTGATTGGGAAGGATAAGAGAGAGAAGCATCCTGCTTGAACTTTATTTCCTACTTTTAAATATACTCTTTCCAATTAGCTGGACTAGAAATTTTAAGTTGTTTCTTGGAAGGCTTAATTTTGTTCTTTGATTTATTTTTTTGTACAAGACCTAGATTATTATTGACTGAACTCTAAACAGCTTTGACAGTAACAGAAAAATATATCTGAAGCGCAGTTCTAATTTAATCTCAAACTTTTATAACTTATCTTTTAAAATAAGCATTTTGTAAAATTTCACCTTTACTGTGCATGCGCATACACACACATACAAACGTGAATATGCTTCATAAAACAAAGCTAGCTATATCCTTGCACCTGCAACTTCTGGGTGGTAGTAACTTGAATTACATTGAAACGCATGTGATGGAGATGTTAATTTCTCTATTCTCTTTGGACAGTGGAACAGATGCTATCTTAAACTTCAAAGGGATTTGACTACTTTCTGAGTTTCGTTAATGAACAACAACTTTTCACAGCCTGGTTTAAAAAAAAAAACTAACAAAATATACAAAGGAGAAAGATCACTGAAGAATTCATCAGTCTTTTCCTTCTGAAATATTTTTTAGGGGTAGAAAGGAAGTCAAACTCAAAACATTTGATCTTTCCCAGGAAATTGAAATGCACTGTATTTATTGCTTTTCAAATCTGACAGTTCATCCTGTGGCCTCGTGTGTGCAGAAGTTGCTTCAGTGGTGTCCGACCCTGTAGACTGTAGCGTGCCAGTCTCCTCTGTCCATGGGATTCTCCAAGCAAGAATTCTGAAGTGAGTTGCCATGTCCTCCTCCAGCAGATCTTCCCGGTCCAGAGATCCAACCCATGTCTCAGGTCTCCTGCAATAGCAGGCAGGTTCTTTACCACTAGCACCACCTAGGCCTGTGACCTCACATCATAGTAAACCACCCAGTCCTACCAGGAGGAGATGGGCTTTGGGAGATAATTGTTAAAGAACTTGATTTTTAAAAGAGAGAGAGAGAGAGCACAATTGGTGATAAGTATTTTCATTTTTGTCCTTCACTGGGCTTCCCTGGTGGCTCAGATGCTAAAGAGTCTGCCTGCAATGCAGGAGATCCAGGTTTGATTCCTGGGTTGGGAAGATCCCCTGGAGGGCACGGCAACTCACTTCAGTATCCTTGCCTGGAGAATTCCATGGACAGAGGATCCTGGTGGGCTATGGTCCATGGGGTCACACTGAATGACTATCACTTTCACTTTTTTTTCCACTTTGATTTAAAAAGAGAGAGCGAACCCAACTGGTGACAAATATTTTCATTTTTGTTCTTTGCTGTTTAGTTTAGCTCAGGTAATGCACTGTTGTGTGGCCAGGAGACTTGGTTCTAGGACCTTCTGTGTTGTCAACTGGTATAAGATAACAGATAATGATGGATTCTGACAGTAATTATTTCTTATGAATCAGGCAGTGATCTTAGCATTTTGTGGTTGTTGTCGTTTAGTCACTAAGTTGTGTCTGACTCTTTGTGACTCCATGGGCTGTAGCCCACCAGGCTCCTCTGTCCATGGGATTTCCCAGGCAAGAACACTGGAGTGGGCTGCCATTTCTTTCTCTAGGGATCTTCTCAGCCTAGGGATTGATCCTGTATCTCCTGCTTGGCAATCATATCCTTTACCGCTGAGCCACCTGAGAATTGCTCAGCATTTTAAATATGTGAAGTTATTGAATCTCTTTATCAACCTTACACATAGAGATTATTATCATCCCTTTTTTTCTTTGGCAGTGCCACATGTCATGTGGGATCTTAGTTCCTCCACCAGAGATTGAACCCTTGCCCCTTGCAATGGAAGGCAGAGTCTTAACCACTGGACTACCAGGGAAATCCCTCATTGTCATTTTACAGATACTTGAAAAGGCACAGAAAGTTTAAACAACTTGCCTAAAATCACAGAGCAAGTAAGAAAGCAGTGGAGGCAAGATTCAACTAGGCATTCTGCCTCTAAAGGCCATTTCTCTGAAACACCCAGCTCTGTCTCCACAACTTTATTAACATCCCATCAACTCTCTGAGATCGGGCTTTCTAATTTTTGAACGGAGAATAAAAATGCACATTTTGATTTACTTGATGTTATAAACTCATCAAATGTGGCATTCAACAAAGGCTTTAATGGTTACATAGGCCAAATTAACATGCTGTAACTAAAGAAATTAAGTTCTAGAAATTAAGCAATTCAGGGTCATACAATTGTGACAGATCTGGAACTTGGTCCTTTGAGCCAATCCTTATTGAAAGTTGAACACATCTAATGAGGATACACATACTAAAAGGATTGAACATGACAGCCCACATTTCATAGTTTGAAAACTAATAGTAAACACATTAATTTATCACTTTGATATTAGGTACTATAATAGATCGTTGACTCAATGGACATGAGTTTTTGCAAACTCAGGGAGATGGTGAAGGACAGGGAAGCCTGGCGTGCTGCAGTCCTTGGGGTTGCAAAGAGCTGGGCTTGACTGAGCGACTGCACAACTATAGTAGAGGTATATGGCAGAGTCCATACAAAACTGAGGACAGTAGAGTTAACACTTTCAGGATTGTGCGGGAAAATAATAAAACCGGAAAAAAAGAAAAGAGAAAAACAGGAGACAACTTTTGAACTGATTCTTGAAGGATAAGGAGGAGTTGCTTTGAAGACAAAGAAGGTTCACTGAGGCTGAGAAACATGTTTGTTCAGGTTACCAATTCAGAAAGCACAATCAAAGAAAGGAGATTTCCTTGTTGGTAAACATCAGGCCATCTGAGCTCCAACTGGAAGTTATGTAACTACTGTAAGACCACAAATATCTTTGGCCAATTAGAATCTCTAACCTTTTAAGTGGGTTTCCCCGGTAGCTCAGAAGTAAAGAATCTGCCTGCAATATAGGAGACACAGGAGACGCGGGTTTAATCTGTGGATCAGGAAATTCCCCTGGTAGAAGAAATGGCCCTTTAAGTATCAAAATCAAGAGAATGTTTTGGTCAGCTGGAGTTTCAGAAACGTAAAGATTTATGTTCAGAAACACAAATATGAAGGCTCTAGTGCCCAGGTTTCCCAGTTCTCAGTTGTGAGAAGCTAATTTTAATTCTTTCTTTGGTTTCTTCTAAACAAAGAAGTGGGACTAAAGACAGGATCCTTTTTCTTATCTTCATGTCATCATGGCCTGATACAGTAGCTGAAACTGAGTAGAGTTTATTTAACAATAAAAATAAATTTTTGTTGTGGATTTATAGATGTCAGGCACTATACTCAGAATTACGTGTACATTTTCTGTTTTAATCCCCACATCTGACCTATGAGAGAATAACTGAGATTGGATCAGAGAACTGGAAGCTTAGAGAGATTAATAGTATGTCCAGGTCCCCCGAGGACACAGGGGCACAGACTTTGAGCAATCCCCCTGCCTTCAAAACCTGCAGCATTTTCAAAGTGTAAGGAATTCATTTACAATAATTTGCATGATTTTAATGTTTCATAATTTCCCCAATACAAAATATACCTCATGAGAACTGATATGTAACTTTAAAAATACTACTTTGCATAGAATGAATAAAAGTGTTTGTTTTAAAGACAAAAATCAAGAAGAGGTTGCTATGCATTTCAAGAAAAATTTAAAATCCCGACCTCAGTGTTCACTGAGATATTTTTAATGTACAAATACTTTTTAGAAGTGTAATAGAAGAGCATTCTTCTACTTTCTTTTAGAAATCATTAAGCATTTTCTTTTAAAATATAGCTTATACAGAAAATGATTATCATATGAAAAGCGCTTTTTAAAAAGCCCTTTAAAAAACTGTTAAGTGTATGTAAACTCAAACACATGTGAACAATTGCAGCCTTCTTTCATTCTGCTTGCTTTCAAACCCAAACCTATGGAGAAGGCTAGGCTCTCCCAGAAGACACTTTCAGAATTAAAAGCATCCAGAGAGTTGGGAAGTTCATACATATTCCAGTCAGCCTGTTGATTAAACCAGCCCTAGGGCTCAATTCATCAGGCTGACTCTAAAAGAAAAGGATAGAAACTCTACAAAATAATTAGCTGGGGGTAGATTCTAGGTGCTGATTTGCATGTCTCTACAGTACTGCCTCTAAATCTTTTATAATCACTCTTAAGGCAGCCCCACTCCACTCAAGTCTGTTTGGTGTTTTAATTGAGAATCTCAAGAAACTAAATTAACAATACAATTACAGAAAGAGGTAATTAGAGTAAATTGTGTATTTGTTTATTTTCTTTTTGGCCATGTGGCATGTGGTATCTTAGTTCTCCAACTGGGGTTCAAATGCATGCTCCCTGTATTGGAAGCACAGTATTTTAACCACTGGGCTACCAGGGAAGTCCTTGAGTAAACTGTGACGTTAACCAGGACTTGAGAAGCAGCAGAGGCAAATGACCTCACAAACTGTTATCAGTCTGATTCCAAATCAGTCAAATCAGATTGATTCCAACTAAATCAATCCAGTGGGATCTTATCAAACAGGACAGAGGCCCATCATGTTCCCTATGCTGTTGTTGTTCAGTGGATAATTCATATTGACTCTAAAGTTTCCTATACTGGTAGATTAAAAAATGAAGGTGACTCTGCTGAACGGATGTTTATAATCTAATAGAGATAAGCCATCAAAACCAATCAGGCCATTCTATGCAGTGCTGTGGACAGGTTTCCACGGATTAACAGAGGCCAGAGGGGAAAAAAAAAAAAAGCAACAGAGGCCCAAGAAGCATGTACTCTACTGTATTTGGAAGAAAGAGAGAAGGGGAACTGTGGAAGGCAGATAGGGGTGTTGGGAAAGTGCGTAATTTTCTCGGTTCAGTCTTGCTGCAAAAAAGATTTGAAATAGCAGACCAGTGTTACAGCTACAGCTCTGTTAGAGCTCAGAGTTTTATTTGGTAAACAAAGGATAGTACACCCCAGATCCCAAAGGAAAGGCCTCAAGGTGGCTTGGCTGCCTCTTTTTAAACTTTATGTCTCCTCCCCCCAACCCTTTTGCAGCCTGCCCTATGCAAATTAGGGCTAGTACCCATCATGGATCAGGAAGGGGGACGGGTTTGTTTCATCTGAGGTTCCCACTCCAGTCTGCAGATTTTTGCTTTGTTCCCTTTTCTCTGGCTTTTTCCGCCTTTGTTTGCCAGTCTTTTAGCTGTAGACATTTTGGACTCTCTTTTCTATTCTAACTAACAGGGGAGATCCAAGAAGATGTCATAGAGATTTCTGGATTCAGTTTGTGCCTTGAAAGGAAGGTACAACTTCTGAAGGCTGGAAAGGAAGAGACATTCAAAAGGGAATGAAGTATGTGAACAAGGTACTGTGATCACAGTGCGAAGGATGCAATGGAAAGCACAGCTGAGAGTGGTTTGACCAGGGTGCCCTTAAATCAAAGAGTCAGGATCCCAAGACCCTTGCTCATTCAGCAATTAGTCTACAGGTTAAATATATCAAATTACTCACACATTTTTTTCTGCCAGTTATTTTATTTCCATGTGATATTTTAATAGCTATTTACTTATGTGGGTGTGCTAAGCCTCATCATTCATGTCCTACTCTTTTCGATCGTATGGACTGCAGCCTTCTAGGCTCCTCTGTCCATAGGATTCTCCAGGCAAGAATACTGAGTGGGCTGCCAGGCCCTTCTCCAGGGAATCTTCCCGAACCAGGGATCAAACCCACGTCTCATTATGTCTCCAGCACTGAAGGCGGGTTCTTTACAACTAGCACCACCCAGGAATGGTGCTACTCGTAGGATTTATGTATAGCTATCAATAACTATGTACAATGTATTGCATGCTTAATATATGCATTCTTCATATTATCCCCAACAGAACACTGAAGAAAGCATTAATGTTATCTCCATTTTCCAGAGGAGGGAACAGAGCAGAAAAAGATCAAGTAACTTGCCTCAAGTCCAAGGTAGCAGAAAGTTCGGATCACACATTGGGATCCTAGATCTGCAAGCTTGACTCCTGATACACAATGAATGCCCACGATATGCCAAGATGCTTGCTCAGTACAGAATTATACACAAGGGCAAGAGTGACACAGTCCATCTTCTCTGGGACGTCTTTTTATTCCTCAAAAATTTTCAGCAGCTTAGTTTAGATAGAGCAATAAAGCCACTAATAAAAAACCAGTTATAAAAGGTCCCCTTTACTCTTTCAGCAACTACCTGTAATTAAGTAGTTAAAAAGTGAGAGGAAGGAAGAAAAAGAAGGGAGCAGAGGAAAAAAAAAGATGTTTATACCCTTGATCACCCCAAGGGTAGGGTGAGCAAATGAGACTGGTAGGATTATAGTATTTATGATGTGACCTCTTGGAGGATAAAGAAGCACATGTATTATTTTTTATATAAATTTATTTTAATTAGAGGCTAATTACTTTACAATATTGTATTGGTTTTGCCATACATCAACATGAATCTGCCATGGGTGTAAACGTGTTCCCCATCCTGAACCCCCCTCCCACCTCCCTCCCCATACCATCCCTCTGGGTCATCCCAGTGCACCAGCCCTGAGCATCCTGTATCATGCATTGAACCTGAACTGGTGATTCATTTCACATATGATATTATACATGTTTCAATGCCATTCTCCCAAATCATCCCACCCTTGCCTTCTCCCACGGAGTCCAAAAGACTGTTCTATACATCTGTGTCTCTTTTGCTGTCTCACTTACAGGGTTATCGTTACCATCTTTCTATATATGCCTTAATATACTGTATTGGTGTTTTTCTTTCTGGCTTACTTCACTCTAGATAATAGGCTCCAGTTTCATCCCCCTCATTAGAACTGATTCAAATGTATTCTTTTTATTAGCTGAGTAATACTCCATTGTGTATATGTACCACCGCTTTCTTATCTATTCATCTGCTGATGGACATCTAGGTTGCTTCCATGTCCTGGCTATTGTAAACAGTGCTGAGATGAACGTTGGGGGCACACATGTCTCTTTCAATTCTGGTTTCCTTAGTGTGTATGCCCAGAAGTGGGTTTGCTGGGTCGTATGGCAGTTCTACTTCCAGTTTTTTTAAGGAATCTCCACACTGTTCTCCATAGTGGCTGTACTAGTTTGCATTCCCACCAGCAGTGTAAGAGCTTTTCTCCACACCCTCTCCAGCATTTATTGCTTGTAGACTTTTGGATCGCAGCCATTCTGACTGGCGAGAAATGGTACGTCATTGTGGTTTTGATTTGCATTTCTCTGATAATGAGTGATGTTGAACATCTTTTCATGTGTTTGTTAGCCATCTGTATGTCTTCTTTGGAGAAATGTCTATTTAGTTCTTGGGCCCATTTTTTGATTGGGTCATTTATTTTTCTGGAATTGAGCTGCAGGAGTTGCTTGTATATTTTTGAGGTTAATTCTTTGTCAGTTGCTTCATTTGCTATTATTTTCTCCCATTCTGAAGGCTGTCTTTTCACCTTGCTTATAGTTTCCTTTGTTGTGCAGAAGCTTTTAATTTTAATTAGGTCCCATTTGTTTATTTTTGCTTTTATTTCCATTACTCTGGGAGATGGGTCATAGAGGATCCTGCTGTGATTTATGTCAAAGAGTGTTTTGCCTATGTTCTCCTCTAGGAGTTTTATATTTTCTGGTCTTACGTTTAGATCTTTAATCCATTTTGAGTTTATTTTTGTGTATGGTGTTAGAAAGTGTTCTAGTTTCATTCTTTTACAAGTGGTAGACCAGTTTTTCCAGCACCACTTGTTAAAGAGATTGCTTTTCTCCATTGTATATTCTTGCCTCCTTTGTCAAAGATAAGGTGTCCATAGGTGAGTGGATTTATCTCTGGGCTTTCTATTTTGTTCCATTGATCTATATTTCTGTCTTTGTGCCGGTACTGTACTGTCTTGATGATTGTGCAGAAGCGCATGTATTAAACACATGATGTACTGCAAGCTACATGCTTTAACATGCATTAGCTCCTATAATTCTCACAACAAACTTGTGAAGTAGGTATAACGATCCCATTTTGTAAGTGAAGAAATTACAAGGTTTGACTGGTAGTTTAAGACCACATTAATATGAAACCTTGAAGTTTGACATGACCATACTCCTTCCCTCCCCTTAACTGCTAACCTCTCAGTTCAGACTTTCTCGTGCAGATTACAAACGAGTATTAGAAACCATGGTAACCCCCAGAAACATTCAGAACACAACAAACGTAGGTGGGGTGGAAATGTGTCTAGGAACACGGCATCATTCAGGACAAGAAGGCTTGAGGGGCACTTCCTTGAAGGATTCAAGAGTTAAAGTGGAAACTTGAATATGATTCCCCCAGATGGAAAAGCCAGGATTTCTTATAAACAGAAAAGTTTTTCTGAAAAGTTGGCAATGAATAGTTTGACTACTGTAGAGATGCGATTCAATGAGCTACCGTCTCAACTTCAAGTTGGCTATTTGTCTTCCTAATATTTAATGACAATGATAATAATATTGACTATGTTACAGACAATGATCTGGAATCCTTTTTTCAAACCTGCAAGGTGAGAATTATTTCTGTTTTATAAATGAAAAAGCTGTGGCTCAAAGAGTTTAAGTAACTTGTCCAGTTTACTGAAGATGAATAGATCCAGGGTTAAACCCACACTCTTCCTGTTAGGCCATCATCTTGTATGCATTAGGCACTATTATTTTATTTTATCATGGATAACTAGTGGACCATACTGAGCAGATGTAATTCTAGTCAAAAGCAAATAAATTTTGTTTCAGTTAACATGCAGCAGTAGATAATGGTTTCCCTGGTGGCTCAGACAGTAAAGAATTTGCCTATAATACAGGAGACACGGGTTCAATCCCTGGGTTGGGAAGATCCGCTAGAGAAGGGAATAGCTACCCATTCCAGTATTCTTGCCTAGAGAATTATCTGAACAGAGGAGCCTGGTGGACTATAGTACATGGGGTTATAAAAAGTCAACATGATTAAGCAATGAACACATAGGTGCTTAAGATGGCAATAAACTGAGTTTACTGAGATACTGAGATGGGTGTTCAATCTGTATCCTGGTACCCCGTTTATGAACACATCATTGTACTTGGACTAAGTTGATTTTAAGAAAATATATTTACATTTATTTGGCTATTCCAGGTCTTCACTGTGGCATGTGGGACCTTTAGCTGCAGCATGCAAACTCTTTAGTTGCCAAATATGGGATCTAGTTCCCCAATCAGGGGTCAGACCTGGGTTCCCTGCACTGGGAGCACTGGGAGCACTTAGCCACGGGCCCACCAAGTCCCTGGACTAGGTTTTAGACCTTGGCCTTTATCTCTCTATGTCTTAGTTTCATTGTCCCATTGAGCGTGGGATTCAAAATCTAAGGTTTGTCGTGACTCCGATGCTTGAACTCTTAGCTGTCATATTCCACTTCGCACAGGACTGACAATCTCAACTGACTGATCGTTCTGGATTTCAGGTTCTGGAACTGTGATTGCTGAAGACCTAAGTAAATAATGAAGAATTTCCCTGTGTGGGTAATTTTTTGTGTGGGTAGTTTTTCTCCTTCCTCCCTGAGGCACTCTGCTTAAAGTGCTTCTCTCAGACTGAAGAGTTGAAAGAAAAGCTCCTGGTTATCTTTAAGTTACCTAACTTCATGAGCTTATCCATTTGTCTGTTTGATAGTTGACGGTCCTAAACAGTAAGTTGTATCTTGTGGCTTTATAGCTGTCTCACAAATCATCACATCTGAAAACTGGAAACAGAACAGAGAAAATTATCTCCTTTCCCTAAGAGATAAGAGAAAGTTCTAAGAAGCCCATCTGTTGCAGAGCAGTTAAGAGCGCATCTGAAGGATCCTCGGAAATCCACATTCCAACATGACTCTTCAGATCTACCAGGCTGAATCTGAAGGGGGTACAGTCTGCTTTCTCTCCTTCACACCCAACTGATAATGCAGAGATGCCCGAGCTGAAGCAACTGGCGGCATGCCTATATCAGGCTGTCTAGAACTGCAGAGCGGAAGGGGGCCATTCAGAGGATCAAGATACAGTTAGGTTCAAGCTGGACCAGGTCTTTGACCAGATTCAGACTCAGTCACTGTCTGGATGTGGCAGCCAAGTTTCCATCACCTGTGCTGTAATTAACATGAGCACAGTCATTTCTTAGTAAGAGAATATAAAAGCAAACAGGAAGGTAAACTAGCTGTTAGAGCTTGGGTTTCATTTCTGGGAAAATCAGTAGTCATCTCACAGAGTCATTCTCACTTTGTATAATCTCAAACCAGTTAAATGGAATGAAATAAGAGAATGTATGTTAGCAGCTGTTCTCAAATTTCCCCTGGCTGTCAGGATTTGTCTTAATTTGGGTTTTAGACTCTGTAAAAGTAGCAGTTGCCATGTTCAACTTTCCATAACCCCATAAATTGGGAAATAGCTAATGTGATTCATCTGGGAATCAGCTATGGCAATAATCTGTGTCCAAATGTTGGTTTTATAGTATACCTATTCCAAGAGCTGTGTTCTGTGAAAGGATACAAGTCATGGTCTCTGCAACCCTGAGTCACTACCCCTTACCTACATAAAGCCTACAATCAATCCTGATTTTGAACTTGGCCTGTCATTTATGTCCTTAGCCGAGTTTGGACCTCTGGGGTGGGAGCGAGGGTGGACTTGAGGGAAGGGAAGAAGGTCTGCTTATTGACATGACTAAAAAGTGGATCAGCTATTAGTAAGAAGACTTTTGAAGGATTACAAAATTACAACTGTTTCAACAAATTATTAATGTAAGCTGCCTTTGTGATATAAAGCCTGAGGTATTTTTTATGATGATAAAAGCTGACACAATTTCCCCCACTTCCTCCTGAACAAACTTCATCATTTTAATCTCAATTCACCAAAAATATTATTGAAGATCTGCTATATAAAACTCCCCTTTCAAGGGTTTTAGACACAAAGAAGACAGAGTGCTAGCTTTCCCGGGGCTCACACCCCAGTGTAAATGCAGATATTGGTCTCCAGTGGGCTGTGCCTGCAGAGACTTGGAGGATTTCAGTTTCCAGCCAGAGACTAAAGTCAGGCTGTGGTCATGAGAGCACTGAAGCCTAGTGACCAGACCAGTGGCCTAGGTTCTGGCCTTCTGGCTTTGCAGAAATGAATTCTCACAAAGACGGAAAGTAGGGAAACAAGTAAAGTGACTTTTAGGAGGGAAAAGTGTATGTGAGGCTAGACACAGGGTAGACTCAGAGAGAGAGCTGTGCCTTTGTGGTAGTTGGAATGTGGGTCATTTCTTTCTTTTCTTTTTTTTCTCTTCTATTCATTTATTTGGCTGTACCAGGTCTCAGTTTGGGCACATGGGCTCTTTTAGTTGTGGCATGTGGGAATCTAGTTCCCTGACCAGGGATCAAACCTGGGCTCCTGCATTGAAAGCATGGGGTCTTAGCCACTGGACCACCAGGAAAGTCCTGGAATGTGGGTCAGTCATCTTGCTTTGCCTGATTCTGAGTCCATATTTACTTTATCTCTGGGTCCTCTTACGTGTGTATGTATTACTTAGCCAAGATGGATTCTAGCAAAAAGGCCTGTGGATAAGTAGACATCCCTTTTGGCCTGCAAGGAGCCTTTCTGCACATGTATAGTCAGGAAGGTCTCCTTGATCTCAAGAATGAGAAATACATGGTTTCTATCTTTTATTTATAGGACTGGGTTTAACTCCTCTTCCTCTTCATTTTGGAGTATCTGTCCACGGGGGATAAACTCCAGCTGTTCAGTCTGGAGCCCATCTATCTTCCACCTTAACATGTAATTCTAAGTCAGGCCACACTGGAATGGGTGCAGAAGTCATTTCATCTCATCATCTTTCTCTGGCCTCCTAAATGTGAGCCTAAGACCCCTCATCTGAACACCTATTACACACTGTACTTGTGGCAAAGAATGTCCATCACTAACCAATATACAAGTTCTCCTTCTTAGTAACAGATTCCTGACTTTATCTGAGATAACACATGTACACACTAGAATAATGTATTTCCCATCATCCTTTGCAGCTGGACGTATCCATATGATTAATTCTGGGCCAATAAAATGTGAGTGCAAGTACCTTGTGGCACTTCTAGAAACTTGCTTAAAGGAAGCCAACTCAACTAGGAGAAGCACTCTTTCATTTCCCTTCATGAGACAACCTTGGAGGCAGATGTGTTGGCTATACATTCAAGAACTATCTTAGACTGGAATTGCTTGGCTTACCATTGGTTAGGCCTCTGTGCTTTCATTACTGAGGGCACAGGTTCAGTTCCTAGTTGGGGAACAAAGATCTCTCAACCTGTGAGGCACAGCCCCCTTCCCCCACCAAAAAAATAAATAATAATCCCTCCTTAAAAAAAAAAAAAAAGAACTATCTTGGAGCATAAGTTAACCCTGAGGCTGAAAGCCACGTACTAAGAAGACCAGAGCAGAAAAACAGGAGGTTGGAACCCTGAAAACTTGGCAGAGATGCCATAACACCCAGGATTTTTTTTTTACATGACAGAGAAATAAATTTATGTCTTTAAAAAGCTACATTGGCTTTTCTCTTAAATATAAGCATCACTTCATGGCAAATAGATGGGAAACAACGGAAATAGTGGCTGGCTTTATTTTTCTGGGCTCCGAAATCACTGCGGATGGTGATTGCAGCCATGAAATTAAAAGATGCTTGCTCCTTGAAAGGAAAGTTATGACCAACCTAGACAGCATATTAAAAAGCAGAGATATTACTTTGCCAACAAAGGTCCATCTAGTCAAGGCTATGGTTTTTCTAGTAGTCATGTATGGGTGTGAGATTTGGACTATAAAGAAAGCTGAGCGCCAAAGAATTGATGCTTTTGAACTGTGGTGTTGGAGAAGACTCTTGAGAGTCCCTTGGACTGCAAGGAGATCCAACCAGTCTATCCTAAAGGAGATCAGTCCTAGGTGTTCACTGGAGGGACTGATGTTGAAGCTAAAACTCCAGTACTTTGGCCACCTGATGTGGAGAGCTGACTCATTTGAAAAGACACTGATGCTGGGAAAGATTGAGGACAGGAGAAGGGGACGACAGAGGATGAGATGGTTGGATGGCATCATCGACTCAATGGACATGGGTTTGGGTGGACTCCGGGAGTTGGTGATGGACAGGGAAGCCATGGGGTCGCAAAGAGTCGGACGCAAAGAGTCTAAGTGACTGAAATGAACTGAACTGAATCATGACTAATACAACTGATGTAAAACTTAACACAATACTGCAACTGCTTATTTACTTTTCTGATTTTCTACATATACATACAAATTTCAATTTTCTTAATGAAACAGACCTTGCAAATTTAGTCTTCTTTGTAAAAAATGTGTGGATTAAAGTGAAAGCTTTTTCAATTAGATTGAATAAACTTTATAAATTGAAAGATTTATAGACTTACAAAAAATTGGAAAAGGGATTTAAGACCACAACAGGAGTCAAGCATGAACCCAAGGTGTTTAGCCTGAACAACTGAAAGGATGAGTCAAGGCAGGTTTGTGAGAGAAGATCCAGGGTTTGGTCCTGAACATATTAAGTTTCAGCTGCATATGTAAATTTGGGAGTTGTCAGCAAATAATGGCAATTAAAGCCATAAAACTTGATGAGCTCTTATAAGAATTAATGTAGAGGGAACAGAAATAATCATAGGATTAAGCCCAAAGCATTCAATGTTTAGAAATCTTCAAGATAAGGATAATTTTTTAAAATGTAACCAAGAATAGTCACAAAGTTGAGAGAAAAACCGAGAGTGGTTACACAGAAAACTACATTAAGAACATATTTCTATGTATAAAATAGATAAATAACAAGGATATACTGTATAGCACAGGGGATTAAAGCCATTAGCTTATAATTACCTATAATGCAGAGCAACCTACAAAAATACTGAATCACTAATCTGTCTACCTGAAACTAATACAGTAATATAAATCAACTACATGTCAATAAAAGAAATGTTTCAAGGAGAGAGGAGTAATCACCTTGCAAAGTCTGCTGATAGATCAAATATCTAAATATGTATCATTGACAATTAGATAGCACCCAAGTATTGCGCTTTGGATTCTTTTGTTGACTATGAAGGCTACTCCATTTCTTCTAAAGGGATTCTTGCGCATAGTAGTAACGGGCAAGATTCTTGCCCATGATGGTCATCTGAGTTAAATTCACCCATTCCAGTCCATTTTAGCTCACTGATTCCTAAAATGCTGATGGTCACTCTTGCCATTTCCTGTTTGACCACTTCCAATTTACCTTGATTATGGACCTAACATTCCAGGTTCCTATGCAATATTGTTCTTTACAGCATTGGACTTTACTTCCATCACCAGTCACATACACAACTGGGTGTTGTTTTCACTTTCCCTCTGTCTCTTCATTCTTTCTGGAGTTATTTCTCCATTTCTCTCCAGGAGCATATTGGGCATCTACTGGCGGGGGAGTTCCCCTTTCAGTGTCCTATCTTTTTGCCTTTTCATACTGTTCGTGGGGTTCTCAAGGCAAGTATACTGAAGTGGTTTGCCATTCTCTTCTCCAGTGGATCACATTTTGTCAGCTGGGTTCCAAAATCACTGCAGATGGTGACTATAGCCATGAAATTAAAATACTGTTGCTCCTTGGAAGAAAAGCTATGACCAATCTAGACAGTATATCAAAAAGTAGAGATATTACTTTGCCAGCAAAGGTCCATCTAGTCAAAGCTATCATTTTTCCAGTAATCATGCATTGATGTGAGAGTTGGACTGTAAAGAAAGCTGAGCACCAAAGAATTGATGCTTTTGAACTGAGGTGTTGGAGAAGACTCTTAAGAGTCCCTTGGACTGGAAGGAGATCCAACTAGTCCATCCTAAAGGAAATCAATCTTTAATATTCATTGGAAGGACTGATGCTGAAGCTGAAACTCCCGTATTTCAGCCACTTGATACGAAGAACTGACTTATTGGAAAAGACCCTGATGCTGGGCAAGATTGAAGGCAGGAGGAGAAGGGGATGACAAAGCATGAGATGGTTGGATGGCATCACTGACTCGATGGACATGAGTTTGAGCAAGCTCCAGGAGTTGGTGATGGACAGGGAAGCCTGGTATGCCGCAGTCCATGGGGTAGCAAAGAGTTGGACATGACTTGAGAGACTGAACTTAACTGAACTGACAATTAGGTTTAGTGCTGTTGAGGTCCTTGGGTATTTGGTGGTATGACAGGGGCTGTATAGTCTGATTAGAATGTTTTGAGAGAAAGGGGAATGAAGAGAATTAGAGATTATATTTTCAAGAAATTTCGTGCTGCAAAGTCCCTGTGAAACAGATTGGAGGCAATTGTAGTGTCCTAGGAGAATTTGTTGTTGTTGTTTGTTTAGATGGAAGAAATTACTGTATGTTTCCAAATAGAGGCAATAAATGATAGTTCAAGAGAGAGAGAGAGAGAGAGAGAGATTGATAAAGTAGCCTTTGAGTAGTCTTCTAGGTTTTATTGCTTGCTCTGTGTATTTGATTCTCTTATAAAAGAGAATATATATATTCATAGTCAGCTTTCTAAGCCTTTCTTCTCTCCAATTACACTGTAAACTCCTTGTAGGCAGGGCATAAGATTGAACTTTATTCTTGGTGGTCTAAAGTTGATAGATTGATTAGCATCATAAAGAATTAATGACTACTGTTGCTTAATGAGTTGGCAGCTTCCAGAGGCTTTCTTTATAAAGCCAAAGCAGGGAGAGGTGCTGCTTTATTCTTTAACACAAAGGGATGTCTCTCTAATGATGTGATTTTAGAAACCTGTAGAAATCCATGGGGTTGCAAGAGTCAGACAAGACTTAACAACTAAACGACAAAAAGCAAGTAATTAGGAGAATGAGACAGGAATTCTCCCGTCTTTACTACACATTTTGCTTAAAATAGTAACCTCTCTGTCACTCATTGACTAATTCATGGAGTAATTCACAGAATAACTGCCAAGACTTCCAGGTGAAATTCCAAATGTAGAAACATACCTTCCTGTCTATGACCAATTAATCAGTAAATATAGAGTAGCATCAGCATTTCAATGATAGATTTACCAAGCCTACTTGCACATTAAGAAAGAAGTATGGGACTTCCCTGGTGGTCCTGTGGTTAAAAGCTACCTGCCAATGCAGGGGACAATGGTTCTATCCCTGTTCAGGAAGATCCCACACATCACAGGGCAACAAAGGCTGTGCCCCACAGCTACTGAACCTGTGTGCCCTAGAATCTGTGCTCTGCAACAAGAGAAGCCATCACAGTGAGAAACCCATGCACTGCAACTAGAGGGGAGCCTCCACTCTCTGCAGCTAGAGAAAAACCCATGCAGCAGTAAAATCCAGCACAGCCAAAAGTAAATAAATAAGAATTTAAAATAAATAATAATTTAAAATAAATAATTAAAAAAAGGGAAGTGTCCATGCCCTAGTCCCTGATAATTTCTTTCTAAAATAAAAGCCATCTGATATGATTTCCTGAAGAACAGAACTTTCTTACTGACTTGCAGTTGAAGAGGTGTACATTGGGAAGTCAAAAATCCCTTTGGTTTACCTGTGGCTAACAGGAGGTGACAATTGATTATAACACGATTTTTTCCATTCTCTTTTTTTAAATTAAACTTTTTATTTTGTAGTAGAGTATAGCCAATTAATAATGTTGTGATAGTTTCAAGTGGACAGCAAAGGGATTCAGCCATAATATACATGTATCCATTCTGTCCAGAACTCCCCTTCCATCCAGGTTTCCACATAACATTGAGCAGAAGTGGGTATGTGTTTTACAGTGGGTTCTTGTTGGTTATCCATTTTAAATACAGCAGTGTGTACATGTCAATCCCAAATTCCCTATCTTTTCCCATCATCCTTCCCCACCTGGCAACCATAAGTTGGTTCTCTAAGTCCATGAGTTTGTCTCTGTTTTATTATAACTTCCCTGGTGGCTCAGACAGTAAAGCGTCAGCTTACAATGTGGGAGATCCAGGTTCGATCCCTGGGTCAGGAAGATCCTCTGGAGAAGGAAATGGCACCCCACTCCAGTACTCTTGCCTGGAAAATCCCATGGATGGAGGAGCTTGGTAGGCTACAGTCCAAGGGGTCACAAAGAGTCAGACACAACTGAGTGACTTAACTTTTTTTCTTTCATTTGTATAATTTCTTTTTAAATTCTGCACATAAGTAATGTCATACAATAGTTCCCCTTTTCTGTCTGATTTACTTCACTCAGTATAACAATGTCTAGGTCCAACCATGTTGCTGCAGATGGCATTATTTCATTCTTTTTCATGGCTGAGTAATATTCCACTTTGTATATGTATTAATTACCACATCTTTATCCATCTCTCTGTCGATGGACATTTAGGTTGCTTCCATGTCTTGGCTATCGCAAACAGTGCTGCAACAAATACTGGGGTGCATATATCCTTTTGGACCATGTTTTTCTCCTACTATGTGCCCAGAAGTAGGATTGCAGGGTCATATGGTACCTCTGTTTTTAGTTTCTTAAGGAACCATCATACTATTCTGCATAGTGGCTGCATCAATTTACATTCCCACCAACAGTGTAGGAGGGTTCCCTTCTCTCCATTCTCTGCAGCATTTATTGTTTGTGGATTTTTGATGATGCTGACATGTGATATCTCCTTCTAGTTTTGCAGTGGCACTACTGGTAAAGAACCCACCTGCCAATGCAGAACACACAACAGACTCATCTTCCATCTCTGAGTTAGAAAGTTCCCCTGGAGAGGGAAACTGCAACTCACTCTAGTTTTCTTGCCAGGCAAGTTCCATGGGCAGAGGAACCTGGAGGGCTACAGCTCATGGGTCAAGGGAGTCAGAGACGGCTCAGCAACTAAGCATGCACACAGCAATCCGTGATATTAAACATCTTCTCATGTGCCTCTTGGTCTATATGTCTTCTTCTGAAAAATGTCTGTTTATGTCTTCTGCCTATTTTTTGATTGGGATGTGTGTTTTGATTATTTTAGACCTCATAGGCTATTTGTAAATTTTGGAGATTAATCCCTCGCTCGGACACTGATCTTAGTAACGACATTTTTTCTTTTTGGAACAAGGCACAGCATGGGCAACAATGTCTCATTGAAGATGCAACTAATTTGATTAAATATCCCCTTACTCTCCTTTATTTACTCCCCCCTTATTTTCAGGGTTTGTTATTTTCTTTTTAATATTGTGAACATTTGTGTATATGTAAGTTCTTGGTTTCACTTGGGTTTTTACTTTAGCCTGGATTGATTTTTTTTTAATTAGTAGGATGAACTAGGGTGAAAGAGAATGGACTATGTCTTTTTAGTTAAATGACCAATTAAAAAACAGAGTGCACTTTTTTTTGTTTGTTTGTTTTTCACTTCTAAATTTCAGAATCAGAGAGAGATAGGGCTAGAGGGAAATTTTAGAAATGACTCGCTTCTTCAATGGGGAAACAGAGGGCCAAAGAAACAAATTTATTTAGTGTTATCCATTAGATCATATAATACATTAAGTGGCAAAATCAGGACCAAAACCATTTTGAACATTTTTAGTGGATGTTCAAAAAAGAATCTCTTCCAAAACTTTAAAAATGTAACCACTGAATTTAACAGGTACTCAAAACTTCTTGACTCTTTCCTGACACTTTTATAGTAAGCATATTTTGGATTAAAATGTAAGATATATAATTATATTTTAGCAGTTTAGCCAATTGGGGCTGAGTGACAGAAGAAAAATACATATAGGTAGAAAAAATTTTAATTTATCATTTTCTAATTGAAAAGGACGTAGGATATTTAGGTCACATAAAAAATGGTACACACATCCTATTTGGTGTTGTATTTTGTTAAAGGTCTTTGTCAAAATTTTGCATATTATTTTTATCTACTTTTCCCCTCACTAGTGATGAAAGGGGCTAGAAATTTCTCCTTTCCATGTGATGTCAGAGTGCCATATATGTCTTGACACTTCCAGAAAGGAAAGAAATTTATCAAGATTAGCAACAATGGAATCAGAGTCATGTTATATGCTATCAACTATAAGACATGTATGCAAACAGAACTAAAAGGTAGACATATGTGTGTAAACATGTCTCATTGGCTTTATAACAAAGTGTTTTTGGTTAGAATATCTCTGGATAGATGTCTGTGTCATAAGAATAGATTAATCAGAGAAGCAGGTCAGGAATTGTCCCCGCAGGGTAAATAGTAGTGATTAGGAAAATATGTATTGAGAAGGAACAGCAGACATACAAGCAGAGATCTAGGTGATAGAAGTTTTAAGGCACTGATGAGAGTATATATTTGATTTAGTGCAGACTCCCTGCAGGACTCCTTCCTTCCTGCACCATCACAAATGCTTTTTATGATCAATGGCTTCTTACCCTAAGCCTGGAGATGAGCAAGAGGAGATGGTGTGATTATGGGGCAGTTATGAGGTGTGACACGAGACTAAATCTGTGGCCGCAGAAGAGGCTTTGCTAGTATGGGTGTCCTGTAAACTTCAGAGACATGTGATAACTAGGCCTGGAGATCAAGCAAGGAAAGCTTTACATCTTTATCAGCAGATCTCCGTATTAGGCAACCCTCTTTGAATGAAGAAGACAAACTCCAATTTAGAATCCTTTAAGGAAAGGGAAATTTGCACTGGCAAATTTCAGCTGGGGTTTTCTTCATTTATGGTTACATCAAAAGACACAAGCAGTGAGTTGAAAGATAAATTGAAGCATATAAACTTTTAAGGGTTTATTTGAGCAAAAATTGATTCCAATTGGCCAGCACCAGATCACAAATGGATAGGAACATTCAGTGACAAGAACCAGGGGCAAGAAAGTGTGGAGAAAGTGTGGTGGAGAAGGAAGGAAATGACTTGATTGGCTATAGCTTAAAGCCTGTTTGGCTGTTTGTGACTAGTTATTCTTAGTTTTGATTTTATAACCTTGAGGCATTTCCATGCTTAGATGTTGATTTGCTTACACCGGGGCATTAGAGCCACAAGAGTCTAACAGCCTGCTTGCTTAATTAACTTTACAAGTGTCACAAAGGTTCTGTCTCTGCCTTTCTTGGCTGAACTATTGTCTCAGTTAACTGATTTTAAGGCAGCCTGTCTGCCTCTGCCCACCACCACCTTGGTGGCAAAATGATAACAAGCAGTTTCTCTATCACAGTGGGGAAGTGGCTGCCTCTATTCCAAAAGTTAGTGACTTAAAATCATTAGCATGGCTTAAAACCTTCTTATCTCTAAAGCAATTCCTGTTACCAGGATGATAATGGAAACCCCAGGGTTTAAGTAGGAGAGGCTGATCCATTGAACTTGTAAGATTAGAATCAGGGAGTTAATGCATGTTGAATGGGATGGAGTTATATAAGGCAGGCCTATTTCTTCTCAGTTATCACAGATTATTTTCTGATAAACCTCCTAAAATGATTTTTGAAATTTTTGTTTTATCTTAGCAGTCTCAGAGTAGGCAAGAAACTTGATTGGGATCCTGTTCCCATTGACTCTATGACTTTTCCTTTTGCCATTGTGCCATCCACCCTTGAGAGGAAACCCTGACTGAAGATTGCTCAGTTTTTAATATAAGTTAATGATATTGAGGAGGATAGAGAGGAGTCAGAATCAGCTCTTATTCCCTTTCTTGCCCTCTCTCAGACCTTGGCCACTCTGCTTCTTGCTAAACCTTCTTTCTTTATCATCTTACCCCTTAATTTTCCTGATGTGATTTTTACTGGTCTTATGGGTCATGGTAGAGAGGTCTGACAGAACGTGGTCCACTGGAGAAGGGAATGGCAAGCCACTTCAGTATTCTTGCCTTGAGAAGCCCATGAACAGCATGAAAAGGCAAAATGATAGGATACCAAAAGAGGAACTCCCCAGGTCATTAGGTGCCTAGTATGCTACTGGAGATCAGTGGAGAAGTAACTCCAGAAAGAATGAAGGGATGGAGCCAAAACAAAAACAATACCCAGCTGTGCATGTGACTGGTGATAGAAGCAAGATCCGATGCTATAAAGAGCAATATTGCATAGGAACCTGGAATGTCAGGTCCATGAATCAAGGCAAATTGGAAGTGGTCAAACAAGAGATGGCAAGGGTGAACGTTGACATTCTAGGAACTAGCGAACTAAAATGGACTGGAATGGGTGAATTTAACTCAGATGACCATTATATCTACTACTGTGGGCAGGAATCTCTCAGAAGAAATGGAGTAGCCATCATGGTCAATAAAAGAGTCCAAAATGCAGTACTTGGATGCAATCTCCAAAATGACAGAATGATCTCTGTTCGTCTCCAAGGCAAATCATTCAATATCACAGTTATCCAAGTCTATGCCCCAAACAGTAATGCTGAAGAAGCTGAAGTTGAATGGTTTTATGAAGACCTACAAGACCTTTTAGAACTAACACCCAAAAAAGATGTCCTTTTCATTATAGGGGACTGGAATGCAAAAGTAGGAAGTCAAGAAACACCTGCAGTAACAGGCAAATTTGGCCTTGGAATGAGGAATGAAGGAGGGCAAAGACTAATAGAGTTTTGCCAAGAAAACGCACTGGTCATAGCAAACACCCTCTTCCAACAACACAAGAGAAGACTCTACACATGGACATCACCAGATGGTCAACACTGAAATCAGATTGATTTTATTCTTTGCAGCCAAAGATGGAGAAGCTCCACACAGTCAACAAAAACAAGACTAGGAGCTGACTGTGGCTCAGATCATGAACTCCTTATTACCAAATTCAGACTTAAATTGAAGAAAGTAGGGAAAACGGCTAGACCATTCAGGTATGACCTAAGTCAAATCCCCTATGATTATACAGTGGAAGTGAGAAATAGATTTAAGGGCCTAGATCTGATAGATAGAGTGCCTGATGAACTATGGAATGAGGTTTGTGACATTTACAGGAGACAGGGATCAAGACCATCCCCATGGAAAAGAAATGCAAAAAAGCAAACTGGCTGTCTGGGGAGGCCTTACAAATACCTGTGAAAAGGAGAGAGGCAAAAAGCAAAGGAGAAAAGGAAAGATACAGGCATCTGAATGCAGAGTTCCAAAGAATAGCAAGAAGAGATAAGAAAGCCTTCTTCAGGGATCAATGGAAAGAAATAGAGGAAAACAACAGAATGGGAAAGACTAGAGATCTCTTCAAGAAAATTAGAGATACCAAGGGAACATTTCATGCAAAGATGGGCTTGATAAAGGACAGATATGGTATGGACCTAACAGAAGCAGAAGATATTAAGAAGAGGTGGCAAGAATACACGGAAGAACTGTACAAAAAAGATCTTCACAACCCAGATAATCATGATGATGTGATCACTAATCTAGAGCCAGACATCCTGGAATGTGAAGTCAAGATGAACAAAGCTAGTGGAGGTGATGGAATTCCAGTTGAGCTATTTCAAATCCTGAAAGATAATGCTGTGAAAGTGCTGCCCTCAATATGCCAACAAATTTGGAAAACTCAGCAGTGGCCACAGGACTGGAAAAGGTCAGTTTTCATTCCAATCCCAAAAAAAGGCAACGCCAAAGAATGCTCAAACTACCGAACAATTGCACTCATCTCACATGCTAGTAAAGTAATGCTCAAAATTCTCCAAGCCAGGCTTCAGCAATACATGAACCGTGAAATCCCTGATGTTCAAGATGGTTTTAGAAAAGGCAGAGGAACCAGAGATCAAATTGCCAACATCTGCTGGATCATGGAAAAAGCAAGAGAGTTCCAGAAAAAACATCTATTTCTGCTTTATTGACTAGGCCAAAGCCTTTGACTGTGTGGATCACAATAAACTGTGGAAAATTCTGAAAGAGATGGGAATACCAGACCACCTGACCTGCCTCTTGAGAAATCTGTATGCAGGTCAGGAAGCAACAGTTAGAACTGGACATGGAACAACAGACTGATTCCAAATAGGAAAAGGAGTACGTCAAGGCTATATATTGTCACCCTGCTTATTTAACTTCTATGCAGAGTACATCATGAGAAACGCTGGACTGGAAGAAACACAAGCTGGAATCAAGATTGCCGGGAGAAATATCAAGAACCTCAGATATGCAGATGACACCACCCTTATGGCAGAAAGTGAAGAGAAGCTAAAAAGCCTCTTGATGAAAGTGAAAGAGGAGAGTGAAAAAGTTGGCTTAAAGCTCAACATTCAGAAAACAAACATCATGGCATCCGGTCCCATCACTTCATGGGAAATAGATGGGGAAACAGTGGAAACAGTGTCAGACTTTATTTTGGGGGGTTCCAAAATCACTGTAGATGGTGACTGCAGCCATGAAATTAAAAGATGCTTACTCCTTGGAAGAAAAGTTATGACCAACCTAGATAGCATTTTCAAAAGCAGGGACATTACTTTGCTGAATAAGGTCCGTCTAATCAAGGCTATGGTTTCTCCTGTGGTCATGTATGGATGTGAGAGTTGGACTGTGAAGAAGGCTGAGCGCCGAAGAATTGATGCTCTTGAACTGTGGTGTTGGAGAAGACTCTTGAGGGTCCCTTGGACTGCAAGGAGATCCAACCAGTCCATTCTGAAGGAGATCAACCCTGGAATTTCTTTGGAGAGAATGATGCTAAAGCTGAAACTCCAGTACTTTGGCCACCTCATGTGAAGAGTTGACTCATTGGAAAAGACTCTGATGCTGGGAGGGATTGGAGGCAGTAGAAGAAGGGGATGACCGAGGATGGGATGGCTGGATGGCATCACGGACTCAATGGACATGAGTCTGAGTGAACTCCGGGAGTTGGTGATGGACAGGGAGGCCTGGCGTGCTGTGATTCATGGGGTGGCAAAGAGTCGGACATGACTGAGCGACTGAACTGAACTGAACTGATACAAACATATGGCCTCTATTAAGTACCAGATGTCATTATATTCACATACTTCAGGCTTGGGTGCTCCTGGGTTATTGACCAAGGTGATCATATGATTAAGAACAATATTCATTGGCTACTTGCTAGATACCCAACACTGTTCTAAGCCCTTTGCATACGCTGTTTCATTGAATTCACTAAAAACTCCAAGATAAATATCATTAGGCTTAATTTATAGATGAAGAAAATAAGGCGGAGAGAGATGTTAAGTAATGTATGTGAAGTTGTACTCAATGCATAAAGGGACCTAGATCTGAATGCAGGCAGCTCGGCATCAAAACAAATGTAGGAAAATATTGTTTCTCAGTGTGTCCAAGAGACCACAGAGGAGGACTAGGCAGCAAAAAGCTGAGGGAGCATTGGGCACCAAAAAGATGCTTGTAAATGGAGAGAAGAACATGACTCTGCCCACAACTGGTAGGGTGATCTTGGGAGAGAGGAGAGAATGATGGAGACCCTCTCAGTATGAGCTCCTAAACCAAGTGGAGAGTCAGAGAGAAGAAGCCAGCAGAGAGCAAAGCTATACTGGGATAGAATTGAATAAGCCATCAATAAACATAGGGAACCAAGGATTTTGCTGGTGATCCAATGGCTAAGACCCTAAGCTCCCAATGCAGGGAGCCCAGGTTCAATACCTGGTCAGGGAGATAGATCTCACATACCCTGACTAAGAATCCACAGGCCACAATTTAAGATTCCTCAAAGCTGGAACTAAGACCCGACACCGCCGAATAAATAAATATTTAAAAATAAAAACAAAACCCAGTAACTATTATTTTTGTAAAAAATGGGAAATCAGATCAAAAAGTCCAGAGGACTAGCTCATGAGAGAAAAGGCAGTGACTCATGATATACCCAACATCTTAGCTCAGTGAGCAGGGAATTCATGGTGCTTAATGTCTGAGATGTTCAGGTTCAGTCTGAGTGAAATATCTCTTTCTAGCACTGGTGGTGTTTACAAACCTAATTCCCCTCAGTCTGAAATAGCAGGTAATTATTTCTTTGCTATAACCACAATCCTAATAATGTCACTTTCTTCCTTTAAATTGTATGCTTCCTAAACTGGGTATGTGCATGCTCAGTTGTTAAGTAGACTCTTTGCAACCCATGGATTGTCGGCCACCAGACTCCCCTGTCCATGGGATTTCCCAGGCAAGAATACTGGAGTGAGGTGTTATTTTCTTCTCCAGGGGATTTTTCCCAGCCCAGGAATTGAACTTGCATCTCTTGTCTTGGTAGGCAGATTCTTTATCACCAAGCCACAGGGAAACCCAACCTAAACTGAACCTATCTTTAAAACAGCTCACCCTAGGTAGCCTGGATGGAAGGGGGGGTTGGAGGAGAATGGATACATGTATATGTTATAGCTGAGTCCCTTTCCTGTTCAGTTCAGTTCAGCCACTCAATCATGTCCGACTCTTCGCGACCCCATGGACTACAGCACGCCAGGCCTCCCTGTCCATCACCAACTCCTGGAGCTTACTCAGACTCATGTCCATCGAGGGGGTGATGCCATCCAACCATCTCATGCTCTGTCATCCCCTTCTCCTCCTGCCTTCAATTTTGCCCAACATCAGGATCTTTTCCAATGAGTCAGTTCTTCACATCAGGGGGCCAAAGTACTGGAGTTTCAGCTTCAGCATCAGTCCTTCCAGTGAAAGTTCAAGACTGATTTCCTTCAGGATGGACTGGTTGGATCTCCTTGCAGTCCAAGGGACCCTCAAGAGTCTTTTCCAACACCACAGTTCAAAAGCATCAATTCTTCAGAGCTCAGTTTTCTTTGTAGTCCAACTCTCACATCCATACATGACTACTGGAAAAACCATAGCTTTGACTAGATGAACGTTTGTTGGCAAAGTAATGTCTCTGCTTTTTAATATTCTGTCTAGGTTGGTCATAGCTTTTCTTCCAAGGAGCAAACATATTTTAATTTCATGGCTATAGTCACCATCTGCAGTGATTTTGGAGCTCCAAAAACTAAGTCTCTCACTGTTTCCATTGTTTCTCCATCTATTTGCCATGAAGTGATGGGACCAGATCCAATGATGTTAGTTTTCTAAATGTTGAGTTTTAAGCCAACTTTTTCACTCTGCTCTTTCACTTTCATCAAGAGGCTCTTTAGTTCTTCACTTTCTGCCATAAGGGTGGTGTCATCTGCATATCTGAGGTTATTGATATTTCTCCCAGCAATTTTGATTTCATCTTGTGCTTCATTCAGCCTAGCATTTCTCATGATGTACTCTGCATACAAGTTAAATAAGCCAGGTTACAATATACAGCCTTGACGTACTCCTTTCTTGATTTGGAACCAGACTGTTGTTCCATGTCCAGTTCTAACTATTGCTTCTTGACCTGCATACAGATTTCTCAGGAGGCAGGTCAGGTGGTCTAGTATTCCCATCTCTTTCAGAATTTTCCAGTTTGTTGTGATCCACACAGTAAAAGTCTTTAGTATAATCAATAAAGCAAAAATAGATGTTTTTCTGAAACTCTCTTGCTTTTTCCATGATTCAGCAGATGTTGGCAATTTGATCTCTGGTTCCTCTGCCTTTTCTAAATCCAGCTTGAACATCTAGAAGTTCATGGTTCACGTACTGTTGAGGCCTCCCTTGGAGAATTTTGAGCCATGGACATCACCAGAAGGTCAATGCCCAAATCAGATTGATTATACTCTTTGTAGCCAAAGATGGAGAAGCTTTATACAGTCAACTTGATTTTCCATTCAAGGATGTCTAGCTCTAGGTGAGTGATCACAGCATTGTGGTTATCTGGGTCATGAAGATCTTTTTTGTATAGTTCTTCTGTGTTATTCTTGCCACCTTTTCTTAATATCTTTTGCTTCTCCATCTTTGGCTGCGAAGAATATAATCAATCTGATTTTGGCATTGACCCTCTGGTGATGTCCATGGCTCCCCTGATAGCTCAGTTGGTAAAGAATCCACCTGCAATGAAGGAGACCACGGTTTGATTACTGGGTTGGGAAGATCCACTGGAGAAGGGAAAAAGTTACCCACTCCAGTATTCTGGCCTGGAGAACTCCATGGACTGTATAGTCCATGGGATCGCAAAGAGTTGGACAGGATTGAGCGACTTTCAGTTTGCTGTTCACTTGACACTGTTACAACATTGTTCGTTGGCTCTACTTCAATATAAAGTGAAAGGTTGAAAAAAAACTTTAAAAAATTGAAAAGAGCTCATACTAAGATCTAAAGTTTGTTGCATCCATGACTTCATTTTAAATGTGTCCTTGTGTATCTGCTAGATAAAGGAGACAGTAAGGATCCCAAAGAACAAAACTATAGCTAACAGAGTGTTCGATGCTATACAACATGTGTCATGTCCTT
This sequence comes from Ovis canadensis, assembly GCF_042477335.2. Taxonomy (NCBI): domain Eukaryota; kingdom Metazoa; phylum Chordata; class Mammalia; order Artiodactyla; family Bovidae; genus Ovis; species Ovis canadensis. Next base: position 41,134,153 of record NC_091253.1, on the reverse strand, counting down.
ACAAACATCAAAGAGGGTCCTTTCCTCCTAAAAGCTGTCCTGTGTATAGAATTTAAAAATTCATCTCTTAAAAGAATAATATTTAGGGCACTGAAAATTGTATGCAACTTCAGCTCAGAAGGGAATTGTTCCTTAGTTGCTGGGATTATCAAAAACAATTTATGGGGAAAATCATGTATTTTAATCCTTTCCCTTGACATTTAATAATTGAGTTTGCACAGTTGAGCACACATGCACACACACACACACACAGCTCAATTTACAATGAACTATTTTGCAGTGTATAATAGGATAAAAGTCTTTATAAAACTTAGCTTACTTAGGAGGTATATTCATGAATTTCCAGAGAGCCATTGTAAGTAATATCATTAGTGTCATCAATATTATCTGAGATGCTGTAGAACATAACCCAAGGATACAAATTAACTTTGTATTAAGGTTTGAAGTGACACAACCACTGCCTGTGAATATCATCTCTGTAAATTACCAGACATAGTGATAATGTGGCCTGACTACAACTGTGTCTGCATGAAGTGCTTTTCCTTTGGGGCAATCAAGACCCTAAAAGTATGAGATTTTCTTTTATTCCTTTCGCTGAAAGTCATTTATTAATTTTCCCTGCAGTAAACGTAATTCCAGAGTTTCTTTTTTTTTTTTTTTAAGGAGGAAGGAGTACGTTTTCCGGCCATTTCCTTCGTCATTCTAGGCAGCTAGCCAATGAAATATAGTCTAAACAACACAGAGGATATTAATTCTACTTCACAATGCATGCACACAGCTAGTGATGCATAAAGCTTCATTCCAAAACTGACAATAAAAGGATTGTGCAACTGTCTAGAGTCCAACGTCATGAAGAGTTTTCTGAGGGAGTTGGAAGGAGATAAGAGAACAGACCTTAGAGAATATGTTTAAAATCGCCAAGTAGTGATGGCAAAGCCAAATTCATACCTACATCAGTGGGGTGCAGAGGATCCATCCGAGAATCTTTAATGCTGAATTTTAGAAAAAAAAAAAGTCCAAAATGAACCTAAAAGCAAAAAAAAAAAAGACAACCATGTAGTTCCCAGATGTATTGGGTATTTTCTGGCAGTAGAAATATAACACACATACAGAACTTATAAAGCCTAAGTCTAGAGCTGGTTGATTGATATTGATTGATTGAATAAGGCTGGATGGCCTTTATTTTGTTTTGACTGCATTGTGCAGTAAGGTGGATCTTAGTTCCCCAACCAGGGATTGAACCCAGGGCCCCTGAAGTTGAAGCATGAAGTCCTAACCATTGGACCTCCAGAGAATTTCCTAAAGCAGGTTCAAATGTGCATACGTGTTAAGTTGCTCAGTCATATTCAACTCTTTGTGAACCCATGGACTGTCCCTACCTGATAGGCCTCTGTCCATGGGATTTTCCAGGCAAGAATACTAGAGTGGGTAGCCTTTCCTTCTCCAGGGAATCTTCCCAACCCAGGGACTGAACCTGGGTCTCTTTGATTTCCTGCATTGTCAGGCAGGTTCTTTACCACGAGCACCACCTGGGAAGACTGGTTTAAATCTGAACACACCATAATTATAATTCTTAGGTCAAGAAACAGAATGTCACTTACTTCCCAAAAGACATGCCTATACACCCATGTGGTCACTATCCTCCCACAGGTTAGTCTTATCTTGACGTCTACCATTAGATTAGAATCTTTCCTGAACATTACATAAATGGACAGTGTACAATCTTTTGTGATTGACTTTGTCTTCACTCAACATTTGATTTGTTATATAAGTGTTGTTGTATTAATAGCACATTTGTGCTCACAGCTGTATAGTATTTTCAATGTGTAAACATACCTCAACTTATCCACTCTCCTCTTGAAGACATATGGATAGAAAATATTGTACATTTTTTTATATCACTGAGCTTGACTTAGTAATATTTTCTTTAGAACTTTCATATCAGTATTCATGAGAGAGTTTGGCCCATAAATTTTTGTTTCTTATGGTAGTCTTGTTATGTTTTGGTACAAAGATTATTCTGGCTTAATAAAAATTGCTTGGAAGTAATCTCTCTGTTTCCAATATCTGAAAGATTTTGTGTAATATTACTGTTCTTTCTTCAATTTTTGGAAGAATTAAGCAGCAAAGCCTGGATAATGTATTCCTTATTAATCATGAGAGCTACCAAGAATTCTTATTGTGTTTTAGAAGTTTTTGACGGAGACAGGTTCCGTGTTTCATGTCCTTTAGTTCTCCAATTTTGACATTTCTGTTATTTCAACTCCCCTAAGCTGTCCTGATTTCTCTGCCCCCTTGTAGGACCTTTCTCAGGCTTCCCAGGTGGCACTAGTGGTAAAGAACTCACCTGCCTATGCATGCAGATGTAGGAGACACAGGTTCAATCCTTGGGTTGGGAAGGTGCCCTGGAGAAGGTCATGGAAACCCATTCCAGTACTCTTGCCTGGAGAATCCCATGGACAGAAGAGCCTGGTGGGCTGCAGTCCATGGGATCATGAAGAGTTGGGCACGATTGGAGTGACTTAGCATGCACGCAGGAATTTTCTCAGGAAAAGCTCAGGTTTCTAGACTACAGTATGGTATTAGTCACTCAGTCATGTCCAACTCTTGTGGTCTGAAGAGGTCTGAAGCCTGCCAAACTCCTCTGTCCATGGAATTCTCCAGGCCAGAATACCGGGGTGGGTTGCCATTTCCTCCTCCAGGGCATCTTCCCAAGCCAGAGACTGAACCCAGGTCTCCTGCATTGCAGGCAAATTCTTTACCAACTGAGCCACCAGGAGAGCCCAAGCTGTAGTGTAAGGTCAGCAAATAAATACTCCAGGGAGAGCCAGATCAACAGCTCACCTCTGAAATATCTTTTTCTTCTGTGGATGTTTCTACAGATCTCTGATATTTTCAAATATATTCATTTATCTGGTGTTTTTGGAGTTATGTAATTGCTCCATCATCTTCAGAAGTTGAAACTGAAAGGAAACATTTTCTTTCCTTCTTGTTTGTGCTAACTGACTGACTATAGTAGTAAGTTCTGGCACCATTTAGGGTGCTTACAGTCTAATATGGACAATAGAGACTAAACAAACACACAACTAGAGAAGTTATAAGTACACATAGTGGTATGTGATGAACTCAGTCAAGTTTTAAAATGATAACTCCACTTAAGCTTTTGCCAGGAACTTTCAAACGTTTCTTTACATTATTACTCTAAAAGACAAAGACAGTGATACTTAGAATAGTTACAATTTTTTTCGCTTTTTAACTTAAAATTAATTTTAAAAGATAATCTGAATTGTAAGTAGAAAGATAAACAAAATGAAAAATTAATAACTCTTCTTAGAAAAATGAGATCACAGGGCAAACTTGTGTCCCCCAACTAGGTACATCACTAGGCAAATAAAGAGACTTCAATAGGAATCTTTGCAGGAACCAGTGCCAAGGTAGAGCAACCTGAACTTTGACTGATGAGTTGCTAGAGACTCAGTGTAGACAAGTCTGAGACATAACCCCAGGGAGATTTCATCATCAGGAGAACCATACACTTTTGTGAGTCATACCTTCAAGGCTCTATCAGGCTCTCATAGAAAATATCAGAAAAATCCTCTTCTGCTCTGGCAGGAGGAGGGCAAAAAGAACCAGTTTGAAATCTCTCAGAACAATCTGTCTTTCTTAACATGGTCTGCCTTCAGTAGAAACTACTTGCTGCTGCTAAGCTGCTAAGTCGCTTCAGTCGTGTCTGACTCTATGTGATCCCCTAGACAGCAGCCCACCAGGCTCCCTCATCCCTGGGATTCTCCAGGCAAGAACACTGGAGTGGGTTGCCATTTCCTTCTCCAATGCATGAAAGCGAAAAGTCAAAGTGAAGTCTCTCAGTCACGTCTGACTTAGCAACCCCATGGACTGTAGCCTACCAGGCTCCTCCGTCCGTGGGATTTTCCAGGCAAGAGCACTGGAGTGGGGCGCCATTAACCAGAGCCTAACCTGCTGGGATTTTATCAGAGCCCAGCTGAACTGGGGAAAGAAAATACCCGACCCCAGCCAACTTCAACGTTTCATGTGTGGGAAGGGAAATGCCAAACTCTGGCCCACTCTTGCCATCCTGTCCACCTGAGAAGGAGGGGAAAGTGAAAAGCAAGTGTCAAATTCACAGTCCAAGAGCACTGGCCCTCTAATGTATTGAGATCTGATCATTAGACTATAGAATGTGTCCACTCTCTCAATCTTACCAACCATTTATAAAGGCTTATTTACAGCAATTTATTTTACCCAGTAAATCACGTTCAGATAAAAAGGAGAAAAATGTAAGACATACTATGAGAAAATGTATGCTTTGAAGAGAAAGCACCCGTCAGAACCAGATTCAGCTGTGCCAGAGATGTTGGAAATATCAAATTGGGAACTTAAAACCACTGTGATTAACAGGCTAAGGCCACTAATGGATAAAGTAAACAACATGCAAAAACAAGTGTGTGATGCAGGCAGGGAGATGAGAATTCTGAGAACAGAAGAGAAATGTCAGAAATGAAAAGCACTGTAACAGAAATGAAGAACCTCTTTAATGGGTTTAGTAATGGAGTGGCTATGGCTGAGGAAAGAATCTATGTACTTCAGGATTTCTCAACAGAAACCTCCAAAACTGAAAAGCAAACAGAAATTTTAAAAAAGCCTAAAAAATAAGAATGGAAAATCAAAGAACTGTAGAACAGCTGCTAAATGTATAACATATATATAATGGGGATATCAGAAGGAAGAGAGAAAGAAACAGAAGAAATATTTGAAGTTATAATGACTGAGAATTTTCCCAATTAATGTCAGATACTTGTGAATACTGATATTACAAAGGAGTATTTTATGGCTGTGTGTGATACTCTCCCATTGATATCATAAGTAAGGCTGCTCTCCCCCAACAATCTTAAATAGCATGTTATATATAATTCAATGTGTTTCTCTGGTTGTATAACTTTTTTTTAATGTGTATGTGGATTCTAGAGATTTAGCCATTCATTTAGCACTTAGTGATCCCTACGTCAGACACTATCGCAGTTGCTGGGTATTGAAAGATAAAACTTAAAATTTTGACAGCCTTACAAGAGTTCACATTTATTGGAGAGCACACTTAGTCACATAATTGTAGATTTTTAATAGTTTCTAAAAGAACAAATAATTGGCTGAATGGTAGAGGTAAGAACATGGTGCTATGAGATGTTTCAGAAAATCATCTAATCCAGACAAGGAGGGAGATCAGAAAAAGTCTTCAGAGTAAACTTGAGATGATACTTGAAGGATAATAAGCAATTGGCCAGATTAGGTGAAGACACAAGGTGGGTACCACGTCCAGGTAAGGGAACAGCACATGGCAACGCATATATGTGTGAAAGAATGCATTTGGGAAATGTAAGAGGTTGATTCAGAGTAAAGTGGTAGAAAGCCCAAATGCTCCTCTAAATTGTGACTTGGTTTTCAAGAGGCTACGGAACAACACAGCTTTTCTAAACAGAAAGTGACATCAAGTTGTATGTGTTCCAAAAAGCTCAGTCTCCCCTTGGTGTACAAATTAAATAGGGAAGGGGTCAGGGACAGAAAATGAGAAAGGCGAAAGCCTTAACTATGGTGGTCTCAGTAGGGTTTGAGAAGAAGACACACTGAAGACAATGAAATGTGACCTGGTATCACCATTGCCAATTGTAAACATGGATTCAGTGCCATCACCATCAAGCAAGATTTTATCTTTGTTGCTTTAACATCCCTCTAGAAATTCTGCAATGTGTCTGTGTGAATGAAAACAGAGCCTCCTTATTTTAATGTTAGAAACATATCTCTTTGGTAACATCATTTGTTTCTTACTTATTAGCTTAAAATCAAATGAAAGCAAACTTTGAGTCTTCTTCCAGAAGAGGTTTTCCGTCTAGAGTCTAGTCAACCTATAATGTAGCAGATGCACTGTGAGTGTGCCTAACAAAGTATTTTATTACCAGTTGAATTTTCACACCCTTTTACAATAAGCTGGTGGTTAATGTGTGACTTTACTTTTTTCCAAAACTGTATTAAATCTTAAGTGGGAATAGGGCACTTAGTAAGTCAGCTGTTCTAACTGGTGAACAGAGGGGTCTGGAGGAGCATTGGATGATATACCTTTGGGGACCATGTTGCTCACCAGATACACAAGAAATGCCAGATGATACTACAAGCATACTGAACAGGGGTTGGTGTAAATTTTAAAAGAAAGAAGATAAATTTGATGTGAAAATATCTGTGTTAGTACTATTGTCCTAACTTGCCCTGTTTTTGTTCAAATTTGGCAAAAATTAAATAGAGAAGGTATATAAACTCTCTGTGCCTTAGCTTCCTCATTTGGGAAGATTTTTATGAGATTAAGTAAGTTTTCACCTGAGGGTGAAGCAATCAAGAGCACAGACCTCAGGGTTCACAGACAGAATGCCCAGCCAGCATTCCAACCTTGACCGCTGGTGTCCCTGTGACCTTGGGCAAGTTATTTGTCCTCTCTACACTCAGTGTCCTCATCTGTTAAATAGGGATAATAATAATACATATTTCATAGAGTTGTTGGGAGATTAAACAAGTTAGTATTTACAGAGTGCTCAGAATAGTGCCTGGTACATAGTAAGTACTATGTAAATGTTTACTAAATATATAAAATTAAAAATGGAGAAAAAGGAAATAAGTTGGTCTCAATAAAAGCTTGTTTCTTTCCCTTCCATTTCAAATGTTAAAAAAAAAAAACTTCTTTGGATGAAATACAATATATGAATTAGGTCAGAGAATGGTTAGTGAAAAACAACTCTTCTTTACAAAATAATTTTCTTCACTTTTCCTTTAAAATCTCTTCCAAGTATACCAAATACCTATAAATGGTGATTTACATAGGAGTGTGAATCAGTGTGTACATCAATGTCTAATACATAAATAAATGTATTTTTATGTCAAATTGTATGTCCAAGGATTTCTGATGATATCCTTTGTTATTGTGTAATCCCTGTGATAATGACGTTAGTTTCTGAATACGCTGGTCAGTTAATACATTCTGGTCTGAGCCTGGGTTTCTTTCCTGTTCACAGAAAGGAGAGAACTGAGAGGAAAAGAAGCAATAGTGCTCTGCTCTATCTTGCTTTCCAAAAATGAGGAGTGTTTATGTTAGAGTTTTGGCAAACATGAAGTAAGGTTTTTTGTTTTTTTTTTTTGAGACCTGTTTTTAAGGCCAAATTTGTTTGGGGTGGGGCCCTGCTCTTGGCTTAGAAGCCACATTCACCACCAGGCCCCTAAGCTGGGAAACACAAATGGCCAATTATGCTGTGACCCATCCCTGGACTGTTAACAGCCTGCAAAAAGAAAGGTCCTCGGCAAACAGCCTTTAAAATGCAGGAGAATCTAGGTGTCAAGGGATCTCCATCCCATTGAACCTTTTTATCACAATGCAAATCCTGCCTAACTTTTACATTTAGAGGCACCCTAGTGACTGCTTCATTTGACAATAACTGGGGAGACCCTGGGTAATGAGAAAGAATGATCCTGGCAAGATAAAACAGTGTTATAGGCATTTTTATTGACTATTCAAGCACTCCAAGACTAGACTCTCCCCAAAGGCAATGTCTAGGCTTCTTTGAGTTCTCAGTTTCAATCTGAAAAGATTTAACCATTGATGGCAGATTTTTTATTTTGGTACTTTCCATGACAGCAGAAGGAGATTCCAGGAGGGCTGTGGGGGAGGGTCTGAAAGACAAGAGGGCAGGGAACTGAATTTCTATAATCTTAAGATACCAATTTATATTTAAGTGCATGTCCCAAGGATGAAAGAACAAGGTGAACAAGGAGAGTCTTGAAATCCAGGAAAAGAAAAAACCAGGCCCTTGTCATTCTTCCCTCCCCCATGTTGTAACAAGTTAAGAATTTTTAGGCCCTCCCGAGCACTATAACCTGTCTTCTCTCCTACTCCATATAGGGAGAAGGCATTTGCCTTACTCTTACCCCGAACCAGTATTCAAATCTCATCCAATCAGCAAATGACCTACAAAGACCCCTATCCAGCTCCTTGCATCCTGACTATAAAAATGGACCAATGACCCATGTTCAGTGTGGGCTCTCCCTATCAGGAAGCCAGCCTGATGTGCTAGCAGTGACTCTCCCCTCCCCCACTCTAATAAACTTTATTCTCCTTTCATTCTGCCTCCTGTCTAGAAATTCTTTTCCAGCTCGTCCATGGACCACAACAGTAAGCTCTGAAAGCAAGATGTGCAATATAAGCACCATTGCGTTAAATGGTGTGTGTGTGTGTGTGCTTTTCTTTCTCTCAATTTCCCTTCCCAGTCCTAGGCGGTCCCCCCATTAAATTGCCACCGGAAACTGTTTAGATCAATGGGGGAGGTGATTACAAATGATCGCCCACCTGCTGAGTGTAAAGAGACTCTCAGCAGGTCTGAGTCTGCCCCCCTTGGCCATTCATTTTCTTTCTCTTTCCCTCAATACCTCCCACTGTGGAAAGGGAGCTTTACATCCTTATCTCCTTCCTCCAGATCACACTGTGATAAAGACATAGTTCTACAGTTGTTCTGTGGTCTTCTTCTCTTTTTCACTTCTCTTGCAAGAAGTGTTAAATACTCAAGATCTATCCAGTTGTGTCCTGGAGAATCCATTTGCCAGGCTCAGCGAATCTTCTAAATTCTAGAGTTCTTCATTTTTAATAAGCACTCATAACTTTTCACCACCCATATTGCATGTGGGCATGTTCAGTCGCGTCAGTCATGTATGCCTCTTTGCAACTCTATGACCTGTAGCCCACCAGGCTCCTCTCTCCATGGGTATTCTCCAAGCAAGAATACTGGGCTGGGTTGCCATGTCCTCTTCCAGGGGATCTTCCCCACCCAGGGATCAAACCCATGTCTCCTGCATCAGCAGACAGCTTCTTTACCACACCTGGGAAGCCTGTCTTAAGCAAGTAAAAACTGCAGAGGGACACCTAAAGCAATGGCTCTATTTATTCATTATTCTACCAGAACCTCTATTTATTCTTTATTGTACCAGAAGATAAATAAAATATTATAACCAATATTATAATATGGAATAATTTTCAATATTCTACCAGTATTAGCAAGCAACTATACTTGCTAAGAACACTACTGCTAAATTCTATGGTTAAGGTAAATCGTTCCTGCATCTGGATATTTGCTCTCTTGGCAATTAATTACATTGCTCCTTTTATTTGTCTCTCTCTTGCAAGAAGTATTATGGATGTGGATGATCTTGTTAGTTCTATATCTCTGTTCAGAGGCCCCTTACTTGTATATTCTTTTCATTTGAATTTTTAATAAAACTTATATGTATATGAGGCACACCATGGTGATTTGATATACAGAGTGAAATGATGAACACAGACCAGCTAATTACTGTCGAAAAAAGATGTACCACTTGAGAGTTGTGAATTTTGCCCCAAATAAAACAACTCACAACTCTCTAGTTGTAGATCTTTTTTTAGTCAACAGTTATGGCGACCAACAAAGGGACCCAGAGTGGACTTCCTTCCTTCGACTGGACTCCACAAGGAGCTTTGATACCAGCAGCAGCCCCTCGCACCCATTTGACTCCTCGGGGAGTACAGACAAATTTGGGTAAGTCTCTCCTGGTTTTTGAATCTCCAATATTGGTTGAGATTCTGAGTTTTATTTGGCAGTGGAGCAGGTTACCTGCTCCCTCCTAGTAAGAAAGATACCAAGTGTGTGTGTGGGGGGTGGGGGTGGCAGGGTGGGGGGCGCAGCTGGGTGAACATCCCGGGCATTCCCACTCATGGTCCAGGCACTGAATGGGGTTCAGTTGAAAGATACTGAGTAATTCCTACCCGGTCAAAAGATGCTGGCCGAAAGATGCCAGGAGAATTGCCCACCCAGTGGAAAGGTACTGGGTAGGGGGGCTCAACTGGGAAAAAGTCTAGGAATAATACCTGGGGCTCAGCTGAAAGATGCTGAGGTCACTCTGTTGTAGGGGACTCAAATGGTCTTGGCTGAGTGATTAAGAGGCTTATCTGACACTTCTCAGTTTGACTGCCATTATAGAGTTTGTCAGGATAAAAGTGAGGAAAATACAGGAGAGCTTCTGAAGAAAAGGGACAAGACTCCTCCTGGCCGCTTTCGGTTTTCTCAGGGGACTGAGAAATTGATGGGAGTGGTGGAGGCCTAGTCCTCATACCGTGCAGTGGTCCCATAGGGAATCCCACTCATTAATTAAAATACCTGCTGGTCCAGGGGTTGCACATAAGGACTGGCCATTCAGCAACCTGAGCAGCCACGGTGGTCTTAGATTGCTGGAGGCAGAATCTGAGACACGTAAGATGAGCTGAAATGACTCTGGGGTGACTCCTGGAGGAGTTAAGCTCACAAGCAGCACGTGGGCCTACTACACAAATTCGCTAGTGATTTTTATCCCTGACAAATTCAGCTTAAAATGGAAAACAGAATCTCTCAAAAACAGAAACAAAGGGAAATCAGAAAGCCACCCTCTGACTAACACTCTAGCCAGATTCATGTACAATACATATGGAGCTCATACTTGAAAGGACCTAGTTAGTTGGAGAAATTATACTAAAAGAGATCTCAGCCTAAAATGGCCAAGTTGGGGTTCTTTTGATATTCTAAAATTGATATTTTTGCATGCACAATTAGAAAAGGCTGCCCGTGCTTTGACTGGTATCTAGAAGCTTCTAAAACAGAAAATGATACAGTAACTTGTTTACAGAAAATCAACAAGAAATTGCTTGAAACTATCAGAACTAAAAAGGCTGCTACCACTGACTTTGCCAGGTCACAGGTCTAGTGGAACTGGGAAGTCACGTTTGGCATTTATGCCATTTGGTTTTTGCTTTTTGGAGCACTCTTGCCACTTGGCTTTTGATTTCTGGGCATCTCTTTGCTTTTTGTTTCATTTGGAGTGTGACTCCTGGCTGCTGGAGTTCTGGTTGAGTTTGGTTTGTTGGTTTGGTTTGAGTGCACAGACTTCTGGTACAAACTGTTTGAGCTAATATGTGAATTGCTCACTCTAAGTTTCCACACTCCACCTGGGAACCCCTTGGGAAAAATTTTTAAATTACTGGTCAGTCAATCTATAGCTATGATCCAATAACAAGAAAAATGGCCTAAAAAATATTAGATCTTTACTGACATAGGATAGGAAAACAGGCTGAAGTTCTAGTAAGTCCAGGACTTCCTCCTGTAATCAACAGCCAGAGGCTGATCAAACTAAGACCCTTACTTCTCCAGAGGGACAATCTCTGCTGGGGCCAATCTGCCCTTGTTATCAGGGCCAAGTTGAGCACTATCTGGTCTAAATTTCAGCTATAAAACTATGGTCACACAAAAAAATACAATTTTTGACAATGTGGTCACAATATTCTTTAGACTCCAGAGAAAGCTTGAAAAAAAAAATTATCTCTTTAAGAATTCTTGCCCTGAGGAAATACTATTTTAGACACATATTCCTAAAGGGCATAATTATCCTATACCTTTAGTCCAGAGCTCTCTGGATCACTTATCTAGACCATATCTAATTCCTGAAATCAAAAGGAACAAAAAGGGGAACAAAGCCTTTTAAAATCTTACTCCAACCATTTTTTAATTCATAACTAAGTTTAGAAAACTCTCTTCTGTCTATTTGTATGTATGTATGTCTCTGTGTGTCTTTGTTGTTGTTGCTGTTTTTTATAATATTGCTGATTGCTGAGATCAGTTTGTAAATGAGCTTTAATCTGCTGCTGCTGCTAAGTTGCTTCAGTTGTGTCCGACTCTGTGGGACCCCATAAACGGCAGCCCGCCAAGCTCCCCGATCCCTGGGATTCTCGAGGCAAGAACACTGGAGTGGGCTGCCATTTCCTTCTCCAATGCATGAAAGTGAAAAGTGAAAGTGAAGTCACTCAGTCATGTCCGACCCTCAGCGACCCCATGGACTGCAGCCTACCAGGCTCCTCCGTCCATGGGATTTTCCAGGCAAGAGTACTGGCGTGGGGTTCCAACGCCTTCTCGAGCTCTAAGCTAATTGGCCTTAACAAAAAAAGTAAGTGCTTGCAAATCAAATAATTCTAAATACAAGAGAAATTAACCTAAATGAATTTCAGGTTCATGTGAAATGGGAAATATTCAGTGTTAACTACCTGATATCAGTTCTTATTCCTTGATCTAAATAATGTAGGCATGTCTAAGAGTACTTAACATTAAGCAGAATATTTTCATTGTACCTAGGTTCAATATAAGTTAAATATTATTATATCTGTTACAAGTTTATCAGGAACGAAATTACCATCCAGTGAAGAAACTTCTAAAAAATGTAAATGAGATATGAGCCTTTAGATAGACTCTATTAAAAATAATTATGCTCTTTAGGAATATGTGTCTAAAATAGTATCTCCAGATTGGGGTAACTTGAACTTCTAAGGGTTGTGCTAAACTAAGTGTTGGAAGTCTATTGAATAGCTAAGTTATTTCTAAATAAAATAAGATTTTGAAGCATTTACTACTAAACCCTAATTACCTCTTTTTTTTTTTTTTTCCTAATTACCTCTTACAGAGAAACTAAAGTGATATGGGATTAAAAATAAGTGATGTTTGGCGCCATTCTAAAATGTTCTCTAAGAAAACAAAAGTTTCAGAAATTATCATTGGTATTTATTTATTTATCTATAAAATGATAATATAAAAGTTAGTTCTTTGTTGCCTAAGGGAAGTAGGAAGTATGTTTTTGGTAGAGAAGTTATGAGGAATGGAATTGCATTTTGTGATGGGAAAAGAAAGTAAGTCTGACTTACAGGTGGCTTTTTAGGATGGAAGAACACAGTGATGGGTACAGAAAGTAATAAGGTTTGTGAAAAGTGAACCATGAGGAAAGAGTTTTGTATATATATGTGGTTAGGACTAAGTTTAAAATAAAATTAATTAAATTTACCTTTTAAATAAAGTAAGCTGGTGCAAACACTTGAATTTAGCTTTTCTCTCTATTAAGAGGAGACCTTTTCTTTAGATATTGAACTGCCTTTGATAATAGATTTAAGTTTCTTTATCTCTTAAATGATTTATTCTGAAATTCTTTATTGTGGCTTTGACTAGGTGAACAGTATTGTTTCACAATGACCTATAGTCTTATCTGACTAAGTGTTCTAAACCTTTTTGATATTTGTTTAAGGCTTCTTAAATCATTCTAATGAAGAATATTTCTAGCTAACTTTGGCATGCTTCAGAGAGCCCCTAAAACATCCCAAAGAGAGATATTACACTAATTAGGTTCATTTTGTATACAGAATTACATAGGAAGTATTGTCAAGTGAGTAATAAGTCTCAGGTTACATTGTATGGTAATATGTTACTAATGCAGATATCCTAGAGGCACCCCACTCCAGTACTCTTGCCTGGAAAATCCCATGGATGGAGGAGCCTGGTAGGCTGGAGTCCATGGGGTCACTAAGAGTCGGACATGACTGAGCGACTTCCCTTTCACTTTTCACTTTCATGCGGTGGAGAAGGAAAGGGCAACCCACTCCAGTGTTCTTGCCTGGAGAATCCCAGGGACAGAGGAGCCTGGTAGGCTGCCGTCTATGGGGTCGCACAGAGTTGAACACGACTGAAGCGACTTAGAAGCAGCAGAAACTGTATGGAGTTCCTAAAATTTTAATATGTTTGGGTAGAATGTTATCAGGCATAATTCTAGTTACTATTTCAAAATATTGTCATAGCACTAACCAAGTTTCGCAAAAATGCGTTCTCTTCAAGATGTATAGAAAGGACTTTTGGATAAATACCAGTTTCTGAACTGGGTAAAGATTCTAATGAAAAACCTGAGGACTTCACAAAGGTTAATAAAAGGACTGAATGAACTGGTGAATATACTTACAACTTTTATGGTTTCTAGTTTTCCAGGTTTAAGAAAAACCTTCCCCTCAAACTAATTATGATGGTAATTTGGATAATTATATTTTATAAACAAATTGAAACATTTATCTTTTCTTTCTGAACCCTCCAGACTAAACCTTATTTTCCAATAACTATATCAGATAAGTTAGGAAGGTTATCTCACTAACAGGTACAGAAATCTGAAGGAACTGGAAGGAATCTGAGACCTTGAGAAGGGAGGCATTCACTTAGATCTGTTAGCAAAATCTGTGATAAACCTTTGGCATGACTTTCCTATCCCTGAAAGGTTTTATTTTAAAAGTTCAGTCTGAGACTTTTATAGCCTCAGCAAAGCAAAAAAGTCTATGATCAACTGTGGTTATATAAATCACCAGGCCAAGTTTATTGCTACCAGACCTATATACAAACAAGTCTTAATTTGGTTATATTTGGTAAAAATGATGGCGATTTTAGAGAGAAAAAGATGTTTCAATGAATGTTAAATCCCTGTTAATGGGGGTCTGTATCTACTAAGACTCAATTCCTGGATAGTTCTTTGTTGCTCAGTTCAGTTCAGTTCAGTCGCTCAGTTGTGTCCGACTCTTTGTGACCCCTTGAATCACAGCATTCCAGGCCCCCGTCCATCACCAACTCCCGGAGTTCACTCAAACTCATGTCCATCGAGTCAGTGATGCCATCCAGCCATCTCATCCTCTGTCGTCCCCTTCTCCTCCTGCCCCCAATCCCTCCCAGCATCAGGGTCTTTTCCAATGAGTCAACTCTTCACATGAGGTGGCCAAAGTATTGGAGTTTCAGCCTCAGCATCAATCCTTCTAATGAACACCCAGGACTGATCTCCTTTAGGATGAACTGATTGGATCTCCTTGCAGTCCAAAGGACTCTCAAGAGTCTTCTCCAACACCACAGTTCAAAAGCATCAATTCTTCAGCGCTCAGCTTTCTTCACAGTCCAACTCTTACATCCATACATGACCACTGGAAAAACCATAGCCTTGATTAGACAGACCTTTGTTGGCAAAGTAATGTCTCTGCTTTTCAATATGCTATCTAGGTTGGTCATAACTTTCCTTCCAAGGAATAAGTGTTTTTTAATTTCGTGGCTGCAATCACCATCTGCAATGATTTTGGAGCCCAGAAAAATTAAGTCTGACACTGTTTCCACTGTTTGCCCATCTATTTCCTATGAAGTGATGTGACTGGATGCCATGATCTTCATTTTGTGAATGTTGAGATTTAAGCCAACTTTTTCACTCTCCTCTTTCACTTTCATCAAGAGGCTTTTTAGTTCCTCTTCACTTTCTGCCATAAGGATGGTGTCATCTGCATATCTGAGGTTATTGATATTTCTCCCAGAAATCCTGATTCCAGCTTGTGCTTCTTCCAGCCCAGAGTTTCTCACGATGTACTCTGCATATAACTTAAATAAGCAGGGTGACTATATATAGCCTTGATGTGCTTCTTTTCCTATTTGGAACCAGTCTGTTGTTCCATGTCTGGTTCTAACTGTTGCTTCCTGACCTGCATACAGGTTTCTCAGAAGGCAGATCAGGTGGTCTGGTATTCCCATCTCTTTCAGAATTTTCCACAGTTTATTGTGATCCACACAGTCAGACTTTGGCATAGTCAATAAAGCAGAAATAGATGTTTTTCTAGAACTCTCTTCCTTTTTTGATGATCCAGCAGATGTTGGCAATTTGATCTCTGGTTCCTCTGCCTTTTCTAAAACCAGCTTGAACACCTGGAAGTTCACGGTTCACGTATTGCTGAAGCCTGGCTTGGAGAATTTTGAGCATTACTTTGCTAGCATGTGAGATAAGTACAATTGTTTGGTAGTTTGAGCATTCTTTGGCATTGCCTTTCTTTGGGATTGGAATGGAAATTGACCTTTTCCAGTCCTGCGGCCACTGCTGAGTTTTCCAAATTTGCTGGCATATTGAGTACAGTACTTTCATAGCATCATCTTTTAGGATTTGAAATAGCTCAACTGGAATTCCATCACCTCCACTAGCTTTGTTCGTAGTGATGCTTTCTAAGGCCCACTTGACTTCACATTCCAGGATGTCTGGCTCTAGGTGAGTGGTCACACCATCGTGATTATCTGGATCGTGAAGCTCTTTTTTGTACAGTTCTTCTGTGTATTCTTTCCACCTCTTCTTAATATCTTCTGCTTCTGTTAAGTCCATACCATTTCTGTCCTTTATTGAGCCCATCTTTGCATGAAATGTCCCCTTGGTATCTCTAACTTTCTTGAAGAGATCTCTAGTCTTTCCCATTCTGTTGTTTCCCTCTATTTCTTTGCATTGATCACTGAGGAAGGCTTTCTTATCTCTCCTTTGGAACTCTGCATTCAGATGCTGATATCTTTCCCTTTTCCTTTGCTTTTCATTTCTCTTATTTTCACAGCTATTTGTAAGGCTTCCTCAGACAGCCATTTTTTTTTTTTTTTTTTTTTTTCATTTATTTTACATGGGGATGGTCTTTATCCCTGTCTCCTGTACAATGTCATGAACCTCCGTCCATAGTTCATCAGGCACTCTGTCTATATCAGATCTAGTCCCTTAAATCTATTTCTCACTTCCACTGTGTAATTATAACAGATTTTATTTAGGTCATACCTGAATGGTCTAGTGGTTTTCCCCACTTTCTTCAATTTAAGTCTGAATTTGGCAATAAGGAGTTCATGATCTGAGCCATAGTCAGCTCCTGGTCTTGTTTTTGCTGACTGTATATTAATGTAAAATTTAATTGCATTATTAAAGGACATTCTAGGGTTGTTTCTGAAGCGTATTTTAGTAATCTGTCTTTGGATAAAGATTAGATGACTCATGCATGACCTGCAATCAAGACTGGAAGACATAATTTAAGGAACTGTTTCCAACCTGGGTTGAAGGACCTTCCTATCAAGTACTGTTTACTAGCTCACGCCCAATGAGATTGAAGGGAAATTGACTCTTGGGTTCACTCCCACTTCCAAAGGCTCCCAAGCTTGACTGGTCTATAGCGAGGCCTGCGGACCTCAAACGGACCTTAAAGCATTGCTCAAACAGAGGAAAATACACTACACTAGGATGCGAGGAAGATGACATCAGAAGCAGACAGCTTGCCCAAGATGCTGATCTGACTTTTATGATCATTTGTAATGTTTTCTTGATTCCTTGGACCTATGACTATCCATCAAATGTTTTCTTCATGGACACAATTCTATGCTAGTTTAAAACCCAATCCAATTGTTTGGTTGTGGCCAATTACCTAAATCTAGTACTTCTGGGTTAACTTGTTGGATTTCGGTTTTCTAGGGATACCCACCAGGAAATTCATTTTAGATGAGTGTTCAGTCCTGTTCTATCTTCATGATATTCCTAAATGGAATTCTCTCACCTGGCCAATACCTGTTCTGGGGATTCTAGCCATAGATTTAAGTTTTCTCTTAGAGTCATTTAAACTCAATCGGAGTGATGAGTTAAGTCTCAATAAAAAAAATTAACCTCTCATCTACGAAAAGGAAAATTCCCACAATTATGGAGTGGATCTACAAGGTTAGTACCCACCTATGGTCATTTAAGTTTAAAAGCTCCTCTATGTTGGGGAGGGTTAAATCATGCTAAAAATGATCAACCTGGTAATTATGAGACAAGGCTGGGTACTTTATAAACTATGTCTATTTTTACACTTAGAGAGAGTGATTGTATGCAACTCAGTGGATTTGTGGCACTAATTTATGGCCTTCACATCTATAGGGATGGATACGAAGGAATAGCCTGGGATTCCCATGAATTTAAGGTCATACATGTTAATGAATTAGAGGTAACCCTAACCAATCTACCATTGGTATGATTCCAGTGGGTCAAAGATCTGTATTCTACTGGTATGACCATTTAGCAGCTTGTGTGTGTGTGTATGTGTCCGCTGTCAATGGGGTTCAGTTCAGTTCAGTTCAGTTCAGTCGCTTAGCCGTGTCCCATTCCCTAGTGTTATTAACTATACCATTTGTATTTTGCTTGTTTCACAAGATTATTATTTCTTGTATTACCAAGTGTATGACTGAGCCTCCAACAAAAATGACAATTAAACTTGAAGCAGTTGATCAAATGTATAGCTCGATATATGAGCAATGATTGTAATAGTGCAACTCTAGGTATGAAAAGATGCAACAAGGGGCAATACTTTCCTGGACCATAACTAGAAGACAGGTGTCCAGAGATTTTTGACTATTATGACCTAGTCCAGTGATAGCACATTGAGTGTCTTATCAACAACAACCTTCTTCAGAACTGGGAACGAGCCTTCCCAGCAACACAGGACCAAAGTATGGTCAGAATTACGACCACAAGTACAAATTGGCACCTACCAAGAGCATTGCCACTGACTGAAAACAAAGGGTTTGCCATCTGCCTCTACAGAGATTGACCCCCTGCTGCCTTAGCGGTTGACCTTCAGCAACCCCTGAGGGAGTTCACGGTGGACTGAGGCACGCTGTGCCCCAGGGAATCTGGCGGGACAGGCCTTTAGCTAGCTGGATGTTTTTAGGAACAGATTTTATGATCTCAGTCCTTGCATCTCCTCACATCTAGAGAAGCACTAAATCCCTTCATGGTGACCCCAGATCCTCAGGACTGACAAAAAGCCTTTTGTAAAATCAGTGCTTCATGGTATTGAATTCCACTTTCACCAAAATCTTACACGTCGACTTTTCCCCACTGCTGCTTTGGAGCAGTCTTTCAGAGCGATCTGAGATGCTGCCTCCTAGGCTGCTGTCCTCATTTTGCCTCAAATAAAACTTAACTCACAACTCTCAAGTTGTACATCTTTTTTTAGTCGACATTACTATATCATCTCATACAGGTACCTTGTGTGTGTGTGTGTGTGTGTGTGTGTGTGTGTGTGTGTGTGTATGTGTGTGTTATAGGAAAACCTGAAATCTAGTTTCTTAGAATTCAGTACAGTATTATTAATGTTTTTTTTTAAAAGATTTTTTTTTTGATGTGGACTATTTTAAACTCTTTATTGAATTTTGGGACAATATTGCTTATTTTATGTTTGGGTTTTTTGGCCCTGTGTCATGTGGGATCTTAGCTCCCAACCAGGGATGGAACCTGAACCCCCTGCACTGGATGGCAAAGTCTCAACCACTGAGCCACCAGGGAAGCCCCTCAATACAGTATTATTAACTACAGTCATCGTGTTGTACATTCAACCTCTAGATGCATACGTCCTACATAATGACAACTTTTTACACTTTGGTCAACAGTAACCCCTGTTTTACTCTCTATATTCACTTTTTTAGATTTCGCATACACATGAGATCATGAAGTTTTTTCTTTCCCGTGTTCCCTTATTGTATTTTCTGTTGCTTGAGGAGAAGACTAATTCTATTAATATACAGAAGATTCAGCTATTTCACTTGTAATTAGGAAAGCCTGGGCACAGGTGATGGTCAGCTGAAGACTAAACAGAACTGACGCTAAAACCCTCACAAGTCTAGATGAAATCCTATTTCTCAACTCTGTGGGGCGTAGGACGCGGCGTGAGGCCTGAGATGAGAACTGTGACTACCACTACTTCACACGTTCTCTTCCTGAGGCTTAGGCTGTAGAAATCGGCAAGATAAGAGCTTGGATTTGGGGGGGTTTGTTTTTACTTTTCAGAAAAGACTATTTGGGGCTGCAATTGGAGTGACCCTTCAAATCAGGAAAAGAGAGCCTTAGCAAAGCTAATATCAAAATAAACTCATCATAATAATTTAAAAAGTGCAAATGAAAACACAGCATCAGAGAATAAGCAGTGAGTGAGTGCTCTCCTCTTGCAATGTCTGGGGTGAGTTTTGTGTTCGAGTGTGACGAGTTTCCAGACTGCGATCAAGATTAAAGACCATTCGCTGGATTTTGGTATGCTTTATATTTCACGTATGTTGCTGTTATTTTTATTCACAAGGCCATTTGATATAGTAGACTGTTGAATCAGACAGGCCTCAGTTTGCTTCCTGGGCACTTAATTATCTATCTGACCTTAAATAAGGCTTCGCTTTAGTCTTCTCTCTTGTAGATAGGAATCGTGATACTTATTTCATAGTGCTGCTGTAAGATTTCATCATACTTATATAATACGCCTAGTACTAAGCATGCGTGTCAGTCATGTCTGACTGTTACCCCTTGGACCCCAGGTCACCAGGCTCTTCTTTCAATGGGATTTTCCAGGCAAGAATACTGGAGTGGGTTGCCATTTCCTTCTCCAGGGGATCTTCCCCACCCAGGTATCAAACACCTGTCTCCTGTTTTCCCTTCATTGGGAGGTGGATTCTTTACCACTGAGCCATCAGGGACTAAAGGATACTCTTTTCTTCCCACCTTTCCTAGCTTATGGTCTTCTTAAGTTCTTATATTCTGTTCTAAAATTAAAGCATTTCTAAAGAACTGGAGGAATATCCTTTAGTTACTGACCACATCCTTTAGAAGACAGAAGAATCATTCAATAGCTAATAGCAGAAAAGTAATTAGTGGTGCGATGATGAACTGTTTTGAATAAGTGGCAAATTAAACTTCAGAAATGCCCCAGATGATAGCATTATAAACTTGGTAAGTTTAAAAACTGGATTCCAACAGGTGAATGCATCTTTTAAGACTGTTGGTTACTTCTTTTTTCTCTCTTTTTTTTTAGACTCAATAAAAACTTTCTTTAATCACCATAATCTCATTGTCCAGATACAAGCAAAGATAATTTTCAGTACACAATTTTATCTTAATGGTCCAAAAATGTACACATAGAAAATTTGGGGATCTAAATGCATGTGCTATTTTACAGTCTTTTTTCTAACATTTCATACAAAACATTAAAAAAGCTGCATGATGTTTCCCTTGGGAGTGTACCAACTATCGTATTTAAACATTCCCAAGATGTTTACTATTTTTGTCAAGTTAAATTTTTATCCTGATCTCCTTCAGAGAAACGCTTGAAAATTATTGAGGCAAAAGGAGTGCACTTTTAATTTTTAATATTTTTTTCATAAATTACAGAAAATTTGTCTTCACTTTCAGATCCCACTCGAGACAAAGTCTAGGGTAGCTTTAAACCAGTTCAAATCAAACCACCCCAAGTTCTCTTCCAGGACTATTTTCAAGGGCTTAGTGAACATCTTCTGTCACAATTGCATGGACCTGTTGGTTATTAGGATATTTTTCATATTTCTTGAAGCAGAGTATCTAGGGGAAACCTCCAAACTTGGTAAGTCGAGTTCCATTACCTACCTGGGCTGATAGGTTCTTTCTTTAGCCTAGAGCTAAATACTTCAACACTGCCTCCTGGTGGTGGAGAGAAGAGGTATTTTTATAAACAAATCAAAAGAGCCTGGCAGCCTCCTGTCCATGGGGTCCCAGAGTTAGACATGATTGGGCACATACTCAGGAAAAAAAAAAAAAGGTGTAGGAAGTTTAATTGGGTAATAAAAGTCCCAAATGAGAAATAAATTCTGAGAACCAAAAAGGGAACAGTATCAGATCAAATCTATATATTTTTCCTATTCTGGTCAAGAAACCATGTTAATATTGCAATGGGCTAGATTTTAAAACCCTTTTATAAAATATGAGCAAAGGGTGTTCCTTTGGCAGAGGACAGACTGAGTGAGGAAGACTCACAGATTGGTTGAATGAAAGAGACAGGGATTATTTCATTTTAGTGTTTTTGGGAGGAACACTGTTTTTCTTTGTCGTCATTATAGTAAACTGGTGAACACCCAGGGAATTTAGTCAAAAACTAGTAAAATATCAGAATTAGAAAAGATAGTAAGCATCCTTGAAGTATAATGTGACTTATTGTATTAAATTGCTAGAACAAAATGACACAGGCAATTAGTAGCAGACTGTAGGACCTGGAATAATCATTATTCCCTGAGCCATTATTAAGTGCCTGGTATTGTGCTAGATCATAAAGGTTCAGTGCCCCTGCCCTCTGGAGCCATTGGGACATTGATAACTATACCCTTTGTCTTCTATTACGAGAAGACTGTGAAATAAATGCTCTTCAAAACCGACAGCTAGGAACTTTCCTGGCGGTCCAGTGGTTAAGATTCTGAGCTTCCACTGCAGGGGGCCCATATGTTGGGAAAAAAAAAAAAAAACCCTCTCCAAAACTGTTATTTATTTGCTTGTCTGGAGCTATCCTCAGGCTGGACAGTGGGATTACTGGGAATTTAAATTCCCTAGCATAGGCAGGATTCCAGGTACCCATAGGCAGGCCTAAGATAGGCCTCTGTTTAATTTATAATTGTCAAGAGCAATGATGTCAAGCCTTTGTAGAAGATAAAAACCTTTAAATTATAATAGATAGATCTCATTTTTACATTACTGGTGTATGTCTATAGAAGTCTGGGTGTGTCCAAAATCCTCAGTCCCCACTGAGGAAAGTCAGTACTTATTCATTTTAGCCAACATGGAAGGACTTTACCTGTCACTGTTTAGTCATTACCCCCATGTAACACTGTAATCGCCTAAGTATGAATTTCATGAACTAGTTTATAACATATCTCATCATTATGATTAATCTGGGTAAATAATAGTAAACAGACTCTATCCTTTTCTAATAGTGTAATGAACTCCCAGTGCATTTCAATATAGAGGCTCCAGTTTTCTCAGAAGTCACTGTTGATAGTTTTCAGATTTTCATGTTTACCTAAGCAACAAAGACTGCTGTGTGTGTGTGGGTGTGTGTGTCTCATTGTCCCTCTCTCCCCGACCCCTTTTCCAAAATGAAACAATATGGCTCTAAGGAAGTGCTCTCATAACTTCTTAGCTCTAATCTAATTTTCCTGGATGGTTAAGGGGCAAGTGATCACCAAATATTCATTTTATTGATAATATAAGGATTTATGATTTCTGTGCATGTTTTATAAGGATTTAAACACATAGACCCTGGGTTTCCCTGGTGTCTCAGTGTTAAGAATCCACCTGCCAATGCTGGAGACACGAGTCTGATCCCTGCTCCGGGAAGATCCCATATGCTGCAGAGCAACTAAGCCCACAACTATTGAGCTTGTGCTCTAGAGCCTGGGAACTGCAGCTATGGAGCCCACGTGCCACAATTACTGAAGCCCTTATGCCCTAAAGCCCGTGATCCACAAGAGAAACCACCGCAATGAGAAGTCCACGCACCACAACTAGAGAATAGCCCCTACTCGCCACAACTAGAGAAAGGTCCACATAGCCAAAAACACACAAATAAGTAAGTAAAATGATTAAAAACCATGGAGACTCTTATTTTCCATCACATAAAATGTTCTTTTCAAGTTGTTTTGAACAAATTTATCTCTTTGCTTTCACATACGTTTGTGGAAGCTATCCTGTCGGCTCAAGTTTAAATGGGATCAGTGATGCCTATGAAATGCTTAGCACACTACCCGGCAGTTACATGCCCAATAAATAGCCATTTCTTATTATTTGATAAGATAATTAGCAAATGAGCTGATAACTAGCAATCAACAAAAGTACACGTAGGCCAGGAGTTGTCAGTTTATCACACTATAAACATGCTGGATCCAGTCATAGAGAGACCACTGCCCAAACATAAAGTTGTATCCACCATGGAGGAGGATGAGATTCAGAGCAAGTATATAATTACTGTGAAATTGTGCCAGGAGATGGAAATTGGAGTGATTGGAGACTTTGGGGACCAAATAAGCTATTTCAGGGTACGATTGATAAACAAATGAGGGAACGTCTATTCTGGGAATTAGAATCTCAAATCCAAGCCAACCAGCTGGAAATGATCCTTGCGAGAGGATACACATCCTCCACGGGGCATAGGGACCAGCACATCTTCCCTAGTTTTTACCAGGGCTGCGCACCTCCCCTCCAATCTTTGTCAGCATCTGCTAGTTGGGAACGGGCTGAACTAGCAACTAGTTCTCCATTGGCAGTTAAAATTGGTTGGGAAAAAGAATACTTGAATTATAGCATCCAGAAAAATGGGTGTTTGTTCATCTAAAGATAACTGGCCATTAAACATCCACAAAGAAATTGATCCTCAAATGAAATCTAGAAATCTGTGTTCCACGGAAAAAAGAAAAAAAAAAAAGATTGGAGTAAAGATTTTGTGTTTGATTTCCCACTCAATTTTGGACAAAGTACTTATCCTTTCTAAATCTTAATTTTTTTTCTCTAAAATAATAGTGTGTATTGGGACTTCCCTGGTGGTCCAGTGGTTAAGATTCATTGCTCCTAATGTGGGGTGCATGGGTTCGACGCCTCTTCAATGAACCAAGATTCTAGATGCCATGTAGTGTGGCAAAAAAAAAACCCCCACCAAATCCCAGTGAGTATTAAAAATATAGAATGATGGCGCTAGTGGTAAAGAACCTGCCTGCCAAGGTAGACGACGTAAGAGATACGCGTTCAATCCCTGGGTCGGGAATATCCCCTGGAGGAGGGCATGGCAACCCACTCCAGTATTCTTGCCTGGAGAATCCCATGGACAGAGGAGCCTGATGGGCTACAGTCCATAGCGTGGCAAAGAGTCAGACATGACTGAAGTGACTTAACATGGCACCATTATAACAAATGAGAAAGTGCATAGGAAAGCACGTAGATTGTAAATACTGTAGAATACCTGTCATTACTTATTTATTTATTTTTGTTTGCAAGCAATACTATTTATTTACCCCCACATTTATGTTCTGATTTTCCATTATCATAGAATTACAATGTGATATAAAATATTTTCTACTATTATCATTTCACAAACAAAATATAGCAAATATTCCGCATAATTATCAGACACAATATTAAAAATGAAAGCTAATGAAAGCATAGTCAGCTTAGGTTAGCAGTTTTCAAACTTTTTTCCTTAAAAATTATTGGGAAAACTATTTTTTAAATAAATAAAAAACTTAAATCATAGAACTCCGTAGAACTTTTGTTTATGTGGTTTATATCTATAAATATTTATTATGTAGAAATTTTTAATTTCCTCAGTTTTCTTAGAAAAAATACATTCTATTTAAACATGGTAACGATAAACCAATTATGTGATAATATACACACTTAATGAAAAAAAGCTATATTTTTCCCAACAAAAAGGCCAATAAGAAGAGTGACATTTTACATGCTTTGCAAATCTCTTTCATATCTGGCTTAATGGCAGAGTCATTATTTATTTATCATTATTTGTTTTTACCCACTCCTCCCTGCTGTGTCTTTCTCCACCTTTTCCTTCTCTTTCTGACTAAAGAACACATATACTCTTACACTCAGAAGACACTAAGTTAGACCAGTGCTCTCCTCTCCTCTGAGCCTTGGCCGTAGGGGTAGATGAATCTCCACTGCCTTGAGCTCTCACAGGACAAATGAACAGCAGCTCTGGCTGAGTGACTAGACTGTAACCTAGGAGCCTAACGGAATTCTAGACCCATTAGCTCTTAACCTCTCATTCTTTACTCTTAGCAAAATAAAGACAGCATCTGACAGAGAACAATCCCCAATAGGCAATGGACTCTCAAGAAGCTCTCCTTTTGATGGGAGGTTCTCTTTTGCCTATGGATCCCATTAAGTTAACTGCCCTCTTCTAATCTTATGGTTTATTTTTATACCATTAATTAATTATTATTTTTAAAACTTTTGGCTGCACTGTGTAGCACTTAGGACCTTGGTTTCCCAGTCAGGGTTCGAACCCACATCCCCTGCCTTGGAACCCCCGGACCTCCAGGGAAGTCCCTATTTGTATTCTATTATGACCCTTTTTCCATCTAGAATATCAACTTTTTTTTTTTCCCCTATAGTCCATCTGAAGTCTCTTCTGCCATCCTATACCTGTGGAAACAAGAAGAGGGAAGTTATTTTATGTCAAAGGCAGGGAGGGGACCCTGTGAATGATGCAATCATTTCTAATGTGAAAGGAGACACACTTGTGTTTTTTATATATAATATCCACCCAAAGTTGTAGAAACAAAGGGCGTTGAAGAGGAATTTGAGATTATTCTCTGATGAGAAGAGAACCATGACATCACAGAGGAGGGATTGGCACCATTTCACTGTAGTCAGAACTCGTTGGCTAATTTCACTCCTAGGTGGGGTTAAACAGTTTAAAGCTTACGTCTGTCTGCATGTCTTGCTGCTGACAGTTTGGCAAAAGATGGACCACAAGGTATAACCATCAGAGTAAATTTACGGAGGGATCATTATTTGTTACTGTCCTCATTTTAATAGTTGCTTTGGGATTCAGGTTTCCCCCCTACTCTAACAGTGATTTTTATGATACTGAGCTAAATCCTTTCACTCTGTTCTGAAACACAACATATTTTTCTTTCTTTCACAAATGATTATCACCGAATGCATGTGGTTTTCCCACACAGAGGAATTACTCTGTCGATACATTAACTTTTCAGATTGCACACGTCTTAACCATCTATGTTTGTGTACTTTTTGTTTCTGGCAGGAATTTCTCAGCATCCCAGCCTGAGGCAAAAAGTTGGAAAGAGATTTTTCTCCAGGGAGGCCCTTTGTCAACATTCAGGAAAGTTACGTTCTTTTTTTCAGTTGATAATTACTTTTATCTATCTATCTGTTTATTTTTGGTTTTGCTAATCTTCATTGCTGTGTGGGCTACTCTCCAGTTGTGTTATCTGGGCTTCTCATTGCAGTGCTTCTTTTGTAGGGTCTAGGGTGCACAGGCTTCATTGGTTGCAGTTCGCTGACTCTAGCACACAGGCTCAATAATTGTGGATCACAGGCTTAGTTGCTCCATGCGCAGCATGCAGGATCTTCCCAGACCAAAGATAGAACTCATGTCTCCTACGTTGACAGAAAGACTCGTTACCACCGAGCCACCAGGGAAGTTCTGTCTGTCTGTGCTTGGTCCCTCAGTCGTGTCCAACTGTAGGCCCATGGACTGCAGCCCACCAGGCTCCTCTGTCCATGGGAATTCTCCAGGCAAGAATACTGGAGTGGGTTGCCATGCCCTCCTCCGGGGGAATCTTTCCAACCCAGGTCTCCCGCTTTGCAGGTGGATTCTTTACCATCTGAGCCACCGGGGAAAGTTCAAATTTCCCTTCACTCAGATGGAAGGGTGCCGAATCCTCAGCAAACAAAAGAGATATCTATGTTCATCTAGTCCAAACTAGATGATAAGTTAGTTTGGTGGGGTCACTTCTTTTAATGTTGGGATCCTTAGGAGAAAACCCTCTCAATTATATTTTATGGCATTGGGACAAAGTCTATTAATATCATCATCATTGGTTTAATTATGAATGTTTGTTGTCCATTGAAAAAAACTCAGAGTATCTTCATGTCTGTGGTGACCTGGAAAGTTGATATTAGATTCTATTACTTTATGCTTATCATTTAATTCACAGTTAATTATACCATTCTATTCTAGTTGCAAGTATTCAACTAATACCCTATTAGTTGAATATTTGTCCATTCCTGCTTCTGCCACCCAGCAACAGAAATCAGTCACAAATGAAAAAATAAAAAAATGAGTACCTTTCTCATTTGGCCCTATATCAAATATATTTATCAAGATGCAGAATTAACTCAGCAAATGCAACTCAAATTGAGAAAGCTGCCTTCTTTTTCCATCTATACTGTGTGTTGTATGCTTACTCACTGAGTTGTATTCGACTTTTCAAGACCCCATTAACTGTAGCCAGCCAGGCTCCTCTATCCATGGGATTCTCCAGCCAAGAATACTGGAGTGGGATGCCATTTCCTCCTCACTATTTTAGGTCAAATTCTCATCACTTCACCTGACTTATTATGATGGCCTCTTGTTGGTCAACTTGCCTACATATTCCTTCTCCTCCAGTCTGTTCTACTAATGTCTGATTCCCCTTCCTAAAACTCAACTATGATCAGGTCATTATCCTTCTCAAACATCTATGAAAGTGAAAGAGTTAGTCACTCAGTTGTGCCTGGCTCATTCATTGTGACCCCATGGACTGTATGTAATCTGCCAGGTTCCCCTGTCCATGAGATTCTCCAGGCAAGAATACTGGAGTGGGCAGCCATTCCAGGGGATCTTCCTGACCCAGGGATTGAACCCAGGTCTCCTCCACTGCAGGCATTTTCTTTACTGTCTGAGCCACCAGGGAAGCCCTAAGTTTCTGTCCTCAGGACTCGACATCTCTATCTAATTATCTCTCACCATTTACACTCTGGAAAACAATCTCAAAACCTTTGAAAAAGTTAATCCCTTTCCATTAAAAAATTTTTAATTATGAATGTGCTTACTCACCCAGGGATTATATTTGTATTTATATCTTTCCTACATAGTAAATTGGCAGGAAATTCCCTTTGGATTACTGATGGCAGTATCTACCAACTCTACCCTCTGCTCCAGAAGAGTAGGTGTCTGTTGTCTGGAGTTGCCTTGCCAGTTCCTTTGAGAAGGCAGGCTCCCTTAGGTGCATTGCAACATCACTGAAAATCACCTGTCCTAGGACTGTGAGTGTTTGTGTGTGTGGTAGTGAGCGAGGTGGAGAGGGGAACACAATCTTGGATGTTTGAGGATAGCCTCCCTTATAAGTGTGGACAAATGGAACACTATCCAGGAAACAAGAATGGAGAAAGGGATCGGTCTCTACATTTTGAGATTTTTTTCTTTGGCTGCTGTCTTTGGTCTGAGGCTTCACTGCTGTGCAGCTTTGATCTAGCTGCAGTGAGCGGGGGCTACGCTATAGTTTCAGTGCTCAGGTTTCTCATTGCCGTGGCTTCTCTTGTTGTGGAGCACAGGTTATAAGCACTTGGGCTCCAGTAATTGCAACATGTGTGCTCAGTATCTGTGGCACACGAATTTAGTTACTCTGTGGCATCTGGAAGCTTCCTGAACCAGGGAATGGACCCGTGGCCCCTGCATTGGCAGACGGATTCTTATTCACTGTGCCACCACAGAAGTTCCATATTGAGATTTTAAATGGATATGCCCCTTTGGAAGCTAGCTATGAAACCCTGGAGAAGGAAAGAGGCTGTCATTTTAAATTCATGGGATGCTAGATGGGGATCAAGTCCTAAAATCTTCAGTATAAGCTCCTAAGGGTGGGGTCTTTGTCCAGGTTGGTGGACATTTTACCTTTAGAGTCAAACATAGTACCTGGGACATGGTAGACACTCCACATCTAGTAGGCACATAATAAGTATTTAGTACTTATTAATAAATACTTAGTACTTATAGCTATTATAAATATTAGTACTTATAAATAAATTGCCTAATATACCTGATCCATCTTATTTGGAGGTGCTGTGTATTTGAATACAAAAAGCTGCAAACTTACGCACACATGCTCAGAATATCTGAGATGGGTTTGGAAGAAGACCGGATTGGGCTCAGGTCATGTGACCCCTGCGCTTGCAGGTAGAAGGCAGCTCTATCACGTGACCATCATGTGACACTGGGCAATCACTTCATTCCCTGAGATTCTCCTCTGTCCTCTCTAAAGATTGATGCAGCTAGATTAAATAATCTTTTCATTCCAGGTTTAAGATTCTTTCATCCCCTGGATGGCATATTTTGTCACAGAGCTTCTTCTATCTTGGCTCTAACAGCAACATTTTTATAGGCTGTGCTTTGGCAAGCGAGAAACTGAAAAGACAGGATTAGTGGTTATAAAACCAAAATGGTTTTCAGGTTCTTAAAAGTAGTATTGTTCAGGGTGTTTTATTCATACAGCAAAGTCTAGTGATGAGCTCATCATTTCCAATATAAATTGAATATAAAGAAGTGTTTGTAAGTTGATTGAAACATTTTGCTTAGAATTTAACCTTGCCAAGAAGAAGAGCTCTTAAGACAAAAGTGATATTCTGCCATTAGATATCAGAATCCATAGGAAAATAAATATGTAGAAAAATATCAGCGACTTTAAAAAACCAGATCCTTACCTTCAAAAGATGTAGGAGACCGAGGACCATGAAGACCCTGTTTCAATTGGGACAAAATATTTCTTTTATAGGGTTTTGGATGTATAGAATATGAATGTCAATAGTTCAATATAGGCAATACATCATCTGAAAAGGAACACTCAACTTCTCATTACAATATTATAAAGTAATTAACCTCCAATTAAAATAAATAAATTTATATTTTAAAAAATTGATAGACAAGGTTACTTGAAAGCACTTTCTAATAAAATCCTGTGGATGATGGATAAAATATAACACACTTTCCTTTTAAACGCACCACTGAGCTCACAAGAAGGCAAAATGTGTCCTCAGGGTCAAAAACAAAGTATCTCTAAAAGTCAGATTTTGAAAAAAAAAAGTCAGATTTTGGGGAACATAAGCAAATATTAAAAATTTTCTGGGGGTTAGGGGGATGGGGATAACTCGTTTTTGATATCCAGCCAGGAACAGGAAAGAAAATCTTAAACCTATACTTTGTTGTAAGTTGAAGGTGGCATCCCTCAATTGGGTTTAGAATCTTTGAAGGTCTATACCCAAAGCTAAAGATAGGAATACTAGAAAAATCCACCTACCAGCATACGATGATAGGAAGAAAATATTGCTCTTCTAATAACAAATGAGGCAAGGAGAGGCTATTATTGTTGTTTAGTTACTAAGTTGTGTCTGACTCTTTTGAGACCCAATAGACTGTAGCCTGCCAGGTTCTTTAGTCTGTGGGATTTCCTAGGCAAGAATACTGGAGTGGGTTGCCATTCCCGTCTCTAGGGGGTCTTACCCACCCAGGGGTCAAACCCTGTCTTCCTGCCCTGCAGGCAGATTCTTCACCACTGAGCCGCCTGGGAAGACCCAAGAGAGGCTGATCGGAGTTAACACATTCTCTGCTCCTTGCATTTCTACAGAGGAAAGTAGCTGTATTGATTAACAATAAATTTTGTTTAATCATGTTTAAAGAGAAGCTCCAAAATACTAGCAATAAAAGGGTAAATGCGTGGACGGGTCATCATTCATTTATTGCTTTCTTGTCTTTGCAGCTAGTCTGTGAGTTCTGGGAGACTAGAGATCATGACTTAGGCATTGTACCACACCCTTGCCAACACCGACTTCTTTAGTGGCCAGTCCTGAGCCTGGTTAAATGTGTGTGGATTGAAACGATGAGCCAGCCAAGAGCACTCTTTCCTGGGAGTGACTGTTTGCGGTCTGGGGCCGCTGGGACTCCTACCGAGCCAGGGACCCACCAGACACCCCACCCAGACCCTGGGTGCGCTGCTGTGTGGCCTCTCGCAGCTGCTCCCCGCACCCCGCCTCAGCTGCGGCTGCGTCACTGCGAGGATGAAGGGATCCCCGTGTACCGTGCGCACATGGCCTTGTTTGTGATTAGCCGACCCCGAGGGAAAACAGGCTGTCCAGCCCCTGCTGCCCTTAGCGTTTCATGTGGCTGTGCTCTGCAGGAGGGTGGGCCGCGGGGCCGGGGAGACGTGTTTGCACCCGGGGATAACTCGTCTGCATGCCGCTGTGCCCCCTGCACTGCTCCCCAAGCAGCAAAGGAGGGGACCCGGGCTGTTCCTTTCAGGGCCACCCGGTCCCGGAACGACGGGGGAACACCCGCTCCCTCTGCCAAGTGGGCAGTGTTTAGACTGCGCCTGGCGGGGAAAGTTGGTTGAGTCACTTGGAATTGAAGTAAACCCTGCTGCTGGGCTGCGGGTGGGGGGATAGGCGAGGTGCACAACCTCCCAGCCCGCAGTCTCCCATCTGCTGGAGATTCTGAGCCAGAAAAAAAAAAAAAAAAAAAGAACGGCAATTGGTCGAAGCGATCGCTTAAATGTAGCTTCTTTTGTGAGTGGCAGATGGCAATGTTCTTGTCACCCTGAGATCCAGGGCGGGAGGGCAGCCTGCTTTAGGGGGTCTGGAGAAGATCTGGGGGGAAAAAGTACTTTCCAGTATTTCTCAGCTCTGTGTCCTCCTGCACAATTTGAATTCCACTTCCTTCCTCTATTCTCCCCACACCGACCCTCCCCTCCTAAACAAAACAGAAAACCCTTAGATCTCAGGCTCAGGATATATCTGTTACTTTTCAAATTCTTAAAAAGAAAAAAAAATATTGTTATTTAATTGTATTATTAAAGAAAAGCTAGAGCAGTTAGATCAGGGCTAAAATTAAACAAGTCTTCATGAAAAAAAAAAAGTTTTCGCCACAGGAACAGGTAATAAGGATCTAGATGAAACAAAATGTTGCCTGGCATTTAACTTCGGGTTGGGAAAATCACATAGCAGTGTTAACCAAGTTCCTGTTCCCCACACACAGTGAAGCCAAACAAACTGAGTTTGGAGCAGGGAGAAGCTTATTGCAAGGTCATGCAAGGAAGACGAGGTGCTCTAAAGAGCCTTGTGCTTCCCGAAAGATTTCAGCAAAGCATTTTTAAAAGTTAGATGAGGGAGGAGAAGGGGCCCAGAGTACCTGATCAGCTCAGGCACGATTCCCTGGTTGGCTGATGGCAAGGGCACAGGGTGGTGTCACAGGGCGAGCTTTCGGTCCTTAGACTCTGAGAGGCCTGGGGCTTAGTGCCCATGCTCACAGTCATCAGGTAGCAAACCTCTTCCATTTGGTAGGGGGTGTTTCGCAACTGCAAAACAATTTAGGAAATTTGCATCACATACTGTTATCCAGGTACTTCTGAGAGGAGTTGGCTTCCCCGGTGGTGCAGAGGCAGAGTTAAAGAATCCGCCTGCCTAGGCAGGAGATGTAAGAGACTCAAGTTCGATCCCTGAGTCAGGAAGAACCGCTGGAGTAGGAAATGGCAGCTACTCCAGTATTCTTGCCTGAAAAATCTTATGGACAGAGGAGCCTGGCGGGCTATAATCCAAGGGGTCGCAAAGAGTCTGACACAACTGAGCATGTGTGAGCGTATGCGTGTGCACACAGCACATTCACACACACACACACACACACACACACTCTGAGAGGAGCTAAAGCAGAGGATATGGGAGAAGACCTGTCTGAGGAAGGCCCCATAGCGTCCTGCTGGGGTACAACAGTGAGAATCAAGAGTTGGCAGTGCATCTCTGCCCCTCTCCCCGACGGTGTTCTCATCTGGAGATGGCAAGACTTGGCCCAGAAATCTCTGAGTGTCTCAACGCAACAATCTAAAAGTTTAAGCTGCAGCGATGAAGCTGAGAGGGTTTGTGGTGCTATAACTTTAAAATTCTCTCTGGGATTTCTCAGCCTGCTGTGTCAGTGGAGTCTGAACCCCAAAAAGGGCAGCTCCAAATTAAAGGATGGGAGCTTTGAATGAGTGCAGGAAAGCCCAAGCGACACAAAGAGTGGGTGTGTCTCTGGGAAGGGGCAGTGAACTGTGAGAACGAGGCTCAGATACCTGGATCTATTTCATGATTTGTCTCATGAACTCTGTACATTTGCTCATTCGGAGATTTGATTTAATGATGCGTGAGAGGCTCAGGTAACACTGAAGGCCTGTGTTTCAAATGATTATGCTGGGGCACAGTGTGAGGGAGGCAGAGAAGAGATGGAGGTAGGGCTGGGAGAACTGGGTGCTCAGCTGCGGTTCCCCTGGCTCTCTGGGGATTGGTAGGATGGGCTCTGTTGTCCTCCAGTTCAATATGTTCTCTGGGTATCAAACCATTCAGCAACAGGTTGATCCAGAGTGGCTTTGGGATGCAAAGTTACAGGAGGTATTCTGAGGCTCACTGATATCATATCAATACTTGACCTCCAAGCATGTGTGCTAAGTCACTTCAGTCGTGTCCAGCTCTTTGTGACTCTACGGACTGTAGCCCGCCAGGCCCCTCTGTCCTTAGGATTCTTCAGGCAAGAATACTGGAGTGGGTTGCCATGTCCTCCTCTAGGGGATCTTCCTGACCCAGGGATCGAATTCACATCTCTAAATCTCCTGCATTGATAGGCAGGTTCTTTACCACTAGGGCCACCTAACCGCTGCTGCTGCTGCTGCTGCTGCTGCTGCTGCTGCTAAGTCACTTCAGTCGTGTCCGACTCTGTGCGACCCCATAGACGGTAGCCCACCAGGCTCCTCCATCCATGGGATTTTCCAGGCAAGAATACTGGAGTGGTGTGCCATTGCCTTCTCCAACCTAACCGCTAGGCATTCTGAATTGCTTTCAAGCAATAGCCCTCTCCTTATGGACATCTATCACTTTTAAAGGGATAGTTGCTTGTTATAGGATCACAAACTCCAAAGCACACAGATTCAGGTTCCAGCTCTGTTCTTTCCTGTGTGTGCTGCAGAGCTGCTGGGTACAGTTGTGCAGGATGTTCACTGCTCAAGAATGTTAGACTCAAGAAGCGAGTAGGATCTGAAACCCAGCCCTTATTCTGCTGTTTAAATCTAGTACCCTGACACAAGACCTGTTTTCACTCTGGAAGATAAAGTAAACATGTATAAGACAGGCTTATTAGAAGAGGCTTATTTTTCTTAATAAAACAGAGACATCAATTGCTTACTAAACCCTGGTTTGCTTCCACCTGGAGAGACATTTTTCTAATTTGCACCAAGGCATCCTATGAGCTAAGGTATCAGGTCAGGGGTGCCCTTGTATACTTTTGTAATCTTCAGCTTCCTCATCTGGGAAGCGAAGGGAATAAAACACACTTCATAGGATTCTGCAGGATACACTTCATAGGATACATATGAATAAAGAATCCAGTGTGGTGCTCAGTTCTGGATAATAAATGCTCAATAGCTAGCACCCTCATAGCATCTCCACAATATTTACTTGAAAAATTTGCTTTGAAAAATTATGATGATGAGTTTTTAAAAATCATAGAACAACTGGTCTGTGCTCAATTAATGCTAATAGGGTTAAATTTTTTTTTTTGTCCTTTTTTCTCCCTAGTGTTCAATAATGACATGATAAATAGCAGAAACTGTGGATGAGATGGGAATTGTGAAGAGAGAGAGATTTTTAAAGTTAGGGCTCAGAAAACCTCATGGTAGAGGTAGAATTTTAAATTGGACATTCTATGCAATTTTTCCAAAAATACTTGGAAAGTGTGTGTGACTAAAGTGATGGGGATGAAACTGAAAAATTTCTCTTTGTTCTCACTAGGTCTTTTTTTTTTTTTTTTTTTTCATTTGGCTGTTCCAAGCAGCTTGTAGGGTCTTACTTCCCCAACCAGGGATCGAACCCCAGTCCTCTGAAGTGGAAATGTGGAGTCTTAACCACTGGACCGCCAGGGAATTCCCACTATGTCTCAACCCACTAATTAAATAGCTGGAAAGTTCTTGGAAGGGGAAAAACAGCAGTAGACGATTGGAGAGATTCTTTGGAAATGGCAGTGGGTAAATACGCTTCAGCATAGGAACCTTACCTCCGGAGCCGTGGTGGCTTACGAGAGGCTAATAACTGCTCCCTCAGGAAAGTGCCTGACGTCTACGAGGGCTGGCTGTGCAGCCACAGCTGCACTCAACAGAGAATATCTTTCCTACAACTATGTTGGTGACATTTCAGCCAGTGGCAGGAGCCCACCACACCAATGAATGGGTTTGTCACTATCAGACTCCTTCTGTCAACAAGCCTGGGCTGCTGATTTCCTAGAAAAGAGAGAGGGATGTTCTTGTTTCT
The DNA here is from genome assembly GCF_042477335.2 of Ovis canadensis. Taxonomy (NCBI): domain Eukaryota; kingdom Metazoa; phylum Chordata; class Mammalia; order Artiodactyla; family Bovidae; genus Ovis; species Ovis canadensis. The sequence continues at coordinate 41,098,792 of NC_091253.1, read as the reverse complement.
GCCCCACATTCAAAGGTGCATCTATCTAGTCAACCTAAAATAAAGAACAAAAGACCAGTAAAAAGAACGAAATGTCATTTGCAGCAACAAGGATGGACCTGGAGATTATCATACTGAGTGAAGTAAATCAGACAGAGAAGGCCAAATATCATATGATACCTTTTATATGTGGAATCTAAAAAAAAAAAGAAATGAAACAAATGCACTTACTTACAAAATAGAAACAGACTCACAGACTTAGAGAATGAACTTATGGTTACCAGAAGGGAAGGATGGGGGAAGGGATAGTTAGGGAGTTAGGGATCTACATGTACACCTATGTTTAAAATGGATAAGCAACAAGGACCTACTGTATAGCGCAGGAAACGCTGCTCAATGTTATGTGGCAGCCTGGATGGGAGGGGAGTTAGGGGGAGAGTGGATACATGCATATGTATGGCTGAGTCCTTTTGCTGTCCACCTGAAACTATCACAACATTGGTAGTTGGCTAGACTCCAATATAAAATAAAAAGTGTTTTGTTTTTTTTTTTTAAAGAAAGCAGTTTTCAGGTATTTCAGGGGTAATATTAATATGTCTTGTACCTTTTCAAATCATCAAACACAAACGTGAAAATCCTTATTTTTTTTTCCAATTTTTGCTGTGTGGATGGGATTTAGAATTTCATTCTGGCTCTTCCTCTGACTGCTTGTGCAACTCTGGTCTAGTCATTTAGTCCTTCTGAATCTCTTTCTCTTCATTGTTTAAATGATAAAACTTCCCTTACTATCCTGGCTAAGGTAGAGCTTTCCTCCCTGTTACTTTGCATAGCACTGTCATTTTTATTTCCTTTCAAGAACTTGTTAAAAGTTGTAGCTATTTCTTGTATTTTATCATTTAAAACTCTGCCTCGAAGTCTAGAAAGGACTTTGTCTTGTGCCCTGTTGAATCTTTAATTCATATGATGTGCACAAATATTTGTTTCAGAAATGAATCACATCAGTTAAGCATATAGAAATATTTTTTGAAAAGAATTAACTATTACACAAGTTTAAGTCATTATTGTAATCTTTATTTACCATGTAGTATTTATTTTCACTCTCATTTTCTCCTGCTAATTCATCCTTGGGTGAAAGGTAACAATCAGGAGAAAGATATCTTGAATCATTCATGTCACAACCACTAAAACTGTAAAAATTTTTGAACCACTTTTAACGCATAGCTATTTTGAGTGTTTTAAGGGATGTCACTGCTGCCCTCAGAAGAGCCCTAATTTTACCCTGAGACAATTTATTTTCTTAAGGAATTAAATCTCGAGTGCAAATAACAAAGGCTAGAGTGAGCTCATTCAGGAGCATTGTCTTTCAGTAAAGTCACAAGCAAGGATTTAAAGTAAAGGGGTCACACAGACCTATATAAATGTATATATATATATTTCCTTGTGAACAAGCAATAAATCCAGGCACAGGGCCATGTAATTCCATTTATAGTAAAGAATGTCTTTAAAGGAAACAGAGTCTGGAGAGATGTAGTTTAGTCATCACCAAACCTGTTTCATTGTTTTACTAGTCAATCTGAAGTTAGGGGATATAGCTCCTTAAAGATTTAGAGAAGAGATTGTCTTTTTTCTTCCACTTAAAAAAAAATACAATTAGATAACTAACAGGATCTCAATCTAGTCTTTGACTTCTGCTCTCATAACTGGAGTAGTCTGCTACCCAATTCAGCCTCTGCTTCTTAGAAAGGAGATAACTATTTGCAATTTTAAATTTATAGCATTTTCATTTTCAAGATTAACAACAACAACAGTAAAAATTCTAGGAGTCCCACATCAGACACATCTCATTTCATGAACTGTAAATCAAATACATTCAGGAACTAGCAAACGTTTCTAAGTTACAACAAGAAATTACAAATAATAGCTTCAATTTATTACATCTTTAACAATATTTCATTCATTATCGTAGGTACTTGCAGCCATAAATATATTTTAATCCTAAAATTATTCTCAAAGACTGAATCTAATGATAATCTGTAAACTGCTATTATTCAAACTACTGGCTGTTTACCCCAATCCATTCTCTCTTTCATTAACAGGGCTATAGCTGTGTTCCTTCTGTCTTGCTTAAGAAAAACTTTTGGATTCTGTACTTACTCTGTTTCTCTGTTTCCTGATGAAGGCAATGATGCTGCTTACAGCAAACATGGACACCTTGTATTAAAGATGGTATTGAAGCTGTCAGTCTTGGTCTCTAAATGACCACAAGGAGGAGAGTCTTGGATGCTTGTTTTTTTTTTTTTTTTGAGTCTTGGACTCATGTGAGTGAGAAATAAGGTTCTATCTGTTGAAACCACTGAATTTTAGGGACTCTTTTTTTTTTAAACAGCAGTTATCATTATGCTAACTAATCTGAATGTTAAAGGAAAGTTCCTGGAACATAGAAACAGTTGAATAATTGCTAGTTCTTATCACTTTTATTACTAGCAGTAATTTTTCTCACAAAAACCCTGTTTTAGATGAGAATTATGGTAGATGATACAATGAATACTGGAAAGCTATGTGCTGTCTGAATTGGTAATAAATTTCTAGTGAATGAAAGAAGTCTGGTGGAGGAGGTGAATACTCTTCTAGTTGTTATTTTAACTCCTGATTTGAAATTTGTCTTATTTTCAATAATGATACTTTTTTCTCTTTTTGCAAACTTTTATGATAATGGGAGGGCTCCCAGGGTGCTAGTAGTAAAGAACCCACCTGCCAATGCAGGAGACATTAAGAGATGCAGGTTTGATCCCTGGGTTGGGAAGATTCCCCTGGAAGAGGGCATGGCAACCCACTATAGTATTCTTGCTTTGAGAATCACCATGGACAGGGGAGCCTGACCGGCTACAGCCCATGTGGGAGCAAAGAATTGGACATCACTGAAGCGACTTAGCACACACTCACACATGATAATGGGAAGCTGAAAATAGTAAATGCCCTTAAAAGCAGAAGGATTCAGAATAAACCAGGTATAAGAAGGGACTCTATTTCATCACTTAACTCTTCTGGCACATGAAGGATCCTGTAAGTCTTAATTCTAAGGAGATGGGAGAGGAAACACTAGCTTGCCCCTCTAAATCCTTTTTGGCAAGTAGTGGTCCTTTGCAAAGCACAGGTTCCAGGGAGCCATTCCAGAAAAAGATGTGGGCAGTTCTTATTATGTGTATGAGTTGTGGCCAGGATATGGAGGAGGGTTTTATATTTCATTTTTTAATCTCTATCTATCCATACTTCAATGAGGCATATTCTCAAATACTATCTCCTCAGAATTCCACCCCCAAAATGGTCTAGGCTAAAACTGCATAGACTCAGGAAAAGGGGAAAATAATTGATTGGAAACCCTCCAAAAGGAAGAACTGGGTCATGACCTTTGAGACCCCAGGTCCCTCTGTCTGGTTTCCCTTTTCCCTACAACGGCACCACCTTGCAAGGTTCCAACAAACCCTGCATGTACAGGAAAATCTGCATCTCATTTCTGCTGAAATATGTTTTCAATTTGGGATTTGAGTTTCCAGATTGACTTGTGAACATCTAAAGGACTCAATGTCACTGTGAGATGATGGTCCCCAAGGGCCAGTTGGTCATCGGCAGAGAAATGGGCAGTGATTAGCTGGCTGTCAGTGGTCAAAGGTGCTGATGTGACTGTGGAAACCAACATGGGAAAAGTGAGAAGGAAAGAGGGAAAAATTGATGGTGTTGTGGGGGAGTGGAAATGGAACAAGGGAAGCTTTATTAGCTAAAGGGATTGTTAGAAGATGAAATATGAAGAGGGTCGAAATAGGAAAAAATGAAAACTTTACAAATAATTTGGAATGAGTTTAAAAGATCACTTTAAATGGAAAAAGATATTAAGATATACATTTCAAACCAAGTGGTAACAACCAGACCAAAAAAAAAAAAAAGAAAGAAAGAAAAATAATCTATGTTTGAAGAAATTAGGTTTACAGGAGGGTCAGAAGGGTCAGGGGCTAATCATGATGTTAGTGTTAGCCACTCAGTCATGTCCAGCTCTCTGCAACCCCATGGACTGTAGCCCACCAAGCTCCTCTGTCCATGGGATTCTCCAGGCAAGAGTACTGGAGGTCTTTCCTATCCAGGGATCTAACCTGAGTCTCCTGTGTTGCAGACAGATTCTTTATCAGCTGAGCCACCCCCCAAATCATGATAATAACAAATTTTAAAAAGTAGTAATTCCAAGGACTACTACCATCCATGAAGATCTGTTTATCTCCCAGTCATTTTGCCTCCATTTTATTTAGATCGTCTCATTTAATTGTTTCTGGGAATGTTAATGTCCCTGCTTTACATGAGAAATCATAAAAATCAACAGGTTTTAAAAGGTGTTGTAATTTTCTTCTTCTTCCTCTCTACTCCCTAAAACAAAGGTTTGATCATGATGCTTTTGTTTGAAAGGTGAAAAGGCATCATAAAGTTATTTTAACAGACCTACGGAAGAGGGACGAAGGGATTATCTTGCTATACTTATTTTGTTGGTGATGGTTTAATGGAATTTATCAATTTATATTTGAATCTCCCCTCTCCCACCCCAAGCCATTTCTCTTCATTGGCCTCCCTCTGACCCCTGATGTGGCTGCCCATAAAGTAGGCATTCTCCTTGTGTTCAAGGAGGTACCCTGATTGATTTTGTTTGATTCATTGTATTTGAGGGATGACGGCATCCACAGTTCCTCTCCTGATGTAATAGAGTGTCAGGAAAGGAAAAGTTCATTTTTGTGCTATGCATGGGAAAGTGGTCTTGGAGGGAAGATGGCTTCTTTTCAGTAACTGGCTTGAGAGCTTTCTGCAAGAAAAGGATGTGTCATTTGTTCAGCAAAGGTTTTTGTTGACTATTTTGAGTATTCTGGACCACTTGTATGTAATAAATATTTGCCATTAATAAGCACCCTCAAGGGCTTCCATGATAGCTCAGACTGAGCTTCCATGATAGCTCAGTCTCCTGCAATGCAGGAGACCCCGGTTCAATTCCTGGGTCTGGAAGATCTGCTGGAGAAAGGATAGGCAATCCATTCTTGTGTTCTTGGGCTTCCTTTGTGTCTCAGCTGGTAAAGAATTTGCCTGCAACGTGGGAGGCCTGGGTTCAATCCCAGGGGAGATCCGCTGCAGAAGGGAAAGGCTACCCACTTCAGTTTTCTGGAGAATTCCATGGACTATATAGTCCATGGGGTCACAAAGAGTCAGACACAACTGAACGACTTTCACTTTCAAGAGCCCTCAAAAAGTTCCCAGGTGGCGCTAGTGGTAAAGAACCCTCCTGCCATTGCAGGACACATAAGAGACTTGGGTTTGATCTGTGGGTCAGGAAGCTCCCCAGGAAGAGGGTGTGGTAGCCCACTCCAGTATTCTTGCCTGGAGAATTCCATGGACAGAGGAATCTGGCAAGCTACAGTCCATAGGGTCACAAAGAGTCAGACACAACTGAAGTGACTCAGCATACACACAGAGGAGCTGCCCTCTGAAAAATGAAAAAGTTGTAAACTTTATTTGGGTGCCCCACAACCCTTTTTTATGTGTTTTCTCCTTTTATCCTGACTCCCAGACCTATTCCATTTTATCCTGATCACATGGATCATGCCTTGTCTAACTCAGTGAAACTAGGCCATGCTGTGCGGGGCCACCCAAGATGGACGGGTCATGGTGGAGAGGTCTGACAGAGTGTGGTCCACTGGAGGAGGGAATGGCAAATCACTTCAGAATTCTTGCCTTGAGAACCCCATGAACAGTATGAAAAGGCAAAAAGATTGGACACTGAAAGATGAACTCCCCAAGTGGGTAGGTGCCCAATATGCTACTGGAGATCAGTGGAGAAATAACTCCAGAAAGAATGAAAGGATGGAGCCAAAGCAAAAATAACACCCAGTTGTGAATGTGACTGGTGATAGAAGCAAGATCCAATGCTGTAAAGAGCAGTATCAGAACCTGGAATGTTAGGTCTATGAATCAAGGAAATGGTCAAATAGGAGATAGCAAGAGTGAACATCAGCATTCTAGGAATCAGCAAACTAAAATGGACTGGAATGGGTGAAATTAACTCAGATGACCATTATATCTACTACTGTGGGCAGGAATCCCTCAGAAGAAATGGAGTAGCCATCATAGTCAACAAAAGAGTCCAAAATACAGTACTTGGATGCAATCTCAAAAACAACAGAATGATCTCTGTTCATTTCCAAGGCAAACCATTCAATATCAAGGTAATCCAAGCTTATGCCCCCACCAGTAATGCTGAAGAAGTTGAAGTTGAACAGTTCTATGAAGACCTACAAGACCTTTTAGAACTAACACCCAAAAAAGATGTCCTTTTCATTATAGGGGACTGGAATGCAAAAGTAGGAAACTAAGAAACACCTGGAGTAATAGGCAAATTTGGCCTTGGAGTACAGAATGAAGCAGGGCAAGGGTAATAGAGTTTTGCCAATAGAACACACTGGTCAGAGCAAACACCCTCTTCCAACAACACAAGAGAAGACTCTACACATGGACATCACTAGATGGTCAACACCGAATACAGATTGATTATATTCTTTGCAGCCAAAGATGGAGAAGCTCTATATAGTCAGCAAAAATAAGACTGGGAGCTGAATTGTGGCTCAGATCATGAACTCCTTATTGCCAAAATCAGACTTAAATTGGAGAAAGTGGGGAAAACCTCTAAACCATTCAGGTATGACCTAAATCAAATCCCTTATGATTATACAGTGGAAGTGAGAAATAGATTTAAGGGACTAGATCTGATAGAGTGCCTGAAGAACTATGGACAGAGGTTCGTGACATTGTACAGGAGACAGGAATCAAGACCATCCCCAAGAAAAAGAAATGCAAAAAAGCAAAATGGCTGTCTGAGGAGGCCTTACAAATAGCTGTGAAAAGAAGAGAAGCAAAAACCAAAGGAGAAAAGGAAAGATATATCCATTTGAATGCAAAGTTCCAAAGAGAGCTATACAAATGGGTCCATACCATTTCTGTCCTTTATTGAGCCCATCTTTGCATGAAATGTTCCCTTGGTATCTCTAATTTTCTTGAAGAGATCTCTAGTCTTTCCCATTCTGTTGTTTTCCTCTATTTCTTTGCATTGATCACTGAGGAAGGCTTTCTTATCTCTCCTTGCTATTCTTTGGAACTCTGCATTCAGATGCTGATATCTTTCTTTTTCTCCTTTGCTTTTCACTTCTTTTCATAGCTATTTGTGAGTCCTCCTCAGACAGCCATTTTGGTTTTTTGCATTTCTTTTCCATGGGGATGGTCTTGATCCCTGTCTCCTGTACAATGTCACGAACCTCTGACCATAGTTCTTCAGGCACTCTGAGGATGAATCTGTATTATTGGATGCTTGATTCTTAAAGGCTGTGTATGAATTTTGCTTAGTGCTTCACATTCTTCTCAGATATGATAGAAACCAATCTTTTGCCCACTTTTGTAGGTAACTGGGGCTTCTCAGGTGATGCTAGTGGTCAAGAATGTGCCTGCCAGTGCAGGAGACATAATAGATGAGGGTTTGATCCTGGGTCTGGAAGATCCCCTAGAGGAGGGCAAGGCAGCCCACTCCAGTATTCTTGCCTGGAGAATCCCATGGACAGAGGAGCCTGGTGGACTTGCAATGAATCCCTTCTCCTAAAGTTTTCTAAAGTCTTCCTTTTTTTTTTTGAAGTATAGATGATTTTCTCTTTCTCTATAGAGAGTGTTTCTAATGAAAAATAACCTGGCTTCTCTGGTTGTCTAGGGATGAAGAATCCACCATGTAATATAGGGTACACAGGCTTGACCCCTGGTCTGGGAAGATCCCACCTGCCCCAGAGCAACTCAGCCTGTGCCCCACAACTAAAGCTGGCATGCTCTAGAGCCTGCGCTCTGCAACAAGAGAAGCCACAGAAAGAAGACTGTTCTGCAACTGGAGAGTAGCCCTGGCCACCACAACTAGAGAAAGCCCACACGCAGCAATGAAGACCCCGCTCGGCCAATAAATAGGAAAAAACAAAGCAAAAATGACCAACACCTGCCCTCGGCTGGACAGGATAACACCTGCATCAGATGCAGCTGCCCTCGTAGAGCTTCCATCTGCAACACACTACATTTTGTGTTTAACAAAGATGATTTTTTTCCCAAAGGAATTCATTGGCCTAAGAGAAAGAGTGACAGAAAAGCAAATGCTTTCCTCACTGTTTCCTCCAACTTTCCATTCAGATTTCAGGCTTTCCTGAAAAAGAACATAACAAACTCAACATCCAAACAAAACAAAATCATATGAATCAATTCTCAGCTTGTCCCAGTTGGGATAGTTACTGCGGGGAGCAATAAATGTCACCTGATTTCATATTGTACTGTTTGGAATCTTAGCTGAAGTAATTTTGTTTTCTGCATCAAATCTGCTTTTGAAATCTGACTCTGAAAAAAAAAAAGATCCTCACAGTGGATCAATGAGTTTATTTTATCTACTTCTCTTCCTTACCTTTCTAGATTTTTGCTTGTATAAGTTTTGATTGCCAAGACTAAAAATAATTTTAAATTGACATTTTGACCAGAAAATGCAACAGGGAGTCTTTTTTTTCTTCTTCTTCTTAGCTAATTTCCTAACCATGAAGTTGCTATGGAGATATTTAAAATTTTTTAGTGTCTTTTTCTCGTAGGGAAACAATTGACTATTTAATGTTACAGATGGTTTTTTTGTTCTTAGTCACATTATGCAAATTTTATATTGTTAAGGAGCATCAGTATATACTTTAAAAATATTATTTGTCTCCAAATATAATTACAGTTCTTGCTTTTAAGGCCTTGAAGAAGACAAGTTGGAACTTCGGGCATAGCTGAGTTAGATAGATGTGAGTTGGTATTTAAGTTACAAAAGCATAGCTTTCAAAAGGCTCCCTTTATTTATTTTCTTTCCTTTCCCCTCCAACACACCTACTGAACTGTTTTTTCAAAGTTAATAAAAAACCTTCTCCTATCTTTTGGCACTGGTGCCTTTCTGGATGACCAAGTCTTGTTAACGGTCTGATAATCGGTTCCCTTCTGAGGAAGTTCTTCAGGGGTCAGAGGCTAATGGTATCAAACATCAGGCTGTCTGGTTTATTGTAAGAGTGTTTGGTTAAGATCAGGATCTCAAGATAAGAGCAGTTTCTCTGGTTGGGGAAGGAAATGGTTTCTGTTGCCACACAGGGATTCCTGGAGGGAAAAAGAAGAGCAGGGGATCCCCTGAATCCACGATAACTTGTGATTGTTTTTCTCTAAAATCGTTGGATAGTCAAAACACCATCATTAAATGCTGGGAGAATCCAACCTTGAGTTATGAATGGAAATAAATCTTACCTTCAGATCTATGCCATTAAGATGAGCAGCAAATCAGATGAGAAGAAGCTGTGAAGCAAAACAAATGGGTTTCCAGCTCCCTGAATTTAAACCCCTCCACTCTGGATTTGGAGGTCAGAGCTCACCACTCAAGGGGACACCTCATATTTTATTTAAGCACTTTTTTTTTCTAAGGAGTTGAAAGTACCTGGCAGACATTAACTCTTGTGCAGTGAAAGAAAACACAGATATTACTAAGCGAAGAGCTACATTTAAAGATAAGAGTCCCTTAGCCCATCCAGTTCAATAATATTGCCTTTATTTTCACATCACTTTGTTTTTAATGTACACTTTCAAGGTGATACATCATTTTAGCCAGTCCCCTGATTTGCAAGAAGATGGCTGTATCTACTTGGAGGCTTTTTTTCAAAAAGGATTAGAGTTTTGTCAACGTCTTCACAAAATCCCTGTGCAGGAATTGCGTGAGATTAAATATTGCTAATATTTGTTCCCATTTTCCTCTCAACTTTAAGTTCACGGAACAAGAACTCTCTTAAAAATATCCAACCATCAGCTGAGGAGAAAATGTTCAGAAGGACAAGGAGACTCATTAACATATGGCAGGGAAGTGTAGGAGAGTGTTTATGGTGACACTGTAGTTCAGCATCATTTTATTGATGAGGAAATCAAAACCCAGAGAATGTCAAGGGGTTTTGTTTGTTTGTTTGTTTGTTTGTGTGTTGTTGTTGTTGTTGTTTTTCCAGAAGGAGAGAAAGATGCTTGCATTTCTGGTGAAACTGTCCTTTGAAATTCTAACCTTAAGGAAGTCCCAGTTAGGGCTGCGACTAGCTTGGGAATGCCTGCTGTTCTGAATCTACCCCCCAATAGTCATCTTGGTTCTGAACAACTGTACCCATCAGGGCTTGGGTTTTTCCTATGAAAGGGAGAATAGCATATTAAACCAAGGGCATACCTCTTAGCTCTAAAAGCCTTAGAGTTGCCTGGATCCCTACCTTGGATACTATGACTACACTTTGTTCTGAATTAGTTATGTCCTCAAAGCCCATGGTTCATATGGAGTTGGTGATCTGCATCTGGCTTGCTTTTTCACATATCAACTCAGTTGTTACACTGACCTTGTTTCTCAGCTTTCTGGTGCTCTCTGGTCCACAGCAGAGGAAGGAAAGGAAACACTGTTTGCTCCAGATAGCAGGTCATCCACAACCCATCTCTACTGGTTTCTGGGATCCCAAGGGAAGATCATAGCATTTCTCTGTATCTAGCCATCCTTCCAAAAACAGCCTGAGTCATTTCTCCCATGAAGCCCTTCCTGATCTTCTTAAGCTTCTTTTGTCTGGTTACAGCTCTTACTGCATTGCTTATTTGACAGTGTTTTGTTTTTTTAAATTGGAGGATAATTGCTTTACAATGGTGTGTTAGTTTCTGCCATACAACAATGTGAATCAGCCATAAATATACACACATACCCTCCCTCCTGAGCTTTCTGGTCCTCCCCAGTCCCACCCTTCTAGGTCCTCACAGAGCTCTGGGCTGGGTTCCCTGTGTTACACAGCAGCTGCCACTAGCTAGCTATTTCACACATGGTGGCATACATACGTCAATGCCACCCTCTCGATTCATCCCAGCCTCTCCTTCCCCGCTGAGTCCCCAAGATGATCCTCCACATCTGCATCTCTATCCCTGCCATGCAAGTATGTTCCTCAGTACCATTTTTCTAGATCCCACATACATGCAGGGACATACATTAGCATACATGTCATTAACATGCATTAACATACATATGTTAACACCTTAACATACAGTATTTATTTTTCTCTTTCTGACTTAACTCTGTATAACAGGCTCTAGGTTCATCCACCTCACTTCAGCTGGCTCAAAGTTGTTCCTTTATATAGCTGAGTAACGTCCCATTGTAAATATGTACCATAACTTTTTAATCTATTCGTCTTGACACTGGTTCTTTGCTTCTTTTGTGTGTGTGTCTCTGGTACCCATCTTACGTCCTCAGTGACTCTGTGAAGAATGTAAAGAAAGGAACTGTCTTTTATGTTACTGTCAATGTCTCTTGTTGGACTTAAAAATAGAAGCTTAACAGCACACTTTAACGTTTTCTCTGCTGCAAAGGTTGTAGTTACAAGAAAGATCTTCTCCCCCATTTTTCTCCTTGTTCACCTCCTTCCCACCCAAAGTTTCAAGGACTGCTCGAGTGTGACTAATGTGATGATAACTTTACACTGGTTTATTCATATGCCTTGCATTTTCACTCCCATAATTACATTGTGAGATAAATGTCATTATCTCCAATTTTCAAATGAAGAAATAGAGACTCAGAGGTTAAAGAACGTGCCCGGATCACACAGGCAGCAAGTGGCAGAGTAGATAGTGGAGACAGGATGTAGGGCTCTCTGCTCAGGATGATTTTCTTATTCCTTGATGTCCCCATATCTTCCCTAAAACAATGTGACAGAATTGCATTATATAACTGTTCTGTACCTACATTAAAAATGCTGACATAAATAACGAGGTTCTCCTGCATAGCGCAAGGAACTATATTCAATATCTTGTAATAAACCATAATGGGAAATAATATGAAAAGGAATGTACACCAGAAACTAACACATCATTGTAAATCAACTGTGTGTGCTCGGTCACTCGGCTGTTTCTTGACTCTCTGTGACCCCATGGACTGTAGCCCACCAGGCTCCTCGGGGCATGGGATTTTCCAGGCAAGAATACTGAAGTGGTTGCCACTTCCTACTCCAGGGGATCTTCCCGACCCAAGGATTGAACCAACATCTCTTGCATCTCCTGCATTGGCAGGAGGATTCTTTTCCACTAGCACCACCTGGGAAGCCCCCAAATCAACTATGCTTCACTTAAAAAAAATGCTGCAATAAGGCCTGAGTATACCCTGGACCCAATTATAAAGTAGATGTCATTTATCTTAGCTACTATAATTTTACTTTCAGAATTGTTCCCTTCTCTGAAAACACAGGATTTTTTAATTGTCTTGACACCTTACTTCCTCTCCTGTTCCTATTATCTTGCTTACTCCATTCCCTCAGACTCATTGACACTTAAGTATAAATGACTGATAAAATGTATTTCTTGTTCATTAGCAATTCTCAGGTAGAACATGTAGAGCAAAAGAGATGATTTTTGGCTGGGATTTCAGACGTATACCAGCGAGTGTGGGAGTGTCAGAAAGCACTCCTTGCCTGTTGTCTCTTAAGAAGAGTCACATGATAAAAATGAATATTTGGGAGGAGAACAATGTCTGTTCCTTGGGCAGATTTCCAAAATTATGTCCTGGATTTCTAGGTCTCCGGATCATTCCAACAGAGCAGTAGTCTGTGTGAAATACTGCACAGTAATAAAATCTAGAGGTTGAGAATAAACCAGGTTAATGTCCCCAAGTGGGTATAACCCAAAGTTCAGAGCCTCCCCTCAGAACAACTCTGTGGTAACCGTGAAACAAACAGGTGTCAGACAGGTGCAGGGGGATGAAGACAGCCTCCACTAGGGAGCTATATGTAGGCAGTGTTGAAAAATACAAAGAAAAATGATAGCTCATGCCATGCCAATCTTTTATATATTTTTTCTTATTAAACCATTTTACTTGGGGCTAAAAGTAAAATAAACTTACCCACATTTTCTGATTGAGAATTGTAGCCAACTCCAGAAAATCTTTTCTGTTAGTTTTTTCCTTGTTTACTCAACTTAGGTTTTTTTTTTTTTCCGCTTACATTTCCCCAAAATTCATCTGCTTTGTATAATTGGGTAGCCTTCAGAGCATTTAACCCACCCTTTGTACACTCTGTAGATGCCATGAGATTAGGGCAGTATTAATCTACTCCTACTTTCAGCGGTGGATCTTCATTGATATGACCCTAATCATTTCCATTCCTCCCGCCACAGTGACTAGTTCACAGATAAGCATGGAGCCCAGGCTTATTTGTTGAGTTCTCTTCTGACACCAGAACCTGAATTGTCCAAAGATAATCCTGATGACAAAAGTAAACTGAAGGGAGAAGGGGCTCTGAGATTTTCTTGTGTATTGTTTGATCTGTTACTGCTGAAAAATATCTATTTTACTGAATAATCACAGAGCTCTGTAATTCGAATCTGCATTGCTACGCCAAACTAAAGAAATACTTCTTTTCTTTTCATCGTGACCACATACCAGTCAATTTACAAAATGAATATTGTTCAGATTATTTATTTCATTCCCTGTTAGAAATGCATTATTTTAAAGAGAACGTTTTAAAATACAAGAACCTTAGGCTGATGCCTAACACTTGGTGGGTATCTGATGCATATTTTTAACTTTCTTTCTCCTTCTGGTAAGTGCAAAGACATGCTTAAAGGTCAGTGGACATGCTATAGGCCATGTACATGGCAGGAATAAAAATATTTCTCACTATGTTCAAGTTGAAGAAACAATGCAAGTTCTTGCACAAAACACTGATTGACAAATAAATTGGTCAATTTTGCCACAACTGGACAAATAGAGCTTATTCACAGCTAAACAAAACAGCTGGAATCACAACCCATGGCAATTTTAGGGAATTCTGAGATCTCACTCAATTTCTTTGTCCAAGAACTTTAATTCTAAGGAATATACCTGAATGCCAATATGGAGAAAGATTCTACATGAAACAGCAAGAAAACAAGAATACATGGGTGATCAAGACTACTTGCAAAATACTAATTCATATTTACACTGAGTTTAGGGATATTTAACTCTCTCCTTTTTAAGAGAGTAAGGTCTGTCTAGTCAAAACTATGGTTTTTCCAGTAGTCATGTATGGATGTGAGAGTTGGACTATAAAGAAAGCTGAGTGCCGAAGAATCGATGCTTTTGAACTGTGGTGTTGGAGAAGACGCTTGAGAGTCCCTTGGACTTCTAGGAGATAAAACCAGTCAAACCTCAAGGAAATCAGTCCTGAATATTTATTGGAAGGACTGATGCTGAAGCTGAAGCTCCAATATTTTGGCCACCTGATGCAAAGAAATGACTCATTAGAAAAGACCCTGATGCTGGGAAAAATTGAAGGCAGGAGGAGAAGGAGATGACAGAGGATAAGATGGTTGGATGGCATCACTGATTCAATGGACATGACTTTGAGCAAGCTCTGGGAGATGGTTATAGACAGACTAGCCTGGCATGTTGTAGTCCACGGGGTTATAGAGTCAGACACGACTGAGTGACTGAACTGAAGACATTTCTATCCTGTAATTCCACCATTTTTCATTGCTAGGAAAGGATATTCTCTCTCTCTCTTTATTTTTTATTTTTGGCTGCACTATGTGGCATGTAGAACTTCCTTGACCAGGGCAACCAGGCTCAGACCCATGCTTCCTGCAGTGGAAGTGCAGATTCTCAACCACTGGACCACCAGTGAAGTGTTAGTCACGCAGTCATGTCTGACTCTTTGCAACCTCATGTAGCCTGCCAGGCTCCTCTGTTCATGGAATTCTCCAAACAAAAATATTGGAGTGGGTTGCCATTCCCTTCTCCAGGGAAACTTCCCAACCCAGGGACCACCAGGGAAGTCCCTAAATGATTTTTTGGTATATGGCCACAAATTTTCTCCCTTCCATAGAATTAAATATGTTGAAATTAATTTAAAAGGTTTATTATTTATAGCTGTTCTGGGTCTTCATTGCTGCATAGGCTTTCTCTAGTTGCAGTGGGTAAGGGCTACTCTTTGTTGACGTGGGCAGGCTTCTCATTGCAGGGGCTTCTCTTGTTGGGGAGCATGGGCTCCAGGATGCTTGGACTTCTATAGTTGTGGCCCTAGGGCTCTAGAGTGCAGGCTCAGTAGCTGTGGCTCACAGACCTAGCTGCTTTGAGGCATGTGGGATCCTCCCAGACCAAAGATGCATTGGCAGGTGGATTGCTAACCACTAGATCACCAGGGAAGCTCCTGTTACAGTGTATTTATGTCACAGAAGGATGATCTGAGAAAATACGATATCTTCTTTCAAATTAATAAAAGAGCTTGAAATATACTTTAAAAAAGAATAGACATGTACTACTTCAGTTCAGTTCAGTTCAGTCACTCAGTCGTGTCCGACTCCTTGCGACCCCATGAATTGCAGCATGCCAGGCCTCCCTGTCCATCACCAGCTCCCGGAGTTCACTCAGATTCATGTCCATTGAGTCCATGATGCCATCCAGCCATCTCATCCTCTGTCGTCTCCTTCTCCTCCTGCCCCCAATCCCTCTCAGCATCAGAGTCTTTTCCAATGAGTCAACTCTTCGCATGAGGTGGCCAAAGTACTGGAGTTTCAGCTTCAGCATCATTCCCTCCAAAGAAATCCCAGGGTTGATCTCCTTCAGAATGGACTGGTTAGATCTCCTTGCAGTCCAAGGGACTCTCAAGAGTCTTCTCCAACACCACAGTTCAAAAGCATCAATTCTTCAGCACTCAGCTTTCTTCACAGTCCAACTCTCACATCCATACATGACCACTGGAAAAACCATAGCCTTGACTAGACGGACAATTGTTGGCAAAGTAATGTCTGTGCTTTTCAATATTCTATCTAGCTTGGTCATAACTTTTTTTCCAAGGAGTAAGTGTCTTTTAATTTCATGGCTGCAGTCACCATCTGCAGTGATTTTGGAGCCCCCCAAAATAAAGTCTGACACTGTTTCCACTGTTTCCCCATCTATTTCTTAATCTCCCCTTAATAGAACTTCCAGATTAAATGATGCTGTCCATTTCCTCTATTAATCAAACTAGCTGAAGCCCACAGTTATTGAAAGCTCATGACCAGCAGACTTTCCTTTAGGTGTCCACACACCTCTATTCTCATCAATGAGTTGATGTCAAGCGTCAAGTCTGGTGATTCCCAAACCGATTTACACCGGTAACACTATATGGGTAGGCTCTGTGTCAGGCCCTGGATCCATAAGCAGTCTGGTATGATGACCATTCATCATTCATTATCCTGGAAAAGCAAAGGGGGATTAATGATATATGAATGTAAGGACATTAGTACACGCCTGGCACTCATTCAAAGATAGGCTTTGTTGTTAGTAATATTTTCATTACTTTGAATCATAACAGTGGCTGTGCAAAGTAGTATCTTTCCCATTTCATTGTTAAAAACTGAGACTCGGACAAGTTAAGTGTTTTTTGTTTTTTTCCCCCAAGTTGTACGAAAATAAGCAATAAGACCAGAGTTTTATCCTGTCATTTGCCCTCCCAAGCCTGAGGTCACTCCAATGTACCCATAATACATTTAGAGAAACCAAGGCTTCCTTGAGCACCACCAGTTCAGGCCAGAGGGGAAAATGTGTTTCCAGTCTTCTTTCCAACACTAAAGAAAGAAGTATTTTATGTTCCAGCCCTAGAAGATTAGCTGCTATTTTCTAGCCTCATGCCTCTACTGATGTTTCTTGTTTATTTTGCTTAACACCTCTCCCTCCTCACAACAACCTGTTTTCCATGTTGGAAATCCTATCTGTTCTTTGCTGATCTGCGGGTTGTTGTTTTTTTTTTAATCCTCTTGTTGTAAGCTACAGACATCAATTATTGACACTAAGAACAGCTATAATATTACACAAAATTTATTGAATATCTCCTTTGTACTAGGCAATGTGCTAAGTAGAATATGTGATACATGGGGTATCCCATGAGGTCAGCGTCTGGATAAGAATCTTAAGGATTAGAAATGTTGAGTAAAATCCCTAGGTGACACAGCTGTTAAGCAACTGATATAGTCTGAATTTTTGTGTCTCCCCCAAATTCATGAAAACCTAACACCCAAGGTAATGGTATTAGGAGGTAGCATTTTTGGGAGATAATTATGTTACAAGGGTGGTGCTCTCATGAATGCGATTCTTTGCTCACCCCACTATGTGAGATACAATGAAAAGTTGGCAGTCTGCAACAGGGAAGAGGGCTTTTCCATGAGAACCTGGTCATGTTGGCACCCTGATCTTCGACTCCTAGCCTCCAGAACTGTGAGGAATAAATTTCTACTATCATAAGCTACTCATTCTGTAGAACTTTGCTATAGCAATCAGAAAGGACTAAAATTGTCATAAAGTGGGATTTAAACCCAGGAATACTGAGTTGGCAAGTTAGACTCACTGTGTTCCATTTGGTGCGTGGATGTGTTCAGTGGAGTCAATAGTTATTCATAGGAAGCCTGGAGCAATTTATCTTTCTTTAGGATTAGTAGATCTATCAAACTGAGGGTAAAGGTTTCACCTGGAGTAGTTGAAGTCTTTCTATGAAGCAAAAGACATAATTTTTGAGCCACTAGGCTCAGAGAAGTTTGATTATGAAACTAAGATGTTTTCAGCATGAAAACAAAAACATGAAGGTGATTATGGCATTGTTATTCAACTTCAAAAGAAACTGTCCTTGGGTAGGACATAGACTAGACTTCAGGGACAGAAGAAAGTGAACGGAAATTTAGAGTGAAATAAATCTCAGCAGAAGCTCCCTTCCTTCCTCCCACCCCTCCCGCAAAGAACCTGCCAGATACCAGTAAACTTTTTAAATACTCAAATCACAGAAAACTACTTTTGCCAATTTTTTCTTTACAACTTAGTGTTTTCAGTCAGGTCTATCTGATTTCTTATTTTAAAAATAATAGATTAAATATATACATAAAGACATCATCTATAAATCAGTTTCAGACAAGTCCAAAAGAAAGGAAAATATGCAAATTACTGTATTAAGTAGAATTTGTTATTAAGTTGCGTAAGAAGTGTTCTTCAGTTGTAAAAAAGACCTTTGTGAAGTATTTCTGCTGCCATTGGCTTCTGCACTGCATGAGTAGACACTTAACTATGAACATAAAAAATCAGAGAATTGTTTAATAACGCCTAGTAAAAATGCTTGCCAATCTCTGCTGTGTAACTGATGGATGGATACTTACCAAATTGAAAGGACAAAATATATTTTAACATCCAATATTTTATGTGCATGAAAATGAATTCTTTGTTATCACTGCTAATTCTATTATTTCCTAATCAGCAGTCATAAGTAAGTATATGGTTACTGCAATTATTTTAATATTTTAGATTAGATATTTAATAATAAGCTCATAGAGTCATTGTAGATATTAGGCTTTGAATAAAGAATGCGTGCCAGACTTGCTTGAGAATGCAATGGAAATGTAGATTGCAAGCTTGATATCCTGAGTGTGTAGTAAAATGCCTGGAAAATAATAGATTCTCAAGGATTTTATCAAAATCAAAAGAACTGAGCAGGAGGAATAACAAGAAACTGAGTCTATGGTAAACTCTCATACAGATTATACTGTCAAATTCTGTGATAAAACAAGATCTGTTTAGAATTTAGATGAACATATATTTGGAGAAGGCAATGGCACCCCACTCCAGTCCTCTTGCCTGGAGAATCCCATGGACAGAGGAGCCTGGTGGGTTGCAGTCCACGGGATCGTGAAGAGTCGGACACGACTGAGCGACTTCCCTTTCACTTTTCACTTTCATGCATTGGAGAAGGAAATGGCAAGCTGCTCCAGTGTTCCTGCCTGGAGAATCCCAGGGACAGGGCGGGCCTGCTAGACTGCCGTCTATGGAGTCACACAGAGTCGGACACAACTGAAGTGACTTAGCAGGAGCAGCAAGTTATATTTTTAAGAATATTCAGTGGCAATATATATAAACTATTTTATACAGTAAATCATGTTTAACACGAAGGTGTCTTGTCTCGCACTGAGTTTGAATCACCATTCTTCTCCGTTGTTAAATTGTGCAAGGTATTGAAAAGTATCGGGAAACTGCTCTGTACCTTATGTTATCTTTACTATAAAATGGGGATTGTCATGGAACTTTTTCATAGAGTTGTGATGTAACTATGCCTGGCGCATAGTCAACAATGTATAGATGCCAACCTTTTCGATTTTGTATCATTTCTGCCTTCCTGATGATTTGGAAAACTCAAGATACACGATCATTTTAAATTATGTGAAGCTGTTTGGCTTTAAATAATAATAGAAGTTCAGCTGGACTTTCGTGTTTTACATTTTTTAAAATAGATTTTTTTTTGTCTTCATACATAGTTCTCATTTTTTTCTCTATTCCCCTCTCAGTATCAATTATTTCCTTTCTTCTTTTGTGATACCCTGAATTTTTTAAGAGAACCAACCTTGTGCAGGATCAGTCTGCATATTTCAGGTCAGGATCTATCTGGCCTTACCCCACAATTTCTACCCCTTTGGCCTCTGTATCCTTTCCTATCTATATCTAGCACCAACCAGAATTAAAAACAACTACTGAGAATAATTTGGAGGGATGGGCAAAAACAACTGCATACTTTTTCTTTCTGTTTTAACTGAGATCTTTAAAAAAATATAACTTTAGATGGAGGTTGCCACCTGGGAGCAGAAAATGAAGATGGAAAGAAACTGAGTTCTAGCCTCAGGTTTGAGTCCCTGGAGTCCCCATGACGGGTTCACAGGTAGGTAAGTCATAAACCAAAAGATCATTTTTGCTTAATTGAGTTTAATTTTTCTGTCACTTGCAACCTAAAGAAAGTAAACTAACAGTCTCTTGTTTTATCAGTTTCTTTTACTTTTCTCCCCACTCCTCCAAACACCCTATTAATTTGCCATTATTAATCAACTCAGGGGGCTTCCCTGCTGACTCAGATGGTAAAGAATCTGCCCATAATGCAGGAGATCTGGGTTTGATTCCTGGGTTGGGAAGATCCCCTGGAGAAGCAAATGGCAACCCACTCCAGTATTCTTGCCTAGGAAATCCCATGGACAGAGAAGCCTGGCAGACTACAAAGAGTTGGAAACGATTCAGCGACTAACACTTTCACTTTCTTCTATCAGCTCTAGCCTTAGGAATGAGATAATCTAGTTTGTTAATATTTTATCCTACCTTGAATCAATATGCTCTGAGAAGGCTCGAGAGAGTTTTGTTACATTTATATTTAACTTCTTAGAAATGCCTTTTTAAAAAATTAAAAAAATAATCTTGGCCATACCTAGCAGCAAATCTCAGACTTACCACTTATTTGAAAAAGTTATATCTCTCAATATCAGTTTCATATTTTGAAGCGTGAGGATAATAATACACTACTTGATTGAAATGAGGAGTAAAAATACAACACAGAACAAGGCATGGCATTGATGACTGCATTTGAAATAAGCTACATCATTTGTAGCTAATTTCCAAGCTGATGAGATGCATTCAGCTATTCAGATGATTATTGATCTGTGTACTCTATGGATTTTTTTCTCTCTGTAAATGTTTACTTTAGGATATTTTATTTTCTCCTTTACCTCACTGAAGAGAGGATCAGAAAGAAAGGGGAGGAATAAACGTAAATATTACTTTTTGTTGTTTAGTTTGATATCACACATGTCAAAAAAGCTGAAGCCTTTCATTTCAATAAGCCTTAAGAATTTGGATTTGGTAGCATAGTCCTTCATTCTTGTGCTTCTTCTGTATGTAAAACTTTATTTTCCTGAAAATACTATTTTCGCAGAAGAGCATTTTACTAGACATTTAAATTTTCTAGAATGATAGTGCCTGAGGAAACTCCTGATTTCATATCCATTTAGACATACCTGTAACTTCAGAGGAGTTATTATGTGTTGCTGTAGCATTCTAATAGTTTACATGTGCCTTAAACACATATGCTTTTATTGTCAATCTTCCTGTTTTACAGTCTCTCCAATCCAATCCTACCTTTCCCACATGGAAGAAGGCTAGGAAATCTGCTCGGATTTCCTTTTCTCAACCTCCCTGCTGCCAGCTTACCTCCTTCTTTCCATCCCATAGGAAGCCAACAGCCAGTTCAAATTTCCTCTGTGGAGGATGTATCCCACCTGGTTGCTTCTCCTGCCTAGCAACAGGTGGTTATTTTTGTACCATCAGCGCTTTGGACTCCCTGGCTGTCAGACCTCATTGCCAGTGGAAGTGTAGATGTTTGAGTTCCTTTCAGATTTCAATAGGTATATCGCCAATTTCCACTTTTTGAAAATAATTTCCTTTCTCTCCTCCCTCCCCCCCCCCTTTTTTTTTTTTTTTGTGGCCACTCAGCATGCCCTGTGAGATCTTAGTTCCCCAATCAGGCATGGAACCCATGCCCCCTGCAGTGGAAGCACAGAATCTTAACCACTAAGACCTCTAGAGAAGTCCCTGAAAATAAATTTTTAATAAAATAATCTTGTTCTTAATAATTCCATTAAGTTAAAAAACTGTTTTTAGTTATACTTAAACACTGAATCACTGATAGATCTGTTTGTTGCCTCTTTTCTGATTTTTTTTTTTTTCAAGCAGTTTCCAAAAGTGTGAATTGTATCGCTTTAGTCAATGAACAGGGCTTCCTCGGTGGCTCAGAGGTAAAGAATCTGCGTGCAATGAAGAAGACCTAGATCCAATCCTGGGGTCAGGAAGATCCCCTGGAGGAGGGCATGGCAACCCATTCCAGTGTTCTTGCCTGAAAAATCCTATAGACAGAGGAGCCTGGCAGGCTACCATCCATAGGGTGGCAAAAAATTGGACACAACTGAAGTGACTAAGAACAACTGGTGAACAATGGAATCAGAATTCCAGGAGCTCCCATTTTTCAGCCAGATTGCACTATAGATTTAAGTGTTCTTCACTTTACCATTATTTTGGGGTTTGAAAAAAATCAATGAATTGGGATTCCTAAGGAAGGCACTAGTGACCCACTCCAGTACACTTGCCTGGAAAATCCCATGGACAGAGGAGCCTGGTAGGCTGCAGTCCATGGGGCTGTGAAGAGTCAGACATGACTGAATGACTTCACTTTCACTTTTTACTTTCATGCACTGGAGAAGGAAATGGCAACCCCCTCCAGTATTCTTGCCTGGAGAGTCCCAGGGACAGGAGCCTGATGGGCTGCCGTCTATGGGGTCGCACAGAGTCGGACACGACTGACGTGACTTAGCAGCAGCAAGGATAGAACACAAGACTATACACTTAAAAATTATTCACTGCAGGTAATAGTGAATGCTAGTCAGGCCTGGTAGCCACTGGACAAAACAATATCTTAATAGTGGGAAATGAATATGTTTAATAGGTGTTTATTTTTTCCCATGGGAAGAAACTAGAACTAAAATTGTTGTTATTGTTGTTTTCCGCATAGGAAAAGCTTAGGGACAATATGATCAAAATGATAAATGGCTTCATCAAAATATACAGGTATGAATATTTCCCAGCAGTCTCAGGAATGTGACAAATGACATGGTATGTTGTTTAAAGACATATCAAATGTTTACTTCAGCTGCACATATGCTAAAGCTGGAACAACACGAAGATTAGCATGGACCCTGAGCAAGGATGACACATATTCATGAAACGTTCCATGTTAAAAAAAAACAAAACACTTATCTAACTAAACTTTAATCTGAGCTCTCATTTTGTTGATATGCCTTGAAGTTCAGTTTCTGTCTTTATTGGAGATTCCTCCTCATCTTTTCCTGAAGGGTTGTGCAAAACCTCATATGGTCTGATACATAGCAGAATATTCCAGAAGGAGCCTCCTTTCCTGCCCACGTGCATCATCACCTGTGGGCTCTTCACATTAGTCTTTGAGGTGGCTTGGAGTCAGAAATCAGCTGGGTTCCCTCTGTACTTTGGGGCATTACATTTTTGACTTTGCTTGGAGGTCCAGTGTTTTCAGTTCAGTTCAGTTCAGTTCAGTTCAGTTCAGTCGCTCAGTCGTGTCCGACTTCTTGCGACCCCATGAATTGCAGCACTCCAGGCCTCCCTGTCCATCACCAACTCCCAGAGTTCACTCAAACTCATGTCCATCGAGTCAGTGATGCCATCCAGCCATCTCATCCTCTGTCGTCCCCTTCTCCTCCTGCCCCCAATCCCTCCCAGCATCAGGGTCTTTTCCAATGAGTCAACTCTTCGCATGAGGTGGACAAAGTACTGGAGTTTCAGCTTCAGCATCATTCCTTCCAAAGAAATCCCAGGGCTGATCTCCTTTAGAATGGACTGGTTGGATCTCCTTGCAGTCCAAGGGACTCTCAAGAGTCTTCTCCAACACCACAGTTCAAAAGCATCCATTCTTCAGTGCTCCGCTTTATTCACAGTCCAACTCTCACATCCATACTTGACCATTGGAAAAACCATTGCCTTGTCTAGATGGACCTTTGGTTGGCAAAGTAATGTCTCTGCTTTTCAATATTCTATCTAGGTTGGTCATAACTTTTCTTCCAAGGAGTAAGTGTCTTTAATTTCGAATCCCTCTCTGAGATTAAGTCACCTTATCTAAGCCTCAGCAGGAGACCAGGCTTAGAGGGCTGCTCCTCATAGTTTGTTCTGCCATCTCTCCTTTCACAGTCTTGGGCAATCTCCCTGTCATTTACTCTCTGATCACTTCTGCTTCTACCACTGGATCTGTAATCCTTTGCCATATTTTATCATCATGTAGCATGAATGTGGTACTTTACAGTTCCATGTACAGATAAGATGAAAGCAGCTTTCATCAACCTTTTCATTGCCAAGGGTGAAGGAAACACAGGGCAGGGTGGTGTAATGTAAGAACATCAGCTTAAGATCTGTATGTGAATGAGCTTAAAATTGAAAATGACTGTTTAAGAGCAGGAGTATATCTAAGTATAATTCTTTTATTCCTAAAGTAAGGATAGTAATACTTAACCTTCCTAAAGTTATTGTTGCTACAGAGATAATATATGTAATACATCTGGCCCAGAACAATTGTTCTTTTATTATTAGATTGAGGAAATAGCAGCCCATTCTTTCCTGGAGAATCCTAAGGACAGAGGAGCCTAGCGGTTACAGTCCATGGGATCACAAAGAGTCGAACATGACTGAGTATGCCTGCACATACTGATAGCTGCCATGAGACCATTATGAACAGGGGATGAATTTATATGTCTTCAGATCTCAGCCTCAACCAGAAGGACTCTGTGCTTTTGATTGTGTGAGTCTATTTCTCCCTCTTCATAGGATAGCTTTTCTTCCTTTTTTCATTCAACAAATGTTTATTACTTAAGATAAATTGTATATATTTTGCTGTAGTCTATGATTTTAATAAGATAGGCTAACACAGCTTGTCACAGAGTTTCTTATTGAGGTAGGCATATAGCGGGGGAGGGCAGTCAATTAAAATTTAATTTTTTAAAAAATTATTACTGAATTTGTTACAACATTGCTACTATTGTTTACATGATGGTGTTTTGGCCGTGAGGCACATGGGATCATAGCTCCCCAACAAGGGACTGAACCTGCTCCCCCTGCATTAGAATGTAAAAATCTTAACCACTGGACCACCAGGGAAGCCCCTAAAATGCAGCGTGTGGAGTGCTAAGATATATGGTGCAAAGGGAACTTTTACTCATGTGGGCATCAGTCCATACCTGAGTGGTAGAGAGAAGTGATATCTACTCAAAGAGAACACCTTCTACTTGGTTGATTAACTGATTATCTGTAGCTCTGCCTTCTTTCAAAAGACAAAATGTTCCATAATTACTCAGCTCTGCTAGCCATACTTTAGAACACAATAAGTGCTTTGGCCAAATTCTATTCCCTTGATTAATTTACGTTTAGTTGTATCAGATTTTAAAAAAAAGTCTTAATGTCCACGCCAATAGTATCTCATATCTTCTTTCTCTTAACTTTACTGTTAAAAAGATTAAGGCAATGATATCCCTTTGTCTTTTTTTTCACTTGTTTAAATTGGGAACATTTTCTTAAAACAAAAATATTATTGGGATATTAAAATTTAAAACAGAAAAATTGCAACCCAGACGTGTTTTATTAATCAAGAAATTCTCAAATTTTCTCCACCCTCTCCCCTCTATTCTTTCCTAATGCTCTAGAAATCTCTCTCCAGAACCCTGATGAGCTCAGATAAAGTAAGACGGGTCGAGGTAGAAGGCTTTCTGAAGGTGATTTATGGTGAAGGAGTCATTCAGTATACCTGAAATTCAAGCATAGTCAGGATGGTGTTTCAAATTATTTCCAAAGATAAGAGTCTATAGATAAATGATGCATTAGTGAGATCCGAACCCTTTTTTCTCAGAACTGTTTTCTTGTATTTTAGTGATTCTTCTCAGTCATTCAGATTAAAAACTTGCTGGTGCCACTGGAAACAATAGAAAATGTGTCATAACAGTATATGGAGAAAGGATAAAGTGACATGGTCTTGCCCATCTTATTCTTGGGAAGAACATGCAAATGTCATGTTTCTTCTTGGTGTTCTTCAAGATTCAAAGTCTTTCTCTTTTCATAAATAGAGATTTGAGAAAGGTCAATGTTCAGTAAGAGGGGAAAGGTTTGGTCATATTTTATGAAACTCTTGGGAGGAGAGAGAGAGAGCAGGAAAGACATTTTCCAAGTGGTTGTACGGATGAGATATTATTGTGTGGTATACTTGCTTACAGCTGGTAGTAATCACTCCCCAACAGCATACGATTATTTCCCGGTATCAAATGTGAACACATGTGAGCCTTTCTCTTCAAGAGCACTTTTTATTCATGTTCTTCAATATAGGTTATCATTGTGATCCTAACCCACATTTATTAGAGTCTGTTTTTAATCAAATGAAAGGTCTTTACTGAGGAATATTTCTTGTGGGTAAAAAAATGAACCCACTGAAAAGCGGATAACAGCAATTTCTTTGATAATTCATTTGATTTCTCTTCTTCATTTTTGAAGACCTGGCTTTGTGTAATACCTGGTAATGTGTATCTACAAAGACTGTTGTTTATTCACAAGTACCATAAATATCTACTTATAGTAATGTAGAGTTAGCTTACCAAGAAAGTAATGCTTTTGGAGAAGACCATGACCTATCTTATACTAAAATAATCTTAATTGGCTCCAAGGTTAAAGATATTTTGATCTCACTTTCATTTATTTTCAGAAAATGTAAAAGCAGTTCTTTAAGATATATGTCTATATAATGTCATCGTAACTGCAGCAGGCTAAAAAAAAAGTTCACCCAAAGACATATTCACTTCTTGAAGCCTGGACTCTGTCAATAATATCTCATGTGGCAAAAGTATGATCAAGTTAAGGATCTTGAGAGAAGGCACTTACCTAGGATTATCTCATTAACCTTAAATACCATCACAAGTGTCCTTATGAGAAAGAGGTATGTTCTAGACCCTGTGTGTCACAACTACTGAAATCTGTGCACCTGGAGCTTGTGCTCCGCAATAAGAGAAGCCACAGCAAAGAGAAATCTACACACTGCAATGAGAAATCTACACACTGCAACGAGGAGTGGAGAGCAGCCACAAGCCAAGGAATGCTGACAGCTGCTAGAAGCTAAAAGGAGCAGGGAATGTATTTCCCCTAGTGCTTCTGGAGGGAGTGCAGCCCTGTCTAAACCCGTGATTTCAGGCTGCTAGCATCTGAATCTGTGAAGGAACAAATTTTTCTTTGTAAAATGTCGTTTGTGCTAATTGTAACAATTACAGGGAATAAAAACAGTTGTATTTTTAAAAATTGAAGCTATCTAAGGTAAGTTTCAATTCTTACTTTATGTGAATGCAAAATCGCCTGCTAGTCTTTATGAATTATTGATTGGTTTATATTTTTAGGATAAATATCTTTCTATAGGATAAACTTATCCTTTATCCATTTTCTTCCCTAATCCCACATCCCATTTTTGCTGAAACATTTCTTTTGGTTATGGCTATACATAACATACAACTCTGACTTGCTTGGATAAAGCTGAGGCTATGGTTAAAATGTGAGATTGCTCTTGTTATTTGAATCACTTGATATTTTACTTCTCTCTCTACTGCCATTTAGTGAATGCATATTTATGACCTAGAAATGATCTTAGGTTTTGCCAGATTCATGATCAGTAAGTTTGGCACATCACTAGATTTCATAGGGTCTGTAGTGAAAGAGTAAATAAATAATACTAATAAACAATTGTGAAACAGTGAGAAAATATTAACCCATTGTACCTGAAGACTTGTTATTTTGACTAAGTTTTATAATAGTAATTATTTTATAAAATTCTAAAAAAAAATGGCTCAACATGGGAAAAGGTATTGATTGAAACCCATACAAACAGCATTCTTATACAGTTGTTCTTTGGTTATCTGCAGGGGCTGGGGTTCCAGGACCTCTGAGGATACCAAAAGCTTTGAATGCCCATATAAAATGGCTCTAGTATAGACAGCCCTCTGTATCCATAATTCCATGAATTCAACTCACCTGGGAAAGAGTATTTCAGTCTCATTTCCATTTATCTTCCCCAAACTAAAAAGCAGTTCTTTAAAATATACTTCAATATGATGTCCATGTACTGTGGTAGACTGGAAAAAAAAAAAAAGAGATCCCTCCAATATATTCATTTCCTAATCCCTAGAGTCTGTGAATATTAATATTATATCCTTATGTGACAAAAGATGTGATTAAGGATATTGAGAGACAGCACTTAGCTTGGATTGTCTGGGAAACCCTAAAGACCATCGCGGGTGTCCTTATAAGAAAGAGCTAGAGGGGACAGAAGACGATGTAAAGGCAGAGCAGAGGGAGATGCAGCCAGTTGGGCTAAATCCATAAATGTGGAGCCCAAGGTTGCCTGGGGCTGACTGTACATGTGTATGTGCAACATATATCTTGGATTCTTTTTATAATTTTTGTTCTGTCACTGTAAAGAGATGAAAGGAACTTGACTCCAATGCTCTGACAGTAAATGTACTAGCTATTGCAGTATCCAAGGCAAGCACTGAAATTCCTTGGGCCAGTTTTCCTGCATCACTCAGAGCAATATACCAAGTCCTAAGGAATGCCTTAGAATTTACTTAAGTAAATTTACTTTTAAGTATCAATCCTTTCTTCATAACACTCTTCCTATTGTTGATTGTTTAGGAAGAACTTTAACTTATTCTTTAATTACTAGATTGTCAACAATTGTGCTATGCATACATTATGCAAAATGTTGGAAAATAAAGCAAAATCAAGTGCAAAGCCTGACAGAGGAAAGCTGATGAGGATGGATATTAAAACAGACTCCTTTCTTTGTAAAGCATCTTATGAAGTCATCTGAACCGTAAGAAATCACCAATATTTAATTATTTTTGACCTACAATAACTGTGATTTCATATTGTTCAGCACAATCATTATTAGAGATTTGGCAGCTCACTGGTGAATTTAATTTGACTGAAGTGTCATGTGCCAAACTGCATAAATATATTCAGGCCGGTTTTCAGTTTGCTTCAATCATATTCACCAGAAATGAGTGGTTCTATTTGTTCCCCCATCGGTCTGTATAAACTAAACTGGGCTGTTGCAAACATCTTTTAGAAATATTCAACTTCTATTAGGCTGTAGTTTTAGCCAAAGAAGATATTCTTCTCACTCACTTTCAGTTCTTTGATACTCTAGACCAGGGATAGACAAACTTTTTTTTTGGTAAAGGGCCAGATAGTTAAGTACTTTAGTCATACCGTTTGCTTCAGTTCAGTTCAGTTCAGTTCAGTCACTCAGTCGTGTTTGACTCTTTGTGATCCCACGGACTACAGCAACCAGGCCTCCCTGTCCATCACGAACTCCTGGAGTTTACACAAATTCATGTCCATCAAATCTGTGATGCCATCCAACCATCTCATCCTCTGTCGTCCCCTTCTCCTCCTGCCTTCAATCTTTCCCAGTATCAGGGTCTTTTCAAATAAGTCAGTTCTTTGCATCAGGTGGCCAAAGTATTGGAGTTTCAGCTTCAGCATCAGTACTTCTGATGAATATTCAGGACTGATTTCCTTTAGGATGGACTGGTTGGATCTCCTTGCAGTCCAAGGGACTCTCAAGAGTCTTCTCCAACACCACAGTTCAAAAGCATCAATTCTTCGGCACTCAACTTTCTTTATAGTCCAACTCTCACATCCATACGTGACTACTGGATAAACCATAGCTTTGACTAGATGAACCTTTGTTGGCAAAGTAATGTCTCTGCTTTTTAATATGCTGTCTAGGTTGGTCATAACTTTTCTCCCAACTTTTCTTTCAATCATCTCTTTAGTAGCTACTCAAACCTTGCCTTCTAGAGCAGAGGAGCCAAAGATAACATTTAAGTGAATGAGTATGGTTGGGTTCAAAAAAATCTTTGTTTATTCATAATGAAATTTGAACTGAAATATTTTGATATTTGATATTTTGATAATTTTTCTTTTGGTAAATTTTCAATAGTTAAAAAATGCAAAATTCCTTCTTAGTTAATGGACATATGAAAGCACGCAAGGGTCATCATTAGCCCTTGGCCTGTAGCTTTTTCATGCTTATTCTGGAAGTATACTTGTCAAAATGTTTAGGAAACTCTTTGTAAGATTCTTTTGGGTCTATGAACTCTTAGGCTCAATAGAAGAACCAAGAGATTCCTTCAAGTTTAAATTTCCTAGAATCCTATAATTTCTGCTCAGTAGGGATGCTACAAATGTCATTATTCTAATATTTAGCAGATTCTGTTCTGAGAAAGGAAATGCCCTTTCTTCTCTAGGAGATAATCTCAGTACTGTACACTAACTGGGAAAATGGTGGTAACTGAGTCAGAGAGGAAACTCAACCAAGGGAAATTTCATTTCCTCTCTAGCATAGAAATACTAGGCTGTGTGATTTTTCTCCTCCATTTATCAGCACCTGTTCCAGATGAAGGTTGTGCTTTGAGGGTCAAATAGAACAGAGCCCTGGGCATCCCTATTGAGATCCATGGACTTCCTCATGAGTCAGTTTCCTCATTTTGGAAGTCCTAAATGAGATTAACTTGCTTCTTTCTTTTGCTCTCTCCTTTTAACCACTCATATCTGCTGAACAATCTTTCATTTTGCCAGCTATAATCACAAACAGCCACAAGGTTGGACAGTTTATGCCCCTGACTTACAAAGGGTTCATTCAGTGATTGATTTCGTGTCTAAAAAAAGAGAGAGAGAGATTACCTACAAGGTGTAAGTAATTGGGTGTGAGCAATCTCTGTTCTTCGGGAAAATGAACACTTCATTCTGAGCTGGAGATCAGCCAACCAGACAGTGATTTGAGAACATTTTTTCATCGTCTCCTTTAGCTGACTGCTCTTTCCACTCAAGATCACTGATGATTTTGCTTTCATCCTTGCCTGAAAATTAAGCCACTTGTAAATCCATGCCTCTTTACAGAGCCCATTGGAGAAAGAAGGCAGTGTCATTTCATCCTACCTCAAACAGAATAAGGTGATTACAGTAGAGTAGACAAAGAACTCTAAGTCACACTTGGGACTATTCTTTTTAAAGTGTGGAAAACTCTGGGCGTGAATTATTGGTTTGAGAATTGTGAGTGGTGGCTAATACATTGGAGTTATTTTCTTTCTTTTAAAAAAATTTATTCATTTGACTGTGCCAGGTCTTATTAATATTTGCAGCATATGGTATCTATTTCCTTGAGCAAGGATTGAACCTGGGTCCCTTGCATTGGGAGCATGGAGTCTTAGACACTGAACCACCAGGGAAGTTCCTGGAGTCATTTTCTTTCTTGCCATAATGCTTGTTGTAGCTTTTTATATAATATGAATTTGCAATTAGACTGTCCAATTTAATTCAAAACTCATCATTTCTTTACCTCCTCATGCCTCCATTTTCCTCATCTGTACAATGGGGTAATAATAATAAGCTGTTCTGAGAACAAAAGACTTGATTCATGTTTCTTTACATGGTTTGCCTCATTTAATTATTATGTCCCAAATATCAATGTCTCTACTACTTGAATTCTACTTACTTTGTACATATATTGGGAATAAATGCCCTTGGAAAATCCAGCTTTCACTTAATTCTTGGCGCTTTTCTTCTCAAATCCTATAATCTAGTCTCAGAGATGACTTTGATTCCAAATGGCTGTGTTCTCCCTACTTCTGTGCCTTTACACATAGATATTTCCTTTCTTCAACTGGACCTAAAAAACAAATTCCAGATGCGTGGGTAGCTTCTCTTTGAGAAGGACATCTCCAGCCTTTGTCTTCTGTTTCCCATCATAAACCATAAAGTTTCTGTGCTGCATGCTGTACTGAGATTGTATTATCTATGTATCTGACCCCCATGTTCTATACTATTACCTCTTCAATAGTTAAAGAAATAACTATTTTTTCCCTCTGTTTTAATATCTTTTGTGTTAATCATTCAGTGTGTCTGACTCTTTGTGACCCCATGGACTATAGCCTGACAAGCTCCTCTGTCCATGGGATTTCCCAGGTAAGAATATTAGAGTGGGTTGTCATTCCCTTCTCCAGGGGATCTTCTCAGCACAGGAACAGAATCTGGGTCTCCTGCATTGCAGGCAGATTGAATATCTTAGCTTAGCATTGTCAGAAATTAGAAGTGAATGTTGCTACCATTATTGACCTGTAAAAA
Source organism: Ovis canadensis (assembly GCF_042477335.2). NCBI lineage: Eukaryota > Metazoa > Chordata > Mammalia > Artiodactyla > Bovidae > Ovis > Ovis canadensis. The sequence continues at coordinate 41,067,117 of NC_091253.1, read as the reverse complement.
ATAATTTAATAGGAGATAAGATTAGAATTGTAGAGAAAAGCTTGGAGAGGTTTTTCAGCCTTAGTCTTGTACACTTAATTGAGGGGGGAAAAAAAAAGCCACTACAGCCAGTAGATCAGAAATAAACCATGTCTTGGCTGTACAATCTGTCCTGGATTTCTGTATTCTCTTCGACTCTAGCTTCACTGAGTTGGTCCTGTTCTTTCTCCTATTATTGCATTTAGTCATGTCACATGCCCAAGTCTGTATCACAAGAAACCCAGTAAGAGGCAAGGCAAAAGCAGGTATAAAATAGTTTCTTCTTGAAATGCCTTGTTCATTTCAGCAGGAAAAACCAAGAGATAGCAAGAGTAACAAATTAGGTGACATGAGTTCAGTTCAGTTCGGCTGTCACTCAGTCACGTCTGACTCTCTGTGACCCCATAGACTGCAGCACACCAGGCCTCCCTGTCCATCACTAACTTCCGGAGCTTGCTCAAACTCATGTCCATGGAGTCGGTGATGCTATCCAACCATCTCATCCTCTGTCGTCCCCTTCTCCTCCTGCCTTCAATCTTTCCCAGCATCAGGGTCTTTTCAAATGAATTGGTTCTTTGTATCAGGTGGCCAAAGTATTGGAATTTCAGCTTCAGCATCCGTACTTCTGATGAATGTTCAGGACTGATTTCCTTTAGGTTTGACAGTTGGATCTCCTTGCAGTCCAAGGGACTCTCATGAGTTTTCTCCAACACCACAGTTCAAAAGCATCAGTTCTTTGGCACTCAGCTTTCTTTATAGTCCAACTCTCACATCTATACATGACTACTGGAAAAACCATAGCTTTGACTAGATGGACCTTTGTCGGCCAAGTAATATCTCTGCTTTTTAATATGCCATCTATAAGTGATATGAGTATAAAATCCAATCAGCAAACACATACTTGTTTCTACAACACAAAAAAGTCCAATTTGCAAGTTGTGTGACCAGCATCATAACAGGAATATTAGTGTATGATAATGACGAGTACATTGGGCAAAGAGTCAGAAAGGCTTTTCACTCTGATGTTGCCATTTCCCAGCTATTTCAATTGTCCAGCATCATCCTGAACATTTCTCTCGTGGTTTTCTCATTTGTACAGCAGAGTTGGTTATACTGAGATCTGGTATGCTTTTTATTTCACTGTCAGAGTATTCCTCTGAAGAGGTCTAGATACTCTTTGAGAAAACACTTACTCCTTGGACTTCACTGGAGGTCCAACAGTTAAGAATTTACCTTTCAATGTTGGGGACTCAGGTTTGATCCCTGGTTGGGGAACTAAGATCCCACATGCCACATGTCAACTATGTACATGCTGCAGCTACTGAGCTTGTACATAGCAACTAAGACCCCACACAGCCAAAAATCAATAAATACTAAACAAAACACAACCCTGACTCCTCTCTAGTGCTTCTCAAGCTAAATTCTTTGTTTCTACCTTCCATCTGTGGGGAAGTCACTCCATTTGGGAAGTTGTAGAGTAGCAAATTTGGGGCAAAATATTTCAGTAAAGGGCTTCTCGGGTGGTGCAGTGGTAAAGAATCTACCCATCAATTCATGAGATGCAGGAGATGCAGGTTTGATCCCTGGGTCAGGAAGATTCCCTGGAAAAGGGAATGGTACCCTACTCCGGTATTCTTGCCTGGATAATTCCGTGGGCAGAAGATCCTGGCAGGCTCCAGTCCCTGGGGCCACAAAGAGTTGGGAGTGACTGAGCATGCACACATTTCAGCAAACAGGATAGCTTCTAGTTTTTAAAAGCCCATAAAGAAAGCCCTGCAAGCTGGGTAAGCATTATCCAGAATGTTCTTTGATTTTTAATTTGGATACTTTTCATTCTCTTAATCAAGTGACTACAGGATGCGACCTATAGTCATCACTCCTCAAAAGAAATGTCTCCTAGGCTTTCTTTCCAACTCTGAAACCTAGTGAGTTGAAGATAAGCCAGCTGTGCTCCTGCAACTGGGAAACTGCTATAAAGCTGCTGTCCAAATCCTCCACCACCTAGTCAATCACAAGCTACTGGTAAGATTCAGATCCAGAAAATGGGCTCAAATGAGTTTAATTGACAAAAAGCTTCCTGTCTTCTGATGTAGATATCCTTGTCCTTGTTTCACACTGTGTTCTTTGCTTCCCACCCCTTAATCCTGGGTCCTAGAAGCCTACACGTTGGTGAAAAAAGTATTCATAAATTAAAAGAAATGACTGGTATTTGTGTGTCTATTCAGTGAATGCATTGGGTTGGCCAACTGTTCATTTGGGTTTTTCCATGACACCTTACGGAAAAACTCGGATAAATTTTTGGCTAACCCAATATATCTGAAAGCCAGCCATACTCCTTGTTAATTACAGGTTGTTACTCCTTCTCTTTCTCTGAAGTTACACTTTCTGCCTCCTTCCAGGGACCACTGTGTTCATATGTCTATCTCCCCTATAAATGAGCATTACCTCTTTACCCCACTGCCTCAAAACATCCATTAAGTTCCCAGTTCTGAACTCAACCCTGTCTGTGGTCTGCCATGTAAATTATTCAATAATCCCCTTGGGTTTCATTGTCAGTAGTAGGTAAGAGAGTATGGCATTACATTTCCTACAAATCAGCTGTGTTTTAATAAGAATAAGTCATGAGTATAATCTGTGGATTAAGAGTTGCTAACATCAAACAGTCAAATTAACAGGTCTACATTCAACCCTCAATAAACTTGGCCCTGCCTATGTGTTCTGCCTTAGTGACCAGAGAACTTCATTTTAAAGCTCTGTGGAATACTATCTCCCATTGAAGATATTTACTTTCCATTTTAGGAAAAGAATTTTTGCTGAAGAAAGGGTATCATATAAAATCATTAATATTGATAATGTTTGCATGCATGCTCAGTTGTATGTGACTCTTTGGGACCCCACAGACTGTAGCCTGCCAGGTTCTTCTGTTCATGGGATTTCCCAGGCAAGAGTACTGGGGTGAGTTGCCTTTTCCTTCTCCAGGAAATCTTCCTGATCTTGAACCCATGTCTCCTGCATCGGCAGGTGAATTCTGTACCACTGAGCCATCTGGGAAACCTCAATATTGGTAATAAACTGGCCAAAAACAAAATCTTGAGTTCTTCTTCCTTCTCATCTTTGCTTTTCTCTCTGTCCCCACACTCCCATTTCTGTAATTTGATGGCACTGTGTTTTATGAAAACATTCCTCGTAATGAGTGTGTTGAGGAAAGGATGAAGATTTATTCCAATCTGTCTCCTGAGACTGTCAAGAAGTAAATTGCCCCTCCCTTTTCTATTCTGTTGATGATCATCAAAATTATTGAAAATATCAGCTGAGAGCATTCTCATGCAAATGGATAGACCTGAGCAGTAGAGTCAACAAAAATAAAACATACTGTATTTGGAGGACTCACACTTATTTGGAAACTTTCAAAATGAATTCATTTGAATAGAATTTTTCTTTTAAAAATACGTAATATACTTTGTTCACCCCATGTGGTATCAATCTTTATATTACTCCTCTAGAAAAAAAGAAAAAGATACCATTTTGAACTTCAGTTTATTCTTAAGAGATTGGAAGTTACCAGACAGATTGTAAAGGAATTGACTCAAATATATTTGGCAAAAAAAGATAGCCTTTGTAACACATTTCCCCCATGTGCAATTTCGAAACCACCTAAAACACTAATAAATGGGAGGACTGCCTCTCCTCTGGATGAGCCAGTGTCATGGTGATGTCTGGATTGGATTAACTCTTCTAAGTCAATATACACTCTCTGACTGAAGCTGAAGCAGGGATGTGGTCAGATTGTAAACACTTAGCACAGGAGAAAAGTCCAGCCACCTTTGGAGAATTCACTGTCAGGTCGTAAAGAGAGTGGGCTAGTATATGTTTCCTTATTATTATTCTAAAGTTCTGTCCTTTTCCTCTTGCTGGCTAACTCCTGCAGAAAGGGGGAAAAAATGTGTAGCAGCAAGGGGACCGCACCCTGACATTTTATTTCATCAAAACTTCGTAGCCAACTTGGGACTAGTGAAAAAAAGATTCCAAGTCAAGTTACATTCTGAGTTGTTTTGTGGCAATTTGTCCTCATGCAGAAAATAAATAGCAGGGATGCAAGAAGCAACATGTCTGCTGTTTTTGATTTTTAAGATGACACATACAAAATAAACCAACATCTTGGTCAGGAGGAACTTTATCAGGGTCAATTGCTTTTGTTTCCCAGGGGAGATTTAAATAACACATGCAGAACTAGACCTTTAGCCTTGGCAACAGATTGTCCAGATTTTCCATCTTTGAGAAAATATGCATTTCTCTATCAGTCTACCTTAGTTTCAACAAACTGATGGAATTAGGTAATTTCAGTGTGGGCCCCAGACTTAGTACATTATGACATGTTTCAGTAGTTTGTGTGTGTGCTCAGTTGTGTCTGCCTCTTATTGCAACCCCATGGACTGTAGCTTGCCTAGGCTCCTGTATTCTTGTAATTTACCAGGCGAGAATACTGGAATAGGTTGCCATTTCCTCCTCCAGGGGATCTACCCAGCCCAGGGATAGAATCTGTGTCTCCTACGTCTCCTGCATTGGCAGATCCTTACCACTGAGCCACCTGGGAAACAGGTAGTACATATATGGCTAAATTCGTAAAGATAGATCCCATTTATACTCTCTCTCCTTGGTCTTCTTTGAATAATAAAAATTATAACTAAATAAGTATTTGTTTATTGTATTAGTAAGTTTTATTTAAATTCTTGAACTCTCCATAAAAAAGTTGAGATTTGGGAAATTGGGTCTAGATCATGGTGCCTATTTTCTGATATCCAAGATTCATAAACCAGATTGCTTGTAATCTAGGTAATAGTATCATTTTTTTCCAGTTTCTGAAATGGGCAAAGTACTAGAACAGAACCATTTGCAAGATTTTAAATAACTGATCTACTTCAATTATATGAAATAAATAAGTAGTAGTAGGAATATCAGTATCAATATTTTCATCATTGTCATCAGCCTATGAAATGCTAGTCAGATACCCACTATGGACAATTCACTGTGCTAGGCATGAGGAATTTAAAGTTTCCATTTTGGTCCTTATTTTGTAAAAACATTTATTTGGGAAGATGGAACATACTTATAGATAGATTGGCATAATAGAAGCTCTCAATGAATGACCTAGTCACAAAATGCTGTGGAAATTCAGAAAGGGAAGCAATAGTGATGTAATAACCAAAAGAAAGAGAAATGATTTGAGTTGGGCCTAGGCTATTTGGACTTTGAAGAGGAAGAGAAGAGGAGAGAACATTCCAGGCAGGTTGGCCTAGATAGCAAAGCTTTGGCGATTGTAATGAGCACACCTATTATGGAAATAGTAAACGATTCCGTTTGATTTATGAGAGTCAGCGGAAAAAGCAGAGACATCATTTTGTCAACAAAGGTCCGTCTAGTCAAAGCTATGGTTTTTCCAGTAGTCATGTACAAATGTGAGAGCTGGTCCATAAAGAAGGCTGAGTACTGAAGAACTGATATTTTTGAACAGTGGTGGTGGAGAAATTTCTTGGGAGTCCCTTGCACAGCGAGGAGATCAAACCAATCAATCCTAAAGGAAATCAACCCTGAATAGTCATTGGAAGGACTGATGCTGAAGCTGAAGCTTCAGTACTTTGGCCATCTGATGTGAAGAGCTGACTCACTGTAAAAGACCCTGATGCTGGGAAAGACTGAGGGCAGAAGGGGAAGGGGATGACAGAGGATGAGGTTGTTGGATGGCATCATCAACACAATGGACATGAGTCTGAGCTAACTCCAGGAGATGGTGAAGGGCAGGGAAGCCTGGCATGCTGCTGCCCATGGGGTCATAAAGAGTTGAACATGACTTAGTGACTGAACAGCAACAACAGTGGAGACTCCGAGTCACATCCTGAGGCAACCCTGCAAAGCTTCTGTATTAGGCTGAGCGATTTGACTAGATCAGGAGGAAATGGAGAAACACGTTCAACAGTACTGGAATTAGGTGTTCCAATCTAGGAAATCATGGACCCAGAAGGAAGGGATCAGAATCTCTGGAGAAAAACCTGAGAAATGATACGTAGCTGGACACATCTTGGCTGATGTTAGAACCTGCTGGGCTTTGGCTCATTTTTCCATCCTGATTTCGCCTGGGCCGATCCTTTTGTGGCACTGAACACAGCAACTTGCAGTCTATGTTACAGGGCTGAAAGTGCTTTGTGGATAAGAATCTTTTTTCTTTGTTTTTCTAGTTTGCAGCACTTCAACCAACATATTACAAACTCAATAGCCATGTGCTAACTAAATGACAGATTTAATAAGTAAGACAATTGAATAGGGCAATTATAGCAATGTATGTTTTCGAATTAGACTTTTTTGTCTTTGCCAGATATATGCCCAGGAGTGGGATTGCTGGATCATATGGTAATTCAATTTTCAGTTTTCTGAGGAAACCTCCATACTGTTTCCCATGGTGACTGCACCAATTTACATTCCAACCAACAGAGTAGGAGGGTTCTCTTTTCTCCACACCCTCTCCAGCATTTAGTATTTGTAGACTTTTTGACAATGAGTATTCTGACCAGTGTGACTTGACACCTCATTGGAGTTTTAATTTGAGTTTCTCTTTATAATGAGTCACCAGGGAAGCCCCACTCAGACACATTTTAAATGTTTCTTACAGCCAAGGCTAAAGAAAGATTTTAGGCTATGTTTCTATCCTATGTTTGGGGCTTCCACAGTGGCTGAGTGGTAAAGAATCTGCTTGCCAATGCAGGAGAACTGGGTTCGATCCCTGGGTTAAGATTCCCTGGAGGAGGAAATGGCAACCCACTTCAATATGCTTGCCTGTAAAACCCATGAAAAAAGGAGCCTGATGGGACACGACTTAGAAACTAAACAACAATATTAGTAATGCTGAGCATCTTTTCATGTACCTGTTAGCCATCTGGGTATCTTTGGAAAAATGTTTATTTAGGTCTTCTGTCCATTTTTTGATTTGATTGCTTATTTTTTGATATTGAGCTGATTAGAAGTTTATTTTGAAAATTAATCCCTTGTTGGTCTCATTGTTTGCAGATATTTATGAACAAAGCTAGAGGAAGTGAGGGAATTCCAGTTGAGCTATTTCAAATCCTAAAAGATGATGCTGTGAAAGTGCTGCATTCAATATGCCAGCAAATTTGGAAAACTCAGCAGTGGCCACAGGACTGGGAAAGGTCAGTTTTCATTCCAATTCCAAAGAAAGGCAATGCCAAAGAATGCTCAAACTACTGCACAATTGCATTCATCTCACATGCTAGCAAAGTAATGCTCAAAATTCTCCAGGCTTCAACAGTATGTGAACCTTGAAATTCCAGATGTTCAAGCTGGATTTAGAAAAGCCAGAGGAACCAGAGATCAAATTGCCAACATCCATGGGATCATGGGAAAAGCAAGAGAGTTCCAGAAAAACACCTATTTCTGCTGTATTGACTATGCCAAAGACTTTGACTGTGTGGATCACAATAAACTGTGGAAAATTCTGAAAGAGATAGGAATACCAGACCACCTGACCTGCCTCCTGAGAAATCTGTATGCAACCAGACCACCTGACCTGCCTCCTGAGAAATCTGTATGCAAGTCAAGAAGCAACAGTTAGAACCAGACATGGAAAAACAGACTGGTTCCAAATCAGGAAAGGAATATGTCAAGCCTGTATATTGTCACCCTGCTTATTTAACTTACCTGCAGAGTACATCATGCAAAATGTCAGGCTAGATGAAGCACAAGCTGGAATCAAGTCTGCTGGTAGAAATACCAATAACCTCAGATATGCAGATGATATCACCCTTATGGCAGAAAGTGAAGAAGAACTAAAGAGCCTCTTGATAAAAGTGAAAGAGGAGAGTGAAAAAGTTGGCTTAAAGGTCAGTATTCAAAAACTAAGATCATGGCATCTGGTCCCATCAGTACAGTTCAGTTCAGTTCAGTCGCTCAGTCGTGTCTGACTCTTTGTGACCCCATGAATCGCAGCACACCAGGCCTCCCTGTCCATCACCGACTCCCAGAGTTCACTCAGATTCATGTCCATCGAGTCAGTGATGCCATCCAGCCATCTCATCCTCTGTCGTCCCCTTCTCCTCCTGCCCCCAATCCATCCCAGCATCCAAGTCTTTTCCAATGAGTCAGCTCTTCGCATGAGGTGGCCAAAGTACTGGAGTTTCAGCTTTAGCATCATTCCTTCCAAAGAAATCCCAGGGCTGATCTCCTTCAGAATGGACTGATTGGATCTGCTTGCAGTCCAAGGGACTCTCATCACTTCCTGGCAAATAGATGGGGAAACAGTGGAAACAGTGACAGACTTAATTTTGGGAGGCTCCAAAATCACTGTAGATGGTGACTGCAGCCATGAAATTAAAAAACACTTGCTCCTTGGAAGAAAAGCTATGACCAACCTAGACAGCATATTAAAAGGCAGAGATATTACTTTGCCAACAAAGGTCTGTCTTGTCAAAGCTATGGTTTTTACAGTAGTCATATATAGATGTGAGAGTTGGACTATAAAGAAAGCTGAGTGCCGAAGAATTGATGCTTTTGAACTGTGGTGTTGGAGAAGACTCTTGAGAGTCCTTTGGACTGCAAGAAGATCCAACGTGTCAAACCTAAAGGAAATCAGTCCTGAATATTCATCAGAAGTACTGATGCTGAAGCTGAAACTCCAATACTTTGGCCACCTGATGCAAAGAACCAACTCATTTGAAAAGACCCTGATGCTAGGAAACATTGAGGGCAGCAGGAGAAGGGGACAACAGAGGATGAGATGGTTGGATGGCATCACTGACTTAATGGACATAAGTTTTAGTAAACTCCAGGACTTGGTGATGGACAGGGAGGCCTGGTGTGCTGCAATCCATGGGGTTGCAGAGTCGGACACAACTGAGCAACTGAACTGAACTGAACTGATAGGTTGTTGAATAAAGAACTTGCTCTTAATTTCAACCCACTTTTGCGGTATTTCATTCCACTCTTCTAATGCATTTAAACTCTGCTGAACTCAAACTTCCTATTACCTGCAAGTATCAGCTTTCCTGCTTTCACGGTTTTTGCTAATTTCTTTCTTCCACTTGGAGTGCAGTTTATTTGTACTTTCAGTTACTAAAATGTCACGTACTCTTCAACGGCTAACTAAAAATGCACTGCTTCATAGAAGCAGCAGATGATAAATAATTATCTGTTGTGTGTATACTTCAGCATATACTTCATTGGATTACATAATTATATTTGATGTTACTTAGTGATCCCAAATTACAGTATACAATTACTCATAAATGTTAAAATACTTAAATATGTATTATATCATTACTTAAGAGTTCAATAATATACAAAATACAACCATACCTTAGTAAAAGTTTAAAAAATTAAATTTGCAGTTTCAGTCCAATACCTTTCTCATAATCGTTCCTTTTAACAGCTACAACTAAGCGTTTCCCTTTCTCTGTAGTGAAGGTTAAATCAACACACTTAAACATTTAAAAAAAGTATTTTCTAAGTTCAAAGTCTTCTAGTGCAAACATATAATTTTTGGGTTATCTTGATGACTAAATGGCAGTTTTGATGAACAATTCTTACATGGTCTGGTCTTCTGCCTTTCATTTGCTCAAAATGCAAAAAAGAGTCATCAGTTCATTATCTTTCCTTTTTAAATTATTATATAATTGACATATAACATTACCATCTCACTGTAGGTCCTGTCAAGTCACTTTGCATTTTGGTGGTTTTATGTCTGCAGTACCACAGCTGCCAGAATGTATATAGTCTAGTCTCTCTTCCATAATGAAGTACATAATTCAATGATTTAAATAAATCCTGTTTTAGGTAAACAAAATTCTTTTTAAAGTAATATAGATAGCTATATCTGTTGAATATGTTATCAAAATAACTAAAAACACAAAAGATGAATGTATATGGTTAATTCTATCATTCTGAATATTTTTTATTTTAAGAAATGATGAGTATTATTGAAATTATGAAATATTGAAATTATTTTTTATTTTAGGAAATAAACTCACCATTCTTAGCCAAGCTAAGTATGTATTTATGTAATAAGGTATACATTTATGTAATAAGGCCCATGTTGAATTCTCTTTCTAGGTGTTGTCTTATGTCATGGCCTTTCTCTCTGTGTTTCATTTCCTGGGTGCAAAGCTTCTCCAAGAACAGAATTAAAATTCACTGTTTATTTATCTCCAGATTTCTAACTAGAGTGGATATAATCAAACATAAAATTGTTGAGTGTGTGGTTCTAATAATGAAAAATTTTAAAGTCATCACACAAGGGCAAGATCATATGTAAATGTCTCATTTTACTAATTAACTAACTTGCAGAAAGATCCACTACTAAACCTTCAAATGTGGATTTAGACTACCACATTGACCAGTTCAAAAAAGTAACAAGATCAGGTTATTTTAAAGTAATTTTAATATGTAGGGAATTTTTTTTTAAAAAAGCAGTTATACGTTGATTGGAAAAGTTATATGCAATCATGCAATAGACATTAGGAAACTGTTAAACATGAAGTAGTCCTTTGCCTTGACGTGGAATGATGTTCATAATATACTGGGAATAAAACAAACTAAATTTCAGAAAAGTCTGCTCAGTGTTGACACCATTTTTTTCAATCTCTCAGAATAAAACCTTGAACTTGTCCTTGACTCTTTTCTTTCTCTCATGGTTTGCTTTTAATTCTTTGGGAAATAATTTTGACTCTCAAAATATGACACCATCTCTCCTCTATGGCTTATAACAATTCTCCCTTCTCTTCCCTTTGCACCTTTCAGTGGGCTCCCAACATATACTCAGAATAATTTCTTTAAACACAAGTAATATCATGTTTATTGTTTTGCTCAAACCTGCCAGCAGCTTCTGCCTCATACAAAGTAAAAGCCAAAGTTCCCACAATGAACCACAAGGGCCTCCATGGTCTCATTTCCGCCTGGTGTTCTCTGCTTCGCTTCCGCTCCATTAGTTTCCTCACTGGTCCTAGAACAAGCTAGGCGTTCTCCCTTAAGGCTGTTTCATATCCCTGGAATTGTTGCAGGAAGGGAGACCTCTCGTAGGGTCTGAGACTGGGCTCTTGTCTAACACCTGGAAATGAATTGTCGGAGGAGACACATGTGCAGACAAGGCAGGTGACTTTATTAGGAAAGGGTGTCTGGACAGAGAGCAGCAAGGTAAGGGAACCCAGGAGGACTGCTCTGCCACGTGGCTCACAGTCTTGGGTTTTATGGCAATTGGGTTAGTTTCCAGGTTGTCTCTGGCCAATCCATCTGTGTGGGAGTCCTTCCTTGGCACTCAAATTAGCCAAGATGGGTTCCAGTGAGAAATATTCTGAGAGTTTGGGATGTATGGATTGGCATCTCCTCTCTCCTTTTGACCTTTCCCAAATTCTTAAGGTTAGTTTCTCATTCCTTACCAGGACCTCCAGTTTGAGTTAACTCATACAGGTGGTTTACTAGGGTGCCTGGCCAGCGCGAGTGTTTCTCCTAACAAAATGATTTTCCTGCAGGCACCCACATGGTTGGCTGCTCACTTTGTTTAGGTATTTTCCTAACTGTCCTCTTCTCAATGAGACTTACCCCAAACACTCAATTTTAAAAGTTGAAATTATAGTCCCAGCTTTATCCTTAGCACTCTCCAGTTCCCTTCACCCTTTCTACCATGTTACTCTTTATTTATTCATTATGGAAAGTAGGTGAAGTGAAAGTGTTAGTTGCTCACTCGTGTCCAACTCTTTGGGTCCCCATGGACTATGTAGCCCGCCAGGCTCCTCTGTCCGTGGAATTCTCCAGGCAAGAATACTGAAGTGGTTAGCCATTCCTTTTTCCAGGGGATCTTCCTGACCCAGAGATCGAAGCTGGATCTCCCATGTTGCAGACAGATTTTTTACCATCTGAACCACCAGGGAAGCCCCTTATTCATTATAATCATTATTTGTTATCTGCTTCAAGCTAAAGAAAGACTACCACTACTATCCATTCTCCATAAGAGAATGGATATTTGTCCATTTGTTTATGCTTATATTTTAAGTATCTAGAATATAGAATGCAATTAATAACTATTAGTGAAATAAGTGTTTTTTTTTAATAACATAGAACCTAATCTCAAGGGATATATATCAATTGTTAGTGAAGATGATGATCGGAAAATATGGAGGGGTGGATAGAGTTTTTACTTTTCACTTCCTATCGACCTGCAGTGTTAGATATTTAAAGACAGTATAACTTTTATAATAACAATGCGTACCTAAAAATGAAAAGTGAACACATCAGTCTGAATTCCACTATGCTAACCCAGTCAATATTGATTTTTCCTATTGAATAGACTTGTAATATATTAAACAGACTTGTTTACTGTTTTATGGAAACCTGCCAGTAGCTATTCAATTACAAGCAATTGAATAGACTTGTGATAAAAACACATTGCTAGTAGCTTTTGCAGTCACATCTAGGAAACTTGATTCTAATATACTGTTGTAAATTTCTTTTTATTATGAAAGAAAGATTCTTAATACATGTTTCACTAGAAATTAAGGAGACTAGTTAAAATGCAGACTGGAACTTTCAGTGCTATCCACCTTTGAGACTGCATTTGCTCACAATTTCTGATAAAACTATACTTTGGAAGGAGAAGGAAAAAAGCAAACTCTTCAACTTGATATGACTCAAAAGACCAAACACAGGTACATAAGAATTATGCATGTGTTTATATATATTTGTAAAGCTCATCTGAATGTGGGTATCATCTGTGATTCTTCTCCAAAACAGAGCTAGCCTGCAGAGGAAAAAAAAGTAGGCAGTAGATTGACGATTTCATAAGAGTTGACATTTGGTAAAATAAATTTCTATTGCTGGTCATAGTACCCCAAAATAAACAGAAACAAGAAATTGCCCGCAGGCTGTCTATTAAGATTTATCCATGTTTTCTGGGAGGATGAACATTGGCACATAACAGAATTGCACTTTATTTTGATAAAATGATATTTCCTAGCATAGTCTTGAAACAGTGGCTCAAAAAGAGGTAAACGTTATGGGATAAGAAGTAGATTTAGGACTGACTATGGACTGACAGCAGAAAGGGCAAGGCAAGTTTGGGGTGGGGGTGGCTATGAAAGAAGCAGGCACCAGAAGTCATTGGTTGCAAGGAGCTTGTTAAAGGTCTTTAAAATAAATCTACTTTATTATTGCTCCTACCAATGCTCACAGACAGAATTGCATCTCTTTCACCCAATTATCCATTCACTCAGCAAAATTTCATTGAGCACATACTGTGTAACAAGCTTTGGGGGTATATAAAAGAGTATATTTGTGGAAGATTAAGACACAGCCTGTGCCTTTGAAAGTGAGTGCATTGGAAATTCAGTGAGGTCAAGTGTCTGTTGCTTCCTGCCCCAGAGCAGCCCTTGTCAAGCTCTCTTGGAGCTTTCCCTTCATTTCCTGAAGGGACTCAGCCAGTCCCTAAGCCGCCAGGAGCATACGGCAGTTTACACAATCTGACTTCAGACTGCTGGAGCAGCTCACGTGCCCAGCTGCTTGGACAGCAACAAGGAAGGCAGCTGTGCAAGCCCACAAGCCTTGCTGGGCCACCCAGGAGCTCTCCTGGAGGGAGAAGCCGGAGTTTCAGCCCACCTGGCTACTGCAGGACACTGAGAGGTCACCCCGGGAAGGGCCAGGACCCTACAAACCATCACCTTTAATACTGAACGTGCAAGATGGGGCTTTGGGGGAACGTTCTGGGGCCCAAGTAAACTCTTGACCTTACTGATCTTTATTTACATTGCCTTTTTTTTTTCTTTTTACATTTGCCAGTTTCTATACCACTTTTCTCATTTTCCTGATTTATCCTAGTATTTACTAAGCACCTACATCTTTCTTTGATCCTTCATATGCTTTTATTTATTTATTCATTTTTGAACTTTTTATCTTGTATTGGGATATAGCCGATTAACAATGTTGTTAAGCACCTACATCTTGCCAGACATTCAGATACTGAAGAATACAAAGGTGAAAAGGATATTACTCCTTCACTGAAAGAGCTCTCATACCATCAAAGGAAGTGGAAAGACATCCAACACTTATTGTGTATTTCCTATGTGTCAGAATCTGAAAGATAGGTAGATAGACTTAGATTCTCAGTCCTGTCTGAATCTTATGACTCCATGGACTGTAGCCTGCCAGGCTCCTCTGTCCATGGAATTTTCCAGACAAGAATATTGCAGTGAGTTGACATTTCCTCTTCCAGGGGATCTTCCTGACCCAGGGATCAAACCTTCATCTCCTATATTGCCAAGCGGATTCTTTGCCACTGCACCACCTTCTGACACATCAGTTTAGTTTAGTCGCTCAGTTGTGTCCGACTCTTTGCGACCCCATGCGCTGCAGAATGCCGGGCTTCCCTGTCCATCACCAACTCTTGGAGCTTGCTCAAACTCGTGTCACTCCAACCATCTCATCCTCTGTCATCCCTTTCTCCTGCCTTCAATCTTTCCCAGTATCAGGGTCTTTTCCAGTGAATCAGTTCTTCGCATCAGATGACCAAAGTATTGGAGTTTCAGCTTCAGCATCAGTCCTTCCAATGAATATTCAGGACTGATTTCCTTTAGGATGGACTGATTGGATCTCCTTGCAGTCCAAGGGACTCTCAAGAGTCTTCTCCAACACCACAGTTCAAAAGCATCAATTCTTCGGCACTCAGCTTTCCTTATAGTCCAACTCTCACATCCATACATGACTACTGGAAAAGCTGACACATGGATCCCACTAAACACAGGGATCCCACTAAACAATATTACCATTATGTTGTGCAAATTGACATTTGAATGTAGGTTTGTCTCTCTCCAAAACTCAAAAATAAACTCTCCTATTATTATAAATTATAAGCTAATGGAATATTCACTTAAAAAAGCTTTAAAAGTCAGCTTTAAATATGATTCTTTTCTGCAATTTAAATGTCTGTCTTTTTTTTTTTCCTTTTTACAATCCCATGTAACCATTCACCCTGTATGCTTTTGCAACTCCATTTTAATTTTTGACAGGTTGGAAAAGAGATGTCTGTATTAATTATGATATAGACTATGTTGCTCTAACAAACAGGTCCAAAACACACTGGCTTCAATAAGATATAAGCCTACTTCTTTCTCATGCAATAGTATAAGTATGAGGGGTCCAGGGGTCCAACCCACTCAGCTCCACAGGCTATACAGAAAATCCAGACCAAAGCTAGATGCTGTTCTAGTTTTCAGTCCAGAAGACCAAGAAGAAGACAAGTAAAGGGTAAGTAGCATTCTTTAAGAAACTGACACAGAAGTTCCAAACATCACATCCACCTACATTCCAGGCACTCCACCAAGTGGCAAAGGAGTCTAAGAAGTGTAATTTCTATCTGGACAGTCATATGCCCAGACAGAACACTCTATGCATGGCGATTTGAAAAGAGAAAAAAAGTCATATGTCTGGAGAAATGTAGAGCTGACTTTAAGTTACATAACTATATCGTGCCCCTCCAATAGTTTGGTTGGTTTTTCTTTTATATGTAACTGAATGAATTGACTAGTAAGGCTATACGCTTGACAATTTGGGGGGGGGGCACAATTTTTGAAGTCTGTAGCAGGCACTCCTTTAAGACAGAGTAATAGGTTCTCCTGGAGTACATCTTCTTTGACTACTACAGATAGAAGTATTTTCTCTCTATTTTATGAATCATTAATGTTTTATTTCAAGAACTTATTAATATGCCTATCTTTAGGCATTAATGTTTCAAGAACCTATTAATATGCCTATCTTTAGGCATTCATGTTTTATTTCAAGAATCTATTAATATGCCTATCTTCAGGCATTAATGCTTTATTTCAAGAACCTATTAATATCTTCTTTGCATGAGAAAGGGTACTGACTTACTTATTTGAAAACCTCAGGAGCATATCAGTAAGTCTGCATATGTTAGAAGATTAATATTGAATAAATGAATGAGCAAACTGAAATATATAACATAAATACATTCATATATGCTATATATAATATATAAAATAAGAGTATATTATATATCAAAAATATATGTGTATTTCTGTAAATGTAGGTTGAGTTGATTCATTTATTGAGCATATTTCGTGGGCTGTTGTGAGAAGATGATAAACCATGAAAGAGGAACGCACACTTTAAATACACTCAGATAAATTTATTCCTATACTGGGTATATTCTTGATTCCCAGAGGTATATAAAAGCTTTTAGTTATTTACATAGCAAATAGGGATGCTTGAGCACCTTCAAGGTCAAGGTAAATAGTTCTTCTTGACACAAAAGCTTGTAATAAAAGACACTTTGTTTCTCTTAGCCACCTCCTGCATCTGTCCCCATTACCAGCTGTGTCTTTGAAAGGTTTGTGATTCAAGTTTACAGGAAGCGTCTAGCCTTCCTAAAGCAGTTTATGAGAACTTAAGAGATTTCTCCTTTTCTCTCTTTTCCTGAAATTTCAATCTCTTAAAAAAAAATTTGTTTGTTTTTAATTTTCATTTCCCTGGCAAGCTGTCTGACTTTTTCTTTTCTTCATTTTCCAGGAATGATGTCTTTCCCTCTTCTCCAATCCCTTCCCCAGGTAACAGTGATTTGAGCTTCTTTCCCCCAAATTTTTGCCTTTGTTTCTCAGCTACAGTGTAATGAAATGTACTCCTCCAAATGTTTTGACCTCAAACTAAGTTTCAGGGTATCTCTCATGTTACTCATTCTGTTATATATTATCATATTATATATCCAAGGAAATGGATGTATTGCAATTTGCTTATAATAACCTGTAATTTGACAAATATAGCTAAGACTACCTAGAATGTCTTTAATAGTTTCAAAGGAGACATTTAGAACACATAAAAGTAGTTGGCCATTTGTATATCTGGCAGAAATTATTTGCTTTGGTGAATGCAACATATTTTTCTTAGAACCATCTTGGCTATATTTATTCTTAATGAAATTATTTTCCAATAAATGTGTCTTTTGGTAAATAGCTTTTCCTAGAAAAAGATGGCTACATTAGTAAAGTTCAGTGAAATGTTCTCTGTGTCTATATATTGCATATAAATTTTGTTCTGTGTGCATGTATATTTAGACATTAAATGTATATCAATTTGTGTTTTTTTTTGCTGTTCCTTAGTCACATCTTTATCTATCACAGAACCTAAAACAAAAACATCAGTGTTGAATATCGGTTTGTTGAATAAGGAACATTCCTTTATTCACTAAATTGAGCATCCACTGTATGCCCAGTGCTATACAAGCATTGACAAATGAAAGTGAATAAAACAGTCTTTGCCTTTAGGAGTTCACAATACAACCGAGGAGAGACAATTGTGATTATTATGATAGACTACCTGATGAGTGTGTTAAAGTGAACAGATCCTAGATTTAATTGGTCCAGGTATGCATCTAGATCTGGGTAGGGAATGTTTTAAAACACAAATCTTAGTTTTCCAGACAAAGAAAACTAGGATGGAGCTGTACACAGAATACATAGCTGGGAGTCTAACTCTGTAAAAGAAATGTAAACATTGTTAAGTTTCTAAAATCATTAGAGGTAATCATGAACATGAAATAGTCATACTCATGTTCATTAAATTATGCTTTACTGAAATGAATAGCATGTTGAAGGTGGTGTGATTCACAGGGTAGCAAGTAAATGCCCAGTGTTGATGTCATTGCTTATCTGTAGAAATAAAGCCTTTGGAACCTTAAATATCTCTCAGATGTTGTGCCCTTCCTTAATGTGGTTTATGAACGCAGAGAATGACATGACTTGGGACTATGAAATTGAAGATGCTTATAAAAACCTCAGCCTAGTTATGTCCCCTTATACAAAGGGTATGGATGCTGAAGCGAGACAATCCCCAGAAAATGTAGTGGGTCTTTATCAGGGGAGTAATCATAGGTAAGTACCATAAAGTCACTGGGATTCACAGTCCTCAACTTTGAGAGGCCAAGAGTAACTAGTTCAGAGTGAGGATTAAATATGATAAACTATCTGTATTAGTCAGAATTCTCCAGATAAATAGAATAAATAGAATGTGTGTGTGTGTATACACACTGTTGGTTCTGTGTATATATTTACACTATTGGTTTTGTGTATATATATGTACATATACATACACATTCTAAGAGATTTATTATAAAGAATTGGCTCAGATTACCATGGAGTCTAATAAGTTCCCAAGTCATCAGGGTGAGTCAGTAAGCTAGAGACCCAGAAAAGCCCATGATGTATTCCTTTCTAAATCAGAAGGCCTGAGGACTGGGAGAACCAGTGGGGCAGGTCCATTTCAAAAGCTGGCAGTCTCAAGACCCAGAAAGAGCTGATGTTTCTTTTCAAATATGAAGGCAGGAAAAAAACCCAGTGTTCCAGTCTGAAGGCAGTCAGGCAGGAGAAATGCTTTCTTGAGGAGGTTCAGATATTTTGTTCCATTCAGGCCTTCAGTTTATTGGACAATGCCCACCCACACTGGAGGGCGGGGGTCGGGGGAGAGGTGGCAATCTACTTTACTCAGTTGACAAATTTAAACGTTAATTTCATCTAAACACATGCTCACAGCCAACACCCAGAATAAGGTTTGACCAAATATCTGGGTACCCCATAGCCCAATAAAGTTGACAAAATTAACTATCACAATATCTAAAGTTCCTTTCACAGTGACTGAAATAGAGCTTTAAAAACATTTTAAGTAAATGAAAGAATAAATAAAATCATGATTAAAAACAAAACTTTCTTAATCATGGTTTCATAGGAAAAAGGAAGAAATTGGCAACACATAAACAATTATTCATGCAGAAGCTAAAAATCACTTTAGGAGGGCGAGATAGAAGAGTAAGAAGGAGGAACTAGTGTCAGGAATTTACTTCAAAGTACACAGTATTATCATAGTTTTCCTGGGAGTGAATATGGCACACAATCAACCACAGCAAACCACAAAATGAGAAAATCAGCTTGTGGCCAACCCAAAGGACAACTTTATAACCACAATCTGGAATGCTTGATGAGCCATAAATTCTAGTGGAAATCCAACATGGAAATGAAGGGAAGTCGTGTGTTTGGTGCTGTGGACACCACCCTTACTGCAGAAAGTGAAGAGGAGCTAAAAAGCCTCTTGATGAAAGTGAAAGAGGAGAGTGAAAAAGTTGGCTTAAAGCTCAACATTCAGAAAACGAAGATCATGGCAACTGGTCCCATCACTTCATGGGAAATAGATGGGGAAACAGTGGAAACAGTGTCAGGCTTTATTTTGGGGGACTCCAAAATCACTGAAGATGGTGACTGCAGCCATGAAATTAAAAGACGCTTACTCTTTGGAAGAAAAGTTATGACCAACCTAGATAGTATATTCAAAAGGAGAGACATTACTTTGCTGACTAAAGTCTGTCTAGTCAAGGCTATGGTTTTTCCAGTGGTCATGTATGGATGTGAGAGTTGGACTGTGAAGAAGGCTGAGCGCCGAAGAATTGATGCTCTTGAACTGTGGTGTTGGAGAAGACTCTTGAGAGTCCCTTGGAGTGCAAGGAGATCCAACCAGTCCATTCTGAAGGAGATCAACCCTGAGATTTCTTTGGAAGAAATGATGCTAAAGCTAAAGCTCCAGTACTTTGGCCACCTCATGCGAAGAGTTGACTCATTGGAAAAGACTCTGATGCTGGGAGGGATTGGGGGCAGGAGGAGAAGGGGACGACCGAGGATGAGGTGGCTGGATGGCATCACAGACTCAATAGACATGAGTCTGGGTGAGCTCTGGGAGATGGTGATGGACAGGGAGGACTGGCATGCTGCAATTCATGAGGTCGCAAAGAGTAGGACACGGCTGAGCGACTGAACTGAACTGAACTGAAGGCATCAAAACCATGGAGGATCGTTAAGACTTAATTTTCCCCAGAGAAATAAAGGGAACTACTTATGGAAAACAGAGCTTCCCTGGTGGCTCAGATGGTTAAGAATCTGCCTTCAGTGCAGAAAACCTGGATTAGATCCCTGGGTTGGGAAGATCCCTTGAAGAAGGGAATTGCAACCCGCTCCAGTATTCTTGCCTGGAGAATTCCATGGACAGAGGAACCTGGCAGGCTGTAGTCCATGGGGTCGCAGAGAATCAGACACAACCAAACAACCAACACTTCACAGAAAAGAAGCTATAGACATGGGTGTGGTATGGGATGTTTTCTTCAACAGATCCTGTTATTTTGACTTGAATACATCTGAGTGTTTTATACTTCTTCAGTGCCTGTTAGCACCAGACATTATGCTGATTACTATCTTTGGTGTTCCATTCATATGTAAACATTGTAAGTTACATGTAGATATCCATCTTACAGATGAGGATATTGGACCCTAGAGAAGCAAAGGTTAAAGCCACATATCTAGAGAACACTGGCTCCAACCCAAGTCCTCCTATTCCAACATCAGAATATTCAATAGCTCTAGGCATTCTTTACAGTCACCCCTCTGTTGTTGCACGAAGCATGACAACAGGGATGCATCTTTTAAAAGATCCTTGAAGGCTCTACAAGCTACAAAATATCTGGCTTTCTACCTACTTGGATAAAATAACTCTTTTGCTTGTATTTTATCATGTGTATACAGAGCAAAATAGAGAAATCTTGTCTAAAGGAAACATCACGAAGCCCAGGTGGACCATCTATCATGGGGAAAAGGAAAATTTAGCATTTGTTTTGTTATAGTAGGAGGATATGGGGAAGAAATGCCTCCTTACAATGTCTCAGATTCTCCTTTGTGGTTAAATTAATGCCACAGGTGCTTGACAGTATTCTTTAATAACTATGAACATGGGCTTTGGTACTATTCTAGAACAAAGGAGGCTAAAGAGACATGAAAACTAGACATTTAGATCCTGGATTGAGGAAATACGTCTACAGTGACTACTACTGGACTACTAGTGGTTTCAACAAAGCCCAAATGCAGTACATTTTTAACAACTGATTAACCTAGGCAAAGGGAATATTGTTTTTTGCTTTTTGGTACCCTTCTGTTAATTTTAATTTCATAAAAATAAAAATTTTGGAGATAAAAGCAAAAATAAAATAAGCCAAAATAACTCTGCTCCAAAAGCGTATAGGCTTTGTAGCTGGTTAGATTGAATAGTAGTTTGAATAGCAGCTATGCCATTTGCTAGATATGTGACTTTTAAATAAGAATTATTTAATCTTTTTAAGTCTCAATGTTATCTCAATGATTGATATAAAAAATCTATCACACAAATATGTTGTATGAATTGAATGAATTATTTCCTATAAAACATGTAATAGAATTCAGCATATCATATAAAAAACATCTCATGCTAATTTTGCTTCTGTGTGCTGCTACTCAGTCATCTCTGATTCTTTTATGACCCCATGGACTGTAGCCCAAGTGGCTCCTCTGTCCATGGAGTTTTCCAGGCAGAAATACTAGAGTGGGTTGCTATTTCCTTCTCTGGGGGATCTTCCCAATCCAAGGCTCAAACTCGCACCTCTTTCATCTCCTGTATTGGCAGGTGGATTCTTTACCACTGTGCCACCTGGGAAGCACATGTGTCATATAATAATTATTAATTTGCCTGTATTATCAGAACAATTAATTAACTTTTTTCACAGGGAGAACTGTCTCAGAATTACTGTGAAAATATTTTTGCTGTCTCTAAGCTTCTTAAAACATCAAGTTTGATCTCAGAGACTGTCAAGGTATATTATACACTACACTTTTGATCATTGTATACCTCTTTGTGAAAAACCATGGAGTTATTTTTATAAAGTTAATAATAAAAACTTCTCGAAATTGTGAACTGCTCTGTTGTATAGACTTCACTCTTCTGCCTAGTAGTGTTTGTCAAAATGAGGCCTTTTCCCACAGCAAAAACTGTGAGAAAACCCAGCTTCTCCCCAGCTATTGTTTAATACCTTTTCCCTTTTAGTGGGACAGCTAAATAAGCCAGAAGATCTGCTACCTACATTCTAAAAAAAGATATAGTTGGTGTGAAAAATAACATAAATTGCTGGCAAATTATTGTAAGTAATGACTGTCAGCTGTCATATCTTTATGCCACCAGTTACTATATGATCACTTTTGTGTAACCTTCTTTAAATGACCAACTTATAGAGATAGACAATGGATCAGTGGTTGCCATGGATTAGTGCCCAACGTGGGTGGTGGTGGGGGAGAGAAGGTCACTTAGCTATAAAATGCCAACATGAGGGATTCTTGTGATGACAGTAGTGACATTGTTCTGTATCTTGACCTTTGTAATGGATACATGTAATTACACCTGTGATAAAATTGCACAGAACTAAACATGCACACACATACACGTGCGCGAATGTAGGTAAAAGTGATAAGATCTAAGTAAAACTGGTGGATTTTATCAGTGTTAATGTTTTGGTTGTAATTTTGTGTTGCAGTTTTGCAAGATGTTGTTATTAGAGGAAACTAAGAGTACTTGTCATCTCTCTGTATTACTTCTTTCAACTGCATGTGATTTTATAATTTTCTCAAAATAAAAAATTTAATTAGAAAACTTATTACTTAGTGTCTTTTGTCTACCTTGATGTCCATAGTAACCTTTCATGGTAGAGAAATTTTTCTAGATTATTTACATATGTTTTAAAAACCCTTTGATCTCTGTCCAACTTCCAGATAGAACCTTCTGCCTTTTAAATGGCCAGTAACTAGTGCATAATTGCCGGCTTCCCATCCTGAGATAAACAAGTTAGGTAAATGTGGATATATTTGATTTGTCATTTGATGAATGAGAAAGAACTTCTCCAGGAAGAATAGGAGCAGCTTGAGTGAGTACATTTTCTTGAGCATGCCCAGGGGGAAAATGAAGGCATTGTTATCCGATGTGACACCTTGAGCAGACTGCCTGGCAAGCCCGCCACCAACGATGACTATCCATAACGAGAGTCTGGTATCAATTAAGGAAACATGAACTTCTAACCTGTGTGAACTGTCACGGTTGAGTCCCGGCCTGGCTGATCTCTGAATTTCCAGAGGTTAATCATAGCACTCCACAACTGACAAGACCCTCCCTTCTTTTTCTACCTCCACTGATGAAATTTGGCTCTTCTGAAGCCATGGGGGGGCGGGGAGTGGGGAGAGGCCCCCTCCTCTTTATTTCTAAAATAAGAAAAAAAGAGATAAATATAGTCTTGTTCAAGGATGAAACTCCCTTATCTATAGCAAAGTAATAGATGCTCAATATATTTTTAACAAGTATTAATCTGAAATAAACCTTAAAAGGAATTCCAGCCCACAGCTTCTAATCTATTCACCAGAAAAAAATATATTGATAAACAACAAGGTCCTATGCAGGTCAGGAAGCAACAGTTAGAACTGGACATGGAACAACAGACTGGTTCCAAATAGGAAAAGGAGTATGTCAAGGCTGTATATTGTCACCCTGCTTATTTAACTTCTATGCAGAGTACATCATGAGAAATGCTGGGCTGGAAGAAGCACAAGCTGGAATCAAGATTGCCGGGAGAAATATCAATAACCTCAGATATGCAGATGACACCACCTTTATGGCAGAAAATGAAGAGGAACTAAAAAGCCTCTTGATGAAAGTGAAAGAGGAGAGTGAAAAAGTTGGCTTAAAGCTCAACATTCAGAAAACGAAGGTCATGGCATCCGGTCCCATCACTTCATGGCAAACAGATAGGGAAACAGTGGAAACAGTGGCTGAGTTTATTTTTCTGGGCTCCCAAATCTCTACAGATGGTGATTGCAGCCATGAAATTAAAAGACGCTTACTCCTTGGAAGGAAAGTTATGACCAACCTAGATAGCGTATTGAAAAGCAGAGACTTTACTTTGCCAACAAAGGTCCATCTAGTCAAGGCTATGGTTTTTCCAGTGATCATGTATGGATGCAAGAGTTGGACTATAAAGAAAGCTGAGCACCGAAGAATTGATGCTTTTGAACTATGGTGTTGGAGAAAACTCTTGAGAGTCCCTTGGACTGCAAGGAGATACACCCAGTCCATCCTAAAGGAGATCAGTCCTGGGTGTTCATTGGAGGGACTGATGTTGAAGCTGAAATCCAATACTTTGGCCACCTGATGTGGAGAGCTGACTCATTTGAAAAGACCCTGATGCTGAAAGATTGAGGGCAGGAGAAGAAGGGGACAACGGAGGATGAGATGGTTGGATGGCATCACTGACTCAATGGACATGTGTTTGAGTAAACTCTGGGAGTTGGTGATGGACAGGGAGGCCTGGCGTGCTGCGGTTCATGAGGTGGCAAAGAGTTGGACACGACTGAGCGACTGAACTGAACTGAACTGTACAGCACAGCGAACTATATTCAACATCTTATGATATACCATAATGGAACAAAGTAGAAAAAAAACTGTATATATATATATAAAGCTGAATCACTTTTCTGTACAGCAGAAATTAACAGAATATTGTAAATCAACTATACTTCAATAAAAAAGAAAATACATCAATCATCTATTTATTAAATGCTTACTATGTATCAGGCACTGCTTTTGCATTTGTAAGTACCAAACTTTCCTTTCAAGTATTCTGTACAATAGATGGCATCTATTATTAATATCCATTCAATAGATGAGGTCATTGACTTCACAAAGATCACAAAGTTGTTAAACGGCAAGGCTGATCAATACAGTGAGAACAATCTCAGTACTTGTGGTCAAGCTATCAGCTTGTCTCAGATCTGATAATTCATGGGAAGTGTCCATTCATTAGGCCAAAATATGTATTCAAAAGTGAAAACAACTATCTTGGCTTGGAGCGTAACCAAAATTGTCATACAAAATTTTGATCAGCATTCTAATGGCTGTTTTAATACTTATAACAATCCTATGAAGTAGAAGTTATCAACTCTAGTCTATTAAATGAGAAAATGGAGTCATTGGGGGTGATTACGTGGCTTAAGATGATAATTCATTTAATAAGTATTGAACTCTGTCTCCTAAGCTTTATCTTTTAAACCAGGCTCTTAGGTTTACCATGTATTGTTGAATCTTGCATTTCAGGGTCAACTTTATGTCAGCAGAATTTTAATTCAGCTGGAAAGTCTGACTAACTAGGTTAATTAAGTTCCTTGAGGTAAAATTTGCTCATCCATTATATGAAGGTGGTTATAAAAACTGCACTTTCCATCTCAGGGGATTTTCATGAAGAAAAGATGACGGTAGTGAAAAGACTTTGTCAGCAGTAAGCTCACAAGCTTATTTAAGTTACCACTATGCTTACGACTTTCCAGAATTTTTCACTTCTAGGAAGCAACGGGAAAATGGAAAGTTAATTGGATTGTAATTTGGGAGCATTATATATTCAAGTTTGGATTCATTGTTTTATTCATTCATTTGTTCAGTTATATGAGATGGCCTATTCTGTTTCTTATAGAAAATACAAAGGAGTTAGTACTTTATATAAATCTGTCAAACTGTGGTTATACAAAAACCACGTCTTATTCACCATTACTTCATAACTATGTTCTGAATTTGACTCAGTCATGAATACTTCATACAAATT
This sequence comes from Ovis canadensis, assembly GCF_042477335.2. NCBI lineage: Eukaryota > Metazoa > Chordata > Mammalia > Artiodactyla > Bovidae > Ovis > Ovis canadensis. Next base: position 41,041,565 of record NC_091253.1, on the reverse strand, counting down.
ATTACAAACTTACTCTAGTACTCATCTTTAGTATCATCAATGTTTTCTACCCAAACACACCCACACACACTCTCTTGCACTTGGCAAATACACCCTAACTAGGAAATGTGCTTGGCTGTGGGTATTCAAAAGGCTCATGAATCTCATAACCTCAGAGTGGTTAGACAATTAAATCAATTACTTTAATCACAAGATCTATGAGGGAGTTAGGCCGAGAAATCACTTCACAGTCTACCACTAATGCATGACCTTGCAAAATCACTTAGTCTTTGGCTTAACCGCATTGGACTAGAAGAATAAATGGGTCTAAAAAGTAGAAAATTCTATGTGGTGATGTTTGAAAACCACTAACAGCAAGGGGTTATTTGCAAACAAATCTAAATGTTTTCTATTCAATTCAGCCGGTGCTATTTCACACCCTCTATATGGCAGGCACTGAATTTCTTAGCATCTTTGAAAATAACCACCTATTCTCTGCAGGCAGAGATGTATTCTCTAGAGCTGTTTTTCCAATAACATTTATTTTAACAATAATATGCTTAGTCTGCTGTGAAAATACAACTTCACTGATTAGGCAGCCAGCCCAGTCAAACATTGTTTGGGGTTATAATTATAGCTATTTAATTGTTGAACAATCTCATAAGAGCTGCAAAAGCATCTCAGTTTGTTTACGCGGCAATTTAAGCTTGTTTTTTTCCCTTTATCCTTTTTCCTCTTGAAAGGAAAGCTCAGGATAAGTCTAGCCTGAAGCCCCAGAGTATAATTAAGCACCCCCCCCCCACCACGCCCAAAATGTATTGGGACCAGGAGGCTCCTTTTTGGTTAAAGTAAGGAGCTGTTGCCATGATTTGTTTTAATTTGATAAACACAGAGAGCTATTCTGTTCTGAGACCTCTTTCCCCCGACTCAGAAAGGGGGTGTTTACGTACAGCTGTGGGGAATTACTCACAAGAGGTTTAAACAGTGGAAAAAGAAAACATCCTCTTTTCTTTCTGGACCCACCCAGCCCACCAAAGTTTACAGACTTAGCCAATGGAAAGATAGATCATGGTTCACTGAGAACTCCCTTTGGAAGATGGAGACCTAGACTCTATCAGAATAGCTAGAAGATCTGAAGGGCATAGAGTGGCATTAGCAGCTACAGGGGGATGGCAAGGTGAATCCTTTGAAGAGACTTTGCTTCAGAGACAGCTTGTAGGTTGTATACTAACAGAAAGCCGTGGTGCCCAGGGTTGTATAAAAATGTGTAATGGGAATATGAATTGCACTATGGTCCTTACAGGGTCAGTAAACTCCCCCTTGGCCAACAGTGAACAAAATCTAGGTTTTCTTCTAATTTTGTGTAAGTGTTGGATAAAAGATAAAATGGTCTTTTTCAGTTTTCCCCTCAGCTTGAGTAATTTTTTTCTGTGCATTTTATTTAATTACTTTGTGCAAAATAGAAGCAGAGAATTTAACTAAATGAGAAATATGATTAAAAGATCTCAAAGCGACCTTGAAATGCATGGTTAAAATTTTAATAAATCAGTCACTAGCTATTCTGTTATTGGGCTTCCCTAGTGGGCTCAGTGGTAAAGAATCTGCCTGTCAATGTAGGAGATGTGAGTTCGATCTCTGGGTCTGGAAGATTCCTTGAAGGAGTATTCCTACTCCAGTATTTCTGCCTGGGAAATCCCATGGACAGAGGAGCCTGGCAGGTAACAGTCCGTGGGATTGCAAGAAGAATCAGACATACCTGAGACTAAATAACAACAATAAAACTGTTATCATTTTAAATTAAACATAGAGTTGTGATTTTTAGTTTTTATGACTTTTTGAGAGGTGAGTCATGGAGTAGATTTCTCAGAGTATTTAAGAAATAATAACTATATTAGAAATTAATAAGTATATATATTATTTTGAAAGTATAGAGTCAAATTGTAATGCTTTGAGGCACTATATTTTACCTACTTCAATTTGAGAAAAGAAAGCAAAGAGAAAAAAATAGAGAGAAAATTTTATGTTCATTTCCTGGGGTGGCATTCACCAAAATAAGTTCTATCAAAATGTGCATTTCTGGGAAAAATTTATTTAAGGAGAACCTTCCTGTATGTATGGCTTAATTAAACCAAGGTTTGATTAACTATAGTTTAATAATTATAGTTAATAGTTATAACTATACTTATAGTTCAGTAATTGATGTAATTTAGAATTCCTTAAAAAATTAGCATACCAGTTTTAAATATTTTCTGCAAATTGTCGTGTAGATGTCAACCCAGGAATGAGATTAATTTGTCTCAGTGTTTCTGCCAGAATGAACTTATTCTTAAGATTCACTACCTCTCATTTGCATGTTTTTGTAGACTGACATGAAAATAAGCTCCAAATCAGTGGTACAAAATTAATTCTGTTCACCAATTCTCAATTTACTTTGAATACTGCTTCCAAATACTTTGACTCTATTTATTTATGGTAAACTCAGGTACTAGGTCATACACACAAACTGCAATTTTAAGCTCTCAAATGATATAAAAAGCAGCTTCTTTGACCAAATGGATTTCTTGTTTGTAGAAGTCTGTCATAATCTTTTTTTCCCTTAAAATATAACTTCCTAGAAAATGATTATGCCTTTCATATAAGTGAATTTTCTTCTTCGTTAGAATGTGTATCATTTTCAGGTAAAGATGGATTGAAATCCAACATAGTCAATGATGATGGCTGTAAAGACATCATGAAGTAGTTAGAATTTTCCATTGTCCTCCATCTAAAATGATAACAAACACAGCTTTAATTCACCTAATTCATGTTTTGGGTTTTTTTCCCCCCAAAAAGATACAATACTTGGAAAGCACATACTACATAGTTGGGTAAACTCATTGATAAAAGCAAAAGGAACTGTTGCCATGAGATTACTCCACAGAAGATGTTTGGTTTAAGTAAACAAGCCAGTATTTGAAGTAGAGGGACTCATTCAGTTTTCTAAGAGAAATAAAACCAAAACCTTAACTTTCAAGTCCTTGGGTCTTTTGCAGTAAGAATGACTTAGAAACAATTCTTTTTTCTTCTCTCTCTTCTCTATCCTTCTGTTTCTTTTTTGCTTTCTTTCACATTTTTAGATGTCCTTGTTAAATTTATTTTTATTTCCTCCTTTAGAAAATAACATCTTATTTTTTGTTTTATTTCAATGTTGTATTTCTACAAAGTTATGGAGGTCTATCTTACCTGGTGCATAACAGCTGCTCAAAAGTAATTGTTGAGTAAAAATGAGTAACTTAAGTCACACAGATTACCGGTAGAGAATGTGGAAAATATCCCCCTTTTTTCCAGGAGCAGGGACAGCACAGATGTTTCCTATGCTGGGTTTATCAAGCTCTGCAAAATCTCCCCATGGGTCTCTGAGTGCCCTTTGGTAAGTTTTCCATGCAGTTGTCTCTCTTTCCCTCTTTGAAGTCCACTGAGCTGGTAAGAAAAATCTAAAGAGGATGACAGAAACAAGCCCAGTAAAGGTAGCCTTTAGAACATAATGACCCTGGACTCCATGAGTTTAAAAAAGTCCATTCGTGGCTAGAAAATGAATATTATTTATCCAAAAGGTTGCAGCTGTTACAGTCTCTTGAGAAAACACCAAGTAAGACCTATCCATGCCAGGTTTTTCCGATTGCCTAACCTCAATGATTCTGAGATAAAATCCCAAAAATAGGCATTTATAAAGGCAAGGAACAAAAGGCAGCAAATGCAGAACCTGGGCAGTTTTTGCAGCTGCTGGTTTATAAACTACAAACCCAAAAGTCGTTTCTTTCCTGATGTTGCCAGTTTGCCTAGGTGATAGTCTTGTGCCAGTCAAAACAGTCACAGGCATTTCTGTACAATGTATTCTGTTCTGTCCACACTGGGGGCTGTTTCCAAAAAACAGAATAACGGAAGCACTGAATCAAAAAAACGAAACCAGAAAACTTAAGCCCTCCGATAAAAGAAGAAAACAAAAAGTAGCACAAGAAATGTGTTTTCCCAGGAACGTCCACATCGCTACAGGCCCAGTTTTCAAAAGTGGATTTTCTTTGAATAGGGTTTGGATTTGCCAACAGGCTATTAGGATATAATACACCACTCACAATTCTCCGAGAAAGGATCTAATGTTCGTTGTAATTTTCCCACTTTCCCAGAGATGGGTAGAGCCAAGAGGAAGGGGTGAAGGAAAGAGAGCAAAAGATTGCAGGAGTTGAAGAAAAGTTGCTGGATCCTATCCAGTCATCTTCAAAGGATAACCTCTTCCAAACAGAGCAAACCTTCAGGCGGAGATTATGCAAAGCTCCTGCTTTCCAGCACCCCTGAAAACCTGCTACCCTCGTCCATTCAGATTTGAGGATTAAGAAAACCAGGGGGATGAAAGCATCTATTTATCCCTGGTCCATGTCAAGAATTGTTCTTCTGAGCTGGACCCTATGGCTTTATTGGTGGCATGACTGTCCCTTTTAAATATTTTTTTGGGGATGGGAGGAGGTGGGCGTCTGTATTATCTGATAGTTCTGTGTTTGTTTTTTCAGCAAAGATGCTTAATTGTGTAACTCCTGGCCAGGTTTCCTTTGCCAAATGATAAAAATCAGAGTTGGAAAAGACCTATTAGGTCATTTTATCCTAACTCCTGCCAGTGAAAATTTTGCATCTAATATGCACGACGAGGCGTCCACTTCTTCCCTTGGGAGATTAGCCTCTACAATCCAATTAGTCCCTGCTGCCAACACATTTTCCCTGACATTCAATTTACAATTAATATCATTGTTTTTCTTAATTCTGTGGTCACCAATGCAGTGTTTACTTTCTTTTATCGTTTTTTAATTTTAATCCGCTGATAAGTCTATTTTCTTATGCCTCCCCCAAATACACTCATTTATTTTTTTCCTATAGCCTTTTAGTTTATTTGCCATTCTTTTGTCATTTGTTATTCTTTGCATGGCTCTGTATCTCTTTGATATGAGGAAAATGAAGGCTTCTCATTTCCCTACTTGGCACCTCTCATCAGCAGGCAAGGAAGTAGTGGAATTGGGCAGAGAATTGAGATGCTTTAAGGTTTCCATAAAATTCAGGCTTCCTCAGTATTTTACTTCTACTTTCCAGAAATGAGTGGCTCGAGGTAGGCTGGCAATTTCGAGTATCCCAGCGTTTCAGCTGTGTGTCTGTGTTTGCACATGTCAGATTTTCTGCTGTGAAAAACCTGGCTTAGATGATCAGATGAGATAAGGCAGGCAGAGATAAGAAGCTAGAGAGGAGGAAGAATATTACGATAGTGAACTCTGAGACTGAAGGAACTCAGCCACCTTCCAGAATACCTCATTCCCTGAAGAGCAAACCCTTTCAGGCCGGGGTGAACCACCGCGGACCAATGTGGCTCTGTGCAACCATCCATGAGACAGGCCTCTCCCCACAGCAAGGCACTTTCCTCATGAGATTTTGTTCCTTCATTGCCTAAGGCCCTGGCTTTGTTCCTGCCTTGTCTTGTCTCCCTCTTCTGATTCTCTGGCCTTATTTTGGCAGGCAGATTGCCTTCATCGATCCAATTTACCATGTCGATTTGGTCTCCACCTCGTGACCTCTGCTCGGCCTTTGGGCTTAAGGGAGGAGTCCCTCTTTCTGGATCCTGCCCTCTGACTAAGCCCTCTCTTGCTGCTCCTCCCTTTTCTGGGGATCCAGACAGATACCTTCCCAAATGCCAGTTTTTTCCCTACGTCCCTAATTATTTCATTGTCAGTACTATCTGTTCATGCCAATTTACACTCAGCTCCATCACAGGCCACAGCCCTGATTCAGAGCAGCTTGCCTATATGGTTTTTAAGGGGCGTTTTATAGATAATTAAATCTCACAAATGTAAGAAAAAATCCTTAATGTGGTCTATAAGGCCTTAAAAATTTCCTGGCTAGCATCACAATGCAATCACATACCGCTGACCCCTCTCACTCTGCCTCTCATGTTGGCTCCCCCTCAGGTCCTTTAGGCTTCCCTGTGGCTCAGAGAGTAAAGAATCTGCCTAGAGTGCAAGAGACCTGGGGCAGATCTCTGGGCTGAGAAGATTCCCTGGAGAAGGGAATGGCTCCCCCCTCCAGTGTACTGCCTGGAGAGTTCCATGGACAGAGGCGCCTGGGGGATACAGTCCATGGGGGTCACAGAGTTGGTCACACAGAGTGACTAGCACTTTCACTAGCAGGTCTTTGCTGTGCTAGCACCACTCTCTTCCACATCGGGATCTTCATCTTACTCTTCTTTTTGCTTGCCTAAGGGTCACTTACTCATCATCAATGAATAAGTCACAGCTTACATGGAGCTTAGAACCAAGTGCCCTCCCCCTGGACTAAGCTAGGTCCTACTGCTATACTTTACTATTTAGCCTATACATACATTGAAAGCACTTACCAAAACTTGTGAACATGCGTTTCCTGATTTGTTATTTGACATTTGTATAACTCTATGACATGTGAAAGTGGTCCCACGATTACTCTTCATTTCTGTTTCTCGTAAGTGCTCAGTATATCATAAGTGCTTGGTCAGACGAGTCATGTAAAGGATAGAGAGCAGAATAAAAGTTAACAATCAGCTGTCATGACTGATAATTACTTGTCTTAATCTAGCTGCTTGGGTTATTTTTCTTTGCACTTATATAGTTTCAGTTCAGTTCAGTCGCTCAGTCGTGTCCGACTCTTTGCGACCCCATGAATCGCAGCACTCCAGGCCCCCCGTCCATCACCAACTCCCGGAGTTCACTCAAACTCATGTCCATCGAGTCGGTGATGCCATCCAGCCATCTCATCCTCTGTTGTCCCCTTCTCCTCCTGTCCCCAATCCTTCCCAGCATCAGAGTCTTTTCCAACGAGTCAACTTTTCACATGAGGTGGCCAAAGTACTGAAGTTTTAACCTCAGCATCATTCCTTCCAAAGAACACCCAGGACTGATCTCCATTAGAAGGGACTGGTTGGATCTCCTTGCAGTCCAAGGGATTCTCAAGAGTCTTCTCCAACACCACAGTTCAAAAGCATCAATTCTTCAGCACTCAGCTTTCTTCACAGTCCAACTCTCACATCCGTACATGGCCACTGGAAAAAACATAGCCTTGACTAGACGGACATTTGTTGGCAAAGTAACGTCTCTGCTTTTGAATATGCTATCTAGGTTGGTCATAACCTTCCTTCCAAGGAGTAAGCGTCTTTTAATTTCATGGCTGCAGTCACCATCTGCAGTGATTTTGGAACCCCGACACTGTTTCCACTGTTTCCCCATCTATTTTCCATGAAGTGATGGGACCAGATGCCATGATCTTAGTTTTCTGAATGTTGAGTTTTAAGCCAACTTTTTCACTTCTCCTCTTTCACTTTTACCAAGAGGCTTTTTAGTTCCTCTTCACTTTCTGCCATAAGGGTGGTGTCATATGCATATCTGAGGTTATTGATATTTCTCCTGGCCATCTTGATTCCAGCTTGTGCTTCTTATATAGTTTGGCTTACATTAAAAAAACCTGTCATTTTGAATATCTATATCAGGTATTGTACTAGTAAGTTTTTGTTTTTAATTTCAGGCAAGAGAGAGCTGCTATACAATTTTTACTTGAAAGAGGACTTTGGGAGAAAAATAGGGAGCTCATAATTAATGAGAAAATGGAGGAGTATGTTTGGAGGAATGGTTGGGTAATTCAGCCCTAGTCTCTTGAGTCAGAAAGAGAAAGGATTCCTCACCTTCCGTACAAGCATTCTGAAGTAGATACTCAAATTTCCAACTCCCCACACACTGAGTTATTTCTCCCCCTCCCTTGCTTTTTATACATTAATTGCCTCAAATACTTTATGAAAATGTAGGTATTATTATTACCCCCATGTAACTTTTGAGGAAACAGAGGCTGATAACTCAGTCAAGGACACACAGCTAGCAAGTGATGAAGCCAGAATGATTTTTTTCATTACTGCTAGGTGTGTCAAGATGACCTCAGCATATTCCAGCAGATTGCGGTTCACTTTGGCTCTGAATTAGATTTCTCATTTCAAATTAATGTATTGAAATCTGCAAGAGTAGTAACCGTCTGCCCTTTGGAGGAATATATACCACAAATGACACACTGTCAGCAAAACAAGCTCTAACCTGGCAGCGGCGCATGTTGCACATTTCTCCCTTTTATTGGATTCCTCTCAGGCTCACCACCATGCGCATACATGAGTGGTCCATAAGCCAGAATGAAGCTAACTAATTGGTTGATCCAGGAAATGAAAGTTAATCTCATCAGCACTAATATCTATCATTTCCAAGTCCTTAGCTAATACGATGCCAAGTACTTTAATAATGAAGATTCTGTTTTGCCACTTGTCTTGATTTGTCTTGTATCTTTTGTTCCCTTTTTTGGTTGTAGATCATACATCTCACATCACAGGCCTGGACATATCACAGAGATTGGGGCCTATCACAGTCTTCCACCTGACTCCCACTGTTTGATTCAAAAATGAATACGAGGACCAATTAGCAGGACTAATCAGTTTTATTCTCCAGGATTTTTCTACCTGGAATTAGTTGGATAGAATTTTTTTCCTTTCTACTAATGAAATTTGTGAGAATTTAAGATCCAACCTGGTTACAGTCTTGTTTTTAACTTGTGAAGATGGTTGATTTGTGATAGCACAGCTCTTTGTAAAAAAAAAGCAAATATAGAAGTCAATATGAAAATATAATGATTTGAATCCATGGATACGCTCACTGTTTTTTGCTTTTTCTTTTTCCTTTTTGGTGTATGGCTTGAAATATAAATTTTTTGGTGAATTGAAATAAAAATTTTTTGTCTTACTTACATTTCCTGCTTCTTGCAATCAAAGTGTTGTATGTAATGTATGTATGTCATTATTGATTCATATAACCACCCCCCCCGTTAGGTATTATTGTTATCATTTTACAAATATGAAAATTAAGGCCCAGAAAATTGATATCACTGTCCCAAAGTTGCAAATTAGCCAGTAAGGAGCAGATGTTGGATGACAGATTCTCTTACTTCCAAACCATTAGCTAGATGCTGTGACACTCAGCATGCAGCCTGAGGTGCTGCAATCCATGAGTTCCCAAAGAGCCGGACATAATTTAGTGACTGAATAATAACATATAACATTCAGAGAAAAATCTGCATCAATTAAAAATAATTCAATTGTTTATCAATATCTACAATATCCTGACATGAATCACAGTAGTGATTTATTTATCAATTTTTGGCTTTACTGGGCCTTCATGGTGTGTGCAGGCTTTCTCTAGTTGCAGTGAGCAGAGGCTACTCTCTAGTTGGGGCGCATGGGCTTCTCATTGCAGTAGCTTCTCTTATTGAGAGGCATGGCTATAGGGAGCATGGGCTTAGTAGCTGTGGCAATAAGGCTTAGCTGCCTCAAGACATGTGAGATCTTCCAGGACCAGGGATTGAACCTGTGTCCTTTACATTGGCAGGCAGACTCTTAACCATTGGACCAGCAGGGAAGCCCACACAATAGTGATTTTACACATATGACGATATGTGTATCTTAGCTCATGATTATTTGCTTTATTTCTTATAGTTTACCCAGGACTTTTGGTTACTCATTCTTTTACTCAAGATGGAAAGTATAAATACAATGTCCAGGGAATGGAATAAAATTGAATAATCCTAAAAAGTTTTTTAATTTTTAAGAAATATTTTTAACCATGTATGTAATACCATATCGGATGGGACAGAGAAATAAAAATCTGACTGAAATATATCCTTTTTCATTATTATACAAATCTGAAAGGCTTGGAGAATTGATGGTTTTCTACTGATCCTAATATGTTTTCAAACATTAAGACAACTCACATGCTTTTTTTTTTTTTAGTCCAAAACATGTTTATTGGGCTGGTTTCCCATTCATCTTGATGCAGGATACTTTTAGTTCTGCTTCTGTCTGAAGGAGCATCCTTCTGTAAGCCTTGCTTTTCCTCCTGTAGGCTGGCAGAGGACAGTACAGCAGCCAGCACACTAAACTACTGTTTGTGCATGGCTAAAGATGGTGCTGATTTCACAGCATCCTGGGCATTTTACATCCAAGAAATAGGAATTAGGGCTCTGTACCAGGCACTTCTTCTTGTGTTTCCTCTTCTCTTCTGGAGAGGGATGAAGAAGATCCTTTGTGAGAGGCATGTTCTCTTGAGGAGGTCACCACTGCAGAAAAGCCCTCATGTGCTTTATCATCTAAGAAAACCTGCCTAATGGATTTTTTATTCCTTTACTATATTATATATACAAACCATTTTTTAAATTATAAGATGAAAAAGTAAGAGACATTCTCAGTTTTATGATGAACTCACACAAACAGAATAAGAGTTGTCTGTATATTTCTTCTTCTATTTGTATCATTTATTAAAGTTTACCTGAGAGCCCTATGAATAGTCCAAGACCCAGTCTAATTCCACTGCCTCTGAAGTGTCCTCCCAAAGATCTCAGGTATTAGGTTTCAAGAGTTAGGGATATTTGGAGACATAAAAGTTCAAAGAAAATTATCGTTATGAAAAAATATGGAGTGAGAAAATTCTAGTCCATTACTGATCTTATTGACTTGCCTTATAATTGATTTTTCTCATATTTATTCAAATTGGGCTTCCCCAGTGGCTCAGTGGTAAAGAATCCACCTGCAGTGCAGGAGATTTGGGTTTGACCCCAGCTGAGCACTTAATACATGGCAAACATTCTGCTAAACACTAGTGGTGCAATAGTGACACAGGTGATGACAGAGCAGGAGTAACATACACTAATGTGAAAAGGTACATTTTTTTTTAAATTTAAGGAATCCTCCATATACATTTCTATTTATGCAGAGATGCATAGTCATACAATTTAATGGTGTCACATTTTGTCCTCTGAAGTGGACTTTTGGTTACATGAATGAATGAAGATATGTACTAAGCTCCTAGTAAAGCTGTAAAGGAACGTTTGCTCATTGGTCATAGGATTAGTATGAAATTGTATCTATGACTTAATGTTAGAGAAACTTCTCATGATGGAGGATTAAAAAGACACTGTAATGTATAGCGAATTCCCCATAAAGCAAGGGGTATGTATACTGGTGGCCTAAATTTAACTTAAAGGCCAAAGGCCAGAGCTGGAGATGGACATGGCAACCCGCTCCAGTATTCTTGCCTGGAGAATCCCATGGACAGAGGAGCCTGGTGGGCTACAGTCCATAGGGTGGCAAAGGGTCGGACACGACTAAGCAACTAACACTTCTCACTTTTTCAAGGGTCAGAGAAGCAAGGTCACTTTCCGCACACAATGTAATTGCATTTTTTTCTTTTTGGCCCCAACAAGTGGCATTCAGAATCTTAGTTCCTTGATCAGGGATCAAACCATGCCCTCTGCAGTGAAAGTACAGAGTCTTAACCACTAGACCACCAGGGAAGTCCCTGCAATTTCATTTTAAGATGCTGAGCAAATGAGGGTGAAATAAGAGAGTGGTGTGCCCATGATAATGACCTAGGGCAACAGCTGTAACACAGCATCAGTAAGCAAACAGCATTAGACCAGTCCAAGACAGATGTAATCTTTAATAGCTGTGTCACATGACCGTGAAAGAAGCATGGAACCCAGTGGACTTCTTGGAGTTTTTTAACTTTTTATTTTCCTTCTATGCCTAGAGTATTGGCCCACTCTGTACGGAGTAAACTATGCTGTGCAGGATTTTTGAGCAACTTGAAGGATAAGGAAAGGGATGGAAGCCTAAAGAGGAAGTGACTAGGCTTCTTAAAGTAATGGCAGAGAAATGACTAAAGGATTAATTAAAAGTGAAATATATTAGGAATGATGATAATCGCAAACTAATGAAATTAGGCTTTACTAGCAACATATTGTTGTCTGTTTATGTGATTTATCAGTTAGCTTTTTCACTTTGTGATAACATAGGGAGAATCTTTAAATCTCAGTAGATTATGGCACTTAAGTTTTAGGTCTCCCTTAAATTCCATGTCACTGCAGGTCAACTGCTCCAATCTATGGCTCTGCGGCATGTCTCTTATTTATTTGGGGATCCAGGCTGAAAAAACAATTCCTGTGTGGGCAAGGGCGACCGTGTGGCAGTTCTTAATGTTTCTGCGTACACGACACACAATTTGCTTCTGCACACAGTTCACTCATTGGTCAGAAACAGTCAACTGGCCAAGTCTGTCTCAGTGAGGTGGTAAATTTGTTCATCCCACCAAAAGTCCATGTAGGTCTCATAGTAAGAGAAGGAATGCACAATCTTCTTAAAAGAAAGGTAGAAAATAAGGGGAAGAGGGAGTGGAGGGAAATGATATAATCTACTGCATGTGGAATTTAAACTCTGGACAGCTCAAAATACTAATTTTTGTTTCCCTTAATGTTGCATTGTATTTCTATGAAAAACAGAAATGAATCCCGTCAAGTTAAGGATATACTGTTTTTCATGGAATCTGTAGGATGTGATTCAGGAGAAAACCCACATGCACAACTGGACCTCCATGGGAGAGCTGGGTGACCTCAGAGCCATCATGCATGAGTGTATGGTGATGGTCCTCCTAGACATTCCAAATCTCCATGTGTGGTTGCCAGTGTCCACAATAGTGAAGATTCTTTACCACAGATGGATGAGTGATTCATCAAGCAAATGTTGTGGTATATCTCCTCTTTGGTGAATCAACACCAACTGTCCCAACCAGATAATTTTTTAGAATATTGTCCATAAAGGGACATAAAAAATCTATTGCTGTATCTCCAACACCTAGCAAAGTTAGCAGGTACCCTGTTGGTGGTGAACATATTTTTTAAAAAATGAATTGTTCTTACCTCTGACTTTCAAAGAAGCAAGAATGCTGGCAATATAGTAACTGAGATAAGTGAAGGCTTTGTATTCGCTAAACAATTATTCTAAATGGAGATAAGATATGCTTAATTAACTTACTTAAATTTGTTCTCATTAGCTCTGTAGATAGTCTCCTTATATTTGAAAACATTTCAGAGAGTCATAGCACTATCCAAAGCCATGACAATCATGAGGGCAAAGTGTCAAGGATTTGAAAATCTCTAAATATCAAAATAAATCTGAGCAAAATTTTTTCTCCATAAAATGTAGCATATGGGAAAAAATTAAGAGAGCTCTTTACACTCTTAGTGATTATATAGATTTATGACATATACATGTATGTATTTTATATATAATGATATATATATAACCATTTATAAAAAGATTATATTCCACTTCTATTAAATCATACTTTCATTAAAAATAGCCTCATTATTCAAGTTAATTTTTCTTTTTTTTTTACCCTTTGCTAACATTCAATCACTCAGTATGAAAATTTGGCATTGGCCAGAGTATTTACTAAAACAGTTTCACAAGGTATTTTCTTATGTTTGGAAAGAGAATATAATGGAGTTATTCATGTTAGGGAGCATTCCTACAATGACATTTGACATTGCTCTCTTTAATATATATAATATTTCTCTTTTGCCTTATGAGGAACCTCAGTAAAGTTTCTTCACTTGCTCTTCATGTCTGGAGAAATATTGTTTGAGTTTTTGCTTATTTACTGTCAGAGTTGTTTTTTTTCTTGACATAGAAAATAATATTTTCTCAATTTCTGTAGATCTGTGACATTATAAATGGAAATGAAGGAAGATGAAGCCACATACAGAAGTGAGGACCTCTGATTTAGCTCGAATCTCTCTAGGAAAATAACTCATCCTTGCATGTCTTCCTCTCTCCTGACTCACAACTACTTCATAGGACACATCACTCAAATTTGTGTCCCAGTAAAATACCCATTACTTTATGACATGGTTACCAGCCAATAAATATAATTTCCAATGTTAAATCTACAACTAGCCACCCACTATGTAGGTATTCTAGAATATCATTAATAATGTGAAATTTTGCTTGAAGAGCTTCTGAATGAGATTTTGACATAAATTTCCATACACACGTGAGATTGTTGCACCATATAAACTCATTTAGCTATTTGTTCATTTAGCTATTTATTTACTCACTGTTCTATCCTTCATACCTTTATGTTATGCAAGATCCAAAATCCCATTGAAATAGTGCAACTACAGAATGACTGAAGATTTGAAAAGGCTTTATAGAGCACAACTATGTGTCTGGGATAAAGTTATTTGTCTCTAACCTTGCAAAAATTACATCATGGAAAAATTTAGCTTCTGAGTGCTGAACTGGCCCCTCATTAACCTCCTCGTTCCTCTCTAATAGTCTAATTAAAACCACTGATTCTTTGTTAACAGGTCAGTTCAGTCGCTCAGTCGTGTCCGACTCTTTGCGACCCCATGAATCGCAGCACGCCAGGCCTCCCTGTCCATCACCATCTCCGGGAGTTCACTCAGACTCACGTCCATCGAGTCCGTGATGCCATCCAGCCATTTCATCCTTGGTCGTCCCCTTCTCCTCCTGCCCCGAATCCCACCCAGCATCAGGGTCTTTTCCATGAGTCAACTCTTTGCATGAGGTGGCCAAAGTACTGGAGCTTCAGCTTTAGCATCATTCCTTCCAAAGAAATCCCAGGGCTGATCTCCTTCAGAATGGACTGGTTGGATCTCCTTGCAGTTCAAGGGACCCTCAAGAATCTTCTCCAACACCACAGTTCAAACGCATCAATTCTTCAGCGCTCAGCCTTCCTCACAGTCCAACTCTCACATCCATACAGGATCACAGGAAAAACCATAGCCTTGACTAGACGGACCTTAGTCAGCAAAGTAATGTCTCTCCTTTTGAATATACTATCTAGGTTGGTCATAACTTTTCTTCCAAGGAGTAAGAATCTTTTAATTTCATGGCTGCAGTCACCATCTGCAGTGATTTTGGAGCCCCCCAAAATAAAGTCTGACACTGTTTCCACTGTTTCCCCATCTATTTCCCATGAAGTGATGGAACTGGATGCCATGATCTTCGTTTTCTGAATGTTAAGCTTTAAGCCAACTTTTTCACTCTTCTCTTTCACATTCATCAAGAGGCTTTTTAGCTCCTCTTCACTTTCTGCCATAAGGGTGGTGTCATCTGCATATCTGAGGTTCTTGATATTTCTCCCGGCAATCTTGATTCCAGCTTGTGTTTCTTCCAGTCCAGCATTTCTTATGATGTACTCTGCACATAAGTTAAATAAGCAGGGTGACAATATACAGCCTTGATGTGCTCTTTTTCCTATTTGGAACCAGTCTGTTGTTCCATGTCCAGTTCTAACTGTTGCTTCCTGACCTGCATAAAGGTTTCTCAAGAGGCAGGTCAGGTGGTCTGGTATTCCAATCTCTTTCAGAATTTTCCACAGTTTATTGTGATCCACACAGTCAAAGGCTTTGGCATAGTCAATAAAGCAGAAATAGATGTTTTTCTGGAACTCTCTTGCTTTTTCCATGATCCACCGGATGTTGGCAATTTGATCTCTGGCTCCTCTGCCTTTTCTAAAAACAGATTGAATATCAGGGAGTTCACGGTTCATGTATTGCTGAAGCCTGGCTTGGAGAATTTTGAGCATTACTTTACTAGCATGTGAGATGAGTGCAATTGTTTGGTAGTTTGAGCATTCTTTGGCATTGCCTTTCTTTGGAATTGGAATGAAAACTGACCTTTTCCAGTCCTGTGGCCACTGCTGAGTTTTCCAAATTTGCTGGCATATTGAGTACAGCACTTTCACAGCATCATCTTTCAGGATTTGAAACAGCTCAACTGGAATTCCATCACCTCCACTAGCTTTTTTGGTAGTGATTCTTTCTAAGACCCACTTGACTTCACTTTCCAAGATGTCTGGTTCTAGATTAGTGATCACATCATCATGATTATCTGGGTTGTGAAGATCTTTTTTGTACAGTTCTTCCATGTATTCTTGCCACATCTTCTTAATATCTTCTGCTACTGTTAGGTCCAAACCATTTCTGTCCTTCATCGAGCCCATCTTTGCATGAAATGTTCCCTTGGTATCTCTAATTTTCTTGAAGAGATCTCTAGTCTTTCCCATTCTGTTGTTTTCCTCTATTTCTTTGCATTGATCCCTGAAGAAGGCTCTCTTATCTCTTCTTGCTATTCTTTGGAACTCTGCACTCAGATGCTTATATCTTTCCTTTTCTCCTTTGCTTTCCACCTCTCTCCTTTTCACAGCTATTTGTAAGGCCTCCCCAGACAGCCAGTTTGCTATTTTTGCATTTCTTTTCCATGGGGATGGTCTTGATCCCTGTCTCCTGTACAATGTCACGAACCTCATTCCATAGTTCATCAGGCACTCTATCTATCAGATCTAAGCCCTTAAATCTATTTCTCACTTCCACTGTATAATCGTAAGGGATTTGATTTAGGTCATACCTGAATGGTCTAGCGGTTTTCCCTATTTTCTTCAATTTGAGTCTGAATTTGGTAATAAGGAGTTCATGATCTGAGCCACAGTCAGCTCCTAGTCTTGTTTTTGTTGACTGTGTGGAGCTTCTCCATCTTTGGCTGCAAAGAATAAAATCAATCTGATTTCAGTGTTGACCATCTGGTGATGTCCATGTGTAGAGTCTTCTCTTGTGTTGTTGGAAGAGGGTGTTTGCTATGACCAGTGTGTTTTCTTGGCAAAACTCTATTAGCCTTTGCCCTGCTTCATTCCGCATACCAAGGCCAAATTTGCCTGTTACTCCAGGTGTTTCTTGACTTCCTACTTTTGCCTTCCAGTCCCCTATAATGAAAAGGACATCTTTTTGGGGTGTTAGGTATAAAAGGTCTTGTAGGTCTTCATAAAACCGTTCAACTTCAGTTTCTTCAGTGTTACTGCTTGGGGCATAGACTTGGATAACTGTGATATTGAATGGTTTGCCTTCGAGACGAACAGAGATCATTCTGCCATTTTTTTAGACTGCATCCAAGTACTGCATTTCAGACTCTTTTGTCGACCATGATGGCTACTTCATTTCTTCTGAGGGATTCCTGCCCGCAGTAGTAGATATAATGGTCATCTGAGTAAAATTCACCCATTCCAGTCCATTTTAGTTCTCTGATTCCTAGAATGTCGACGTTCACCCTTGCCATCTCTTGTTTGACCACTTCCAATTTGCCTTGATTCATGGACCTGACATTCCAGGTTCCTATGCAGTATTGCTCTTTACAGCATCGGATCTTGCTTCTATCACCAGTCACATCCACAACTGGGTATTGTTTTTGCTTTGGTTCTATCCCTTCATTCTTTCTGGAGTTATCTCTCCTCTGATCTCCAGTAGCATATTGGGCACCTAATGACCTGGGGAGTTCCTCTTTCAGTATCCTATCATTTTGCCTTTTCATACTGTTCATGGGCTTCTCAAGGCAAGAATACTGAAGTTGCTTGCCATTCCCTTCTCCAGTGGACCACATTCTGTCAGACCTCTCCACCATGACCTGCCCGTCTTGTGTTGCCCCTTAGGCATGGCTTGGTTTCATTGTGTTAGACAAGGCTGTGGTTCTAGTGTGATTAGATTGACTAGTTTTCTGTGAGTATGGTTTCAGTGTGTCTGCCCTCTGATGCCCTCTTGCAACACCTACCATCTTACTTGAGTTTCTCTTACCTTGCGTGTGGGGTATCTCTTCACAGCTGCTTCAGCAAAGCACAGCCGCTGCTCCTTACCTTGGATGAGGGGTATCTCCTTATCGCCACCGTTCCTGACCTTCAACATGGGATAGCTCCTCTAGGCCCTTCTGTGCCAGGATCCACTCTGGATTGCTCTCTTCCTCATGCTTTCCTGCCATGTATGCATTTGTAGTACAGCATTTGGGATTTCACTGCTGTTAAGAACAAGATTCAATCTTGTGCTATTTATCTTGGGGGCATTTGACCCGTGACTTTTATCTATCTTAAGTTAAAGATCTTGAAACAGTGTGAAAGAGATGGGAAAGGTAGATTAGTTTTAGATATTAAAACAGAAACTAATGTACAGAAGGGTTTAAACATAAACTTAGACTTGTAAGTTTTAGACTGTGGGATGCTTCCAGGAAATGGGGAGCAAAATAGGGCTGTCTTGTAAAGGATCCCAAGAGCTAGACTAAAAACAATTGTTTGGCTATCCTTGGACACAGATGAGCATATTTGAACATTGTTGACTTCTTAACAACTCTTTTCTTCCTTTCACCTTAGGCTTTAATTCCTATTGGTGTATCTGTCTTCAAGGTGACATCTCCTTTCCTCGTATTATTTTGTCCTGGGTCAAGAAGCAACAGTTAGAACAAGACATGGAAAAATGGACTGGTTCAAAATTGGAAAGGAGTGTGAGAAGGCTGTCTATTGTCACCCTACTTGTTTAACTTATATGCAGAGTACATCATGCACAATGCCAGGCTAGTTGAGTCACAAGCTGGAATCAAGATTGCCAGGAGAAATATCAATAACCTCAGATATGCAGATGACACCATCCTTATGGCAGAAAGTGAAGATGAACTAAAAAGCCTCTTGTTGAAAGTGGAAGAGGAGAGTGAGAAAGTTGGCTTAAAGCTCAACATTCTGGAAA
Source organism: Ovis canadensis (assembly GCF_042477335.2). Classification (NCBI taxonomy): domain Eukaryota; kingdom Metazoa; phylum Chordata; class Mammalia; order Artiodactyla; family Bovidae; genus Ovis; species Ovis canadensis. The sequence continues at coordinate 41,023,103 of NC_091253.1, read as the reverse complement.
CTAAGATCATGGCATCTGATCCCATCACTTCATGGCAAACAGATGGGGAAACAGTGTCAGACTTTATTTTTGGGGGCTTCAGAATCACTGCAGATGGTGATTGCAGCCATGAAATTAAAAGACCCTTACTCCTTGGAAGGAAAGTTATGACCAACCTAGACAGCATATTAGAAAGTAGAAACATTACTTTGTCCACAAAGGTCCATCTAGTAAAGGCTCTGGTTTTTCCAGTGGTCATGTATGGATGTGAAAGTTGGACTATAAAAGAAGCTGAGTGCCGAAGAACTGATGCTTTTGAACTGTGGTGTTGGAAAAGACTCTTGAGAGTCCCTTGGACTGCAAGGAGATCCAACCAGTTTATCCTAAAGGAGATCAGGCCTGGGTTTTCACTGGAAGGACTGATGTTGAAGCTGAAACTCCAATACTTTGGCCACCTGATGTGAAAAGACCCTGATGCTGAGAAATGTTGAGGGCAGGAGGGAAAGGGGACCACAAAGGATGAGATGGTTGGACGGCATCACCGACTCAATGGACGTGGGTTTGGGTGGACTCTGGGAATTGCTGATGGACAGGGAGGCCTGGCGTGCTGTGGTTCATGGGGTCGCAAAGAGTTGGACATGACTGAACTACTGAACTGAACAGCATTTTCACCTCTGTTCCTCCTTTTTACCAAAGCTAAACTACTGAGCATCTTTGGAGGGGGATCCTTTTCTGGTAAATTGTAGACTGAAAACATTTTGCATTTTTGTTTCCAGATTGCTTGGCATCAGTGTTCCAGTTGCTTTGTGCTGATCACTTGGATGTATCTGGGAGACTCCTGGATACAAGCTTTTGTCACCAGTCCTCTGTGGGTTTGCTCTGAAGGCTTCCATGTGGGCCTGGAGAAAGGCTGGATTGTGGAAAGATTATAAATATGAAGTTTGAGTTGGGCCCAAGTCCTCCAGATGTTACTGCTTTCATATTTTCAATGTGATTCCAGGGACCTACCCTCCTCTCTGAGGAAGATAACTAATGCCTTTGACCTCATATCATATTCAGAAAAATGTGGTCATTTGAAAAGGAATGTCTGCACATAGCTCTTTCTTCCACCTACCCCATGGCTAATAAAGATGATACGCCTGGGCTTCTGTCCTCTCTGGCCAACTTGGACATTCTAAGGTCATGTCTGAATACTCACTGCCTTTTCTATGTCAAGGATTTTGGCCCGATCTCTACCTACCCTTCTATGAAAACAAATGAGAGGTTTCTAGTTGGACAGGAAAACTATCTGAGGAAGTAACTTATCAAATGAGTCAATGCGTATCTGACCAGAACTTCCTCTTTCTGTTGGCATCCCTGATTCTGACATAGTCAAGCTTAGTGGTGGTAGAAAGTATTTCAAGCTAAATTCCTGTGGTCACTTTTTCCATTTTCAGGCAATGGGTCATTCATTGTACTTGGCAGTGAGCCAGAAATTTTGCTTCTCTTTTTGTATCATTTAAGTCTATTCTTTCTAAGACACATTTCCTACACAATGGGAAAACAGACAAAATATAAAGAAATCTTAGTCAATGGCTGTTTGTTGTGGTACTGAATTCAGTGGAGGATTTGGTGGAATAGAAGGTAAACTTACCAGAGGCCAGTGAAATTCTACATACAACTAGCATTATTTCTTTTGAAATATGATGTATTTATAGAGAAGGAAATGGCTACCTACTCCAGCATTCTTGCCTGGGAAATCCCATGGACAGAGGACCCTGGTGGGTTACAGTCCATGGGGTCACAAAGAGTTAGGCATGACTGAGCGACTGAACAACAATGATGTATTTCAGTGTACCCAGTCTTTGGATCCAAAGGAATAAGTATGGTTATAACTTCAACAAGTTTTTAGTAGGTACACCTCAATGAATATACAGTTTTTCAAAATCTATAAACCTATTTCAGCTATACTTCCATTGTTTAAGAAACAGTCCTCCTCTTTTTGTATATAGATCAGTAGATTTCTTTTCTTTCTCCCAATCTAACATATCTGAAGTATATCATGCACTCCCTCTAGCCCTCCCTCACCATTATCACGGTGAGTCTCAAATGGAGGTGACAGCAAGGCAGACACTCCTTCGAAGGGTGTATCAGAACTTTGGGGAACACAGAAATGTCTGTTTTGAAGTTAGAAAAATATTTTTTTGTTATATTTTGCATGAATTGGGAAGTTTGGAGATCATAAAAATCTTCATTATTAAAATGTTAGAATATCTATATAATTCTATGAATTATTTGTACTACTTTTTACTATTAAAAAGATGCTTATAGAGAGTTTTAATGTATGGGAAAAAGGCTAATAATATAAAGCAGCATATAAAAATAGGTATAAAAGAAGGATACATTTCAATTTCATATTACCTGGCTTCCCTGGTGGCTCAGATGGTAAAGAATCTCCCTGCAATGAAGGAGACCTGGGTTTGATCCCTGGGTTGGGAAGATGCCCTGGAGGAAGGAATGGCAACCTACTCCAGTAGTCTTGCCTAGAAAATCCCCATGGACAGAGGAGCCTGGCGAGATATAGTCCATGGGGTTTCACAGAGCTGGACACAACTGAGCAACTAAGCACAGCACAACAGGTAACACAAAAGAACAGGAAAAAACTGGAGAGAAATGTGCTAAGAGTAACAGTAATGCCCTGTGTTTGCTAGGATTATTGATATATTTCTGCTTCTTTATGATTTTTTGTCTAATTATCTGTAGTAAACAGATATTGTTTTGATAATGAACTAATATAAACGTAGAATAAAATGAAAGAAATGAGTATTGAGGCAGAAATGGAGGTCATGAATTCTGTTTCCCAAGGTAGGCATTTAGATATTAGGGAATTATCTCACTTTGAATAAGCAGAGCCATCGATAGATGACAGATAGCCTTGTACCCGTATAGATTCTTGAATTGTTTTCACCACTCCCTTCTATTTAAGTTTCCCCTTCAAAGTCTTCAGCTGTTTACCACTGGTGCCTCTTTACCACTGAGGCACCGAATTCAGCTGCCAATGCAGGAGACAGAAGTTCGATCCCTGGGTGGGGAAGATCCCCTGGAGAAGGAAATGGCTACCTCCTCCCGTCTTCTTGCCTGGGAAACCCCACGGATAGAGGAGCTTTTTTGGCTACAGTCCAAGGGGTCACAAAAGAGTCGGACAAGACTTAGTGACTAAACAACAATAAAAACAACTTCAAAGTCAAGTAGACACAGCTCTGCTTTCGATTTAATTTACTTTCATTCTTATATTGAGAAAAGCTCTCTTACTGGAAGGAAGTGTCAGAAGTCTGTGGGTCTCCTTCGTGTTCTCACACTCTCATCTGGAGCTGCCTTTTTAGCCATTGCCTATTCGTTTCATGAGGCAGAATACTTAAAGGTAGCTTTGTCTGCCTGTTCCCATTGGTTGGCAGATGCCTCTGAAAAAAGACAGAAAAGCCCATCCACTCTTGGACCATAAGCTAGCCATTCATGTATTGAAGTCATTGGAGGCTGATGTAATGATAGCAACTATTCATGTTGCCAGACAAGAGAACTCTGTCTGTAACACAGAAGTCTGGGGTGATTTTAGCTGGCCATTCCTTGCATAGAAATGATGTTGTAGGACCCTGACTGGCTGGGCATTGACAGATTTTAAAGGGAATATGAGGTGGTCTGAGCTAGTACAAGGCTTTGAGAGCATTTCCCCTTCCATCTGATAAGAAAAACTTCAGCTTCTAATTGCAGTGGCCTTTGGAATTAAGTGGTCAAAATATGTGAACTGTTATGAAAATCAATCATGATAAAAACTTACCAACTTGATGAAAAGTCATCATGGAATTTTTTTGAGCTCAGAGGTTAGTACCCCCCAAATTGTCTTTTTTCCCATTTAAAACTAAAGCCACAATTAAAGAAAAGGTTACTGGCAAAAATGTGAGTGCGAGGCACTGTTTTGTGTCTCTGGATCAAAGGCATACAATGGGGTGATTAAAAACATGCTGACTCTAGAAATTTGGGGCTTAATTAATGAGTTAATAATGGGAATAAAGCTCCTTTCCTTTATAATTTAAAATTCCAATTATAAGCAATTGTGTTTTTGGCAGTTCATCCGCAAAAGGTCTTGAGCAGATTGAATGGCTGATTTATAATAACACCTAGGATATGTAGATTGTCCAAGGAGGTAACAACCAACCTGGGATTCTACTAACATTTCCATGCGAGAAGTTGTGAGCACAGATTTTTTTAAGGAAATAATTTTCCATAGTCGCAATTAGCAAATCTGTCATCAACAAAGTACAAAAGAGATTTAAACACTTATTAGACAGTGCATTCAGTATGTGAGCCAAAATACGAATGGTCCTAAGTAGTACCTCTCTGATAAATTCTTCCTTTTATAGATCAGGAAAGTTTGAGCTAAATTGTCTGGCTATTGTTTAATTTCAATTATTTATAGCAACTTGACTCAGGACACAATTTTCTTGCGATTATGCTAACAATAAGCTTTACTAAAGTTCCTTTTCTTTTCTTTTTCATAGGGTTGATTTGTCATCTCATCTAAATAAATGTGATGGTGTGGCAGGCAGATAACCAGGTGGATTTAAATAATTATGGGCAGTCATTTCATCTACTCCTGGCTTCCAGTGACTTTTGAACTCCCATTTCAATCTCTCCTTTGTAAGAAATAGCAACGGAGGCAGTTAAAAGCAAATCCGTAAGGAGTGTGTGTGTGTGTGTGTGTGTGTGTGTGTGTTAATCGCAGATTTGTGTTCAGCTCTTTGCAACCCCATGGACTGTAGCCCATCAGGCTCTTCTGTCCATGGAATTCTCCAGGCAAGAATACTGGAGTGGGTTGCCATGTCCTTCTCCAGAGGATCTTCCCGACCCGGGGACTGAACCCAGGTCTCCTGCATTGCAGGCAGATTCTTTACCATCTGAGTCATTGGAGTGGGTTGCCATGCCTTCCTCCAGGGGATCTGCCTACCCCACGGATCAAGCCCATGTCTCTTATGAATTCCGCATTGACAGGCAGGTTCTTTACCACTAGCATCACCTGGGAAGCCAGATACTCACATTTTGAGCTCTTAGTAAGATCAGCCTTACCTGAACTTAAAGACTAAAAGTAGAGACTGTATTTTTCCTCAAGGAAGATCAAAATGCTATTATCAGAAATGGCCAATGCCCAGGAAAGCCATGGTAGCTGTCACCAGTCAGAACCATCTATTAGAATTTTCACTTTGCTAATGAAAAGATATGGGCTTCCCTGGTGGCTCAGTGATAAGAATTCACCTGCAGTGCAGAAGACACAGGTTCAATCCCTGGATCAGGAAGACCCCCTGGAGAAGAAAATGGCAACCCACTCCACTATTCTTGCCTAGGAAATTCCATGGTCAGAGGAGCCTAGTGGGCTACAGTCCGTGGGTCACAAAGAATTGGACACTACTTAGCTATTAAAAGGAGAAGGCAATGGCAACTCACTCCAGTATTCTTGCCTGGAAAATCCCATGGATGGAGGAGCCTGGTGGGCTGCTGTCTATGGGGTCGCACAGAGTCAGACACAACTGAAGCGACTTAGCAGCAGCAGCAGTAGCTATTAAAAAAAAAAAAAGAAAAGAAAAGACCTAAGAAGTCTTTGCTAATTGCACCTCCAAGGAGGTGGAAATTCTTTAAATTAGCAATAGAAAATGAATTCAGTATGCTTCTGGACAAGGAAGAAAAGCATGAACTAGAAGGAGTTGAATAAAAATAATGGAAGCATTTCAAATAGAAAAGTGATGCTCTGTATGACTCTGATAGTTAAAAAAACTTCTAAAGAAAAAACAAAACTTTTCTGTCTAGTAACCTGGGTAACCTGAGCAAAAGTCTGTTTCTTCTAGGGTCCAAGTCAGTCTAAGTTACAGTCATAGTCTGTGGTGAGATAAAGAGACAATGAAAGGTAAGAAAGGGAGGATATAAAATCATTCACATGAATAATCATCAGTTCCACCAGTATATACCTAGCCCCAGAGTCAGACCTTTTATGATTTGAAAACAATTTTCGATTTTTGAAAGACTCTCTTTTATGTCAAATCTCATCAGATGTATTGGAATTAAAACTTTTAAAAAATAAGAATGCTTATATATTAGAGAGAAACAAAGCAATTGATAGATTTTTTAAAATTTTGTTGGTTGTTTTGGCTCATGAAAGGACTTTCTATGATATATTATGTATCTCTATGATATGGCAGATGGCTCCATCATCTGTACTGAGAAGGATTAATTGAATAGGATCTCATGATTTTGCAAGCAGTTGTACTGCAGGATGAACGTGTACTACTCCTGCCAAGAAGTTTAGCCTTAACAGCCCTCACACGCACTAGATATTTCTATCTGCAAAGGATGTTTATATTCACCTTGGGCTGCTTCCAAGGTTTTACTTTGGGTATCTCTTGGATATAGCCCTTCATTAGAGAACTCTTTTATTCTTAAGAAGGAATAAAAAATCTTCCAACATGAAAAGAAGAAAACCACTAGTGAGACATCCTGCATTTTTAATGATGCACTGCAATCACTGTCTACCACCAGACCAGTGCCTGGAGATGAGGAAAGTGTGTCATGTCTAAGATAAATCAAAGGGGAATGTTAGCTTCTACAGAATAACAACCGAAGTGCTTCCAAATTTTGAAAGTCAGGAAACCTCAGCTACTAAGTTCCAGAGATTCTTCAGATACGTAAATAATATCAAAAGAGATGGGAAATTCCAGTTGTCTTTTGCAGTATCCTTTATTTGATAGAGATTGCCTTAAGAGGTTATGACTGAGATAAAGTGCAGACAGACTTTTATTCTAAGACTATTGATAAATGCTCTCCCTCAAAGACAAAACATCCAGGAGAAGCTACTTCAGTTGTGATCAAGTATCTAATCCTTTGGAAATGGGTCTTCCTTAGCATTTCCTTTATTTATTTTTTAGCAAAATTTCCCACCAGTTCCTTCATTCCAATTTATTAAATTTTAATGAAGACTCTATATGTTTCCACTCAAAAAATGAAAATAATCATAATTTGAAAGAAGTGGAAAAAAATAAGACCTCAGTTCAGTTCAGTTCAGTTCAGTCGCTCAGTCGTGTCCGACTCTTTGTGATCCCATGAATCACAGCACGCCAGGCCTCCCTGTCCATTACCAACTCCCGGAGTTCACTCAAACTCATGTCCATCGAGTCAGTGATGCCATCCAGCCATCTCATCCTCTGTCGTCCCCTTCTCCTCCTGCCCCCAATCCCTCCCAACATCAGAGTCTTTTCCAATGAGTCAACTCTTTGCATGAGGTGGCCAAAGTATTGGAGTTTCAGCTTCAACATCAGTCCTTCCAGTGAACACCCAGAACTGGTCTCCTTTAGGATGGACTGGTTGGATCTCCTTGCAGTCCAAGGGACTTGCAAGAGTCTTCTGCAACACCACAGTTCAAAAGCATCAATTCTTCAGAGCTCAGTTTTCTTCACAGTCCAACTTTCACATCCATACATGACCACTGGAAAAACCAGAGCCTTTACTAGATGGACCTTTGTGGACAAAGTAATGTTTCTGCTTTTTAATATGCTAAGTGGGTCATAACTTTCCTTCCAAGGAGTAAGTGTCTTTTAATTTCATGGCTGCAGTCCTCAGTAATTCCCAGATCAATGCTCAAAGATGACTTATTAACATACTTTATAAACTGTAGTGAATTAGATATCTGGTAATTCTCTCTCTCTCTTTCTTCCTTCTTTCCTTTCTTTCTAACGAGAACGTTGTGCAAAAACTGATTGTGATGTCCCGGCAAAGAAATGAACAGAAAGAACAAATTCCTAACAGCAAGAAAAGCTTTTACAAGCTCGAGTTATCAAGAGAAGACAGGTGGCCTGCTCAATGCCAAACATCCCAAGGTCTGCAGATATCTAAATGCTTTAAAAACACTATGGATTTCCCATATGCAAATTATTTTTATGAATTTAATCTAAGATTTAGTGATATTTCTTCTGACTATCATCTTCCTCTGAAATTGAAATTGGCATTATTTTGTACATATCTAGAGTTCCAGATCTGGAACTAAAGTTCCAGATCTGGAACTGGAGTTAAACTCACTTATGTAATTCAACTTCTTTTTGCAAAGAAAAAAAAAAAAGATACAGAAAATCAGTGGCTTCTAACATCCATTCAGTTAATCGAGGCATTAATCTAGATTTCAGCTTTTAGTTTCTTTTTTTCTTTTCTCTCACTACATGCCCATCCTATAAAGTCTTGTTCATTTCTCTCCATCTCAATTCCAGTAAAAACAATTATCAGCACTCAACTCATCTACTGTAGTAGCCACTCTTGTCTCCCTACATACATTCTCAATCCAAAATCTTCATAGTGATCTTTAAAACCTGTGATCATAGCATCCTAGAATCAGCACATTTCTTTTTAGAAAGAGAAATAAAATGATACATGTATAAAATTTCCAATTTAAATTTAATAAAAGATTATGTAACTTTTAAACTCTAATTTTGTATTTGTATCTCTTGTCTCATACTGAAAATCTGATTCTTAATGATTCCTGATACATTCAATTATTTGCTTTATATATGTTTGTGCGGGTGTGTTTTCAATTAACATTATCTAAATCATTACTGACAATCGGACCGCTGAGTGCACTGTATGACTCTTTTGTTATATTTTCTTGCCCTTTGGATATATCTCATCCAGGCTGTATAGTCAAAACATTGTCTTTTAAAATCACTATGCTTATTTTTTTTATTTGGTTATATGACTAATTTGACACAAAGTAGCAGATTTGTTTTTGTTTTATTTCAATTTTTAGAGTTTGTCTTTTTTAGATATAAATTTTGTTTATTTAACTAGTGAAATAATCCCATGGTCTCACAGAACTCTAAAGCAAGATTAATTAAGAGAAGTATATCTTTCTTCCTTGGCCCTTCCCCTTTTTTTATCCTCAATAGGTAACCATTTTTATGAAAGGTTGTTTTATTCTTCTATTTTTTTTAAAGTTAAAACATAAACATTAATATATTTCACACATTCCTTTCTGTTTTTTCTGGTTTTGCCTTCAAAGGTATATGCTTGTGTATTGACAGTGAAGATAGAAGACATTTCTTTATGTAGCAGAATACTATAGATAGTGGACATACCATTAATTCAATGCATGACAATTGCTCATTAACATGTGAGTGATTTTCATTCTTTTACAGTTGTTTGACAACTACTTGTATCCTTCGGTATGCATCCTTTCATAGGTTTGCCAAGGTATCTTCAGCATAGTTCCCAAGAAGTGAAAATTTTACTTCAAAATATAAATACATATTGAATTTTTCTAGATAGTGCTAACATTCATTAGAACTGTGACATTTTGCAATTCTATTAACAGCATATGAGAGTGTCTGTACCCTACTGCCTTAACAAATAAGTCTTCAAACATTAGGACTTCTTGCCAAGTCCTAATGAAAGGGGGATGGTACCTCAATATAGTTTTAATTTAATTTTTCTTATTTAAATAAAATTAACTTTTTAAATATCTATGTCTGTTCATATCTTTCACTCATTTCCTATCAGATTGTTTTCTTCTTAATATTTAGAAGCTCTTCATATATCAGTGAAATAACCTTGTATGATATAATTTGCATATATTTATTCCTAGCTTGACAATGCTTTTTTTCTTTTTAATTTTTTTTTCCATGTGAAGCTACCTTTCAGATTTCATGTACTCAGATTTATCTCTTTGGTGCATCTAGATTTTGGCTATACTAGATCATTTTTTTGTCCCTTAAATTAAAAGGGAAGTCATCCATGTTTTACTTCAGTATTTATATAGTTTTAGTTTTATTTTAAAATAGCAAAATCATTTTTAATTAATTTGGTTTTATGGCATGAAAAATATATCAATTTAATATTTGTGCTTATCACTAATTAGTTGTCTGCCCAGTTATTAAAAATTCTTATGTTTCCTCATTGCATAGAGAAAAACCTCTTTATCAGGGCTTCCCTGGTGGCTTAGATGGTAAAGAATTTGCCTTCATTGCAGGAGACCCAGATTCAATCCCTGGGTAAGGAAGATCCCTTGGAGAAAGGAAAGGCTACTCATTCCAGTATTCTTGCTTGGAGAATCTCATGGACACAGGAGCCTGGGGGCCTATGGTCCAGGGGTCTCAAAGAGTTGAACATGACTGAGTGACTGCTAACACTTTCACTCTTCACCCTCTTTATCATATATTGAATTTCCATATGTATTTTTCTTTCCTCTGGGTTTTCCATTGCATTTCATTGGTCTGTTTGTGCACCAACATCACTTTTTTTTTTTTAATAAAGAGGCTTTATGATATACTTTATTGATCTGTGAGGATCAGATCCCTCACCAATTACTTCTCATTTTAAGGCTTTCCTATCAATTTTCTCTTTTTATTTTTTCAAAAATTCTTTCAAAAGAATGTTATAATCAATTTGCCTTACTCCAAGGACATTGTCATTGAGATCACATTACACTGAGCAATTAACATAGGGAAAATTGACGTCTTCATTGTGTTAAGACATCCTAACCAAGAAGATGAAATGCTTTTCCACTTACTGAGTTTATGCCTATGTCTTTTTAGTGTGTGTCTAAAACAGGTTTTCTACTTTTTAAGTTTATGCATGTGCTATTTCACTTCATTTTATTTTCCTATTAAAAGTTAGATTGGCTCTGCCACTATTTCCTTCATCTGACTATCTTTGTATATATGTAGGTTGTTTCTCTTTGCAAATTTTATACCCTCTGGTTTGCTAAACTGCCTTGTTTGTAGTAGCCTATTAAGTTATTTAGATTTTCCAGGTTTATAATTTTCTAATGTAAAGATAGAAATTGTTTCACCTTTCCTTTTCCTCTATTTGCCTTTTTTTAATTTGCTTTTTATAATATAATCATATTAGCTAATTCCTTCAATACAGTGTTGAATGGTAGGGGAGAGAATGGGTAGTGTTGGCTTGTTCCATGATCAATATCCTGAGATTTTTATCTCAACATAGCTTTGGAGGCAACAAGGTAAAACTTGCCTTCAGACTCAAGCAGTCGTGGTTTGAAATTATGCCTCTACTTACTGGCTCTATGATTTTGGGCCAAGAGCTTAAACTGTCTGAGTTTCAGTTTCCCCATCTGTAGAATGGGAGTGATAACTTATAATTTGCCTTTGTGTTTTGGAAACGAATTGCAATGACTAACACGATGACTGGCACATGGTGGATATGACTAATATGATGACTGGTACATCAATAAACGTTTGTTCTCTATTTTTGGGTTCTCTCTGAATGAACTGTCCATCACCTGAGGATTCCTCAAGACTGAAAGCAGGATTAGAGAAGCCTCAACTGAAGACAGTGCCACATTTACAGTCCTGAGTGAGTCTGGCATAGGAGGCACCATGGAGACCAACTACTCTGAGCTGAAATTTCTAGGTAGCAAGCCATCAAATGCTTCAAGCAGCAAATAGGTGTATCCAGCTTCAATGAAAGATCTGGCTGTTATCCATGCAGTGCCCTCTGGTGGTTAGGCTAGTGCTGTAGTTTAAAAACTGCCTTGAAACTGATTATTAATAAAAATAATTTGGTGGCTCAGTGGTAAAGAATCCATCTGCAATGCAGGAGATGTGAGTTCAGTCCCTGGGTCGGGAAGATCCTCTGCAGCAGGAAATGGCAACCCACTGCAGTATTCTTGCCTGGGAAATCCCATGGACAGAGAACTTTGGCAGGCTGTAGTCCATCAGGTTGCAAAAGAGTCGGTCACAACTGAGCAACTAAATAACAACAGCAAATCAATATTTAGGGATTGCTTTCCGTCTTCTAGGCCTGCCAAATAATTGACACGTATTCCCTCATTTTAATTCTAATAAAATCCTATGAGATATGCACCTATTGGCCTTTTTGGCCAAGTAGGATATTGATACTTACAGAGGTTAATTAGCTTAACCCAGATCACGAAGCTAATTATGGGGGTATGGGGTGCTGAGATTCCACACCAGTATGTTTGAATCTTATCTACTGTGCTATTCTATATGCAACAATATAAAAATATAAAATAAGAAGAGACTTAGAAGCTAGAGCAATTCCTCCCCCATAATGGGCAGATGAATAAAGGCCCAGAGAGAAAGCTGCACAGTTAGTTATTAAACAATCTGAGCTACATTCCTGGGTCTCCTGACTCCTAATATTTGTTCTTTTGATTGCACAAAAGCTGCCTGGCCTTATTTGATTTAATTTGCCTCTCCTGTGATTGTCTTACATTTCCCCAGGATAGTAAGACAGCCCTACCTATCGTTACAATAAAAAAAGGGGGAGTTGAGGGAATAATCTCTACCAAATTTGACAACTCATTAACTACACTTTATTAAAGGGATTTAATTGCTGACCTTATATCCTGTTTTCAGCTTTCTTCTCCAGTAGCAAATATCAATTAAATTCTAATAACAAAGAGTCTCATTGCAGTTGACAAATAATCCTTTTCAGGAGAATTGCCCTCCGTGACTCTCCACAGGCAAAACTTACATTCTTGCAGTCACAATTCTTAGCTGTTGTTTCCTCTAACATCTGATGTGACAGGCCTGCCAGGACGAGAAACAGACTTGCCCTCTGAGGGCATTTTCCCATATAATGAGGTGGCCCTTGCAGAAATCACTCTGCCCATGGTGACGGGTCACTATAACTCTTGAGTGCTGACCATACGGCTGCCTATAATTTGCTCAGTTCATCAGCATCTGTACAAAATGGATTTCTTAGAATGATGCCCTGATTTTATAGTTAAGTTGTTGACAATATAACAGTTTACAAAGCATGAGGATGAAAACTAGATCCCTGATGGCAAGTTTCAGGGAGACAATTTTAACTCATATGTAGATAATCTTTTGTAACAACCAGAACATATAAAAATGTTATGTACTGTTTAGAACTTACTGGCCTCCAACCATTGGTTGGACACTTGCTCATTAACTGGTCAGAATATGGTATGAATGACCCAAACTAGATGATTTTCAAATTATTTTCCATGCCTTAGCATATATGCTTCTTTGATTTAATCATAGCTTTTCATCCAATGTCAATTGCTCTTAATTCAGTCGAAGCAAAAATATACTATACTTACCTAGCTATAGACTTCAAAAATTATAAAAACAGTGAAATATTACTATCAGGTTGTACATAAACAAGAGATGACCACTAATAGTTTTGTGTGAAGCTCAACATTTTGTCATTTTTGATGTTAGGCAAAGGAAAAGTGACAGAGCTTATAGTTTCAGGGAACTTTAGTTGAATAATTATTAGCTAGACCATGTGAGTTCATAGTGGCACGAGAGACTCAATATCTCTTGCACAAAATATATGGGGAAAATGTGATGAGTTCCAATATCTCTTTTAATTTTAGTATTCTGTGTTTCTAGAAATGACTGAGAAGATCATCAGTTGTTAAGTGAATAAATGTAATAATAAAATCTATACTAGATTAAGAGCTATGAAATCTGTGTTTAGTCGTGTTCTTATTTTATTCTATGTGCATATACATCTTTTACTCTTGTTTGTATAGCCTATCTATATCTATATATTTTAAAGAAATCTAATCATGTCACGTGAGGAACAATGGAATCAGTTGAAGGTATTAAACCAAATGAAGAGAAAACATGAGAATTATGTAATAGGAGTTTTTAAATGTAGAAAGGTCCATTGTGTCAGCAGGATCCAACTTATTTTGTATGACTCTAATAGATATAGGTTAGGAGAAGAAAATTCCATGTGGATTTAACAAACTTGCTACCAAGTTGTTGGAGGGTAGAATAATCCACCTCGCTTTTCAGCATGCTTCACATCAGTGAAAGTTTCGGGTACATCAATGCTGTTTGAATAGAATATTGAATAAGGAATTCAAAGATCACGTTCCTTGCCACCCTGCACTTTATCGTTCCATGGATCTAGTTCTACACTCTCATTTATGAAGTAGCAGCAACAAGTCCTCCTGTAGTCAATCAAATCCTTTCAGAAAAGTTCACTACTCTCAGAGAATCTCTACAAGCCAAACAAAGGGGTCATGGTCTAATCTTTGATAGTTCATAATCCCTCCTGTAGCTACTCTACATTGAAGAGAAAGAAATTACCCCTAAATAAAGTTCCCTTGCATTTAAGTTCCACAAAACCTGAGGCTCCACAACCCTCGGTCTTTAATTCACTCCTCCTGGGTGGAGTCAAACTTCATCATGCCACAGAGTGAAGGGATACCTACCACAGTCAGGAAACTAACCAGGGAAGTATATCTGTCAGAACCTCTAGCCACCCAGAAGGAGCTCCAAGAATCTTAATCCTTAGTGAACCGTCAAACTCCGGGGCAAGCAGTTTATAGCTGGGGATTTGTTTGTTTATGCAAATTCCATCATAAATCACCTCATCCTTAGCTATAGCCCAAGGCTAAAGCCAAGGTGCCTGTGCAGCTTTATCATTGGGTCATAAAGGTTCAGGATTTATGGGACAAACCAGCTATGCATTGACTCAACTTTTTATTAAGTTACTCGAACTCCCGTTTTCCAGAGGAAGAAACCAAGATCTCAAGTATGAGAGACTTTCCTTAGTCATTAGGAGTTTGTGGAGACAGACATTCTGCCATCTGATGCTCCATTTCCTCTCCAACTAATCTGCTGAGATCAGTGACTTAAATTCCTGTTAACGTTTCAAAAGCCCATACTGGTAGGAAGGATGGTGACATTAGGTCAGAGGATAAGCCCTCATTGCCTCTAATCGCTGACTGTGTAGCCCTGCATCACAGGATGTTGCTAAACAGTCATAAGGCATTCCTCCACTCACGTCATCAATTCCACGTTTCCTTGGTGAGGAGTCACAACATGTGTTTCTTGACAAAATGCTTTCTGTCTTAAGAGTATTTAATGATCTCTCTCTGCTGGCTCTGAGTGGTAATAACATTTTAGTGAATCAAAGGGATAGGTTTGATTTTAAGAGGGATGGGGATTAGTCCAAGGAAATAAAGAAAAGGAGGGAGATAAGATGCAGAAGACGCGTCACTATAAATCCCATCAGTAGTATTACAGTGCTGAATTTGTCTTGATGTGGTTACAAGTTTATGGGTACATTTCAGCTCTATCTTTCCCTCTGATACACACTCACTAATCCTGAAGGCTCACCTTCCATGAGGCTGAGTTTTCTTAGCTGAGAAAAGGAGTAACAATGCCCCCTGTCCCCTCTCTCACACACACACACACACACACACACCCCTACATGCATATACTCATGCAATCTAGGTGTCTGTGAGAACTTAATTAAATAAGATGGCATATGAAAAAATTCTTCTGAAACTTATCAAATAACATAATGTACTAATATACTAAGTACAAGTACTAATGTACTAAGAGATAATTATGTGTGTAAGACTGACAAAGAGGTAGCAACAAATACTCGGTTACCACAAGGAGTCATCTGATGTTAGCTTCGGGGAGTGTCAGCACCTCAACCTAGACTCATTTGGATTATAATCTTTACTCCATCACTTTCCAGTTATGTGGCACTAAACAGTTTATTTAAATTCCCCAAGGATCATTTTCACCATTATTAAAGCAGAGACAACAGTCTCTTCTCTGTCTACCTCCCAGGGTTCTTGTGAGGAAGGGGTGAAGCAAGAGATATGAAATAAAATGATGTTAAACTTAAAACCTAGACTGTGTCCACGATGAAAGGAATATATTATTATTTCAGAATCTTCAGTTCAGTCCAGTTGCTCAGTCATGTCCGACTCTTTGCGACCCCATGAATCGCAGCATGCCAGGCCTCCCTGTTTATCACCATCTCCCGGAGTTCACTCAGACTCACGTCCATCGAGTCCATGATGCCATCCAGCCATCTCATCCTCGGTCGTCCCCTTCTCCTCCTGCCCCCAATCCCTCCCAGCATTAGGCTCCCAAAAAAGGCTCTGGACCTCTTGCTCCTCTGGTTGAGGAAAGATTCTAAGAGACCAGGCTTCCCAGGAGCGTTATAATCTCTTGCTTGTGAGCCTTCCCAGGTGGCATTAGGAGTAAAGAACCCGCCTGCCAATTATGCAGGTTAGGCATAACAGACACGCGTTCGATCCCTGGGTCGGGAAGATATCCTGGGGTAGGAAATGGCTACCCACTCCAGTATTCTCACCTGAGAAATTCCGTGGGCAGAGGAGCCTGGCAGGCTACAGTCCATAGGGTCACACAGAGTCAGACACAACTGAAGCAACATAGCATGTGAGATAGTAGGAGGCAATGGTTCAGACAAGGGCTCTAGGGACACACTACTGAGGTTTAAATCCTGGCCCTGCCATTTCCCAGGCATATGGCCTTTTACTTCTCTATGCCTCAGTTTTTCTGTTTGTTGTATGTATGCTCATTCAGTCGCGTTCGATTCTTTGTGACCCCATGGACTGTAGCCTGCCACACTCCTCTGTCCATGGGATTGCCATTTTCAAGGGATCTTCCTGACCCAGGGATCAAACCCACATTTCTTGCATCTCCTGCACTAACAGGTGGATTCTTTACCACTGCACCATCTGGGAAGTCCCTCTCTGCCTATTAAATTTGTATAAATTATAAACTCATACAGCTGTTTTAGACATTAAATGAGCTAATGCATATAAAGAGCTTAGAGCCCCTCTAAGTCCTAGCTACTGCTCTAAATGTTCCCTTTCCCAGGTGGGTGCAATCTAATTCAGACCTCCCTTCCCCAGAATTATCCACAAAACAAGTTTATCTCTAGGACCAGGGCACAGGAAGGCAGGTTAATATTATCCCTTGGTTTGCCTGTCAGAATTCGCCTCATCAAAGTGGCTTGGTCTTGGACGTTTAGAAGCTTTTTGTTGCAAATCTCTCTAAGACAATCTTATGTTGTTGCTCAGTCACTAAGTCCTGCCCAACTCTTTGCAACCCCATGGACTCCAGCACACCAGGCTTCCCTGTCCTGCACTGTCTCCCAGAGTTTGCTCAAATTCGTGTCCATTGAGTCAGTGATGCTATCTAACCATCTCATGCTCTGCTGCCCCTTCTCCTCCTGCCCTCTATCTTGCCCAGCATTGGAGTCTTTCCCAATGAGTCGGCTCTTTGCATTCAGTACAAATACTTTGGAGCTTCTAGGACTTCAGAACTTCAACTTCAGCATCAGTCCTTCCAGTGAATATTCAGGACTGATTTCCTTTAGGATTTACTGGTTTGATCTCCTTGCAATCCAAGGGACTCTCAAGAGTCTTCTCCAGCTCTACTGGCAAACAGCAGTCCAAGGGACTCTCAAGAGTCTTCTCCAGCTCTACTGGCAAACAGCAAAATGTCATATAATGCCTTATGAAAGTTCAGTGGGATCCCAGTTCTTTGTTGTTTCAGGATCTAGGAGCAGCTTATATAAAAGAGTCACTTGAGATGAGTATGACCAAGTTCTCACTGGGATGTGGACAGAAAGTCTGGCTTGAGTCCTGTGAACTGGCCGAATCCAAAGCTGGGCAAAGAAATTCTTAGAAATTAAGCTTATGGTTCTGTTTCTACCGGTATAGACACTTGGCTGATTAGATTCCTCACAGCTGACCTCCACAAAAGAAGAGAGGGTCTCCGCAATATTTCTAGCCAATCCACATATATTCAACCTCACTAATTTTTCACTGATACTCATTTCTCATATCCATCATGTCTGGTTTCACCAATTAAACTCCTCATCTTTAACATCTGTTAAGTTAATTAATATACTTTTTTGGTCTTGAGTGGAGATAAGGGAGTTGACTCCTGTGTGTTAGCTGCCTCTGAGGTAGGATTTGTGATCAAAATTTGGCGTGTAAATTCCCAATTAGATTAAGTAATCGGTTCTAAAGATTGAAAATTCACACACACACACATACTCACACTTACACACACACACACTATTTTGACTGAAGCACTTTTCTAAACTAAATTATAGACCATGGATCAGTTATGGTGGGTATAGCTCATATATTTCAGAAAATGAATGTATTTAAGTCATTCTGTCCAAGAATTTCTCAAAAAGCTTCTTCTGGCTTTTTAGCTTAATCATCATCAAAGAGGCAGTGGTTGGAATAGATCCAAATTCTTCAGACAGCTTCCTCTAACTCAAGAATTGAAGTCATTGTTTTCCTTCAGGCACCACTAACTTCAGCCAGACTGTTGCTCTCTAATCTTAAAATTTTGCTTCCACTGGTTCTTCTATTTTGAATGTCCCTTTCCACTCATTCAGCTTGCTAATATTCATCCATACTTCCAATACCTAATTGATAGCTCCCCTTTGACAAAACTTCCCTGATTCTCCTAATGTAAAGCTCTCACTCTTCTAAGACACTTACCTTCTAAACCCTAATTTAATTTTGTATTTGCATCTACTAGACTGTGGGTTCCTGAAGGTCTGATCCATCACTATATTCACCACAGTAAAAATATAATGCCTTGCCCATGTTAGTCAATCAATATCTACACTGATGGAAAAGACCCATTCTTGGAGGAGCAGAAAGAAAACTTGAATTATGTGAATGATGACTTACTCACTTATCAGATGAGTGAACTTGTGAGAATCATTGTTTTTTTTTTCATCTACAGAATATAATTATGTCCATCTGACTTATTTCAGAATTTTTACAAGAATCAGATAAAATGAAGATATGAAAACTCTTCATTCATTGTGAATGTATTACTGATACAAAGGATTCTCCAATTCATAGAATTCATAGAATTAAATGTTAGGAAACCATCACCATTTAACAGATGAGGACAATGTGGTCCAGGAAGAAAAGCTGATTTAAACAGACTAAAATTACCATGAAGATGCTGTGACTTCCCGCTCACTGTGTTACGTTTCTTAGAGTTTCCTCTTTTGATCTAATATTATCAAAACTATTTGGTATCCAGTGAGAGGAGACCCAGAGGTTTCTAAGCAACTAGAAACCTCTAGTAGGTCTCTCACTGTATATATATATTCGTGCTAATTTTAAGGAAAACATGGTTCATTTGCAATATTTTTAGTCTGACCACTGCAAATGTAATATTCTGAGAGCCTATTTTCCATAATAAGCATTTTGGAAGTAAAGTATCAACATAGTGGAGGAGGGCTTCCTCTTAATTATATTATCTTCTTGATCATTTATTTTTTTCTCTCTTATGCTCTAATATCAATGAATAGACGTCAGATCTCCACCAACTTTCTTAGGAATCTCATTCCACGTCCTTGCCATCCATTTGCGCCAAGTTGTCTTCTATGATTCAAACAAAGCCAACCCTTCTTCCTCACAGGGCTTTTGTGATAACTAAATGATATAAATGTATGATATTTTGCTACTTGTGCATTTGATATGAAAACTTAGTTAAGTGCCAAATGAAAATTTCTTAGGGCTTGGTGTTTTTCGAGTCAAACGAGTTTGGTTTGAATCCACTTTTCACCATTCACCAGCTCTTGACCTTAAGCAAGTTAATCAACTGCCCATATCTCGTTTTCCTCATTATGAATTAGATTTAAAAACAGGACCTAATATTATTGTCTTGAGGACATATGTATAGTTTCAACCCTCTGGACTGCAGCCCGCCAGGCTCCTCAGTCCATGAAATTCTCCAGGCAAGAATATTGGAGTGGATAGCCAGTCCCTTCTCCAGGGGATCTGCCCAACCCAGGGATAGAATCCAGGTCTCCTGCATTGCAGGCAGATTCTTTACACTTTGGTAAAGAATGGCTTCTCTGAGCCATCAGAGAAGTCCAACACTTTAATGAATAGCAACTGTTTTTAATGTGCTAAATACTTGTGAAGATTTTTATCATTATGGCTATACCTCTAGCAGCTATGAACGAGGGCAGGGATTGGAGTCTCCCATTTTCTGCTGTATCTGCAAGCACTAGTATAATGTTGACATAGATAATGCTTACTAAATGTTTGTTGAACCCATGGATGAACAAACACCTGAGAGAACTCATAAGAGAGGACTCACCTAACTCCTAGTCTAGTCTTCATACTGAAAACACATCCTGGCCATCCTTTGTCTCTGACGCAGATCAGCGCAATGACTAAAACAGGATCTACTGGGGATGTGAAGATGCATTCTTCAAATTCCATTTTTTCCCCCACAAAGTCTGACACCCAACTCACAGTTTTTGTCTTTCTCCTATTTTAAGGCAGGGTCTTGGGGAGGGAGAAAATATGATTTGAGCTCTCAGTGTCATTTCTAGAAGAGAAAACTGCACTGAGTCATTTATCCTATGGATACATTCCAGCAGGAGTAAATTACTGAGTTTAGTTGTTACCAAACAATTGAGTATCACACAATGATGTTTCATGTCCTCATTTCTCCCACAGAGACAATGTGAAGGGTGGCCCCATGTTTCCTGCTGTTAAGTGGAACTTAAGTGGGAGAGAAGAGGAACTATGTTTCTGAGCTGATAATCAGCTAAAAAAAGGCACATAAAATCCAGAAGGGAGATCAGTTGGAGCCTTTATGAAGCTCAACAATGTTCTATACTTTAAGACCTTTATAGATTAGACACGATAATAAATAAAGTTGGAGGAAAGATCGACCAAAGCCAATCACATTATGGTATAAATTTATGTAATTTAAAAAATACTTTGAAATTATATTTTATGTTGACACTTTTTTTCTGATTTCTTCCCCCCACAAAATTAGCTAAGAAAAATTTCAAAATAGCACAGGTTGCAAAGTAACTTTCTGCCTTGGCCAGATTTGGAAAAGAGATCAATGACATCCATGAATATAACATTTTGGTCAGACCATCTGTCCCAGGAAGTCACTTCACATAGTGGAAAGTCAGACATGTTAGGTGTGAATGCTGACTCTGACACTGCTATGTATATGCCTTTGGGCAAAAGTGAAGTCACTCAGTCGTGTCCGACTCTTTGCGACCCCATGGACTGTAGCCTACTAGGCTCCTCTGTCCAGGGGATTTTCCAGGCAATAGTACTGGAGTGGATTGCCATTTCCTTCTCCAGGGGATCTTCCCAACCCAGGGATTGAACCTGGGTCTTCCTCATTGTAGACAGACGCTTTACCATCTGAGCCACCAGCACCACCTAAATGAAGGTATTAAGCCTCCTAATTGGGACTCCCCTTGTAGCTTAGTCGGTAAAGAATCTGTCTGCAGTGCAGGAGTCTTGGGTTCGATCCCTGGGTCAGGAAGATCCTCTGGAGAAGGAAATGGCAACCCACTCCAGTGTTCTTGCCTGGGAAATCTCATGGAAAGAAGAGCCTTGTGGGCTGCAGTCCATGGGGTTGCAAAGAGTCTGGCAAGACTGGGCGAGTAACAATTACTTACTAACACATGCCTCCTAAAGAGAGCTCCCTGCTTTTGTCCTTGCCTGTCAGTCTGTCCTCTGCACAGCAGCCAAGGGGGAGGGTGGCACAAAGTGGGAGAGTAGGATTGACATATATGCACTGCTGCTGCTAAGTCACTTCAGTCGTGTCCGACTCTGTGCGACCCGATAGATGGCAGCCCACCAGGCTCCCCCGTCCCTGGGATTCTCCAGGCAAGAACACTGGAGTGGGTTGCCATCTCCTTCTCCAGTGCATGAAAGTGAAAGTGAAGTTGCTCAGTCATGTTCGACTCTTCTCGACCCCACAGACTGTAGCCCACCAGGCTCCTCCATCCACGGGATTTTCCAGGCAAGAGTACTGGAGTGGGGTGCCATGCACTATCATGGATAAAAGTGGAGAAGTATTAAAAGTAGTGGGAAGCTGCTGTACAGCACCGGGAGTTCAACTTGGTGCTCTGTGATGACCTAGAGGGATGAGATGGGGGTCGGGGGGAAAGAGGCTCCAGAGGGAGGGGATATATGTATACATATAGCTGATTCATGTTGCTGTACAGCAGAAACTAACACAACAGTGTAAAGCAATTATCCTCCAATTAAAAAATAAAAATAAAATTACTCTCTTTCCCCACAAGATACTCTATCTCATTTCACGTTGATTTTTTTTCCTTCTTATCTCTTATCACCAGCCCATATACTCTATGTTACTTATCTCATTTATTATGTCTCTACCCACTGGAATGCAAGCTTTATGAGGATAGGACAGGGAATTTTGTCAGTTGTTTGTTTCTAGAATGAATGCTTAGCACTTGGTAAATATTTAGTTCAGTAAATAAATATTTATATTCAGTAAATATTTAATGAATGAATGAGGGTGATAATGAATTAACTAAACATACTAAGGTTCTCTAAGACTCTTTGTTTCCAGAATGAATGCTTGGCACATGGTAAATGTTTAGTAAATATTTATTGAATGAATGAAGGAAACAAAGAATTAACTAAACATACTAAGATTCTTTAAGACTCTTTTCCTCAATTGTAAAATGGAAATAATACCTCCCAGCATAGCCTTATCATATCCTAGGTATTAATTCGTTGCAAGTCTCTTCTTTACATCCAGGCTTATATAAAAATATTTTCTATCATCTATCTATATCCTGAGGATAGAATTAACAATACATTTCTACTTATAGCACCAGCATTTCAGTTCCACAGTCCCACTCTTATGAGTTCATTTTGCAAGTTACTCTGACAAAGAGGCTATATCTGGTTGGTTCATGCCCTTTTGGAAAGATCCTCTGGAGAAGAAAATTAATGGCAACCCACTCCGGTATTTTTGCCTGGAAAATCTCATGGACAGAGGAGCCTGGTGGGTTACAGTCCATGGGGCTGCAGAGACTGAGCATGATCTTTTACAGAATAAATGCCTAATAAATATTAGTTTTTTTTCTTCTTTCTCCCTTCACTTTTATGCATATTAAGTATTGTCTCAGTCAACAAGGTCCTTTCAAAGATCCTTTGCTAGTCTCACTAAAATTTAAACTACCGCAATTCAAACACTAAGCAGAGACTCGATAAATATTGGTTTAAATACATATAAAAGATCAGGACCTTAAAAATATTTTTATACTTGCTGAAATGCAGATGCCTTAGCTGCCTGTTGTCAGGCATAAGTTAATTTTGAGGGAAAGTGAGGACCCAGCTAGAACAGCGATGGATTTGACATATAACCTTCAGGTTTTTACATCTCTGAGTGACAGTGAACAAAGGCACAGCAGGCCCTGGAGCTGCATTGGTTAGATTGTACTTTCCAGAGATCCTCAGTGACCACAAACAGGCTTCGGTTTATTTATCCAAAGCTCTTCTTTCAGGGCCAGACCAGAGAAAAAAGGGAGGGTGCTGCCAGATGTGTTAAAGAAGACAAGTGCCTAGAAAGCCTTGGTTTGGGTTTCAGCTAGTAATTATAAAAGGCTAAGTATAATCTGGGGCACTCTAGTTTCCCTTCCCAGACCACAGAGCCCTAGGGGAAAGGATCCCATAATAAATAAAGGTGCCCTCTCAGTATACGGGGAAGTATTCACAGATTTGCAGAGAATTTGTCATCCAAGAATCCAAATTAGAATTGGGTCAAAGTTGGAGTGGGTGTGTGTGAGTGTGTATATTTGTGTGTGTGTGTGTGTCCTACATAACAATGGGTGATGAAAGCAGAATGGTTGGTTAGTAAAATCCCAAGCTTTGAGGCCTGAGTGATCTGACTTGCACTTTGGGATGGGGTCCTCTTTCCTTTAGGCCAAATACGGAAATTGCTAAACAGTGGCATACTTTTCCTTTCTGTGCTGCAGAGGGACTAATGGCACAGATAGAGCAGATACAAAGAGGAGCCCTCAGGGAGAGAAATCTTCAAGGTATTATTAACATAGAGAGAAGCAATTATCTGGGAGATACAAAGATATCAGATTGGGAGATGGGAAATTATTAAAGGAAAAAGATTCCTTGAGATGTGTGTAATTAAAAGTGAAGAACTCAGTTCAGTTCAGTCACTCAGTCGTGTTCAACTCTTTCTGACCCCATGAACCGCAGCATGCCAGGCCTCCCTGTCCATCACCAACTCCAGGAGTTTGCCCAAACTCATGTGCATTGAGTCAGTGATGCCATTCAACCATCTCATCCTCTGTCATCCCCTTCTCCTGCCCTCAATCTTTCCCAGCATCAGGGTATTTTCAAATGAGTCAGCTCTTTGCATCAGGTGGCCAAAAGTATTGGAGTTTCAGCTTTAGCATCCGTCCTTCCAATGAACACCTAGGACTGATCTCCTTTAGGATGGACTGGTTGGATCTCCTTGCAATCCAAGGGACTCTCAAGAGTCTTCTCCAACACCACAGTTCAAAAGCATCAACTCTTCGGCACTCAGCTTTCTTTATAGTCTAACTCTCATATCCATACACGACTACTGGAAAAACCACAGCCTTGACTAGATGGACTAAATGTATGTAAAAATTTCTATGATGCAATACTACAAAATATTAGCTTTTTAAAAAATATCTAAGAGCTATATGGCTGGCCTTGCATGAAACATTCTATATATCATAGCTAATTACAGTAGTAATCTTTTCCAGTAGTTATATTCTAATTTTATAGATGGTGAAACTAAAACACAGAGGGCAAGTGACAGATCCAAGTTAATAGCTTGTGAAAATGAACAATCTAGGTTTAATTCAAACAACAGAGAAAAATAGACTTAAAAAAGAAAGAAAAGAATGGAGTTTTAGTGATCTGTAGGACAGTAACAAAGATCTAATAGTCTAACTATCAGTGTCCCAGATAAATAAGAATGTAGGGCTGAAAATTCATTTGAAGAAAGAATGACTGAAAGCTTCCCAAATTTGGCAAATAAAACCTCACAAATTTGCAGATTCAAAAATATGCTGCTGCTGCTGCTAAGTCTCGAGTCGTGTCTGACTCTGTGCAACCCCATCGACGGCAGACCACCAGGCTGAGCTACCTACAAATAGGATAGGCTCAAAGAATTCCTCACTGAGACTTATCACAATTAAACTTCAAAAAAAGACAAATCAAAACTTTTGAGGGACTACAGTATTAAGAATCTGTCTTCCAAAGCAGAGGACACAAATTCTATCCCTGGTTGAGAAACTAAGATTCCGCATGCAGCGGGACAACTAAGCCAGTGTGTCACGACTAGAGAAAGCCCCTGTACAATGCATGGAAGAGCCCATGTGCTTCAACAAAGACTCAGTGCAGCCAAGTAAGTAAATAAATAAAAACTAAGAAAACCTCTGGAAAGTAGCCAGGAAAAAATGATGCTTATATGTATGGGGACACCAATTCAAACCCACAGATTTTTTTCATCTGAAGTCACTATGGCAGAAGGGAATGACATTTTTTTATTTTTAATAATTGTCAAAATTGAATCCTATATTCAGTGAGACTGTACTTTAAATATAAAGTGCAGTGGAGGATGGGGAGGACTACCGGATAATGGAAAACTAAGAGTATTTGTTGCTAGCAGACCCAACGGAAAGAATGGCTAAAGGAAGCTTTCCAAAGAGAAAGAAAAAAATAACTGAGAGGTTTTAAACTTTAGGAAGGACAGGAGAAGAAATGGATAAAGTAGGGAAAGATAATAAACTATATTTCATATTTTGAGCTTCTTAAATCATATTTGGTACTGAAAGCAAAAATTGTAACATGAGACACAGTGTTCAGTGCATGCAGAAGAAAAAATTAAGACAATTAAATTTTTATGGGATAAAGAGGAAACAAAATAGAGTAAGATTTTACTACTCTGAGAGTGGTAAACATCATATAATTTAAAATAGTAAATAAATCAAAGTAGAATTCTAAATAATATTATTGTAACCCAGAGGAGCCCTGCTGCTGCTACTGCTGCTAAGTCACTGCAGTCGTGTCCGACTCTGTGCGACCCCATAGACGGCAGCCCATCAGGCTCCCCCGTCCCTGGGATTCTCCAGGCAAGAACACTGGAGTGGGTTGCCATTTCCTTCTCCAATGCGTGAAAGTGAAAAATGAAAGTGAAGATGCTCAGTAGTGTCCGACTCTTCGTGACTCCATGGGCTGCAGCCTACCAGGCTCCTCCATCCATGGGATTTTCCAGGCAAGAGTACTGGAGTGGCATGCCATTGCCTTCTCCGAGAGGAGCCCTAACATACCACTAATTTCTTGAAATTCAAGCAGGCTAAATGGACCAATAAAAAGGCAGAGCTTGGCAGAGTGGATAAAACAAAACAAGGCCAATATTCTGTAATAACCTAAATGGGAAAAGAATTTGAAAAGAATAGATACATGTAGATGCATAACTCAATCACTTTGTTGCACACCTAAAACTAACACAACATTGTTAATCAACTATTCCTCAATATAAAATATAAAATAAAAGTGAAAAAAGATTCTCCATTCATGAAACAAAAAATAAGCGAAAATCCATAATCCACCTATTATGAACTGAACGTTTGTGGCTCCCCCCAAAAAATTCATATGTTTGACACTCTACCACCCCCCTCAATGTGATAGTATTAGGAAGTGGGGTCTCTGAAGGGTAATTACGTTTAGTTGAGGTTGTGAGGGTAGACCCTCAAGCTAGGATTAGTGCCCTTAAAAGAAAAGAGACACTAGAGCATGAGGGTACAGAGAGAAAGCACCCATTGGCAAGCCAGAAAGCAGGCCATCACCAAGAACCAAACTTGAGGGCTCCTTAACTGTAGATCTCCCAGCCTTCAGACCTAAGGGAAATAAATATCTGTTTTAGCCAACTGGTCTAAGGTATTCTATTATAGCAGCCTAAGCTAAGACATGAACAATATTCTGTCTCGGCTTCCCTGATGGCTCAGTGGTAAAGAAGTCTGCCTGCTAATGCAGACTTGAGTTTGATCCCTGGGTCAGGAAGATTCCCTGGAGAAGGAAATAGCCACCATTACAGTGTTCTTGCCTGGGAAATCCCATGGACAGAGGAGCCTAGCAGGCTACAGTTCATGGGGTCGCAAAAGAGTCAGACATGACTGAGTGACTAAACAGCAACAATATATTCTGTCTTTGAGAAATCACTCCAAATTTAACATGAAGATCATGGCATCCGGTCCCATCACTTCACGGGAAGTAGATGGGGAAACAGTAGAAACAGTGTCAGACTTTATTTTGGGGGGTTCCAAAATCACTGCAGATGGTGACTGCAGCCATGAAATTAAAAGACGCTTACTCCTTGGAAGAAAAGTTATGACCAACCTAGATAGCATATTCAAAGGCAGAGACATTACTTTGCCCAGTAAGGTCCGTCTAGTCAAGGCTATGGTTTTTCCTGTGGTCATGTATGGATGTGAGAGTTGGACTGTGAAGAAGGCTGAGTGCTGAAGAACTGACGCTTTTGAACTGTGGTGTTGGAGAAGACTCTTGAGAGTCCCTTGGACTGCAAGGAGATCCAACCAGTCCATTCTAAAGGAGATCAGCCTTGGGATTTCTTTGGAAGGACGGATGCGAAAGCTGAAATTCCAGTACTTTGGTCACCTCACGTGAAGAGTTGACTCATTGGAAAAGACTTTGATGCTGGGAGGGATTGGAGGCAGGAGGAGAAGGGGACGACAGAAGATAAGATGGCTGGATGGCATCACTGACTCAATGGACGTGAATCTGAGTGAACTCCGGGAGTTGGTGATGGACAGGGAGGCCTGGCATGCTGCAATTCATGGGGTCACAAAGAGTCGGACATGACTGAGAGACCGAACTGAACGAAACTGAAGCAGGAATCAAAAAGATGGAAAAAGGTCTATTATATAAACATTAAAAACAGCTGACATGACTATTGATATCAGATAAAGCAGACTTATAGAGTGAAGACAATTAGTAGGGACAAAGAAAGACATTATATAATGATGCATCTTAAATCCTGACTTCAAGCAAGAAATCATCTTATATTTATAGGAGTAATATATATAAAATAAAATGTATAGGAATTTTGCTTTATTATACACAAGAGGAGGGGGTTTCCCAGGTGACTTAGTGGTGCAAAACCTGCCTGCCAATGCCAGAGACTCAGTTTCAGTCCTTGGGTCAGAAAGATCCCCTGGAGAAGGAAATGGCAGCCAACTCCAGTATTCTTGCCTGGGAAATCCCATGGACAGAGGAGTTTGGCAGGCTACAGTTTATGGGGTCAAAAAGAGCCAGACACAGCTTAGCAATTGACCATGAGCATGAGAGAAGAAGGGTATACAGTTTATCACAGGGTTCTTTATACAACCTGGAGTCTTTACTAATATTAATATTATCTTTTTTTTTCTGACTAACCAATTACAAAACAAGCAAAAAGTCATCAAAGTAGAAGAATAATCCAAAGACTTAGAGTCAGAACAGTTTTCAGCATGTTGGCAAACAGAGATAAAGCCTGTATGGCAGGAAGGAAATTATCTGAATGATGAGCAGGAGATGAGTTTAGAGAGACAGGCTGAGGTCAGACCATATAGGTCCTTACAGGTTACAGCAAGGAGTTAGGTGTTTTATTATAAAGGCAATATGAAGTCACAAGAATATTTTAAGTAGAATAGTGATATGATTACAGTTGTGTGATTCTATAGTTGTTGGGAAGAAGGAGAGCTTGGATATAGCTTAGAGCATAGTGAGTTTGAGATAAATGTGGAATGTCTAAGTAGTTCAGTTCAGTCGCTCAGTCGTGTCCGACTCTTTGCCACCCCATGAATCACAGCACGCAAGGCCTCCCTGTCCATCACCAACTCCCAGAGTTCACTCAGACTCACGTCCATTGAGTCAGTGATGCCATCCAGCCATCTCATCCTCTGTCGTCCTCTTCTCCTCCTGCCCCCAATCTCTCCAGCATCAGAGTCTTTTCCAATGAGTCAACTCTTCGCATGAGCTGGAGTTTGAGCTTTAGCATCATTCCTTCCAAAGAAATCCCAAAGCTGATCTCCTTCAAAATGGACTGGTTGGATCTCCTTGCAGTCCAAGGGAATCTCAAGAGTCTTCAACACCACAGTTCAAAACCATCAATTCTTCAGCACTCAGCTTTCTTCACAGTCCAACTCTCACATCCATACATGACCACAGGAAAAACCATAGGCTTGACTAGACGGACCTTAGTTGGCAAAGTAATGTCTCTGCTTTTGAATATGCTATCTAGGTTGGTCATAACTTTTCTTCTAGGAGAAACTGTCTTTTAATTTCACGGCTGCAATCACCATCTTCAGTGATTCTGGAGCCCAAAAAATAAAGTCTGACACTGTTTCCACTGTTTCCCCATCTATTTCCCATGAAGTGATGGGACCAGATGCCATGATCTTTGCTTTCTGAATGTTGAGCTTTAAGCCAACTTTTTCACTCTCCTCTTTCACTTTCATCAAGAGGCTTTTTAGTTCCTCTTCACTTTCTGCCATAAGGGTGGTGTCATCTGTATATCTGAGGTTATTGATATTTCTCCTGGCAATCTTGATTCCAGCTTCTGCTTCCTCCAGCCCAGCGTTTCTCATGATGTACTCTGAATAGAAGTTAAATAAGCAGAGTGAAAATATACAGCCTTGACGTACTCCTTTTCCTATTTGGAACCAGTCTGCTGTTCCATGTCCAGTCCTAACTGTTGTTTCCTGAGCTGCATATAGGTTCCTCAAGAGGCAGGTCAGGTGCTCAGGTGCTCTACTTTTCACAGTTTGTTGTGATCCACATAGTCAAAGGCTTTGGCATGTCAATAAAGCAGAAATAGATGTTTTTCTGGAACTCTCTTGTTTTTTCAATGATCCAGCAGATGTTGGCAATTTGATCTCTGGTTCCTCTGCCTTTTCTAAAACCAGCTTGAACATCTGGACCATCTCCATGGAAAAGAAATGCAACAAAGCAAAATGGCTGTCTGAGGAGGCCTTAGAAATAGCTGTGAAAAGAGGAGAAGCGAAAAAGCAAAGGAGAAAAGGAAAGATACAAGTATCTGAATGCAGAGTTCCAAAGAATAGCAAGAAGAGATAAGAAAGCCTTCTTCAGCCATCAATGCAAAGAAATAGAGGAAAATAACAGAAAGGGAAAGACTAGAGATCTCTTCAAGATAATTGGAGATACCAAAGGAACATTTCATGCAAAGATGGGCTCGATAATGGACAGAAATGGCATGGACCTAACAGAAGCAGAATATATTAAGAAGAGGTGACAAGAGTACACAGAACTGTACAAAAAAGATCTTCATGACCAAGATAATCATGATGGTGTGATCACTCACCTAGAGCCAGACATCCTGGAATGTGAAGTCAAGAGGGCCTTGGAAAGCATCGCTACAAACAAAGCTAGTGGAGGTGATGGAATTCCAGTTGAGCTATTTCAAATCCTGAAAGATGATGCTGTGCAAGTGCTGCACTCAATATGCCAGCAAATCTGGAAAACTCAGCAGTGGCCACAGGACTGGAAAAGATCAGTTTTCATTCCAATCCCCAAAAAAGGCAATGCCAAAGAATGCTCAGACTCCTGCACAATTGCAGTCATCTCACATGCTAGTAAAGTAATGCTCAAAATTCTCCAAGCCAGGCTTCTGCAATACGTGAACCATGAACTTCCAGTCTAAGTAGAGATGTCCAGTCAAAAAAAAAAAAAAAAAGATCAGGAGCAAAAATGGCAGTTACGGGCTTGCCTGATGGTCCAGTGGTTAAGAATCTGCCTGCCAATGCAGGGACACTGTTTCGACCCCTGGTCTGGGAAGATCCAACATGCCGCAGAGCAACTAAGCCTGTGTGCCACAACTACTGAGCCTGTGCTCTAGCCCACAAGCAGCAACTACTGAAGCTTTTGGGTCTAGAGCCTGTAATCCACAACAAGAGAAGACACTGCAATGAGAAGCCCAGGCATCGTGACTAGAGAGTAGCCCCCACCCGCCGCAACTAAGGAAAGCCTGCATGCAGCAGTGAAGAATCAGCCAGCCAAAAATAAACAACTTAATTAAAAAAAACCTTAAAATAAATGGCAGTTATAACATGTGAGTCATTGGCACAGAGTTGGTGTCCAGGGCAATGAAATGAATCAAAGAAGTCTTTCAAAGGAGACAAAATCTTCAAGAAGAAAACCCCAGCGAATGCCATTATAGAAAGTGAGAGTGAGCAAGGAGCTAAAGGGGATTCCCAATTGTATACCTTTTACATCTAGATTTATTTCTAGACTGAGCATCTACTCAATAATCTTATACCTTTTCCTACACTGATAGAGTGGATTAGATATTTAATTTAACATAGGTTTCTGAAACATTTCCTCATATAAAAAGTAGTACTTGTGATATTCCAGAGAAAGGACTAGGGTTTAAATCTTCCAGGGTTGTCTGATTTGCATTCTTATGTAGCTGAAAGAATAAACTACACAAAGCTCATTTAATTTGGATGTCCATACTCTCCCATGTCTGATTGATAGCAGTCTTAATATCATCTTCAAATCTTAATTATTAACTTGAATGTCTAAAATTGTTCTCCTTGGAGGGCTTATTATACCTGAGATTTTTGAGCCAATAAACTATAAACTTGATGAGATTCCAAATTGTTGTTGGTGGTGTCTGACTCTTTGCGACTCCATGGACTGCAGCATGCAAGACCACAAGATTCTAAATTACCTGCTCTGAATTTCTTCCCAGTGTTACCACAAAATCAGCCACAGAAAGGATACATTTTAATAGCCCTTTTCATTCCTATTTTGTTTCCAAATAATCACATGTCCCTTAAATTCAGGACTTTGCTAATAGAGGGAGACTACCCCTCTCCTTTCTGTTTCCACTGTCCATCTCTTGTTCACAACACTGATCATAATTTTGAACTTAGATCCACTATCTAACATTAAAGAAGACTAAAAGTTTCGAATATAAAAGTGTAAAGATTAAAAGAAAGTAAAACCAATAGACTCAGCAAAAGTTTTCCTATTTGGGATTGGATTAGTATATTTAATGCTGCTGCCGCCGCTGCTAAGTCGCTTCTGTCATGTCTGACTCTTAGCGACCCCACGGACTGTAGCCCACCAGGCTCCTCCATCCGTGGGATTTTCCAGGCAAGAGTACTGGAGTGGGGTGCCGTTGCCTTCTCTGCGTATATTTAATGAGCAAATATTTAATTTGAAGTTTCTCTTAAAGAAAGGTCGACTTGAATATTGAGCTAGTACACAGGCTGTCAATAAGGTTTTCTAAACTAAATGAGAAAAGCTTTGACTTATAGATAAGTATGTTTGTAGCAGGAGGCTCTTGAATTTGGCAACAAAAAGGTGACTCAACAGGTCAGAGCCCACCACGAAGAGTAAATAAAAACCTGCAAGAAAATAGAAAGACAGCAACACATATTTCAGACCACAGAGTTTCTGCCTCTTACCTCCTCCCACAGTTTACTTCTTTGGGTGGGTTTAATTCTAGAACAGTTAGATTATTTCTTTTAGTAATGCTGAAAATCAAAAGTAGATAATTTTAAAATCTTTTCTAAGATAAAGAAAGATGACAAGAAACAAGCCAGAAAGTTCAAGCAGACAGGCCCACATTTCCTTGTTCTTTTCTGCATTGAAGGTGTATTACAAAAGATTTGGATTTTAGCTCTAGTTACGTGGTCCTTAAAGTGCAATCTCATTTTATTCATTTGTATCATAGGAGACAACTTGTACTCTGTACGATTTCAGATCATTAACTTAAAGCAGCTGGTACATAAAAAGTAGGTAAAACTAACTATAATCATTGTCTATCTCTAAGTTTTACCAATCTCTTTAATACCAAGAATAGCTATACATTTCTAGATCTTACCGAAATAATTTCATTACCAAGTTTTCCAAACTGAAATTCTTTTATAGAAGAGGAGGAAACAGCAGTCGTCTGGGACCTGGGAGTCATGGTTTTGTGTCACTTATGCAATGAACTTGGATAGAATCTCTCTACTCTGGACTCCAGTTTCATCAGATATAAAATGTGTTTATTTGCAAACACATTTGCTGCTATTGCTGCTGTTTAGAAGCTAAGTCGTGTCTGACTCTTTTGCGACCCCATGGACTGCAGCCCGCCAGGATCCTCTGTCCATGGGATTTCCCAGGCAGTAACACTGGAGTGAGTTGCCATTTCCTCCTCCAGGGGATCTTCCTAATTCAGGGATCAAAGTGCGACTTCTGTGTCTTCTGCATTGGCAGGCAGATTCTTCACCACTGCACCACCTGGGAAGCCCACAAACGCATTTAGTTGTCTCAATTATCCCACATTCAATAACAGTGAACTCAGTCATAGTAATAATAGTAGTGGGCAGTAATAATAATAGCAGGGCTCATTACATTCCTGGCATTATTCTAAGCCCTTTATACATATTAACTGACATAATAAAGGGGATGACAGGATGAGATGGTTGGATGGCATCATGGAATCAATGGACATGAGTTTGAGTAAACTCCAGGAGTTGGTGATGGACAGGGAGGCCAGGCGTGCTGCAGTCCATGGGGCTGTAAAGAGTAGGACACTACTGAGTGACTGAACTGAACCTAACTGAACTGAACTAAACCTTATGCAGTAAGTACTATTACTATTATACTCATATTTTTCAGAAAAGAAACTGAGTCACCAAGAGGTTAAACAATTATCCTAATATCACTACATATGGTAAACTGCAGCAGGAGGATTCACATATGGCATTGTGGTGCATCATCCTGGTCCCTAACCATCAGGCACACTGCATGTTATGTGATTGGGTACATTTGACCACCTCCACTGCTGAGATTTTTGGAGAAGGAGTTAGGACTCTTAAAATAAGTCTTTATGGGTAGAAAGAAAGAAAGGGGGCTCGAAACAGTGATTTAGTACTGGAGATGTCTACTCAAGTTCCCCAAGTATCCGGCAGTCTGGAATAATTTTAAAGTTTGTGCCTATGGAACAAAAAAGTATAGCTTGAGCACAGTGGAAATTTCTTGCACGTTTCTGCATTTTTTCCACACCCCAGTCCTATCTGCACTCTGTGTGTGTGTGTGCTCAGTCGCTCAGTCCTGTCCAACTCTTTTGCAACCCCATGGACTGTAGCCCACCTGGCTCCTCTGTCCATGGGATTTCCCAGGCAGGAATACTGGAGTGGGTTGCCATTTCCTTCTCCAGGGGATCTTTTCCACCCCTGGAGTAAAGGGATTGAACCCAAGTAACTTGCATAGCAAGGTGTATTCTTAACACTGAAGCACCAGTGAAGTCCCCTAGAATTTTGATTTTAAAGCATGATACTACTGTCATTTGTGTGCTAACTTCAGCTTCTACAGAGTCAAAGTTTAAATGCGTAGCTGAACCCTCATGGTGGTTGGGCCATCTTTTCTTTGTTCTTTTATGAGTCCAGTGCACACTGCTCTTTCTCTCTCTGCTCAACTTCTGCTCTTTGGCAATTCATCACATATTGTCTTGCAACATCTTTGGAATCTCTGGAGTTATTTAACTCATATTGTTATTAAATTCTTGAATATGTGTTTCTATTCCTCCAACTAGGCTCTAAGTTACTTGAGGTTAAGGAGAGTATTTTATAATAACTGGCCAGCATTATCATTTGCGTGCATATTACAGCATAAAAAGTTATTCAACATGCATCTTCATATTCCTTTATATACCAGTTCTATGAGAAAGCTAGCCACTTTCTACAGGTGAGGAAATGGAGGTCAGAGAAATGACTTACTTGTCTCCAATACTGTTAGGGGAATCACACCGATTGAAATCGCCCACCCTGGCCAGGCACCATAGTAACCATTTGCATAAGTTGTTTTATGACAGGAGATCCTGATAAGAAATATGAAACTAATAAGCCATCATCAATCAGAAGAGTTCGGGAAAGGTCGAAAGGAGACACCGCGTGTCCGTGAATCCCAGAATCCCTCTTGCTAGCATCCATCTGGGCTGGGCAATGCGTGCACCACCAGGGAAGACTGTGAATTAGAACGATTGGCCAAAGACCACCCAGAAACTAATCCCATCACCATAAAACCCGAGACTGCGAGCCACGCAGCAGAGCAGTTCTTCTGGGTTCCCTTACCCTACTGCTCTCCACCCTGGGGGCCCTTTCCCAATAAAATCTCTTGCTTTGTCAGCAGATGTGTCTCCTCGGACAATTCATTTCTGAGTGTTAGACAAGAGTCCAGTTTCAGGCCCTGGAAGGGGTCCGCCTTCCTGCAACAATGCTATCACATTTTATTAAAAAGGTTTTTAAAGTAACATTTATTTCTTAAAGGTTAACATGTGCATAATGGGAAACCAAAAAATACAAGAAGCAAAACACAAAGTCATCCATGATCACAAGCAGTTTACCGCTTGATCTGTCCTTCTAGGTCTCACTTGTGTATTTATACAACTAAGCATCAATTTGTATGTAATTAAGATCATATGGTTATGCATCACGCTTTTTCACACGTCATGAATATTTACTATTGCAAAGTCCCAAAGCTATGAGTATTTTGATGACCATCAATTTTAAGAGTAAAAGCAGGTCATTGAATTTCTTTTTTAAAGTTTTCAGTTTTTAACTTTCCCCACGACACCAAGCTACCTTTTACATATTTCCATCGTGCCTAGCACAGGGTCTTGTACACAACAGATACTTAAGAATTATTTGTGGATTGATGTTAGATTTCAAAGGACACTAAAGGAAGAATCATCAGGATCTGGAGCTGCATGGCAAACATCTGTAGGAAAAGTAAATAAATGAACTCACTGCCTGGCTTCTTCCAAACTGACAGTGTTTGGTGTCGAGGAAGCAAATTATTTGGCTGAGTTGACTGAGATTTTCCTTTTTAAAATAATATTTATGGCTTTAAGGATAGAATACAACTCACATCTTGCAAAAACTGGAGAGCACGTGTGTGTGAATTAAAGTCAGTTTTCGCAAGGTTCTGTTTTTTCAGAACCACGTCTGCCTCTGTGATTATTGTTAAATGAGTAAAGAGCTCTGCTTAGCTTTCAGCTCATGGCCAGTGAGGAAAGAGCTTGGAGCCTGGCTGGGAAGTCAGAAACACATGGTGGCTCAGGATCCTGGGCAAAACAGGGTAACAATAATAGTCATTTTTCATCTTCTAGTCCTTGGTGTCTAGAGGCCATTGGGGAATTTAACAAAATATACATAAAGCCCAATTCTGAAAACAAAGCTACACATCCCCCAGCCTTAACCAAGCAGGGCCTTAGGGAAAATGATAATAAACGTTTTCCTTCCTTGCCACCAACGTTACAAACCATCGGCAGTGACACTGAGAACAAAGAAGCCAGAGGTTATGGGAAGGGGAAAGAGTGAAACTAGAGAGGAGCTCAAGAAGAAAATAAAGGTGCATGACTGCTTGAGAAATTGCTTCTAGACATAGATAGAAAATGAATTTGATGTGAAACGCCAGCCACCCCCTCACATACATGCACAGCACACACACACACACACACACACACACACCATCATCAATGATGAGAAGATAACTGAGTGATAAGTTAGCACATCAACATGGGAGAGGAGGAAACTGTTATAGTCACAGGAACACATACTTGGCTTGCTTAAGAAGTGATATAATGAACCTAAAACTGCTTTTAAAAGTAAAGTTTATTAATTTTTAAAAAAGCAAAAAAACAGAATTGCGGTACGCTGCCAGTCCTATGAGTAACTTGCACTAAGAACAATATATAATAAATAAACCTGAGGGAAATATCATTTTTTTCTTAAAAAAAGGAAGTGATAGAACACATGTTAACAATTGAAAGATACTTGCAAGATATTACCTAAAAATCAGGTTGTAGTCAACATGCACATTTTGTTTCACTTTTGATGCAAATGTGTTTTATGTACTTGGGTACAAATACATGGAAGTTAGGAATGCATTAAAATATGAAAAATTATTTTTTCAATATTTGGTGCTTGAGAATATAGGTCTTTTTATATTCCTTTCCATGCTTCTCTGAATTTGATATTAGAATTCATCCTATTTTCATTTATGTTTAGCTAAGAATCTGCCTGCAATGAGGGAGACCCAGGTTTGATCCCTAGGTCAGGAAGATTTCCTAGAGAAGGGAATGACAACTCACTCCAGCATTCTTGCCTGAAGAATCCCATGGAGAGAGGAGCCTGGCGGGCTACAGTCCATGGGGTTGCAAAGAGTCAGCCATGATTCAGTGACTAACCCTTTCACTTCCACTTTCATCCTCATTTAGTTCTATGACACGTAACTCGTAAATTCACTCACCATAATCCACGGAAGGTGTTGGGTGCACACTTCATGTTGGTTCTCTCCCTCACTGCCTTTAACGTACATGTTGATAGACGGATGGTAGCCTCAGAAAACTAGTCACCCAAGAACTTAGGTGCCACTGTAGTAGTGCAAGTGTTAAGTCTCTCAGTCATGTCTGACTCTCTCTGATGCCATGGAATACAGCCTGCCAGGCTCCTCTGTCCATAGAATTTTCCAGGCGAGAATATTAGAGTGGGTAGCCATTCCCTTCTCCAGGGGATCTTCCAAACCCAGGGATCGAACCCCAATCTCCTGCTTTGTAGGCAGATTCTTTACCATCTGAGCCACAGGGAAGCCTGAGGTGCCACTGCTGCTGCTGCTGCTGCTGCGTCACTTCAATCGTGTCTGATTCTGTGCGACCCCATAGACAGCAGCCCACCAGGATCCCCCGTCCCTGGGATTCTCCAGGCAAGAACACTGGAGTGGGTTGCCATTTCCTTCTCCAATGCATGAAAGTGAAAAGTCAAAGTGAAGTCGCTCAGTCGGAGGTGCCACTAGAGTAAGCAAATTCACGACTGCTGAAAGAAGACATGTGGTTGCATGGGTTGGGAATAATACCCAACAGTAGCTATCCTGAGTTCAGGATAAAGTGTCTGAATTCCTTTATCTCATTTCCTCAAGGTAATAAACTGAGAATATCAATCAGCCTTTAGAGGTCCTGTGAAAATAAAACAGGTTTCCCTTGGTAAGAGATTCCTCCAGTCTTCAGTAACTGATACTGTAACAAGACTGTTGTCTCGCTGTAAGTTTTGCAATAAGAGAGTGAGAGAGTTTTGCTGGAGAGTGGGAAAGCTTCTAAGAGACAACTGGAAAATTCATAAATAAACACCAAATTAATGTAAAAGTCCTATGAACATTCTGTAACTAAAAAATTTGTGACATTTATCCAGATCAAAACAGGAATGCCTAGGATTTCTTTCATAAAATCCAAAGGGTTCAGGAAGGCTTGAGGATTCCTTAAATTTCTGGAGACATCAAAGGATCTAAGAAGAATGGGACAAACTACTATATACTACCTTTCTAATAACAAATGTTTCTTTGTGCAGGATCTATGAATGATATTGAGATGTTCCTCTTTTGGGATCCGTAGGATGTAGAGATTGTTCAGTTCAGTTCAGTTTCAGGTCAGTCGCTCAGTCATGTCCTACACTTTGTAACCCCATGGACTGCAGCACACCAAGCCTTCCTGTTCATCACCAGCTCCTGGAGTTTACTCGAACTCATGTCCACTGAGTTGGTGATGTCATCCAACTATCTCATCCTCTGTTGTCCCCTTCTCTTCCTGCACTCAATTTTTCCAGCATCACGGTCTTTTCCAGTGAGTCAGCTCTTCACATCAGGTGGCCAAGTACTGGAGTTTCAGCTTCAACATCAGTCCTTCCAATGAATATTCAGGACTGATTTCCTTTAGGATGGACTGGTTGGATCTCCTTGCATTCCAAGGGAATCTCAAGAGTCTTCTCCAACACCACAGTTCAAATGCATCAATTCTTCAGTGCTCAGCTTTTTTTATAGTTCAACTCTCACATCCATACATGACTACTGGAAAAAACATAGCCTTGACTAGACGGACATATGTTGGCAAAGTAATGTCTCTGCTTTTTAATATGTTGTCTAAGTTGATCATAACTTTTCTCATGAAAAGTTTGAGATTGTAGTGTTCTTTAATTGCTTTAGGTTGCCTATTGGAGAATAAGTAATAAATGATATGTACTTTCTTTCCTTTGAATAAAATTTCCCTCTGATGCAGAATGACTAGCCGGCCTCTGAATGCACAGAATTTCCTAGGTTGTTGCATTGGAGCCAAGTCCAAATGAGCCGTGTCATCACCAGGAAGTAAAGAAAAACAAGCTCTTTGTGCCACATGGCTCCAAGGCCATGTGGTTTGAACAGCACAGATGAGGGGAAGTGAGACTCATGAGTGTCAAAGGAAGTCCAAGTGGCACAGAATCTCCACCTACATTTTTTTTTTTCTGCTACACTGCACTGCATGTGCAATCTTAGTTTCCTGATCAGGGATCAAACTCATGCTCCCTGTATTGGAAGTACAAGTCTTAACCACTGGACTACCAGGGAAATCTCTTCCAACTACGTTTTTCAACATAGAACCTACAGCTCAGCCACTTTAGGAAACCTGTGATATGCAAAAGATATTAAAATTATTCTCACTGTCAGGATTTTAAAGAAGGTCATTGCTGGTTTACATTTCTGGGAAGAATATCAAGATGAAATGGCGAAAAATGAGGCAGAATCTAGCATCAAAATGGCAAGTACTACTCTCTCACCTTTTGCTTTCTTTGCTTCCTGACCTCCTTCTTTTCCATGGGGTAGGATACACGAGTATTGGCGTTATCATTTTAGAAGCCTTAGTAGAAAGTCAGAACATAATTTCACCAGCATCTATATCAGCCTCTGAGAAGGAGAATTACCAGCCCAGAATAGCCCAGTTCTCCTTGCTTTGGAACAATTTTTGTTGTCAGGTCCATCTCATGCTATAACTGGGCCAAGTCTGGGCCATGAATATGCAGGAAAAAATGAATGTGAAGTAGGCAGACTAAAAATGGAAATCAGCAGCTACTACAGATTACTATAGTCTATGGAATTTCCAAAATTATGATTAAAAAACAGTTTAGACACTATACAGAATATGATTTTAACACAATATTGTGCTAAATATATATATATATATATATATATATATATATATATATATATACTGGCTTGTGTGCTCATTTGTGTCTGACTTTTTGTGACGTTATGGACTGTAGCCCACCAGGCTCCTTTGTCCATGGGATTTTTCAGGCAAGAATACTGGAGTGAGTTGTCATGCCCTCCTCCAGGGGATCTTCCCAACCCAGGGATTGAACCTGTGTCTCCTGCATCTCCTGCACTGCAAGCAGATTCTTTACCCACTGAGCCACCTGGGAAGCCCCATATATATATATATATATATATATATATATATATATATATATATAATTTTAATAAATACAGACACACACAACTCCTACAAATGAACACTTATGTATTAAGTATTTATTAGTAGTCAAAATTGTGTAAAGATGTTGAAATAAGGTAATTTGTAAAATAGCAAGTTGCCCATCTGTAAAGGTATTCAAACAGAGGCTGGGCCTTAAGCCCACAATCATGTTTGAAAAATATTTTTCAGTTCTATCCAGTTTAGCCTTCTGAGATATGGAGAAGACATTCAGGATTTGTACAGCATGGCAAAAAGAGAAACCTGTCCTTCTCTGAAATCCAACCAGAGCATTTCTACTTGATCTGTTTCACGTACTGGACTCCCATACAAGGTTTTAAGAGTGGTTTGTCAACTAAAAATTAAAAACTCTCAATCTACAGGAATAACTGTGTAGAGATGTTTCTTAGATAGCAGGTAAGACAGCTTTAAACTCTGAGATGTTCTACAACCATGTGTATAGAAAAAGATCAATAAAACTCATTAAAGTTCATTTTAAAGATTAAGTTCTATGATTTTACAAACCTTTTGGGGTGAGGTGCTTCAGCTCTGGGGCACTAGAAAGTACTAACACACATTTCAGAGTCTGGCTAGGTTTGGTGGTAGTGGTTTAGTCACTAAGTCATGTACAACTCTTGCGACCCCATGGACTGTAGCCTGCCAGGCTTCTCTATCCATGGGATTCTCCAGGCAAGAATACTGGAATGGGTTGCCATTTCCTTCTCAAGGGAATCTTCCCAACTCAGGAATTGAAACTGGGTCTCCTGCACTGCAGGCAGATTCTTTACTGACTGAGCTATGAGGGAAGCCCTGGGTTGGCAATTTCAGCAAATGAAGCTACTGTGTGAGGTCTTCCCACATTGAGTTCTCATGAAGCTTTAAAGAAGCCTCCATTAATAAGTATTTTTTTTTTCACATGTTGTGGCTCCACATCCTAACTCAAATCAAACTGTTATATTTAACCAGTTCCATTATCTGTTTTCTTAAGAAAACAGGGGAGACAATTCCCTCTTAATCTAGTAGTTAGAACTCTGTGCTTCCAACTGCAGGGGGCACAGGTTCCATCCCTGGTTGGAGTACTAGGAATCCACATGTCTCAGCTCAGCAAGAAGAAAATAATAAATAAATCAAATAATCTTGAAAAAGAAGAGAGCATGGGAAAGAAGCTATGTTTTTCTCATTTATTTCCAGCCCCTGATTCATGATCTTTATTATGTCATCTAGGAAACGTGCAAAATAGAGACTTCAGGTATGCATTTTACAGATGAAGAGACTGAGTTAACTAAGTTGACTGAAATTCCACTGATAGTTACATTTCCTATGGTTTAGGTTATTCACTGCTTTTATTTTAAAAAGAAGATTGGACTTTAGAGTTAGAGGCAGAAGCATGAGGATAGAAAAGTAAGATGATTCAGGCAGTCAGGTAGATCCGGGATGCTGAAACCCATATTCTCAAGGATGGCAGAGAAAGGAAACCTGGTCCAATCCCATTCACACATTCAACTAAAACGTATCAGTGCCTTCCCTGTATCAGACCTTTGCTAAAGGCTACTGTACAAATATGGATAAGATGGCCTTTGTTTCCAGTAAATGACCATCTATTGGGGGAAAGATGCTAAATATAAAAATAGATACTGCTTCATCATATTCAAGTTCTTTGTGGGGATATCATAGGGCATAAAAGACTTTTTATAAAAAGGACCTTGAAGGGAATGCAAATATATTTGTGCTAGTGAATATCTTAATATTTCAAAAGGCACAGCACAGTAATGTGAAAAAGAATTATAAATAAAATGCTCTGAGAGAATAGAGAAGAAAGAGACATTTTCTCCTGGCAGGTCTGTGGGAAATTCTTAGAAGCAGCAGCATTGCCAGCCAACCTGGAAGGAGAAATGGGATTTTTCTGCCTCGTTTAAGAATGATTCTACTATTAGGAATTTGTGATACTCTGCCAGCTCAGTATGAATGATGCTTGATATTTCTCATCAGTTGGGTCAGTAATATCATCTCTATATGGACTCTGCTAGCTTGTAGACTTGGACATCTGTAGAGTACTTGAAAATGATGGTATTGCAGATTATTCGTGTATCTATTAAGACTCCACTGCCAGGCATCTTGTTTTTGCCAGGCATCCATGAGATTGTTTTTCTCATGGAAAATGTTTTGTTTTCTCTGATTTTTTTTTTTTTTTTACGAAAGTATAGTGGATTTACAATACTGTGTTAGTTCCAATTGTACAGAAAAATGATTCAGTTTTGTATTTATATATATTTCAAATTATTTTCCATTACAAGTTATTGCAAGATATTGAATATAGTTCCCTGTCTCTGCGTTGGAGGAATGTAAATTGGTGTAGCCACTATGGAAAACAGTATGGAAGTTCCTTTAAAAAAAAAAAAAGAAATCTAGAAATAGGGTTGCCATATAAACCAGAAATCCCATTCTTGGGTATATATCAGGAGAAAACTAATTTGAAAAGATACATGTACCCTAATGTTCTTGGCAGCATTATTTACAATAGCCAAGAAGTGGAATCAACCTAAATGTTCATCCATGGACAAACAGATAAAGAAGATATGGTACATATACACAATGGAATATTTAGTTC
Source organism: Ovis canadensis (assembly GCF_042477335.2). NCBI lineage: Eukaryota > Metazoa > Chordata > Mammalia > Artiodactyla > Bovidae > Ovis > Ovis canadensis. The sequence continues at coordinate 40,980,530 of NC_091253.1, read as the reverse complement.
AGTCGCTCAGTCGTGTCCACCTCTTTGCGACCCCATGAACCTCAGCACTCCAGGCCTCCCTGTCCATCACCAACTCCCAGAGTCCACCCAAACCCATGTCCATCGAGTTGATGATGCCATCCAACCATCTCATCCTCTGTCGTCCCCTTCTCCTCCTGCCCTCAATCTTTCCTAACATCAGGGTCTTTTCCAATCAGTCAGCTCTTTGCATCAGGTGGCCAAAGTATTGGAGTTTCAGGTTCAGCATCAATCCTTCCAATGAACACCCATTACTGATCTCCCTTAGTGTGGACTGGTTGGATCTCCTTGCAGTCCAAGGGACTCTCAAGAGTCTTCTCCAACACCACAGTTCAAAAGCATCAATTCTTTGGTGTTCAGCTTTCTTTATAGTCCAACTCTCACATCCATACACAAACATTAGAAAAACCATAGGCTTGACTAGACAGCACTTTGTTGGCAAAGTAATGTCTCTGCTTTTGAATATGCTATCTAGGTTGGTCATAACTTTCCTTCCAAGGAGTAAGCGTCTTTTAATTTCATTGCTGCCATCACCATCTGCAGTGATTTTGGAGCCCAGAAAAATAAAGTCAGCCACTGTTTCCACTGTTTCCCCATCTATTTCCCATGAAGTGATGGGACTGGATGCCATGATCTTATTACTCAGCCATAAAAAGAAGGAAATAATGCCATTTGCAGCAACATGGATGCACCTGGAGATTATCATACTAAGTGAAATAAATCAGAGACAAATATCATATGATATTGCTTATATGTGAAATCTTAAGGAAAAGATACAAGTGAACTTATTTACAAAACAAACAGATTCACAGACTTAGAGAACCATCTTATGGTTACCAGGGCATAAGTGAAGGAGATAGATTGGAAATTTGGGATTGACATATACACACTGCTATATTTAAAATAGATAGCCAACAAGGACCTACCGTGTAATACAAGGAACTCTGCTCAATATTCTGTAATGACCTAAAAAGGAAAATAATTTGAAAAAGAATAGATACATGTGTATATATAACTGAATCACTTTGCTATACACCAGAAACTAACACAATATTATAAATCAAACTGTACTTCAATAAAAGAATATAGTTGATTGTAATTTGTTTTTTGTATATGTATGATTGCAAGATTATGTATACACACATATATAAATATGAATATAAATATATATATAAATGTATATAACTGAATTTTTTCCTGTTTCTTATTCCTATAAGTTGAAACCAGCAAGTTTTCCCATTAACTTGACTCCAGGTATGTTTCTTGTGACTGGTAAATTGAGTCTCTTGATTTAAGAAAGCTCTTTTTTTGTCATGGATGCTGATTTTTATGGTGTAAATATTCCTATTGTAGTTGATTTCCAGCTTTTGTCTTGACAACCTTGAACACAGACTTCAGATAAGATGTGCACTTGATAGATGGTACAGCTGGCTCCAGCGCACCACCAAAGGGCTCTGAACAGTATTGAGATTTACAAACAAGAAGGAGGGAAGCCAACTTAAAAAAAAAATCACATCAACCTAAGGAAGATATTAGCATCAAAATTATGACCACAAGTACCAGAAACATGGGCTTCCCAGGCGGCATTAGTGGTAAAGATTGGCAGGTCTCCTGCCTGCCAGTGCAGGAGATGTAGAGATGTGGGTTTGATCCCTGAGTCCAGAAGATCCCCTGGAGGAGGGCAAGGCAGCTCACTCTAGTATTCTTGCCTAGAGAATTCCATGGGTAGAGGAGCCTGACGGGCTACAGTCCATGGGGTCTCACAGAGTCAGACATGACTGAAGTGACTTAGCACACATCCAAACCAGAAACATGAAAATAACATTTCAAAAAGAATAACTTTTGACTTCCCTGCTTAAACTATGGTTACTTACTAGTGATCTTAGGCTAAAGCTCAACATCTTCACCAAGGCCTACAAATATCTGTTTCGCCTGTCATCTGACCCTGTTCCTTATTGGCTTCCCTTAGCTTCTTGCAGTTTTACAAACATGGAATCTATTCTTTCCCACCATAACCTCCATAGGAGCTGCTCCTCCTGTCTAGAATTTTTTCTTGTTCTCCTCTCTGCCCTCCAGTTATCCAATAGCTCATATCCATTCTGAGGTTTCAGATAGAATGCCTCTTCCTATAGAGAAGATCTTTGAACTGCCCTCTCTCCACTACATCATGTCTCTTGTTATATAATCTCCCAGGATCAGCTCAGTTCAGTTGCTCAGTTGTGTCTGACTCTTTCCGACCCCATGAATCACAGCACACCAGGCCTCCCTGTCCATCACCAACTCCCGGAGTTCACTCAGACTCATGTCCATTGAGTCAGTGATGCCATCCAGCCATCTCATCCTCTGTCGTCCCCTTCTCCTCCTGCCCCCAATCCCTCCAGCATCAGAGTCTTTTCCAATGAGTCAACTCTTCGCATGAGGTAGCCAAAGTACTGGAGTTTCAGCTTTAGCATCATTCCTTCCAAAGAAATCCCAGGGCTGATCTCCTTCAGAATGGACTGGTTGGATCTCCTTGCAGTCCAAGGGACTCTCACGAGTCTTCTCCAACACCACAGTTCAAAAGCTAGGATACTTGTAAGTTTTTCTAGGAGCACTTACAGCAACTCTAACTATACAGTTAGTTGTGAATCTGTCTTCCCGTCTGCAATTGCATTGATAGGGTCTGTGTCTGTCTTGCTTACTGTCAAATCTCCAGCACTCAGCACAGTGCCTGGCCTATTAATTCCATTAATAACTGATGGAGGAATAAGTGAAAAAGCAGGAGTTCATGAAAGTCTCAAAAATGATCAGTAGAGAGTCTCTAACAATGGAATGATTCCCTTCCATCACAACCTTCCTTTAAAACAAAGAGTTTTATTTGCATAGTTATCATGCTATAGACTGGTTGAGTTCAGTCGCTCAGTTGTGTTTGACTATTTGCGACCCCATGGACTACAGCACACCAGGTTTCCCTGTCCATTACCACCTCCCAGAGCTTTCTCAAACTCATGTCCGTGGTGTTGGTGATGCGATCCAACATCTCATCCTCTGTTGTCCCCTTCTCCTCCCATCTTCAATCTTTCCCAGCATCAGGGTCTTTTCAAATGAATCAGTTCTTCGCATCAGGTGGCCAGTGTATTGGAGTTTCAGCTTCAGCATGTGTCCTTCCACTGAATATTCAGAACTGATTTTCTTTAAGATGGACTGATTGGATCTCCTTGCAATCCAAGGGACTCTCAAGAGTCTTCTCCAACACCACTGGTTAGATGAAGGTAAAGCTACAAACCTAAAATAGTCACTTGGCTCTGTGTTAAGCTAGTAGCGAAACCAAATTTTAAAAAATGATAATAATAATAGCAACTTCTCTTTGGGGAGGAAAGCTCTGAGTAGTATACATTTTATTTTTAAATAATTTTCCATCTCTAAAAATTGCATATTCATCGGTCTTGCAGTGGTTTGACCAGTGATATCATCTTTCCTTATGACTTCTGCCCACACTTGTCTCATCAAATCAATCACCTCCATTTAGAAAAGAGCTCTTAGCAGCCTGAAACATTTTACCAAACCTCCTCTTATTTCTCCACATCAAGGTGCCTCTCACTACAGAGCTGGTGTTGGTTCATGGGGTAAAGAAGGGAAGGTGCAGGGGGACATTTGAAGTACAGTAGGTTCTTTGAAAATTGTAAATGCTTCTGGGGAAACCTGAGTCCTCTTAGGTCCTCAGCCCAAGGTCCTGGGAATGTTTTCATGGCTATAGGTCAATATCAGGAAATACAGAATTCTCCAGACAGAACATTAAGAGAGTTTTGAGTTTCACATGTGGACTAGTGAACCAGCTCCCTCAGCATGTGTAGATTTCCACACTCTTTGGTTCAACACCCTCAGAGGCAAACTGAAGTACTTTTCACTTGAAATACATATATTTCACATGAAATATATATATATTATATATATTCAAGTTAAAAATATATAATATATATTGAAGTGATATATACCATTATATACTAATATACGAAGTGTATGTTATACATTATATATTATATATATAAGTATATATTTTTAAAATAAGTATATATATATTTTTAATTAACCTATCTTCTCCCCTTGTCATTTGACATTTCCTTCCCAGGTTGCTTTTTCTCCAATAGGCTGGCTTTGGATTTTAAATCTCTAGTGTTTAGCTATCCAGACGCAAATTTTCCCTCCTTCAGCTGTCTTCTATTTCCCCAACTACAGGGTGCTTCTTTTGGCCACGTGCCACTCCTCACTGTATTTACAACTTTCCCAGTCTACTTCCTATCTCTGTAATCGCATTCCCCATTCTTGTGTTACTGCTTGAGAGTCCAGCCTCTGTTTCTGGAGTTGGCAGTATGGTTTCAATTAGAAAGCTGTTTTGCCCCTGGTCATTATACACTGGCTTTCAATACCCCAGTCCACTCTTCATTACTGTCTTCCTCTGGCCACAGTTTGCTCAAACATAATGATCTCATCTTTTTCTCTTTAAGGACTTGACCCCATTTCTTTCCCTGAACCATGTTACATTATGGGTGACATTATTTATGTTTTTCTTTTTGCCCTAGTGACATGCTGAAGCTGTCCATTTTCCCCTAGACTGGGTCAGAAAACACAGACTATGTGTTTAGCACCACTTAAGCTAATTCTTTCTTTTAAAATGACCCCCTCCAGGTTCTACAAAAGTTCTCAGATCTACATTTTTGAAGTCACTGAGACAACTTTGCAGAGGATATCAACCAGGTTGGAAAACCTTGAATTTGGAACCAAATTTCTATTTTTAGCTCAGGAAGGGACATAAACTGTTGAGTCTCCTCTTCAGTAAATGAGGGAAGAAACAACTGTGTTGCTGCTCATGATTCCTGGACTGTGAGGGAGGCAGGGAAACAGGGAGAAAAGGAGGAGACAGGGGACCAGGTTTTATAATTCCATCTAGGGTCCTTGCTTGAGTAACTTCTTCAGTCCTAAAGCTCATGATTTATTTTGTTTTTAACTTACAAAAGCGGCCCTAATAATACTTTTCTTGTTTGCCATGGACTTAATCAAAGAAATCTAGTATATTTTTAAATGTTTTGGGCGTCAGTGAAATGGCAGAGGTAGAATATAGGATTTAACAGTCTGGGCTTTGGAGTCAAACTTGATAAAATTCAGGTCTTGATCCCCCTTGAGTGAATTATCTAGCGTCTATAAACATATATAAACCTAAGTTATTTAACATCTATAAATTGAAGTTTCTGTAGGTAGAAAACTGGAAAACAAAATTTTTATCTCTCAGGATTGTTTTAGGGATAAGCATGGGGCTTCTCCAGTGGCACTAGTGATAAAGAACCCACCTGCCAATGCAGGAGACTAAGAGATGCTGGTTTGATCCCTGGGTCAGGAAGATCCTCTGGAGGACATGGCAACCCACTCCAGTATTCTTACCTGGAGAATCCCATGGACAGAAGAGTCTGGTGGGCTACAGTCTATGGGGTCTCAAAGAGTCAGACACGACTGAAGTGACCTAGCACACACACATAATAATTAATTATAAGCCCTCAAATATGTGTTTGATGGAATATGATTAATAAGCTTTGGATATTATCACTCTTAACAATATCTCCCCAGAAGAGGGCATGTCTTCAGTTTATCTCCTTAGCCTCAAACACAGGGACTGAGACATAGAAACTCAATAAAGATATATCAGTTTTAAAATGTGATAAGTAACAATATTACTGTCTTTGCAGCTGACTCTTCTGGCACAATTAAACAATTTCAAGTCCCTTCTTTCATGTGTCAGAATCTAACCCATCCATTTTGCTCTGTGCATAGGTTGATCTTTGCTTCCTACTATTTGGAAGGTTCTGACCTGTTACTTTTCTCTTCTCTTTATTTTTTTCTATGAAGTTCAATAAAAATTCCAAAGAAAAAAGTAGTACACAATCTCCCTGAAGTTCTAATTCAGGTGTTAAAAAAAAAAGTTAAAAATGAAAGTCATTTTTTCTTTTCCTTCTATTGTTACTTAGTGTTGATAATCTGGTATGTACATTTCCAAATTCTTTGTAGGCAGAAACATATCTATGCATATCACATAAAGAGTTTTTAGTCATTTTGTTTCAAGCTCCACATCATGAAACTGAAAGTCACTCAGTCATGTTTGACTCTGCAACCCCATGCACTGTAGCCCACCAGGCTCCACTGTCCATGGGATTCTCTAGGCAAGAATGCTGGAGTGGGTTGTCATTCCCTTCTCCAGGGGATCTTCCTGACCCAGGGATTGAGCCCAGGTGTCCCTCACTGCAGGCAGATTCTTTACTATCTGAGCCACCAGGGAAGCCCAATTAAAGCAACCAGCACCTCCTCTGAGCCAGAATTGCTTTTTCCAGTTATATTGATAAGTAAAATCATGAAAATATACAATTTGAAGACTAGCATCTATACCTGGGTATTTAGGTTATTTTCTTTTTTAGTTTCATTTTTCGAATTATTATCTATATATTGTTATCTCTTGATTCAGCAAATTTAAATATTAACAACTTGTATCTTACTAAAATAGGCAAGAATTTTAATTCTCATCCTTTTTTTTCCTGACATTTCACCAATGTACGTATTGGTTAAATTCATATTCCATATTTTTGTTACTACAACCATGTAAACAACCGTGTTTCATGCTGAGCCAAGTAGTCCCTAGATCACATTTTCTTGAATAGCTTACCAAGCTCTCTTTCCCTCATTTAATTGTTGCATAATTTTCTTATTGTGCGACTATTTGGCTAAATCTTCCAATATCTGAAATAAGCTCTGTAAAATGTCTCTCAAAAGAACTTTTCACAAAGTTCAAACCAGCTATGTAATCTACAAGTTCCAGTTTTCCTAGAGGTGTCTTCTGGGTTCCTCTTTCATCGTTCAAGCATGAATCTGGTTCTGTCATATCTGTCGCACTGCTGTTCTGGGATTTTCCTTCACCGGTATCCTAGGAATTGCTTTCAAATTTAATCTGTTTTAATTTACCTGTGTCTAGGTCTTCATGCCTTTTTTTTCTTGATTTACTGACTCATTACATTGAGACATTTCTTTGAGTAGATTGTTGAGAAAGATTTCAAGAAGGTAATATTTTTGATATTTCACTCTTTCAGAAATACATTTATTCTATCCTCACTCTTAGCTGGTAGTTTGAATGAGTATAGAATTCTAGGTAGACATTTATTTTCACTCAGAATTTTGAAAGTATTTGTCCATTACCTTTCTGCTTTCTTTGTCATTCACATGATAGTGTTCTTATACAAGATTCTTTTTATGTAGATTCCAGACCCTTTGTATGGGGCAAGGTCTTATGTCCTCTCTGGAAGCTTTTGGGTTTTCTTCCCTAACCTCGGTTTTTGAAATTTCCCAATTACTTGCCCTGGTATGTGCTGATTAAAATTTTGTTATGTTTTGAATTTTGTGGGCCCTTTAACCTTAAAGACACATGGCCTTCAGCTCCAGGATATTTTATTGTGCAATTTATTTGTTAATTTTCCCTATACTATAATCAAGGCATTTTATTTCTTTGACTTATTGATTGTACTTTGGTACTCCATAGATTGATCTAATATGCTCATTTTTTCCCTCTCCTATTGTCTGGCTCTGCTTTTTATTGTCGTTGTTCTATTTTTTGACAAGTTTTCCTCAGTTATTTCTTTTAATTCTTTAACTGGTCTTGGAAAAAAATATCCACTTTATTTTTTCTGTAGGAACTAATATTATCAGAGTTCTTGTTTACTCCTACTGTCTTTTCCTTGTTTCACTGATATAGTATCTGTTTTTATGTTGTTGAGATAAAAGCTTTCATTTAAAAATAATCCTGAGTTCTTTCTATTTTTTTTGACTCTTTTCTATTTCATGTTAAAAGCTTTTCTCCAAAGTTTTGTGATCTTTAAGCCCTTAAGAAGCAGACACTTATTTTTGGGTCTTTAAGAAGCAGAAACTCCAGTGAGCAGAGCTTAGCAATTAGTAGGCGACAGTTGGGCTTCTCTGATAGCTCAACTGGTAAAGAACACACCTGCAATATGGGAGACCTGGGTTTGATCCCTGAGTTGGGAAGATCCCCCTAGAGAAGGGCATGGCAACCCGCTCTAGTATGCTTGCTTGGAGAATCCCCATGGACAGAGAGGCTTGGCGGGCTTGACTGAATGACTGAGCACAGCACAGCGCAAGGAGAGCTGGACTTTTTAAAAAGACTTATTCCAAACTTCAGAATTAATAGGCTTCTTTTTATAAGGCTGTTTAGGATCTTCAGAGAAGGGTATTGATCTCTTGAAATAAGATGAAGGAGAAGGATCTGAGGTCTTGTCCGTTAGGCTCTGTCCTTTGACTTCATCCTTTTTTTTCCACTTAAAACTATATCTCTCACCTTTTTCTGATTTTTATGTCCTCACGTCAAGAGACTCCCTAGTTTATTTTCTTCAGAATGTGTGTCTCCATTTTCCTGTGGAGAGAAACAAGGGGTAGACATTTACTGCATAGGATAGGGTGGAAAATGACTCTTTTACAGACTTTTAAACAGTTCGTATGCTTTGAGCTCAGCCTCTTTGGCACCTTCTTTGTGCCTCCTGCCTCTGTTCCCTGAGGCCTGAGTGGTTTCTGTGGAGCAATCAGCTTGTTTCTTATTGGTGTCCTAGTCTGTTCTTGCTTTCTCTGCTCCACTTGGTCGTTTCCCATTCACCCTTTCAAATTCTGTGGAATCATATACTGTGATCTAAGCTATACACACCCCATTTTCATTGAAGACTAAAGATATCTTATGCTATCTTTATAGTTTTAGGGAAGAAAAGGGCAGGAAATTTTTGGTGCCTTTAATTTTGATGACTTCTAGATTTACTATTGACTTGAGATAAAACTTCTCCCATCACCGTACAGTCTTTATGTCTTAAAAATAGTTCATGTGACAATTTTTACTCTCATTCTTCTTGCTGTGATTGAAGTAAGGAAGGGTCATCAGTTTGAGGATTATTGTCATTGAACCTCGATAGCTTTAGTTACTTAATTTCATAACTGATGTTACAAGACTTTTAGTCGATTTCCTCACTACTTTCTCACATATCCTTTGCTGGAAAATAAGAATTAAAAAGTAAAGAGTACAAATGTCAAACGTAACATTTTATGACCATGAAGCAATAAAAAATAAACTAGAAATAAAGCTAGAGCTTTTTTTTTCTCATATTTTGCAACACAAGTTTGCTAAGATGTTCTCTTACTGCAATGTTCTTAATGTGTTCTTAATATTTTACACCCTATTAGTACTATAAATAAATTGATGGCATGTTTCACAATTTTTAAAAACATAATAATCATAATACTAAACACAGTAGGTTTAAGCTTAAAAATTATAAAGCCAAAAGACAATCCTTCCCCCACATACTCAGTGATAATGATGTTTCTATAGAATATATTCTAGGGTAACCACACTACATTAATTTTAAAATGCATTTTGCTCTAGTGATTCTGTTGTATGACCAATGATTCGGTGAGATTTAAATTCTAATTGTTATTAAGAAGAGAATTTCAGTAAACAAAGGTTAAATAAACGAGATATTCCCTAGTCTCGCTTCATTCCATTTCACGTTAACACTAAGTTGTTCTTATGAATCTTCTAAATAATCCTTTTCTACTCATAATGAATTCCATATCCATCTGGAGGCAATCCTAGAGTGTGAGAAGGCATTCTGTGACCTTATCTGCTTGAGACTGTTTATTCCTGGCCTGACCTTCGGTTCTAACCAGGTGCAGCTACTATCACTCCCTGGTGACTTACAAAGGTGTCTGTCAAATGACACTGTAATATCTAGCCCAAGACACTGAAACTACGTGATGGTCAGAGTAAGGCCTTTATCGGGCTGCTGATGCCTTACTGATAAAGTTGTGCCACGATGAAAGTCTAGCCAAAGCAAAAATCTCCCACACAGGTTATAACAGAAAGGGCATGGACTTCAGACTCAGCTTATTGATAGATCCTAATTTCACTTCAGCCTCTGCCACTTTCTGATTAATTTGAGGTTAGGAAAAAATATGAGTTTATTTCCGTACTCATCAAAATTCAAAGATTTTTAAAGATAAGATAATGTAAGTGTCCAGTACAGAAGATTGCTCATAAAATTGTAGCGTTTGCTACTGTTATTTTTAGGTATAGCAGAGAAATTCTGCAGGGGTATTTATGTGAGGAATGAAAGGGTATTCAAGAGGACTTCTGACTCTCTTTAGTGCTGGAAATTCCTAAGGATTATAATTTGTTATACATCTCAGCAACTGACAAATGAATAAGGGATAATGATACTATATGATAGTCCTATGAGAACTTTAGAAAGTATCTTCAGACACTTCATGGATAAAGCTGAGATATAAATAAGTCTAACAAAGTATAGCCAACAGTTATGGAGGCATAATATTCCTTATACAATACATAACCTACTTGCTTATTGATATATTTAATAAATCATCATGAACATTAAATTTTTCCTAAAAGTTATTGATCTGGATGATTATCTAACAAGACTCTCCTAGGGACTTCCCTGGTGGTCCAGTGCTTGGGAGTCTGCCTGCCAGTGCAGGGGACATAGGTTTGACCCCTGGTTGGGGAGGATCCCACATGCTTTGCAGAGGATGGTCCCCTGCACAGCTAGTGAAGACATTGTGCTACAGCTATTTAAGCCAGTGTATCTTGGATCCTGTTCTTCATAACAAGAGAAGCACCACAATGAGAAGCCCACACACCACAGCTAGAGAATAGCCCCCACTAGCTGCAACTAAAAAAAGTACATGAGCACCGGCAGATACCCAGAGCAGCCAAAATTAAGTAAGTTAATTAATTATTTTTTAAACAACATAACTTTAAGTGTCATGAAGGAAAAAGACACAGAAAAGTCTTAGGAGAAAGTAGGTAGAAAATAAATAAAGCACGAAGTAGGCATGTCTAGGTGAAACTTCTTGGACAAAATAAGGATACTGTTTCCAGGAAAAAGGAAGATTCAAGTTTTAGGGTTAGAGGGCATATATCAGAATTTGGCTTGGGCCATCTTTAAACACTGGTGTATTTTAAATTGTCATTGGACAACTCTCCCCAGCCAAGTCCACTATCTCACGACTCACTCTACTTTGGTGTTGTATGGGTCACCTGGAAAAAAATCAACTTTGTAAGGAACATCATTTCTCAGTCCCTGGAAGCACACTATCAAATTTCTCTCATGAGCCAACTTTCCTATGTCATTTTGTTGGATATATATTTTAGACCTTTTTGTAGTAAGAAGAGAATGTTTTAATGGGTTTTTTGGTCCATCTAGGTTGGTCCTAGAAAGAAACCCTGAGCTCCTCAGAGTGATGACGGAGTGTAGGTGAGATCCACTTACAGCCACAACAAAGCTTTTTGGAGGACTCTTCTTACTGTGTTATGTTTGCTTGGGTCTTCTTCCAAGAAAGGACTTTTATGTTCTGGCTTCAATAGTTCTCACATTCTTAATCTACAATCAAGTTCTATTGATGCTGCACTGCTCAAAATGTTTTTCATTTGTTTCTAAACCTTGATTTCCATCCAAGTGTTTCAATGTCTCAGAACCTTAGTTTGATAGTAACAAATGCTATTTGTAGTTTAAGAGAGAGAACGCCTTAATTTGTATAGGCATATTCTTAACCTAAGGCTTCTTTTCTTTCTTCTTTTCCAATACATTTTTGATAAAATCTTTCCCTGAAGAGATTTGAAAAAACAAAATCATGACACCTCTACATTGTTGTCAAGATAAAAATTTCTCACACTGCTCCCATTGCTTCATATTATAATCAAACCAAATTAATCTTCTTGCTCCTCCAACCTCACTTTAATGACATAGTATGCCTACTTAGTAAGGTTTCTTGTAAGGAATGGCTTGATAAAACATGAAAAGTGTTATAAAGAATTAAACCTGGGTAAGACACTTGTTATAACTTCTTTAAGTCATGAAATTATGCTTTAGAAAAACAAGATGTTGGAAAAATGGTTCCCCAAAGGATAAGGTGGGCTTCCTGGGTGACTTAGATAATAAGAATCCGCTTGCAACACAGGAGACCTGGGTTTGATCCCTGGTTGAGAAGATACCCTGGAGAAGGGAATGGCTACCTACTCCAGTATTCTTGCTAGGATAATTACACAAACAGAGGAGCCTGGTGGGCTACAGTCCATGGGGTTGTAAAGAGTTGGACATGACTGAGTGACTAACACACAAACACACACACACAAAGGATAAGGAAGGTTGTACTAGTATATATAACAGAAAAGAGCGTGATAGGCACAAAAAATTTTATCAGCAAAGGGACAATTAGGAATATAGCTTCTTAGGTAAGTCTTATGATTTTAGATTGTCATACCTTTTAAAATAAATACTGTACTTTCAAGGTATGCGCATGTGTGTGTATTTCAAAATTATCCACTAATTATCTGGGATGATAAAGACTTATGTGCCTCTCACTATGCCGGTATGATCTGAAGGTAGTTTGGAATTAAAATACCCGTAGCTACTCTGAATTCATAGTTCTAGAGATCACCACTGACTCCCTATTGGAGCCTCTGAGGCATTATTGTAGAGAGAATCAATTAAGGCTCGGTTGGAAAGATGGAGGGGCTAGCAAGATAGCTCCTAGGCTAAAAACAACCTCTTTGTATAGAGGTTGCTGTTGCAGTTCAGTTGCTAGGGCATGTCTGACTCTTGTGACCCCGTGGACTGTAGCCTGCCAGGATCCTCTGTCCATGGCATTTCCAAGGCAAGAATACTGGATTGAGTTGCCATTTCCTTCTCCAGGGAATCTTCCCAACCCAGGAATCAAAACTTTGTTTCCTGCTTGGGAGGCAGATTCTTTACCACTGCGCCACCTGTGAAGCCTGGGATAGATGTTAGCTTTCCTTAAAGATGGGTGGAAAGTCACAGAGTGGATATTAGAAAAAAAGAAAAGAAGTAGTTCCACAGATTAAGAAGTGACATGTCATTTCTGTAGTTCTCTTTTGGATCACAGGAAAGAGGAAAGTCATGCTACTCCTAAGATTTCAAATATTTTGTTCTTTCACATTTCAAAGCCTGGCATGTCACAGAATCTCTATCTTAGAGCAAGATAATTTTTAAAGGAGAAAATAAAATTGTTTATTAGATTTATGTTCCTGTCTTCAGAAGGTGCGTAAATGGACTATAAAACATATTCCAACAGACATTTGAAAATAATTAAGTCTGGAAGATATAATTATGGCAGGCTTAGATAAGTTTTATTTTATACTTTATGTTTGATATTGTTAGAAATTTGTGTAATAAGAATGCACGTACTGCTTTTGTCATTTAACTAGAGTACAGATTCAAATTAATTCTAACTTCCAAATGTCATAGAACAATTGGCTGATTATCATATATAGAAAATGGGAGGAAATTTTGCCATAAAGTGGTCTGAGCTTATCTTGAGTGTTTTATTTTCATTGAATCCTGGGTTCCCCATTTTATGGGGTGAGGTAAACACTTAGAAAATCAACAGTCGTCTATGGGAACCAGTGTTGCACCTAGGGATTGTATTCAACTAGAAAAATGCATGCTGAGGGATTTCTCTGGTGGTCCAGTGGTTAGGACTCCATGCTTGCACTGCAGGGGTACAGGTTTGATACCTGGTCAGGGAAATAAGATTCCACAAGCAGCCCAGCACAGCCCTTCCCCACCCCACCCCCACCCCCCGAAGCCCCAAAACACTAGAAAGAAAATGAACGCTAAAGCCTGAGGAGAGCGGAGCTTTGACCCCACAAGCTTGCTCAGCACTGCTAAAGAAACCAATCCTCTCCCCACCAAAACTGGACGCTAGTTTTTTTCTCCCCAATTCTACACTGTGTCAAGAAGTGTATTTGCTTGTACAAAGGTTTTACCTTTAAATTAATCCAATGTATTGGAAGGCAGTAGGACTGTTTTGTTAGGGTCTAATATTAAGTGCTTGCATAATGCCGGGTGCTATTCTAAATGCTGGACCCGGGTGGGAACATCTCATCCTTGCAACACTGTATGATGAAGACACTGTCTTCTCTGTTTTTCATCTGTGGAAACTGAAGCATGGAGAATTCAGACAACATGTTCAAGGCCATAAAGCTGGTAAATGGTATGAGTCAGGATTTGAACCCAAATAGTCTGTGCCCGTAACCACTATCTACATTGCTTACCAAGAATAGTCTTTGAGGATACCTTTGAATTGTGATTTTTGATGTATGATGCTAAAGTATATCAAAACTATTTAATCGTTAAAAAAATAATAAAATAATAATCAATTTCAGATACAGGTGAAGCCATATGTACATACCTTTCTAATCTAATTCCCTTTACTTATCAAATGTGAAGATTTTGCTGTTTTCTTTAGAACTTTCAAGGAAATAAAAACAATTATAAAATGAGTTGAAAGCTTCTCTCTACCTCCTTCCATGTTATTCCCTCATTCCTTTTCTAGAGAAAATCAATATTTTGGATAAAAACCAAAAACTTAACACCTAGCGGATAGTTATCCCAAGACAAGGGCTTAGAAAATGTTTATTAAGTAAATGAATTATTGAACTAATATGCAAATAATTGATGAGTTGTGATTTACACACACATGAATATTTGTACTCTTCATTTTGCTTAAAATGGTGTTAAAACAACACAGGACGTTGCAGAGCAAAAATTTTCCTAACTTCTTTCACTAATATTTTCCTAACTGAGTTATCAAGGGTTATTCTGGTTAGATGGTAAAATGGATGATTTGTTGTTTAACCCCCAGGTAATTCCCCTAGTCTCCTCCTCTGGACCAACTTTAATTAAAATAAATACATTTTAAAAATAATAAAGTTTTTATTGAATTTATTACAGCATTGTTTTTGTTTTTGTTTTTGGCCATGAGACATGTAGGATCTTAGCTACCCAACTAGGGATTGAACTCACACCCCCTGCATTGGAAAAGGAAGACTAAACTACTGAACCACTAGGGAAGTCCCCTTCTCCTAACAGCTTCTATTTTCTGTAAGAGCATCCATGAGATTCCAGATAAACTGACTCTACTTCCAGGTCCAAGAGTGAAGTATGTGACCCAGGCTGAGGAATCAATTTATTTGATTGACTGCAGAGATTGCTTTGGAGTGGTGGGGAGTGGGTAGGGACATATGCTAATGAGACTGAAACTCTGGACATCTGTTAGAATGTTGACACAAAGGCCACTCATGGAACAGATGGTTCTAGTATGTGTATGAAGAAACCAAAACTGCTGCAGCTCTCTTTTGCTGCTATACAGAAAGACAAACCAAGGAGGAAGTCAATGGGGGAAATAAAAGCAAGCTCAGAAAAATTAAATCAGAGCCCTAATGGCAACATGAACATCTGAATCAACTTATACCTGAACTAATCTATGGTGGATATTCTCATTATATGAATGAATAAATTGTCTATTATTAAGAATATTTTAACTTATTATTATAAAATATATCTATTATTATAAAATGTATCTAATAATGATTATAAAATATATCTCATAAATCACTCAGAGGATAATTTAATTATTGCTTATAGTTCAAACTTAACCAACATACTTAACATTTTGCCCTGTTTGCCTCTGAATTTGTTTTTAACTTTTTATTTTATATTGGGGTATAGACAATTAACAATGTTGTGATAGTTTCAAGTGAACAGCAAAGGGACTCAGCCATACATATGCATGTATCCATTCTCCTCCAAACTCCCCTCCCATTCAGGCTGCCGCATAATATTGTGTCTCAGAATTTTTGAAGAAATAATAGCAATAAGGATCAATTTCAGATAACATGAAAGTCAGATGTACATACCTTTTCAATTTAATTCTCTTCATTTATCAAATATTAGTATTTTGCTATATTTTCTTTAGAACTTTCAAAGAAATAGAAACAATGCCAGAATTAGTTGAAAGCTTCTGTCTACCCCTCCTCATCCCATGTCCTTAACCCTTTACTAGAGATAACCAATATGCTGAAATGTGTATCTTTCCCATCCTTTTAAAAGTTTTAATAACTTTGTTACATATGCCATCATGGTAATAATAATCTATGCTTTATCAGTTTTAAACTGCATAAATGATATATGCCAGTGTCAGAAATGTTGAGAGATAATGGAAGCAATACAGCATAGTAAAAGGCACTGTAAGGAAAAAGTTGGAATAAGATGCATGTGGGTATAACTGCTGATTATATTTACTTTCTCACCTTTTATGACCTAAGAAAAGTTACTTAAATTGTTTCAGCATCAACTTCCTCATCTGGAAAATGGGTATAAAAATTACTCAGTTCCTAGGGTATTTTTAAGGAGTAGGAAAGACATATTGCATGAAAAGTGTGTTGGCTAGCACTTTGAATAGCACATAAATGTTAATATTTGAATTTATATCAATGGAAAGAAAGACCAAGAGGATGCAATTATCAGGGGAATGGCATTTGTTAATGAAAAACCCCACAGGAGAGTTGTTTTTCATGAGAGTGAAGCATTCTTCCAGCTAAGCTCATGTAATGTTAGGTAATAAATGGTATATACATCTTCTGAAGTACATCTTCATTTTTTTTATTTTCCTAAGAGTTATTGCTATCATAATTCCTTCTTTTGCTAACTCTAAGGAAAACCTACCATGGATGAAAGCAAAGAACATGCCTATATTTCTGTCATCTTCGACTTAGGAGTCTGCAGTTTTTCTATGCTTCTCAATTTTTATTTCTTGCCACACAAGGATGATACTTCAGTAAAATTAGTGAAACAATAATAATGCAAGAAGGAGTAGAATTGAATAAGTATATTGCTTGTTACTAAGATTTCCAGAAATTTTTTGAAGATGTTTTTATATTTAAATATACTCTGGTTGTCCTTTTATAAGAAGTCTCTTACAGAAAGGTTGCAAAGGGACAATCTGTCACTGATCATATGTTCTGATATTTTTGAAGATCAACGAATAAATCTATAGACCTTTCTGCTAATATTTACTGACTCCCTCACTCATGTATTCAACAAACATTTGACTTCTCCTGTCAGTTCCTGGGGACTTCCCCAGTGGCTCAGCCAGAAAGAATCTGCCTGCAATGCAGGAGACCTGGGCTTGATCCCTGGGTTGGGAAGATCCCAGGAGAAGGGAATGGCTACACTCCAGTATTATTGCCTGGAGAATTCCATGGACAGAGGAGAATGAGTGCCTCGATATGAAAGACCTTGCAGTTTGAGATACCTACACTGATTACACTGATTTTGAGATAAATGAATTTAAAGTTTAGCCTAATGCTTGGAACATAGTAGGACTTTATCACATCATTGTTAAATGAGTAGATGATTTGCTAAGAATTAATGCCTGCTGGCATAAAGAAAGTAAATGGGTCTGTCTCATAATTTTCTGGGTAGCTATGCTGGAAATTTACATGGATATCCAGCAAAGTATTTTCAGAAGATGTATAACTGTAACTTGCATTCATTTATCTCTTTTCAATTCATGAAGTCATTAGATATTTTTTTCCCCTTGGATCTGGCTGATCATTTGATATTTTATCATGGATACAAGTCTTAGAAACAGAAAGCATTTACAAAACAAGTTATAAAGAAATCCCAACACGGATGGTACGTGGTGGATGTGAAGAGACTTGGGTTTAGGGCTTGGTTCCTTAACTGATTTCCTATGTGACTTTCACTAAGTCCTTTCTCCTCTGTGGGTGTCAGATACCTGATCAGAGAATGAGGAAATGAGATTAGATCAATTCTAAAGTTTTGTTTTTTTTTCTAATGCTAGACTTTTAAGTGACATTGAAGTTCAAAGAATATTGGAAAAGGCACTGCAGTGTTGATGGAAAAGCCAGGCAGGAATGGTTCTGATTCTAGCTGTTTTGCCAGCTCTGTGACTGTGGGCCAGTCGCTTAGAGAAACAAGGTGATGTAGTGGGGAGGAGCATGGGCTTCAGCTCAGTTCAAATCTCGGTTTTGCCATTGAGTAACTGTGTGTATTGGGACAAGTTAGTTAATGTCTTTCCACTTCCTTTCCTCATATTTAATGTGCACTTAAATCATAGGCTTAGAGTAAAGATGAAACAAATGAGCGTTTGAAAAGCATAACAATATGTGAATATATATTCATGTACGTATATGTACACACACATACACATACCTGTGCTTCCCAGGCGGTGCAGTGGTAAAGAATCCAAATGCCAAGGTAGGAGACACAAGAGATGTGGATTCAATCCCTGGACTGGGAAGATTCCCTGGGTAGGAGAAGGCAACCCACTCCAGTACTCTTGCCTGGAAAATTTGATGGACAAAGGAATGTGACAGGCTACAGTCCATGGGGTCACAAAGAATCAGACATGACTGAGAGACTGAGCATGCACACACATGTATCTGTATGGGCATGCATGTGTATATATATATATATATATATATATATATATATATATATATTTTAAGAGCTATCAGTTATACTCTATATTTGTGTGTGTGCTAAGTTACTTCAGTCGTGTCTGACTCTTTGTGACCCTGTGGACTTTAGCCCTGCCAGGATTCTCTGTCTATGGGATTCTCCAGGCAAAACTACTGGGTTGGGTTGCCATGCCCTTCTCCAGGGGATCTTCCCAACCCAGAGACTGAACCCGTGTCTCTTAAGTCTCCTGCATTGGCAAACAGGTTCATTACCACTAGCGCCACCTGGGAAGCCCAACTCTCTATATAGGCATGTATATACACATATGTGTATCTATATATATGTATGTACATACACATATACATGGACTTCCCTAGTAACTCAGCTGGTAAAGAATCCACCTGCAATGCAAGAGACCCCAGCTCGAATCCTGGGTTGGGAAGTTCCCCTGGAGAAGGGATAGGCTACTTACTCCAATATTCTTGGGCTTCTCTGGTGGCTTAGAATGTAAAGAAGTTGTCTGCAGTTCAGGAGAGCTGGGTTCGATCCCTGGGTTGGGAAGAGCCCCTGGAAGAGGGCATGGCAATGCACTCTAGTATTCTTGCCTGGAGAATCCCCATGGGTAGAGGAGCCTGGCAGTCTACAGTCCATGGGGTTGCAAAGAGTAGGACATGGCTGAGAGCCTAAGTACAGCACAGCACACGTATACATACTCACATGTATATACATAGCATAACTGCTATCTTTTAAATATATGTACATGTATTTTTCTACATATAACTTTTAATAAATGGATACATGTGTATGTATATGTATGTTTGGGCATCCCAGATGGCTCAGTGGTGAGTTTGGGTAAACTGCAGGTGTTGGTAATGGACAGGGAGGCCTGGCGTGCTGCAATCCATGGGGTTGCAAAGAGTCAGACACAACTGAGTGACTGAACTAAACTGAACTGAAAGAATCCACCTGCCAAACAGGAAAGATCCCTTGGAAAAGGAAATGGCAACCCATGCCAGTGTTCTTACCTGGGAAATCTCATGACCAAGGAGCCTGGCTGGCTACAACTTATGGGGTCACAGAGGCAGACATGACTGATCGACTAAACAACAACAGCAACTATCGATCTAGCTAGTATAACTAATAGCTTTTATTAGCATCTCTAGGCCCCATAGTTTCCCGTACGTACAGTTAGGATAATAATGCATACATCGTCAGCTCATATGTTTGGTAGGGCTGTTGTGGAGAGTGTATAGGCGCTGATTCCATCAACTTGCTGAGAGCTAAACACATGTTAGACAAGATCCTGAGTACTTTACATGTCTTTTTTTTTTTTTCTTTTTTTGAAGTACTGATGCAATTCAGAAGGACAGAGTTATGACTGGAGCTGAACTGTGACGGATTGTTAAGATTCATAATATCATTCTCACTAAATATATAGCATAATATTTATGAAAGCAAACTGTAGGTGACAGGCATTGTTCTAGGACAGAGATAAATATGAAAGACCAATTACCCACTGTTAGTTTAGCATATATTATAATAAAAGACTTAGCCAATATAAAAATACATAGCTTTGGTAGCAAAATTTTCTGTAAAGTAAATGAAACAATGCTAGGGAACCATGACTGATGGGAAAGGAAATGAAATGAGATTTAGAAAACTATTAAAGGTAAAATGTACGGTGTTAAAGATTCTGTTGAGCCTTTCAGTTCAGTCACTTAGTCGTGTCCAACTCTTTGCGATCCCATGGACTGCCACATGTCCAGCTTCCCTGTCCATCACCAATTCCCGGAGTTTACTCAAACTCATGTCCATCGAGTCAGTGATGCCATTCAACCATCTCATCCTCTGTCATCCACTTCTCCTCCTGCCTTCAATATTTCCCAGCATCAGGGTCTTTTCCAGTGAGTCAGTTCTTCACATCAGGTGGCCAAATTATTGGAACTTCAGCTTCAACATCAGTCCTTCCAATGAATATTCAGGACTGATTTCCTTTCGGATGGACTGGTTGGATCTCCTTGCAGTCCAAGGGACTCTCAAGAGTCTTCTCCAACACAGTTCAAAAGCATCAATTCTTCAGCACTCAGCCTTCTTTACAGTCTCTCACATCCATACATGACTACTGGAGTCTTTGTTAAGGGGAAATTGTTCTTAGTGCATTAGTACAAAGATGAATAATACATTTCCCTTTGACATAATATTTTATAACCACTTTTCTTCTATTTAACCTGAATCTTAAATATCTATGGTTTCCTTCCTTTACAGGTTGTTGCTGTTTTGGGTTCTCTGACAGGTGGATGATCCCCAAGTGTAATGAACACAGACTGGATTGTGTTTACACTGTGTCAAACAAGTGAGGTGTTTGACAATTTTAATTTTAATTCAGGAATTATGTTTAGGATTATATAGGCAGAGCCTTCCAGGTGACACTAGTAGTAAAGAACCTGCCTGACAAGGCAGGAGATGTAAGAGATGTGGGTTTGATCCCTGGATCAGTAACATCCCCTGAGGAGGGCATGTCAACCCACTCCAGCATTCTTGCCCAGAGAATCCCTTGGAGAGAGGAACCTGGTGGGTTATACAGTCCATGGGGTTGCACAGTCAGACTCAACTGAAGTGACTTAGCACGTATAGATACCTGTAGCACATATAGATGCCTGTAGCACATATAGATGTGTGACTTAGCACATACAGATGCTCCTGTAGTTTTAAGCTTCCTGCTAGAATTTGGAAGGAAGTTTCAGGTATGGTACTTGGTTCAAAAGTTTGGGTGGTACCTTTCCATCCATCTGTCTTTGATAATGTGAGCATGAACACAAGAAAGTCTTGTGAACTTGGGAGGGAATATCAAACAGTTGGGAAATGAGGCCAGGAGGACAGCTTTGGTGCTGTGTCTATCCCACCTTGCTCTTCAAGCAGTTTCTACTGGGGTGCACATGGACACCATGATGACACACTCTGAGGGTGTAAATAATGTGCAGGAAACCAAGGGGCATTCAAACCCAAAAAGCTGTGGAACATCTGATATGAATTTTGCATTTTCTTTAAAATTAAAAAAAATTTTTTTGTAGGTGTATTACTTTCTTTTTTTTTTAAGTTTTTTATTTTTTAAATTTTAAAATCTTTAATTCTTACATGCATTCCCAAACATGAACCCCCCTCCCACCTCCCTCCCCATAACATTAATTGAAGGGTAAATGCTTTACAGAATTTTGTTGTTTTCTGTCAAACTTCAACATGAATCAGCCATAGGTATGCATATATCCCCTCCTTCTGAACCTCCTTCTCATCTTCCACCCCAACCCACCCCAGTAGATTGATACAGAACCCCTACTTGAGTTTCCTGAGCCATACAGGAAATAAATTGGCTATCTATTTTACATATGGTAATGTAAACGTCTATGTTACTTTTTCCATACATCTCACCCTCTCCTGCCCTCTCCACATGTCCATAAGCCTATTCTCTATGTCTGTTTCTCCATTGCTGCCCTATAAATAAATTCTTCAGTACCATTTTTCTAGATTCCATATATATGCATTAGAATACAATATTTATCTTTCTCTTTCTGACTCACTTCACTCTGTATAATAGGTTCTAGGTTCATCCACCTCATCAGAACTGACTCAAATGCATTTCATTTTTGGCTGAGTAATATTCCATTGGGTATATGTACTACAACTTCTTTTTTAAATTTTTACTGATTTATTTTAATTGGAGACTAATTACTTTACAATATTGTAGTGGTTTTTGCCACACATTGACATGAATCAGCCATGGGTGTACATATGTCCCTCATCCTGAACCCACCTCCCACCTCCCTTCCCATCCCACCCCTCAGGGTCATCCCAGTGCACCAGCCCTGAGTGCCCTGTCTCATGCATCAAACCTGGACTGGTCATCTATTTCACATATGGTGATATACATGTTTCAGTGCTATTCTCTCAAATCATCCCACCCTCGCCTTCTCCCACAGAGTCCAAAAGTCTGTTCTTTACATCTCTGTCTCTTTTGCTGGCTCACATATAGGGTCATGGTTCAGTTCAGTTCAGTTCAGTTCAGTCGCTTAGTCGTGTCCAACTCTTTGTGACCCCATGAATTGCAGCACGCCAGGCCTCCCTGTCCAACACCAGCTCCTGGAGTTCACTCAGACTCACGTCCTTCGAGTCTGTGATGCCATCCAGCCATCTCATCCTCTGTCCTCCCCTTCTCCTCCTGCCCCTAATCCCTCCCAGCATCAGAGTCTTTTCCAGTGAGTCAACTCTTTGCTTGAGGTGGCCAAAGTACTGGAGTTTCAGCTTTAGCATCATTTCTTCCAAAGAAATCCCAGGGCTGATCTCCTTCAGAGTAGACTGGTTGGGTCTCCTTGCAGTCCAAGGGACTCTCAAGAGTCTTCTCTAACACCACAGTTCAAAAGCATCATTCTTTGGCGCTCAGCCTTCTTCACAGTCCAACTCTCACATCCATACATGACCACTGGAAAAACCATAGCCTTGACTAGACGGACCTTAGTCGGCAAAGTAATGTCTCTGCTTTTGAATATGCTATCTAGGTTGGTCATAACTTTTCTTCCAAAGAGTAAGCGTCTTTTAATTTCATGGCTGCAGTCACCATCTGCAGTGATTTTGGAGCACCCCAAAATAAAGTCTGACACTTTCTATTGTTTCCCCATCTATTTCCCATGAAGTGATGGGACCAGATGCCATGATCTTAGTTTTCTGAATGTTGAGCTTTAAGCCAACTTCTTCACTCTCCTCTTTCACTTTCATCAAGAGGCTTTTTAGTTTCTCTTCACTTTCTGCCATAAAGGTGGTGTCATCTGCATATCTGAGGTTATTGATAGTTCTCCCAGCAATCTTGATTCCAGCTTGTGTTTCTTCCAGTCCAGCGTTTCTCATGATGTACTCTGCATAGAAATTAAATAAGCAGAGTGACAATATACTGCGTTGACGTACTCCTTTTCCTATTTGGAACCAGTCTGTTGTTCCATGTCCAGTTCGAACTGTTGCTTCCTGACCTGCATACAGATTTCTCAAGAGGCAGGTCAGGTGGTCTGGTATTCCCATCTCTTTCAGAATTTTCCACAGTTTATTGTGATCCACACAGTCAAAGGCTTTGGCATAGTCATAAAGCAGAAATAGATGTTTTTCTGGAACTCTCTTGCTTTTTCCATGATCCAGCAGATGTTGGCAATTTGATCTCTGGTTCGTCTGCCTTTTCTAAAACCAGCTTGAACATCAGGAAGTTCACAGTTCACATATTGTTGAAGCCTGGCTTGGAGAATTTTGAGCATTACTTTACTAGCATGTGAGATGAGTGCAATTGTTCGGTAGTTTGAGCATTATTTGACATTGCCTTTCTTTGGGAGTGGAATGAAAACTGACCTTTTCCAGTCCTGTGGCCACTGCTGAGTTTTCCAAATTTGCTGGCATATTGAGGGCAGCACTTTCACAGCATCATCTTTCAGGATTTGAAATAGCTCAACTGGAATTCCATCACCTCCACTAGCTTTGTTCATAGTGATGCTTTCTAAGGCCCAGTTGACTTCACATTCTAGGATGTCTGGCTCTAGATGAGTGACCACACCATCGTGATTATCCAGGTCGTGAAGATCTTTTTTGTACAGTTCTTCTGTGTATTCTTGCCACCTCTTCTTAATATCTTCTGCTTCTGTTAGGTCCATACCATTTCTGTCCTTTATCAAGCCCATCTTTGCATGAAATGTTCCCTTGGTATCTCTAATTTTCTTGAAGAGATCTCTAGTCTTTCCCATTCTGTTGTTTTCCTCTATTTCTTTGCATTGATCTCTGAGGAAGACTTTCTTATCTCTTCTTGCTATTCTTTGTTACCATCTTTCTAAATTCCCTATATATTTGTTAGTAAACTGTAATGGTGTTTTTCTTTCTGACTTACTTCACTTTGTATAATAGGTTCCAGTTTCATCCACCTCATTAGAACTGATTCAAATGCATTTTTTTAATGGTTGAGTGATATTTCATTGTGTCTATATAACACAGCTTTCTTCACCTGCTGATGGACATCTAGGTTGCTTCCAAGTCCTAGCTATTGTAAGCAGTGCTGACATGAACATTGGGGTACACGTGTCTCTTTCAATTCTGGTTTCCTTAGTGTGTATGCCCAGCAGTGGGATTGCTGGGTTGTATGGCAGTTCTATTTCCAGTTTTTTATGAATCTCCACACTGTTCTCCATAGTGGCTGTACTAGATTGCGTTCCCACTAACAGTGTAAGAGGGTTCTCTTTTCTCTGCACCCTCTCCAGCATTTATTGCTTGTAGACGTTTTGATAGCAGCCATTCTGACTGGTGTGAGATGGTAGCCCATTGTGGTTTTGATGTTCATTTCTCTGATAGTAAGTGATGTTGAGCATCTTTTCATGTGTTTGTTAGCCATCTGTATGTCTTGTTTGGAGAAATGTCTGTTTAGTTCTTTGGCCCATTTTTTGATTGGGTCATTTATTTTTCTGGTATTGAGCTGCAAGGGCTGCTTGTATATTTTTGAGATTAATTCTTTATTAGCTGCTTCATTTGCTATTATTTTCTCTGATTCTGAAGGCT
The DNA here is from genome assembly GCF_042477335.2 of Ovis canadensis. Lineage (NCBI taxonomy): Eukaryota > Metazoa > Chordata > Mammalia > Artiodactyla > Bovidae > Ovis > Ovis canadensis. The sequence goes on along the minus strand of NC_091253.1, from coordinate 40,955,571 downwards.
GTCTTTTCACCTTGCTTATATTTTCCTTTTTTGTGCAAAAGCTTTTAATTTTAATTAGGTCCCATTTATTTATTTTTGCTTTTATTTCCATTATTCTGGGAAGTGAGTCATAGAGGATCCTGCTGTGATTTATGTCAGAGGGTGTTTTTGCCTATGTTTTTCTCTAGCAGCTTTATAGTTTCTGGTCTTACATTTAGATCTTTAACCCATTTTGAGTTTATTTTTGTGTATGGTGTTAGAAAGTGTTCATATTCATTCTTTTACAAGTGGTAGACCAGTTTTCCCAGCACCACTTGTTAAAGAGATTTTCTTTTCTCCATTGTATAATCTTGCCTCCTTTGTCAAAGATAAGGCGTCCATAGGTGCATGGATTTTTCTCTGGGTTTTCTATTTTGTTCCATTGATCTATATTTCTGCCTTTGTGCCAGTACTCTCTTGATGACTGTAGCTTTGTAGCAAAGCCTGAAGTCAGGCAGGTTGATTCCTCCAGTTCCATTCTTCTTTCTCAAGATTGCTTTGGCTATTTGAAGATTTTTGTATTTCCATTCAAATTGTGAAATTATTTGTTCTAGTTCTGTGAAAAATACTGTTGGTAGCTCAATAGGGATTGCATTGAATCTATAGATTGCTTTAGGTAGTATACTCATTTTCACTCTGTTGATTCTTCCGATCCATGAACATGGTATATTTCTCCATCTATTAGTGTCCTCTTTGATTGCTTTCATCAGTGTTTTATAGTTTTCTATATATAGGTCTTTAGTTTCTTTAGGTAGATATATTCCTAGATGTTTTATTTTTTTTTAATCGCAATGGTGAATGGAATTGTTTCCTTAATTTCTCTTTCTGTTTTCTCATTGTTAGTGTATAAGAATGCAAGGGACTTCTGTGTTTTAATTTTATATCCTGCAACTTTCCTTTATTCATTGCTTAGCTCTAGTAATTTTCTGGTGGTGTCCTTAGGGTTTTCTATGTAGAGGATCACATCATCTGCAAACAGTGAGAAGTTTACTCCTTCTTTTCCAATCTGGATTCCTTTTATTTCTTTTTCTCTTCTGATGGCTGTGGCTAAAACTTCCAAAACTATGTTGAATAGAAGTGGTAAGAGTGGGCACCCCTGTCTTGTTCCTGACTTTAAGGGAGATGCTTTCAGTTTTTCACCTTTGAGGATAATTTTTGCTGTGGGTTTATCCCTCTATGCCTGCTTTCTGGAGGGCTTTTATCATAAATGGATGTTGAATTTTGTCAAAGGTTCCTCTGCATCTATTGAGATAATCATATGGTTTTTATCTTTCAGTTTGTTAATGTGGTGTATCACATTGATTGATTTGCGAATATTGAAGAATCCTTGCATCCCTGGGATAAAGCCCACTTGGTCATGATGTATAATCTTTTTAACATATTGTTGGATTCTGTTTGTTAGAATTTTGTTGAGGGTTTTTGCATCTATGTTCTTCAGTGATGTTGGCCTGAAGCTTTCTTTTTTTGTGGCATCTTTGGTTTTGGTATTAGGGTGATGGTGGCCTCATAGAATGAGTTTGGCAGTTTACATTCCTTTGTTATTTTCTGGAAGAGTTTGAGTAGGATAGAAAGAAGAAGACAGAAAGGGCATGAAGAAATACTTGAGGAGGTAATAGGTGAAAATTCCCCTAATATGGGGAAGGAAATAGCCACCTAAGTCCAAGAAACCCAGAGAGTCCCAAACAGGATAAACCCAGAGTGAAACACCCCAAGACACATATTAATCAAATTAATGAAGATCAAACACAAAGAGCAAATATTAAAAGCAGCAAGGGAAAAGCAACAAATAACACACAAGGGGATTCCCATAAGGATAACAGCTAATCTTTTAATAGAAACTCTTCAGGCCAGAAGGTAGGGGCAGGACATACTTAAAGCAATGAAAGAGAAAAACATACAACTCAGATTACTATACCCAGCAAGGATCTCATTCAAATATGAAGGAGAAATCAAAAGCTTTCCAGACAAGCAAAAGCTGAGAGAATTCAGCACCACCAAACCAGCTCTTCAACAAATCCTAAAGGATCTTCTTAAGACAGGAAACACAGGAAAGGTTTATAAACTCAAACTCAAAACAACAAAGTAAATGTCAACGGGATCAAACTTATCAATACTTACCTTAAATGTAAATGGGTTGAATGCCCCAACCGAAAGACAAAGATTGGCTGAATGGATACAAAAGCAAGACCCCTATATATGTTGTCTACAAGAGACCCACCTCAAAACAAGGGACACATACAGACTGAAAGAGAAAGGCTGAAAAAAGATATTTCACACAAATGGAGACCAAAAGAAAGCAGGAGTAGCAATACTCATATCAGATAAAATAGGCTTTGAAATAAAGGCCGTGGAAAGAGACAAAGGACACTACATAATGATCAAAGGATCAATCAAAGAAGAAGATATAACAATTATAAATATATATGTACCCAACATAGGAGCACCACAATATGTAAGGCAAATGCTATCAAGTATGAAAGGGGAAATTAACAGTAATACATAATAGTGGGAGATTTTAATACCCCACTCACACCTATGGAAAGGTCAACTAAACAGAAAGTTAGCAAGGAAACAAACTTTAAATGATGCAATGGACCAGTTAAACCTAATTGATATCTATAGGACATTTCATCCCAAAACAATAAATTTCACCTTTTTCTCAAGTGCACATGGAACCTTCTCCAGGATAGATCACATCCTGGGCCATAAATATGGCCTTGGTAAATTTAAAAAAATTGAAATCATTTCAAGCATCTTTTCTGATCACAATGCAGTAAGATTAGATGTCAACTACAGGAAAGTGAAAGTCGCTCAGTTGTGTCCGACTCTTTGCAACTCAGTCCATGGAATTCTTCAGGCCAGAATACTGGAGTGTGTAACCTTTCCCTTCTCCAGGGATTTTCCCAACCTAGGGATTGAACCCAGGTCTCCCTCACTGCAGGCAGATTCTTTACCAGCTGAGCCACAGGGGAAGTCCACAAGGGAAGTAGATGTCAACTACAGGGAAAAAAAAAAAAAAAACTATTAAAAATACAAACATTTGGAGGCTAAACAACACACTTCTGAATAACCAACAAATCACAGAAGAAATCAAAATATACATAGAAATGATTGAAAATGAAAACACAATAACCCAGAGCCTATGGGATTCAGTAAAACAGTGCTAAGGGGAAGGTTCATAGTAATATAAGCTTACCTCAAGAAACAAGAGAAAAATCAAATAAATAACCTAACTTTACACCTAAAGCAACTAGAAAAAGAAAAAAGTGAAAAACCCCAGGGTTAATAAATGGAGAGAAATTATAAAAATTAGGGCAGAAATAAGTGAAAAAGAAAGAAAGGAGACTATAGCAAAAATCAATAAAACTAACAGCTGGTTCTTTGAGAAGATACATAAAATAGACAAACCATTAGCCAGACTCATCAAGAAAAAAGGGAGAAGAATCAAATAAACAAAATTAGAAATGAAAATGGAGAAATCACAACAGACAACACAGATATACAAAGGATCAAAAGAGACTACTATCAGCAACTATATGCCAATGTAATGGACCACTTGGAAGAAATGGACAAATTCTTAAAAAAGTATAACCTTCCAAAACTGAACCAGGAAGAAATAGAAAAACTTAACAGACCCATCACAAGCACAGAAATTGAAACTGTAATAAAAAATCTTCCAACAAACAAAAGCCCAGGACCAGATGGCATCACAGGTGAATTCTACCAAAAATTTAGAGAAGAGTTAACACATATCTTGCATTTTCTTTTAAATCTTTAAGATTGGGGATAATAGGAAGAGGAAAATGAAGCTATTTTAAGTCCTTTGCTACAGGGGAAATAGAGAGTGGACCAGCAACCTCTCTCTAAGGAAGAATTAATGGGAACTAATTTTTCCTGAGAATCTCTCAGTTCAATTCAGTTCAGTCACTAAATCATGTCCGACTCTTTGCAACCCCATGAATCACAGCATGCCAGGCCTCCCTGTCCATCACCAACTCTCTGAGTTTACTCAAACTCATGTCCATCGAGCCGGTGATGCCATCCGGCCATCTCATCCTCTGTCATCCCCTTCTCCTCTTGCCCCCAATCCCTCCCAGCATCAGAGTCTTTTCCAGTGAGTCAACTCTTCGCATGAGGTGGCCAAAGTATTGGAGTTTCAGCTTCAGCATCAATCCTTCCAATGAACATCCAGGACTGATCTCCTTTAGGATGGACTGGTTGGACTTCCTTGCAGTCCAAGGGACTCTCAAGAGTCTTCTCCAACACCACAGTTTAAAAGCATCAATTTTTTGGTGCTCAGCTTTCTTCACAGTCCAACTCTCACATCCATACACGACCACTGGAAAAACCATAGCCTTGACTAGATGGACCTTTGTTGGCAAACTAATGTCTCTGCTTTTGAATATGCTGTCTAGATTGGTCATAACTTTCCTTCCAAGGAGTAAGTGTCTTTTAATTTCATGGCTGCAGTCACCATCTGCAGTGATTTTGGAGCCCAAAAAAGTAAAGTCTGACACTGTTTCCACTGTTTCCCCATCTATTTACCATGAAGTGATGGGACCAGATGCCATGATCTTAGTTTTCTGAATGTTGAGCTTTAAGCCACCTTTTTCACTCTCTTCTTTCGCTTTCACCAAGAGGCTTTTTAGTTCCTCTTCACTTTCTGCCATAAGGGTGGTGTCATCTGCATATCTGAGGTTATTGATATTTCTCCTGGCAATCTTGATTCCAGCTTGTGTTTCTTCCAGTCCAGCGTTTCTCATTATGTACTCTGCATAGAAGTTAAATAAGCAGGGTGACAATATACAGCCTTGACGTACTCCTCGTCCTATTTGGAACCAGTCTGTTGTTCCATGCCCAGTTCTAACTGTTGCTTCCTGACCTGCATATAGGTTTCTGAAGAGGCAGGTCAGGTGGTCTGGTATTCCCGTCTCTTTAAGAATTTTCCACAGTTTGTTGTGATCCACACAGTCAAAGGCTTTGGTATCGTCAATAAAGCAGAAATAGATGTTTTTCTGGAACTCTCTTGCTTTTTTGATGATCCAGTGGATGTTGGCAATTTGATCTCTGGTTCCTCTGCCTTTTCTAAAACCAGCTTGAACATCAGGAAGTTCACAGTTCACATATTGCTGAAGCCTGGCTTGGAGAATTTTGAGCATTACTTTACTAGCGTGTGAGATGAGTACAATTGTGTGGTAGTTTGAACATTCTTAGCATTGCCTTTCTTTGGGAATGGAATGAAAACTGATCTTTTCCAGTCCTGTGGCCACTGCTGAGTTTTCCAAATTTGCTGGCATATTGAGTGCAGCACTTTCATAGCATCATCTTTAATTTTAGATATTATGCACTGTGACAAGCATTATCTAAATGTACAACTGAGGGACTTTCCTGATCGTCCAGTGATTAAGACTTCACCTTCCAATACAAGGAGTGTACAATTCTATCCCTGGTTTGGAAGCTAAGATCCCATATCCCTTGGGGCCAAAAATAAAATAAAATAAAATAAAATAAAGGTACAATTGAACAAGCATACTACCTAAATTTGAACAACAGTGTCAGTGTACAGAGATCATTTATACTTGTTCATTGACGTCATCTCAACAGATCTGTTTTATGTGTATACAATGGTTCAGATATATGAGTTTTGGATCAGAATCAGTGGATTCATATTCTAAATTCACTACTTTCTGGTATGTGACTTTGACAAGTGTCTTTCTCTTTGTCCCACATTGTTCTCATTTGGAAAACAAGAATGAAGATTATATTGACTATCTGTGAAGATTAAGTACTGTAATAATTGTAAGGCACTAAACATCAGGCTGTGACTCGTACATACCAAGAATGCAATAAGTGGTAGCTGGTATTTTTGTTCTAATCCTACAGTTCTAAGAAGGAGGCTTTGGAAAATTTAGTGTCTTACCCAACAACATGCAAATAACAAGTGTTTAACTTTTTGCTCTTATTTTTTGGGTATGCATTGCATTTAATGTCCTATAATTATATGGAGGAGGAAAATGTTAGACATATTACCTGCTCTTAAGAAATGTTCCTGGTCTTTTCTTTCTTGAGGGTAAAAGGAGACTCATGTCATAAGAAACTATAGAAAAATAAGTATTGGATTATATCTTACTTAGCATTTATTAGTCATACCTAAGATGATCAGAAAATGTTCACTGAATACATTCAAAGTATTTGAAATATTTTTGTAATCATGTCTTCAGAAAGGTTACATTGAATGATGAGTAAAATAGTATTAATTCATAGAAAGTTTTAATTTGGGGAACTAGCAATTTCTCAAAGTAAACCTCATTATAATGAGATTAATAATAATAATAATACATTCATTATTTTTGAAAATTCAATGACCCTTGACTATATCAAAGGAGAAGCTAATCTGAGGTGGAGAATTAGGCATAAGAGCAATGAAACAGGTCAACAGAAACTTTCTCTTTGAGTCTGTTTCACTCTCCATCATAATTCAATGATTTCCATTGCTCAAAGGTTAAATTTCAATGTGCTTAAAAGGGACTGAAAGGCTTTCCAGAAGCTGAGTGTGCCTTCCTTCTCCCCATCTATCTCCCACTACTTCTGTTCTGTATTTGAGAAATGCCATCTGCTCAGTCCCATATTGTATGAGTCTACACGAGTCACCTCTCACACTTTTTCCACTGCCCGTGACCCTTGACATCAGTCTTTTTCAGACTAAATCTCACTCATTCTTTGAATCTCGACTGAGGATCACCACTTCCAGGAAGTCTTTGCTGACAGGGTGAACGTCTGCTCTCACCCGCGTGGCCTCTTTACCCTGGCTCTGTATCACCGAGCTAATGCTCTTGGTGTTGCATGTGTATTTCCCCCCTCACTTCCCAAATTTGGGTGTCTTAACAATCTTTTCTGGCCACTTGTCCTTTTCCCCTTTCAGGGTAAGTTTATGCCCACACTTCTCTGTAAACACAGCAGATTTCTGGGGCAGTAAGAGGAGTGTTGTGCACAGCAGCTCAGTCATGCCTGACTCTGTGTGACCCCATAGACTGTAGCCCCCCAGGATCCTCTGTCCATGGGATTCTCCAGGCAAGAATACTGGAGTGGGTTGCCATGCTCTTCTCCAGGAGATCTTCCTGCCCAGGGATCAAACCAAGGTCTCCTGTATTGCAGGAAGATTCCACGTTGCAGGCCACCAGCGAAGCCCAATAAGAGGAGTAGTTTCCCACAAATCCTAATTCCCACTACTACCCATTACTACTGGTAGTAGTAATGCTTCTTCCTCTTCCCACCTCCTATGCCCCAACCCCTTTGTTATTGTTTAGTCGCTAAGTCCTGTTGGACTCTTTTGTGACCCTATGGACTGTAGCCCGCCAGGCTCCTCTGTCTATGGGATTTCACAGGTAAGCGTACTTGAATGGATTGCCATTTCCTTCTCCAGGGGATCTTCCTCTCCCCTTACCTGAATACAAATGTGCATCATGGAAGATGAGATTTTAGCACCAGATTAAAAGATTTTTTTTCTCTTTATCGTTCAAAATTACATTCTTATCTTTATTACTGGTAGAAAATTTCCAGAATCCCCAGATCATAAAGGCATCATTTAATAAAGTAAACAAGCAGCCTACTCCCCTACTTTTAGCTCAGGTTGCCAATATGCAAACTTTCTAGGAAGTCATCGTTAAGTTTATTTCCCACAAACAATTCTCTTATAGGTATTAGAAGCCAACTGATTGCCAATGAATCTCCTTATGCACAAAAGGGAAAGGCAACTTTGGAACTTATAAAAATCATAGACTCATTGAGTTTTAAATTTGCAAAGGAGTGGATATGCAAATGCTTGGAATTTTACCACTTTAAGCCAAAAACAAAATTTTTGTGAGCGAGAATGGCTTCTCACAGGACTTCCCTGCAGGTCCAATAGTTAAGACTCTGTGCTTGCACAAGTCAGATAGAGTTCTGCATGCCACGTGGTATGGCCAGAAAATGTCATATATGAGATATTAAGCTTTCTCATGACCACATTAAAAAAGTGAAAGAAATAGGAAAATTAATAGTAATAATATTTTAAACACCATATACTCAAAATATTATTTCAAAATGTAATAAAGATAATATATGATATAAACAAAAAGTAATCAATATAAAAATGCAAGCAATTAGGGTTTGATGTATTTTATAGTAAGTTCCAGAAATCCAGTGTGTATATTATACTTTTAGCACAGTCCAATATGGATGTGTCTAGTAGCTACTGTATTAAATACACGGTATCTACATATGTGTGCACATGTATGTACACAAGTGTAGAGGACAGGGACTGTTGCACAGCATTTTTTTGTACTTCTAATGAAAAGAAAAATGTCCTGTGGTATAGGAGTACTTAAAAACATATTTTAAATAACGGATTAATAAAAACCTTAATTCAAGAACAGAAGACAGTTCTATAAATATTAAGGATATGAATGTTTTAAATAAGGAAAATGTACCATTTTGTGGTTGACACACTATTTATGATTCCCATAAATTTGGAAATATGGAGCATTTTCTGGTGCAGATATAATGTTTTCCAGTAGAGGGCAGAGATTTAACTGCAACTGGACAGTGAGAACTTAATGGTATAAGAAAGCTTATTCAGTGTGGTAATCTATTCATACCTAAACTTCAGAAATGGAAAACCAGTAAGCTTTCTCACAAGCATACGATTTTGTTATACTGGTAACTTCCCCAGTGGTTCGGGAGTAAAGAATCCACCTGCAATGCAGGAGACTCACAGGAGATGAAGATTTGATCCCTAGGTTAGGAAGATCCCTGGAGGAAGAAATGGCAACCCACTCCAGTATTCTTGCCTGGAAAATTCCATGGACAGAGGAAACTGGTGGGCCATGATCCATGGGTTTGTAAAGAGTCGGACATTCGGACATGACTGAGCGACTGAGCGCTCACACACACGCACACCCCACAAACAACTTAGGCAATGGCTGTATGCAGAGCTGGGATGGGGTTATATAACTTTCCCTTTCTAGTTTAAGTTATCTTAATAAAAGTCTAATTATTTAATAGATAAACTACTTTAAGTAAAATTCACAAAACCTTTTAGGATAGCAGTTCACATAGGAAGTTTTTTTTAATATAACTTTTAAATTCTATATTGGAGTATGGCTAGTTAACAGTGTTGTTATAATTTAGTTTCAGGTGCACAGCAGAGCTACTCAGCCATACAAATACACATATCCATTTCCCCCCAAACTCCCCTCCCATCCAGGCTGCCATATAATATTGAGCAGTGTTCCCGAGGCTACACTGTATGTCTTTGTTGGTTATCCATTTTAAATAAAGCAGAGTGTACATGTCAATCCCAAACTCCCTAACTATTCCTTCCCCCCAGTCCTTCCCTCTAGTAACTGTAAGTTTGTTCTCTAAGTCTTCACACAAGATGTGTCTGTTCATGCCCACTTGTTCTTAGAGATCTTTCCATTGATTGCTTTCTAAATTTCATAAATATTTTAATCTAAGCCTCTTTTGTCAGTGCCTCTGTATTGGCAAATAATTTCTCAGTCTCCACCTTTTCCCCCTACTCTCTTCTTTTATTGTTTGTTGGCATTTCTTATAAAAGCACACAGAGGAAAAGGAAAATTATGTGGAATTCAGGCATTCCTCAGAGCTGGAAAGAATGTATTTTAAACTTCAGAGACTTTCCTTGAGCAAACATTCTATAACGTATATGTTCACGTGAGTATTTGCTTCCAATGCAAACTTCTCAGAGAGCATTTTACTTATTTTCACAATATTGTCTTGATAAAAATATTTCTGTAACTTCAAATGGCACTGATTTCAGCATCAGCTTTAAGTCTAAAATCCTAGTCATTTCATCAGCACACCTTGTTTTCTTTCCCAAACACTGCTTTATTTCATTTTAGAAGTATAGGTAACTTTTGCCTGTTTTCAAAATAACATTCACCTACAAAGAAGAATAACTTTTTAAAAGTTTAGAAGACAGTTCCCCAAATATGTTGAGCAATGATAGTATTTAGAATAAGCATTCAGTCTCAGAGGAATTATTTTGAAATAATGTCTCTTGGTAAGTGAGCAGTTCAGGTATCACTCACTATACAAGCATTAAATTCATCCCTAAGTAAGTTCAAGTTAAAAGAAGAGAATCTGGAGATAATCTTAATTGCATGTGATACTGTCTTCTGACAAATCCAATCACCTGACCTAGGCTATAAAATAAGCCGTAATCTCATATGCTGTTAGCACACAATTAAGACTTTGCTAGTAATGGCAAACCTGGCTGGTCCATGAGGTCTTATACAGCAAGCCTGAATTTATCTCAACTTATTTGCAAATCATTTCCTCCCTGACTCTGTGAAGTTGGTCTATAACTACTTTTATACAAGCTACTTGCTGCCCAAATTAGAGCTTAATTTCTGTATATGTCTTTTTGGATCAGTTCTAACATCCATTGATCAAGCACTTAACTCTGTCATCTGGAACTCCAAGCATGACTGTGATACTATCCTTGACTACAGGGAGTTTAAAGTTGGTTAGCAAACCAGACACTTAAAACAATTTTAATTTCTCATATTCAGAAATCTGGTAGAGGGATGCAGTGGTATTTGTGAGAGAAGACTCCTTTATTCATCAAACATTTATTGTATACAGACTATGGGGGAAATACTGAGAATATAAAGTGTCTTAGGAGAGTTCAGCTCCTAGTTGGAGCTTATAGAGAAGCAGTGCATGTAACAGAACTTAGTCACCAAGGAGGAAAGAATTCATTTAGTTGCCTAGCATTTTCTCTCAGTTTGAATTAATCTGAATTTTAGGAAGAGCCTTGTGTCTCTGAGAAACTGATCTTCCTCCTGGTCCAAGTTCTTCTATAATTTTTAAACTGCCAAGCAATTCCATATTTTCATCCACTAAATCCTGACCTCTTTTTCTCTATCTCTTTTGTCCTTTGCCATCTTCCTCTTTCCCTCATTTACATATCTGGATCCAACGTTCACCTAGTGCACAAAGATTCTGATAATAAGTCTCTTTCCCAGTGACTTAACCATTATAGATGACACAGACGGCATTCTGTGTATGGTGAAAGAATATTAAAATCATTTAGTGGCTATTTGGGTGTGAATGTATCCTTGTAACTTGGAAATACAAATAGTTCAGTCTATATAATGTTTTGCTTTCAAGAAGTGTTGTCACTAGCTAAAACCAAAAATGGCCTAAAGAAATTCCAAACATTACTCATGTTCCTTGTGAGAAATTAAAGCATATCCAATTCACAACCTCAGCAACACTTCTTATATCCCATTTTCTCTTCTCATTTTTGTCACATACAATGCTCAGCAGATATGCTAGTTTATGACTGTCCTTACAACTTCTATATTCAATATTTCTTCTTCCAGTAAAAGCAGCTTTTAAATTCTCTTTCTCCCCCTCTCTCCTTTCCTCTCTCTCTCTCTCTTTCTCATTACATTGGTTGACTTAACCTTCCTTCTACCACCTCATTTTTCCTCCAGTCTTTTCTTTTTTTACTCTGACTCTGCATGCATTATTAAGCTTTGACCAAAAATGAATCCCTGGTCTGAGAAGAGGGTGTTGCGAGTTGGCAAGAAGAAGAATTCTCTTTGGAGGCCAGATGAGTCAAAAAATTTGCAAACAGTCCCATGTTATTAATTTTTTCTTTATATGTGCATATTTGCAGCTCTAACATGCGAGATGAAAGATTTTCATAATCCAAGGTAGATTGAACCTAAGATCTTCAAGCAAACCACACATTACACGGTGATTTTACATTAATGAACTCAGTGCAATTAGGTCTTTTACTCTATTTACAGCTCTCATTTTTATTAACTGATGTCCAAAAAGGCGTAGAGTCTTGTTTTTATTAAAATAAAAATCTGACGTTCTAGGAATGGGAGTCGTTAGATGTGGCTTTGCCCCCAACAATGTTTTCTAAATAATCAGTTGCAAATGTTGAAACAGGGTACCAGTGAGAAGTGCTCTTTAGGAGTTTGGGTAATACAGATCTGTGTCTCGGATAACAAACTGATACAATGACTACTGTGGGTTCCTCCAGTCTTCAAACTTCCTGGTTTTCAGAAAGGGCTCTGGATGTATTTCAAATTGGAAAGAGCCAGAAGAAAGGAAAACAAGTCTTCTTGTTGACTTGAACTTTAGTTTGTTTTCTAGGAAATGTGTTAATTCACACTTTGCTTCATTTTCTCTGAATTTCCGAAACAACTATACTATAGTTTAAACCACATTTTGGTGTTTGATGATAATTTTATTCTTATTTCTTTTATTTGTATCATCTTTGTGTCCCTCACTGGCTTATAGGATACCGAGAAAGAAATTCATCTTATAATTTTTCAGCATTGTTCCCATCTCCTCAAAAATACAGAATAATCGAAAATTCTGAGATGAATTAAATAAGTTGAGAGTTTTTATGTTGCAGGTATTATGCTAAATATATTGATGCATTTTTTTTCTTACTGAAACTTCAGAACAATGCTGTGAGATTATATTATTTTCATTTTTTAAATGAAGATTTTGAATTTCAGAGAGGCTATTTTTGTCTAATTTGATACTGCTAGTAAGTAGCACATCTGAAATTTCTGAGATTTTTTTCCTGCTTACTTTAAAAAAAAATTAATTACCTTATTTATCTTTGATTTTTGGCAGCACTGGGTCTCCAAACTCACAATGGGGACTGTGTGCTGAAGGGTCAAGAATCCATTGCTGCGAGTGGGCTTTCTTTAGTTGCAGTGAGCAGGGGCTATTCTTTGTTGCAGCGCCTGAGCCACTGCAGTGTCTTCTCTTGTTGGGGAGAGCAGGCTCTGGGGCACGTCAGCTTTAGTAGTTGTGGCCAACGGGCTCTAGAGTGCAGACACAACAACTGTGGCACATGGGCTTAGTTGTTCTGCGGCGTGTGCAGTCTTCTCGGACAAGGGATTGAACTCGTGTCCTCTGCATTGGCAGGTGGATTCTCGGCCTCTGTGACATCTGGAAATCCTCCTGCTTACTTTTTATTTCATAAAATACATTTTGTATCTCTGTGTATGTATGCATATAAATATCTAGGTATTTTAAAAAACTGAACTCAGTAGAGTACAGATAGCAATTGATTCATTTTTCTATTATTGCCTGAAACCTGCTATGTCAGTTCCCTTTCACTGTCTCTAACACCATCTCAGAAAGTGCTAGCTGTTGCAGTCACAGCTGGTCAGTCTCATCTAAAACTTCAGATAAAAATTTCATGTTCAAAATTTTTTCTCCCAAGTCAAACTTGACCCTCAACTTCCATGGTCTAGCAGTGGGAAAAGAAATGGTCTGTTGTTATCCATCTCTCATCCCTCTAACTCTCAAGTTCTTCCCTTCCTTCTTCAGCCTCAAGGATGCTTCTGGATACTCCAGGTCAATGACTTCTGTATGAAAGATGTCCCAAATGCAGATATCTGTGAAGATTTGAATACAGAATAATCTGTTAGATCATTTCATTATAAAGAAAGATTTAGTTAGTGTGACTTTTCATTTAGAAAATTTGGAGAACGAATGCAATAGGATTCAATGGAGAAATGAATTATAATATACAGCAATAAGAGAGGAAAAACAATAAGAAAGATTGCAATGGAAAAGACATTCAAAAGATTGGAACTGGTAGAAACACTTGTGTGAAAAAAAAAGATTTATGAAATCGTTGCAAGAGTTTTGATATGAAGAAAATGGAGAAGACTTGTGAAGTCCGTTCTGGGTTGACAAGAGAGATAAAGGAAATACAGACTGAAAGACCATCTGTCTTTCATTTCCCAAGTACATGTTCATTGAAATTCTTATTCACAACATATGAGGATTTGATGCTGGATTCTGTAATTGCTTAGACTCTATAAAGAGTTTTGGAATCAAGCAATAATAGACAAACTCAAAATGGGGACTGTGTGTTGAAGGGTCAAGAAGAAATATAAGGAAAAATAAAGAATATATGCTTTGCGAAAAAAAAAAGTAGTAAGTTTTACAATCCTGTGGGAATTTTATTTCCAAAGAGAGTCTTCCTGTTTCGCATTTCACTAAAGTTTCGGTAACTTATCCTCTCAGACTGTCAGCATGTCAGTTGCTTATTGTGTTGTGACTTATTGTGTGGTCTACTTGCCTATTGGAGTCAGCCTGAAAACTTTTATCCCTGGTCATATTTATTCAAAAATTATTTTCAAGTGACTTCAGATTTTACTTCAAATGTTCACAGAAGCATAAATGGTATTTTTCTAATAACTTAAAAAATATTAAGTAGTAAATTTCTTTAAAAAGTTTCTAATGAAGTGTCTATTTATTTTATTTTAGTATCTTATATTTTCCCCTGGTGGCTCATTGGTAAAGAATCCACCTGCCAATACAAGAGACATAGTTTCAATCCCAGGTTTGGACGATCCCCTGGAGAAAGAAGTGGCAACCCACTGTAGTATTTTTGCCTCTGTCCATGGAAAAATCCCATGGACAGAAGAGCCTGGTAGGTTACAGTCCATGGGGTCACAGAACAAGTTGGACATGACTTAGTGACTAAATAGTCTTATACTTTATATGTTTATAAACTTTGTATTTTATCACAACGTTGTTATAGCTTCAGGTACACAGGAAAGTGACTCAATCATATGTATCCATTCTCCTCTAAATTTCCCTTCCATCCAGGCTGCCGCAAAACATTGAGCAGTTTCCTATGCTATACAGTAGGTCTTGTTGGTTATCCACCTTGAATATAGCAGTGCCCACATGTTGAGCCTGGCAGGCCACAGTCCTTAGGGTCACAAAGAGTTGGACAGAACTGAAGCATCTTAGCACACATGCACACATTAATCCCACACAAAGTGTCTGTTTAGATGGCTGAACCTGTGGTGGCAGAAGAATTGCAAACTACAATGTGACTGTATTATTTAAATCTTGTTTTAAAAGTTAACTATATAACTATAATTTTTGGATATCAATCCACAGTCTTTGAATGTCGACTAAGTGTCTATAACAATAATAATGGTCAGAATCCATTGACTATTTCCTCCACCAGTTCAGACAGTATATCATCTCCCTAAAACATGAAGTGCTCATTTGGAGAAGTTGTCAAATGTCCCCTTTCTCTCTCCCTTCCCTACCACTTCCACTCTGCACATGTACACAAACACACCATGGATCCCACCTCCATGTCTGTTGGGTATGGGCTACATTTTCCTACAATATAATGATCTTTAGTAACATTTTAAAATATGAAAGATTTTCTAGATTCATATATTTTTAAATAGTTGTACATTCTCAACATCAGGACAATAATAGGGTTCAGTTCAGTTCAGTTTAATTGCTCAGTCGTGTCTGACTCTTTGTGACCCTGTGAACTGCAGCACACCAGGCCTCCCTGTCCATCACCAACTCCCAGAGCCTACCCAAACTCATGTCCATTGAGTCGGTGATGCCGTCCAACCATCTCATCCTCTGTCATCCCCTTCTCCTCCTGTCCTCAATCTTTCCCAGCATCAGAGTCTTTTCCAATGAGTCAGCTCTTTGCATCAGGTGGCCAAAGTATTGGAGTTTCAGCTTCAACATCAGTCCTTCCAATGAACACCCAAGGTATTAAGGAATATGCTGGTCCTGACAGGGAGAAAAGGAATATGCTTTTTAAAAAAGAAGCAAGATTAGACAGTGACAAGAGCTGGGAGAGGATTCATGGGAGAAGACTTTGAAGGTGTTTGATTGATTAAGGGGGCTGTTACACATTCAATAAAGGAGAGTTTATCAATTTCAGAACACTCTCTGGATATACAAAATGTAAAATCCTGGCAAACACACCAAGATGATGCAGAAATGCTACAAAGGTGACTCCTAGAAGAATGGAGAAAACTATGGCTAGAACTGCTGTGGCTGATGATGAAAGAAAGTATTTTAATATTTCAAAGATTTGGTTGTGCTAAAGTGGATACTGTATATAACATCAGAGAACTGAACAGAGAACAATATCCCCTGTGAATACAAAGAAACTATACCATTTACTAAGGCAAAAAAAAAAATGCACTGTAAGTGGAACAGCAAAATAATTTAGAAGTCCAAGGGTAACCTCTAATTGAAAATAAGAAGTACTGTTTCAGAACTGAGTTCTGTAATACAGTGCAGTTGATAAAACCCCAAACAATAGAAGCAAGATGTTTTTGCATAATTGTCAGAAGCCAGGTAGACAATATCAGATCGGTAGCAGGAATGCCTGACTACAAAGAGCTGCAGACATAGTCAATAGAACTTGTTTTGTTTACCATAGATGGGTGACTAACAAAGTTCCTACTCAGTATGTACAGCCATAAAACAGTGAGGGATGATCAAGAGATTAAAGGCAATAGCCCCATTTAGAAATCACGGTCTGTTGCCCAGTGTTTACAACCAAGCTTGTTTTTGGACTCAAAGCCCACTATTGAAAAAGAAGTTGGATCCAGCACTAAAGAAGGAGTCTATAAATTTAAAGCAAGTTTCCATGGTAATTATTCCAGGTGGTATCTGTCCCTCTGTCCCCACATATCTATGATGTAATCGTGGGAGGAAAAGAAAGCATAACTACAGCAGATACTTCAAGCCAGATGAAAAGAAGGGGCAAATACAGCAGTTGCTGATTTACTGTAAGGAGGAAATTCTGCCTAAAGGTACTGTGAGTTTTCTGTTTTTGGAAGTGAGAGAAGTTTCCTTGATTCAATCCTGATTCTACTCTCTGGGAATAACTCCAAAGTTCAGTGTTCTCCCTAGCCCTTAGTTATTCCTTCTGGAAGGTTTTTATTCATGCACTATCTTTCATAATGACACCTAAAGAAGGGGCTGTGGTCATGCCCTCATTGAGGGGTATATCATCCCAAAGTCCATTTCCAGCTGATTCAAGTGCAGAACTTGAAAGTTTTTTAAGGTTTGAAAAGACAGATTTTTTGCTCTCAGCTCATTCTTTTCAGTGTCAATACAATTCGCAAGAACATTTACTAAGCTTCTATTCTATTTGTTTACCGACAAACTCATAGGTTACTATCCACAAAGATGTCCTTTTAATCTTTATTTGTTCTCAACTTTGCTATCTTCCTTCCCTCTATGATTCGCTCTTTCATGATGGCTATTCTGAAGCTTCTTGAAATAATGTGCTTTAGTAGAAAAGTTACATTTCTAAGTTTACCTTTGCCTCAGAGTTGAATGTTAGTGAGACCTTTTTGTTCTGATCCTTTTGTAAGCTTCTATCTTATCACTTGATGTGGTAGACAGAAATATATTACTCCTACCCAAAGATGTCCATGTTCCAGTATCTATAAACGTGTTAGCTAACATGGTAAAGGAACTTTGGAAATGTGATTTAATTGAAGATTTGAGATGGAAAGATTGTTCTGGATTATTCAGCTGAGCCCAGTGTACTCAAAAGAGTTCTTATGAAATTCCAAGTCAGAGAAGATATAGAAGCAGGAGTTGCAGTGTTATGCAGACAAGAGCCAAGGAAGTGGGCAGTTTCTAACAGCTAGAAAATTTGGTGTCTTTTGCTTCTACCTTTTCTTAAACCTTTCATCCTGGAACTGACATGTCACAGTTCCACTCACATTCAGTAGGGGAGTACCAGTCACGTGCTGCCTGGAGATTCAAGGACAAACAGACTTGTAGAACTATGGCTGGAAAGAAGAGTTAGTGGACTTTACTGAACACATAGAAGTTCTGTTGTAGTCAGAAGTCTTTTGGAGGGGGTATTTGTGCTGTAATCCGAATTTAAGTAGGAAACAACTGGACAAATAGGTGGGTGGCCTGATATTAATCAAGCACATAATAAACACAAATTAAATGAATGCAGATTAAACAGCATACCTTGGGCAGAAAGAAACACAGCAATTTGAGAAGCAGAAGACCCTTGTAGGTAGAACGAAGTGAATATTGTAAAGCATAGTTGATGGTCAGAATACAATAAATAAAAGAACCAAACATAGCCAGATTTTGTAGATCGTGTCATTTTTTAGTGTTGTATGTGTGTGATGAGATTCATTGATAGATTTTAGAAGTGAGTGTGGTTCCAATATATGTTGCAATGGATGGACCTAGGTACAGTGGATATAAGAAGAAAAATATGAGACTGTAGTAGTAGTTTTGGTGAGAGAAACAGTGGCTCTACTTTGACTTAAAGAAACTAAGATGAAAAGAGGTGGATAAATTTCTGATATGTTTTGGAGTTTGTGCTTTCTAATGGAGTTACTATTCCTTCCAGTTTGAAATCATACACACACACACTCACACACACTCACACACATGCCGAAGAATTTTATTTATTTTCATCACAGTCATCAAAAAAAAATTACTCAGAATTTTTATTCCAAAGGTACAGACAGAAATGTGGAAAATATACATTAAGTTTAGATTAAGAAGATTATAGTGCCTACAAGTAGACTGAGTGCCAATTTGAGCTGACTGTACTATCATGTGCTCTGAAAAATCAAAAGCAAATTTTCTTTAGTTTTTGTTTGTTTCCATGCTGTAAGTTCTGTGAATCTTACCTCCCTTACCAGGGAGTGAACCCACACCCCCTGCATTGGAAACATGCAGTCTTTAACCACTAGATTGCCAGAGAAATCCTCCAAAGGCAAATTCAAATACAAAAGAGTGCCATAATGAACTCTTACTCTCTACCATGGGCACAGACAAAAAGATACATGCCTTGTATTTGTATTAACATAATAGAGATAAAGCAGGAAGTACTATTTCCACTTTGCCTCCATTTCTAGGTTTTATTCATTAGATTGGAGAAATGGAAAAGGCACAAAAAGAGAAAGAACATGCCAAGAGAGGCCACTTTCAGGCACTTGCAGCAGCTGTCCTGCAAAAAAGGAATTATAAAGGAAATATCAGCATAAAATAGATACAGTGTGTGTCCCATGATTGCAAAACCATACAGAATTCCCTGTTCACCGGGTTTCACATCTGGTCCATATGTGTAATTGGAAATCTCAGAATTGCATTTTCATCAAGGAAGATAAAGATGCCAAGTGCTTTACTAGAGGATTTATTTGTTTGTGAGTAATATGCATGGAAATGTGACAAAGAGAAAGCTATGCCTGGAACTGGGATTTAGCACTAGTAACTGAGAAGAAAAAATCTTCCTTTGTAAGGAGGCATATAAGAAGTTGTAAACTTTCATTTGGTTTAGCGTAATTAATTATTGAAGACTGAAATAAAGCGTAGATGATGTATAATCAATCTAAAATCTTCTGGGACATTTTGTTAAGACCAAAAATAAGCACAAGGGAAAGTGAAGATTGAAAGTTTGAATTACTAAAAGTACATTGCTCAAATTCAGGAGAAAATTGCCTCCTTACTTCAATGCTTAACCTGACCGATTCTACATGATGCCAAAATGTTCAGATTGTTGGATAATTAGAGCTGCGGAGAAATGATAACTTGATGAATGGTGGTTCTTCTGACTTGTCATCCAGGTGTTCTGACCCAATAATGAACACATATTTTATTGCAGATGATAGTAATTTGAATTCAACATGTTACATAAAATCATCAGAAAGATTACTATTGTATACAACTATTGTATATTACCTAGTATTATAGCCTAGCACTCATCCTCATCAACAATTTCACATTTTCCACAACGAGCATTTTGCTGCCTTCACTTATCCTTGCCTTAAACAGGCAGGTGAAGTAAAACCTTAATCTTACTCAGTGGCCCCAGGGTGTGGGCATCCTGAGAGGCAGGAAAATCAAAGAAAGGAAGAAAGTGAAAGTCGCTCAGTTATGTCCACCTCTTTGCAACCCCATGAACTATACAGTCCATGGAATTCTCCAGGCCAGAATACTGGGGTGGAAACCCTTTCCCTTCTCCAGGGGATCTTCCCAACCCAGGGATTGAACCCAGTTCTCCCACGTTGCAGGCAGATTCTTTACCAGCTGAGCCACAAGGGAAGTCCAAGAATACTGGAGTAGGTAGCCTATCCCTTCTCCAGATGTTCTTCCCGACCCAGGAGTGGATTCTTTACCAACTGAGCTATGAGGGAAGCCCTAGAGGCAGGAGTTCTTGCAAAGTATCTATATCTCTGGCCAGATTGTATGTTCTCATTGAGCTTCAGTTTTCTTCTCTTACAAAATAAAGGCATTAAAATGAAACACAATAACAAAAATACTGTGGGCTGCAGATAGCAGAAAATTAACTAATAACTTCAGCAAATATTGATTTATTTTTCTTACATAGGGAATGGTCTGGAGATGAACTGTCTTAACACAGGGCCAGTGAATCCACATCACACTTTTAGACATAGGATTCTTCCAGATTTCTGCTCCACTATTCCTAGGTTGCTTTTTACCTCATGGATTAAATGGCAACCATAGCTCCAAACACAGTTCCTACATTTAAGGTAGCAGTAAGAAGAACAAATGGTATTGCATAGTGTGCTGGCTCCTTCCAGTAGGAATGTATACACACACACACACACACACACACACACACACACACACATTTTTAAAAAGCAACATACATTTATTGTCTCAGTTTCTGTGGGTCAGGAGTCCTGACATGGTTTAGTTGGGTCTTCTGCTTAGGATCTCACTAGCCTACAATTAAAGTGTCAGCTGGGCTATAAGAATACATGATTTTTAGAAACAAAGTCTTATTAGATTTTTGCCTTACATATCAGTAACCAGGAATACGTAACATGGCCATGTCTAGTTGATGTATAAAAGCAAATGTAGACCTGAGCACATTTTTACTCCAAACCCAAAGTACTATTAAGCAGAGAGAAAATGGGACATGACTAGTCTAAATGCAAGCTTCTCTCACAGGGATTACTAAAGTCCCTTTCAAAACTCTGTAATGGGGAAAGTTGGGATAGATAAGGTTTAGTGGAATTGCCAAGTTGGTATTAAGAAATCATTGTTCAGTTCTTAACGATGATTTGGAGAGTTGCCTGTAACTGAGAAGAACCCTTGGGGTCTTCTCATTTATGACTACAAAATATAACTTTCACTGAAAAAATTATGTGATTAGAAAAGTAACTTAAAACAGGATAACTTCTAAGTTTTTGGAAAGATTATCAGCATTACTTCTAGGATTCATGGGCTTTGTGAGAAAATTCCTGCACGACTTTTAATTAACAGTTGTCAAGACATTGCCTTTTTATATGGCAACCAGATGTATCTTTTTAGTTTGATTGTTCTCACACATTTTCTGCTTTTTTGAAAATGGAAATGCATATATATGTATAAATATATATGCACATGATACACACGTGAGTCCATGCTAAGTCACTTCAGTTGTGTCTGACTCTGTGCAACACTAGGGACTGTATCCCACCAGGCTCCTCTGTCCATAGGATTCTCCAGGCAAGAATACTGGAGTGGGTTGTCATGCCCTCCTCCAGGGGATCTTCCCCACCCAGGGATGGAACCCACATCTCCTGCATCTTCTCCACTGCAGGCACTTTCTTTACTGCTGAGCCACCAGGGAAGCCAATATATATATTTATATAAAATCTGGGTATTTACTAGATTTCTTCAATCTTTTATGTCATATGTGTTGTGTGTATATGTGTCTGATGATGGAAAATAAAACTGCCTTGCCATAAGATTCTGAAAGTTGAGCATACAAAAACAAAACTTAGCTAGAGACTTGGGAGGGTTCAGATATTTTAATAAATATTCTCATCTGCTGAATTACTAGAATCAAAGAAGCTCACATGACTTATGGGGAATTTTGGGGTATTCATTTACGTATTCAACAAATAGCTATAGAGCAATTACTATATCCTAGAATGATAGGATAGTATGGTAAGAATTACCAGTATCATAGGAGCTGTCTAGTCTCTGGGGGTTATAGTAATGAACAGGGTAGAAAAAAGCTTATACAGGCATTTTGTAAGTTGGCCTCACAAAGGGGACAACTGGAGTGGAATCAGAAGGTATAAACATTAGATTCCACATATTTATAGAGCATTGCCAGATTGACGAAGCACTTCATGTGCTTTACATGTACAACTTCTTTGAGGCAACTTTTCTGTATGCAAGTTAAAAGTTTAAGATTTAGATCCTATAATCTATCAACAATTATTTGGATTTCTTAATAGAAGATTTTAAATGTTTTCCAATTACTTTAGCTTAACAA
Organism: Ovis canadensis; assembly: GCF_042477335.2. Lineage (NCBI taxonomy): Eukaryota > Metazoa > Chordata > Mammalia > Artiodactyla > Bovidae > Ovis > Ovis canadensis. The sequence continues at coordinate 40,933,439 of NC_091253.1, read as the reverse complement.
TGAAAACAAGAGACGATGATATGACTTAGAAGAAGAATGGGGAACATGAAAAATTGGGGCAATGTTTTAATTTTAACTCTAGCTGTAACACAATTTACCTGCCTCTCCCTTTCATCATCTGAAAATAAGAAGTCAGAAAATGCACTATAAAGGCCCTTAGTTTTCAAAACTAGAGTTGGTTTTTTTTTTTTAAAAACTACAGATATTAAACAACTCTGACTTCTTTTATGGGAATGCAGAGTGATTTTGTCTAAGATCAACATTTATGGGAAGGAAAAGAAGGTTGATCTTCATTTCAGTTCAGTCACTCAGTCGTGTCCGACTCTTTCAACCCCATGGACTGCAGCACAACAGGCCTCCCTGTCCATCACCAACTCCCGGAGTTTACTCAAACTCATGTCCACTGAGTCAGTGATGCCATCCAACAATCTCATCCTCTGTCTTCCCCTTCTCCTCCTGCCTTCAATCTTTCCCAGCATCAGGGTATTTTCCAGTGAGTCAGTTCTTCGCATCAGATAGCCAAAGTATTGGAGTTTCAGCTTCAACATCAGTCCTTCCAATGAACATCAGGACTGATCTCCTTTAGGATGGACTGGTTGGATCTCCTTGCAGTCCAAGGGATCCTCAAGAGTCTTCTCTAACACCACAGTTCAAAAGCATCAATTCTTCAGCACTCAGCCTTCTTTATAGTCCAACTCTCACATCCACACATAACTACTGGAAAAACCATAGCTTTGACTAGATGGACCTTTGTTAGCAAAGTAATGTCTCTGCTTTTGAATATGCTGTCTAGGTGGGTCATAACTTTTCTTCCAAGGAATAAACGTCTTTTTATTTCATGGCTGGCAGTGATTTTGGAGGCCAAGAAAATAAAGTCTGCCACCCTTTCTCCATCTATTTGCCATGGAGTGATGGGACCAGATGCCATGACCTTCGTTTTCTGAATGTTGAGCTTTAAGCCAACTTTTTCACTCTCCACTTTCACTTTCATCAAGAGGCTCTTTAGTTCTTTTTCACTGTGTCATCTGCATATCTGAGGTTGTTGATATTTCTCCCAGCAATCTTGATTCCAGCTTGTGCTTCCTCCAGCCCTGCATTTATCATGATGCACTCTACATATAAGTTAAATAAACAGGGTGACAATATACAGCCTTGACGTACTCCTTTTCCTATTTGGAACCAGTCTGTTGTTCCATGTGCAGTTCGAACTGTTGCTTCCTGACATGCATATAAATTTCTCAGGAGGCAGGTCAAGTGGTCTGGTGTTCCCATCTCTTTCAGAATTTTCCACAGTTTATTGTGATCCTCACGGTCAAAGGCTTTGGCATAGTCAATAAAGCAGAAATAGATGTTTTTCTGGAACTCTCTTGCTTTTTCCATGATCCAGTGGATGTTGGCAATTTGATCTCTGGTTCCTCTGCCTTTTCTAAAACCAGCTTGAATATCTGGAAGTTCACGGTTCATGTATTGCTGAAGCCTGGCTTGGAGAATTTTGAGCATTACTTCACTAATGTGTGAGATGAGTGCAATTGTGCAGTAGTTTGAGCATTCTTTGGTGTTGCCTTTCTTTGGGAGTGGAATGAAAACTGGCCTTTTCCAGTCCTGTGGCCACTGTTGAGTTTTCCAAATTTGCTGGCATATTGAATGCAGCACTTTCACAGCATCATCTTTCAGGATTTGAAATAGCTCGACTGGAATTCCATCACCTCCATTAGCTTTGTTGGTAGTGATGCTTTCTAAGGCCCACTTGATTTCACATTCCAGGATGTCTGGCTCTAGGTGAGTGACCATACCATCGTGATTATCTAGGTTGTGAGGATCTTTTTTGTACAGTTTTTCTGTGTATTCTTGCCACCTCTTCTTAATATCTTCTGCTTCTGTTAGGTCCATACCATTTCTGTCCTTTCTTTATCAAGCCCATCTTTGCATGAAATGTTCCCTTGGTATCTCTAATTTTCTTGAAGAGATCTCTAGTCTTTCCCATTCTGTTGTTTTCCTCTGTTTCTTTGGATGATCACTGAGAAAGGCTTTCTTATCTCTTTTTGTTATTCTTTGGAATTCTGCATTCAAATGCTTATATCTTTCCTTTTCTCCTTTGCTTTTTGCCTCTCTTCTTTTCACAGCTATTTGTAAGGCCTCCTCAGACAGCCATTTTGCTTTTTTGCATTTCTTTTCCATGGAGATGGTCTTGATCCCTGTCTCCTGTACAATGTCACGAACCTCTGTCCATAGTTCATTAGGCACTCTATCTATCAGATCTAGGCCCTTAAATCTATTTCTCACTTCCACTGTATAATTATAATGGATTTGATTTAGGTCATACCTGAATGATCTAGTGGTTTTCCCTACTTTCTTCAATTTGAGTCTGAATTTGGCAATAAGGAGCTCATGATCTGAGCTACAGTCAGCTCCCAGTCCTGTTTCTGCTGACTGTATAGAGCTTCTCCATCTTTGGCTGCAAAGAATATAATCAATCTGATTTCGGTGTTGACCATCTAGTGATGTCCATGTGTAGAGACTTCTCTTGTGTTGTTGGAAGAGGGTGTTTGCTATGACTAGTGTGTTCTCTTGGGAAAACTCTATTAGCCTTGCCCTGCTTCATTCCGTACTCCAAAGCCAAATTTGCCTGTTACTCCAGGTGTTTCTTGACTTCCTACTTTTATATTCCAGTCCCCTATAAGGAAAAGAACATCTTTTTTGGGTGTTAGTTCTAAAAGGTCTTGTAGGTCTTCATAGAACCATTCAACTTCAGCTTCTTCAGCATTACTGGTTGGGGCACAGACTTGGATTACTGTGATGCTGAATGGTTTGCCTTGGAAACGAATGGAGATCATTCTGTCGTTTTTGAGATTGCATCCAAGTACTTCATTTCAGACTCTTTTGTTGACCATGATGGTTACTCCATTTCTTCTAAGGGATTCTTGTCCACAGTAGTAGATATAATGGTCATCTGAGTTAAACTCACCCATTCCAGTCCATTTTAGTTCGCTGATTCCTAGAATGTCGACGTTTACTCTTGCCATTCCTGTTTGACCACTTCCTATTTGCCTTGATTCATGGACCTGACATTCCAGGTTCCTATGCAATATTGCTCTTTACAGCATCGGACCTTGCTTCTATCACCAGTCACATCCACAACTGGGTATTGTTTTTGTTTTGGCTCCATCCCTTCATTCTTTCTGGAGTTATTTCTCCACTGATCTCCAGTAGCATATTGGGCACCTACTGACCTGGGGAGTTCCTCTTTCAGTATCCTACCATTTTGCCTTTCCATACTGTTCATGAGGTTCTCAAGGCAAGAATAAGAGAACCTTTCAAATTACACACTGAGAGAGAAGGATCACCCTTTGCTGGGGTTATACCATTAGTCTGTAGTTAACTTAAAATTTTAGAATTAGATATTTGGTTTCAACCTTTTACTTATCTTGTTAATAAGGAGCCCTCTTTCAGTTCATGTATAAGACTGGCAGACTGTCCTCCAATTGTAGTATGCTAGAACTCATGATTCTACTTTATATATACATATAATAACTCAGGGTTAATTATGTGTGTGTGTGTCTGTATGCGTCTGCAAGTGTGTTTCTTTTGGAGGGAGCTCATGTTGTTGTGCAGGATGAAAACTTAAGTCCTTATGTATGAACCACCAGGCTGCTGGAGGCAGGGAGCAGTGATACAGAGCCTGACCTATCGAAGAAGTGAATCTGACATTTTGGGAGGTGAATTAGCTCTTATTTTAAAATTTACATAAAATATTTTTAGCATCATTTTAAATTTGGAACATGCATAGAAGATATTGTTTTCATAATGAAAATTAGGAGTTTTGACAAAGATATTTGAAAATTACTGAGCAGTCTGCTGAAATCACTCTAGGTTAATAAATTCAAAAATCAAATGTTATTTGCACATTTCTTGTAGCTTTTCTTCCATGTCACTGTAAAGACTTTTCTTTGTCATTTATCTTGGCATGGATGGCTTATTTTTCTATTCTCCATCTCTCTTCCAACATATTAGTAAGTTGAGCTGGATAAGTTATGTTGGGAAAAGTAAGTCATCAGTCTTCTAAAGAAAACAAATTCCCCCCTAACTCATAGCATAGAGGTAAAAAGCAAAAGTGTGGATTCAGAAAGACAATAATTGCAAACCTTGGATAAGTTATTGTCTATAAATTTACAATTTCATATTAAAATAAATTTGACAAGTAAAAACTGATGGTGATTTAAGAATTCATAAGAAAATTGTTTGAAAAGAAGTATGAACAAGTTCATCTTCTTTGAAGCTCAAAAAACCATACTTATAATAGTAATAAAAATAATGGCAGTTGTATTATTATAATAGAATAGCAATAATAATAGAAATAGTATTAGTGGTAACAATTGTTATCCATAGCTGAAGTCACCTTTAGCAATGCCTATTTTGGTATAAAAAATCATAGGAATAAGTCACTTAATTGTGAAAATAATGAAATAAATATATATTCCTTATTCATGAGGAAGGCTTCAACCAGCAAAGTAATCTAAACTGAGGTGCATCAAAGTAAACTGCTAAATATTCTCTTTGGTATCATAATCTGGTTCATTAACATAAGCAGAACCAGGCAGGATTGCAATTCTTTCCCCTCAATCTCATTTTATTACCAAATATTTGTGTTTGTTTGCTCTAGGGAGGTTTGTGCATGTGTGTGTGTATATGTATTGTAAGAGACAAACTCAGGATGGATTTTTCCTTCGCAGTAGAAAAAAATATTTGAAAAAGAATGCTAGAGTGCTTCAGGAACAGAACTGTAGTGTCTCACACATATTTAAGTTAAAATTGCCTGTCTTTGAGATATGCAGCATCTCCTCCAATAGAGTATATGATCTTAAAAAAACAAAGAACAATTTTGTTCTTGTTGTTTGTTGTCACTTAGCATCCCCTACTTAGCATAATGCCTGATACTGGAAATTTTATATCTGGTGGATAAATAGATGAGATAATTTCAAATGAGTGAATATCCGTCAGAGCAACCACCTCTGTAAATAGATGTTGTCATTCCATTCATCTGGGGGACAGAACTAAGTTGTTCCTGATCTTTTGGAAGGAAGTCTTCTCAGCTCTGGGGCTGAAGAAAGTTGGATATAAACCCCAAGACATGACATGAAAACTGAATCTTCTTGTGAGGAATTAGCGTGCTTTCAGCTCAGAGACGCATTAGGAGTTTGGAAGGGACTATGAGGGTGGATTTGGTCTTTATTTCTTAAGAATATCTATTTATAGTAGCAAAATGTTCAACTAATTAATTAATTTGTTTCATAGTCTGTTGATATAGACTATTCAGTTAGTTCAGTTCAGTCGCTCAGTCGTGTCCGACTCTTTGCAACCCCATGAATCACAGCACGCCAGGCCTCCCTGTCCATCACCAACTCCCAGAGTTCACTCAGATTCATGTCCATCAACTATTAATCTATTAACATATATAAATAGATAGAACTATTAATTATATATAAGTACATGTGGGGCTTCCCAGGTAGCACAGTGGTACAGGATCTGCCTGCCAATGCAGGAGACATAAAAGACACAAGTTCAATCTCTGTGTTGGAAGATGGTCAGGAGAAGGAAATGGCAAACCACTCTGGTATTCTTGCCTGGGAAATTCCATGGACAGAGGAGACTGGCAGGCTATAGACCATGGGGTCACAAAATTTGGGACAATACTAAGTGACTGAACACACACATATAATTATATGCAATATACATAAAATGCATATATATATAGTTGTGTATTTATTTCTACTTTAAAAATGATTATCCTAAGAATTTTAAAATATTATAGTCTTGAACCAGCAGCAATTAATCTGGAAGCATTAGATTTTAGGTGATTTTCTGAGTCAAATCAAAGTAGGATGACCAGTTGGAGAGACAAGTGAAAGAGGATAAATGCTTGAAGCATATACATGTTTTTGAGAGGAAATCACAGACACTGCTCTGGAAGAGGAACCTGGTAGACTCAGAAAGGATGGGAGATTGAATTTGTTGACATTTGGGTGTGAAATTAAATGTCACTTTATCTCTAACTGAAAGTTGGTGAGAAAGTGCTACATTCATGACATACTCATGACCACGTCATCATTCCTAGGAAAACATTGTCTGGCATAACATTGTCTGGTAATGTGTTGCCATTATTATTTTTGTAATTATTGCTCTGATTGATGTGGTGCCCAACCAAACAGTACATAGAGAAGCATCTATTATACAATGAAGTGAATCAGCTACATGTATGCATATATATCCCCTTCCTTTGGACCTCCTTCCCATCCCTATCCCCATCCCACCCATCTAGATCATCACAGAGCACCAAGCTGAGCAGAAACTAACACAACAATAGAACACAATAGTACTCCAAAGGAAAAAAAGAAAGATTGCCCCCCCCCAAAAAAAAGGAAAAAAAGAACCTCCTGTATAGCACAAGGAATTCTATTCAATATTCTGTAATGACCTATATGGGAAAAAGAATTTTAAAAAGAGTAGTTATGTGTATATGCATAACAGATTCACTTTGCTGTACAGCAGAAACATACAACATTGTTAATCAACTGTAATCCAATAAAAATAATAAAAAATAAAAAGTATACTGCAAAAGAAATATTGAATGCCCTGTACTTGAGTAGATGTGATGGGTGATAACAAAACTTGTTAACACCTGCAGTGAGAAATGTAAATTCCGTTCTTCAGAGAAAGCATTTGTTCATAAAAGATCTAATCAGCAAAGAAGAAAGAATATAAAATTTATTTAGTACAAATTCATTTAGTACTAAATGCTAAGGAAGCCCATTCATTTTCACTTAGTGCTTTGAGTCATGTCTGACAGAATTGGGCCTGAGCTCTCAGAGACAAATCATCTTCTCTCTAGTTGAGGCTAGGACAAATATCAAAAGATTTCTCATAGTAGTTTTGCTACCCTCACAACCTAAGAGTTGCTGCTGCTGCTGCTGCTAAGTCGCTTCAGTAGTGTCTGACTCTGTGTGACCCCATAGACGGCAGCCCACCAGGCTCCTCCGTCCCTGGGATTCTCCAGGCAAGAACACTGGAGTAGGTTGCCATTTCCTTCTCCAGTGCATGAAAGTGAAAAATCAAAGTGAAGTCTCTCAGTCGTGTCCGACTCTTAGCGATCCCATGGACTGTAGCCCACCAGGCTCTTCCATCCATGGGGTTTTCCAGGCAAGAGCACTGGAGTGGGGTGCCATTGCCTTCTCCAACCTAAGAGTTGTATGGAGACTTAAAAGAGTGACAAATTAGTGGCAGGATGTGGTTTTCAGGTCTAATTTTTTTTTTTTTTTGCCAAAGGAAACAAATGTCATTTTACTTCATCTTCTTTTTTAAAGAGACATAAGTAAATTGTAAGGAAGCTGTTAAGGGATCCAGATAGTGAAAATTCATGGGAAAATGAGGCATCTTTTTCAAGTCCCAAGAGTTGAGAACAAATGTGATTATTCAATGTGCAGGGCCTTTTAATCAAGAAATGAGTTAACAGTTACCTTTTGTGTAGCCCTCTCTATCACTGATTGTCTATAGCAGAAATGTTCAAAGAGGCCAAATGTGCTGTGTAGAACTGACAACAAAGTACACAATATTTTGGCCAATAAACTCAAGCCAATACAATCTTTGCACGAATTAGGCAGAGAAATTATAAACCTTTTTTTTTTCCCCCTTATATTTTGGGCCAGCGTTCCTTGAACGGAAATATTTTATATCTTTCCTTTGGATTATAAGACTTGTTAATAGAAAGGCAGGAAATGACAGTGGAAATATAAAGCTTAATATGATTTTTCTCTGAAGATGTAATCAAAGATTAGTTGAGTGGGTTTTATGAAGTCTTGTTTATGTTTATTACCTTCCCAGTATAAAAAGGAAAAATGAATTGACTTTCTTAAAGAAGGTTTTTGCTTGTTTGTTTGCTTGGTTTTGCTTTGTTTGACTAAACTTATATTTAATTAATTTACTCGTTCAGTTCAGTTCAGTTCAGTTGCTCAGTCGTGTCCGACTCTTTGCAACCCCATGAACCCCAGCACACCAGGCCTCCTGTCCATCACCATCTCCCGGAGTTCACTCAGACTCACGTCCATCGAGTCTGTGATGCCATCTAGCCATCTCATTCTCTGTCGTCCCCTTCTCCTCCTGCCCCTAATCCCTCCCAGCATCAGAGTCTTTTCCAATGAGTCAACTCTTTGCATGAGGTGGCGAAAGTATTGGAGTTTCAGCTTTAGCATCATTCCTTCCAAAGAAATCCCAGGGCTAATCTCCTTCATAATGGACTGGTTGGATCTCCTTGCAGTCCAAGGGACTCTCAAGAGTCTTCTCCAACACCACAGTTCAAAAGCATCAATTCTTTGGTGCTCAGCCTTCTTCACAGTCCAACTCTCACATGCATACATGACTACTGGAAAAACCATAGCCTTGACTAGATGGACCTTTGTTGGCAAAGTAATGTCTCTGCTTTTTAATATGCTGTCTAGGTGGGTCATAACTTTTCTTCCAAGGAGTAAGCGTCTTTTAATTTCATGGCTGCAATCACCATCTGCAGTGATTTTGGAGCCCCCCAAAATAAAGTCTGACACTGTTTCCACAGTTTCCCCATCTATTTCCTATGAAGTGATGAGACCAGATGCCGAGATCTTCGTTTTCTGAATGTTGAGCTTTAAGCCAACTTTTTCACTCTCCACTTTCACTTTCATCAAGAGGCTTTTTAGCTTCCTCTTCACTAAGGAAGTTAAAATGGTCAAATGGGTTCTTTATGGGAACAAGCTCATTAATTTTCCTTTGTACAGATATTAATTCATTTACTGATACCAATGCATTTAATATTGTTTAATATTATTGTATTTAATTAAAATTATATATTCCATTGTTAACTTATACCCTCCCATGAACTCCTAGATCTAAAAGAACTTTTATCACCTTAATTCAGAAACTGTCCTTCTTAAAAGAGAATCTTACCAAAATTCTAGAAACATTTTAAGGAAGGTTTTAAGAACAACAAATCTTAAAACTGTAAGCCTTAGAAATGTAAAAAGTATGTGTCTGGTACCTGACAGGTGTTTATCAAAAATGCTCACTGTAAGCTCAAGAAAACAACTTGTATGGAACTAGAAATGACAAAAGTGAATCAAGTTTAAAGTATAAACCTTTCCCTCTGAAGTTATTAAGGGATGGGAAAAATTTTAAGGTAATCAAGTTAGAAATTTGTATAAGCAATCTATAGGAAAATAGTGAGCTTCTTCTTCTGATTTAATAACTAAAAACTTAAATGAAAAGGGTTTATTTAAATAGTTATTACCTATAAAGTACATACCAAAAATAAGAGGATAATACAAACATCAAAAAAGAAAGGTTTAGTTTATAATTAGGTAAAAAGAGAAACCTGAGAGTATTTTATCAGTTGGGCTTCCCTGGTGGCTCAGTTGGTAAAGAATCATTTATTTATTCAGTCACCAAATGTACCTTGGCAACTACTAAGTACTTAAAACTATTCTATGTTCTAGGGACAAAATAATGTGCCTAGATGAAGAAACAAAATATTTGAAATTAATCTGTAAGGGAAAGTTTTCATAGACTCTTCCACATCTATGCAGGATCCCAACTGTGGAATAAAATATGATGAACACAAGAAAGTAAGTTGCATAAAAACAATCTGCCCTCTTCTTCTATTAACAAATGTGTGACCTGATGGAACGTGTTTTATTTGCAGCTTTTAAGGTCCTGTGATTCTGAGGATCTCAGAAGAAATGATAAATCGAAACTAAAATATGGACCAGATGCAAAGGACAAGTGCTGTTTTCTCTTGGCCTCATGAGTTGCAAGTATGCTATCAGTGATCTTTGACCTATTCCTGTCAATTCAGAGAACATAACTATCACAGGAAAATAACACAGTATTATGCATTCTTCATGGCTACCAAATATACTTCATATTACCTTATGGTTACAGGATTCTTGATGTTCTTCTTCTGTATGTTGATTTTATTGTTACCAGATGCTTGGCCCCATGCCTTGGGTTACCCAGGTTCACTGGTCCAACAAACAAAACAAAATTGGAATCATATTGAGTATGTACATCTGATGAAATAATGATATGAAAGAGAAATAAGAATAGTTCCAAAGGGGAAAAAAATTGAAGTACTGTCTTATGAGGGTAGGAACACGAATGCCAAGAACCTTTAAGAACTGAACTCAGCATTCTCAAGAAAGCTTTAATGTGTGAGCAAATTCCAGTGGCTACCAAGACAAGATGTACTTATATTGTTTCATACAGCTTTGTTTTAAGGGACTAGGAGAAGGACCGTGTAAGCAATGAAATGCATATTCCCCCCGTCATGTCCAAAAACCCATCATAGGGATATTTGTCAAAGCCTGTCTGCAGAAAATTAGATTTTTAATAGACTTTAACATTTATGTTAGATTGAGCTTGGCAGATGTTTTTTAGTTAATCCCTACATTCAATAAATCAGGCTGAAGAACTTACCTTAGAGCACAGATTTCTCTGTTTCTCAAATAAACAATAGCTGTGTGTTTAGTAACTTAAGAGAACGTTCAGGCAGTCCAGTTGAACTTGACCATATAGCTTCCCACCTTTTCTGGTTCCCACATGCTAGCAGTACTGACTGCTCTTTAATCAGCCTCTTAAGTTCCTAACTCCTGAAAGATGATAGATAAAAGCAATCGGTGACATATGTGCAATAACGAAAAAGAATGTGTCACTTAGAGCCAGAAAACCATAGGTAGGAGTAATAGCTCTGCCAGTGATGAAGTGTAGAGCCTTGGAAAACCACTGCCTCTTTATGAGCTTCAGCTTCAGTATTTTTATCTATGAAAAGGGAATTATAATGCATTCCTTGTCTGTCTAGTAAGGTAGGTGTGATGACTAAATGAGAACATGTGTGGGAAAACTTTGTAAATTAGCAAGTGCCTTACCTTTGAGAAGTATTTGCAACATGTGAAAATAAAATTGAAATTGGAACCTTGAAGCCTTAGTATGTTTGACAGTATACTACTGATATTTCAATAAATGTTTTGGAGACATTTGAACAAATCTTGTCACATTCTTCAATTCATTTTCAATTCCAACTTACTTGAGTGTCGGAATCCATGACTCCTTGTCATTAAATGTCCACATATTGAACATTCAGAAAGCACCAGGAGCTAAGAACAAGTGTTAAGCCTCTTCAGGTTTCCACTGAGATGAATTTCTGGGGAATATAGTTTAAGTTTATAACAAAAACCAGAACTATGACCTTTGGATTTCTGATTACAGAGACCATTTTCTCAACTAGAACATAGAAAGGTGTTTAATCACATTTTAGGGGGTTAAAAAACACATATAAATATACCCTTTATACTGTTTTTAAATGCATAGTTCAGTATTCTCATTGAGCAGCAGAGCTCTATAACTTTTTCATCTTGCAAAACTGAACTCTATAACCACTAAACACTAATTTTCCATCCCCCCACCTCTTAACAATCGCCTTTCTACTTTCTGTTTCTGTGACATTGACAACTTTAAATACTTCATATGCAGGGACTCAGAGAGTATTTGTCCTTTCATGACTGGCTTATTTTGCTTAGTACAGTGTCTTCAAGTTTTCATCCATGTTGTAGCATGTGACAAGGTTTCTTTCTTTTTTTAAGTTTGCATAATCTATCTATCTATCTATCTATCTATCTATCTATCTATCTATCTATCTATCTATATACACACACACACAGAGTGGGGCTCCCCTGATGTTTCAGTGGTAAAGAATCCACCTGCAATGCGGGAGGTGCAGGAGACATGAGTTCAATCCCTGGTTTGGAAAGATCCTCTGGAGGAGGTCATGGCAACCCACTCCAGTCTCCATGCCTAGAGAATTCCATGGACAGAGAGCCTAGTGGGCTACAGCCCATAAGTTCACAGAGTTGGCCACAACTGAAGCGACTGAGCACACACACACACAGCACATTTTCTTTATCCATCTGTCTGTCGATGGACATTTGGATCGCTGCCACCTCTTGACTATTGTAAACAATGCTGCAGTAAACTTGGGTGTGCAAATATCTCTTTGAGATCCGGATTTCAATTCATTTGAATACATACTAGAGGCAAAGCAAGATCACAAGGTAATTATATTTTTAAATTTTTGAGAATGCCCCATGTTGCTTTCCATAAAAGCTACAGGACTTCATATTCTCACTGACAGTTCACAAAGATTCTAATTTCTCTACCTCCTTGCCAACATTTGTTATTATCTTTTTTTTTTTAAGTGACTACCCTAATGGGTATGAGATGACACTTCATTGTGTGTATCTTTGACTTGCATTTCTCTTCTCTTATGATTAGTAAAGTTGAAACTTTTTTCATATGAGTGTTGATCATGTGGCTATCTTATTTCAAGAGTTACCTATTTAAATGGTTTACTCATTTTATAATTGAGCTATCTGATTTTTTAATGATCGAGTTATTGACTGATAATTTGAGTTATATGAATTCCTTGTGTATTTTAGATATTAACCCCTTATCATAAATCTAACTTAAAAATAATTTCTCCCTCTCATAGACTTCTTTTTCCCTCAATGTATCGAAAATTTTAAGTTTGATATTGTTAAAATATTCATGCCACCCAAGTTAGATTCAATACAATCCATATCAAAATCTCAATGAAATTCTTTGCAGAAATAGAAAAACATATCCTAAATATGTGAAAGAATGAATTGGACACTTACCTTACACCCTACTCACAAAAAAACCTTCAACATGGATTAAAGACTTTAATGTGAGACTTTGTAAAACCTCTAGACAAAAACATAAAGGAAAACAGTATAGGACATTGGAGTTGGCAATAATTTTTTTTTATAAGATACCACAAGAACAGGCAACGAAAGCAAAAATTGTCAAATGGCACTATATCAAACTAATAAACACCTTAAATTAAAAGTACAATGTAATAAAAATTGTGCTGTGAAATCTCACAATATATCAGATAACCACAGTAGAAAACACTCTAAATTATACAGGGGCTTGTAGGCAAGGCACTGGGGAAAATGTCAGCATTAGTTAAGTGAAGTGAAAGCGATGGACATAGCCTGACCCTGTGTGTCAAAGTTTAGAGACCCGAGACCATATGACCTAAGACAAAAGGTTTGAGCAGTCATCCCTTAGTAGCTGAGGGGGGATTAGTTCCAGAACCCGTTAAGGTACCAAAAGCTGAGGATGCTCAAGTCCTTATATAGAATGGTGTATTAACTGCATATGGACTTGCCAAGTGGCTCAGTGATAAAGAATCCACCTGCCAATGCAGGAGATGCAAGTGAGGCAGGCTTGATCCCTGGGTCAGGAAGATCCCTTGGAAGATGAAATGGCAACCCATTCCAGTATTCTTGACTGGAAAATGCCATGGGCAGAGGAGCCTGGAGGGTTACTATCCATAGGGTTGCAAACAGTCAGATAGACCTGAGTGACTGATTACACACACATACATTATTTGTATACAACCTGAATACATTCTCTCATATACTTTAAATTATCTCTAGATTATTTATAATACCTTACACAGTGTAAATGGTATCTATATAAATAGTTGCCAGTGTGCAGAAGATTAACATTTTTGAAAGTTTCTGGAATATTTTTTCCAATATTTTAAATCTAAGTTTGGTTGAATCCCGGGATGAGGGCACAGTGGGTATGGAAGAAGGTTGACTGCAATCTGGTTTGGCTGGAGGAAAGCAAACATGTAAGAAAAAGAGATAGCGACTTACCCTGTTATTCAAGGAACTTCATGTAGCATTCTCCTATTTTATCTTACAATTTATCCTAGTTTGAAGTTAGGTACATTTATTTTTTCCTAGTTCCTTTCTATCTTCATCTATGATAGATATTATAAAATCTTTATCCATTTGAACATTCTTGAGTACTTGCTGTAATAGAAGAGAGCTAAGGCTTATGAAAACATAAATCTTATAAAATCCATATTCCCTGTTGTCTACAGTTTATTATATAAAAATCTCTTCTTGAAGTTAAATCTAGCTTATTCAACAACAATTTATTGAGTTTCTGTTATCTGTCAGGCCACATGAAAGGCTCTGGGAGTACAAAGATAAATAGTTAAGTTTTTTCATTTATATCCATGGATTCTATTTATCAATGTTTTATCTTTTCTTTGAGTCAGGCCTGAGTTCTTCATGGACATCTTAAGTTACATATCTCTGAACAAGATACATTGCTCTCCTCAGTGTCTAATAAATAGAATTTATTACCAATACTTAACACTAGTTGGATTCAATAAACACTTATTGAATAACTCTATATGTGAGGCAACAAAGTACACAAGGGATATAAAGATAGAGAAGAGGCCATCCCTTATTTATTTTAAAATACGAAAGAACAAAATAATGGCAGGGAGATTTCTAACACTTATTCCCTCTAGAAACATCAACTTAAATAACTATCCACATGCAATAATATCCTCTCAAGAGGCAAGGATTCCAGGTGAGAGATCACAGCACCTGGATGAAGCACAGAAATGAAAAGATGCATTGAGGAGAGCAGAAAAGACAGATTCACACTAGTCCATCATTCTTCCCTCAAGACCAGGCAGCCCATCTTCCAATGGGAGATGGAGAGTGAATTTAGCACCTTATTTCACCACTGATCCTGCAACCAGCTTGCCTAGCACCCGGTTGACCCCTGCAGTCCTAAGTGGCTCCCTGTACACTCCTGAAAATCCAGACCCCCCCAGTCACTTCACCACTTACTGGCCCCAGTGGTCCTAGTTATCATCTTTGGCACAAGATTCCCAGCAGTTCCTGTGGATCCAGGACCCCAGCCTAACTAGCCCCTGCCATCTCCAGCCGAACCAGGCAACTCTAGCAGCCCAGGCAGCTCCTGTGGCATCAGGCTCCCAGAGGGCTCCTATGAATCCAGGCCCCAGGATTGATTCAGGACTTGCAAGCTTCAACAGACTCAGGACAGGTCCTCAGCTCCCAGGGGTTTCCTCAGCCCTAGGTTCCCAATTCAACTGAGCACTGGCCACCTCCAGGAGCCCCAGAAGGCTCCTGAGATCCCAGGCAGTTTCCAGGGACACCGGGGTCTTAGCAGGCTCCCATAAACTCAGGTTCCTGGCCATTCTAGTGTCAGCCAGCTCCTACGGCCCAGGGCAGCGTCTGTAGTGCCAGGATTCCAATCAGCACCAAAAACTCATGTTCCAGGTGGGCACCTAAGAACCAATCTCCCACTCAGGCCCTCTACTAGGTCAATTACCATAGATGCACACTTTAAACCTACAGCCCCAAGTGTCATGCCTAATCCTATGTCAGGCTGGCCTCATTAATTCGACTTCAGATAACTCTGATCACTCAGGCTCCCAGCCAACTCCATCACTAGGCCAAACCCCAGTGGCCCCAGCATTGGACTGGCCCCTGCACCACCCCTACCTCTGGATCTACCCCTCAGCCCCTAAGTTAGAGGCCTCGCTTTTATCATCTAAAAGAAGGAATTGGACACAGAGCCTTTTTCTCAGATAAGCCAGTTGTGCAACCAGCTACTATAGTTGAAGATTTTTAGAATGGCATTTGGTACTGGTAGTCTAGAGTGAAAGTCACTCAGCTGTGTCTGACTCTCTGTGACCCTATGAACTGTAGCCCACCAGGCTCCTCTGTTCCTTGAAATTCTCAGGCAAGAATACTGGAGTGGGTTGCCATTTCCTTCTCCAGGGGATCTTCTCAACCCAGGGATAGGACCTGGGTCTTCTGCCTTGTGAGCAAATTCTTTACCATCTGAGCTATTAGGAAGCCTTTGGTACTGGTAAGGGTTCAATGAAAGTTGGCTATTATAATTAATTTATCCTAAATATTTTTTTCAAATTGAAAGATTTACAGATCCAGGATTATGATTTATAAAGAAATACATGTCCACCTTGTTTTTATTCTTCTTAGAGACTTAATAGTTTCATCCATTTTCCTTATAAGGATTGTAAATTCTTACAAAAGCATTTGCTCTTGGCCCAGAGGTGAGTAACAGAACTTGGAACAACATATGAGTGTTGAAGACCTTAGAGGTTGTGAACCATATTGCCGAGAGGAAAGTTTCTGGGCTATGGATTTGTGGTGATTCACTTAACGTGAAGGAGGTAGGAGTGGCCCATTCTCTGAATAAAAAGGATGTGTGACCACGTGACATAAATTCAGATACTGTGGCATAAGAATACCTGGGTACTCAACAGTTAGAAACTGGCTCTTGGGAGCTTCAAGAAAAGTTTCAGTAGCCAATTGGCATGGAGAAATTGGTTTCTGTGGGCAGCATAGAAATGGAACATCGAACTGCAAACAGGCCAACAAAGCTTTGATAATGCTATTTTTATGTCAGCAAAATGGATAGAAAACTGTAAAGGCTTTCCCAAGAATGTTCTGCATTGCATAACTCCCAGCATATATGTGTTTGCTGTGAATCAGAATCATAGAGAGAGCGTGAGTCTCCAATGCATGGATGAAATACAATGTCCTGACAATCTTGAGAAAGATTTGGTTTTATAAAGCACAATAATGTGATTTGTTTTGAATCTAAGAACTGTGGAGTATAATTATTCCATTTAACTACCTAAGGGCTTGAGGAAAATACTCTATTAGACCCAGACCAACGTCATGGTATAGAATATGGCTTGCTTCACTTTGTGTGTCTGTTCTTTATTGTGGTGGTTGGATAGATGAGTGGAAATGAGACTAATAACATCAAATGTTCTTTCCACAAACACCAAAACAGAGATTCAATAAATTGGAACCATGTTGGGTCCAAGGTCATGCTTAATTAGAATGAAGAAAGCCCTAGAGAATGAAAAAGATCCCCATACAGATGAGTAATTCAAAAATTAAATAGTCACATGTAAAAAAAAAATTGGCAACACCAGCAGCATGTTGTCATATTGCCCCAGGGAAGTTTTACCAACTAGGTTTAATAGAGAAGTCTATAGGCAATGGCACCCCACTCCAGTACTCTTGCCTGGAAAATCCCATGGACGAAGGAGCCTGGTAGGCTGCAGTCCATGGGGTCGCTAAGAGTCGGGCACGACTGAGCGACTTCACTTTCACACATTGGAGAAGGAAATGGCAACTCACTCCAGTGTTCTTCCCTGGAGAATCCCAGGGACGGGGGAGCCTGGTGGGCTGCTGTCTCTGGGGTCGCACAGAGTTGGACACGACTGAAGCGACTTAGCAGCAGCAGCATAGATGACACACTGAATTTTGAATGTGCACAGGTGGAAGCTGTTGCAGAATACCAGCATTTGAGAGTGTGGAATGAGTTTGAATCCCAACTCTACCATGTATTAGCAGTGCATATTTAGGTAAAATATTTTATCATATTCAGTGTCCATTTATTCTGCAGTAAACACTGGGATAATAATGACCAATTGGGCAGAATTACAAATAGTTACATGACTAATTCACATAGGAAAGTCCCTCACTTGGTACATGGCACATTTTAGAAGTTCAATTGATTTGGTTCAGTTGAGTTTAGAGCATTCAAATCAGGAATACATTTTTTAAAATGTTGGTTAAACATCTGGTTACTCTGATGCTATCTAGACACACTGGATTGTTTGAATGGTACTTAAAGGGAAAAAAAATCATGACTTTTAATAAAGAAAGGAATCTCTAGTCTGTGAAATGAAATTTCATAGTGAAACAAAGAATATTTAATATTAAAGACTTTTGTTCATAATTCACCTTGTGAATAGAACACACACATATGTATCATTTTTCACATCATTTTCAAGTTATTAGAGCTAAATTTAGTTAAATAATTTTGAAAAAATAGGAGAAAATAATTATCCAGAAAAAAAAAAAAAAACAGAAAAAATCAAATGGAACGTTCAAAGTATTAAGAAAAATACTATCAACCTGGAATTCTATACCCAGCACAATTCTGTACCCAGTATATCTACATCTGTACATGTATAAATACATATTCATGAATAGTTTCCTTCTTTTAATTTGTAACTGACATAAAGTAAAACATATAACACAGTCTGGGATGAGACTGAGCAATCACAATTAGCCCACCAAGCTTCTCTGTCCTTGGAATTTTCCAGGCAAGTAGGTTGCCATTTTCTTTTCCAGGAGCTCTTACCTACCCAGGTATCAAACCCACGTCTCTTGCATCTGCAGACAGATTCTTTACCACTACACTACCTGGCAAGTATTAGAACCTGTTCACATAAAAATAGTGTATGAATTGTTATCTTCCCAACCCAGGGGTTGAACTTGGATCTCTTGCATCTCCTGAATTGGCAGGCAGATTCTTTACCAACTGCACCACCTAAGAATCAATAGCCAGTATATCTACATCTATAGATCTATGAATATATATTCATGAATAGTTTCCATCTTTTAATTTGTAACTTCATAAACTAAAACATATAACACAGTACTGGGATGAGACCCTGAGCACTCACAAGTAGGAAGAGGGCTGGATTAAATATGCTAGAGGACAGGGAGCAGGATAAACATAAATAGAACATAATATTTGGTGAAAAAATAACAATGGAATGAAGAAGACATGTGATAGTACTATAGAGCTGTAAAAGTGTCTCCCACATTGTAGACAGACACTTTACTGTCTGAGCCACCAGGGAAGTCCATATGAATTCATAAGAGATTATAAAAGAGCATGAAATATATATGATGAAATAAATAGAGAAAATAAAATACAAATATATATATTTATACATGGGTTTATATAAGCAAAATAGGTATGTTCTAGAAATAGACAAAGTTTTAAGTACTGTTTGAAAAAGTGAGAGAAAGCAGAAAGGCTATTCTTGGTAAGTGTGATTATGTTTAGGGAAAAACATGACAAATCAAGGCTATTGAAATTTGAGTAGAGATCCTCCAAGGGGCAGCAGATATTCTCTGCAGTGGCTGAGGGAATCCAACAGGAAGTCATGCAAAATAAAACTAGAGAAGAGAAAGGGCTAAAATAGAGCACCTAATGTCTGCCCAACAGCAAGGTTTTAAGAGGAAGATAGAAATATGAGCAATAGAATAATGCAAATAAGTCATGTTAGAGAAATTCATTCTCACTGCTGTTTCACAGATTTAGAAGTGAATTATTATACCATAGAAGTTGATCAAGTAACATTTTGGATGAGGGACTTTGTTGGGTAGCTTCCTCTCCCTTGCAATATGTTTTCATAGTGAGGGAACATTTATTACTGCAATTCCCTGGTCTCCTTATCTACTTCTTTCCATAGAAAAGATGACTGATTTGATTAGTGAGGTTTATAGAAGGTACTGAGCATGCATGACTGAATTCCTTTTTCCCTTTGGTATTCATATTATCAGAAGCTCATCTCTGACTCTCCATAGTACATGTTTATGTGAGTGGACCTCTAGGAAGGGATTTGTGTGAGTGGTATATATTTAAATTTGAGCTTTAATACTAGGTAAGTTATAACTACCATACTCCATCTGCTTGACTCCTACATTTCTCAATATTTTTGAACTTTGATGGAGAATATGATCCTTATTTACTATCTCCATCAAGTCCTAGGACAAACGGATTAAAATGAAATATAGGATATATCTTTTTCTTTTTTAATAATCCCACAATAACCTGGGATTCTTTATTTTTTATTTTTTGAGCTATAATTTACATATTATACAATTCACTTACTCTACTTGTACAATTCAACAATTTTTGGTATATTTAGAGTTGTGTAACTATCACTATAGACATAGAGTTCTTGATTTTTGTCTTTGGCCACATAGCATACGGGATCTTAGTTCCCTGACCAGGGATGGAATGCCACACTCTCTACTTTGGAAGCACAGAGCCTTAACTACTGGACCACCAGGGAAGTCCTTAGCCTCTTTCATAAAATACTTCTGTTTTAGCTCCACTCTTGAATGTCTAGTAATTGGTAAAATTCTGGAAAGATGTTAGCATTAGTTACCTAAATTGGGGAGTCATTGCTTATTTTATTCCTCCATTTTTCTCTTTCAGAAGTCATCACATTCTAATGGTGGTATATAAATTGTCCTAGTGAAGAGATGAATAAAGAGTCAAAAAATTTTCTAATAATTGAGAATTCACTATATTATGACAATATTTGCTGTCTCTTGAGAAACCTATATGCAAGTCAGGAAGCAACAGTTAGAACTGGACATGGAACAACAGACTGGTTCCAAATAGGAAAAGGAGTACTTCAAGGCTGTATATTGTTACCCTGCTTATTTAACTTCTGTGCAGAGTACATCATGAGAAAAGCTGAGCTGGAGGAAGCACAAGCTGGAATCAAGATTGCCGGGAGAAATATCAATAACCTCAGATATGCAGATGATACCACCCTTACGGAAGAAAGTGAAGAGAAACTAAAAAGCCTCTTGATGAAAGTGAAAGAGGAGAATGAAAAAGTTGGCTTAAAGCTCAACATTTGGAAAACGAAGATCATGGCATCTGGTCCCATCGCTTCATGGGAAATAGATGGGGAAACAGTGGAAACAGTGTCAGACTTTATTTTTTTGGGCTCCAAAATCACTGCAGATGGTGATTGCAGCCATGAAATTAAAAGATGCTTACTCCTTGGAAGAAAAGTTATGACCAACCTAAATAGCATATTGAAAAGCAGAGATGTTACTTTGCCGACAAAGGTCTGCCTAGTCAAGCCTATGGTTTTTTCAGTGGTCATGTATGGATGTGAGAGTTGGACTGTGAAGAAAGCTGAGCGCCGAAGAATTGATGCTTTTGAACTGTGGTGTTGGAGAAGACTCCTGAGAGTCCCTTGGACTGCAAGGAGATCCAACCAGTCCATTCTAAAGGAGACCAGTCTTGGGTGTTCATTGGAAGGACTGATGCTGAGACTGAAACTCCAATACTTTTGCCACCTCATGTGAAGAGTTGACTCATTGGAAAAGACTCTGATGCTGGGAGGGATTGGGGGCAGGAGGAAAAGGGGACGACAGAGGATGAGATGGCTGAATGGCATCACCGACTCAATGCACATGAGTTTGGGTGAACTCTGGGAGTTGGTGATGGACAGGGACGCCTGGAGTGCTGCAATTCATGGGGTTGCAAAGAGTCGGACATGACTGAGTGACTGAACTGAACTGAACTGAAGACAATATTTGGAGTTATAAGAGATTCAGTTTGTCCAAAAAGGAGATCAGGAAGATAAGAGGACACAGAGAAGAACTTTGCAGTTGAAGTCATGGACTGATGGGCAGGGAGTGAACATAGGAAGTGTCTATTTATAGAATGGAAGAAAAGTGGGATGCAAAGGATATTAGGGGTACTAAGGAAGTAATAGAAATGGAAGAAAAGATGAATAGATTAAAAAGTCATCTAGGCATGGGTGTGTATGTGTTTGTGTGTGTGTGCGTGCTTAGTCATGTCCTATTCTTTTGTGACCCCAGGGACTGTAGCCTGAGAGGCTCCTCATTTCATGGAATTTTCCAGGCAAGAATACTGGAGTGGGTTGCCAATCCTTCTCCAGGGGATCTTCTGAACTCAGGGATTGAACCTACATTTCTTGCATTTCTTGAATTGGCAGGTGGATTCTTTACCATTGTGCCAATCTAAGCATGCACATATTTAAATGTAGACTAGTTCAGAGTGAGGCTTAGGTAATGGATATGTTCCTTGAAGTAGTCACTGGAGTAGAGTGATGGTAACAACGACTAGTGTTGAGGAAGACCACCCCTGGTACTAAATTAATGAGTTATCTCATTTACATCCTCATAATTCAGGATGATGGCCAGATTTTTGTGAATTGTTTAGATCTTAGCTATATTTAGTTATGATTTTGTTGTTCAGCCACTAGGTTGTGTCTGACTGCGACCCCATGGACTATAACATGCCAGGATTCCCTGTCTTCACTGTCTCCTGGAATTTGCCTAAACTCAAGTCCATTGAGTCAGTGATGCCATCCAACCATCTTATCCTCTGTCACCCCCTTTTTCTGCCTTCAGTCTTTCCCAGCATCAGGGTCTTTCCAATGAATTAGCTCTTTGCATCAGGTGGCCAAAGTTTTGGAGCTTCAGCATCATTTAGCTATGATCTTAAAGAATGATTAACAGTCACCATATTTTAATTGAGCTTTTGCTAAATGTCAAACACTATTCTAAGGCATTCTTGTGTTAGTCACTCAGTTGTGCCCGACTCTTTGAGATTCCATGGACTGCCACGTACCAGGCTCCTCTGTCCATGAGATTTTCCAAGCAAGAATACTCGAGTAGGTTGCCATTTCTTTCTCCAGGGGATCCTCCCTGACCCAGGGATCAAACCCAGGTCTTCTGCACTGCAGGCAGATTCTTAACCAATTGAGCTATGAGGGAAGCCCAGAATCAGGGTCTTTCCAATGAGTTAGCTCTTTGCATCAGGTGGCCACCATTTTGGAGCTTCAGCATCATTTAGCTATGATCTTAAAGAATGATTAACAGTCACTATATTTTAATTGAGCTTTTGCTAAATGTCAAACACAATCTAAGGCACTCTTGAATCAACAATAAACCAGGTTGACAGGATTCCTGATTTCCTTGAGCTTATAGTTTAAAGGAAGAAAGAAATATTGTGAATAAACAACAAAAATGTCATATAGTGATCTTTCCAAGTAGAGTTTATAAAGAGGGATGTGATGAAAGTGACAGTCTGAGTTCTTTAGACTGGTACTTAGAGAGGCCTCTGTTCATGTAAGGATGTCCTTTAGGTTGCTAAAAGATAGTGATAGGTTCGGCAGAGTGTGGCATGAGCCACAAAGGAAAATGGGTTCTGATCTTCCAGTCCTGCTGTGCTAGGCGTCATCCACTAAAAATGTTTCTTCCTTTCCCTTCTGAGAAGTCAACCAGCAAAAGCTTGTTAATTTGGTCTTGCTTAGTTGTAAGCCAATTTCTATACATACAATTATGTTCCCAACAGAGGAGAACTAGATGAGCACATACATTAAAATCAGAAAGAAGAATAATTATTCCATCTTTTTAGAATACTAGATGCCTATATCATAGCAAGTTATATACTGTAGCTTAAGTTGGGCATTTTTTCCATTAACTTTGAGATGAGGAAATTGAGTCCTTGGGAAAAAAAAAATGAGGCATTTAAGGCTTCATGTTGATTCTGGGGCTCAGCCCAGGGCAAGGTTAAGTCTTCTGATTCTAGTTTAAAGCTTTGGAATAGTCAAACTTCTCTAAGTTGAAATGACACTGTTGGCTAATTTTGTATTACATATTGAATGCCTATATTGTAGTGGCCACTGGCTGGATTGACAAAGAGAAATTAGACAGGCTTTTAGAATATCCAATGACTGACTAACCACTAAAATAGATTCAAGGAAAACAATGTCAAATACTCAGAAATACACAATTTGGACTACATTTTAAAGGCATGTTGTGGGCACATCTCAGAGAAACAAAATGGCAGCTCATCAAAAGCATACTTATTTGGGCTTTAGCCACAGAGAAAAATCTGATTCCAAAGGCAATCACTCTAAGCACATATGGGTTTGTTTGTTTTCTTGTTTCAAACCCTCCCTGCCTTTTGCTCAGTTTTTAAAGGTAGCCTCCACCAGCAAAGAGGAAATCATCAGAATCATGTTTTCCAGATTATTTAAAGATAATGAAAGCAAGGACTATCTTTGTTTCACCAAAGTCCATGAATGCATCAGGAAAATTTTTCATCTCTGCTGAGAAAGTGGATTAATTAATGATCTGAAATTCTGGCAGAGACTTAGATAATGATAGAAAGCATGGACCCTTGATGTTTATTTACACAAATTACAAAGAGGGCTTGAAACCACTGTATAAGGATTTTGATGGGCTTGAAACAAAAAATAAAAAGCAGGAAATTGGGTATTATGAAGAGCCCTTCACTGTTGAAGAGAAAGGGTAAAAGATTTTAGTAGAAGATATTTCATTTGATTCAGAGAAGGCAGCTGATAATCCCAACAAGAGGAAAGGAGTAGGGAAGGGAACTGTTTGACAAATGCATATTTAAGGCATATTGTGTATTCATCTGAGGCATCATAGCAAACAAAACAAATTAGACGTGATCTGTGCCCTTAAAGTATGCAGCCAAAAGGAGATAAGGAGATATATCATAAGGAAATCTATCTTCTCATAGGGAGACATAGTGAATAAAAGATGGACATGGGAATAAAAGAGGATTGCTGAGGTTAATGGAACACAGAGGGCACAAAGAGAAGTCAGGGAAAATTTACATAGGAGGTTATGTATTAGCAAGGGTTTGTTAATTTTTCCTCAAATTGCTTTTTAAAATTAATTTTTATTGGAGTATAGTTGATTTACAATGTCGTGTTAGATTCTGCTGTACAGCAAACTGAATTACTTATGCATACGGAATGAAGCAGGGCAAAGCCTAATAGAATTCTGCCACGAGAACGCACTGGTCATAGAAAACACCCTCTTCCAACAACACAAGAGAAGACTCTATACATGGACATCATCAGATGGTAAACGCCAAAATCAGATTGATTATATTCTTTACAGCCAAAGATGGAGAAGCTACATACAGTCAGCAAAAAGAAGACGGGGAGCTGACTGTGGCTCAGATCATGAGCTCCTTATTGCCAAATTCAGACTTAAATAGAAGACAGTGGGGAAAACCACTAGACCATTCAGGTATGACCTAAATCAAATCCCTTATGATTATATAGTGGAAGTGAGAAATAGATTTAACGGACTAGATCTGATAGATAGAGAGCCTGATGAATTATGGATGGAGGTTCATGACATTGTACGGGAGACAGGGATCAAGACCATCCTAATGGAAAAGAAATGCAAAAAAGCAAAATGGCTGTCTGGGGAGGCCTTACAAATAGCTCTGAAAAGAAGAGAAGTGAAAAGCAAAGGAGAAAAGGAAAGATATAAGTATCTGAATGCAGAGTTCCAAAGAATAGCAAGAAGAGATAAGAAAGCCTTCCTCAGCGATCAGTGCAAAGAAATAGAGGGAAACAACAGAATAGGAAAGACTAGAGATCTCTTCAAGAAAATCAGAGATACCAAGGGAACATTTCATGC
Organism: Ovis canadensis; assembly: GCF_042477335.2. Taxonomy (NCBI): domain Eukaryota; kingdom Metazoa; phylum Chordata; class Mammalia; order Artiodactyla; family Bovidae; genus Ovis; species Ovis canadensis. The sequence continues at coordinate 40,908,417 of NC_091253.1, read as the reverse complement.
AAAGATGGGCTTGATAAAGGACAGAAATGGTATGGACCTAACAGAAGCAGAAGATATTAAGAAGAGATGGCAAGAATACACAGAACTGTACAAAAAAGATCTTCACAACCAAGATAATCACGATGGTGTGGTCACTCACCTATAGCCAGACATCCTGGAATGTGAAGTCAAGTGGATCTTAGAAAGCATCACTACCAAAAAGCTAGTGGAGGTGATGGAATTCCAGTTGAGCTGTTTCAAATCCTGAAAGATGATGCTGTGCAAGTGCTGTACTCAATATGCCAGCAAATTTGGAAAACTCAGCAGTGGCCACAGGACTGGAAAAGGTCAGTTTTCATTCCAATCCCAAAGAAAGGCAATGCAAAAGAATGCTCAAACTACTGCACAATTGCACTCATCTCACATGCTAGTAAAGAAATGCTCAAACTTCTCCAAGCCAGGCTTCAGCAATACGTGAACTGTGAACTTCCAGATATTCAAGCTAGTTTCAGAAAAGGCAGAGGAACCAGAGATCAAATTGCCAACATCTGCTAGATCATCAAAAAAGCAAGAGATTCCAGGAAAACATCTATTTCTGCTTTATTGACTATGCCAAAGACTTTGATTGTGTGGATCACAACAAACTGTGGAAAATTCTGAAAGAGATGGGAATACCAGACCACCTGACCTGCCTCTTGAGAAATCTGTATGCAGGTCAGGAAGCAACAGTTAGAACTGCACATGGAACAACAGATTGGTTCCAAATAGGAAAAGGAGTATGTCAATGCTGTATATTGTTACCCTGCTTATTTAACTTCTATGCAGAATACATCATGAGAAATGCTGGACTGGAAGAAGCAGAAGCTGAAATCAAGATTTCTAGGAGAAATAACAGTAACCTCAGATATGCAGATGACACCACCCTTATGGCAGAAAGTGAAGAGGAACTTAAAAAACCTCTTGATGAAGGTGAAAGAGGAAAGTGATAAAGTTGGCTTAAAGCTCAACATTCAGAAAACGAAAATCATGGCATCTGGTCCCATCACTTCATGGCAAATACATAGGGAAACAGTGGAAACAGTGTCAGACTTTATTTTGGGGGGCTCCAAAATCACTACAGATGGTGATTGCAGCCATGAAATTAAAAGACACTTACTCCTTGGAAGGAAAGTTATGACCAACCTAGATAGCATATTCAAAAGCAGAGATATTACTTTGCCGACTAAGGTCCATCTAGTCAAGGCTATGGTTTTTCCAATGGTCATGTGTGGATGTGAGAGTTGGACTGTGAAGAAAGCTGAGTGTCAAAGAATTGATGCTTTTGAACTGTGGTGTTGGAGAAGACTCTTGAGAGTCCCTTGGACTGCAAGGAGATCCAACCAGTCCATTCTAAAGGAGATCGGTCCTGGGATTTCTTTGGAAGGAATGATGCTGAAGCTGAAACTCCTGTACTTTGGCCACCTCATTCGAAGAGTTGAGTCATTGGAAAAGACTCTGATGCTGGGAGGGGTTGGGGGCAGGAGGAGAAGGAGACGACAGGGGATGAGATGGCTGGATGGCATCACCGACTCTATGGACATGAGTTTGTGTGATCTCCGGGAGTTGGTGATGGACAGGGAGGCCTGGCATGCTGCAATTCATTGGGTCACAAAGAGTCGGACATGACTGAGCTACTGAACTGAACTGATGCATATATCCACTCTTTTTAAGATTCTTTTCTCATATAGGTCATTACAGAGTGTTGAGTAGAGTTCCCTATGCTATATAATAGGTCTTCATTATCTGTCTATTTTGTGTATAGTAGTGTGTATATATGGGCTTCCCAGGTGGCTCAGTGGTGAAGAGTCCACTTGCCAGTGCAAGAGACTCCGGTTCCATCCCTGTGTTGGGAAGTTCCTCTGGAGAATAAAATGGCTACCCACTCCAATATCTTTGCCTGGGGAATCCTATGAACAGAGGAGCCTGGCCGGCTCTAGTCCATGGGGTCACAAAGAGAAAGACATGACTTAGAGACTAAATAACAACATGTATATATATCAAACAACATATCCCAATTTATCCCTCTCTGCCTTTACCCCCTTGGTAACCGTAAGTTTGTTTTCTACATCTGTGATGCTATTTCTATTCTGTAAATAAGTTTAACTGTACTAGTTTTTTAGATCCCACATATAAGCAATATCATACAATACTTGTCTTTGTCTGACTTACTTCACTCAATAGGACAATCTCTAGGTCCATCCTTGTTGCTGCAAATAACATTCTTTTTTATGGCTAAGTAATATTTCATTGTATATATGTATCACATCTTTATCCCTTCATCCATCAATGGACATTTAGTTTGCTTCCATGTCCCAGTTATTGCAAATAATGCTGCAATGAACAATAGGGTGCATGTATCTTCTTGAATTATAGCTTTCTCTGCCTATAGACCCAGGAGTGAGTGATTGCTGGATCATGTAGCAGCCCCATTCTCAATTTTTTTAAGGAACCTCTATACTGATCTCCAAAGTGGTTTTATCAATTTACATTCCCACCGACAATTAGGAGGGTTTCCCTATCTCCACACCATCTTCAGAAATTATTGTTTGTAGATTTTTTTTTATAATGGCCATTCTGACCTGTGTAAAGTGATACCTCATTTTAGTTTTGATTTGAATTTCTCTAATAATTAGAGATTTTGAACATTTTTTCATGTGCCTTTTGGCCATCTGTATGTTTTATTTGGAGAAATGTCTATTTAGATTTTCCATTCGTTTTTGATTAGGTTGTTTGTTTTATAAAGTAAGTTAAAGTGAAATCATAGCATCCATGAGTGTTTAGAATAGGAAAGACTCTTCAAAATCATGTATTGTTCCCAGATCAGAGAAGTTTAATTCATGAGTCCGGGTGACAGTGACAATAGCCAAAATAAATTGAACCATTACATAGCATGTGAAATTCCAGACACATTTTCACAGGTCCCTGGAGGGCAATCAAGCTAACTGCTTAGTAATGCATTTTGTTTGATTACATTTCATTAACACTATTATGGAAAGTCAGTGAAGCTGTGAGGAGAAAATCATTCCCCCACTCTAAGGGTGGGTTTTCAATATATACTAGGACAATTTGACTATATTTAAAATGTAAAATTGTCTTTCTTGTTATGCCAAGACTGTCCTTAACTGCAGCCCTCAAAACTGATTTTATTCAACCTCACTGATTTAAATGTCTATTGAACTCCCAAAGCCTCTCAGTCAACAAATAAATTTGGGGCATAGCAAAATTTTCCTCAAATGATCTTTAGTATAAGAAGAGAGAAAAGCTTTGCATATTAGTTCAGAAACAATTGAAAATAGACATATAAGTACACATGTATTCTCTGTGTATTAGTTCTCAGACGATTATACAAATGTCTTTAGTATTTATATTTCAGAATCTTCTAGGCATCTGCTTCCTCCTAATAGGAATAAAGAGTTCCTCAACTCAAGCGCTCAGGTCCAGTAGTTTGGTAAGAGTGTGCCTAAATGCAGGAGGGACTTACATTGACCTTAAAGGTAACTTTTTGAGTTTTTAGCTGGTTTTTGACTTTTGAAACAACAAAAGAAAAATTCTCTCTTTTCATACATTGTGTAGGTTTCATACTGGTGTCATAATGAATTATCAAAAACGTAATGGCTTCAATCAATGCAAAGTTTAATCTTACAATTGGAGCATCAGAAGTCTGAAATGAATCTTGGGTGCATGTTAAGTCACTCCAGTGGAGTCCGACTCTGCAACCCTATGGACGGTAGCCCACCAGGCTCCTCTGTTCATGGGATTTACCAGGCAAGAATACTGGAGTGGGTTGCCATGCCCTTCTCCAGGGGAACTTCCCAACCCAGGGATGGAACCTGCGTCTCTTATGGCCTCTGTATTGGCAGGCAGGTTGTTGACCACTAGCGCCACCTGCTGCTTCTGTTGTTTAGTCGCTAAATCATATCCGACTCTGCGACCCCAGGGACTATGACAGGCCAGGCCTCTCTATCCATGGGATTTTCCAGGCAAGAATACTGGAGTGTGTTGCCATTTCCTTCTCCCGCACCATCTTGGAAGCCCCAAAATGAGTCTTACACAGCTAATATCAAGGTGTCAGAATTCTGCTTATTCTGGATGCTCCGGGACAGAATTTGCTTGCCTTTTCCATCTTCCAGCCTATCGTCCTTTCCTCATGGCTCTTTAATACTCCAACCTCTGCTTCAGTTGTCACACGTCTCTATCTCTGACCCTCCTGCCTTCCTCTTTTAAGGACCCTTGTGATTACACTAAATCCACTCAGATAATCTCTCAATTTCAGCATCCTTAATTAATCACATTTGCAAAGTCTTTTTTTTTTTTGCTATGAAACATAACATTTTTGAGGCTTGAAGGTGCGCTTCTTCAGGGATCCATTATTCATACTACCATAGACATCAAAAGCTAAAAAAGAAAAAAATAAATGAATAACTTTCAAGAAAGTAATAATTTTGAAAGTAATAGCTTTTTTTTGGAAAGCAACAGCTTTCAAAGGACATGTTTTTTGTTCCGGTTTTTTTTTTTTTTTTTCAAAAAAATAAAAACCTAAAGGCATCCGAATATCTTTATAACCAACCCAATATGAACACAATATAAAATAAATGTAAGATTTTAAGCTTCTTCCAGAAAGTAAGTGAAGTTTTGCCAAGTAAGTCACAGTTTCTAATTTCTAATGTGGTCAAGGATCAAAAAAAAAAAAAATCTATTGTGCTTTATGAAGAAGCTATTTAATACACACATAGAGAGGAGTTCATTTTAAAACACATTATCTGCCAAAATAAAATTGCAATTTTAACCTACCAACCTGAAATTACACAGAAATTTCAAAAGCAATTTAGAATCATGAGCTGGAAGGGATTATGGGCAACATAATACCCTAAATGTGCATGACAGATGCTTATTTGTGCCAGAGGTCAATGCTCAATTATATGCTGTATGTCATCAGCTGAGCCAAAGAGGGGATGCTCCAAGGGGAGAAATGGATTGAATGAGGACGATCTGATATTAACATATATATAAAGAAAAGAATAAAAATCAAACAAATTTTAAGAATCTCCTAAAGAAATGATAAAGAGGAAGAAAAAGAAAACTGTAAATAATTTTCTACAGGGCCAATTCCTAAATATACAAAAACTGGTAAGACACTGATGTTTGTTGAGCATTCTGTTGTGTATTTGACACTCATCCTGCACTATTTAATTCTTTTGGAAACCCTGTGGGGTAGATACTGATACTCATTTTATAGATGAGTATCCTAGGAAACAAAGCTCTATTGATGGAATGAAGGTCACAGAGCAAATTTGGCAGTAGCCAAAAAAAAAAAAGTCCTAAATTGGATCTTTTGTTTCCAATGCCCTTTTTAGCCTGTTATTCCTGCTAGTTCCTGCTGCTTTACATTTTCTGGAAAAATGCTTCTTAATTATGTTTGGTGGTTTTTTTTTTTCTTCCTACATTAGAAGGCATGACTAAGACATAGTATTTTTCTCAAGGTAACTAAAGTCATGTTTTTTAATTTTTTAGAAATGATATTGTGATGGGTAGATAGGGTACCTAATGTTTCCCTGGTGCTCAGTCGGTAAAGAATCTGCCTGCAGTGCAGGAGACCCGGGTTCCATCCCTGGGTCAGGAAGATCCCTTGGAGAAGGAAATGGCAACCCACTCCAGTATTCTTGCCTGGAGAATCCCATGGAGAGAGGAGCTTGGTGGGCTATGGTCCGCAGGGTTGCAAAGAGTTGGACACGGCTGAAGCGACTTAGCACACATGCACAGGAACGTAATGAAGGACAAGGGAGCCTGGCGTGCTGCAGTTCATGGGTTTCAAAGAATTGGGCACAACTTAGCAACTGAACAGCAACAATAAGGAGCAAAGGTAAAGATTGGTTGAGTGAGTGAAGTCGCTCAGTCGTGTCCAACTCTTTGCGACCCCAAGTAGCCCACCAGGCTCCTTGGTCCATGGGATTTTCCAGGCATGAATACTAGAGTGGGTTGCCATTTCCTTCTCCAGGGGATCTTCCCAACCCAGGGATTGAACCCAGGTCTCCCATATTGTAGCCAGATACTTTACCGTCTGAGCTACCAGGGAAGCCCAAAGATTGGTTAGGGGATATTATCTAAGGAATCTTTATATTTCAAGCATCCTTAGTTCAGTGCCTGAAACATTTAGGTTCAGTGAGCACTTGATAAGCTGATTTTAAGAAGGAAATTTAAAAACAATAAGCACTATTCATGGTGGCAGTTAAGAAGGTTTATGATTAAAACCTGCATGGATGTTGAAGCTGTGATAGGAGGAAATGCAAATTCTCACCTATGTCTTTCTATAATAGAACTGAGTAGGGCCTGCTACAAGAAACTCTGAAAATAAAGATCACTTTTTGATGTTTAGGAGCATTGATGCTGCTGCTGCTAAGTCGCTTCAGTCATGTCCGACTCTGTGTGACCCCATAGACGGCAGTCCACCAGGCTCCCCCAGTCCCTGGGATTCTCTAGGCAAGAACACTGGAGTGGGTTGCCATTTCCTTCTCCAGTGCATGAAAGTGAAAAGTCAAAGTGAAGTCACTCAGTCGTGTCCGACTCTTAGCGACCCCATGGACTGCAGCCTACCAGGCTCCTCCTTCCATGGGATTTTCCAGGCAAGAGTACTGGAGTGGGGTGCCATTGCCTTCTCAAGCATTAGAAACTATCAACTTTGAAACACTATAGTAGGCTCAGTAAGATATGTTTTATTTCTTTTTAAATTCCCAGGGCATAACAAAATCAAGTCATTTGTAGTGATGTGGATGGACCTAGCCTCTGTCATACAGTAAGTCAGAAATAGAAAAGCAAATATCGTTTGTTAACACATATATGTGGAATCTATAAAAATGATACAGATGAACCTATTTGCAGGGCAGGGATAGAGATGCAGATGTAGCAAACAGACATGTGGACATAACTGGGGAAGGGTGGGTGGGCTGAAGTGGGAGAATAGCATTGACATATGTAGACTAGCATGTGTGAAATAGATAACTAGTGAGAAGTTGCTATATAGCCCAGAGAGCTAGGTGCTCTGTGATGGGTGGAAGGGTGGAATGGAGTGGGCTGGGAGGGAGGACAAGAGAGACGGAATCACCCATGTAACTGATTCGCTTTATTGTATGCAATATTATTATAAAGCAGTTATACTCCAAGAAAAAATAAAAATGTAAACAAATAAATAAGTAAATTCCCAGAGCATACCCAGCAATTCACCCAGAATTTGACTAGTGTCACTGTGGCTCTAGAAGAGTGTTGTCCAGAAGTTGTTGCCAGGATGGAAATGTTCTATAAACCTGCCTTATCCAGTATGGTATTTGCTGGCCACGTGTGGCTATTGAATCCTCAAAAAGTGGCTAATATGACTAAACAGCTACATTTTAATTTAATTTTCAAAAGTTTTAACAAAAATCTAAACAGCACAGACCTATAGCATGAAGGGATAATAAAGCATATTATTTCTAAGAGGAATCTAAGGTGAAAATGTAAATGCGTTCAGATGACTATATGATTTTATTGCTAACAAAGGCTTCCCTGGCAGCTCAGATGGTGAAGAATCTGCCCGAAATGCAGGAGATCTGGGTTTGGTCCCTGAGTCAGGAAGATCCCCTGGAGAAGGGAATGGCAACCCATTCCAGTATTCTTCCCTGGAGAATTCCACAGACAGAAGAGCCTGGCAGGCTATGGTCCATGGGGTCGCAAAGAGTTGGACGTCACTGACAAACACTTTCACTTTCACTCCATGTTGAGTTCAAGGGAGCTATCATGTTGTCTCACAATAGACTTCTAAGTGTCAGAGTCAAGGACGGAATATTACCTAGAAGACAGCAGGTATACAGTCTTGTGGTATTTTATGAGGACTAGCCTTTATCTAAGTGACGGTAGTGTACAGGCATCTTGGATTAAACTCTATACAGATCCTGAATATCTATAGATTTTTGATAAATCTTACAATCTCTTTGAGTGTCAGTGCCATAACTTGAAAAATGGGGATATTAATAAACACACACACAAAATACTGTGTATTGTTGGACAAGTTCAGTATCTGCCATATATTAAGCTCTTAATAGAAAGGAGTTGATTGCCCTTACTCATTTGGAATAATAACATGAACTTTGGGCCTCATTTCATATTGAAGATTCATTTACGAGTACTTTCTGACAAGTCAATGAAACTCGAATAGGAGTGACTATTAAGATGTAGACTGTGAAGAAAAGAATAAGACAACTGGTTAATTTCAGACTATCCCAAAGAGCTGAAATGGAACAATAACTGCATTATCTATTACAAATCATGACTGAAGTTAAGCTGCTGCTAATCCTTAGAACTATTCAGACTTTCCAAGGGGGGAGGTGGGAGGATAAAGAAAGAAAGAGAAAACCCACTCAGCTCTAGGTAAAACTTTACAACTGTTTACAAGACAAAAAGGAACTCTCTATAGAAGCCAAATATAAACAGCATATGTTATTAAATTCAAAACACATGAAAGAATAAAAGAAAGTTACGTATATTTTCTCAGTGTGACAGAATCTGAGGCAAGTCTTGGGGGAAGTTGAGTAAGGCCACAAAAAAGGCTTTAGCTTCTTTCAAAGATCATTAAAATAGCCCCATCCCCCCAGAAAAGGATTTTGCCTCTTTAATATGGATGCCACTCAGAAGCCCATAGAATACATTAAGCTCTTAGAGTATACATTCATTATCATGTGGTAGAAAGCAACTATAGCTGCATAAAGTGAATTCATAATTGGATAATGAAGCTCTTTCCTGATGAAACCCTTGAAACAGATGGGAACTGTTCCCTGGACTAACTTTTCATTTTAAATGTTTCATTACAGTTTCATTTAAGAGGATGGTGGTGGTTTAGTCTCCAGGTTAGTCCGACTCTTGCGACCCCATGGACTGTGGCCCGCCAGGCTCCTCTGTCCATGGAATTCTCCAGGCAAGAATACTGGAGTGGGTTGCCATTTCCTTCTCCAGGGGATCTTTCCAACCCAGGAATTGAACCCAGGTCTTCTGCACTACAGGCAGATTCTTTACCCACTGAGCTATAAAGGAAGCTAAGAGGATGGTGAGTGGCATTTATTTTGGAATTGGGCTGTTTGAAAAAGTATGTAGCATCCTGAATATTGGTTTCCTACTGTTAGCACAAATTTGAGGGGTTTGAAGCAACACCATTTATTAGCTCAGAGTTCTGTAAGGCTATCTGCTTGGGATCTCACAAAGCTGATGCCACGGTGTTTGCTGACTGCACCATATCTGGAGTTTGGGGTCCTCTTCCAAGTCACTCCTACTGTTGACAGAATTCAGTTTCCTTACCAGCTTCTGCTAGGGGCCTCTCTCAGCTTGTTAAAGCTCTCATCTTTCTTCTCCAGTGATTCCTTCCATCTTCACACCAGAAACAGTAAGTCAGATGCTTCTCAAGCTTTGAATCTCTGTGACTTCCTCTTTCTACCACTGGCCAGAGAATACTCTCTGCTTTTAAAGTGATTCCTGTTGGGACTTCCCTAGTGGTCCTGTGGTTAAGACCCCATGACCCCAATGCAGTGCGCATGGGTCCGATCCCTGGTCAGGGAACTCAATCCTGCATGTTGCAACCGAGAGCCCACATGCCACAACTAAGACCTGGTGCAGCTGAATTTAAAAAAAAAAATCAGTTGATAAAGTGTCTCACGAGATTAAATTAAGCTTGCTTTTATCATAAGGTTGACTCTGCTGTATAATATAACATACTAACCAAAAAGATATCTTACATTTAATGTGTTCCAGGGATTAAGCCATTTCTGGGGAACCACTTCTGGAATTCTTCCTGTCACACTGTGTGTGAGATTCAAAGGGCATCTTCTGATGAATGCAAGAAGTATCAGCAGCATTAAATACTGCCCATAGAGTTTGCTCTTTTAATTAAGTAAACATGACAAAATGTAACCCATTTTCCTGTACCACATCACTCCTAGAAGGACTGGCTTCTGGGGTAGTTCCTCTAATTCTGAATATATTAATTTAGACAAAAATCTATTTAACAACACTAGGGGACAAGATATGTGCTGATTTCTCTGGCTATCAACTAGAAGACAAGGTCTGTGGCCCATAGAGAAGTTGTATTTTAGTGCAGGAAACGGATACACAAATCACTCTGTTAAAATGTGCTAAGTGCTTTACTGAAGGACTGAATGAAGACTCATTGCCTAGCTGCTCCTATTAGGTGAATGACAGTATCCTGGATGCAGTGTGCTGCTGCTGTATGTGTGCATACTCAGTTGTGTCTAACCCTTTGCGACCCCATGGACCGTAGCCTGCCAGGCTCCTCTGTCCACAGGATTATCTTGGCAAGAATACTGGAGTGGGTTGTTGTTGATGGAGTGTAGAAAGCATACAATTTTTGGAGACCACAGACAGGAGTCATAGAGGGGTTTCCTCACTTACTAGTTATTCAACCTTGGGATGTTTGCTTAAAAAATATTTTGTGGCAATAACTGAACATACTTCATGCATTTATTGGAGGATTATAAATAACATATATGAAGGCATACAAGTAGCTCATAGCATTTATATGTCTTTTTCTCTTTCAGAAGAAGTGTCTATGACCTCTACCTCAATGCAAGCCACAGAAATTCAGACAGAAAGTGAGTCAAACAAATAACTTTATTTTCAGGCTCTTCATTGTCTAGGGGAAGATCTTCCCCAACCATTTCCCTACCTTTTGGCCCCTCAGGCTTCCATTTGTGGTATTTCCACTAAGATTTGATGCTCTACAAGTTAATATCAGTATGATACGGAGCAATAAATACTCGCATTGTTTTGCCTTTCAAAAGCTTTCAGATTACTCACAGATAATAACCACGGAGCATGTCATGACAGTTATCTTAAAATAACAAAACACCAATTAACAACACAGTTGTTGGAAAGGGACTTAAAAACAGTAGGTCACTTCTTGTATGTCAGATATCTCATGAGAACTCTTATTTGCACTACAGATTTGCTTATCAGATTTTTCTTCACAGGCCGATAAAAAGATACATGTCACATAGAATGTTTGAATGCCTCCAGATTCTAAATTAATGGTGCCTGAATCAGTAAGATATTCATCAGTATGCATGTTCCTTCAAGTATTTTATACTTGGGTTGTTTGCGAAATTGCAGAATTCACCCCACAGAAGACCATGGGAGGCTTACTGCTGAGAACTATGAACTTCCTGTGTTTATAGTAAACATTGGGAATTTGAGAGGACTGGGCTCTTTGTCAGTCTCATGATGAGTGACTTTGAAAAACGTGAACAGATCCAACTGGGAGATAAAGACAGGAGGGTTGGATCATGAATCAGTTGCCTAAACTTTGTCAACTCCTGAGATTTTACTGTGAAGGTTATTCACAGCTAACCACAGTGGGACGCTTGCAGTAATTTACTGGTCCTGGATTTAGAAAGAACCTTGATTAGGAAAAAAAAAAAACCCTTATAATATTTCAGTGTTTCATTTTTCACTTTTAATCATATTGAAAAAACAATTTTTGAGGCAGCATATACATGACATATGGATCACATGACTGTGTGGATCACAATAAACTGTGGAAAATTCTGAAAGAGATGGGAATACCAGACCACCTGACCTGCTTTTTGAGAAACCTATATGCAGGTCAGGAAGCAACAGTTAGAACTGCACATGGAACAACAGACTGGTTCCAAATAGGAAAAGGAGTACGTCAAGGCTGTATATTGTCATCCTGCTTATTTAACTTATATGCAGAGTACATCATGAGAAACGCTGGGCTGGAAGAAGCACAAGCTGGAATCAAGATTGCCAGGAGAAATATCAATAACCTCAGATATGCAGATGACACCACCCTTATGGCAGAAAGTGAAGAGGAACTAAAAAGCCTCTTGATAAAAGTGAAAGAGGAGAGTGAAAAAGTTGGCTTAAAGCTCAACATTCAGAAAACGAAGATCATGGCATCTGGTCCCATCACTTCATGGCAAATAGATGGGGAAACAGTGAAAACAGTGTCAGACTTTATTTTTTGGGCTCCAAAATCACTGCAGATGGTGATTGCAGCCATGAAAGTAAAAGACCCTTACTCATTGGAAGGAAAGTTACGACCAACCTAGATAGCATATTCAAAAGCAGAGATATTACTTTGCCAACAAAGGTCCGTCTAGTCAAGCCTATGGTTTTTCCAGTGGTCATGTATGGATGTGAGGGTTGGACTGTGAAGAAAGCTGAGTGTCAAAGAATTGATGCTTTTGAACTCTGGTGTTGGAGAACTCTTGAGAGTCCCTTGGACTGCAAGGAGATCTAACCAGTCCATTCTGAAGGAGATCAGCCCTGGGTGTTCATTGTAAGGACTGATGCTAAAGCTGAAACTCCAGTACTTCGGCCAACTCATGCGAAGAGTTGACTCATTGGAAAAGACCCTGATGCTGGGAGGGATTGGGGGCAGGAGGAGAAGGGGACGACAGAGGATGAGATGGCTGAATGGCATCACCAACTCGATGCACATGAGTTTGGGTGAACTCCGGGAGTTGGTGATGGACAGGGAGGTCTGGCGTGCTGCGATTCATGGGATCTCAAAGAGCCGGACATGACTGAGCAACTGAACTGAACTGATACATGACATATGAGTTTCACTCTTGATTTTTAAAGCTCCCTGCCCTTCACAATAATCCCACTGATCTCTTTTATTCTACTTAATAGATGATCAATAAGGATTTAACACAGAGCAGTTGAAGAAGATATGAAAGTTTCCATCATTTTCATTACCTGGGGAAGACTGTTAATCCACCCTTTGTCTTTAATATATCTACTTCTTTCATGATTTTTAAAGAATTAGTCTGTGCTAAACTTTGTCCCTACTGTTTCTGAAAGCAATTATATTTTGTAGCTTATTTTGAATTATTTCTTGGTTGAAGTATCTCTCCTGTAATTCAATGAACTCATCCAGGATCCATGAACTTTATATTTAGAATTCTACCACAAGCACATAGCCCAGGGCCTTGTGTAGAAAATGTGCATTGAACTGAAATGAAATTATGGTCAGAGTTCTCAGTAGTAAATTCATGTATCTGAATCAATCAACCTTTCAGTATGTACCTGTTCTTTCTAGGGGGCCCAATTTATTGATACATCTCTGGGTCTAAAATAGAAAATAAAACATTAAAATTGCTAATTTTAGTATAAAAGTCTAGAAAATATGTTATCTTAGTTGAGGCTGAATTTGTAGAGGAAAGTATCTATAGTGAGCATAAGAAAGTGAAAGTGAAGTCACTCAGTCATGTCCGACTCTGCGACCCCATGGACTGTAGCCTACCAGGGTCCTCCCTCCATGGGATTCTCCTGGCAAGAATACTGGAGTGGGTTTCCATCTCTGAGGGATCTTCCCGACCAAGGGGAACCAGGGTCTCCTGCATTCCAGGCAGACACTTTAACCTCTGAGCCACCAGGGAAGCCCTGTAGTGAGCATAGATACTTTCTATTATCAGAGATTGAATGTATCATTTATAGCTTCTTGCCTTTTCTTTTCAGCTTCACAGATGATGACCACTTCTTTATAGGCAGAGTTTTTTCCCTAAGTGGTAAATACAAAGTAGTAAAAATATAAACTATTTTATGGAGACAATGAATTTAGCAATTAAAATATACTAAGTAATTTACCTATGATGTGTTTATTTAGCAATACCACAGATTCTCAATACAGATTATATATGGGCAGAAGATGTCCTCACCCATAAAATGTAGTGATTGAGTTGCCTGATAAATTTCTCATTAGCTGCAATTACATATTTAAATAATCATCCTCTATAGAAAAAAATACCAGGGTGTCACTCTTCATCATAAAACTCAAATTTTTCAACTTTTCTGTTTTTAAACAATACCTCATAGCTTTATTTTCAGAAATTTTTTCAGAAAAAAATCACAGTAATTATTAACAAATGGTTGCAACAATCCTTAAGAATAACTATTATTAATCTCAATTTTAAAACCTGTGTTTGAAAGAACTCTGATTCCAACATGGCTGTTTTATTTATTTCAGGCTCTTCCTTTTTCCCCTATACTACCTATGGCATGGTCATGGCTAAGTTACTAAGCTACTTTAATAAATTGACATATCAGATATATCAAAATTTAAAACCATACACCTACACACGGCAATTTTTATGTTAGTTTCTTAGAGATAGTGGTTCCTGAGGTAGTTGTCAAAATGGATATGTCATGTTTAGATTGACTAAACATCCAACCACTAAAAACTTAGAACTGGATAAATTGTCATATATTGCCAGAAATATGTTTATTTGTTCCAGTTTGAATTTTTAAATTTTTAATTTCAATTTTAATTTTCAATCTAGTAAGTAACCTTGTAGGTACATTGACCCTCTAGAGCTACATCAACAAGAACAAGAATATAAGTCTGAAAGTGCACGTCACCCTTTGAAATGGAACCGAGAAAAAAGATGTCCTTGTCAAAATTTCTGAGTCTTCACAAGGCCTTTTTTTCTCGTTCTTTTTTATTTTTTAAATTACAAAAGTATGATAATGCATTTAAAAGATAACACTTGGAAAATATAGAACAAAGTTACATATAGTTTCACTATATATTGCAATTATTTTTTAAGTCAATAAATTAAGATTTTTTAGTTGTAGTTTCAGTATCAAACGCCCCAAAATTAATAGAATGAACATACAGAAAAATAGAAGGATATAGTAGACTTATTCAACATAATTAAGATTTATGCAATTCTCACACAACAGTAGGATACAAATTCTATTCAAGTTCCTATAGAGTATAAACTAGGAGACACTGGAATATATCTAGGGCAGTAAAACAAGGTGCAAACATTTCATGGTCTGAAGGCATGGAAATTATACAGAGTCTGTTCTCTTATCACTGTGAAATTATGTTAGTAATCAATATCAAAAGCTATTTGAAAATAACCCACATATTTTCAAGTGCAATCTGACATTTACTAAGAGAGATCTTTGAGTTAGACATTAAAAGTGTCATTAAAGTTAGAAGACTGAAAAAACACAGAGGGTGATTGCAGAGAAGAAAGCATTTAAATGAGAAGTTAATATCAAAATGAGAAAGTCATATAAAAGATACTTCAAAAACTCCATGTATTTGGAAATTAAATATCCACTTTTAAATGTTAGGTATATCTAAGAAGCCATAAAAAAGAAAATTAGAAAATATTTCACAGGGTCTTTTTATTGTTATAGGACGTGAGATGGATCTTGTGGTTTCACAGACATGTTAGAAGTGAGCTCCTTGACTCTAGAAATAAAGATGCTGGGCACTTGGCGTTTTGTCATTTCATATCAAGACTGGCTCTTGAGGAACTTTCAAGATATGAGCAGGATAAAGAGGGGCTATTTTTGATGAATGACTGTCCTCCAAGAAAAATACCCCTCCTCCCCCACCCATGGTTAGGTGGAATAGTAGTTTGTTTTATAGATTTAGATCTTTTTATTTTAAAATATTTTTAATGTTTACTAGATTTCTAAAAAAGGAGTCACCATTTAAAAAAATTTTTCATAGAAGTTTTATTAGGCAGCTTGTTGTGATTGAGCATTGTGGGGGGAGGGGCTGCAACTCTTTTCTCTTAACTCAGCCCAACTTCCCATTGCTTATTTTTTAGAAAGCCCTACGGACTTGCTAGTCATCAGATATTATTGAAACCCCATGTAAAATAACCAGAACATTTGTATTTTGTTTCCCTATGGATTATGCAAGGGTTTCCAAAATAATGCAAAATATATTTGGCTTGCACTTTCTGAACCTAACATGAAAAAAACCCACAAAATAGTTTTTTTCCCCCCCCCACAATATATGAACCTAGAACACAGCTGGTTTTGTCAATTAGGCCACTAATAAGGAAATGATAGAGAACCAAAAGCCCAGAGAATGGATCTTATTTACAAACAAACAAAATGCTCATCTATCAAGTAGAATGATTATAGTCAGAGAAGTACTTGTAAAACAATGTAGTGTGATCAGTGAGGCATGTGCTTGAAAGCAGATAGACTGGGGCTTCAGAGTCGCTTCACCTTTCCCTAACCATACTACTGGCAAATTATTTGTCCTTTCCAAGCGCTGCCGTTTTTCTTTCAGGTATAAAAAGAGGAATAATGGCAATTTTCATTTATTTATATTCTCCATGTGTTGAGCGCCTATTACAAGCTATGAATACATACTCTCCTGGGGCTAAGGAAATAGCAGTGAAGAAAACAGATGAAAATCTGTCTTTGTGGAAAGCACCTTTTAATGAAGGTGAAAAAAGATAAGCATAACAATTTAATAAATACAGAGTGTACTGAATGATGAAAAAGAGATAAGTCTGTAAGACAGGAAGTACTAGGGAAAGTTATTTTAAGTAGTGTGGTTAAAACACCCTATCTATAATAGTAACAATTGAGCAAACTATTTTAAAGATGAGGGAATGAATAGATCACAATGGGTGAAGACACTTCAGGGAAACAGAATGTGGGTCTGTTTCTTTTGGCCACTAAGCTGCTGTTCTCCAAAATAAGAACACTTTGCTCTTGTTTGCAATGTCCCATTAGAATCAACTTGGATGTCGACTTCAGTGAACCTGGATTAAAGGTTATCCTTCCCATAAGGGATAGAATTAGAGGTTTCTCCAAGGGAGTGGTGTTGGAATTAGTAGAAAAATATATGGACTATGACCAAGATCCATCATATGTATTGTAGGATAGAAACAGTTCAGAAATGGAGAAATGGATTTTTAAATTCTTAGACTGGTAATTCTCCTAATCTATAATCAATCATGAGAGCAGGAAAGAAGAAGAAAAGAAAAGTGTCAATGGTGTTCTGAATGCATGTTTAAAAATTAAACAGAATCACAAACACTAGGCTCTGGAGACTCCTTTTCCAGGTGTGTTCCTTCACAAATATTGCTTTTTTTGATTCTCTAGAAAAAAATCATGCTAAGAAAGGCCATATACTGGAAAGTCTAATTTATTATCAACACTATTAAGTTAATATTAAGTTGATTTATTAAATATTATTAAACTTATACTACTATTGAGTTGAATATTTAGTTGATTCAGTTCAGTCGCTCAGTTGTGTCTGACTCTTTGCGACCCCATGAATCACAGCACGCCAGGCCTCCCTGTCCATCACCAACTCCCGGAGTTCACCCAGACTCACGTCCATTGAGTCAGTGATGCCATTCAGCCATCTCATCCTCTGTCGTCTCCTTCTCCTGCCCTCAATCCCTCCCAGCATCAGAGTCTTTTCCAATGAGTCAACTCTTCGCATGAGGTGGCCAAAGTATTGGAGTTTCAGCCTCAGCATCAGTCCTTCCAATGAACACCCAGGGCTGATCTCCTTCAGAATGGACTGGTTGGATCTCCTTGCAGTCCAAAGGACTCTCAAGAGTCTTCTCCAACACCACAGTTCAAAAGCATCAATTCTTCAGCACTCAGCTTTCTTCACAGTCCAACTCTCACATCCATACACGACCACTGGAAAAACCATAGGCTTGACTAGACAGACCTTTGTTGGCAAAGTAATGTCTCTGCTTTTTAATATGCTATCTAGGTTGGTCGTAACTTTCCTTCCAAGGAGTAAGGGTCTTTTAATTTCATGGCTGCAATCACCATCTGCAGTGATTTTGGAGCCCAAAAAATAAAGTCTGACACTGTTTTCACTGTTTCCCCATCTATTTGCCATGAAGTGATAGGACCAGATGCCATGATCTTCGTTTTCTGAATGTTGAGCTTTAAGCCAACTTTTTCACTCTCCTCTTTCACTTTCATCAAGAGGCTTTTTAGTTCCTCTTGCCATAAGGGTGGTGTCATCTGCATATCTGAGGTTATTGATATTTCTCCCGGCAATCTTGATTCCAGCTTGTGCTTCTTCCAGCCCAGCGTTTCTCATGATGTACTCTGCATATAAGTTAAATAAGCAGGGTAACAGTATACAGCCTTGACGTACTCCTTTTCCTATTTGGAACCAGTCTGTTGTTCCATGTCTAATTCTAACTGTTGCTTCCTGACCTGCATACAGATTTCTCAAGAGGCAGGTCAGGTGGTCTGGTATTCCCATCTCTTTTAGAATTTTCCACAGTTTATTATGATCCACACAGTCAAAGGCTTTGGCATAGTCAACAAAGCAGAAATAGATGTTTTTCTGGAACTCTCTTGCTTTTTTGATGATCCAGCTGATGTTGATTCAGTTCAGTTCAGTTCAGTCGCTGTCGTGTCCGACTCTTTGCGACCCCATGAATCGCAGCACGCCAGGCCTCCCTGTTCATCACCATCTCCTGGAGGTCACTCAGACTCATGTCCATCAAGTCCGTGATGCCATCCAGCCATCTCATCCTTGGTCGTCCCTTTCTCCTACTGCCCCCAATCCCTCCCAGCATCAGAGTCTTTTCCAATGAGTCAACTCTTCACATGAGGTGGCAAAAGTACTGGAGTTTCAGCTTTAGCATCATTCCCTCCAAACAAATCCCAGGGTTGATCTCCTTCAGAATGGACTGGTTGGATCTCCTTGCAGTCCAAGGGACTCTCAAGAGTCTTCTCCAACACCACAGTTCAAAAGCATCAATTCTTCAGTGCTCAGCCTTCTTCACAGACCAACTGTCACATCCATACATGACCACAGGAAAAACCATAGCCTTGACTAGACGGACCTTGGCAAAGTAATGTCCCTGCTTTTGGATATGCTGTCTAGGTTGGTCATAACTTTTCTTCCAAGGAGTAAGTGTCTTTTAATTTCATGACTGCAGTCACCATCTGCGGTGATCAAATTTGGTTAGAGCCTACAGGATAATCTCCATTTTTAATTTGTAGGAAAAGCTTATCAAATACCCCCTGCCTTACTTATAAGCATCTGATAAACTTCTCTGGTTATTTATCCACTGGTTATTGAATGGGAACCTGCTATGAATCACTTTGTAGAGCAAATCAAGTGCTCTGAATGATTGTATATTTATATATTAGATTTTTCTAGAATGGGGAAAATCTGTTTCTTCAGCAGGAAGGACAACTCAGTGCTACAAAAAAATAAAACTAGTACTTCATTTCTTTACTTCACTCTGTCTTGCTCAGCTTAGTTCCTGTGTGTGGTCCAGGCAAGAGCATAGCTGAAACCACCGTTAGAATGCATTGCACCCATCACTGGGGAAGTGAGCAAGGATTGGCCTGTTGTTTGCTTTGTTTCAGTTCTCTTTCCAGTCATCCTGGTGAACCGAGAGGGTGGATAACTAGCCTACATTAAGTAGCTCGTGTTTAAACCATGACCCTGGGAACCCAGAGGAAGCCTGTTTCACCTCTCTGTCACACAAGAATCCAGGTGTGTGTGGCTTTTGCTCTTTGCTTCACTGTGGATTTCTCTTCCACCTGTCCCCAGGATTGTTGTTTTTCCCTCCAAAGCATGAATACTTGATCCTGTCCCCAGTTTAGCCAAACTCACTTTCCCTGTGCAAGCTACAATTGAAGGAAGCTCTGTTGTGTGTGCAACATAGCAGAAGCAAAAGCATGCTGAAAAAAGAGGCTGTGGAGAAAAAGGACTCCTATACTGCTGGTGGGAATGTAGATTGATGCAGCCACTCTGGAGAACAGTAGAAAGGTGCCTTAAAAGAATTAAAAATAGAGTTATTATATGATCCTGCTATCCCCACTCCCAGACATATATCCAGAGAAAACCATAATTTGAAAAGATAGGTGTACTTCTATGTTCATTACAGTACTATTTACAATAGCCAAGACAAGGAAGCAACCTAAATGTCCATCAACATATGAATGGATAAAGAAGACGTGATATATATGTATATACATACAATGGAGCTTTACTCAGCCATAAGAAAGAATGAAATAATGCCATTTGCAGCAACATGGATGGACCTTGAAATTATCATACTAAATGAACCAGATGGAATTTGGTGAATTTTCTGAAAATTTTTTGTAATGATGGCTGTAAATATGGTAAAGCATAAACTATTAACATTCACATACAAGGGTTAACTATATAAGGGGATTCCCTGGAGGCTCAGACAGTAAAGAATCTTCCTGCAATGCAGGAGACCTGGATTCAATCCCTGGGTCAGGAAGATCCCCTGAGGAAGGGAATGGCTATCCACTCCAGTATACTTGCCTGGAGAATTCCGTGGACAGAGGAGCCTGGCGGGCTACAGTCCATGTGGTCACTAAGAGCTGGACACGACTGAATAGCTACAGAGTTATAGGGATTTGCAGTAAGCAGGCATCTGTGTGTAGAAGTAAATTTGAGATGATATGAGTGAGGCACCTTTCTTTCTATCTTAATGCTATTGTCCCACTCATGTCCACTGCCACACCAACTCCCATGCCAGTAATCTCTGGATTACTTAGAAATTTAGGAACGCCTCCATCGGGGCTCAATACTATGTAGAGATGCTGAGGACTTCCTTCAGCTCCCTGAATACAGTAGTCTCTCTCAGGTGGACAAATGGAGAAAATAAGATTTCTACAAACTCTGTATCCCCACCCCAAAATTGTTATGATTTGTAACCCTCCTACCAGATCCAGCCAATAATCTGTTGGGAGCTGAAGCAATAGAACATCTGGTGAATTAGAAACCAGTAGAATAAGCATCTTCCTTACTGAAGACCCCAGAGACAGAACTTCCTTTCCATACAGTTTTGACAGCCTCCTCTGAAACAACCTCTGGTCAAAATGCAGCAGCCCAGGTGTGTGGCTTAATCATGGAGTAAGGTATTTCATATTAATTTTAGATTTTAAAAAATGGAGATGAGAATTTGCATTAACTTTCCAATTCTTTTTCTTCCTTCTTGTAATGTGGGATTGGAAGATCAGAGGTCCCCGTCTCTCTATTCCTTGAATTGGCATTAAATGGCATTCTACTAAAAAGCTCAAGGAAAATTCTGTGGTTGTCTTTTCAAATGCATCCCAAGATGACAGTGTATTATTAAAGCAGACAAAAATTTAGTGATCTGAGTTCAAGCCACAATTTGACTTCAAATCACTTCACTTTTCTAAGAGTCAAGTTATTTATCTATAAATCAGATGAAGGTAACACTCTCACAAGATAGTTAAAAACACTACATGATGTGTTTTATATGTGCTTAGAATATATACATGTATGTATATTTATGGGAGAAGGCAATGGCAGCCCACTCTAGTACTCTTGCCTGGAAAATCCACATACATATATATATGGACTTCCCTGGTGACTCAGATGGTAAAGCGTCTGTCTACAAAGTTGGAGACCTGGGTTCAATCCCTGGGTTGGGAAGATTCCCTGGAGAAAGAAATGGCAATCCACTCCAGTACTCTTGCCTAGAAAATCCATGGACGGAGGAGCCTAGTGCAGGCTACTGTCCATGGGGTCGCAAAGAGTCAGACATGACTGAGCGACTTCACTTTCACATATATATATAAAAGTTTACTAGTTGCTCCTTTGGTTCTTGAACTGTCTTTGTTTACCTAAAGTAAGTAACTTAACCTTATAGCTATTGCATCTATAAAAATGAATTGGATTATATTAGTGGTTCTCAACTGGGGCAAGTGGTCATTTGTCATTGTCTGAAGACAGTTTTATTTGCCACAATTGGAAGGAGTGTTCCACTGTCATGGAGTGACTAGAGGACCAGAAATGTTGCTGAACATCTTCCAATGTATAGGAAAGCCTCCCACAACAATTATCTGGGTCAAAATGTCAGTAGTGCCAAGACTGAGAAATCCTGGCTTAGATGACCACTGAAAATGTATAACACTAAGACTTTTCCCTGACCCCCTCCCAAGATGTTATTGCTTCAATTACGAATAGTTATTGAGTAACAATGGCTTCTCATTACTGTTGAAGAAAATCTAAAATCTTGGCCATGACCTACAAAGTTCTATGTGATCTGGCCCTGGCCTGCTTCTGTGGCCCCGTCTCAAGCTACTTTCATCAGTAGTCACTCTGGTCTAGACACTCTGACCTTAATGCTCTACCTTCAATATAGCCCACTGTTCAGGGATTTAAATGTTCATTATACTAGAAATCTTGTCCTCCGATTTCTGCTTTTTCATCTTATTTGGTTCACAGCTCTGCTCAGATCTCACTGTATCTGACCTTCTGATGTGAAATGCTACCATGTTTCAAGTTTATCCACCTATGTTTTGACTGCTTTATTTTTAGTCACATAGTCATTCCTAGTGCTGAGTATGGAAAAGGTGCTCAAGAAACACGTGTCAAGTGGAAAACTTGGGG
The DNA here is from genome assembly GCF_042477335.2 of Ovis canadensis. Lineage (NCBI taxonomy): Eukaryota > Metazoa > Chordata > Mammalia > Artiodactyla > Bovidae > Ovis > Ovis canadensis. The sequence goes on along the minus strand of NC_091253.1, from coordinate 40,886,186 downwards.
TCTTATGTCAGACACTTTTTTTTTTTGGTCTACGTTTTTTGAATTCTTTTCTACTTTTAAATACTGGATTTAATTTTGTAATTGTAACATGGAAGATGTCAGACATTTTTAACACAAATAACAATTAAAGGAGAAAAGATCGTTTAAGGATTACAAAGGTTATTGATTTTCTTCTCACAGAGGTAAAAGGAAATAGTGCTTTTCAAGTAATTATCATACTACAAAGATAATGATAGTTTAATTAAGGAGATAGAAGTTTACAGGAAAAGGTTCAAGTTTGTAGTATTTATTTGGGGGACTAATGAGCAACTTCACTTTCGCCTTTCACTTTCATGCACTGGAGAAGGAAACGGCAGCCCACTCCAATGTTCTTGCCTGGAGAATCCCAGGGACGGGGGAGCCTGGTGGGCTGCCATCTATGGGGTAGCACAGAGTCGGACACGACTGAAGTGACTTAGCAGCAGCAATGATTGACTGAATAATACATTTTGTGTGCTTTTTTGTTTGTTTTGGTTTGTCTCACCGTGCAAGTGTTTCTCTAACCGCCCCCTTTCTAACATAGCATGTTAGGATCCCACCACCTACTATGAGAGCAAGGCCAGATATTAGATCTGCTTGTGTTCAAATTATTGTCACTAGGGCAAAGATTTCACAGCATTTATTAATTTAATGACCGTCTGAATCAGTGTGATTCATTTGGTGTTTTCTTTTATCTGCCTGTTTACTTATATGAGTACAATAAGAGTTGCTGATTAATACGCAAAGAACTTCTCAGTGTGTGGTTAATAAAATGGTCCTAAATTATACTGAGACTCAGGGGCTTCTCTGATGGTTCAGACTGTAAAGCATCTGCCTGCAAAGTGGGCGACCCAGGTTTGATCCCTGGTTCGGGAAGATCCCCTGGAGAAGGAAATGGCAACCCACTCCATTACTCTTGCCTGGAAAATTCCATGGACAGAGGAGCCTTGTAGGCTACAGTCCATGGGATCACAAAGAGTCAGACACAACCGAGCAACTTCACTTCTTCAGAAAAAGGCTGTATTTTCAGGAGATCTTATATATCCTCTGGGGTTACAACTTATATGTAAGAAATATCTAATTGTCTATCAGTTTGCCAACAGATATCAAGAAACAATCATTACTCAGTTTACTTCTCCAGGTTTAGCTTGACCATTGCAGGAATATTCTTTTTATTCTGAGATCTCCTAGTTTGTCTGTATTCCTGACCTACCGGAAGGGAACATTACTTAGCTTCCTGTAAAGCTGAGAGTTCTTTAGTGATAGACCAGATAACAAGACTATTACCACAGGGGATATTTTTGGTATCAATTTTGACATCTAAATTTTCTATATTACCTCAAATTTCTAAAATGAACCCAGGTTTCTTCTGCACATAGAAAGCATACATAGGGACTTCTTTGGTGATCCAGTGGTTAAGACTTCACCTTCCAACACAGGGGATGAAGGTTTGATCCCCGGTCAAAGAGCTAAGATCCCACATGTCTTGCAGCGCCAAAATACCAAAACATAAAACAGAAGCAACAATGTAAGAAATTCACTAAAAATGATCATTTTATATATATATATATATATAATTAGAAAAAAGATCAATAGAATGAGAAGACAAGTCACATACTGGGAGAAAATGTTTACAAAAGATATATCCAATAAAGATTGTTACCTAAAATATGCAAAGAACTCTTACAATTCAGTGATAAGAAAATGAACAAACCTGACCAAAAAATGGGCAAAATCTATAAAATGATATCTCACTGAAGAAGATATACAGATGGCAAACAAGCCCATTTAAAATAGCAGTAGGATACCACCACATATTCCATAGGATCACACAGCGTCAGACACTACTGAAGCAATTTAGCACATGCACATACTTCTTAGATTGGCCAATACCTGGAGCATTAACAATACCAAGTGTTAGAGAGGAGATGGAACAACAGGCACACTCAATTATTGCTAGTGGGAAAGTCAGATGGTACAGCCATATTAGAAAATTGGTTGTCAGTTTCTTACCTAATTAAACATAATCTTACATCATTCTATCCAGCGATCACCATACTTAGTATGTATTTATTCAAATCAGTTGAAAAGTTATGTCCATACAAAAACCTGCACACAAATGTTTACAGCAACTTTATTCATAATTGCCAAAATGTGGAAGCAATCAAGATGTCCTTCAGCTGGTGATTGGATAAATAAACTGTGGTACATCCATACAGTAGGATATTAATCAGCAGTAAAAAGAAATGAGCTATCAAGCCATGAAAAGACATGAAAGAAACTTAAATGCATATTACTAAGTGAAAAAGCCACATCCTATATGATTCCAAATTTATGACATCTTGGAAAAAGCAAAAGTTTGAAGACTGAAAAAAAAAAATCAGTGGTTGGGACTTCCCTGTGGTCCAGGGGTTAAGACCCCATGCTCCTAATGCAGGGGACCTGGGTTGATTCCAGGTCAGGGAAATAGATTCCATGGGCCACAACTAAGAGCTTATGTGCCATGCCTAAGACTTGATGCAGTCCAAAAAAAAAAAAAATCAGTGTTTGCCAAGTGTTAGGGGGGCTGGAGAAATGACTAGACAGAACACAGGATTTTTAGGGCAGCGAAGTTATTCTGTATGATGCTATGATGGTAAATACAACATAATGTACTTGTCAAAATGCATAGAATGTAAACACCATGAGTGTATCCTAACATAAACGGTGGATTTCTGTTATAGTGTTGTATAGGCTCAATGATTGTAACAAACGTACCACTCCAGTGTGAAATGTTGATGGTAGGGAAGGCTGTTTAGGGGGGCTGGGGTGGAGGAGTAGGGGAAATAATAGAAACTCTGTACTTTCTACTCAGTTTTGCCTGAACATAAAACTGCTCTAAAAATAAGTTCTGTTACAAAAAGACAAAGAAAAGGTGTAGGAATGTTGGTTCCCATTCTGGGCACAGCATTTGGATTAGAATAACTACCATCCACTGAAAAGTAATGCAAAAGGAATTTGGCATAAACATAAGGAAAGATATAAGGAAAAACAGGCTCTGGTAAGATCTACAATTAAGCTAAACATGGCCCTTGAAGGAGTGTGTTTTCACTCCTTAGCAGGAGGTGGTCTGCTAATTGATCAAAAGATTTAAAGTTGAATACTTTCTTAAATATCAAGCCAATATCCCAAGGTATCTTTAGCTTCTCCTCCATTCTTGAGCCAGGTACATGGCATCTTCCAAATGAAGGTGAAGTCTGGGCTGCTTGATTTTTTGCAGTAACAGGGTTTCTGGGAGGATGGATTGATTTCTGGATCACTTTTCCCCACAGGCTTAGAGTAACCACTTGTATACAGTAGAGATGCAATTAGTAATTTTTTAAAAGTGTAATATGAATTTATTCTGTGACATTTTCCTCACTGCAGATATTTTTAAATGAAATAATCAGTGTTTCATAAAACGTAAATACATTAGAAGAATTTAGATAATACCTGTAATATAGATGGCTTTACTCTGAACATTCACTTTTGTTTTCACTGAAAACATCCCTTTTTATAAAGTTACATAAAAATGATAGATTGCTGCATTCTACACATCCTGTGTCTCATGTGGGCTCAGTCATGTCCAACTCTTTGCAACACCATGCACCACAGCCTGCCAGGCTCCTCTGTCCATGGAATTTTCCAGGCAAGAATAACAGAGTGGGTTGCCATGCCCTCCTCCAGGGGATTACCCCAACCCAGGGATTGAACGAGTGTCTCTTGTATTGGCAGGAGTATTCTTTTACCATTGCACCACCTGGGAAGTGTCCTGTGCCTCCAACATTTTAAATTAACTTCAAGCTTTTCCCTCAACTCTAAATGTAATGACATTTGCTTCTGTTAATAAATGGGAAGTGTATACACTTTTTAAAACAGTGATATTTAGGTCTTCTCTGCCTGATTCTTCAAAAAATAAAAAATATTTCATGCTGAGTTCGAATAGCAACTGAGGGTCTGGTCCAGAAAGCGGTAGGTAATTACAGAGAACCAGTGGTACACATATGTCAGCTCAATTTCCATGAAAAGGGTATTCCATACCCTTTCTGGCAACTTGAGATGACCGTGGAGGCTACCTGCAAATTCCATCTGCTGTCAAAACACTGGCCTGGCCCTGACATCCACACAAGCCTTTGCAGCAAGCTGTGGTCCAATTTTGTCAATTTCAGCCTACAATGTACTACTGTATGGTCAATCAAACATATGCTCCTGCAATACAGATTTTCCCCAAAATGCCAAACTATCTCAAGGACAAATGGCCCAGCTCACTGTGTGAAAAATCAAACCTAAGAAATTCAATAAATCAGACAAGCTAGTCTTTTACTGCAGGCTGCCCAAGTACTGCATGTTCTGTTTCATAGCCTGGAAGGAAGAAAATTTGATGAATACCAGTTACACTATGTAAAAACCTAGTGAAGATAAATATCTGTCCATTTGGAATCACAAAAGAAGTGCTGACTTTGGCAGCACATATACTAAAATTGGAATCACAAAAGCTTTTATCGGGGGAATCAACCACATGAATAATCCAGTTGATCTCAGAGATCCCTAGAATATCTTTATCGCATTCAGTTACATGATAAACTGTGTCTTGTCCTTAACGGTGAAGTATTGTGTGTCTTTCTTTTTTTTCTTTTCTATTTTATTGAATATAGATGATTTACCATGTTGTATTAATTTCTGCTATACAGCAAAGTAATTCAGTTATACAAATAGGTTATTTTTCATTTCTTGCCCATTATGATTTATGACAGGATACTGAATATAATTCCCTGTGCTCTACAGTAGGACCTTGCTAGTTATTCATTCTATATATACTAGCTGGCACCTGCATCTCCCCAAAGGCCAAAGGGGAGAAGGCGGGGGAAAGAAGGATTGAGAGTTTGGTCCTCTTTCTCAGCATATCATTTTAAAATTCTTCCATCAAAATGTTCCAGTTCTGATATAATTCTGAGATGTTCTTCCCCCAATTATAGTAGCTTGCTCTTTCCCATGATTGGACTTACCTTCAGTTGAGTGAAATAAAGCCACTACAAGTAGTAATCCAAATAATAACTTCCACTTTTGTCTTCCTTACACATTCTTTAAAATAGTTCCTTCTTGTTAGGAGGAAATGTTTGCCACCATTTTCTTATACCCAAGAATACTTACAATGATTACAAGTAGTTTCTACACTGATTTAAGAATTATCAAGAGAGGAATTGGACAAGTTGAAACCGTGAAATGAGGAAACTCCTGATGTCTCTTATGGGAGAACAATTTGGAGGACACAATTTTGAAAGAGCAGGGATGAACACAACTTCTTTTATCTGTGGCTGCCTTGAAAAAGAGTCATTCAATGCAGTAATTTTTGGGTAGTCCTCCAAATTTCCTTACTTTTGGTACTCAAGAGGTATACTGTTCTTTTGTTACTGAAAGTCCTATAGAAATAAAAATTTCCAAGCAGAAAAGGAAACTTATCACACTGATTTATTCCCAGGCCTGGGTACTTGCTGTATGGTTGGTTGTTGTTCAGTTGTTAAGTAATGTCCGATTCTTTGCAACACCAGGCCTCCCTGTCCTTCACTATCTCCTGGAGTTTGCTGAAACTCATGTCCATTGAGCCAGTGATGCCATCCAACCATCTTATCCTCTGTCGTCCTGTTCTCCTCCTGCCATCAATCTTTCCCAGCATCAGAGTCTTTTCTGAGTCAGTTCTTCCCATCAGGTGGCTGAAGTATTGAAGCTTCAGCTTTGGCATCAGTCCTTTCAATGAATATTCAGGGTTGATTTCCTTTAGGGTTGACTGATTTGATCTCCTTGCAGTCTCCAAGGGACTCTCAAGAATCTTCTCCAGCACCACAATTCAGAAGCATTGATTACACCTAGTGTGTTACATTTTCTCCAGTTGGTCAGTGAATTAAATCAGAAGAACGCACAGTTTATGAGACTGCAGTTCACAGGTGAAGCTTATCTTTCTTTTTTGATTTAAAAAGATTGATCTGGCTTCATCAGGTCCTCGTTGCAGCACATGGGCCCTTGCTGTGGCATGTAGGCTTCTGCCTACCTGTGTTACTGCAGAGAGTCAGGCTCAGTTGCAGGCTTAGTTGCCCCACAGCACACGTGATCTGAGTTCCTGCAGGCATCTGCGTTCAGTCACTTCAGTCGTGTCCAAGTCTTTGCAACCCTATGGCCCGCCAGTCTCCTCTATCCTTGGGATTCTCCAGGCAAGAATATTGGAATGGGTGGCCATTTCCTCCTCCAAGGGATCTTCCTAACCCAGGGATGAACCCATGCCTCCTGCATTGCAGGCAGATTCTTTGCTTCTGAGCCACTAGGGAAGCCCTTAATTCCCTGACCATGGATCAAACCCATGTCCTCTGTATTAGAAGGCGACGTCTTAATCACTGGACCAGTCTGAAGCATACCTTCTTTTGCTTGATTTATCCAAACAGTGACAAAAGTGGTGAGTCCCTCCAGTTAGTGGCTGTGTTTGTTTATGTGCTTTTCTGAGTGAGATAGTAAGCTTTATAATTGTCTCTTTTTCTCCCTTATTAAAAACTCAATGAAATAAAGGGGTTTGCCTTGATTCCCATTATAACACCAACACCAGACATAATACCTGCAAATAATAGATGTTCAGTAAATATATTGGAAGAAAGAATGTATGAATGAGGAAAGCCGTTTCTTGAATGCCCATTAAAGCACTAAGGCATAGTCAATAACCCTTGAACCAGAAATCAAATGCTCCGATTCAAGGCACAATTCCATCTGTTTTCATTATCTATCCTTTCATAAAGCTTGAAAGCTCTGAGCCTCAATTTCCTATTTGAGAAACAAGCAGCTATCCATTTCATGAGCTACATCTCCTAAGACTTGTGAGGCTCCATCAAGATAATGCATATGAAAGCACTCTGAGCTGTAAGCTGCTTTATAAATACATGATCAGACATGGCATGTCACTCTGACATCAATCAAGGAAATAATTTTAAAAGTGAGTGGGGAGTGTAAGGAGGTAAAGAATGCTTACTTCGCCAGAATTCTCAGGGCAATATGATACATAATTGGAAGAAACATTTGATAAGGTAGGAAGTAAGATCTTTTGCCATTCCCATTCCAAGAGCCATATTCTACTTTCAAATCATATTCAATAAAACTTTCCTGTAAGAAGGTCTACACTTAATGACAGATCTTTTGAATATAGAGTGCAATAGAAGTATGGAGCCAGAGGTATGTTGCCTGAGGCACAGAGGATGAACTTTTTCCAACAACTTTCCCTAGAAATTAATCAAAGAAACAATATTTTATTTCTTTAAAGGAAAACTTTAAGATGATGCCTGTCTACCAAAGATACCAAATTAAAAGGCTCCCTGGGATGTACACATATTGTCATGGACCAATCACATATATAATCATATCAGAATCATACTAGACTGTATCAGACTTAAAGAAAATATGATCTTTGTCCCATAAAGTCTGACTATATTAATGTAGGTGGAACCAAGCTCAATCTTGTTAGGTAAAAATGTTAATCTCACATAGCATTATGGGGACAAAGCTAAAGTCAGGATCCAGTATTCTCCATCATGTTGTAGCAAATGTTTTATAAGTGATTATATTTTAATTATTGATTCAAAAACATTGAACAGATCAGTCCTTTGTACCGTGTTTTTTCATTCCCTCTCTCCAAATGGATGGCCTACATTTAAACTAGACAGATGAAAACTGGTAACAGCTTGCTAATGGATGTCAGAATCTAAGCTAATTTTATTCAAGGGTCCCTTCATTTATTTAATTCATCAAACATGTATTAGATGCCTAAATGGTCCAAGCATCTGGAGTTGCACAGGGAATTACAGTAAACACAAACAAACATTGTGTGTATGTGTGATCTGAAATGTTTACTAGTTGTGGTCTGAGAGAAGAAACATACCATTAAAATAAAACATTTGGCTCTTGGGCTAATTTCCAAGATAAGTTTGGAAAAAAAAAAAAAGGTCATTTTCTGTGTTCCCTCTTCATGACTGTTGAATTGGGAATATAAAGCCACTAGACATTTGACTGCAATATTTCATTTCTCTTGTACAAATTAAATAGAATACTGACATTCACATTATGCCCACTCTCATCTTGATGCTTTTCCAAGATTACCTGAAAACTAGAACAGTTTGAAACAGACTCTCCTTTACGTTAACTCATGCATTCAGCAACCATTTACAACACCCATCATGTGCCTGGCACAGTGAATAAGTGCTGGGACAGGGGCACTGAGAAACAAAAGAAAGAACTCATTATTTGTACATAAGCAGCAATTGAATAGACTACAATTCAGAGTGATAGGACAGAGGTATCAGTTCTATCAAGATACAGATGATACACAGAGGCACACAGAGGAGAGTGAAGTTAATTGGACATGGGCATTCAGAGAAGGCTTCTAAAGAAGGTTAAGTTACATTTGGAAAGAAGAATACAGGTTGAAGATAAGAGATGTTTACGTCAAAATGAAGGTTTAGCATTCACCAAGGAAAAGAAGCCTACAACAAACTGTTCCCTGGGAACACAGTTTATGACTGCTGGGGCCAAAAATGCAAAGTAGTTATGGTAAAGTTACTTTAGATACGACTAACTTGAGTGCAGCAAACCCGTCTTCTTTGGACCCACTGGTTGAAGTTTGCATGTAGTTGTCCTCATTCTCTGTTTCCCCTTCAGACTGTATTGCCTCTGTGATCATACAGTTACAATGTGGCTAAAAGCAACAATGTGCCTGTGCAAAATAAGGCTAACTTAACTTAGAACTTACTATATGAGTACCAAGACAAAATTGGAGAGGATATTTTTATGGCTATGAAAAGTTTCGTTCAAGATCTTTGGCCCTCTTTACAATTTTCCCCCCTAGTATCTTATTTTCTGATACGTTTTCCATTTTTCTTCTTCTTCCCTCTTCTCCTTCCTCTCCTCTCCCTCCCTTTTGTTCTCTCTTCCTATTTCTTCTTTCCTTTTTTTCAAATGGATGACCATCTATGTCTGTGACTATATACCAAAGCTATATGCTATATATAGTATATATACTATGTACCAAAGACTTTCATATGATTGAGTAGTTGTAAATCTGTGTTTCCAGAATTCTTTGGAACTTCTTGGGGAGAAATCATCCTGGGGATGACTAATCCAGTGACATTCAGGCTCAGTTTCTTCACCTGGTCTTAGGCAGCCTCACAAAAATCTGCTATTTAAGCTAGGGCTTTGAGAAAGATTTCATTTGAAAAGAGTTCTTATGCTTCTTTAAATTTTAAAATCACTCTTTCTTGTCTAACTCTCATCTTCTGAGGATAAGCTGAGGCAAACAGAGGAGAAGTGATAGTATCAATACTGTATAGTGACCTACATAGAACTACACTTACACATGGGTCTTTTTTTCTCAGGGATCTCATCCCTTTAGATGACTCCAGGTGAGGGTTTTCCTGTGCCACATTGCCCACTTTAACAGACAATATCTCTTTGAGGAGTGTAATGAAAAGGATGTCACCATGTGCTCTATGTTTTCCCTTAAGTGTAGATTTAACTGCCTCCTAACCTCCTTTGAGCTTTGACTGCATCTAGTCTCAGTTGAGGCATGTGGGTTCTAGGGTGTCTGGGCTCAGCAGTTGTGAAGAACAGGCTTAGTTGTCCCTCAGCCTGGGGGATATTAGTTCCCCAACCAGGGATCAAACCTACATCATCTGCCTTGGAAGGCATTGGAAGGTGGATTCTTAACCACTGGACTACCAGGGAAGTCCCTTCCTTGTAGCTTTAATAAGAAATACTCTAACTCAATTTGGAAGATATGAACTATGAATTTATTAAATTAACTATGCTGAGTCAGGGAAACTATATATATATATATATACATATATATATATATATGTATGTATACACATATATCAGAGAAGGCAATGCACCCCACTCCAATACTCCTGCCCGGAAAATCCCATGGATGGAGGAGCCTGGAAGGCTGCAGTCCATGGGGTTACTGAGGGTCGGACACGACTGAGCGACTTCACTTTCACTTTTCATTTTCATGCATTGGAGAAGGAAATGGCAACCCACTGAAGTGCTCTTGCCTGGAGAATTCCAGGGACGGGGGAGCCTGGTGGGCTGCCATCTATGGGGTCACACAGAATCGGACACAACTGAAGTGGCTTAGCAGCAGCAGCAGTATACACATATATATCTATATATTTCTTGAAAAGCAGTTTCTTATCAACTTCTTTGGGGATTGGGGACACAAACAGGCAAGCATCTGAGTTTTTCAGTGAAACCAGATGTGGAGTAGTCTTGTTGCTATGAGTTGAATTATGTCCCTCAAAGGATAAGTTGAAGTTCTACTCCCCATTACCTCAGAAAGTGAATTAAAGTCTTTTGGAAATAAGCTGGTCTTAGATGTGACTTATAAATTAAAACCACATCATACTGGAATAGAATGGGGCCCTAACCCAACACAATTGGTGTCCTTACAAGAAGGTGGCCACCTGAAGACAAGAGACACAAGGAGAACACCATGTGAAGATGAAGCCTGAGATTGGAGTGATGTAACTATAGTCCAAAGAATACAAAACATTGCCAGCCATCATTAGAAGCTAGAAGGACATTGTAGACTACACTCTCCCTCAAAGTCCTTCAGTTCAGTTCAGTTCAGTTCAGTTCAGTGGCTCAGTCGTGTCCGACTCTTTGCAACCCCATGAATCGCAGCACACCAGGCCTCCCTGTCCATCACCAACTCCCAGAGTTCACTCAGACTCACGTCCATTGAGTCCGTGATGCCATCCAGCCATCTCATCCTCTGTCGTTCCCTTCTCCTCCTGCCCCCAATCCCTCCCAGCATCAGAGTCTTTTCCAATGAGTCAACTCTTTGCATGAGGTGGCCAGAGAACTGTAGTTTCAGCTTTAGCATCATTCCTTCCAAAGAAATCCCAGGGCTGATCTCATTCAAAATGGAGTGGTTGGATCTCCTTGCAGTCCAAGGGACTCTCAAGAGTCTTCTCCAACACCACAGTTCAAAAGCATCAATTATTCAGCACTCAGCCTTCTTCACAGTCCAACTCTTACATCCATATATGACCACTGTAAAAACCATAGCCTTGGCTAGACAGACCTTAGTCGGCAAAGTAATGTCTCTGCCTTTGAATATGCTATCTAGGTTGGTCATAACTTTTCTTCCAAGGAGTAAGCGTTAGATGTACCCAAATCTGATTTTGAACCTGGTATCAGACTTCTAGCCTCCAGAATTGTGAAACAACAAACTATTTTGTTAAGACACCCAGTTTGCAGTATTTTATTACAGCAGCCACAGGAAACTGATAGACATGCTAAAGTTCTCAGATGAATAAGACATCATCAACCTTGTTGGGTGTCTGGCATACTGTTGGGAGTAGGAGACATCTGAGTTGGGCACTCGGGAGTAAGTTGGAGTCAGCCAAAAGGAAAAGTGCATTCATAGTAGGGAAGAAAGCAGGAGCAAAGGACAGGCTTTGGAAAGGTCTTCTCGTGTTTGAGTAATGCTGAGGAGCTCTGTAGAGCTCCAGTGTGGAACATGGGGTGCTCGGCGTTTGGGCAAAAACTGATGCAATGCCTTTTTGCAACAGGAGAGTTTACTTAAATCAAGAAAAACTTCAAGTTTTGGAATCACTGTGTGTTTTTGTCTGTGTGTGTGTTTAAATATATATATTTATACCCAGATGGTTTTTCTTTCTTTCTTTTAATTTCTTTTTAATTATGGCAGCTATTCTCCAAACATGTTTTTGTTTATCTCAGACTAAGTATACAGTTTCAACATATGGAGCATATTTTGTTTTACTTCAGTTTATCTTAAGAAATCAGCTTTCCTAACTCTTATTGGCAGTGAACCCAAATGATTTCTTACTTTTTCTTTCCCGCTCTACTTTCTCCTCTTTGTCTTTTTCCTTTAGTTATGATTTCTCTCTATCTTCATCACTCTCACTTTCTCTCCATTCCTCTCTCCCTCCTTTCCTTTTTCCCCTCCTTCCTCCTTTCCTGCTTTTCCTTTTCTTTCTGGGAGGTCACAAGATATTTCCCACGTTGATGAACTAGGGCATTTAGTGTCAAGAAACAATAGTTCCTTGGCTTGTGGACATTTAATCAGCCTAGAAAATACACAAAATGGAAATAATGTTAATAAACAAGTCAGGGATATTATTTGCTTTTTCATTTATAGTATTATGAACCTGGAATTTAAGTCTGTTCATAATCTAGCCCAAACAATTTTATCAGCCTTGTTTTGTATAATGCATTTTCAAACCTCAGTGTATTCAGCTCTCCTATCATTCTTTTCCTTAAAAAGCTACTGTACATCCTCTCAGTCTACAGCACTCCACTTACCCTTCAAGATCCAGCTCAAATATTCCTCCCTTTTGACACATTTTATGATGATTGCCGGCAGAATTAATCTTTTTCTTTCCTGGATTCGCTAGAACTTTGTATGTTCCTCCAGCCTTGCTTTGTTATGATTGGTCTTTATTTTCATACACATCTCCTTCATTAAACTGATGTCAAAAATGGTTTCTCATTGTCCCCAAAACTGCAGTGTCCAATATACACAAATTCAGTTCAGTCACTCAGTCATGTACGACTCTGTGCGACTCTTTACGTCCCCATGGACTGCAGCACGCCGGGCTTCCCTGTCCTTCACCAGCTCCTGAAGCTTGCTCAAATTCATGTCCATCGAGTTGGTGATGCCATCCAACCATCTCAATCCTCTGTCATCCTCTTCTCCTCCTGACTTCAATCTTTCCCGGCATCAGGGTCTTTTCCAATGAGTCAGTTCTTCACATCAGGTGGCCAAAGTATTGGTGCTTCAGCTTCAGCATCAGTCCTTCCAATGAATATTCAAAGTACTCCATAAATTCTCGCTGAAGACACACTTGAATGAAAGAGATTGTAATCCTCATACCAGAAACAAAAAGCTTGTCTTTAATACCCATGCAACTCTTTCTTAAAGTCATTTGCAGATTTCACAATGTGAAAGGCACTAGAAATGTCAGAAATTGGGCATTTGTGGCAGAAAACCACTTAGGATGCCGAATATAAGACTTATAGGAGAAAAATAAAATATTGTTAGAGAACGTATCCTTTCTTGGTGTGTATATTCATGTAGCAGAAACTGGGCAATCCAGTGGACTTCAAAAACAATGTAGGAACATAGTAATATATTCATGAATATTTCTGCAGTGACATTGGAAGAAAAAGTTTTACCATTCAAACCAATTGTGTACTCAGTTACATTATGCTGAGACAGTTTTTGAGAACTCTGTTCTGTAAATGACTCATGAAGTCTGCTACAAGAATGAAAGTAGAAGTAGTGGCATATATGTCACGTGTACTTAATATGGGCTTCCCAGGTGGCTCAGTGGACAAAAATCCACCTGCAGTGTAGCAGATGGAGGAGGCATGGGTTCAATCCCTGGGTCGGGAAGATCCCTTGGAGGAGGACCCAAGGGGTTGCAAAGAATCGGACATGACCGAAGTGACTGAGCACATACGTATACTGAATATGTCTGTGAAAGTGAAAGTCACTCAGTCGTGTCCAAGTCTTTGCGACCCCATGGACTATACAGTCCGTGAAATTCTCCACGCAAGAATACTGGAGTGGGTAGCCTTTCCCTTTTCCATGGGATTTTCCCAACCCAGGGATTGAACCCAGGTCTCCCATATTGCAGGTGGATTCTTTACCATCTGAGCCACAAGGGAAGCCCAAGAATACTTGAGTGGGTTTCCTATCCCTTCTCCAGCAGATCTTCCTGACCCAGAAATCCAATCAGGGTCTCCTGCATTACAGGCAGATTCTTTACCAACTGAGATATCAGGGAAGCCCAAATATGTCTGTACTTCCCTAAAACAGAGCCTGTATCTTTTTTCTTAAAACCCTCAGCACACTATTTAACACATTGAATATGATCTAAGAAGAGCTTTTGAAGGAATGAAGATTGTCTAATCTAACATACAACAGGGACAGCACAGTCACCAGCTTCATGGTTACATGCGTATTATGTTAATTCAGTCGTGTCTCTCTGTGCTACACTATGGACTATAGCCTGCCATGTTTCTCAGTCCATGGAAATTTCCAGGGAAGAATACTGGAGTGGGTTGCCATGCCCTCCTCCAGCGAATCTCCCCAATGCAGGGATTGAATCCACGTCTCTAATGCCTTCTGCATCAGCAGGTGGATTACTTTACAACTAGCTGTCAACTAGGAAGCCCTGGATATTATTATATACTTATGGCTAATTTGAGTTGTTGTAAGGCAGAAACCAACACCATTCTAAAGCGATTATCCTCCAATTAAAAAAAATTTTTTTAAGGAAGGAGACAAGTCTCTATCCCCATCTCTGACACTGAAGACAGGGTGCGGTGCAGTCCTCACTAGACAGCAAACCTGGGAGGAAGGTAGACAAGACTTTCAGGTGGAAATCTGTTCCCTACTTATTGCTGTTCAGTTGCTAAGCTGTGTCCCACTCTTTGCAACCCCATGAACTACAGAATGCTGGGCTTCTTTGTCCTTCACTATGTATTGGAGTTTGCTCAAATTCATGCCCAAAGAGTCAGCGATGCCATCCAACCATCTCATCCTCTGTCACCCTCTTCTGCTCTCAATCTTTTCCAGCATCAGGGTCTTTTCCAATGGCTCTTTGCATCAGGTGGCTAAAGTATCAGAGCATCAGCTTTGACTTCAGTCCTTTCAATGAATATTCAGGGTTGATTTCCTTTAGGATTGACTGATTCGATCTCTTTGCTGTGCAAGGACTCTCAAGAGTTTTCTCCAGCTCCACAGTTCAAAAGCATCAATTCTTCAGCATTTAGCCTTCTTTATTGTCCAACACTCACCTCCATACATTCAATTCAATTCAGTCGCTCAGTCTTGTCCAACTCTTTGCGACCCCATGAATTGCACCTCGCCAGGCCTCCCTATCCATCACCAACTCCCAGAGTTCACTCAGACTCACATCCATCAAGTTGGTGATGCCACCCAGCCATCTCATCCTCGGGCGTCCCCTTCTCCTCCTGCCCCCAATCCCTCCCAGCATCAGAGTCTTTTCCAGTGAGTCAACTCTTCGCATGAGGTGGCCAAAGTACTGGAGTTTTAGCTTTAGCATCATTCCTTCCAAAGAAATCCCAGGGCTGATCTCCTTCAGAATGGACTGGTTGGATCTCCTTGCAGTCCAAGGAACTCTCAAGAGTCTTCTCCAACACCACAGTTCAAAAGCATCAATTCTTCGGAGCTTAGCCTTCTTCACAGTCCAACTCTCACATCCATACATGACCACAGGAAAAACCATAGCCTTGACTAGACGGACCTTAGTCGGCAAAGTAATATCTCTGCTGGAAAATCCATAGCTTTGACTAGACAGACATTTGTTGTCTTTCGCCGCAGGAAAACTCACCTACCAACCCATCAGTCACCAGCTTACACATTTCTCTCCTGTTCTTCCTTCACTTAGCAGTGGGGAGAATTCTTTTCTGTCCTCTGGCTTCTGAAACAATTGGATTTCCCTAGCTCTCCCCACTTCAGCTAAAGAAGCCCACATTTACAATCAACCTACAAATGCACAATCGTCAGTCAGAGGGTAGCTTCTTTAGAAATAGCCAGAGGCTGCGTATTTCATACTTTGAAGCATATTTTTAACACAAGTGTTAAGCTAACGTCTGTTAAGAATTGTCTCCAGCTCTGTCACTGTGGAAACAGAAGCTCCTCCGTAAACCCCAATTTCATGCCATGAAAAGACTCCACTCAGTGCTAAGACTAAGAATAGTTTAGGGGAAATGTTATAGTCTTTTAAAGTAAGAAATCAGCAAAAAATCTTCACGTCAACATAGTGATTTCTCATTTACAAAGCACTTTCCGCTGGTTAGCTTTGCCTCTGTTTGACTTGAAGCCACAGAACAACCATATTGGTTAGAAAGAGTTTGTTGTGGGAACCTTTCTTATACCTCATCCAGTTCCATTGACAAAGCTCAGGTCCTTGAAAAAACCGTGCTCCTCTCACCACCAGCACCTTCTCCCATTGTTTTCTCTTTCAGGACTTCCCAAGGGAAACTTGCCCGCCCTCTCCCCCTCTGTCTAGTTAATTTCCTCTTATGCTCCAGATGTGAACTAAAAACCAAATTTTTCAGGAAAGTGTTCCCTGACCATCCCTACTTCAAATATTTCTTGTGTACATGGGGATAAAATGTAGAATCACGTTTCTCTCTTCCAGAATATCTGAAATCAGTTTCTAGCTATTCATTTTTCAGTATGATTATGTGAATATTTGCCACCTTACTAGGTTACATGTCATTTCTGTGCTTATAACTCGGTAAATACTTGAGAATGAAATGAGTGACCACCATCCACCTTCCTTTCCAGCTGAGAAATTTGAAGCTCAAAGCACATGTCAAAGATCATGTTGCTAATAAGAGTTTTTGATGTCAGAGAGACCTAAAATTTCCAATTTTAGCATTGGCATTTACTTATTTGGATGATTTTCTTTGAGTCTCTGGTTCTCTGTTATCTGTTAAATTCATATAATAGAAATTAAGAGAATTGTAAGTTCTATAAGAAATAAATTGCATATAGTGTCTGTGTACTTTGAATATAGTCTTAACAAATCCATTCATGTCTTTTAAGTCTACTAGTTGGACCACTGATTCTAGTCTATGAAACTATTTTTATATTATTCAAAATCATCAATATCTCTTCTTACAAGGCAAAAATCTGAAGCAAAGGGCAAATAATAAGTGCTAAAAGCAACTGTTTCCCTTCTTCCTTTTGCATTTAGCTCATAATGTAGTGACAGAGAAGATTATGACATAAAATTTTCAAGGCAATAGAAATGGAAGCAAAGCTAATATATATATTTAGTTTATTTATCATCTTCCTAAATGCCTGGTATGCTTGTTGCTTTGTCAGTTATTTACATTAACAAGGATTGTTTGAAAGACAGGCTCAAGAGGGAGATATTTTGGAGAAAATGAAAAATTTCTCATGGTAAAATCAGAGAATGAAGTCAGAGTGTTTTTACTGGCCGATTTCCTAACGGATGGAGCTGAGGAAATGATACTAGTTAAAGAAGTTGCCTGGAGAGAAGGCTTATGCAGTTTTAAAAATAAGGAAAAAATGGAAAGAAAAGGAATATAGAGAAAAAAACAGAAGAAAGAAAAATTAAGCATTGTAATAGCAAGAGTTACTTCACTCAAATTTCTTGACACTTTATCTTGTGTTTGATCCACCAGGCCACCTGGAGTGCTCTATAATATTATGATATCCAATGTATAATTTATATCTTCTGTATTATATTCCTAGGCTATTAGAGGTAGAACACAGACCAAGGATATTTATAAAAATTGTAGGATAAAAAAAGCAAGGGGATATAAAAACATTCTACTTTAAAGATTCTATTTAAGGCTGAAAATGAAAGGATATTGCAAAATCCACATATATATGACTTAATATATATTTTCTAGTTCATTTAAGTTAAAAACTGCTTTAATACAGCTATATTTGAAGCAGCAATTATCCATATTTAAAATTTTGGCTGGAGAAAGCCCAAAACACTGACATAGGTAGCAAGATGTTTGTGTATGAGAACATGAAAGGGAATTGAAATCAAAGGAACTGGGATCAAGTTATAGCTATGCCACTTATGATCTCTGCCACATTAAAGTTAGAAAATGAAATATAAGTTAGTAATGCCTACATTATAGGATAGATATGATTAAATAAGATTAAAAATAATATGAATAACTTTTATACACTAATACTTTTAGTCTTGGAAGAAAAGTTATGACCAACCTAGACAACATATTAAAAAGCAGAGACATTACTTTGCCAGCAAAGGTCCATATAGTCAAGGCTATGGTTTTTCCAGTAGTCATGTATGGATGTGAGAGTTGGACTGTGAAGAAAGCTGAGTGCTGAAGAATTGATGCTTTTGAACTGTGGTTTGGAGAAGACTCTTAAGAGTCCCTTGGACTGAAAGAAGATCCAACCGGTCCATCCTAAAGGAAATCATTTCTGCATATTCATTGGAAGGACTGATGTTGAAGCTGAAACTCCAGTACTTTGGCCACCTGATGTGAAGAACTGACTCATTGGAAAAGGTCCTGATGCTGGGAAAAATTGAAGGTGGGAAGAGAAGGGGATGACAGAGGATGAGATGGTTGGCTGACATCACTGACTCAATGGACATGAGTTTGAGTAAACTCAGGGAGTTGGCGATGGATAGGGAGGCCTGGAGTGCTGCAGTCCATGGGGTTGCAGAGAGTCAGATACAACTGAGCAACTAACTGAACTGAACTGAACTTTCAGTCTAAATTTAATAAATACTGTTTGCTTTTTTTAAAAAAACAGGAGACAAAAGATAAAGTATCTTTGAAATACTAAATGATGTCCAGCAGCATAGCTGCTGGAAATAAGAAAATAAATGCGCTTTTCTTACCAGCAAGTTCCACTGTCATCCACCATGCACCATTTTCTTTCCTTCTCCTCTACCTTTGCCTCAGCTATTTAAGGAAAAACATAATAATGTTTCATTTCATTTCACCCAATAAGGGTGAGGCCAAGGCCAACCTTATTCTAAAGAAGACTGAATGTCATACATGCACATCTAAACAAGCTGGTGATCTTCAGGAAAGAGAAGAATTCAAGCATTTTTTTTATTTTATATATATATATATATATATATATATATATATATATATATATATAGTCACTCAAGTCATTATCTTTTTCTTACCGCACTGGCTAAAACATCTATTACAATATTGAATAGGAATGATAAGACTGAATATCTTTGTCCATTCCTAACTTTCAAGGAAAATCATTTGAATATTTTATCATTAAGTGTGGTATGAATTCTATGATTTTCACAAATGCCCTTTATTAGACTAAGGAATATGACTTCTGTTTCTAGGTTTATGACACTCTTTTTCCAGGAATCAATACTGGATTATGATACATTTTTCCCTACACCTACTGAGAGAGTCACATTTTTTAGCCTGTTAATGTGGTTAATTAAATTGATAAAGTCAATTATTAAAATATTAAACCAATCTGGCATTAGTGTGATAGAACAATTTTGATCATGATGTATTATCCTTTTTATATGTGATTTGACTTAACGAAACTGCATTAAGAATCTTTGGATATATATTCATAAGAAACGCAAGCTTGTAATTTCTTTCTCATAATTTCTTTGTCTGGGTTTGGCATGCAAAGTACACTATCTTACAGAATGATTTGGATGTATTCTTTCTTAAAATTTCTGGATGAATTTTTGAAGAATTATGCTTTTTCTTTCTTAAATACTTGGTATAATTCACTATTAAATCAGCTTGGCCTAGAGTTCTCTTATGCAAAGGTTTTTTTTTTTTTTTTTTCTACTACAAGTCAATTTTTAAAATAAGTATAGTACTATACTTGTTACTTATATCTTCTTTCATGAGTGTTGGTATTTATTGTTTTTCAAAGGATGTTTTCATTGCATCTAAGTAATTGAACTTTGTGAGCACTTTAAATTACCAAATATAAAATGTACTCATGAAAAGCAACCTGAAAGATTTTGAAATTTATAAGGAAATAGATCATGGTACTTTACTGCTTAAATCATCCTAATATTTCCTACTGAACTTCCTATTGAATTCAAATTTCATTAGAATCATGTAATGTGGCCCATTAAATATCTTAAAAATTGAAGCTCCTCCATGACATTATCTTTCTTCCCTTGGCACTTGGGCTTTATGTTTCCTGTATCTACAAAGTTATCTCCAAAGACAGAGCTTTCACACAAGTCATTTCTTCTGCTGGAATATTTTTTCTATGATTATTATATGACTGTTTCCCAAAATTCAAGTTTCAACTCAAATATGACTTCCTTAGGAAGTCTTTCTTGGCTATGCTAGTTAAAAGTTATGGGCTTACCTCTGTCGTAGTCAGAAATTTAAGATGACTAACAATTACTCATATCCATGTATAATCCACTCTCTTTGAGGGTGGATAAGATCTGTGAATATATCAGAATATAACTGTCAGGATTAATGCCATGTTATTTGGCATGAGGGAGTATGCAGATGTAGGCTTCCCAGGTGGCACTAGTGGTAAAACCCCCCTGTGCCAATTCAGAAGATATGAGATGTGGATTTGGTCCCTGGGTTGGGAAGAGCCCCTGGAGGAGGGCATGGCAACCCACTCCAGTATTCTTGCATGGAGAAACCCTTGGACAGAGAAGCCTGGTGGGCTACAGTCCATAGCATTGCAGTCTGATAGGACTGAAGCAACTTAGCACACACAGTATGCAGATATAATTCAAGTTCCTAAAAAGTTGACTATAAGTTAATCCAAAGGTCAGTTATTCTGGGTGGCCTTAACATAATCAAGCAAGTCCTGTGAAAGCAGAAATATCCATCTGTTTATATGGAAGAAACAAAAAATCATTTTGTAAGAGAGTCTACAAAAATTGTCAAATGACATAAGCCTCAGGGTGGCCTCAACGATGCTGAGATTACTTCTGGCCAACAGCCAGTAAGAAATTAGGACCTTAGTCCTACAATTGCAAGGAACTGAACTCTGCCATCAACACTAATGTGTTTGGAAGAAGATCCTGAGCTCCACATGAAACTGTAACTCTAGTTTGCATCCTGATTTCAACTTGATGAGACCTTGAACAGATTGCCTGGCTAACTCATGCCCAGATTCCAGATCTAGGAAAATTATGAGTTGATAAATCATGTTACATTGCAAGATTTCTGGGAATTTGTTATGCAGAAATAGAAAATGAATGCTCTCAATTCTCTATTACACTCTATTACACTGCATTATTTTATTTCCTTCATAGCTTAAAACTTTGAAGTTATCTTACTCATTTTCTTGATTATTTCATTGTTTGTTTCAGTATTTACCCCCAGAATATACATTCTATTAGAAGAACAATTTTGGTTGTCATTCTGCCAGGTTGATCCTTGCCATTCTGGCTGTTTGAGAGGTAGATTGGAAAGAGTTATAAATCTGTTTCTATTTTTCTGTGAAAAAAGAGAGTAATACGTACTGTATAATACTGAGATTTTTCTCAGTGGGACAAAATCTTTCTTTGGTATTCTTCAATTTTCTAAATAATTAAATATGAGGGAAAGTCTAAAAATTCTTCAAAATGAGAGAAACGCCAAGCCACAATTTCCCATAAATCAGAGGCATCCTGCTCTGTTATTTTTCAAATAAGCTAAGCAACATTTCAGTACAGAATTTTATTTTGCATAATGAATATATATATATATAATTTTTTTGTATTTTCCCCTTTTTTGTTATTGTGACCACATGTGGTAATGGTGCCAGAACATTCCTCCCTTCTGTGTTTCATGCCCAAAGTGATCTTCATACTCAGAGTTTCCAGCAGATCTGTCTATTTTGTGAATTCTCACTATTGTTATCCTGAAAAGGTAATCAGCAACTGGCTGAGCCAAAAGGAGGGACAGAGAGCTACAAGATTGTCTTTTGTCCTGCTACAGGAAGAATTTAACTCCTTTACTGAACTCGCAAGCAAAAATACACTGTTTAATTGTTTTTAAATCATTATATTTTCAGGTAATATATTCCCTTCAGGCAAAAATTCTTCAAGTCCAGAACTTTATGGCTCATTATATTTATCTTCAAAATATTACAACTAAACAAAGAAATGTCACATTGGCTATCACCGTGTTGCCACATCCAATCTTTACTCTTCTTCAGTCTAATTTTGTGGCTGTTAGCAGCTGTAAACTTGTGACATATGATATGTTACCTTCAAATTCCAGGTCTGCAGAATGTCACAAGATTACGTTAGATAAACATCTTTTTCTTTCAACCAGTCAAGCTGCTGGGTGTAAGCCCCAAATCCCAACTCTCCATTTAAACCAGTTTCAGTAACAACATCAGAATCCATTCCAAGATTTTAAACATGGCAAACATCTTCAAGCATATGTCTGGAAGTACTAACATCTTTCTTGTATGAGTTAAAGGATTCTAGACATTACCCTATTCAAAATAAATATATTTGCCATTGATCTTCACTGTACCTACAATTTTATCATTAAATTAAAAAAAAAAATTGTGCCCAAGATTTACTGCTTACGAAATGATGAATATAATATACCAAATCCCTCATATGTTTGTAACTTTGTTTCCTGCAACATAAATCTAGCCTAATCTGGTAAGTAGAAAAGTATATTGGGAAGAGAACAGCCAGGTAATCCAGGTTTAAATCCTGTATTTATTTCTTATGGAAATGACAACTTTTGGACCAGAGTATCCTCACATGTTAAAACTTAATAAAATAACACTTGCCTTACAAGACTGTCATTAATATATTATATAATGTAAGAAAAAGACCAACACAAAGCATGATTATCAGTAGTTATTATTGTTTTTATTTTAGTGCTAGTTGTCCAGCCATGTCCTACTGTTTATGACCCCATGGACTGTAGCCCACCAAGCTCCTCTATCTATGGGATTTCCCAGGCAAGAATGCTTACATGGGTTGCCATTTCCTTCTTTAGGGGATCGTCTTGAACCTGGGTCTCCTGAACTGTAGTCAGATTCTTTACCATCTGAGCCACCAAGGAAGGTGACCTGTTAAAAGTATTTATTATGTTCTCAATAGACAGTTCTCTATGGAGAAGACAATGGCACCCCACTCCAGTACTCTTGCCTGGGGAATCCCATTGACGGAGGAGCCTGGTGGGCTACAGTCCATGGGGTCTCGAAGGGTCAGACATGACTGAGCGACTTCACTTTCACTTTTCATTTTCATGCATTGGAGAAGGAAATGGCAACCCACTCTAGTGTTCTTGCCTGGAGAATCCCAGGGATGGAGGAGCCTGGTGGGCTGCCGTCTATGGGGTCGCACAGAGTCGGACACGACTGACGCAACTTAGCAGCAGCAGCAGCAGCAGCCTAGTTCACTATAGATACATGGAGATGGAATGGGCTTATTTTATGTGACTTCCAGGACAAAATAAGAATCAAAGAAAACCATAGGAAGAAACAAAGTTTACTTACTTCTAAAGAAAAGAAAAAATAAACTATTAATAATTTTAGTATTTTTGTTATTATTTATTGACTGACTACTTTCTCTGGGAAAGTTATTGTGCTAATTGCTTACATGTATTATCCTATTGGGCTTCCCAGGTGGCGCTAGTGGTAAAGAACCCACCTGCCAATGCAGAAGGTTATCTTCTCTGGGTCAGGAAGATCCTCTGGAGAAGGGAATGGCAACCCACTTCAGTATTCTTACCTGGAGAATCCCCATGGACAGAGGAGCCTGGTGGGCTACAGTCCATAGGGTCACAAAGAGTCAGACATGGCTGAAGCAGCACAGCAGCACTATCCTATTAAATCTTCACAACCCAGTCATTACCATTTTATGGAGAATCATACAAAGTTCACAAAGAGCTTTGGAACTATGATCTGATCTCAGATATGTCAAATTATGGGAAGTTGTCGACCAGAAAACCCAGATATTTCTCCAGCAAAGGCAGTTTTATTCAGAGAATTGCAATTTGGGGTCTACAACCATGGTGTGCTTAATCACTCAGTCATATCAGACTCTTTGTGACCCCATGGACTGCAGCCCACCAGGCTCCTCTGTCCATGGGATTCCCCAGGCAAGAATATTGGAGAGGGTTGCCATGCCCTCCCCCAGGGGATCTTCCCAACCCAGGGATCTAACCCACGTCTCCTACATTGCAGGCAGATTCTTTACCATCTGAGCCACCAGGGAAGCCCCTGTCAACCATGGTGAGACATGTGCAAGTCCAAAAGAAGGAAAGGAGAATGTTTTTATAGAGAGGAAAAAGAAGTTAGGAGAGCTATATTAAACAGATAGCCTATGGCTTTTCATCGGCTGAGCTAAGTCCTTCTTCTTCTTGTGGGCTTTGCTATGTTCACAGGATGTGAGAGCACCCCAACTCTGTTTAATTGGGTTTCTTTTTATTGTTTTTTTTTTCTAAAGGAAAACAATGAGATCTTTAGGACAGCTGACTTGGATGTAAAAGGTAACTGTCAATTAAACTTTGTATAACCTCACTTTAGTATTGTTTGTTCCTCTCCTTAGGAACCTCACAAGTTGCTAAAGATTTATTAAGGTATGGAATCTAGATTCAATGTTATAAAGGCGTACCTGATACCATGACATTTATTTCAGATGGACATTTGAGAATTTTGAGGATGTTATACTAATCACACAGTGCTAAAATTTGAGAGTATTTTGTGCTATTGTGGTTTATTTGGTGTTTGTTTGCTTTTCTGGCACAGGGTTCCTAAAAAAATCTTGGAATTTCCTAAATGATAAGAGCAATAAAGGTGGTTTCTGATATGTTAATGAGGTGGCTTTTGGAAAGCACTTAAAGAGGACAGCTGGTCACCAGTGGATCCAATCATATGATTATAGGGTTGGAGCTTTCAGGCCTATCCCTGACCTTTAGGAAGAGAGGGAGGCTAGAGACTGAATCAAACCGCAGTGGCCAATGATATAATCCATCATGCCTATGTAATGAACCTATGTAATGAAGCCTTTATGAAAACCCAAAAGGATGGAGTTTAAAGAGCTTCCTGGCTTCTGAATATGTGGAGTTGGGGAGAGTGGTACATTCAGAGAGATCATGAAAGCTCCATACCCTTTTCCTATAGCATGCCCTAGGCATCTCCTTCATCTGGCTATTCCTCAGTTACATCCTTTCATAATAAACCTATAGTCTAGGGAACTGCTCTAGCAAGTAATTAAATCCAAGAAAGGAGTTGTAGTAGTCTCTACTTTACAGCCAGTTGATCAGAAGTACAGGTAACAGTCTGGGCATGGGAACTGGTGTCTAAAGTGTGTGGCTGTGGGAGGAAGGGTATTCTTGTAGGACTAAGCCCTTAACCTGTGGAAGCTGATGCTGCCTGGTTTATAGTGTCAGAATTGGGTTGAATTCTTGGGCACCCTGCTGGTGTCCCAGAATTGCTTATTGGAGGTGTGAAGGAAACCCACCACTACACCATATTGGAAATGAGCCTTAGAACACCTAAAGAATTTTCAAAAATAATTGAAGACAATAAGAAAAGATATAGCTATGGATCCGAAGATGACCACAGACTGCAAAACTTGCTATAAATACATATTTAATAACATTTAAACATCCCATGAGATTAGTTTTAAAGTGATTTAGAAAATGTGAATAACATTATAAAAATTATAATGTCTCTAATATATAATGATAAATAAAAGTATAATGTCTCTAATAGAGTAGAAGTAAAGAATGTTCAAACTACCGCACAATTGCACTCATCTCACACACTAGCAAAGTAATGCTCAAAATTCTCCAAGCCAAGCTTCGACAGTATGTGAACTGTGAACTTCCAGATGTTCAAGCTGGATTTAGAAAAGGCAGCGGAACCAGAGATCAAATTGCCAATATCCACTGGATCATCATCATCAAAAAAGCAAGTTCAGTTCAGTTCAGTTGCTCAGCCGTGTCTGACTCTGTGTGACTCCCTGGACTGCAGCACTCCAGACCTCCCTGTCCATCACCAACTGCCCAGAGTTTACTCAAACTCATGTCCATTGAGTCCATGATGCCATCCAACCATCTTAGCCTCTGTTGTCCTCTTCTGCTCCAGCCTTCAATCTTTCCCAACATCAGGATCTTTCCCAATGAGGCAGTTCTTTGCATCCAGTGGCCAAAGTATTAGAGTTTCAGCTTCAACATCAGTCCTTCCAATGAACTCTCAGGACTGATCTCATTTAGGATGGACTGATTGGATCGCCTTGATGTTCAAGAGACTCTCAAGAGTCTTCTCCAACACCACAATTCAAAAAGCATCAATATTTTGGTGCTCAACTTTCTTTAGAGCCCAAGTCTCATATCCATACATGACTACTGGAAAAACCATAGCCTTGACTAGATGGACTTTTGTTGGCAAAGTAATGTCGATTTTAATATGCTGTCTAGGTTGGTCATAACTTTCCTTCCAAGGAATAAGCATCTTTTAATTTCATGCCTGCAGTCACCATTTGCAAGAGAGCTCCAGAAAAACATCTGCTTCTGCTTTATTGACTATTCCAAAAGTCTTTGACTGTGTGGATCACAACAAACTGTTGTGAAACTGAAAATTCTTAAAGAGATGGAAATACCAGACCACCTTAACTGCCTCCTGAGAAAGTATGCAGGTCAAGAAGCAACAGTTAGAACTGGACATGGAACAAGAGACTGGTTCCAAGTAAGGAAAAGAGTATGTCAAGGCTGTATATTGTCACCCTACATATTTAACTTATATGAAGAGCACCTCATGCAAAATGTTGGGCTGGGTGAAGCACAAGCTGGAATCAAGATTGCCAGGAGAAATACCAATAACCTCAGATATGCAGATGATACCACCCTTATGGCAGAAAGCAAAGAGGAACTAAAGAGCCTCTTGAAGAAAGTGAAAGAGGAGAGTGAAAAAGTTGGCTTAAAGCTCAACCTTCAGAAAACTAAGACCATGGCATCTGGTCCCATCACTTCATGGGAAATAGATGGGGAAACAATGGAAACAATGAGAGACTTTATTTTCTTGGGCTCCAAAGTCACTGCAGATGGTGACTGTAGCCATGAAATTAAAAGACGCTAACTCCTTGGAAGAAAATCTATGACCAACCTAGACAACATATTAAAAAGCTGAGACTTTGCCAAGAAAGGTCCGTCTAGTCAAAGCTATAGTTTTTCCAGTAGTCATGTATGGATGTGAGAGTTGAACTATAAACAAAGCTGAGTGTTGAAGAACTGATACTTTTGAACTGTGGTGTTGGAGAAGACTCTTGAGAGTCCCTTGGTTTGCAAGGAGATCAAACCAGTCAATCCTAAAGGAGATCAGGAGTGTTCATTGGAAGGACTGATGCTAAAGCTGAGACTTCAATACTTTGGCCTTCTGATGTGAAGAACTGACTCATTGGAAAAGACTCTGATGCTGGGAAAGACTGAAGGCAGGAAGAGAAGGGGACGACAGAGGATCAGATGGTTGGATGGCATCACGACTCAATGGACATGAGTTTGAGTAAACTCTGGGAGTGGGTGATGGACAGGGAGGCCTGGCATGCTGCAGTCCATGGGGTTGCAAAGAGTCGGAGACGACTGAGTGACTAAACTGAATAGAGTAGTTACATTAAGGGGATAAATAGTATATGGAAGGTGGTTTTTAAAACATGTCATATGGCATAAGATCTAGAGTCACATAAGATCTAGATGTTTCGCTAGCTTGTGCTCAGTTGCTCAGTCATGTTCCACTCCTTGTAGCCCCACAGACTGTAGCCTGCCAGGCTCCTTTGCTCATGGAATTTCCAGGCAAGAATACTGGATCAGGGTGCCATTTCCTACTCCAGGGGATCTTTCTGACCCAGGCATCAAACCCACATGTTGCATCTCCTGCATTGGCAGGTGGGTTCTTTACCACTAGCTCCAACTGGGAAGCCCCGTTACGCTAGTGATGCTAGATTATATCTATTTTACTCATCTGTGTGAACTTAGATAATCCACTCATCTACCTTAAATACGTTTTCCCTGTAAAATGGAAATATTATCTTGACTAATTTATGTAATTATTGACAGGGGGAAAAAAACCAAGATGATTTATATGAAGATATTTTATAAATAACCCAGTGATCGGCAAATTTATGAAGAGTTGACAATGTTGATGATCATAGTGGAGGTGATGTTGCTGCTGCTGCTGGTAGTGATAAATAACAATTCAAATTAGCATGACCCGATAAAATAAGTTTATTGATCTGCAAATGTATTTATCTATTTGTGACTATCATTATCTGGGGGGCTAGCAAGGCTAATAGGAATGTCAAAGATTCATACAATCTTTGATTGGGACTGACTCTGTCCAGTAAATATTTAGTTAAACTTTAGTCAAACTTTATCCATAGAGGGCAAGCAATCACCCCTGAAAGGATACCTATGAAGGTTAAATTTGAATGATAAGAGTTGGGTACTTTTTCTTGATAGAACTTGTGAGTTTTTGCATCTTCTGCAGATTTGGCATATGCCCAACAGGTATGGCTTTAAATATCCCAAGATGAACCCATGTCCTACAGACAACCTTCTGGTCTTCTAACATGGTGGTTTAGAGGCTATATTAATGGAACCTCAACAAAGATAGATCTGCTTGATTATTCTTCTGGTTACAAACATAGAGATTTAATTGTTCCTTTCCAAAACATAATTTTTAATGAGAACAGAAAATGAAAATATTTCATAGAGGAGAGAGAAGAAGAAGAAGAAGGGCACTTTCAGAATGTAGGTATTATTCCTACAAAGTGGAAAGTAGATACTTGAATCTGAGAGCAATTGGATTGAATTCAAAGATTCAATAGGATGTACATTCCTAAATTTTAGGATTTCTTTAGATGAGATAATCCATCAGAATAAACACTTCCATACTTTTAAAATGTGCATGTGTGCTGAGTTGCTCAGTAACGTGCGTGTGTGCTCAGTTCCTCAGTTGTGTCCAACTGTTTGTGACCCACGGAGTGTAGCTTACCAGGATCCTCTGTCCATAGAAATTTTCCAGGCAAGAATACTAGAATTGGTTGCCATTTCCTACTCCAGGGGATCTTCCCAATTCAGGGATCAAACCCACATTTGATACATACTTCATAGAATTTGTGGAGATCAAATGAAATAGTATATGAGAATTACCTTCTGCAAAATGTTGTGTATACTACTTTATCCAAGTTAACTTATTTTCCCTCAATTCTGCCAAAGTGTCAGAAGTTATCTTTGTGAATCTAACATTGTTTTAGCACATGATCTTAATCAGGTCAGTAATTTTTATACTTATACTTACTATAAATATATTTTATTGATCATATTTTTCTATGTTAATACATTTTATTTTTATTCTATCATTTAATTACTAAGCATTAATTGGTTCCATTAATAGGAATTGTTGCAGTTGCATGTGACTTTAGAATGGGAGAATAGGACATAAAGCAGGAGGTGTTTCAGGAAAATGTGTTTTAGTTTGATGGTCAGATAAGGACTGAAGAGTCCTCTTATGGCTTACATTTGATATTTAAAGAATAATCCGAGTCCCTTGAACTGCAAGGAGATCCAACCAGTCCATCCTAAAGGAGATCAGTCCTGGGTGTTCATTGGAAAGACTGATGCTGAAGCTCCAATACTTTGGCCACCTGATGCTAAGAGTTGACTCACTGGAAAAGACCCTGATGCTGGGAGGGATTGGGGGCAGGAGGAGAAGGGGACGACAGAGGATGAGATGCCTGGATGGCAACACTGACTCGATGGACATGAGTCTGGGTAAACTCCGGGAGTTGGTGATGGACAGGGAGGCCTGGTGTGTTGCGATTCATGGGGTTGCAAAGAGTCGGACATAACTGAGTGACTGAACTGAACTGAATCTAATATATATATTTTTTCCAATATGACGTTTTTTGGCATGATCTGTGAAAATATACAAATTCATGAAATTTTAGATTTTAAACCTGAAAGACACTTAAGGAAACAGATTATGTAATCCCAAAATTTATAGGTGAAGAAACCTGGGCCTTATATTTGTAGACAGTGTCTATTATTCCAGCTATAAGATAGACTATAGAGTATGCTATATCTTATGTATAAATAACCATAAATAATAATCATCTGGAAGATAATAATGCAATGTGTTAGTTGACCTCAAAACTATAATCAGGAACATTTTCCTTCACTCCTCCTTTCCATTCTTTAAACAAAAACCTCTTCTTACTTAAGATTTCTACTCAATTGCCTTTCTTTAGAGAGGTCCGTGAACCTTCAGTCTACATTTAATACCCACCCCTTTATGTGGTCTATGGAATGGAATGCAAAGAGAACCTCTCTAATGTCAGGTTTTACATAACCATTTGAAGAATAATTGTGGGTAGAACACTTAATTTGACACCTACCTTCTTAGCAAATATCTAGGTGTACAATATATTATTGTTTACCAGAGGCATAACATTGAACAGCCTATCTCTAGAGCTTATTTATTTTTGCTTGATTGAAACTTTATGCACATGGATTATAATTTTATCTTCTCATGTATTATTCTCTCATTAATATCTCTGTCCCTACTATTCCATATGCTCCAACGAGTAAGGACACTGCCAGATGTTTCTCACCATTGAATTTCCAGTCTTGAATATAAATACTGGCTCATTGTAGGTGCTCAATCAATATTAATTGCATTAACAATACAAAATAATAAAAATGCAATCACATATCATTTTGAAAATATCCTAAGAATTCTAGAGTTTCCAGAACAATTTTTCTGACTACCATTGTCATTCCGGTGGTCTCCAGAATCCTGTCAGTCCCCAGTTTATTCCTAATCATAAATATTTCTGAAAGAAATATGAGATACCTTTTCTTTTTTACTGAGCAACGGCATGTGTGTATGCGCTGAGAGAGAGAGAAAAGGAAGGAGAGTGAAGGAGGGAGAAGAAAGCATTAGGAAGAAGGGATTAAATTTTTGCATAAAAAAAGGGAAACAAATTCAGTAAAAGAAGAAAATAAAAATCACTTATGGTGTTAGAAAGTGATCTAGTTTCATTCTTTTACAAGTGCTTGACCAGTTTTCCCAGCACCACTTGTTAAAGAGATTGTCTTTACTCCATTGTATATTCTTGCCTCCTTTGTCAAAGATAAGGTGTCCATATGTGTGTGGATTTATCTCTGGGCTTTCTATTTTGTTCCATTGATCTATATGTCTGTCTTTGTGCCAGTACCATACTGTCTTGATGACTGTGGCTTTGTAGTAGAGCCTGAAGTCAGGCAAGTTGATTCCTCCCGTTCCATTCTTCTTTCTCAAGATTGCTTTGGCTATTCGAGGTTTTTTGTATTTCCATACAAATCTTGAAATTATTTGTTCTAGTTCTGTGAAAAATGTGGCTGGTAGCTTGACAGGGATTGCATTGAATTTGTAAATTGCTTTGGGTAGTATACTCATTTTCACTATATTGATTCTTCCGATCCATGAACAGGGTATATTTCTCCATCTATTAGTGTCCTCTTTGATTTCTTTGATCAGTGTTTTATAGTTTTCTATATATAGGTCTTTAGTTTCTTTAGGTAGATATATTCCTAAGTATTTTATTCTTTTCGTTGCAATGGTAAATGGAATTGTTTCCTTAATTTCTTTTTCTACTTTCTCATTATTCGTGTATAGGAATGCAAGGGATTTCTGTGTGTTGATTTTATATCCTGCAACTTTACTATATTCATTGATGACACTTTCTAACACTGTACACAAAAATAAACTCAAAATGGATTAAAGATCTAAATGTAAGATCAGAAACTATAAAACTCCTAGAGGAGAATATAGGCAAAACACTCTCAGACATAAATCACAGCAGGATCCTCTATGATCCACCTCCCAGAATTCTGGAAATAAAAGCAAAAATAAACAAATGGGATCTAATTAAAATTAAAAGCTTCTGCACAACAAAGGAAAATATAAGCAAGGTGAAAAGACAGCCTTCTGAATGGGAGAAAATAATAGCAAATGAAGCAACTGACAAACAACTAATCTCAAAAATATACAAGCAACTTATGCAGCTCAACTCCAGAAAAATAAATGACCCAATCAAAAAATGGGCCAAAGAACTAAATAGACATTTCTCCAAAGAAGACATACGGATGGCTAACAAACACATGAAAAGATGCTCAACATCACTCATTATTAGAGAAATGCAAATCAAAACCACAATGAGGTACCACTTCACACCAGTCAG
Source organism: Ovis canadensis (assembly GCF_042477335.2). Taxonomy (NCBI): domain Eukaryota; kingdom Metazoa; phylum Chordata; class Mammalia; order Artiodactyla; family Bovidae; genus Ovis; species Ovis canadensis. The sequence goes on along the minus strand of NC_091253.1, from coordinate 40,854,387 downwards.
AATGGCTGCGATCCAAAAATCTGCAAGCAATAAATGCTGGAGAGGGTGTGGAGAAAAGGGAACCCTCCTACACTGTTGGTGGGAATGCAAACTAGTACAGCCACTATGGAGAACAGTGTGGAGATTCCTTAAAAAATTGCAAATAGAACTACCTTATGACCCAGCAATCCCACTGCTGGGCATACACACCGAGGAAACCAGAATTGAAAGAGACACATGTACCCCAATGTTCACTGCAGCACTGTTTATAATAGCCAGGACATGGAAACAACCTAGATGTCCATCAGCAGATGAATGGATAAGAAAGCTGTGGTACATATACACAATGGAGTATTACTCAGCCGTTAAAAAGAATTCATTTGAATCAGTTCTGATGAGATGGATGAAACTGGAGCCAATTATACAGAGTGAAGTAAGCCAGAAAGAAAAACACCAATACGGTATACTAACACATATATATGGAATTTAGGAAGATGGCAATGACGACCCTGTATGCAAGACAGGAAAAAAGACACAGATGTGTATAATGGACTTTTGGACTCAGAGGGAGAGGGAGAGGGTGGGATGATTTGGGAGAATGGGAATTCTAACATGTATACTATCATGTAAGAATTGAATCGCCAGTCCATGTCTGACGTAGGGTGCAGCATGCTTGGGGCTGGTGCATGGGGATGACCCAGGGAGATGTTGTGGGGAGGGAGGTGGGAGGGGGGGTCATGTTTGGGAACGCATGTAAGAATTAAAGATTTTAAAATTAAAAAAAAATTAAAAAAAAATCACTTATGGTAAAACAGGATCTTTCCTGGTGGCTCAGTGTTAAAGAATCTGCCTACAATGCAGGAAATGCAGATTGGATCCCTGGGTCAGAAAGACTCCCTGGAGAAGGAAATGGCATTATTCTGGCCTGGAGAATCCCACGGACAGAGGAGTCTGGCAGGCTGCAGCTGGTGGGGTTGCAAAAAGGAGACATGACTTAGCGACTAAACCACTACTGCCACACTCCTACAGGAAACGTTAATATTAAGGACATTTCAACTTAATATATGGGGAACAGGTGGAGAGCAGTCATTAACTTTAGCCCCATACATGAACATGGAGGGCATGGCAACCTACTCCAGTATTCTTGCCTGGAGAATCCCATGGATGGAGGAGTCTGGCTGGCTATAGTCCAAAGGGTCACAAAGAATTGGACAGAACTGCACAGCACAGCACGCACGTATGTATACATGCTTAAACTTATTTAATCTTCATGGAAATCTTTATAGTATAGGTATTTCTTTTCATTATCCTGAAGTAGGACTGAATCTTAGGTAAATTTAGTTTAGTATCACAAAACTACATAGTTGCTTACTTTAAATACTCTTTCTGCCTCCTTCCCACCTCCTGTGGGAAATGCAGAATGGCAAGAATGAAAGAGCCTCTGTAGAACAGAGACGGTGCAAGCCTGGATCCTTGGATAACCTTGTGGAATGGAAACATTTACTCACATTGGAGCACCCACCTAATTGGGGGCTGTTACCTCCAAGGAAAAAGAATTTTTAAATCGTATTTAATGCATTATATTTATGGAACATTACCTTGTGCTCTAACAATAACAACAATCAAAAAAATATGGTTTCTACCAAATATACTTAGGGAAGGCTAAAATGTTCCCAAACCTGATAGAACTGAAGTTTCAGTTAAAGGAAAATCCTTGTGAGCAACATCATGGTCTTGTTACAATGGCAAAAATCATGGCTTATCGTTTCTATAAGGAAAAGGTATATACTCCATTGAGTGTATCATGTCTCAGAATCTCAATATCTCATATATCTACTTTCGTCATCATTACATAACGAACAGATACATCTGTTGAGATAGATTAAAATGGACTAAGATCATGAGACTGATGCATAAAAACAATGTCAGTTTTTGAGTTTACAATGAAAAATCATTGTCACACAATCAGAGATACTCAAGTTCATGTAACCCCTTTATTTTCTTCATACATTCAAGATAAACAGAATGCCAAGTTATAATCAGAAGCTACTGCAGCTTTATGAGAACTGGATATACTCTGTCTATATAATCAGCCCCTTGAGTTCCTGTAGGCAGATACATGTGGGAAGCCAATTTTAATCAGAAGTTGCTTCATGACCATGAAATCAGATGTAAGGAGTTTGATGATTCAGACCTCACATGGTACATCTCACAATGTGATTCCCTAGCCGATAGAAGCAGCTATGCTATTGTTCATCTTTAGCTAAAATCATAGTCACAAGGTAAGCTATCTGCATTTCCAGATTTGGAGTGGCCTAATCTTGAGGATACAAAAACTCAAAGTGAAAACAAAGGCTAACAGTTTCCCTTCACTTCTGTCTACTATTTGCTTCCATTTCATGTTTTTGCCTCCTTTCCCTTTGATTCCTCTTCTGGTCTACTTATTCTATTTTTAGCTCTTGCTACCTTACTCTGAACTAATGTTCCATACTTTTGCTACAGTCAAATGAGCTGATTTACTGCTTAGTTGTCAAAGGGTAGTCTTCTTTCAATCATTTCTGCATTTTGAGGGCCCAGTAATAGAACACCCAGGTATTCACAATAAAAGAAACTTTTTTAGAAGTTAATTTTTCAAAGGAAAATGTTAAGGTCAGGTATTGTGAATTACCAGAATTTTATCACTCCTTCTTGACCCTACTCTGCGATTTGTCTTTACTTTATTTTAGCTTTCTTGTGACATTTGACCATGTATTGCTTTATAGTTTGGAAATATTATGTCTTTATAGTTCTCCTTAAGTAGCTTAAGGGATATAGCCATTGGTGATTTAACATTGCAGTCTCTCCTACAAAGACAATGTCTTTAAAAAGATAGGTTCAATTAGCATTTGAATAATTAATTCAGTTCAAAAGGTAATGAAAACAATTGAGATGAAAAATGTGCTAATTTCTTTTTGTTCATATCCCATAACTAGAGGAGCTCTGCTAACAGGGTGACAATATTTCTTATCCAGTCAACATCACTTTATATAAACACACCAAATTACTCAGAAGAGAATAAAAATTCATGATTATGTATTGCCCATCACATATTAATATTACCACCATTATAATGGACTAAAATAAGTACCTGAAATATGCATTCGCTCAGTAATTTTACACAAATGTTTTAAATATAGTATTATTATCCCCCTTTTCAAATATAAAAACCAAAGCATAGAAAGAAGTCATATAAAGTCCCCTAACCTGCTTTTTTTTTCTCTTTTTTTAATTGATATACAACTGACCCCCAACACTATGCTGATTCCAAAGGCACAGCATAGTGATTCAATGTTTCTATACATTACAAAAGGAATACCATAATAAATCTAGATACCACTTGTCACCATACAAAGTTTTTACAGTATTATTGATTGTCTTCTCTATTCTGTACATTTCATCCCCATGACTCATTTTTCTTTTGGGTACGTAGAAGTTTGTTTCTCTTTATCTCCCTCACCTGTTTCACTCACCCCACTATCCACCTTCCTTCTGACAACCATCTGTTTGTTCTGTGTATCTATGAGTCTGTTTCTGTTTTGTTGTTTGTTCATTTGTTTTGTTTTTAGATTCCACATATAAGTGAAATTATATACCATTTGTCTTTGACTTTTTTTACTTAGCTTTGTACACACCGGGACTATCCAAACTGTTGCAAAAGACAAGGTATATTTTTTTATGTCTGAATAATATTCATATATATGTGTATGTATTATGTATATATGCATAGTATCCAGCCATAATATATGAATATAATCATGCCTTCATATTTATATATATGTTTATTATGAATATTATTCAGCCATATATATAAATATTAGATGTGGTACAGCACATCTCCTTTACCCATTCATCTATAGATGGGCACTTAGGTTGCTTTTATATCTTGGCTATTGTAAAAAAAAATGCTGCAATGAATACAGGTGTGCATATATCTTTTCTTATCAGTGTTTTCATTTTCTTTGGAAAAGTAACCAGAAGTGGATGAAATGGCAATTTTATTTTTAGTTTTTTTGAGAAAGTCCATACTATTTTCTACAGGGGCTGCACCAATTTATATTCCAACCAACAGGGCATTAGGGTTTCGTTTTTTTCCACAACCACAAGTAGTACAGTTTGATTCTTTTACATGTAGCTGTCCAGTTCTCATGACATCCTTTGTTTGAGAGACTGTCTTTTCCCTATTGTATATTCTTCCCTGCTTGTCATAGATTAATTGGCCTTATAAATGTAGGTTCGTTTCTTAGCTCTCTATTCTGTCCCATTGGTCTATGTGTCTGTTTATGTGCCAGTATGATACTCTTTGGATTACTGTCACTTTGCAGTATAGTCAGAAATCAGAGAGTGTAAAATCCCCAGCTTTGTTCTTCTTTCTCAAGATTGTTTTGGCTATTTGGAGTCTTCAGTATTTCGACATAAAATTTCAAATTATTTGTTCTAGTTCTGTGAAAAAGTGTCATTGGTATTTTGATGTGAATTGCACTGAATCTATAAATTGCCTGGGATAGTAAGTTCATTTAAAATATACATATTTCTAAAACAAACAAAAAAATGTGTTCCTGTATGTCAATGCCATCTCTCCAAAAGAGAAGGACTTCCTTTCCCTTACTCCTTAGCTTTAATAAAACCCATTCTTTCCACCATATTAAGCTGATTTATCATATATATATATATATATATATATATAGTTGGATTTTAAGTTTCATGAGGAAAGGATGAAAATATGTGGCTTGTCTGTTATTGTTTCCCAGAAAAAAAAAAACAAACCACAGTGCCTGAGCCATACTAGTAACCTTAAAATTGTTGTTAAACAAATGGGATCTAATTAAAATTAAAAGCTTCTGCACAACAAAGGAAAATATAAGCAAGGTGAAAAGACAGCCTTCTGAATGGGAGAAAATAATAGCAAATGAAGCAACTGACAAACAACTAATCTCAAAAATATACAAGCAACTTATGCAGCTCAATTCCAGAAAAATAAACGACCCAATCAAAAAATGGGCCAAAGAACTAAATAGACATTTCTCCAAAGAAGACATACGGATGGCTAACAAACACATGAAAAGATGCTCAACATCACTCATTATTAGAGAAATGCAAATCAAAACCACAATGAGGTACCACTTCACACCAGTCAGAATGGCTGCGATCCAAAAATCTGCAAGCAATAAATGCTGGAGAGGGTGTGGAGAAAAGGGAACCCTCCTACACTGTTGGTGGGAATGCAAACTAGTACAGCCACTATGGAGAACAGTGTGGAGATTCCTTAAAAAATTGCAAATAGAACTACCTTATGACCCAGCAATCCCACTGCTGGGCATACACACCGAGGAAACCAGAATTGAAAGAGACACATGTACCCCAATGTTCACTGCAGCACTGTTTATAATAGCCAGGACATGGAAACAACCTAGATGTCCATCAGCAGATGAATGGATAAGAAAGCTGTGGTACATATACACAATGGAGTATTACTCAGCCGTTAAAAAGAATTCATTTGAATCAGTTCTGATGAGATGGATGAAACTGGAGCCGATTATACAGAGTGAAGTAAGCCAGAAAGAAAAACACCAATACAGTATACTAACACATATATATGGAATTTAGGAAGATGGCAATGACGACCCTGTATGCAAGACAGGGAAAGAGACACAGATGTGTATAACGGACTTTTGGATTCAGAGGGAGAGGGAGAGGGTGGCATGATTTGGGAGAATCACATTCTAACATGTATACTATCATGTGAATTGAATCGCCAGTCTATGTCTGACGCAGGATGCAGCATGCTTGGGGCTGGTGCATGGGGATGACCCAGAAAGATGTTCTGGGGAGGGAGGTGGGAGGGGGGTTCATGTTTGGGAATGCATGTAAGAATTAAAGATTTTAAAATTTAAAAAATAAAAAACTAAAATTAACAAAAAAAATTGTTGTTAAATGAATCAATACATTTAGAGTTTTCGAAAAGTTTTAATAAGGAATATTTTATCCATTTAAAAATTGATTTGGAAAGAGTAAAACAAAAGATGTAGTAGGTTTTTATATTATTAGTTAATATTTGTGTTAGAATGCTTCCATAGTTAGGGTTATAAATTTACATTATGAATAATTTTGATTTCTCATAAAATTGTTATGCTAGATCATTAAATTTAATTATAGGCAAAGAATCTGAGAGTAAATAAACTGCCTTTAATCTTCTAGTCTCTATAACACTGACTCTCACGGTGGCTGGAATAAAAAAAATTGCAGATAGTGGTGGATATTATCAGATATATTTTCCTTATAGGAAACAGGCAAACAGGTTTGGAAACTTCAGCAGGAAGCTTCTAGCGAAGATTTGCTGCCATATGAGATCTGGGAAAAGAGGACATTGGGCTAATCATTGTCTGATATTTATGTGGGTGTCCTTATAAGGGAGGAAGGAAATGGACTTTATCCACAGCTAAATTCCAGATGTATCTAAAGGAACACATTTTATTCCTAGTGATGTCAACTGTCTCCTAACTTCTTTTACTAATTATTACAGATTTGGGAATTGTAAACTCATGTCATTTCAGGGAACAACTCTCAATGTTCTTGGGGTGTGGTTCCTCTCTGATCTCTGCTTCTTAGCTTAATAATAACAATAATAAGAAAAATAACTTCCATGTAATAAGCACCTACTGTTTGGCATGTCTTTGCTCATATTACCTATTGTAATAATAGCAAATATGGCAGTTGTTGTTGCTATCTATATTTTACAGATGATGAAATCAAGGACCAGAAGTTGCTTGTGTTCACAGAGTTAGTAAACAGTTCAATACAGTCTCAAGCTGAGAGTTTTCTTGTAGAAAGTGTTTCTTGTAGAAGTGTAGAAGTTTTCTTGTAGAAGTGTTTTCTACAAAACCTAAGAAAGAAATTCTTAGAGAAAGAAGGTCAAGATTAAGTGTGAGCATGCTAATTTCAGTTTTCCTTTCCAATTCCTTTGTCTACATAATGTTGGAACAACAGTTCCATGCAGACCAGCCTTTGGACAATGGAACGACCAACTTGAAAATTAATGAATTTTCAAAACATACAGTTTACAAACAACATATCCATGGTTTCATGGTCTTAGCATTGTAGGCGATACACCATTATTAACTAAGTTAGAACTACCATGACTTTTGTGCCTTCTATATCTTATTTGGTCTTTGTTATATTGCTTCCGAGATTTGATGGTTAAAAATATATTTATCTTGTCCAGCCAAAAATGTGCTTTATAACCTACTATCTAAGAAAGGTTTCAAACATAAGAGGCAGAGAGATGGCCAATTCAAACCTTCTTCCAGATGTTTGGGTTTTGAGACAGCCACTGCTATTTGCCAGCTGGAATGTAATTGGATTTGGGAAAGGATAATTTTCATCATGAAACTTGAATAAGTCATTACTTTAGCCTTCAAGGCAAGATCCCTAATAGAGATCTAATTCTAGAACTTTGGAGAAAAAGAAACTCTTTCTCCTAAAAGCAGAATGTATTCACTGGAGGTTTGATTTCTCAAAGAATGTGATTCTAAAGGATTGATCAATAAGACACAGATAATGCCTGATGCCGTGAGGATTCTCTAAATATTAATCAAAAATTGTAATTTTCATATTCAAATATCCACAATATAAGTTTCTGACTAGTTGCTAGTCCTTATTTACCACTGGTTTCTCAACTTCAGTTTCACTTGCAGTCTTGACCTGATACTAGTTCTTAGGGATTTTCTGGTACTAGTTCTTAGGGATTTTCCTAACTCAAGATAGAAGAAATGTAACTAATAACCTGGGACTCAGCATTCAGCTCTGATTGTATACTCAGTTCTATTCTATTTCTGAGATATCATCCATACTTGTACTTCATATTTGGTAACCAGATCCCTGTTTCATTTCTTGTCTTTTTTCACATCTGGGTCCCATACCTCTAAGGGCTTCCCTTGCTGGCTCAGATGGTAAAGAATCTGTCTGCAAAGCTGGAGACTTGGGTTCGATCCCTGGGTCAGAAAGATCCCCTGGAGAAGGGAATGACAACCCACTCCAGTACTCTTGTCTAGAGGGTCCTGTGGACAAAGAAGCCTGACAGGCTATAGTTAATGGGGTCACAGAGTTGGACACGACTGAGCTAGTAACACTTTCACTTCTTTCATACTTCTAAAACTGGGATCTGAATTTATTCTTTTCAAGCCAGTTTACAGGAACTAATGTTCTGGCTCTGATTTTTTGCTCATATGCCTGAGGCATTTTTACCCAACGGCAGATTTTCCTGATACTTACCGAGCTACCTAGATTCCTCACTATTATTTCCTCTGAATTCCTATAATCTCACTAGGCCTCTCTATATACTTCTTCCAGTCCCTACCTCATACTAAATGCTTCCTGAATACCACTTTTTAAATTACTTTTTGCATCTGTGGTTATGTTAATGGACTGGTACCTGTGGCTACTCTCTTTCCTGTGTCCATTTCTCTCAGAGCACCTGTGTTTGCCCAGTTCAATTGTATCACTCAACTTTGGATAGACATATGACACACAGGGTCCCATAAATCCTAACTGCTGAACATGCAGACAAATATTTCATTCTGGTCAGTGTGTGGGATTGCATAATCCCACATGCCATATAGCACTGCTGGCACAGTTCTTACAGGAACAATTCCTCTTCCTGGAAATAATCACAACCAGAAGCATTAAATTTTGCAACACCCTGGGAAACCACTTAAATTATTCTGTGAGCGTGAGGAAGATATCAAGTATCAGTCCTGGAATCAACTTTTATTAGAACAAGAAAACTGTGTTTGTGCTATTTTGATCACAGCAATTTTCCCCTGAATATTTTGAGAAAACACATATGCTTATATTATTTTATCTATTTAGGTATATAGTGGCTAAACTTCCCAGTTCAAATTGTGAGGATATTTAAACAATGGAGGTATTTGTTTCTCCAGAAATCTTTAAAATTAGTATAAGTGTGTGCTGTGTGTACTCAGTCACATCTGACTCTGTGACCCGATGAACTATAACCCTCCAGTCTCCTCTGTCCATGGTAATCTCCAGGTAAGAGTGGAGTGTGCTGCCATTTTTTACTCCAGGGGATCTTCTTGACCAGGGATTGAACCCATGTCTCTTGCATCTCCTTCACTGGCAGGTGGATTCTTTACCACGGCACCAACTTTGGAAGCCCCAAATTAGAATAAATTCTCACTTATTTGGGATTCAGCACAAAGGCAAAAATTCTACCCAAATTTCTGTTTCCATATCAAGCCCTATATCTGTAGATTCCATTTTGTGGTGTTCATTTTGGCTCCTTAAGATATATTTTATGTATAGAATTTACCATTAAAATCATAAGAATAATAAATAAGTAAATATTTGTATATATAGATGTTTATAAATTTATATACATATATGTGTCTGCAGTCACATAATATTTACAAAGTGAATTTTAAAACAATACATCGCTAAAAGTCTCAAAATACACTGTACATTATATATCTCCATTTTATAGATACAGAAGCAGAAATCTTAAGTGAGTTGATTAAAATTTCTAGCAAAACCAGGAGCTGAATCTAGGTACCATAGTTTCAAATTTCCAACTGTTTCCTCAGTTTTCATTTACCAAACTCACTGCCTTAGTCATCACCTCTCACTCTGAGGGTCTCCAGTACAGAGTATACAACATTTTGAAATATATGCTATAAAAGAAGACTGAGACCAAAATTTCAACAAAGCATCCAGTCCAGTAAATTGCAATATTTTTTATTTCAAATATCCCTGAGAAAAATTCTTAAATTCCTAGATAATCCAGGATGGAAAATTTTACTTTTTTTCCTTTACCAAGAATAAGAAAGTAGAAGAATCATCAAACATCCATTCTTGAAAATGAAATATTGATATTTCATTCCTCTTTTAGGTTTTCAAGCAGCACAATTTGATTGGGCATCTATGAAGTATTAGGCAAGATGATAGAAATTCAGAATGTAAAGATAAGAAAAAGACAGTATCTCTTCTGCAGTTATTCATAGTTTAGTAGTGAAGGTTGTAGTTTTTAATAGAGGGATCCACAAAATATTCTGAAAATTTCAAGGGGGAGAATCCCACTCTATTTTTGGAAGCATAAAAAGCTGATTTGAATAAAATGTCACTTAAAGAAGGCAAAGAAGAAAAAAATATACATCTGCTGAATAAAGAACTCAGATTGAAGTCCATATATTAAGGCTTGTGTGTTTGCTAAATTGCTTCAGTCATATCTGACTCTTTGCAGCCCTATGGACTATAGCCCACAAGGCTCCTTTGTCCATGGGATTTCCCAGGCAATAATACTGCAGTGGGTTGTGATGCCCTGCCCCAGGGGAAGGGGAAGACCCAACCCAGGGACTGAACCTGTGTCTCGTGTCTCCTGCATTGGCAGGCGGGTTCTTTATGACTAGCAACACCTGAGAAGCCCATATTAAGGCTTAGCATAATGCAATTACAAAGAATATTTTCAAATTGGTGTGCTGTGGGTGGAAAAAGGGTTATACATGAGTCTATAAGTTAGCCTAGGACGAGAAGAATCACAAATGTCCTTCTGAGATTTTTCTACTCATTCCATAGGTTTGTACATGGGGCTGTTGAAGGAGATCCTGAGGTCTCCTAGCCAAGGCCATGCATTTGATTTCCCCCAAAAGCATAGCCTGAGACAAGAATTTTGTAACAAGTTTACTGGGGATACAATATCAGTAATCAAGGTGAGGGAATAGAGTGGTAGAAAGCAAAAGAAGGAAAGCCATTAGCGGATGTCTGAATGAGTTGGTTGTCACTAACATTTAGCGTTCAATTTGGCTTAGAATTCATAGGAGACAGACTGTTGCCCTACCAAGTGTGTGGAAACTGGAGCATTCATTCCCACACTATACTCCTTTCACTGTGGGTATTTCCCAGGGCCATTACCTCCCCAGAACTTCTGGCTTAACCTAAACTAAGAGGACTCTTATGAAATAAAGCCTATAGGCAGAGAGAGAAAATATTAGCTCATAGAGGAGACATGTGTAGATGATCTCTTAGGTGGGCCTAGTTGTACAGGACTGCAAAGAACTGTATTTATTTATTTATTTATTTTACAAAGTATGAAACTCCCTATTCTATCTGGAGGCATCAGCAGAGACCCCTTTGAGGAGGCTGTGAATTTTAAATCACTAGGAGTTTCTTCCTTGTCATCTCCTTCAATTAGTCTGCCCCCATGGTAAATCGGAACCATGCCCAAACTGTATCATCCATGATAGAAACCCACTGCCTGTTGAGAGGGTTAGTTTTTAAAATCTGGGGTATCCTAATTGCAGTCAGCAGGCTTCCTTTGAATGCCTGTGGGGCTTGGGAAAGCAAACTGTGTGGTTGTTATTTGTCCTCCCTGGGATATACAGTATCAAGAAACAAGGCCCACCTTCCAAGGCTTCCATCTCTTTTGTAGCCCCAGATTGCAAATGACATCCTTGTGTGGGATGCATTAAAATCCTTTGTGTCTTGGTATCAGCCGGAGGCCTGCTCATTGTACACCCTGGCAGCTCTCGTTATGAGGAATAATAGGCAACATGTTTCCTTAAGATTTGTTATCTTTTCTCACTCAGCCCCAGCCAATGTGTCTGCTGGGCATTTTTAGGCCCTGCTTTGGTGCAATAACGTGGAAGGCAAGATAGCAGAGCAGCATTTGTTATTGGATTCCAACTGCAAGCCTAACATCTGCTGAGTATTCTGTAACTTTCTTTGAACATAATTAAATACAATCACCAGCCTTCCCCTTGGCCTCCCACCATAGACCCCATTAGAAAAGGAGAAGAAACTGACATCAAACCTATGTGGAAAATGCTGAACAATGAAACTAATTCAACTTCAAAATACCCATCCATTTCTGCTGAAGAAGCATTTGAAACATTATTGTCCTGAAAGATTTTGTGCTCTTTTTCCTTTATTCCTTTCTTTTTTCCTCCTTCCCCTTCTCTCTCTTTCCCTTTGTTTCTTTCCTTTTTGTAAGGGGAAGGGGGCTTACATGGTTCAGAAATTCTTAGGTTTCTCTCTCTGGCTTTCTCTCTCTCTCTCTTTCTTTCATCCTTTTCTTAAATATTTATTAAGTACATTCCAGTACCCATGCAAGATAGACATCTGCCCTTATAAATTTAAAATTATTTAAAACAAATTCATCATGCTGCTGCTGCTGCTAAGTCACTTCAGTCGTGTCCAACTCTGTGCGATCCCATAGACGGCAGCCCACCAGGCTCCCCCTGTCCCCGGGATTCTCCAGGCAAAAACACTGGAGTGGGTTGCCATTTCCTTCTCCAATGCATGAAAGTAAAAAGTGAAAGTGAAGTCGCTCAGTCGTGTCTGACTCTTCGCGACCCCACGGACTGCAGCCTATCAGACTCCTCTGTCCGTGGGATTTTCCAGGCAAGAGTGCTGGAGTGGAGTGCCATTAGAATCATGATTAGTAGGAAAAGCATTGGCTTTGAAATCAGATGCACCTTGGTATAAATGCTTCTCAATTGTTTCCTAATTATTTCACTTCCCTCAGTCTCCTTTCCTCACATATAAAATGGCAAGCATTATTTTTTTTTAACTCATAAGGCTGTTGTGAAGTATAAACTAATTAGCAAACCATAGTACATAATGCAAAATATTATACATTTTCTTCTTTCTACTTTTCTCAGAACAAGTCCCTTTATTCCTTGAAAAGTGTTAGACAATCCCTGTTTTCTAAAGAAATGAGGGGAGGAATGTTAAAAAAAAAAAAAAAAGAACATATGACTGTCTGTGGCCAAAAGAATACATTCCCATATTCATAGAAACACAACATTTCAGAGTCAGAAGGGACTTTTACTCTATATAGACAAGAAAAATAAACAACTTTAACCAATATGCTTCGAGTCATACAACTAACTGAGGGTTGAGCACTGGCTGAAACTCAAATCTTATGACTTTTCTCCCAGTAATCCTTCAACTCATTGCTTCAGAAAGTCAGTTTGAGAATAATGACAACCGGCCCAAAGTGGCACAGAAGACTGTTCTAATCTCTCTCACAGCATATATCTGCTACTAGATTCATTTTCATTTTAAAATATATTTGTAATAAAATGATAACATTTTGGGGGTAGAGGACATCAGCTGCTCATAGCGAAGTCATTCTCATCCTCTTCTTTTCTGAAATAGCATTCATTTGACATAGAAACCAAAAAGGATAGTTGCTTCGTTTCCCAGCCGTTCCAGAAACTAGGACATGGGTATAAAATTAACACCAGCTGATGGTACATGAAGGCTTGTGTTCTGTTACTTAACACTTTTAAACTCTTCATTAAAAATAATATACAAAAATAGTAAAACCAATTTATAATATTTCTATTTTATTACATTTGTTTATATATCTTTGTATATATACTCATCTATGTGACTCAACATGTAAAACATATATATATATATACATGGTCACTTATAAGTAGTATTTTGAAACCTTTTTTGTGTGGTATTACCAATTTCCCATACAGTTTTAAATTCTTCTACACCATTATTTTGACTGCCCAATACTCTAACTTATGACTAAGTGGATGTTTATTTAAGCAACTCCCTACTGTTGATCATTAAGCTTATTTCCAACATTCTGTGTTATAAACAGCATCTTTATGACCATCCATGAAACTAAAGTTGTCTTTCTTGCCCATAGCATATGGGTTTTCTCAAAACTGAGAAGCTTAGAAAGAACAAGTTATTTTTGTATAGGTTTATACTTTCCAAAGTGGTTTTATATTCAATGTCTCTTTGACCTTCAAAATGACCTTTTGAAGATGATCAGGTAGCTGCTATCAACTCTAATTTTTAGGTGAAAAAACTAAAAATTACAGTTTGATTGGCTTTCCTAACAACTAAGCTAATTTGTGGTACATTATTTGAGGTTTTTGTTTTACTCTGAATTGCAGTCTCTTATATCTTTCTTTTCTTTTTATCTTTCTACCTGTCTGCTTATCTGTTCAGGGTTTTTTGTTTTGTTTTGTTTGACTAAAGAAGACATTATCTTTGTCCTTGAGTTACTTATAATTCACTAGGGGAGAAAGGTAGGTAAATTGACATTTACATTGTCTTGTGAGAAATCCAACTATGGGAGAATGAAGGAGTAGCTCTTAAATCAAATGGGAATACTATGAAAAGCTTCCTGGATATGATAAAACTTAAGGAGAGATACCCCATAGCAGGCTCATAATTCTCATTGAGGTGTTTAAAGTTCCTGCTGATCAATTAGAATCTCACTTCATCTCTAATTCTTTGAAATCACAATATTACTGTCAAATAAGGCAGAACCCCTCCATGTCTTTGGCTATCAACACTGCCCTCATGCTATACACCTTGACCATACCATCCCTCCTTCATTTGTATACAATCAGTTGCTTTATGAGTATTTATCCCACTTAATATAATCTTTCCAAACCTCGCTCTCTCTCTCTCTCTAAATCCTACACATCACATGAAACCCAGTTCAAGGTTTATATCTTTCATGAAATCAGAAGCAACTCTTACAGCTATGCCTGAGAAATACATATACTCTATGTATGAATTCTCATATAGTTTGAAGAAGACTATATCCTTGATTTTATAAAATTTTCCATTCTCTGACCACAGTTAAAGAAACACTAGATTGCCTACTAGCATCAGCTATTGTGCCTTGGAGCAGGACTACAGAGATATTTAGCATATGGTCACTTCTAAGAGAAGGTCATGGTAATAGTCCAGGGGCAGTGGGATGGTAACCTTCTGAGAAATGAGTTCTTTGTGCTTAGTCACACAGACTTGTCTGACTCTTTGCCACCCTAGGGACTGTAGCCCACCAGGCTCCTCTGCCCATGGGGATTCTCCAGGTAAGAATATTGGAGTGGGTAGCCCTTCTCTTCTTCAGGGGATCTTCCCAACTCAGAGGTTGAACACAGGCCTCCCACACTGCAGGCTGATTCTTTACCATCTGAGCCACTGGGGAAGCCCATGAGTTCTTTATGTGTCTCTTTTTTATTCCCTTCTACAGATTTCTGCCTTTGTTGCTTTTTTGATACAGGTGAATATTGAATGATAATGGTCTTAGTTCGGGATTTTCATAATCTTCTCTGAAGCTTAGAAGAGCTTCACAACTCTCACAAAATATCAGAAGGCTAAACAAATGCCACTCAGGAGACTGAATAAAGCTGATACCAAAAGAGGCTGCCTGAGAAGGTGTTGATTGACAATGAAGTCCATTCATTTGGCTTTGGTTTTGGAAGCCACTTCTCCTGGATTCTCAGAGACTTCTGATAATGCTTGGCAACACTGCTTTTGGAAATAGCATTTACCTTTATGTTAATAGATTTCTTTGTAATTAACATTGATCAAAGCATTCAGGGGAATTTGGAAATTTTACCTTCCTGGCATGAGATCAATGCAATAGAGAAAAGGCATTTTGGTTGACAACTAAGCCATAGTTCTAGAGATAGCACTTAAGAACCCAGGATTTTTGGCACTTAAAATAATAGTACATGAATATATTGCTGAGGGCAATTTCCATAAGTTGGTTTGAGTTGCCAAACCATGATGGAGGGCCATAAAGTAGGCAAGTTATGCAGAACATTGAAAATTAAGTAGGCAAATATAGATTTAAAATTGCTTATAGAAATGCTTTTTTTTTAAATCTGAGGGCCTAATTTATCCACACAGAGAAACACATTTAATTTTATAATACACACTTGTATTAGTTATCTATTTTTGCTAGACAGTTACCACAAACTTAGAGGATTAAAACAATATACATCTATTATCCCAAAGTTGCTATGGATCAGGAGTCTGGACACAACTTATCTGGATTTTCTGCAAGTCTGTAATCAAGGTATTAGCTACGCTGCTTTCTCATCTGGAGGAATGACTGGGGGAAAATCCACTTCTTCCCCTCTCTGAAGAAGCTCACACAGGTTTTTGGCAGAACATATTTCCTTTTGGCAGGGTTGATGGCCCTAGTTTTATTTGCTGGCTGTCAGTTGGAGGCTGTCCTCAGCTCCTAGAGACTGCTCATAGTTTCTTGTTATATGAGTTTTTTCCCCAACATGGCCTCTTAATATGTCAAGGGAGCAAGGAGAAACTCCAGAACCAGCTGATTAATCTGAACGATTTAGTACTAACCCCTTCAATTGTGTTGATCATTTTGTTTTTCTGTCTGCTCCAATTTGGCTCGGGAAAAATTAAGGGAAGAATTACGTTTTGCTCATTTTAAAGTTCCTCATTACAGTTGCTCAGTCATGTTCGACCCTGCAAACCCATGGACTGCAGCACACCAGGCTTCCCTGTTCGTTACCAACACTCAGAGCTTGCTCAAACTTATGTCCGTCAAGCCGGTGATGCCATCCAACCATCTCATCCTTTGTCGTCCCCTTCTCCTCCTTCCTTCAATCTTTCCTAGCATCAGGGTCTTTGCAAATGAGCTGGCTCTTTACATCACGTGGCCCAAGTATCAGAGCATCAGCTTCAGCATCAGTCCTTTCAATTGAATATTCAGGGTTGATTTCCTTTAGGATTGACTGATGTGATCTCCTTGCAGTCCAAGGGCCTCTCAAGAGTCTTCTCCAACACCACAGTTCAAAAGCATAAATTCTTTGGTGCTCAGTCTTCTTTATAGTCCAACTGTCACATCCATACATGACTACTGGAAAAACCATAGATTTGACTAGACAGACCTTGGTCAGCAAAATAATGTCTCCGCTTTCTAACATGCTGTCCAGGTTTGTCATAGGTTTTTTTCTAAGGAGCAAGCAATTTTTAATTTCATGGCTGCAGCCACCACCTGCAGTGATTTTGGACCCCAAGAAAATAAAGTCTGTCACTACCTCCATTGTTTCTCCATCAATTTGCCATGAAGTGATGGGACTGAGTGCCATGATCTTACTTTTTTGAATGTTGAATTTTAAGCCAGGTTTTTCGCTCTCTTCTTTCACTTTCATCAAGAGGCTCTTTAGTTCTTCTTTGCTTTCTGCTATAAGGGTGGTGTCATCTGCATATCTGAGGTTATTGATATTTCTCCTGGCAATCTGGATTCCAGGGTGTGCCTCATCCAGCCCAGCATTTTTCGTGATGTACTCTTCATTAAGCTAAATAAGCAGGGTGACCATATGTAGCCTTGATGTACTCCATTCCCAGTTTTGAACCAGTCCATTTTTCCCTGTCTGATTCTGTTGCTTCTTGACCTGCATACAGCTTCCTGGTATTAGCATTACACAGTGTCATTTGAGAGAATGGATAAATTAACAAAATAGTCCTTGTTAATAAATATATGATGTCAATTTTGGCTTCAAGATTTCATTTTTTCTTGAACACACATCCTTTAGATATGAGTATTTGTAATTTTAGTAGTTATATTTTTCTACTTATTGGGTGTTTGAACTTCACCTGTTGTTTTTTTTTTTATTTTTTTTCACCTATTGTTTTAGAAAAAAATTTTTTAAGCTTACAAACCTTAGATTTTTGAGATACAAGTTGCAAATATTTCCCCTTAATTTATCTGTCATTTGATTTTGCCTATTATGTCTGGGAATAGTTTTTAAGTTAACAGGAAGATTCTGAAAAAGATGGGACTACCAGACCACCTGACCTGCCTCTTGAGAAACCTGTATGCAGGTCAGGAAGCAACAGTTAGAATTAGACATGGAACAACAGACTGGTTCCAAATAGGAAAAGGAGTACGTCAAGGCTGTATACTGTTACCCTGCTTATTTAACTTATATGCAGAGTACATCATGAGAAACGCTGGGCTGGAAGAAGCACAAGCTGGAATCAAGATTGCCGGGAGAAATATCAATAACCTCAGATATGCAGATGACACCACCCTTATGGCAGAAAGTGAAGAGGAATTAAAAAGCCTCTTGATGAAAGTGAAAGTGGAGAGTGAAAAAGTTGGCTTAAAGCTCAACATTCAGAAAATGAAGATCATGGCATCTGGTCCCATCACTTCATGGGAAATAGATGGGGAAACAGTGGAAACAGTGTCAGACTTAATTTTTGGGGGCTCCAAAATCACTGCAGATGGTGACTGCAGCCATGAAATTAAAAGACGCTTACTCCTTGGAAGAAAAGTTATGACCAACCTAGATAGCATATTCAAAAGCAGAGACATTGCTTTGCCAACAAAGGTCCGTCTAGTCAAGGCTATGGTTTTTCCAGTGGTCATGTATGGATGTGAGAGCTGGACTGTGAAGAAAGCTGAGTGCCGAAGAATTGCTGCTTTTGAACTTTGGTGTTGGAGAAGACTCTTGAGAGTCCCTTGGACTGCAAGGAGATCCAACCAGTCCATCCTAAAGGAGATCAGTCCTGGGTGTTCACTGGACTGATGCTAAAGCTGAAACTCCAATACTTTGGCCACCTCATGCGAAGAGTTGACTCATTGGAAAAGACTCTGATGCTGGGAGGGATTAGGGGCAGGAGGAGAAGTGGACAACAGAGGATGAGATGGCTGGATGGCATCACTGACTCGACGAACATGAATTTGAGTGAACTCCGGGAGTTGGTGATGGACAGGGAGGCCTGGCGTGCTGTGGTTTATGGGTTGCAAAGAGTCGGACACGACTGAGTGACTGAACTAAACTGAACATTTTATGAAGGTAGATATTTTCTTTTAATTATTTCCATGGGGTTATCTTCTCTGCTGATTCAGAAAATTAAATTTTTATGTGCCAAAGTGGAAGAGGGAAATTAATTCATTGTTTGGTTAACCCTGATACCAAAATCAGAATAGACACATAAAATGTAGTGGTTTAAATAAGGATATCTCACAATGCCTTTCACACATGAGGTGCTAAATAAATATTAATCGTGTCCCACTATTATTTTTACTCAACACATACAAATATACAAACAAACTCACCCTTTCTTATATTCTTAATTCAAAAACTGATTGTGTTTAGGAGTTTTCTCAAATTATCAAATTTTGTTTTACAACATATATGGCTTAAAACAAAAGAAATTAATCATGTCTCACCGTTCAGTGGGATGGAACTTATGCATGACTCCTCTGCTGGGGTCACCTGGGCTGACATATGTGCCTTCATTCAGTTGGTTGATTACCAGGAGTTGAACGTTTCAAGAATGCTTCATTCGTATGTCTGGTGATTGGGGATAACTGATGTCTGACCCTTCTCTCCACACAGTCTCAGTGTTCCAAGAAGACAAGTGCAAAATCCATAAGGCCTCTTGATGCTCACCTCAGAAGCTGTGCAAAATCACTTCCACTGGTCAAAGTGTATCACAAGGCCAAACCAAAGTCAAGGGCTGGGAAAAGAGACTGCTTCTTGCAAGGTGCTACAAAGAACTTGAGGTCAATTTTAATCCATCAAATTGTTATAGCTGGATTTGAGACCACGTCCCAAAAGGGTTCTATTTAGTCATTTGAACAAGTATCAGAATATAAGAGGAGCTTAAGTACAGCCCTTAGCAAGCCCAGGGAATGCTTTAAGAAGAGAATACTCTCCTGCTCCTTAATCTTTATAAAATATTTAGTTGTGTTAAGTATACCCTACACATATGGGGAACACTTGGAAATCTTAGTTTTTACACCCCACCAACCTGAGTTTCTTTTAAACTTCTAACTTTTTCTATAGATATGCATGTGCTCATATGCATAGAAATATATAAACATATGTATTATTTACATATAAGCATGCTGTTATTCACAAACTGTATATAAATGCATTTCCATAGTTAAAAATATTCTAAAGTTTCAATCCAACTCCTTTATTGTGATTACATAAAAGGAGAAAGTAATTTATATAAATACAGCCTGAAAGCCTTTCAAAAATCCCCTATAGTATTTTTTTTTTACTTCTCCCATCATTTGTTAATATGATGTATATGATAAAGACCACACAGAATTTTTATCTATATATTTTTTAAAATCACAGAAAATAACAAAAGGAAAGGTTGGAAACTTTTTCGAAGTGTCCCATTACATATTTCAGTAGAGGGTAGAGCAGTAAAAACTTAGAGTGTCTTTGGATAAAAGTAGCACAGATCTGCATGGAAAGGTCTTAAGATTTATGATTCATTTTTTTTTTGAAACTTCAGCATGTGCATTGCTAATTCTTTGTAGTTTTAATTGACCCTGATCCTATATCTATCTTATTTCAACTCCTTGTATCCCTAAGTGTGGTCTCAAAATATTTTGATCTGCATATACTCTCTTTAAGAGACAAGTAAGCAACCCTGTTAGACCAGAGATAATCATAAGTTACCATGAGATATAAAATGGTGTTAACAGAAGATTAACAAAGAACAGAAACCATGCTTTAGGATGCAAACCATAATTTAAAAGGAAAAAAACTCATAAAGAAAGAGTCTTGAAAAATAATGGGATGAACAAATCAACAAGCCTTGAGTTGTAGATATCATAGACTTTATATATCACTATATCACAGATGGCTATGTAAATTTCTCCAGTTTTTAGGACAGCCATTAGCAAATTATGGCCTGCCCCCCAAGTCCAGCTTACCCTCTGCTTCTGTAAAGTTTTATTGGAACACATTCATTTGTTCATATTTTCTTCTGTCCAAAGTTGCTGCTATTTTATCTCTAACTTTAGGGGTTTCCTGGTGGCTCACACAGTGGAGAATCTGCCTGAATGCAGGAGACCTGGGCTCCATACCAGGATTCTGGACCTGGATCGGGAAGACCCCATAGAGAAGAGAATGGCTACTCACTCCAATATTCTTGCCTGGAGAATTCCATGGACAAAGGAGCCTGGTGGGCAACAGTCCAGGGGATTGATGGCAAAGAGTCAGACACAGCTGAGTGATTAACACTTTCAAATGAACTTTGCTGCTTTTGATGTACAATAGCAAAATTGAGTAGTCCTGACAGAGATCATGTAGCCAGCATAATCTCAACAATATACAATCTTCTCTGCGTGGAAACGTTCAATGATCTCTACTATACGGCATTGGATTTCTCCTGGCTAGGTGAATAAGAACCAAAATCTGCAAACAAAATCAGGAGACATTTTTGGTTTACAGGGAAGAGTATTTCTATCAGATCATTGCTAGAAGTTTGGGGTTTGAATTTTGGCTGGCTGTTAGCTGAGCAACTCTGCTGCTGCTTTTGCTGCTAAGTCGCTTCAGTCGTGTCTGACTCTGTGCGACCCCATAGACGGCAGCCCACCAGGCTCCCCCGTCCCTGGGATTCTCCAGGCAAGAACACTGGAGTGGGTTGCCATTTCCTTCTCCAATGCATGAAAGTGAAAAGTGAAAGTGAAGTCATTCAGTCATGTCCAACTCTTAGTGACTCCATGGACTGCAGCCTAACAGGCTCCTCCATCTATGGGATTTTCCAGGCAAGAGTACTGGAAACAAGCTATTTAACCTTGGATTCTTCTGTTCCCAAAGTCTCTACTACCTTATCTCTAACCTTAAAATGAACATGGATAAACATCCTGGAACAACTTTCTGAACTGTTAAAATGTAGTACATATGTGAATTACTATTATTTATAGTGATCATTTAATCTTGTTGACCAATATATTTTTCTTTCTTTAGACTTTCACAAGCTTTATAAAATTGCAGTTCCCTGTCTTCCCAGAGCAAGATACGGTTGCAGAGCTTGTTTTTGCCAATGAAATAGGAGTCAAATCGTCAGTATCACTTCAAAGGAAAAGTCATTTGGTAGGATCTTGGAACCTATTAACTAAAAACAAAGAAAGTCCAAATTAGTGTTAACTTTAGCTAGTAATAATGTATAAATATTGGTTTATTAGTTGTGGCAAGTGGATGGCACTCACATATGATCGGGGAAAACAAGGTGTAGGCTCTATGCAACCTCTGTCCTATTTTTTTCAACTTTCCTGCAAATATAAAGCTATTCTCAAATAAAAAGTGTTTTGAAAAGATTATCTTGACAAGAATTCCTAGGGACTCACACATTTTCTCATTAATCAGGGTTTTCAGGGTCATGTCAAGGTTGAGAATAAAATATTTCCTTTGTCATTCACTTTATTAATTCGTGCATGAGTGAGTGCTAAGTCGCTTCAGTTGTGTCCAACTGTTTGCAGCCCTACAGGCTGTAGCCCACCAGGCTCTTCTGTCCATGGGGAGTTTCCAAGCAAGAATGCTGGAGAGGGGTTGCCATTTCCTCCTCCAGGGGATCTTCCTGATCCAGGGATTGAAGTGTTTCCTGTGACTCCTGTATTGCAGGTGGATTGCTTACCACTGAGCCACCAGGGAAGCCCTTATTAATTCATGCAAATGTATTAATTTGTTCAAATTAATGAATATTATTAAATAGCTGTCTTACAACAGACAACATACCAAATATTGTGCCAGGCAGAGGAGATACATTGATGACCTGATTATAGGGTTTTACCAAATTATATCTTTTCTCATTACTTGGAAAAAAAAATAATCCTTAGGTCATTTTTGAATTGTATTTGTTTTTCTTCCACTTTCACTATAAAATATTTAGAGAGGAAAATCCTCAGTTTTTAAAGGACATACGAATTGAGTTCAGGACTCCCTGTAACAGGACTAGCTCTTAGATTTTCTTTCTGCCAGAAGGAATGGATATAAATGTCAATTGGCCATCCCGCTCAAAAGTAGAACAGAGAGGTCATTGTTAAGAGATGAAGATGTAATGCAGAAACCAAGAGAGCAGAACAGTGCAGCAGACACAAGTCAAAGCAATTCCCTGGTGATAAGTAATTGGCAACAGACATGCCGCTGAATGTATTGAAGACAGAACGAAACTTCTTAAATTTAGTGAATTTTAAACAAAGGCCCCAGAGTAGTTAAAGACAGAGAATGAGGACTGAACTTCAAGTGGTTGCAAACTAAGGGATTAAGTAGTCTCTGCAATCCCCTGATGTGTGCTCTAATACAGAAAAACAGCTCTGGCAATGCAAAAATAACTGAGGCAGGAAGAAGTGGTGCAGAATATGCAAAGTAGAAGATAAAGGGGTTACAGTTCTTAGTGCTGAGCAATTTGAAATTGTTACTACTACATATCATTTATATTTTGTGAACACACACACACAGATTAACCCTATGGCAGACTATAAAAATCTCCATTCATAGTGCAAAGTTGAGTTAATCTAAAGTTTAAGAAAAAAAACTCCACATGAAACATACTGTATATATACAGGCTAGTTGAAATCTGACAGTTTCTTTTAAAGCTGTCATTTAAGTTTTATCCAGATAACATGGGCTTGCCTAGTGGCTCAGATGGTAAAGAATCTGCGTGTAATGTGGAAGACCTGGGTTCAATCCCTGGGTTGAGAAGATTCCCTGGAGGAGAGCATGGCAACCCACTTTAGTATTCTTGCCTGGAGAATTCCCATGGACAGAGGAGCCTGGTGGGCTACAGTCCATGGGGTCACAAAGGGTCTGACATGACTGAGTGACTAAGCGCAGCAGCACACAGCACAGATAACATGCTCTGTGGTTTTGTATGCATTCTCATCATAGCACTAAGAGTTTGGAATTAGGAATCCTCATTTACAAATGAGGATTCTAGTTCACAAAAGTAAATTAAACCACCAAATGTCACTGCTGTTTAGTTACTAAGTCTCGAATAACTCTTTTGAGACTGCGTGGACTGTAGCCTGCCAGGCTTCTCTGTCCATGAGATTTCCCAGGAAAGAATATTGGAGTGGGTCACCATTTCCTTCTCCAAAACTACTAGATGTTAGGTAGCAAATCAGTACTGGATCCAGATTCAAACCTATCTTCCTAACAAGTACTTTCAAAATTCTGATGACCAGAGTAGGCAAAATTAATTTTGATCCCCTTATCTCTTATCTGCATTAGCCAGAATTGTATCTGGGTGGTAGACTGAATAATACATGTATTTCTCACCAGTGAAACTGATCATGGTGAGCTGGTTGGAAACAGAAGAGGGGGGAGTCTGATTATTTGCTATAGTTTTTCATGAAACACTAAGGTCTTTAACCTGGAATGCATGGAGTGGGGCTGAGTGGGATGATGGAATGGTTGGGCCAAAAAAGGAATTTTCATGAGAGATAGCAACTCCTTTGAGAGACAGCTCTTCCTTGAGAGACAGCAGGATTGAGTTAGCAGAGAGATGTTTGCATCATCCAACAGGATATATATATATGTCTTATCTTCCCAATCTATAACTTGTGTTGGCTTTTCTCTTCTGCAGCTTACTGATTTGGGGAGAATTTTTATATTGAAACATATCAAAAATTAAAAAACATATGGGACTCATTTAAACGGTTAAATAATAATAATAAAATAAACACCAGTGCAGCTCATACCAAACCAACAGTTTTGTCATCCTTAAGCTATCTTTACTCATTTATTTTCCTCCCTACAAGGGGTAACCTTAATCATGAATTTTATCTCTACCATTTCCTGGCTTTTTTCTGTAGTTTTACCACCTACTTATGTGTCTGTAATTAATAAATTGCTTAGTTTTGGTTGGTTTTGACCCTTTATATAAGTATGATGATCATATACTCTTATTTTAGGCTTCCCAGGTGGCTCAGATGGTAAAAAATCCACCTGCAATGTAGGAGACCTGGGTTTGATCCCTGGGTAGAGAAGAGAAGGAAAATGATCCTGGAGAAGGAAATGACAACCCACTTCAGTAATCTTGCTTGGAGAATTCCATGGAAAGAGCAACCTGGCGGGCTACAGTCTATGGGTTCGCAAAGAGTTGGACGTGACTAAGCGACCGACACACATACACACATACATACTCTTATTTTAGCCATCGTAAGTTTGGGAGTCATTAATATGGATGAACTTTTGTTTCCTGGTGATTATAGTATTTTATTTCATGAATGCCTCAGTTTATTTACTCATTTAGCTGAGCTGAACATTTAGGGTTTTCCCCAGTATTTTACTAATACTGGTGTTGTTACTGTGAATATTCTGCTGTCTGGCTCATGTGATCCAGAGCACAGATGCAAGTTTACCCAGGAAATGTCCCAAAGAGAGGAGATGCTGTGGAGCATGGCATTGAATGAATGAAGTCACTCAGTTGTGTCCGACTCTTTGTGACCCTATGGACTGTAGCCTACCAGGCTTCTCTGTTCATAGGATTTTCCAGGCAAAAGTACTGGAGTGGGTTGCCATTTCCTTCTCCAGGAGATCTTCCCAACCCAGGGATCAAACCCAGGTCTCCCACATTGTAGGCAGACGCTTTACCATCTGAGCCACCAGGGAAGAGCCCACTGTTCAAATTTACTAGGTAATTCCACTTTTCTCCCAAAATAGTTCTATCAATTTATGCCCCACTAGCAATGGGTAATAGTCCTCCATTGTTCCAAATCCTCATCAGTATTTTCTATAATCCAGTTGCATACATAGTTTTACCAAACTGTGGGAAAAAAGTGAAAGTGTTAGTTGCTCAGTCATGTCCAACTCTATGCCACCCTGTGGACTGTAGCCTGCCAGGCTCCTCTACCCATGGGATTTCCCAGACAAGAATACTGGAATGGGCGCCATTTCCTTCTCCAGAGGATCTTTCCAACTCAGGGATCAAACCTGGATCTCCAGCAGGCAGATTCTTTACCATCTGAGCCACCAAAATTGGTTTATGTGAAATACTGGCTTAGTGGCTTAAATGTTTATTTCTCTGATAGTACAGTTAAACATTACTCTATATGTTTATAGTCATTTGTGTTTCTAAGAACTGTCCATTTGTGTCTTTTCTCATTTTATTTTCATTTCTTTCTTTCTCATTAATAGGAATTCATTGTGTATTCTGGACAGGAGCTTTTTGTCAACTCTATGTATTAACATATCCTCTTCCTGGGTATGGCTTTATCACTCTCTTTGTGGTATCTTTTGATAATTAAGAGTTTGCACTTTTAATTTTAATGTGGTTAAATTTATCAAGTTTTCCCCTTATGTTTTATATTTTTATGTCCATTATAATTTTTCTAAATAGCCCTTTTGGAAGGTTGTGTCTGGTTTATAAAAACATGTTCCTCTGTTGTGTAGGTAATATTTATAATCACTGAAGCCTACTTAACTCAGTCTTCAAATTTTCCTTTCAGTTTAATCCTTCTCAAAACTTTTTCTGACCTTCTCTTTCCCACATTCTTGTCTGAACCTTCTCTGTGAGATATTACCATAACTAATTGAAAATTATTTCTAATACCCCTAGAGTCTGAATTAAGAATTACTTCATATGGGTTTAAATATCAGCTTCTTTCCACCAAGTTTCCCTCACATCCGGTCTACTTCCTGAAAGGTCAGGAACTTCAGGGTTTTCCTTTCTTCTGAAATCATAGCAATCACAGGCTCTGTGCATTTCTTCATCTCCTCTATGGAGAAATATTTTATTTTTTTAAAAAAAGAGAGAGTGAAAGAAGGTTTTCTTTCTAATCCCATATAGAGAAACATTTCCTTTTGTAGCCAGATGTACATCAAGATGCAATCATTTGCTCTGATTTTTCATCACACTTGAATGAATTGTTTACCCTAAAAATGGTACAATTAAAGATATTTTCAGGTTTCTGTTCAGCCATGTAATGTGGCTCTCAGTCCAGGCTTGCTCCTAACCACAAAATTTTCCACCAAATAATAGATGCACAGAAATGTCTGCAATCCTAGTAAAAGATACAGATAATCTTCCCCATAGGTTTTACTTGTAATGAAGTGAAGAAGCAGTATTCTGGAGAAAACTTTGGGTTGCAATTTAGAAGATATAGTCAGTTGACCTTCAGTATCCATAGAGGATTCGTTCCAGGACTCCTCTGGATACCAAAATTCACAGATGTTCAACGTTCTTATATGAAAACTGGTTACTATGTGGAGTGGTTAAATCTGGACATGAGGCCCACGGATACTGAAGGTCAACTGTCTTCTACCTTTAGTTCTCATGTTAGAATCACTCTCTGTGCCTCAGATTCCTCCTCTATCAAAGGAGAGTACTGAACCGACATTTTTAAAGTCTTTCGTTGTTATTGTTTCAATATGTATTTATTGTTTTAACTCTGTTTCTGGAAGACCCCCGCATTTTCAAATGGTCAGTCAGTATATGTCCTTCTTACTAGGCAAGCAGTTTTATTAGTGGAGGAGGGGCTGTTAAAGCCCCTCAAACTCCTGGTGTTTTGGGATATGGTTGGAGGCATTTCACCAGGTTGACTAAATATAACCAGGCATAGTATCTTACTCCAGACCCTGACCTCATTTACTGCTGTGGAAGAAAACAAACTTAATTCTGTCCAGCTGTTTTTTCCAGCCATATTTTCATTGTCAATGAGCTCAGACAAAACTTACAATATTACTTTCAATATAAGTCGGCCTTGACAATACGTTGGTGTACCTAATTTCTGATTCACTTCCAAGGAAGAAAGCATTATGATTAAAACATGCTTGAATTTACTTTTTACTAAATCTTTTACTTTTCTTTTTTTCATCTCCTCCACACAAATATATAAAACAAATTTTCAAGTATAAGACAAAAATAATTCTAAAATTCATTTTTATACATAGAAAGTATAAGGTGGATTAACATACAAATGCTTACAATGAGATAAGAACTTAGGTTCTCTAGTCATTCATCTAAATATTTTTATTGAAAATTAATCTATGAAGATTGTATCAGGCTAACTCTTGTCCCAGGATCTTCCCAGGTGGCTCTAGTGGTAAAGAATCTGCCTGCCAGGGCAGGAGATAAAAGACTCTGATTCCACTCCTGGGTCAGGAAGAACCTCTGGAGTAGGAAAAGGCAACCCACTCCAGTATTCTTGCCTGGAAACTTCCGTGGACAGAGGAGCTACAGTCCATGGGGTCACAGAGAGTCAGATACGACCAATCACACACACACTTTTGTCCCAGCTATCATAAAACTTCTAATGAGAGGAAAGACAATATAATAGCTTCAGTAAGCATTATTGCTAAGTCTAGAAGTACCCAAGAAATAGAACCATTTTTAGAGCTTACTATTTGTTTCTAAGTCCCATTCTGCTGGAAGAAAATGGCATCAGTTCTTCCCAAGTATAACTCTAGCGTTATGCCACTGATCTTGGTTTACTGTGAGGACACCACTATAACACCACTATCGGCCTTGGTCTGGTAGCCTTAAGCTTACTAATGTCTGAAATCTTGTAGTTTTTTCTTGTTGCTTCTGGAGCAGAGGAACATTTTGGTAGATTTCCCATTTGCCTGGTTACTCTGTACAAACATTTCGCTCACTAAGTCTTTCTTGTTCCCCTGGCTGGGAAATGGTGCCGGGAAATGGCACCAGAAAAATGGTTGCCAGGAAATGGTGCTCTGATATCTCTTCATCTTGCTACTCACTTGCCCCACAAAGGGCCAGGGTGGTGGTCCAGTGGCTGGTATTTCTTTCTAGTCTTGGATAAATTTTCCTCAGTTCCTCTTTCCAGCCAAGACATGTCTTCTCTAAAGTGATCACATTTAAAATTAAAGGAAGAAAAGGATCAAGTCATTCAGAGATTGACTGAGCAGATGCAGCATGGCCTGGTTATGTTTGGAGAATTAATATATATAAAATGTATATTCTAAATATATTCCTTCAATTATTTCTTTCAACAGGCCCATGATACAAGCACTTATGATTTTACCGATAAAAATTAAAATTCATTTTGTTAAGGAATGCCAAAATTCTCAGCAAATGTATACAAATACAATGATCTTAATTATGCAAAATCATAAAATTAAAAATATATGTGAAATAAGATACAGTGGGGCACCTGACCTTGAAGGAGAGGAAGAAAATCCCTGAGAAATAGTTGAGTTTTGAAGCATTGAAGCAGCAGCCAAATGGAAAGTTGAAAGAAAAGTTCAGGTTAAGAGGATACTGTGTGTGAAAACCCTTAGATGACACATAAGTGAAATGCTCAATGAACCGAATGAAGACTAGAGTTATACTATCAAGTACAAAGGTGAGCAGGCCACAAAGTGAGCCAGAAGAATAAGGCAGCAGAGATGCTGCCCAGCCTTGAGAACAGGGATAGTTTTATGGTTACCTTGGTATCTGATTCTAAGTTCACCATAAAGCTAACAAACGAAAAATTAGAGGAAGAAAACGAAGGAAAGCTATATTAGGTTCTTATTGCTGTTGTGATGAATTCTAACAAATTTAGTGGCTTTAACAACACAAATTTATCTTCCAGTTTTTGAGATCAGAAGCCCCAAATTATGTCTGTATGGAATTAAAGTCAACAGGACTGCATTCCTTTTGGAGGCTCTAGTAAAGAATCCATTCTTTGCCTTTGCCTGCCTCTAGGGTCTGCCTGCTTGCCTTGATCCATGGCCTGCTGCCAACAATGACATCATTCTGACCTAAGATATCACTGGCATGTCATCTCCTCTGACTGGAGCCTCCTTTTATGAGGGCCCATGTGACTGCATTTGTTTCACTAAGCTAATCCAGAACAATCCCTTCATCCAAAGATCCTTAACATAATCACATCTGCAAAATCTCTTTTACCATGTAAGGTAACATTCACAGGTCCAAGATTATCACATAGGCATCTTTGAGGGACTATTAAAATGCCTACCAGAAGGCCTAAATAATTATAAAGATTTTAGAAAGAAGATTATTTATAAAATCAAATGTATTAATTGCATTGGTATAATATTAAATACTAAAAAATGGACTAGAATTTAATACTATACCAATGCAATTAATGTATTTCACCCTTTCAAATTGTGGTGCTGGAGAATACTCTTGAGAGTCCTGCAAGGAGATCCAACCAGTCAATCCTAAAGGAAACCAGTCCCGAATATTCATTGGAAGGACTGATGCTGAAGCTGAAACTCCAATACTTTGGCCACCTGATGCAAAGAACTGACTCATTTGTAAAGACCCTGATGCTGGGAAAGATCAAAGTGGGAGGAGAAGAGGACGACAAAGGATGAGACGGTTGGATGGCATCACCAACTCAATGGACATGAGTTTGAGCAAACTCCAGGACATAGAGGAAGGGCAGGGAAGCCTGGCACGCTGCGGTCCATGGAGTTGCAAAGAGTCAGACATGATTTAGCAACTAAACAACGTTAAATGCTAAGCGAATGGGCTACCAGAACACTTATTCAGTGGTTTAAAAAAAAAATGGAACAGAATAGATAACAAAGAATGGGATTTTATTTTACCTAATGGTTCATTAAAATGTAAAGGATATAGGCAAAGTGAAAATGGGTTAAGTTATCGAGGGTTGATTAAGGACTTTTATTTTTTTCTCCTATAAATAAAACTATTT
This sequence comes from Ovis canadensis, assembly GCF_042477335.2. NCBI lineage: Eukaryota > Metazoa > Chordata > Mammalia > Artiodactyla > Bovidae > Ovis > Ovis canadensis. The sequence continues at coordinate 40,824,179 of NC_091253.1, read as the reverse complement.
GGAGGGATAGGCTAATATCAGATGGGAAATATTTACTTCCTTATTAAAGAATCAAGGTAGAAGGGTGATAGTTGGTTTAACAGATGTATTGGATCTCTTCTCTTTGCCCTTGCAAATCTACTTTCTACCTCTTCCCACTCTGATCTCTGTTCCAGGAATCTGACTTTCATAGATCACATCAAAGAATGCCCTTGTCCCTTGACTTCTGGTTGGGCTCATCCAACAGGGAGCCTCAGAAAGAAAGATAACGGTTTACTTGAGTAGTTTTCAAAACCAGCTTCCATTACAATTGTGCAGTGACCCATCCCTTTTCACATTGCTATTATTTTTTTTATAAGATTGTATATTAGAATTCAACACAGGTATAAAAAAGCATGTAAAAAATAAATGTTGAATTTTCACACTGTGTACATTCCTAGAATAAGAAACATACCACGACCAATAGCCCATGCTCACTCCTTCTCACTGTCTCCCTAAATCTGTCACACACATATAACTGCTATACTGAATTCTAATACTATATTTCATTTTTGCCAATTGAACTTTTTATAAATGAGATCATAAAATATCATAAGTTATATTTGATGAATTCACTCAACATCTATCTATATATTCTTTGATTTTCAAATATTTGGGGTTGGGGATTTTCTAGTAATCTTTTGGTTATGGATTTTCAGCTTAACTCCACAAAAACAGGAAATATCTCCAATAAAGAGAACACTACTTATTCAAATTCTTCCTTTTCCATCTGACAAAGCCTGCAATTGGGAAATCAATCACTCCTTCTTTGGCTTGTAGTGTTTGATTGGGTTCTGAAGCTGAATCCAGCCTCTGTTCCCTGACATTGAATTAAATCTTGGAGACAGAGTTTTGGATGAAGTAGAAAGGAATAACTTTATCCAATTTGCCAGGCAAAAGGGGCCACAGTGGGCTAAAGCCCTCAAAATTATGTGTTCCAACCTGGAGGGGTTAGGAGTTTTATAGTAATGGTTCAAGGAGGACATGATCAGCTTGTGGACATTCTTCTGATTGGTTGGTGGTGAGGTTAAGTGGGAGTCAGCGTCATCAACCTTCTGGTTCCAACATGACTAGTGTCTACATGCTTGTAGGAAACATTCAGTTAACATCTCCTATCTGATGGCGGCTTCAGTATGTGCAAAACTGCTCAGAGAAGATTGTTATGTATACTTTGGCCACCTGATGCAAAGAACCAACTCATTGGAAAAGACCCTGATGCTGAGAAAGACTGAAGACAGGAGACAAGGGGATGACAGAGGATGACGTGGTTGGAAGGCATCACTGACTCTATGGACATGCAACTCCAGGAGATGGTGAAGGACAGGGAAGCCGAGCTTGGGTAGGAAAGAGTCAGACATGACTTAGTTACTTCGCGAACAACAACATATCCCCTGAGGAGGAACCAGGACCCTACCCCAAGGCTGCATTATTGTTTCTTGACTATGCTTCCTTTGTCTCTCTGCAGCCCCTCCCTTCCCTAATTAGCAACTATTTGAACCTGTCCATTAGAACTCAGGGAAGATCTAGGAGGCCAAACGAAGCCTCTGTCCTGTAATGAAGAAATGCGGGACGCAGAAAGGCTTTTGTGCTCAGGAGCCACACAGAGTCCTGCTGTTTCAGTACTATGATCTGTTTAGGCATTAGGAGAGAAAATCATCTTTCTATATTCAATGGCCACTACTGTTCCAAGCCTGGCCCATGTAATCCACAATCCTCTACACTGTACCTGGAGATAAGCTGCATGGGGCTGGAAGGTGCAATGGCAGCCTCATGTGAACCTGTGCCTCAGTGGAGCACAAAATCCCCTCTTCATCAAGAAACACAGATGGCACCTTCAGCTTTGGGAGTCTGTGAGTGTCGTGAAAGCACAAAGTCCTTGAGGTGCATATATCTGCCTTCCAAAGGCAGAAAAATGAAATCTAACTATAAAGCCAGATTAACTTGTCCATTTAAAAATATATCCCACAATGTATAGTAAGATATTTACCCAAATAATATATCCATCACTCTAGATAAGTTGTAGGTCTTTTCATGGAATAATCTTAGCCTTTAAGCAATGTTTCTTTTAAGTCTTGTAACAGGAAAATCATCCTTTAAAAGTGAGTGTTGGTTTTGGAAATAGATTTGAAGTGTCTCAGTATCAAGATTAAGGAATGACCTGGGCAGTATCATTTTGGGTCAAAAATGTGACATTGCAAAGTAAGAAGATTGGCTTGTGTGGATGATAACTATCTCAATTTAGGCGGCTATAACAAAAATGGTGGAGACTGGGGTTTTCAACCTACAGAAATTTCTCACAGTGCTCAAGGCTGGGAGGTCCAAGATCAAGGCACCAGCTCATTCCGTTCCTGGTGAGGGCCCTCTTCTTGGTTTGCCAAAGGACTTCTTTCTGTGTCCTCATGTGGCAAAGAAAGCATCTTTCCTATGGCTCTTCTTGTAGCATCACTTACCTCATTCTTGAGAACTCCATCCTCATTACCTCCCAAATGCTCACCTACAAATACCACCATGTGGGGATTAGGGCTTGAACATACAGATCTGTGGGTGGCATCAAAATTTAGTTCATAAAAATAACTGACTGAAGGTAGTCCAGGAAAGAGCAGTTCTGCTAAGTCACTTCAGTCGTGTCCGACTCTGTGCGACCCCATGGACTGCAGCCGCCCAGGTTCCTCCGTCCATGGGATTTTCCAGGCAAGAGTACTGGAGTGGGTTGCCATTGCCTTCTCCTGTAACTGAGTCATGATGCCCAGCCGGTCTCCCTCCCACGCCCGAAGGTGCCGCCTCCTTCTGGGCTTGGGCAGGGCCGGCAGGAGCAGGCACCTGAGGAGGCGGGATGCAGGTTGAGGGAGCTCACTGATTTAAAACGACGGAGGCTGCCTCAGCTCCCCTGCCCTCCCTGCTCTCAGTCCCCTCCGCCCGCTGCTCCGTGTTCTCCTTCTCTTTTTCGATCAACCGGATCTCTTTGCTGATGGCCTCCAGCTGCTTCTGCAGCATCACAGTCAGAGTCTAGGCATCGCCTTGCCCGCTGGGCGACAGCTGAGTGGCCGAGCTGAAGAGGGTGACCCTGTCGCCCTCGCCGTCAGACATGCCCTCGTCACTCTGGAACGCCTGGGCCACGTTGGCCAGCACGCTGGCTTGCTGCGCGCCCTCTCAGTCCTGCTCCTTCAGGGTCTGCAGGACTTCTCTTCAGGGTCTGCTCTCGTCCAGGGCCTTGTGGTGCTCAAACAGCAATTTCAGCGCCCTGAGCACCTCCACCTCGCTGGTCATGCCGGCTGGTGACTGCGCCTGGGGAAAGAGCAGTTCAGCTGTGTTTAAAGAAATGACACAATACTCTTGCCCAAATATGGTCTTTTCCTAGTCTTCACTGTTTTACTAGATAGCTCAAAATTATTTATTGACAAGTCATAAATAATTATTTATGCCTTTGGTTGCTTTTATATTTTCAACCTAGAGTCGTAATATATGTCCTCTATGGGGAATGATCCCTTATTTCTCATGTTCCCTGATACTACACAATAGGTATTAATCATTTTTCATTGAAGAGAAAAGTAAATACGGTATTTTGGTTTCATGAAAGTGAAAGTGTTAGTCACACAATTGTGTCAGATTCTTTGTGACCCCACGGACTGTAGCCCAACAGGAAGTTCCATTGTCCATGGAATTCTCCAGCCAAGGATACTGGAGTGGGTAGCCATTCCCTTCTCCAAGGGATCTTCCCAACCCAGAGACTGAACCTGTGTCTCCTGCATTGCAGGTGGACTCTTTACCATCTGAGCCACGAGTGCCAAGTATTTCTCTCTGTTCTTTCTTCTCTGTGGCACCATGGGTGTCAGAGCAGGCTTGACGGATGCAGCACTGACTCTCTTTTAAAGAAACTTCTTTCAACCCATTGCTATGGCTATGTCCCTACTTCTAATCATCTCTATTTAGAGGGAGATGATGGCACCTTTATTAAAGTTTCAGGGAGTTTTCAACTGATATCACTGTTGAGATGTGAAGAATTGCTTGAAATGAAGAGTTTTCAGTTCTTAGACATAGAGCAACTATTCTAGTTATCTATGGCTATGTAACAAGGCACCAAAGAATTCAGTGCATTTAAGGAACAATGACTATCTTTCCTGGTTCTGGAGGTTAGGAGGCTCAGCTGCACATTTCTTATTTGGTATTTTTCATGCAGTTCCAGGGAAGTTACAAGTGGAGTTGGGGTCGTACAGAAACTTCTTCACACACATATGCTGCCTGAGCAGGGATGCTAGCACAGCTGGGGCATGCAGCATCTCTCTATACATATGGATTCTCCACATTTCTAGCATGGTGGTCTCAGGGCTCCAAGAAAGAATGTTGCAAGGCAGTGGAAGTTGCCAACATTTAAGGAGTTGGCCTAGAAACTGGCCTAATGCCATGTTTACAGTATTCTATTGGTCATAACAGTCACAGATCTTCCCCAGATTCAAAATGGGAAGAATGTCATTACAGTTGGATTCCCATTGGTTCCACCAAAACCCAGGGCAATCTGCAAATGAATGGTTACTCATTGTGTGGAGCACACATTGAGGGAAGGGCAAAAGCTGACAATTAGCACCTGATGAGGTTAAGTATTTGGTAAGAGCACCTAAGAAATCAATGAAATCTTGGTAGATAAATTCTCAGAACCTGAAGGAATTATATTTGAAACTGAATTGCAAAAACAAAAACATGTAAACAGAAATCTATCTGTTAAGCCTTAATGTAAAACTTGACATCTAGAGTCTATTAGCTTTTAATAAATTTAATTTTCAAGAAATCTAATCTTGGCTGATGTATGGTGGAAGAAATAAAATATAGTGCTTGATTTGAAGAGGTCACTTATCAAATACTCCCAAGGAAAAAATCAGCATTCCTGAGTTATATTCATCCAGCACTCTTTTCTCTTTTCAAGGTAATTTGAAAAGATTTTGCAATTGAGAGCTGAGAAAAATCTGCTCTCTGGTATAGTCACAACAGATAATTTATTGGTTGTAAATGTTAATTTATAACAGCTTGCAAAGAAAATATTGATGTATCTCAATATATTGACTACACTTCCTTGTGAAGTTACCTTTGAAAACTATATAAGGAAACTTACAGTGACAACCAAATAGATATGGTGCATATGGGAAGGCTGAAGAATAGTTAAAATGCTGACCCAAAGTGGCCAATCTCTCCAATAGACACAAAAAATGTGAAGTTATGAAATAAGTTATGGAAGGAGAGATCATATGAGTTATTGGCAGCAGTAGACACAATTTATTCATTGACAATTACAGTTGGAAAGTTCCACCTCCTTCCTGCCAAGCAGCTCATATAATATAAGTGTTCAGTTTAGCACCTGTGAGTTAACAGTATTACTAAGAAGGAGATAACGTGCAGTAAACCTGGACATTGGCCCTGGAAGATCTCTCTAGTGCCAGTCATCTAATTCAGATTTTAATGGGTTTCTGAATCATTTGAGGATCTGGGTAAAATGTAGACTTTCACTATAGCAGCTCTAGACTAAGTGATGAGACTCTTCATTTCTAACAAGCTCCCAGGTGATGCTGGCATGCCTAGTCTATGGACCACATTTTGAGTAGCAGGACTCCATCAACATATTATTTTAGTGAAGTGTCACAATTGTGAGTAAAGCTGAGCCTGAAGTAATATTTTATGACTCCAAAAGTCTTATGAAACGAGACAGCAAGTCTCATTATGGAGATGAAATAAATCACAGATCAAGTTTAGAGTTCTAAAGCTGATAGGGATTCTTTATAAATTGTTTCATAGATTAGGTGGAATGGAGAAAGATGATCCAGCTAATCAGCAACGAGTCACGCTGTGCAATGTATTTGTGTTCTAGACAGCCACTAGAGATCCAAGATGGCTAAATACTTTAAGAAGGGATTATCAAATTGTCAAGAAGGACAAAAGGACTGATGACATCCATGAGTTTTCCATTAGAGCTGATCATAAGCGTAGTGATAAAAATGTAGAATCATTACAGTGATATAGAACATTATGTCATATTTCACTCTGATTTTAGGAGCTCACTGTGTCATTTTTATGATAAGGATCTCATTTAAGAAAAAAGAAATCAGATACCCACTTTCTTGTTTTGGCAAGCCACCCATACTGCTAATAGAGAAGAAAATTTAGCATGAGATAACAAGTCTCCACCTAACCATGCATATCTGTCAGATTCTTTCTCATACACACCCTTTGTGGTGGATTGAACATAGCATAGCCTCAAGCTGTCACTCTGCCCCTTAATTAGATGGGAAAATTGACTTGCACATAAAAGGTCATACGAGATCTCACACTGAAATGTGTGTAGGCTGGCATATGTGTGTGTGACTGTATGTCTATGTAGCTATGTATTTATCTATATTTTCCTATATCTAAATCTATATGATATATTTTTAAATTTTTTCTTTGAAGTTTTATTTTGTATTGGGCGACAGCCAATTAACAATGTTGTGATAGTTTCAGGTGAACAGCAAAGAGACTCAGCCATACATATACATGTATCCATTCTCCCCCCAAATCCCACTTCCATCCAGGATGCCACATAACATTGAGCAGAGTTCCACATGTTATACAGTAGAACCTTTTTGGTCATCCATTGTAAACATAGCGGTGTGTTCATGACCATCCCAAACTCCCTAACCATCCCTTCCCATCAGCAACCATAAGTTCGTCTTCTAAGTCTGTGAGTCTCTGTTTTGTAAGTAAGTTATAGAACTCTTTTAAAAAGAAGACTCTGGAATCTGAAGTAGATCACAATAAATCGAGAGATGTGACAACGAGCCTCTTCAGGATTGGCTTAGGGAAAAAGAAATTTTTTTTTCTTGAGGAATTTTATAGAAAAGTCAATTATTTGGTTGAGTCTATTTTTTTCCCAGTGAAGGGCTGGGGAAATAAACCCCTAACTAGTCATGTCTATCCAGAATGATCCTAAGTTGTGGTTACATGAAAAGAATCTGATCTCAGGACTGTGATTTCAAAGTGCAGGAAGGGGAACTTGCTTCCAGATACTTCCTCTCCTATTATGAATGCTAATCTTTCATCTCACATTAAGAAACAAATTGCAAATGTCAACACCATGTCGATACTTCAAGGATTCAATTTAACTTAGTATTTCCAAATTTATTAAAGCAGTACAATGTGTCCATTATTGTACTACCTACCATGGAACCAGAGTAACTAATGCATGTGCTTAACCTGGGTTCCCTAATAGTAAAGCTCAGGGAAAAAGGATAAAAGCACTGATGCAACATGTGGGAGCAGGACCCAAGTTCAATTTATAGCTGTCAAAAAATAGAAGTGAAAAAAGAAGAGATGAGAATAATTCACTGAGTTAAACTGTCGTCTGCTTCCTTAGTGTAAGCCTCAAAGAGAAACCACTGGATGCTATGAGGTTTATTTTCTAGCACACGGTACTTTCTCTGGGGGTGCTACACAGAAAACTGCACTTCAGAGTAGTTTGTAGAAGGGAGAAGACTGTCTGAGTCCCTTCTAGCTTTGGCTTAATATTGGCTAAGGTTTATGCCATGGAGATGGGATTCCCACAGACCTCCAGTTCACATCATCTGACCCCTAGATGACCACTCAATAGGGCCAATCCCACTTTCCCTATTGCCCCATTTCATCCAACTCCAAAGAAGAAAGGCACTTGGCATGAACAGAGCTCAACCTGAGCTCCAGTTTAGACTCTGCCCAACTAATTCGAGAAGCTCAGATAGGGTGTTGGAAAACGCAATCATGGTTTCAGAGTAGATGATGGATGGTCAAAATGAAGCAGTCAGGAATATCAGAGATGGAGCAAAAGGCCTATGACGAACACAGCTGTCTTCTTAGGGTACAACATCTCACACCTTCCAAAACATCTGGCTCCTCTGTTACAATATCAGATGTCCTTTCATTTATCCATACTTTATTTTCAGAAAGGGTGACAATAACTATCACTCCATCACCCAAAAGACAATCACCCATGAAATTAGATACATAATCTCCTTCAGTATGTTATACAGTTGTCATGTCCTAGAAGTCAAAGTGGATTTTAAAAACCCCAAAAAACAAAACTCTAGTGCCTGCTACTGAGAGTTTTAATGTAGTAATTGGCATTTATTTAGTGCCTCCTCCATTATTCATTCTGGATTCTCCTCACCCTCAGGCAGTCCTTTGGCATTTACCACATCCTGAAGGAAAGTGCTCTAAGCCAGCCAGTTGCCTCCCAACTGAGCCTCAACCACCGACAGGTTATTTTATGATTCCATGAAGCAAGTTGCTTCTGTGTGAGTGGCAACATGGTCTTGGGCCCAGAAGTGAATTTCCTTGCTAAAAAAATAATTTAAAAACCTGCCACATATTGCCAAAGCAGTGTTACGTATGAGAACATATTGGTAAGTGAGGCATTTTGCAAGTCTTTTAACAGAGGTGGTATTTCTGGCAAAGCAGAACCTATGTGTGAAGTATGAATTGAATTCTCTAAAGATAAACAGCTCCTCACTCTAAATACATTCTATTCCTGGCTGCTCCCTTTGAGGAATGCTGTCAGTCTCTGCTGCTGACTGGTTGGGCACTTTTATAGTCACCATACTGAAGAGTGGATTAACATGGCATGGAAGTCTACACCACCTACTTATGCATTTATTGATGATTTTCAGAATTATTCAAGTCTTATCTCAAATAGGTTACTTCCATGGCATGATGGATTTGCTGCTGTGCAGACTCAGTGTTAAGACTTAATGGATCCGACAGCTCTTAACATCACTTGGTCATTTACATGTCCATGGTTAGGTGCTGAATCTCTACTAGCACATCAGGAGACATATTTCAAATGGAGAATTGTTTCCTACTATAGAAAGCATGACTTTGATCTGGAATCATATAGGTTTGCACTATGATATACTTTTGGGGGGCTTTTTAGGGACTTAGAGTGTTTTTATTCAGCACAGATACCATCAGATCTGCTAGATGACCCTGGTTAAGGACAGAGCAAACTTCAAACAAACAGTTTCCCGTGTTACCCAATAAAACATAAAATATTTGCCTTAAGTTTAACATCTTTTGCTTTTAAAATATAAAAAGGACCATTAACAGTGGTGGGAAGAACAAGGTACAAACAATTTATTCTTTAAAGAGAATTGCTGACAAGTCCCAGACCAAAGGACTTCTAAATTTTTAGTTAGTATAGAGTATAAGTCTTACTAGGACATCTAAGGATTCAATTATCCTGATATCTATACATGACCAGCTTGAGATCCTAAAATCATTTGACCATGGATATATGTTATATCAGAATACTTATTCAATTCTCACTGGACAAATATTTTGAAGGATTTATTAATATAATGAATAAAATCTTGTTTTGTTTATGCTTTGAGATTCTTTGTTTTCTATTTTCAGCTTGGAGTTATTTTTTCTTGCCTCTAAGCTTTGATGAGCTCTCAAACTGGGAAAAGAATGCACTCTATAGGAATAACTTGATCTTGGAATCAAGACACAATTTAAGATGGTGTCTAGAATCCAGTGACAGAAGACTATGTGCACACTTTGGCTATAAGAGGTTTTTGAAGCTCTATGAGCCTCACATTATTCATCAATAAAATGAGATTACGTGATCTAATTGATCATTTGGTAGGGTTCATGCTGATTACAGAAACAAAAGTATTTGAATACTTAAAACACAATAGACACACAAAAGACTAACTTGATTACTAAATCAGAGCTGCTGAATTTCCCAGCTCTCTTGTCATCCAAAAACAACCCATTACTTGTTCTATGAGGACATTTCTTAGGATAACTGGGATTAATGTGAGGTTATTGCTTATATTCAGAAATGTTCACACTCTGGAGGCCACATCACTTTGACAATGCAGGTAACTTCCTGAATGGGAAAGTCATTTGTGCCATCAATGTTCTGGATAAAGTTAGTCTTCAAATAGAAAACTTGCTGTAAGATACCAATCTATTCAGAGGCCACAGCAGGAAAAGAGAAAAATAATGAGGCATTTGAATGTTCAGGAAAGAGTTCTCTAGGAAGCTACATCTGCCGTGTGGAAGATGACCAAGGCCTATAAAGTAGCGATAGATCCAGACGGAAGATGTTACGCTGGAGATTAAAGACACTGAATTTATGTTCACAGCTCTTTGGCATTTCCTCTCTAGAGTTATCTTCTCTTCCAGTGCTGTCCTAAAATAAAGATGTTCAGACACAAAAATTGGTATACAAATCAGAGGATAAGCTGTAGTAAGATAGACAAATTAGAGAGAGATATATATCTTCTCTGTTTCCGTACACTAAAGAAAGGCTGATCTCTTGGAGTTGGGGCAAAGTTTACTCTACCAAGGGGGTAAGTACTCCCCAGTATGGAATCTGGAAGATAGTGAGAATCAAGAGCCTCTCCTTTTTCCCCCTCTTTGAATAGAAAGACTTCCCTCATGGCATTAACATTAGCCTTTTACAAGAATTATCTCAAAAAGGCAAAAAGATATTTGTTTTGGGCCCTAGCCATTGACTAAAACATAATTACCTCACTAGATAAACCATTGTATGTTTGCCAGGAAGTCATATAAAATATAGCAATAATGAATTATGAGATTTATTTTATTCTACGTATAACAGAGTTGGAAAGATATTCACTGATGGACGTCCAAGGTTGTGAAGTTCTGGTCAAGTCAGTCTGATGTAAAATTGTGAAATCCTGATTCTACTTCCTATGCCTATTATATTTCTGAAATTCACAGAATTGTGTAATCTCATTCAAAGCTATTTCCATTTTCAGATGAGTGAACCAAGACTCAGGGAGAGTCACTTACTTGCCAGAGTCAACTAACTCTTACACGTAGAACCAGTCAAGACCCTATGCCTTCTGATTCTTGATTTTATGACTTTTACATGTGTACCAGCTATTTCGACAGTAGTAGCTGGGTGGAGGATAAGAGATGAGACCAAAGTCTGAGCAGAAACTTAGTATAAGCATTTCCCTAGTATAAACATTTCCCTAATATGGCCTTAGAGACTCAGAAGGGGCACACAACAAGCAATTTACTCCTGTTGACTAGAAACTATGTGTGACAAATATGAAAGAAAATAGAACACAAAGAACCTATAACAGAAATTCAAACGCTGACCTGAATCCAGAATTCCCACTGTACATGGTCGAAAGCCATGCCCAAAGTAGGTTTGCTCACTTCCTCTCACAGTCATGTCTGACTCTTTGGACCCCATAGACTATAGTCCACTAGGCTTCTCTGTCCATAGGATTCTTCAGGCAAGAATACTGTGAATGGGCTGCCATTTCCTTCTCCAGGGGATCTTCCCAACCTAGGGAGCGAATCTGCATCTCCTGTATTGCAGGCATATTCTTTACCCACTGAGCCACCTTAAAATATGTTAGAGACACAATTTCCTTAAACTCCCCCCCCTCTCTCTCTCGTCCTCCATACATAAAACAGGCAGTGTGGGAAGTTGGGAAAATGGTCTGCCTTCAGATTTCTGTTTCAGTCTGGAATGAACATGGTACAAGTCTGTACTAGAAGAACTATGAAAGATTAGGGTGGGGAATTGAGAAAGGGAATTTGTCCCTGTTCTGCTGAAGCAAGTTGAGCTGCTGACCGCAGTGTGTCGGGGTCTCACTAAAATCCAGGCTGTGCTGGTGTGTTGGCATAGTGGATGCCCACATGCTTTTTCTGACACCTGGATGAAGACTCTGGAAACACAGCAGAGAGGAACAGGAATCTGTTCACCAAATAGGTTAGAATCAGTGCCTGTCTATGGCAGTCATTCGCAGAAGAGACCTGCATGTCATGCAAGAGAAGATTTAAGGGCCGTGGCTTTAGCTCAAAGCAGCAAGAGAGGCAAATGCTCTGTGACTAGTTGGAGTAAATAAAATCTTCCTGGTAGGAAAAAAAAAAAAGTGATTTGGCAGATTCAGTGTGCACAGAGTCTCGAGGGAAAAAAATAATGTGCAGATAATCAGACAATTCTGAAACAGACTCTAACTCTGGTATTGACCCTAAAGTTAATGATATCTCATTTCTCCTTTTAAGTCCCTCACCTGCCTCTTGGATGCAAATTCACTGAGGGTGCACATCTTGTTGAATTGGGATTAACAACCAAGCATACACACACACACACACACACACACACACACACACTCTCACACACTCACTCACACACACACACACACACTGACACACACACACACGCACACATTATATGTACTCCTCCTTTCTATCCTAATCTTCCTGCACACTGTGAATAGGTATTTTTATGTAGGCTCTCTGAACTTTTCAGATTCGCATATCTCATTTCTCATCTCTGAGCCTTCAAATATGCTCTTTCTTCCTAACAATACTGTTAGCCCTCCACATCCAAAATTTTTATCCATGGTTTGTTAATCCACTGATGCAAAACCTGTGAATACCGAGGGCTGTCTCTATTCACTGTACGATGCTGTTATACATAAGGGATTTGAGCGTCTGAAGATATTGGTATCCCCCATGGTATCAATACCCCACAGATACCAAAGAAAGACTAATAATAAATATTCCTTTCTGTACTTCCTCTTCCACATTCTCTTTCAGTTAAACTCCCCACATGCATCAAAACACATCCTACACTTCATCTTCAACAAGCAGCTCGTCCTGTCTCATCTTCCCAAAGCAGGATTTGCTATCTTCCTTCTGTGAAATCCCATAGCACTTCTTTTCCTGCTTAATTACCACTGGTCATTTTCCCTGGTAAGCAGACTTTGAGATGGAGATACACAGACAGGAATTTTACTGGGGAGTTCTCTAGGGGGTCAACAGGCCTGGGGAAGTGAAAGAAGTAGAGCTGGGCTGTAATACTGTCTCTGCAAGGACTACAGCCAAACACATGGGGAGCTCTGGAGCTATGAGGACTCTTCAGATCGTTTTGAATTATTGACAGAAGGCCATGGCCCTAGCATCTCTCTCTCCACCAGTCATTGGCTTTGAGGACCTGGAGCAAGAACCACAGATAGTAGCAGACAGCCATGTTTAGCTGTGAACTGTAGGCAGAATGAGGTTTCTGCCTCAAAAGGAGGAGGAGGATGGGTAGAAGTGTGAGTGGCACACACAGTAGCCACTACATCCATTTATGCAGAATTTGCCATACTCTGCTTTGCAAACCATGTCTTTGTGTCTTGGAAACTAAAAATCATGTCCCAAACAACTCAGTTCCTTGCAGTTAGCACAGTACATAACAGGTACTGGGGAATTCCCTTGCAGTCCAGTGATTGAGACTCCACACTTACACTGCAGAGAGCATGGGTTCAATCCCTGGTCAGGGAACTAAGATCCCAAATGCCACTTGGCCTAAAAAAAAAAAAAAAAAAGATGCTGGATAATTTTCTGATATGAACTTAGTTTGTTCTCTTTCACAGAACATTTTGTGGTTTTCACTTTGAAAATTTACTTATAAGGTATTTCAGACCCACACTATCTTTTACAGGGGGAAAAACTGAAGTCTAGAGTGATCATTGGACTTGATCAATGGCACAATTAATTAAAAAGCTTTGAGATGTATACACATGGTTGATTCACTGTGCCATACAGCAGAAACTGACACAGTACTGTAAAGCAACTATACTCCAATTTTTAAAAAAATGAAAACTAGTTTAGGTGAGTAAATCTTGGTCTCAGGACTTCCAGGCTGATTGTCTTTTAAAACAGTTAAATAATCAATTAACAAAATATAAATAGTAGCTCAAAAAGGGCTACCATCAGGTCAAGAGTTAATAAACTTGCTCCCTAAACTCCTCAAAAATTTCTGCTTCTGGACCTCCCCGAGGTGCCTCAACTTGATAAGTTATTAGACTTCCTTTTGGCATATGTTCACATGGAAAGAGCCAGAACTTTCAACCGAGATTTAAAACAACTTTGGACCATTGCCCAGGGCTCATACTGTGGAGAGAGCAAAAAAGCATCTTTCAAGACTCTGTAAAACAATCACAATCAGGAAGATGGCCCAAAGTACAATTCATGAAATCGTTTTCAAGAAACTTGCTGCAGTCATAAAATCAAGTGAAGCTGTAAAGAAACTTTCCTTAAAGCAACAATCTCTCTCTCCCTCTCCCATTCCTGTTCCCTGCCCTACCCCCTATATATTGTTAGCAGAGAAAGTCACCTGCAGTGTAGCCTATTTCTAGGAAAACACTGGCAGGCACCCCGTTGCCGGACGCCAGCCATGTGCATGAATGTTGCACAGATGTGGCCTGTTAACTTAGCAGAGTTTCTCATTCATCATCAAACCTGAGAATCCCAAGAAGATTGGAGCTGAGATCAGGCTTGGCTCTACAACCTGCAGAATCTACTACCTGCACAATCAAGTTCTGGGCATTGTCACCTTGGTTATTTACCTCCTTGTCTCTGTGTTATTGATGAATGGTACACAGAAATCACATATAATTGTGCCCCCCACCTTATTTTCTGAGCTGTTAGAACAGCTCTAATTCTCCCATTCACTATTAGGCCTCAAATACTGCTTTTTCTATGACTTGCTCTTGCTCAAAAGCCATCAAAGACTCCTGATTAAAAGCATAATACCAAATCTATAATCTAGACCTCTAGACCCTCTACAAACTAATTTTAAGCTGCTCTTTAAGTTCCATTGCCCACTTCTCCTTGATACAAATTCTGCATTGCAGCAAAATCATCTTATGGGTTCTTACATTAGAAGCACTTCCCAAGATTGCCAGCTTGGGTCCTCTTAAAACTCTCTGGCCAATGGCATACATTTCCTGATTCCCCAAACCCTGAAAGTGCATTTTCAGAAACCAAAGTCTGCACTATATCAATAAAGACTATTCAATAGATTTTGAACTCTTGCTTCTCAATTTATTGATGTGTTTCAGTGACAATTAATTCAGTTACTGGAACTGGAGATGTCACTCACAGTTTTCACATCAACCATATTCTTTACTTTGTATTTTCATGTAGATCACACACACATACAAACACACCTCATATTTTCACATTTGCATAGCTTTTGGACACATTTTCCACCTGCCCAGAAATCACTTCTTATCTACTCTGGTTGAAATCCTACTGATACTTTAAAGTCCAACTCAAATGTCGTCTCTTCCTTGAAGACTTTTGGTGGTCCACTCTGTGGCCTATCATGGTTCACATGACTGTCTGTCTAATAGTATTATTTGTGCTCACATCTCATCCTGTCTCTATTAAACACACAACTGGGCAAGGATAGAAGCCAGGTGTGAACTTCTGTTACAACAATATCTGGTATAATGCACTGGACAAAGTCAATGTTCAGTGAAAAACGGAAAAAGCATTAGGTACATCTTCTGATACTCACTGAAGCATATATAAAACAAGTTTGGGAAATACTTCAAAATATTTTTACCTTTTTTTAACATTTAATAGATGAAAAGGTACAATTGTTAAGTATATAAGTTAAAAATTTAAATAAAGTTGTGAAAAGTATGAAACCACCTCTATGATAAATACATAGAGCATTATTTATACTTTAGAAACAACCAGCTCCCCTTGCCCCACAGCAACTGCCCAAAGTAATTACTTTCCTGATTTCTCTCATCTTAAAATTTTGTCACCTGTTCATATGAGTAGAATTGTACAATATGAACTCCTTCGTATCCATCTTTTGTTTTGCTTCTTTTTATTTTTTGCTCATTATTATGACAGCAGATTTTATTCATTTTGTTTCTTTGGATAGCCTTATTCTTTTCATTGCTAAATGATTTATTTGTATAAATACGCAACCATTTAGCAATGTTGATGGACATTTTGGCTATTTCCAGCTTTGGCAATTATGAATAAATTTGCTCTGAAATTTGTGTACATGCCTTTTGGTACAATCTGTATGCATTCTGTTACATGTTTAGCACAGGTTGAAATTGCCAAGCCACTGTGTGTGCATAAACTCAACTTTATTGGTATTATTAATAACTTACAGTTTCCAAAGTGATTTTACCAATCTGAACTACCATCAGCATTGTGTGAAAGATCCAGCTGCCTTATTTCTTCAACAGGTGACTGTCAGAATTTTTAGGCTTTAGTTTTTCAAGTGGGTTCATAGTGGTAGCTTAGCATAGTTTTAATTTGCATTTTCTTGATGATAAATAATGATAAGATATGCTTTATTTAGGATAACTTTATTTATAAAATGCTTGCTTATGTCCTTTGACCCATGTCTATATGTATTGTACAGTTACATTCGTTCCATTAATTTATAACAATTATTTACATATTCTGAATATAATTTCTTTGTCAGATATATGATTACAAAGAGCCTCCTCCACTCTGTGGCTTGCATTTTAGCTCTCTTCACAGTGTTTTTTCGATGAGCAAAATTTGTTATTTTAATTAAATCTAATGTTTTACTTTATGATCAGTGATTATGCACGTGTGCACGAGCACATGTGTATGTGTATTTTGGTGCATGTCTTCCCACATTTCATCTTTTAGATTTCTTTGTTATTTTTATTCATTTTTTGAAGATAATTGTTCTATAGTGTTGTGTTGGTTTCTGCCAACAATATGAATCAACATACTCATGAGATATTGGCCAATAATTTTTCTCTTTTTTGCATGGTTTTTGTAAAGTTTTCTGTTAAGGTCATGTTGGGCTCATAAAATAAGTTTATAAATGTTTCTTATTTTTCTGTCCTCTAGAAGAGCTTTTTTTTTTTTAAATTAGTGGGTTTTTATTTTTGTTTTTTTGCCCCTTAAATGTTTAGGAGAATTCACTAGTGAATATATTTGACTATTTAGATTTATTTATGGAAATGTCTTCAATTAAGAATTCAACAATTTTGTTCATATTTTTCTATTTCTCTCCCGGTTTGCTTGAGTGAGTTTTAATCTAAATTTTAAAATGTATTACAATGAAGGTTTCCCAATATCTTTTTTCAGTTTTTAAATTGTGATATGTATAGTGATGGATTATTTTTCATTCTTTAAATGAATAACTTCATTTATAAGCAGTTGTAGAGTTACAGCAAAGTTGAGCAGAAAGTACAGTGAGTTCCCATATATTCTTTGTCCCCGCACACATACAGCTTCCTTCAGTATCCGTGTTGTGTGTCAGAATGGAACCTCTATCACAGTTCATGAACTTACACTGATACATCATTAGCACTCAATGCATGTAGATTACATTAGGGCTAATATGAAGTGTTTTACTGTGTACAGGTTATGACAAGTATATAGTGACATTATGTCCACCACTGCCATATTACTATCATAGGATGGTTTCACTGTCTTAAAAATCCCCATGTGCTCCATTTTACTCCTCCATTCCCTCAAACCCTTGACTATCACTGACCTTTTTACTGTCTCTATAGTTTGGTTGTTTTCCAGATCATCATATACTTGGAATCATATAGTATATAGCCTTTTCAGATGGATATCTTTCACTTAGTAGCCTTAATGTATTTTCAGCAGAAAGAATAGCATCACATTTGTCCATTTATATTTTTCACTTACTTTACCTTTCTTTACTTTGGCATTCTGTCAAAAATATAGCCTCTGGGATAAATCTGGAAGAGATACCATTATTCCCTTTTTGACAGAAGAAGAAATAATGAATTGAGTGTCAGTTACAGTAAGTGACATAACCAAGTTTATGTAACCAGTCAATCAGCAGATCAGGGATTTGAACTTGCCTGTGCTTAGGGCTGTGGCCAGAACCTATGAGCAGATCTTACTGCGGCAAGGCGGGAAAGCATCTGTGTTGACGGTCATAAAAAGCAAAAATAAAGAAACTCAAGGTGCTGAAATGCTGTAAACAAATCTGAAATTAACAATGATGAATAAATAGAATGATGAGTGTCAAAGCAAAGGGTGTGATGAGATTTGAAAGACTTTGTTTTCAACGAGTCTGTCATTTTAGGGTTTATGACCGTAGGCAAGATCATTGTATTTCTTAATTGTCAGTTTCCTCCTTTGTGGGATGGTGACAGATGACATCAGCACTGCCAACAAAAGCAGAAATGTTGATTGCTCTAAGGATAAAGTGAAACTACATATACAAGAACACTTCAGAGTTATAAAATATGTCATTCAATCTCAGGCTAATTTTATACTAATTATTGTCCCTGTTAGTCTTGCCAAAATTTTCATACCTTAAAAAACAGTTACTTCTGGGACTTCCTTGGTGGTCCAGTCATTAAGACATGAGGTCCCACGGCAGGGGGCATAGGTTCAATCCCTGATCAGGGAAGTAAGATCTCACATGTAGCATGGCTTGGCCTAAAAAATCCAAAACCAGTCATTTCTTGTTTCTATAAAACAGATTCTTACCTAATAGGAGATTTTATCTATCACTTTATATCTCTCTCTTTTTTTTTAATTTTTGGTATTGAGTGAGTACACGTGTCCATGGGCCACCGGCTGTTGGAATAATAAACCTGGGCTTGAAGAATTATGATTTCAGATGGGTAGCGTGAAGTAATTGTACTGACATAAGTCTATGTTCCCCAAGATAGTCTAAGTCATAAATATTGTGGTGCTGAAATTCAACAGAGACAATACATACACTCTGCACCAAATTGTTATTCAAAATCATTTCCCTCTAGAATTATTGGAAGTTAGCAATAGGACAAATTAAAATAATCTACTACTATCACCATCTTTTAAATAACAGTAATAATAGTATTGTTATAGTGGCTCAGATGGTAAAGCGTCTGCCTGCAATGCGGGAGACCTCTGTTCAATCCCTGGTTTGGGAAGATCCCCTGGAGAAGGAAATGGCAACCCACTCCAGTACTCTTGCCTGGAAAATTCCATGGACTGAGGATCCTGGTAGGCTACAGCCTATGGGGTTCCAAGGAGTCTGACATGACTGACTGACTTCACTTTCATTTTCAATAATAATATTAATGTAATATAATGAATCTTGCATGAACTTTTGTCAGAATTAGTCCTGTTGGCAAAGAACACTAAAACAATATTTTAAAAGAATTTCAATAGATGGAGACCTAAATAAAAATTTTCTCCACATTTTCTACTTTTAGGTGTTAGAAGAAATAGAAGGGAAATGAGAAAGAAAGGAAAACAAACAAAAACAGGAAAAGAATGAAGAACGAAAATGTTGCTTTTAATGGAGGATCCATGATAAGAATCTGAGAGTGGATGGGTTCAAAGTTTTGGCATGTATAAAAAAAATATTCTGAGAGAATAATATGAATGGCAAGCTTTTCCCTTTAAAATAGGATTGGGTGATCATTGTTGAGATAAGAGAGGTAATTTATAAGAGCTCTTACAGAGTCACAAAATTGGACAGGAAGAAGGAAGATGCCCTGGATGAGAACAGCATGAAAAATGCTTTCTATTTGTTAAATCATTTAAACTCTAAAATTACTCATTTTTGAAGATATCACTTAACCCATTGTACAGATGAAGAAATGGGGTTCTGAGAAGTTACACTATCTGCCCAACATATAATAGAGCTGGGATTCAGCTTTACCCAGTTCTGCTTAAATGTAAGTCCTTGCTTGTTTGTTGATATCATACTGAACTAACAAAGGTAAACATACAAATCCATAAAATTTAAATGGGAAGGGCAATATGAGGTCATTACTTCAAATAAAAAAAGTAGTAAATGGATAATTATAACTTTCTTCTCCCATCAATAATTTCATCTCATTTCCTCTCTTACAGTCCATCAACTAGTCAAAGTTTCTTACCTAGAGGTTGACCCTAAACTTTACTTCTAAAAGATGCAAATCTTGAGAGGTCCTATTTCTACTGCATCAAGACAGTTTCCACCAAATCGTTATGATAGGTATCACCGCAAATCACCTGTGTGCCCTGTGTGGCAGAGAAGGCAATGGCATCCCACTCCAATGCTCTTGCCTGGAAAATCCCATGAACGGGGGAGCCTAGAAGGCTGCAGTCCATGGGGTCGCTGAGGATCGGACACGACTGAGTGACTTCACTTTCACTTTTCACTTTCATGCATTGGAGAAGGAAATGGCAACCCACTCCAGGGTTCTTGCCTGGAGAATCCCAGGGACGGGGGAGCCTGGTGGGCTGCCGTCTATGGGGTTGCACAGAGTCAGACACGACTGAAGCGACTTAGCAGCAGCAGCAGCAGCCCTGTGTGATCCCCTATGCTGCATCTCCTATTAGCACCTACTTCCTCTTAGTAATCAGGATCAGTCACCCAGTCCTAGGCAGTTATCATGTCTTAATCTGTAGATTCAGCCATATAAAGAGTTCAAAATGCCAGAGATAGTCTTCACTTCTACTTTATTAGAACAATGGCAGTTAGCCCTGGTGCAATCTTCTACTTGGGAACAAGGACCTTTGAAAGAATCATATGCCAGGGCAAGGAAAGAAAGCAAAAAAGCAAGTGTATCAGGTGTAATAATGAAAAAGGCCCCTCTCAACTGTATCCTTTTCATGTTTTAGTGTAATATTTGAATTTGATGTTTCACATCTTTTTTTAGGCACCATATGGTGAGCATTTTTGTATGTTTCTAATATTATTAGAAAGCACAAATTTAGGATTTTCATAACATTTGGGTGGAATTTGAAATGTTTATTCCAATCCCTTCCTGGTGAATTATTAGATCATTTATAAATAGTTCCATTAAGACTAATGCTTCAGTGAACAACTTCCTCCATAAATCTTTATATAAAATAAGCAGTATTTGGTGTAGAGAAGATGGCAATCAATTGTAAGAGAAAAGAGAACTAGGAGCGAAGGCATGAAGGCAAATGTGATGATGTATTTTGGAAAACAATGACTATAAGGTGCCTAAAGTTTGTGCATGAGTGTGTGACTTAGCCATGAAAGAGATTTACACTGTGATGGTATTAAAATGGATTTTTGAGAGTCCGTGTGTCATACAGACAGTAATTAATACAGCCAGATTGGATCGCTGGTCTCACCATTTACCAACTGCACGAATGTTAGTGCATTCATTTTCCCATACATAAAAGGTGGGGTAATAGTACTGACAGCATTGGAAATTTATGAGGTTAAATGTGATAATGTGGGAAAAGTGTTAAATATCTGGCATATATAAAGCTATCAACAAATGTTATCATGAACTCCACCACTATTATCAGTACCACTTTTACTATTGATGCCCATTTAACAAGTTTTATGTCCAAGGTTTCCATTAGGCTATGAAGAAAAAATAATAACATTGTCAAAATGATTCTGGTTTTGATATCTGGTAGAATAAGTTTCAAATTACTCACTCTGTGGTGATGGACCTATTATTATTCAACATTTTTGAAGTTGTTTCTTCAACTGTAGGATAAGGATGTAAACATCAACTAACATATGATTGGTCTGAGAATAAAGTAAGTTCATATGTTAGAGCACTTGATCTAATAGACATTTGATATAGATTTTCTATTAAATATATTATTATTATTGCAGCTGCTGCATTTGGGTGTGTATGTGTGGCTAGAGAGCCTGGTGGACTACAGTCCAAAGAGTCGCAAATAGTCAGACATGACTAAAACAATCTTAGCATGCACGCCTGCATGTGTGGCTAGAATATAGGTCTTCCTGCAATACAGTAGTTTCAATGCAATCATGACTCCAGAAACCACAGCAGAGTCTCCGCTAACAATCCATCCTTATTTTACAATGAAAGTTTCAGAGGAGAAAAAGGACCGACTCTCCAGAATTAATATCTCTGGAGGATTGTTTCCCTTTGGTCAATTGAGAGTCAGTTGTAATAAAGGAAAAAAACGGGCATTTTCCTGAATAGTTTTGCTAATCATCACAGACAGATAGAATAATAGGAGCTCTTTCAGGAAAAAAAGCAATGGTCAGATGGGGGAAAGGTGGCCTTATACACTGGCCCTCAGAACCACTTTATCTGAGATTTAGACCTTTGTTTGTTTTCCTGCTCACTGTTTTGAGGGTGTGGGTGGATGACATTTTGGTTTCCTTCAATCAAACTCTCCTTCCACAAAAATGAGAATGACCTGAAGACCGTCTTATCTCCCCCCAAATTCCCTAATCAGTCTCTGGATAAAGTATCTTTTCCTGTCTTCCAGTTTCCTTTGTTATCATCCACAGAGGCAAAAACATATGCTTCATGAGATTCAACAGATCGCTTCCACTCTGTGACTTTTCCCAGGGACTAGATAAAAAAGGGAGACAAAGTCAAGAAATCAGTTTCCACTGAATATTAACCAGGCTTAGTGGAAGTATCATTACTTTATCCTGTGTGTATGAGGCTGCCGTGGGCATCCTAGTAGTGACCAACACACAAAAGGAAGAGCATTTATCCTTTAATTACAGCTTCTACAACCGCTGGTGTTGTTCAGTCACTAAGTTGTGTGCAATTCTTTGTGATCATGTAGACTGCAGCACGGTAGGCTCCTCTGTCCTCCACTTCCTTTTGGAGTTTGCTCAAATTCATGTCCTTTGTGTCAGTGATGCTATCTAGCCATCTCATCCTCTGCCACTCTCCTTTTCCTTTTGCTTTCAATCTTTCCCAGCACCAGGGTCTTTTCCAATGAGTTGGCCCTTCGCATCAGGGGGCCAAAGTATTAGAACATCAGCATTAGTCCTTCCAGTGAATATTCAGGGTTGATTTCTTTTAGGATTGACTGGTTTGATCTCCTTGCAGTCTAAGGACTCTCAAGAATCTTCTCCAGCCCCACAATTCAAAATCATCAACTCTTCAGCACTCAGCCATTTTTATGGTCCAACTCTCACATCCATACACGACTACTGGAAAACCATAGCTTTGATTGTATGGAACTTTGTTGGTAAAGTGATGTCTCTGCTTTTCAATACACTATCTAGGTTTGTCATAGCTTTCCTTCCAAGAAGCAAGCATCTTTTAATTGCATGGCTGCAATCACCATCCCCAGTGATTTTGAAGCCCAAGAAAATAAAATCTCCCACTGCTTCTACTTTCCCTCCTTCTATCTGCCATGAAGTGATGGGACCACACTGGTGAAATGTTCCATCTACAAAGAAATTATTCTATGGATATTTGTATATTCACTTGCAATAATAAAAATTATAGTAATGTGTAATAGTTTGAACACTTTCCATGTAGCAGCCCTGAATCAGTGTTTTCTAAGGTATCTGTGATAAAGGATCAGACTTTTAAAATTAAATTATATTAGATAATATAAAAATGAAATAAAAGACATAGAAATGCATGTGCATTTTTAATTACTAGATTTAACAGACATAAAATGACTGCCATAGCCATTTAAAATTTCTGAGTGTTTATTTAGATTTCCTGACATTTCACGGAATGGTTACAGATTGTGAACCAGCTCTATTTGTGAACCACACTTTGGTAGTGCAACTCTAAACAGAGTGTGCATATTATACCATGCATACATGCATGCCCAGTCTTAGTCATGTCCTCCACTTTGCAAAACTGTAGCACACCAGGTTCCTCTTTTCTATGAAGTTTTTCAGGCAAGAATACTGAAGTCGGGTGAACATTTCCTCCTCCAGGTGATCTTCCCGACCCAGGGATCAAACCTGTCTCAATTGTTTCCCCTGCATTGGCAGGAGGATTCTTTACCACTGAGCTACCTGGGTAAGTCCCCATTATAATGTGATTAACACTTATACTACCTTATTATTTTTTTTTTCCATTTTACACACAAGGAAAATGAAGCATGAGGCATTGACTTGTTCAAGGTCATTCATCTTATAAGTGTTATGCAAATATGAACCCAAGATCCAGAGTTTACATTCCTAACCATTAATAGAAGAAATAAAATTTCTGATATGTTCCTAATACTAAATAATAACAGACAGAGTTATACAGTGAAGTCCTGTATATTTGTATCATACCTTCTACTCTTCAAAGTGTTTTTGCTTGTGTTTGATCATTTGATATTGATAGAAGTCCTGTGAGTAAAGAGATCAATAATCATTTCATTCCATTGTCACCCATGAGCACTTGGGTCCCTGAGATGTTAGCTGATTTGTCTAAATTAAAAGATATGATTTGAGCTGGCCATCTGTTTTATAAGAATCACACAGTAAGGAATGTGTGGTTTAGACAAAAGAGACTAAGGCCCTGGGAAACCTTTCCTAGTAAAGGGAGCAAAAATCTGTATGATAGAAATAAGAGAACAGAAGATGCCTGACTGCA
Source organism: Ovis canadensis (assembly GCF_042477335.2). Classification (NCBI taxonomy): domain Eukaryota; kingdom Metazoa; phylum Chordata; class Mammalia; order Artiodactyla; family Bovidae; genus Ovis; species Ovis canadensis. Next base: position 40,800,057 of record NC_091253.1, on the reverse strand, counting down.
CTTGTAAGAAAAAAAAATGCCAGAAACCAGAATAAAGATGTTACTTAAAAGAAGAAAGCTAGGCATATGACTTGAGGCTTTGTCTACTTTGATGCTTTTATAGTTTGCTTACTCTAGAATAACAAGAAGTGGAGATAAAAGTGAAGCATCATAGATCGTTAAGGCAAGGGTATAACTTTTTTGTTTTTTAACAAGATCTTCAATCTGTATATATTTAGTTTTTCTAGCCATGTCGATTAATTTTTGCAAAAGCAATATTAATTAGAGTGACTATGTCTGAGATGAAGATGCTAATAATTACAAGGTTTAAAGAGATTGCCAAAGCTAAAAAAGTGAAAGGGTTGAAACTGAATAGTTTTCTTTTGGCTTGAAATCCCAGATTCTGTCCTATTTGTAGCAGTGTCTATATAATCTTCCTACTTTATAGATACTTCCATGATCTCCTGGGAAATAAACAGCAAGAATGATGGAGGTAACATACAGGGTGGGTAGAAATGGATTACTGTAATTAAATGTCAGCTTTGGTCAGAGTTTAAGGAAAAAGAGTTTAAGGAAAAAGAATCCAAGTAACAGAAATGCCATTTACAAGGAATATGAGACCTAAGTTAGAGCATATCTTTCACTGTCAACTAATAAAGTAACTATAAGTCAAATTTTAATTTTTTCATTAAACAAAACTTGAGAGCATACTATACAACAAGTACTTGGTTAGGAAGGGAGAATAAGATAAATGTGATACAGACTTAGTTTTTCATGGGATTAATGGTCTATTGCAGGGGGGTCCATTAGGCTTTAATAATACACTCCTTTAAGAATTTATTGAAACCATTGGATTCTGTCTATAGCAGATTGTAGAGGTGATATAAACTTGTTCATACAATTCTGCTTTTGATTTCAAGGGTTTATAGACTGTACCCCTTTTCAAAATGAAAGGCATCAACAGACCCTCTAGGGAGCTCTAAGCATCACCGAGGTAAATCACTTCATTTTGGAGAGTTGGAAAAGAAAAAATGTATAAGCCAATTGGCAATTTTAAAGGTGAACTACTAGTCCCAGTGGTGGTTTACAGAGGATTGGTAAGATCTGCTACTAAGAAGCCAGGAGTGGCTTCTGAAAGGAGGAGATGCTTGGACTCGATCCTCAAGAATGAGCTCAGAGGTTATGAAGTCTCTTTGGAATTTCAGATTCTTAAATTGTAAAATGTAGAGCTAGAAGATTTTGGAGGTTTTTTCCCAGCCATGATATTTTATAATTTTATGGAGTTCAAAAGATGCTCATAAGCTGATGCTCTCCCATCCACTGGCACCTCTTGACCCCAATCTTAATATCACTATAATGCTATTGTCTTTCTCCCAAAAAGTATACTCAGAACTGGTTCAGAAGGAAGCGGAGATATACTATCGACTTCCTTACCTTTTTGCAAGAAAGAGTCCATGACTCAAAGTGTCTCTTACTTGAATAGAGAAATGAGAAAACCTGTTTTTTCTCTCCAGTTTCTGCTGGACAATGTCTTGATTGGGCAGAGCTTTTGCCAATAAGTAAAGAAAGACTTCTGTCTGTGCTGCTGAAATCATGGGCAGGGTCACTAAAGAGTGACCACGTAGGGCAGGAACACATGAAAACATTTCTCAGAAAACAGCATTTCTCCCTTCTCAATTAAGACAGTGTTTTGTTTTTGTTTAGGAAACATAGAAACAGAGCTTGAACAGGCTGGACTGGGTCATCTAATCTTTCCTCCTGGGAATGGAAGAGTTGCTGAAGCATATTCATTCATTTTTTCTTTTTTTTTTTCAATTTCTCTTGGAGACTCCAGTGGGGGTTTCACCAAACTCTCTGGGCAATCTCTCTGTGCTCTAAGTCAATATTGCAGGAGGATTGTTATGACATTGGAAGGAAAAGGTAAAAGAATCTCCAAGAAAAACATTTGTTGAGGAGGTTGATTTAAAAGGAGTTAACTCTGTACATAGATGTTAAAACTGAACAAGCATAAGGGGCACTATATTCCCCATGCTGAAAAAAGTTTCATAATTTTTATTAATCAAAGATAAGAAGGTAATTATGCTTCTGTTTCCTAATTGCAAATGCACTATCTTGTATTTGTCTAAGACTGTGAGATTACTGTTTTTTAAATTGAGGTACAGTTACTTTACAACGTTATGTTAGTTTCTGCTGTACAACGAAGTGAATAAGCTATATGTGTGTATATGTATATGTATATGTATATGTATATATATATATGTATATATATATACATATATATATATCCCTCCCCCTTGGGCCACCTACCCACCCCCAGCCCATTTCACCCATCTAGGTCACCACAGAGCACAAAGCTGAGTTCCCTGTGCTATATAGCAGGTTCCCATGAGCTATTTATTTTGCACATGGTCATCTGTATATGTCAACCCAATCTCCCAAGTCATCTCACCCCCTCTTCCCCCCTTCCCATATCCACATGTCCGTTTGCTACATCTGTGTTTCTATTCCTGCCCTGCAAAGAGATTGTGAGATTATTGAATTCTGTAAGTTTCTTGATATTCATAAAATTATGGCCTTTTAAACATATTGAACATGATAATAGATGCTTTGAGCTTACAAAGAATTCATTATAACACGTATAAAAGGATACCTATATTTGTATTCTGAGTCTTGTTGAATATTTGCAGTGTGACAAATCATTATGTTACATATTTTACATTAATTTTCTATGACATACCTCATAAAAGACTGTGATAGATTTTATCCCTTTTTCTAGATTATATAACAAAGAAACAACTCAAAATTGAGCTTTACAAAAGCTAACCAATATGCTCAATTTCATAACTGCATATAGCAGGGTGGAGTTTTGAGGTCAGCCCTGTCTGATTCCAAAGATCTGAACTACTATTTTTTCCTTTGTATTTCTTACTCTACATAGTAATATGTTGAGTAATGATCAGGTATTTAAAATGTTTTTCATTTCACTGTTCTTTTAGATAGAGAAGAGAGTGATTTGCTATTAGATTTTATGTCTATAGGGACCTTGCTTCTGTTCAGAAATGTATAGAGTGTATATTGCAGGCCACTGACCATGACTGACTTGGTTTGTACCCCTGTTCCATTTCTTTGACCTTAGGCACGTCATACTGTTCATGAGGTTCTCATAGCAAGAGTACTGAAGTGGTTTGCCATTCCCTTCTCCAGTGGACCACGTTTTGTCAGAACTCTCCACCATGAACCATCTGTCCTGGGTGGCCCTACACAGCATGGCTCATAGTTTCACTGAGTTAGACAAGTCTGTGGTCTATGTGATCAGATTGGTTAGTTTTCTGTGATTTTGGTTTTTAGTCTGCCCTCTGATGGAGAAGGACAAGAGGCTTATGGAAGATTTCTAACGTGAGAGACTCACTGAGGGGGAAACTGGATCTTGTTCTGATGGGCAGAGCCATGCTCAGTAAATCTTTAATCCAATTTTCTGTTGATGGGTGGAGCTGTGTTCCTTCCCTGCTATTGGAGAAGGAAATGGCAGCCCACTCCAGTACTCTTGCCTGGAAAATCCCATGGACTGAGGAGCCCAGTAGGCTAAAGTCCATGGGGTCACAAAGAGTCAGACAGGACGGAGCGACTAAAGTTTGTAAACTTTATACTATGGTGGAGGTAATGAAGATAATGGTGACCTCCTTCAAGAGATCCCATGCACGCACTGCTACACTCAGTGCCGCCAACCCTGCAACAGGCCACCACCAACCCATGCCTCCGATGGAGACTCCTGGACACTCACAGGCAAATCTGGGTCAGTCTCTTGTGGGGGTCACTGCTCCTTTCTCCTGGGTCCTGGTGCACAAAGTTCTGTGTGTGCCCTCCAAGAATCTGTTTCCCCAGTCCTGTGTAACTTCTGGCAGCTCTATGGTGAGGTTAATGGCGACCTCTTCCAAGAGGACTTATGCCACACCCAAGTCTACTGCACTCAGAGCCCCTGCCTCTGCAGCAGCCCACTGCTGACCTGTACCTCCACAGGAGACACTCAAACACAGCTCTGGCTCAGTCTCTGTGGGGTCTCTGGGTCTTGGTGTGCACAAGGTTTGTTTGAGCCCTCCAAGCATCTCTGGTGGGTATGGGGTTTGATTCTAAATGCAATTTTGCCCTTCCTATCATCTTGCTGAGGCTTCTCCTTTGCCCTTGGATGTAGGGTATCTTTTTTGGTGGGATCCAGCATTCTCCTATTGATGGTTGTTCTGCAGTGAGCTGTAATTTTGGAGTTCTCGTAGTAGAAGATGAGCACACGTCCTTCTACTCCGCCATCTTGGAGTGAACTTGGAGTTGTGGATGTGACTGGTAATGGAAGTAAAGTCCAATGCTGTAAAGAGCAACACTGCATAGAAACCTGGAATGTCAGGTCCATGAATCAAGGTAAATTGGAAGTGGTCAAACAGGAGATGGCAAGAGTGAATGTCGACATTCTAGGAATCAGTGAACTAAAATGGACTGGAATGGGTGACTTTAACTCAGATGACCATTATATCTACTATTGTGGGAAACAATCCCTTAGAAGGAATGAAGTAGCCATCATAGTCAACAAAAGAGTACTTGCAGTACTTAGATACAATCTCAAAAATGACAGAATGACCTCTGTTTGTTTCTAAGGCAAACCATTCAATATCACAGTAATCCAAGTCTATGCCCCAACCAGTAACACTGAAGAAGCTGAAATAGAATGGTTATATGAAGACCTACAAGACCTTTTAGAACTAACACCCAAAAAAGATGTCCTTTTCATTATAGGGGACTGGAATGCAAAAGTAGGAGGTCAAGAGATACCTGGAGTAACAGGCAAATTTGGCCTTGGAGTACAGAATGAAGCAGGGCAAAGGCTAACAGAGTTTTGCCAAGAGAACACACTGGTCATGGCAAACATCCTCTTCTAACAACACAAGAGAAGACTCTATACATGGACATCACCAGATGGTCAACACCAAAATCAGATTGATTATATTCTTTGCAGCCAAAGATGGAGAAGCTCTATACAGTCAGCAAATACAAGACTGGAGCTGACTGTGGCTCAGATCATGAACTCCTTATTGCCAAATTCAGACTTAAATTGAAGAAAGTAAGGAAAACCACTAGACCATTCAGGTATGACCTAAATCAAATCCTTTATGATTATACAGTGGAAGTGACAAATAGATACAAGGGATTAGATTTGATAGACAGAGTACCTGAAGAACTATGGTCTGAGGTTCCTGACATTGTACAGGAGGCAATGATCAAGATAATCCCCAAGAAAAAGAAATTCAAAAAGGCAAAATGGTTGTCTGAGGAGGCCTTACAAATAGCTAAGTACATAAGAGAAGCTAAAGGCAAAGGAGAAAAGGAAAGATATGCAGAATTTCAAAGAATAGCAAGGAGAGATAAGAAAGCCTTCCTCACTCATCAATGCAAAGAAATAGAGGAAAATGATAGAATGGGAAAGACTAGAGCCCTCTTCAAGAAAATTAGAGATGACAAGGGAACATTTCATGCAAAAATGGGCTCAATAAAGGAAAGAAATGGCATGGATCTAACAGAAGCAGAATATATTAAGAAGAGGTGGCATGAATACACAGAAGAACTATACAAAAAAAGATCTTCATGACCCAGATAACCATGATGGTGTGATCACTCACCTAGAGCCAGACATCCTGGAATACAAAGTCAAGTGGGCCTTAGGAAGCATCACTATGAACAAAGCTAGTGGAGGTGATGGAATTCCAGCTGAGCTATTTAAAATCCTAAAAGATGATGCTGTGAAAGTGCTGCACTCAATATGCCAGCACATTTGGAAAACAGCAGTGGCCACAGGACTGGAAAAGTCAGTTTTCATTCCAATCCCAAAGGAACACAATGCCAAAGAATGTTCAAACTACCACACAATTGCACTCGTCTCACAGGCTAGCAAAGTAAATCTCAAAATTCTGCAAGCCAGGTTTAAACAGTACCTGAACTGATAACTTCCAGATGTTCAAGCTGGATTTAGAAAAGGCAGAGGAACCAGAGATCAAATTGCCAACATCCACTGGATCATCAAAAAAGCAAGAAAGTTCCAGAAGAACATCTACTTCTGCTTTATTGACTGTGTCAAAGCCTTTGACTGTGTGGATCACAACAAAGTGTGGGAAATTCTTCAAGAGATGAAAACACCAGACCACCTGACCTGCCTCCTGAGAAATCTGTATGCAGGTCAAGAAGCAACAGTTAGAACTGGACATGGAACAACAAACTGGTTCCAAATTGGGAAAGGGGTACATCAAGGCTGTATATTGTCACTCTGCTTATTTAGCTTATATCATGCAAAATCCAGGCTGGATGAAGCACAAGCTGGAATCAAGATTGTCAGGAGAAATATCAATAACCTCACATATGCAGATGACACCACCCTTACGGCAGAAAGCAAAGAAGAATAAAAAGCCTCCTAATGAAAGGGAAAGAGGAGAGTGAAAAAGCTGGCTTAAAATTCAGCATTCAGAAAGCTAAGATCATGGCATCTGGTCCCATCACTTCATGGCAAATAGACAGGGAAACAATGGAAATAGTGAGAATTTCTTTTGGGGGGCTCCAAAATCACTGCAGATGGCAACTGCAGCCATGAAATTAAAAGATACCTGCTCCATGGAAGAAAGGCTATGATCAACCTAGACAGTCTATTGGAAAGCAGATACATTACTTTACCAGCAAAAGTCCAACTAGTCAAAGCTATGGTTTTTTCAGTAGTCACATATGGATGTAAGAGTTGGACTATAAAGAACACTGAGCACCAAAGAACTGATGCTTTTGAGCTGTAGTGTTGGAGAAGACTCTTGAGAGTCCCTTGGACTACAAGGGGATCCAACCAGTCAATCCTAAAGGAAATCAGTCCGAATATTCACTGGAAGGACTGATGCTGAAGCTGAAACTCCAATACTTTGGCCACCTGATGTGAAGAACTAACTTATTAGAAAAGACCCTGATGCTGGGAAAGATTGAAGGCAGGAGAAGAAGGGGATGACAGAGGATGAGATGATCGGATGACAACACTGACTTGATGGAATTGAGTTTGGGTAATGGACAAGGAGGCCTGGCATCTCTGTGACCCCCACTTTGGAGACCATTACATTGCAATGATTATGAAAAGATTTGTATAATGATCTTTCTTTATATCATGACTTACATCAGCAAGATTTTGAGTTAGGTTTTAATAAACTTTTGTTTCTCTTAGAACTGATAGGAAATTGTGGGATAAATTTCAGTTGAGAAAGATTAAAAAAATGAGTAAAACATTGTCTTCTTGAAGCCTAAAATCTAATGGATCAAACTGACTTGAAAGCACCAGAACAACAACAAAAAAGTCCTAATATAATATACAAGAAAGAAAAGAACAAATAACTTGTTGTATGAGTATAAGAGAAGAAGACAGTCATTCTGCCTGGAAGCTGAGGAGGGAAGAGGCACATTTTCCCACAATATTATCAGCACAGTTCATTCTATACATTACTATATATAGTAATGGGTTAACATGGCAAATTTATATCATATACATTTTGTTTTAATTGGAGCTGGATTTAGAAAAGGCAGAGGAACCAGAGATCAAATTGCCAACATCCGTTGGATCATCAAAAAAGCAAGAAAGTTCCAGAAAAACATCTATTTCTGCTTTATTGACTACGCCAAAGTCTTTGACTGTGTGGATCAACACAAACTGTGGAAAATTCTTCAAGAGATGGAAATACCAGACCACCTGACCTGTCTCCTGAGAAATCTGTATGCAGGTCAAGAAGCAATAGTTAGAACTGTACATGGAACAACAGACTGGTTCCAAATCGGGAAAGGAGTACATAAAGGCTGTATATTGTCACCCTGCTTATTTAGCTTATATACAGAGAACATCATGAGAAACGCTGGGCAGGATGAAGCACAAGCTGGAATCAAGATTGCCGGGAGAAATATCAATAACCTCAGATATGCAGATGACACCATCCTTATGGCAGAAAGCTAAGAAGAACTAAAGGGCCTCTTGATGAAAGTGAAAGAAGAGAGTGAAAAAGTTGACTTAAAACTCAACATTCAGAAAACTAAGATCATAGCATCCGGTCCCATCACTTCATGGCAAATAGACAGGGAAACAATGGAAACGGTGACAGACTATTTTCTTGGGCTACAAAATTACTGCAGATGGCGACTGAAGCCATGAAATTAAAAGACTCTTGCTCCTTGGAAGGAAAGTTATGACCAACCTAGATAGCATATTGAAAAGCAGAGACATTACTTTGCCAGCAAAGGTCCATCTTGTCAAAGCTATGATTTTTCTAGTAGTCATGTATGGATGTGAGAGTTGGACTATAAAGAAGATGAGTGCTGAAGAATTGATGCTTTTGAACTGTGGTGTTGGAGAAGATTCCTGAGAGTCCCTTGGACTGCAAGGAGATCCTAAAGGAAGTCAGACCTGAATATTCACAGAAGAGACTGATGCTGAAGCTGAAACTCTAATAATTTGGCCACCTGATGCAAAGAGCTGACTCATTAGAAAACACCCTGATGCTGGGAAAGATTGAAGGCAGTAGGAGAAGGGGACGACAGAGGATGAGATGGCTGGATGGCATCACCGCCTCATTGGACATGAGTCTGAGCAAGCTCCAGGAGTTGCTGATGGACAGGGAAGCTTGGCGTGCTGCCGTTCATGGGGTTGCAAAGAGTCAGACGTGACTGAGTGACTGAACTGAACTGAACTGAACTGATTGCTTTATAATTTTTTGTTAGTCTGCTGTACAACAAGTGAAACAGCTAAATCTATCTCTCTCTCTATCTATATATATCCCCTTCCTCTTGAGCCTCCCTCCCAAGTGGAAAGGAAGAGTCAACTTTGATTAAAAGGGCTTTTTCAGTGCCTCTTGTTCATACCATGCAATGAACTGTAGAACTCACTAAACATTTCACTGCATTAATAGAAGGAAGCAGACATTTTTATATATTTAATAAGAAAGTGGGAAATGTCAATTTAATTAAACAAAAATTTATAGAATCCATAAAATGCTAAGAATTCTAGTTATAACTACTGATACAGTGAAGACATTTTCCACAAGGAACTTAGAATTTATCTGAAGATGCTTAGTGTTAGAGAATCTGCCTATCTTCATCTATATTTGCAGGAAAAGTCAGTATGAAAACTTTAAATTCTGTTTTAATTATATTACAAAAGAGGTTTTGTTCATTTCCATGCTTACTACACTTATAAGAGGACTTTCCTGATGACTTAGTGGTAAAGAACTTGTCTGCCAATACAGGAGATGCAAGTTTGATCCCTGGCTCAGGAAGATCCCCTGGAGAAGGAAAGGACAACCCACTCCAGTATTCTTGCCTGGGAAATCCCATGGACAGAAGGAGCCTGGTGGTACATTCCATAGGGTTGCAAAAGAGTCAGTCGCGACTTAAGAAATAAACAACAACAACCACTTACAGACCCACTCTGCCCAGGAAGAATTACTGGGGGAGCCAGGAAACTGACTCAAAAACAAAAAAAAAAGAGCACCTAATAAAAGTGTCATTGAGTCCTAAGCAGTTATAATTCTCCTGAGGTCTAGCTTTTTGATTTTTAAAAAGGTTTCTTCTTGTTTTTGACCTCCCTGTATATTCTTGCCATTAATCCTCAGTTTATGGTGAACTAGTTCTTGCCAATAAATAGCTTTCTAGTTAAGAAATGAGCGGACTGGTGCTCACTCTCACTTTCTTTGGTTGTCTTTGTGATGTAGTTTTCCCTCTCTTAACCCTTGCTTGCAGTTGATTTTATAGAAAAAGATTCAGAGCAACTCGTACTCTCTTGTCTGCAAGAGAAGGAGAGTTTACAAGGTTTGCATTAGTCAGAGGAGAGTTATCATTTGGCCAAGTGCTTCTAAGTCATTTTCCAATTGAAATAAGAAATATCCTTTACAAGTCATTGTAAAAACTTCTGTCCAAGGCTACCATTCTCAGTATTTAAATTTGCCCCCTAGAGCACATCTGTCTGCCTTTTTTCACAAGCCCCATTCCCTCAGCGCTAATGAGAACCTCATGCCATCCAGTCTAAGAGTAGGATTTGGAGCCATTTCTCCCCAATTAATGTAAAGCATGTCAATCTGGGCCCTATGGAGTATGGTTGGCTTTTCTTACTGCTGAATCTGGCTCCTAGGTGGTTTTGAATCAGCTTGAAGGTTTCATCTCTTAGTATCATATTGATTCTTAATTCCCTTCTTACAGAATCCAGTGAGATGTATTTGATTTTCTGAGAGGCTAAGCTTCTTCTCATATCCTGGTGAGATCTGTAAGAGATAAAGGTGAGCTTTGTGAAGAAGAAAAAGTCCTTCTGCGAATGCCTATCTTTCCCTTAGTCTTACAAAATGATTTTGTTTGGTAAGTGATTAAAGCTGGTTTGGATAGCCAGCAAACTCAGGAGTAGATTTATAGCCTCAAAAACAATACTTTCCAAGATTTCCTTTCAGAAAGCATGGCCCAGGGGCATCCCTTTTATTGAGCTGAGTCTCTAAGGAGTTGCATCAGAAGCAAAGATTTAAGCTTCTTTCCTAAGAGATCTTGACATTTTATGGTTTTCTATAAAAATATTGAGAACGAAGTAGTCAGGAATCCTTGTCCCCTTTTCTTCTCTGAGTTGTAGGTGTGCTTTGCCTCACAGCATAATCAGCTACTTTTATCCTTGTGACTTTATATTATCTCTGCATTATCTCCTCAGTTTACTGTGTCAACAGCCGTTACCCCATAGACCTGATCTGGGGAGAAAAATGAGGAAAATTCTACATATTCATGTTTTGGGATGTAATAATGTAGCATCAGGGAAAAATAAAACCAGTCTTCTTGTTTTCCCCAAATATCAAGAAAGGTAAGAAAAAGAAAGATGTCACTTGAGGAGAGCCTGTCTGTCTTTACTATTTTAGGATTTTGCATATAAATATTTTTACTAACTCAATGTAAAATTTTGAACTTTGCTCCAAGAAAAAGTGCAATATTTGAAGTGTTTTGGATTGTTCAGAAAATTCTAATCGCTGAAGAAATTTCCTTATGCATCATTGCTTTCCTATAATATAGATTGTTACCTGCTTCACCCTTCAGAATGTGATCTCTATTAGAACAAGAAGCGTTTTGTTTATTTGATTTTATCTATAGTGCCTAACATAGAATGTGCCAGGTAAACAGCAAGTTTAATAAATTCTGGTTCAATTGAAAAATCCTGTTCAATTGTTGATTTCTTTTTGCAGAACTGAACAAATGTAAGTTTATTTTTCTTTACATAAAAATGAATCTAATTCAATTCTCTGTCACCCCCTAGCTAACACATGAAGGAGGGTGATGGAATGTGCTTTAATGCTACTATTTGTTTGTGTGTCTCCAGACCAAACTGTGATTATCCTGAGTGTAAGAACCATGTCTATTTCAAATGTACGTCCCCAGCACTGAAGATGTCCATGTAATACTTGCTAAGTAAAGGAAGAGAATGATCAGACAGGATAAATTCATGGTTCTTACACAAGGGTTAAACTCCTGACATATGCATTAGCACAAAAATAGGTAGGCACAGTAATAGATCTGACAGTTATGGCCCATTAATTGAAATTGCATAAAAAGTAGATGCTATCATGAATCTATGTGGTCCATTTAAGGACCCATTGTCCTTGCCCTAAACTCATCTTTGAAGTGTTTCAGTATTAAAATACACTTTGTATAAGTATTAACTAGACTCAGCAGCATGAGATGTCCGGGAAACAGGCAATGAACAAAGAAGAAATAAATTGCCAACATCTGAATTTTTTTCTAGCTCTGTACTGTTTGCCTCAACTGTTCTCTTGTGAGAAAGATCCTTCATTTCATGGTGAGAATAGCTTCCCCGATGGCTCAGTGGTAAAGAATCTGCCTGCAGTGCAGGAGATGTGGGTTTGATCCCTGGGTGGGGAAGATCCTCAGAGAAGGAAGTGGCAATCCACTCCAGCATCTTTGCCTGGGAAATCCCATGAACAGAGGAGCCTGGCAGGCTACAGTCCATGGGGCTGCAAAAAAAGCCAGACGGGATTTAGTGAATAAACAACAACATTAAGTAATTGCATTGTGTCTAATGATATGTTAAGAACTTTACATGAACACCCTTGTGTAATTCTCAACTCACACTTATAAGTAGTAATATAACCTCTTATAAAGAGAAATAGAACAGAAGCTTTGAGTGTTCAAGTATCTTATCCATCACACAGCAAAAAGCAGGGTCGAGATTGAAACACGTTTATTCTTCTGATATTGCAGTGAAAAGCTCTGTACATGAGCACATGGACTTATGAAGAGGATAGAAAAAGTCAATTATGCCTCAGTATGAGATGGCTGGATGGCATCACTGACTCGATGGACGTGAGTCTGAGTGAACTCCAGGAGTTGGTGATGAATAGGGAGGCCTGGCGTGCTGCGATTCATAGGGTCACAAAGAGTCGGACACGACTGAGCGACTGAACTGAACTGAACTGATGTGCCTCATGCTCAGTTGTATCTGACTCTTTGGACCTCATGGACTGTTGACACATCAAGTTGATGCATCATAGGTGCTCAATAAAAGCTGATGCATCATAGGGAAGTTGACTCATCACAGGTGCTCAGTAAAAGATTGATCACATGGGGCAGGCTGCCTCCAGATGCAATGAAATGAGATGATTCACTGTAAGTCTTTAAATTGGAGTTGAACAAATCTTTTAGAAGATATTGAGGAGAGGTTCTTTGCATCACAAGAGTGAAATTAAATAATCTCTATGTGGTTTCCAAATCTGTGATCTAATTAGCTTACATGACAATCTATGTATTTTAGGAAAAAATAAGAGAGGAGGGAATATTAAAGAGGGAGCAAGAGGGAGAAAAAGAAAAAGAGAGGGAAGAGAAGGATCTAATATTCAGTTATTTCTGGAAGCCAGGAGTAAATAGCCTAAACTCTTACCGATTTGCCAAATCTGCTTTGAAGGGTCATCCTACCTTGAAGAGTTTCCCTAGTGGCTCAGAAGGTAGAGCATCTGACTGCAATGCAGGAGACCTGGGTTCTATCCCTGGGTCAGGAAGATCCTCTGGAGAAGGAAATGGCAACCCACTCCAGTACCTTTGCCAGGAAAATCCCATGGACAGAGGAGCCTCTGGTCCAGGAGGCTACAGTCCATGGGGTCGCAAAGAGTCAGACACAACTGAGCGACTTCACTTTCCTACCTTGTAGGGAGGTAGAAAGGAATAAATCTCTAATTTATGGAAGAAGTTAAAGCAATGATGGAAATAGCCAAGCCACCCAGGATTCCTCCAAATAATTCATAATTAGCTTCTCTGCAAATCCCCTTTTCCCTATTGCCACATGTAATGCAATGAAAACCAGCACACAGCTGTCTCACCTCCCAGGGTTTGATTGCCCCATCCTCATGTAAAAGAGTATTCTCCTGGTGGAGTTCTTTAGGAGTTTCAGAGTTTAGAAACCAAGTCAACTGTCAGCCAACTTTGTCAAATAGGTTTGAGGCTATATTCAGTATATATTCATTTGGAAACTGAGAATCAGTGCTCAATTTGCTCTTCCTTGGCCAATTTTGTGCAACATATATTTGCTTCTGTGCTGACCAAGGCTAACATTTACTCAGAGCATTGGGGTCTTCTTCCAAAAGAAGAGGATCTAGACCATTTCAATAAAATTAATTAGGCTAGCTCGTGTGGCATAGATTACAAAGTACTATATATTTTCTTACTCAACCAAGTCATTGGCTGCTTTTCTTATTTTGCTTTGATTAAATTGCCTTCAGCAAAGAAAAATCTCTTTGATTTAGATTTTTGAAAGAGATATCATCCCATCTAACTTGGCCCTAACTCCAAGGAACTCCCAACTTCTTAGCATGTAACGCCACATCCCCTTAACTATTATCTATATTGCCAGCCAACTGGATGTCTCAATCATGACTGATTTCTTTGGAACCATGACTTGATTAAAATTCCAATTGCTGAGTGATTCAGGCAGGGAGGCCTTGTCCATTGACTAGCAAGATGTATGAAGTGGATATGAATCTTTCCCCCACCCTGGGGAACTTCGCTCTCCACAAGTCAATTATAAATGTCCAATGAGCTTAGAGCTAAGGTTCAGAAAAATAACAAAAATTCAATGTTCAACTCAGAACATGCACACTTGCATTAAAACAATAAAATTTTAGAATAGTGAAAGCTCATATATTAAACTGCACTTTTTAAAGTTACTGATGGGCTATCATTTGCAGGGTGCTGTGGAAGATGCTATGTTATAACATCTGGATCTCCCCTTAGCATGAGGTACTTATTGCCTAGTTGCTGTGAGTATTGGCTGCTGTCAACTCATGGCTGATTACTCTGAGAATTGTCTCAGTTGAAGGAAGTTTGCCCAAGTTTGCAAGCCCTCAGGCTGGCCAGGCAAGAATGTAATGGCTTCCTTCTTTTGCCTCAAAGTGGTGTAACTCTGAAGCTCATTTCAGATCTTGGGTGATGAGCAAGGTCTCCACTGCAATTTTCTGTCACCACTCAGCTTTTTTCCTCTGTCCAGTTGTGCTTTCCTACCCCTTTGGAGTCTTGTTGCCAAGACTATTGCTCAATAATCTCTTGTATAAATCTCCATCTTGGAGTTGTTTCCCAAGCATTTTTATCTAACAAAAATACTCTTCTAGATACTAGATGGTATTTAGAGATGGTTTTGCTTACAATAGTGAATACTTAAACGCCTCTGCTTACTCGAAATGGTCTGGGAGAGACATGATCAGTAACTGACTACTCTCTAAAAAAGAAGCCCATTCCTCCCCTCTGCAATGCAGAATTCTGCTCTCTTTTCTTTGCCTTCATGGTGCTCTCTGCAAACTTATGCTTCTATTCTACTCATTCTATTCTCATTTTGTTGTCATAAGTCTCTTGCAAAATGTTATGAGTGTTCTGGAGACAAGGATTTATTTTAGCACCAACTCCAATAAAGAAGTGAAGTGTGAAAGTCACTCAGTCGTGTCCAACTCTTTGCAACCCCATATACGGTCCATGGAATTCTCAAAGCCAGAATACTGGAGTAGGTAGCCATTTCATTCTCCAGGGGATCTTCCCAACCCAGGGATCGAACCCAGGCCTCCTGTATTGCAGGTGGATTCTTTACCAGCTGAGCTACTAGGAAATGTAGTAGGTCCTAAGCAATTTGTGTTGAAAGAAGAAGGAATGAATGAACAAAAAAGGTAAGACAATTTGAAAGTTGAATGCAAAAAATATGCCTATAGAATGGTAAAAATTCAGAAACGAGGTGGAATTTAGATTCAGCCTTGAAGAAATTTAGCAGGTTTGGGGCATATGGGTATTTCAAACTGAGAAAGCAACATTGACTGTCACATGGAAGTAAGTGATTAAGTCAGATATTTGTGTCATAATAATGGCAGCCTATTCAATTCTAATCTTTTTTAAAAAAAAAGTCAAAAACAAGGAGCCTTGGAACTTCCCTGGCCATCAGTGGTTAAGATTCCATGCTCCCAGTGCAGGGGGAATGGGTTCAATCCCTGGTCAGAGAATTAGGACCCTGCATGCCAGTGCAAATAAATAAGTAAATAATAAAATAAACATAGAGCTGCTTAAAGAAAAAAAGAAACAAGGAGTCTTGACAGAAATACAACAAAATATTTCTTAGAACTGCTAGTCAGTATTTCAACAGCATTATGTGAGGGCTCAGGACCAGAAACTCTAATATGAGAAATGTCAGTCACTTGGATTGTTTCTCTAGAAAAGCGAGCTCCCCATCTCTATTTGTCTGCTCACTCTTCTATTTCGTTGGAAGCCCTATCTTCAGACCATTTTGACCTCTCAAAAACTGAATAGAGATTGTATGAGACTGTGAGTACATGAAGAGAGATAATCTTCCCAGCAGTGACCAGATATCAGTTTCCATGGTCAGCAGGGGTAGCAGGAGACACTTTGGAAATGGAGTCTAAACTAGCTTATGAATGGGCAGAAGAGTGAATGCAGCAGGTGGGGAGCTATGGGAAGCATTTGCTAATGGGCAAAGCTCTTTATGGTTAAAAAAATTTCCATTCTTAATAGTGGTAATCATTATCAAGTTCAACAACAATTTTCCTTGTTAAATTTTATAATCCAGGGTCTGTGTGTGTATGTGTATGAGTGTGTGTGTGTGCGTGTGTAACAGGTTGGATTAAATATTTAAATTGTGGCAGCAGATTTCTGCCCAATATTATATGTGTATTAAACTAACCATTCCTTGAGTACATTTAATGCTAGAGAGAAGTCATGTTAAATAGAGTACCTTGCTTTGTAAGATCCCTTTGTCCAGGCTAAAGAGTTGCCACATGTAAACCTCAAAGTGGACAGATTCCAAAACAAGCAGCATCTGTAGCAGTTTTATATGTGCCAAGACCCAAATATGAGAGTGAATAAAGCTTCACTTTTTAATCTTCAAAACCCTAGACTTACATGTGCCAGTGATAGAAGCGCTGGGGGAGCAGTGACACATAAAATACTACCATGTGTTAAGTGCTGTGACAGAGAGGAAGGAAAAAAGTGCACTGGGTGCAGCTCTCCCTGTAAAGGTCAAAGATGTCTCAATAGAAGAGGTAACATTGGATCTTAAGTAACAAGAAGCACTGGCCACATGGAGAAGTTGGGGAGGAGAGGTCAACAAAGGGACCAGTGTGTGCAAGGCCAGAGCATCGGAAAACATCAAAAAATGTCAGAATAATGGGGAAAAAAACTAATAGCAGAAACTAAATAGGTTATTTTGGTGTGTGTGAGCAAGGTAAAGAACAGATAAAAGAATTAGACAATAAGGAGGCTGTTGCCAAAAGTCATGGAGGACATGTGACCTCCAGTTGACCCACAAGCTAGAACCCAGCAATTGGAGCCTTCTTGTCCCCTGACCTGTCCTTGGAACATCCTCTCTGCCTACCATTCCTGCAGTGGGAGGTGTTTTTCAATGACATAGTCTTTTTTTTTTGGTCCCATCCTGTGGCACTTGGGATCTTAGTTCCCCAACCAGGGATCCAACAATGCTCCCTGCATTGGGAGTGTGAAGTTCTAAACACTGGATCACCAGGGAAGTACTAACAAGGTTATAGTCTTGAGAGAGAAAGATTAAATGAGTTAATATATGTGAAGAAACACATATATTTGGAACAAAGCCTGGCACACACTAAGTATTAGGTTAAGTTTTCCTTACTATTGGAAGGTGGATTTTAAAATGCCTTCATTTCTTGCCTCCTTTTCAACACCATTTGGAGCAGGTACATTCTTCCTTTCTCCATTACTGTTTCTCTATCTTTCAAACAAGCCCTCTCTTGGGAAGACATCTTCCAGATAAATGATTCCTGACTGACTTGAAGAATGTCACTTCCTGCCAGGAACTCAGGACAGTTCTGAGTGAGCAATCCACAGTCACTCACATTTCACAACTCAATCCTTCCCTCCTGCAACTCTCAGGTTGCAGCCAAACCTAGAGGAACAAAAGGTTTCAGGTCAAAGGATTGGAAATGCTAATCGCAATGCTAACGCTAACTTTGGCACCTCCTTGTATGTGTAGTCTTATACATTTCACTAGACCTAATCCATACATAGGTCCTGTCTTCCCAAAGAATTTTTCGTGGGCAAACTCCTCTCTACTTCCCTATACACCAGAATACCTTTCACACTGTTGGTTTAAAACAGGTGTCCACCGAGGAAACCAGAATTGAAAGAGACACATGTACCCCAATGTTCATCGCAGCACTGTTTATAATAGCCAGGACATGGAAACAACCTAGATGTCCATCAGCAGATGAATGGATAAGAAAGCTGTGGTACGTATACACAATGGAGTATTACTCAGCCATAAAAAAGAATTCATTTGAATCAGTTCTGATGAGATGGATGAAACTGGAGCTGATTATACAGAGTGAAGTAAGCCAGAAAGAAAAACACCAATACAGTATACTAACACATATATATGGAATTTAGGAAGATGGCAATGACGACCCTGTATGCAAGACAGGGAAAGAGACACAGATGTGTATAACGGACCTTTGGACTCAGAGGGAGAGGGAGAGGGTGGGATGATTTGGGAGAATGACATTCTAACATGTATACTATCATGTAAGAATTGAATCGCCAGTCTATGTCTGACGCAGGATGCAGCATGCTTGGGGCTGGTGCATGAGGATGACCCAGAGAGATGTTATGAGGAGGGAGGTGGGAGGGGGGTTCATGTTTGGGAACGCATGTAAGAATTAAAGATATTAAAATTTAAAAAATAAAAAATAAATAAATAAAACAGGTGTCCAGCAATACACGCCAAATAACACTCAGTTGTAAAGTTTTGGATTGGAGAATCACTAGTTGACTGATTTATATATACGGTTTATCTATATCTTCCATTGCATTGTGTTTAAAAGTTTCAAAGTTGGGACTTCCTTGGTTCCCAAGGCAAGGAGCCTAAGTTCGATCCCTGATCAGGGAGTTTGATTCCATATGCTGCAACTAAGACCCGGTGCAGTCAAATAAATATATTTTTTTTAAGTGTCAAGGTCTCCCATTTCCTTGAACCACAAAACTTAAATTTCTACAGATATTCCACAATCTGCACAATCAATTCTACTTCACCTAAACAGTTTAATATAACCAGAACAGCTAATGTTTCTTGATTGTTTACTAGGTCGTGAGCATTGGTTCAAAAAATTTACCTTAATTTTGTTATTTATTAGTCATAAAAAGCAACAAGTTAGCTAGGTCATGTTATTATCACCTTACAGAGTAGAAAAAAGAGGCACAGATTTTTTAAGAGACATGCCCAATTTACTTACCAGTTCAGCAAATGGGGCTAGAATTTGACATCTCTCCAGCCCCAAAAGGCACTCTCCTGGTGGCTTAGCAGTAAAAAATCCTCTTGCAATACAAGAGACACAGGACACATGGGTTCCATCCCTGGGTTGGGAAGATCCCCTGAAGGAGAACATGGAAACCCACTCCAGTTGTCCTTGCTGGGAAAATCCCATGGACAGAGGAACCTGGTGGATTATGGACCATGAGGTCACAAAGTATTGGACATGAATAAAGTGAGTGAGCATGCTCACAACCCCCAAGGTTGCTTCCAGTTTTTCCCACTGAATAATCATCCCAGCGCATCCACTGGCAAGTCAATCTTTTTCAGATATGTACTGTCATCATTCTTTTCTCCATAATTTTACTCCTAAAGTTTCCTTGACAATAAAAGTCAGGATATCTTGAAGCCTCTCTTGATATCTACTACTAGAAGATTCCTCCCAATATGTGAACCGTATAGACTTTCTCACTGTATAAATGCATCTTCTGAATTATCATTTGTTTAGTTAAATATGCTCATGTATTTTTACATATGTTCTACTGAAAGTTTCCTTTGCTAGGCTTGTCTGCTTGGGAATTTGTCCTTCCTCCACTTTAATGGAGCCTAGAGCTAAATCCATATTCAATATTCAATACAGACAGAAAGTGGTAGATTCTCAGAGTGTTACCATAAGCACCCTGGATCCTGAATTCTCTATCAAATAGCAACCTGATGAGATGATTTCACTCATAACACTGAAACATCTGTATTTCCTGTCTGTGCAGCTCTCCATGGTGGCAACTGTGGGCACAAGAGTGGATTGCCAGACCTCCATGAATTGAGAGAGGCATGCACAAGTGACAGGCATACTTCGGTGATTAACTGACACCTATGTTAGAGTGACATATAAATTTCCACGGGAGTGAATAGAAAAAAAAATCAGTCATATTTAGAGAGTCTATGTGTTTTCCAATACCTGTTCTATTCTAGAAAAATAGGCAGTTTGAAGAAGACACAACAAAAAGCATAGAGTCACAATGAGTAATTACATGCATCTTCTCTAGAAACAGTGTTCAAAAGCTATTTAGAAGCCTGTCTTAAGTTTGCTTTCTCTCTCAGCTCCAGGGGTAAAGGTCTGAATTTCATAACTACAGTATCACTGCATCCAGTGTGCCTGTCAGAATTCCCTTTGGTAGCAGTTAGCATTTATTTTCAGAGAAGGCAATGGCACCCCGCTCCAGTACTTTTGCCTGGAAAATCCTTAGACAATGGCACCCCACTCCAGTACTCTTGCCTGGAAAATCCCATGGACGGCGGAGCCCGGTGGGTTACAGTCCATGGGATTGTGAAGAGTCAGACACGACTGAGCGACTTCCCTTTCACTTTTCACTTCCATGCATTGGAGAAGGAAATGGCAACCCACTCCAGGGTTCTTGCCTGGAGAATCCCAGGGACGGGGTAGCCTGGTGGGCTGCCGTCTATGGGGTCGCACAGAGTCGGACACGACTGAAGCGACTTAGCAGCAGCAGCAGCAGCAGCATTTATTTTACAAGCCTTATCTTGTTGGGAGAAGTTTTGACTGGAATAAGCTAAAGAAGAGAGTAGGGAAAAATAAATGGCTTCAAAGTTGAGCAAACAAGGAAACTATGAAATTGTAAAGCAAACTAATCCGTGGTAGAGATGTTTCTCCAAAAACTTCCACTGCTTTTATATCTGATGTTTTTCATCTAGACACGAGGCCAAGAATCCTTGCTACCACTCACCGATTCTTCCATTTAAAGTAACACACACAATAAAAACTCAGGAACTGCTTTGTTACAAGGTTGGCATGTGGGTAATCAGATTTCATGTGGACTTTAGCAAAAAAGTATATACAGCCTGCTCAAAAATAACAAATCAACTTATGTCAAGAATCAAACAAAAACCAGAGCTGTAAAAGAGAGAACGTCAGAGATTCATGCTTTTAAGCACGTTTATGATGAAGAGGATTAGGTTAGAAAAAGCACTAGTCTGGTGGGCTTGCAACTGAATTGTAGTTTAGCTCAGACTCCAATCTGTCCCCCTGCCAACTGTATATTCACTTCTGTCAGTGACCTTCTGCCACTTGAATGGAGTTAAGAGCACATGGGGGCATAGGGTTACAGAGGAAAAGGCAGGGGTTGATCTCAGTGGTTAGAAATCATTAGGGGTTAGAATAGGAGTGTGAATGAGCAGGAAATTTTAAACATGGCCTGTAGGCCCTGTCACTTTGCATCATGTCTTGATTTGATGTGTTATCCACACCCACATCCTATTCCCTCTAAGCTTTATTCTACTCTTTTGTGTCCTTAAACCATCTCTGCTCATATCTGCACCACATAATTGAGACCACATAGGAACCATGTAGGAATGATGTAAAGCTCTTACTAAAAAAAAAAAAAAAAACACTTATATGCCACTAGAGTTAAAAAAAAAAATCATGCTAAGACAGGATGCGACTCTAAAACATGTTGAATCATGTTCTCCCAGGGTAGATGTGGCTTCCTGGAGAAAAGGAAACTTGCTGTGTTTACTAAGGAATGTCTTGCCAGTTCCTTTATGCCATCAGAAGTGGCTTATGCCTGAAAGTGTAAGTCACTGACTCTTTCAGCCAGCACTCTCATTCATGCACCTATGTCTTCACTTTTCTTCACTCTGCCCATCTTGATTATCCTTCCAGGTGTTCTGTATTTCATGCTTAAGCAAAACCTCACATGTTCCTGGAGCATTGCTCCTTCTGGAAAACTACATCCACTCTAGGTTTGTCAGTCTCTTATTCCTTTGAATTTCCAAAGCACAAGATTTCATATAGAAGTCATTTTCGCCTTTTGGTGCTATGGCTACTTCACATTCTGATGTAACCTATGATCCCCTTTTAGAAAGAATGTAAAATATTTTTCAAATTCATAAAATAACACACAAAGGATTATAATAGAAACCAATGTGTGGAAGAGCTTCCCAGGAAGCACAGTGGTAAAGAATCGCCTGCCAATGCAGGAAATGCAGGAGATGCAAGTTCAATCCCTGGGTTGGGAAGATCCCCTGGAGGAAGAAATGGCAACACACTCCAGTATTCCTGCCTGGAAAATTCCACAGACAGAGGAGACTGGCAAGCTACAGCCCATAGGATCACAAAGAGTCAGACACGATAAGAGTGACTGAACACAATATTTGGAAACACAGCTAAAATGGTAAACAAATTTGTGATATAATACATGATGCTTTATTAATACACTAAGAATAAAGATGTAGTAGAAAGTCTAATTACTTAATTTCAAAGTAGTGGTGACTTAATATTTTGAAATATCTGCAACAGTGAAGTATGAGATGACAAACTAGAAATCTAATGACAGTTCACAAGTATTGCTAAGACCATTGTGTGCATGTGCTCTGTGTTTGTGTGTGCGGTATTTTCCTACATTCATCATGGAAGAAAATGCAAGATTTCAGATAGAGAAGCTAGTGAATATTCCTGAATTCTCCTAGGTTGTGAGCCCCTTAATTTTAACTTAGAGAAATCCCATCATCTGTCTTATTATTATAACTAGTTGGTAAAATCAGGGCATGGGCACTCATCTTTCTCTCTATATACCTCCTTCAATGAAGAGACTAGTTCTTAGCCCCTGGTAGTAGCTGAACCAGAAGTTTTTGAACATACCAAAATGAAATTAAAGACCAACTTATGTGAAGCCAAACCAACCACAAGCATTCCCAGAATTAGTTAATTATATTTTTGTTTGACATAATTTCTATTTTGTCTTGTAGTATACATAATTGCTTGCATTCTTGTCTCTTCCAGTAAATTCTATCTTTTTAAGATTGGACTTTGCATCTGGTTCTCTCTGTTCAGGTAATGAGAGCCTTAACTCAAGTGGCTGTAAGAGTACATCTGTGGAATAGGTTAATATAATATAATGAGAATGAAGAATTGATATATTTCTCATGACAGTAAGGTGAGCCAAAGTTTGATGCAAGATTTTGGACTAGAGATTCTTGGAAAATTAATAGGAAAGTTAAAGTACAATGAGTGTGGTTGGGGGCTCACAACTTAACGTTCTTCCATTCCTTTCTATATTGAAATGTCAATGTCTTCCCCCTTTAGACTACAACACAATCTGTAATTATCTGAAATGTGACAGAATGTGAAATATGATACTACAGAAAATTGGCCTTGAAAATTCTAAAACATTAGTCACACTTCCATATAAGTATTCTGAAGAAACCATATATTTTTCTAACAGTCATAGTAGGTAAAAACAAGGTCAACTAAAATCATTGTCTTGTGGTGAGACCTATGCTCATGTATTGTTCTTTCCATTTTTATTTCTGGAAGGTGGCAGATAGAGGCTTTGGGTGGAACTTTAAAACGTGGAAGAAAGGAATATTGCCATACTTTCTTCATCTATTCCATGTAGGATTATCCATGTTGGAAAATTAAAATTAAATTATATATATGTATTTTTTAATTCTCTTTCTAAAATTTTGGTTTTGGCTATGCTGCAAGGAATATGGGTGTCCTTACTTCCCTAACCAGGGATTGAAACTGCATCCCTGCATTGGAAGCATGAAGTCTTAGCCACTAGACCAAAAGGGAAGTCCTGTAAACTATATCTTTCTGAGGAGATAAATTTATGTGTGTTGAATTTGCAGTGTTGAGGCCACATGCGAATCATTGGAAAATTAGAAATAAAGGACTGAAATTCTAAAGAGAATTAGACTATGGTTGCTTTGGCTACAAATGTAGATATTTTGAGGTTTCCTTACTATACTCAGTGAAAGATATATTAATTGGAATTTCTATAATGTATTTGTTAAGAGCATCAGCTCTGGAATTAAACAGACTGAGTTTATATTTCAAGTTAATGACCTATAAAATGGGCTTTCCTCATGGCTCAAATGATAAAGAACCAGCCTGCAGTGCAGGAGACCCAGGTTCAATCCCTAGGTTGCAAAGATGCCCTGGAAAAGGGAATGACTACCCACTCCAGTATTCTTACTTGAGAATTCCATAGACAGAGGAGTCTGGCAGTCTACAGTCCACGTGGTTATAACGAGTTGGGCATGACTGAGAGACAAATAAAGGCAATGCCAAAGAATGCTCAAACTCCCACACAATTGCACTCATCTCACATACTGGTAAAGTAATGTTCAAAGTTCTCCAAGCCAGGCTTCAGCAATATGTCAACCGTGAACTTCCTGATGTTCAAGCTGGTTTTAGAAAAGGCGGAGGAACCAGAGATCAAATTGCCAACATTTGCTGGATCATCAAAAAAGCAAGAGAGTTCCAGAAAAACATCTATTTCTGCTTTATGACTATGCCAAAGCCTTTGACTGTGTGGATCATAATAAACTGTGGAAAATTCTTCAAGAGATGGGAATACCAGACCACCTGGCCTGCCTCTTGAGAAATATGTATGCAGGTCAGGAAGCAACAGTTAGAACTGGACATGGAACAACAGACTGGTTTCAAATAGGAAAAGGAGTACGTCAAGGCTGTATATTGTCAACCTGCTGATTTAAATTCTATGCAGAGTACATCATGAGAAACGCTGGACTGGAAGAAACACAAGCTGGAATCAAGATTGCCGGGAGAAATATCATTAACCTTAGATATGCATATGATACCACCCTTATGGCAGAAAGTGAAGAGGAACTAAAAAGCCTCTTGATGAAAGTGAAAGAGAAGAGTGAAAAAGTTGGCTTAAAGCTCAACATTCAGAAAGCTAAGATTATGGCATCCGGTCCCATCACGTCATGGGAAATAGACGGGGAAACAGTGGAAACAGTGTCAGACTTTATTTTTAGGGGCTCCAAAATTACTGCAGATGGTGACTGCAGCCATGAAATTAAAAGATGCTTACTCCTTGGAAGAAAAGTTATGACCAATCTAAATAGCATATTCAAAAGCAGACATTACTTTGCCGACTAAGGTCCAGGCTATGGTTTTTCCAGTGGTCATGTATGGATGTGAGAGTTGGACTGTGAAGAAGGCTGAGCACTGAAGAATTGATGCTTTTGAACTGTGGTGTTGGAGAAGACTCTTGAGAGTCCCTTGGACTGCAAGGAGATCCAACCAGTCCATCCTGAAGGAGATTAGCCCTGGGATTTCTTTGGAAGGAATGATGCTAAAGCTGAAACTCCAGTACTTTGGCCACCTCATGCAAAGAGTTGACTCATTGGAAAAGACTCTGATGCTGGGAGGGATTGGGGACAGGAGGAGAAGGGAACGACAGAGGATGAGATGGCTGGATGGCATCACGGACTCGATGGACGTGAGTCTGAGTGAACTCCGGGAGTTGGATATAGACAGGGAGGCCTGGCGTGCTGCAATTCATGGGGTCGCAAAGAGTCGGACAGGACTGAGTGACTGAACTGAACTGAACTGAGAGACTAACACACACACCCACACGTACACACCCCTATAAAACACTTAGTATGAGTCATAATGGGTATGCAATGAATTTCAATGCATTGTTACTGAATAGTTGAATGAGGTCTTAGGCTGTGATGACATTTTGAAAATCTTCCATTCAGAGGATAGTTGGGAAAAAAGAAGTAATGAGTAAATTTGTTGAGGACATTGTGGAAAGAAAATGGAATATGTCAACCTTGTAGAAGAAACCAAGAGTAAGAGAAAAGGAAAGCAGAAGAAAATTGTAGACAGAGTTACTGGACCAAAGAAATGGAAGGATCATAACGGAACAACATTTAAGTCTTATAGGGACAAAAGTTTCAAGAAAAATGAAAGCTGAGAAATTTCACTGAATTGAATAATTTTAAGGATATTAATAAAAGTGCAGGTTTACTGGAGTTCTGGAAATAAGATTGAAGAAAATGCAGGAGGTTGAAACAGTAAGTATAGAACAAACTTTTTGTCAGGGTCTGGAAGTTGCAATATTAGACAATAGATGGAGGTATGGTAGGGTCATGAAAACTTTTTGGTTTTGATTTTGAGACCAAATAAAGGTTAGACAAACTTTTGGAGAAAGAGTGGAGATGACTGAGGATATAAACAAAAGATGAGATAATTGATCTCAATTATCTCAAAAGAAATTGGAAACAATTAATGTAGATTCAAACTGAAGGATGATTTGTTGAAAGGAGGAGGGACAAATATGTCTCCGACTAAAGAAAGAATGGTTTAAGAATGGGTCGAGTTAGAATTATGTCATAAACTGGTAAATGAAGAGATTCCAACCAGATGACCTGAGTGTATTCACTAAGGTATAAGGTGGAAACTACAAAGAGAAGTGCACTGCTGCCGACTTTGGTCCAAAAGCCAACCTAGAAGGAAGGGTCAGCCTCAGTACGCTTTTCCATAGAAATTCCTGAGGCTGAAGACACTAGGTTGACATGTAGCTTTCCCACAAAGGATGAAGAATGGCATGAATGAAGAATAAGGATTGAAAGTGAAAGGAATAATGTACAAGAAGGCAGAAGAACTTTCTTTTTTTTTTTTTTTAACTTTTTTTTAATCTTTTATTTTATATAGGAGTATAGCTGATTAACAATGCTGTAATGATTATTAGTAGATTTACATAAATCTTCCTTATTTGTACTTACATTGCCTTTCTGTTAACTGTTCAGTTTTCTTTTTTAAAACATTTTTATTTTTACTTTATTTTGCTTTACAATATTGTATTGGTTTTGCCATACATTGACATGAATCAGCCATGGGTGTACATGAGTTCCCAATCCTGAACCCCCCTCCTACCTCCCACCCCATATCATCTCTCTGGATCATCCCCGTGCACCAGCCCCAAGCATCCTGTATGCTGTACATCCATTTATGATAAAAACTCTCCAGAAAGCAGGAATAGAAGGAACATACCTCAAAATAATAAAAGCTATATATGAATGGCAAACCCACAGCAAACATTATCCTCAATGGTGAAAAATTGAAAGCATTTCCCCTAAAGTCAGGAACAAGACAAGGGTGCCCACTTTCACCGCTACTATTCAACATAGTTCTGGAAGTTTTGGCCACAGCAATCAGAGCAGAAAAACCAAAAAAAAGAACTTTCTAAACAAATGGTGCTTGGGTATCAGTCGGTTCAATAAGATCTGCCTACTTCACAGTTGGCACGGTAGGTGCCCATATGCTACTGGAGATTAGTGGAGAAATAACTCTAGAAAGAATGAAGGGATGGCATTAAAGCATAAACAATACCCAGTTGTGGACAGGACTGGTGATAGACCAAGGTCCCATGCTGTAGAGAGCAATATTGCATAGGAACCTGGCAGTTTTCATTTTAGTCCCAAAGAAAGGCAATGCCAAAAAATGTTCAAATTACCGCACAATTGCACTCATCTCACAGGCTAGTAAAGTAACGCTCAAAATTCTCCAGCAATAGGTGAACTTCCAGATCTTCAAGCTGGTTTTAGAAAAGACAGAGGAACCAGAGATC
Source organism: Ovis canadensis (assembly GCF_042477335.2). Classification (NCBI taxonomy): domain Eukaryota; kingdom Metazoa; phylum Chordata; class Mammalia; order Artiodactyla; family Bovidae; genus Ovis; species Ovis canadensis. The sequence goes on along the minus strand of NC_091253.1, from coordinate 40,772,826 downwards.
AAATTGCCAACATCCGCTGGATCATCAAAGAAGCAAGAGAGTTCCAGAAAAACATCTATTTCTGCTTTATTGACTATGCCAAAGCCTTTGACTGTGTGGATCACAATAAACTGTGGAAAATTCTGAAGGAGATGGAAATACCAGACCACCTGACCTGCCTCCTGAGAAACTTGTATGCAAGTCAGGAAGCAACAGTTAGAACTGGACATGGAAAAACAGACTGGTTCCAAATAGGAAAAGGTGTATGTCAAGGCTGTATATTGTCACGCTGCTTATTTAACTTCTATGCAGAATACATCATGAGAAATGCTGGGCTGGAGGAAGCACAAGCCGGAATCAAGATTGCTGGGAGAAATATCAATAACCTCAGATATGCAGGTGACACCACCCTTATGGCAGAAAGGGAAGAAGAACTAAAGAGCCTCTTGATGAAAGTGAAAGAGGAGAATGAAAAAGTTGGCTTAAAGCTCAACATTCAGAAAACGAAGATCATAGCACCCGGTCCCATCACTTCATGGCAAATCATCGGGGAAACAGTGGAAACAGTGTTAGACTTTATTTTGGGGGGCTCCAAAATCACTGCAGATGGTGACTGCAGCCATGAAATTAAAAGATGCTTGCTCCTTGGAAGGAAAGTTATAACCAACCTAGACAGCGTATTCAAAAGCAGAGACGTTACTTTGCCAACAAAGGTCAGTGTAGTCAAGGCTATGGTTTTTCCAGCGGTCATGTATGGATGTGAGAGTTGGACTGTGAAGAAAGCTGAGCACCAAAGAATTGATGCTTTTGAACTGTGGTGTTGAGAAGACTCTTGAGAGTCCCTTGGACTGCCAGGAGATCCAACCAGTCCATCCTAAAGGAGATCAGTCCTGGGTTTTCATTGGAAGGACTGATGTTGATGTCGAAACTCCGACAGTTTGGCCAGCTGATGCAAAGAGCTGACTCATTTGAAAAGACCCTGATCCTGGGAAAGATTGAGGGCAGGAGAAGCATCACCAATTCAATGGACATGGGTTTGAGTGGACTCCAGCAGTTGGTGATGGACAGGGAGGCCTGGCATGCTGCAGTTCAAGGGGTCGCAAAGAGTCGGAGACGACAGAGTGACTGAACTGAACTGAACTGAACTGAAGAGTTAATGGATATAAGCATGAAGTTAATTTCATTTGACCAGATGAGGAACAGTGTGATGGGAATGAGTTACTTTACGTGTTGGTATGCCAAGAAGCCACGATTTGCAAATGCCCCATATGAAATCCAGCTTTTCAAATGCTGAGACCCATTGGACTTCAATAGAATTATGACACATACGTGTAGAACAATTCTAATTCCATCCGGCTTCCCCTTCTTCTCTTGAATTATGCAGTGCTGACAGAGCAGCCACATTTCCCAAGAGCTCCTTTTTCTCAACCCAGATGTTGCTCCAATTGTGATTTTTAAGAACTGATTATTTCAGATTTACTCATTATTTTCTTTTCACAATGTGACTAAATCAAACTATGGCCAAAGTTTGACCAGGTCTCTAAGACAAAAGTCAAGTATCTGCCTTGTTCCTCTGTCCATGAAAAATTTCCCAGGGACTCAGGGGGGTGTCCTTCAATTACTAGATATTCTTCTGTAGTGAGTCAAGCATCAGTTGAGACACATTTTACATAGAAGTCAATTTTCTTATTTTTCTTATTTCTGACCTGCACACCATTCTTTTACATTAGAGGAGCATGCATTATATTAGATGAGTGCATCTTGTAAATTTTATTGTACAGAGCATCTTTCTTCTCAGACTGAAAGAATAATTCTGTTGGATTTGTGATGAATACTCTACATTCAGTATTTTATTTCTGACACCTCTCTGGGTAAATGAGGTGTATCTTTGACTTCTTTGCAGAAGGCAGGCTAGTGGTTTGAATGTAAAATGCTGAGAGATACCATCCATTCACATTACTATTTTTAGAAAAACATAGAAGGTAAAATGGGTAAGGGATTGAAGGAGAGTAAAAGAAATCAAAGGAAAATTAATGCAGGCCAGATGTTGGATGATGAGGTTTTACCTTGAGAATAATAAACACAGACACTGGGCTGCCAGATGAGGTTAAAGAGCATAGGTATCAATTTAATTTAATAAATAATTAGATGCTTTTCAGTGGGAAGGCCAGTGCTAATTGAGCCAAATAATGATGAGATAAAATTGCGTTTTCTTTTCTCCTTCATCCCTATTCCTCATTTTTATTTGGGAAAAAAGATATTCTTAGACATGATCAGCATTCATGATGACTCTAACTTGCCTAAGCTTCAAATATCCAAAGTCTGTTGTAAAGAACCAACACAATTACATAGATTAGAAATCAAGTACTATAAGGCTATGCCTTTACTGTTTCTTGCCTTCAAATGTGTTTCATACCCTCTTGCTAATCTCCTAGTTCAACTTGTGATTCTCTGATTTTTCAACTGCAGCAACTTCTTTCTACTTCCAGTTTCTATCTATGGTTCCCCCCAATAATTTTCATTCTATATGTTTCCAAAAGGACAGTCATCCTGTTCCATGAGTCTAAATATGTTTGGAAATCTTTAATATTCCTTTGTTGACTGTTTTATTTTCATAAAATACCTTGTTTCTATAAAATACTCACCAAATATGTGACCTTGTAAAACATACAAGTTTATGCTACCCAAATGTATTTTTTGTTTTCTTGTTGCCCTGTCTTTGTCTAAGTGATTCTCTGCGCTTGACATGTTCTTCATGAATCTGACATATGAGTGTTTTTTTAAAACTTTTTAATAGTGGAGTATAGTCAATTAGTAATGTTAAGATAATTTCAGGTGCACAGCATGAATATTTCTTATAATTCAGAGATTTTCTTTATAATCCTCCCTCTCTAAATCTTGCGTTTATTTCTCTCCCATATCCCCCCTAGTCTCTTTCTATGTTTCACTCTCTCTTTTTCTGTATCTTATATTGATAAGTACTTGCTTTTAGTCTCAGGTAACCCAGAACACATTCTGTTTTGTAATAATGACCCAATCTAATAAATATAAACACCATGAGGATAAGGACGCAATCTCTTCTATAATATGTTCTGCATATTTTATACAGAACTCTGAGAACTCGAAATGTTGTATTAATTACTGTTGAGCTGCATTGAAAACATAAGTATTGATTTTTGGTTGAACTGGAGCATAGTTTGAAAGGAGTTGGAAATTGTGAAATAGAGACGGTCACTAAATATTTAGAAAAGAGCTGGAGAGAAAACTGCAGAGTGTTCATCCTCAGAGATGGTATTTAGTAACTATTTGGTTCTTTTCTAAGACACACTCATTATTTTCACAGCTGGAGAAGCCTGAGAAAATGTTCTGGTTTGAGAGATCACCTTTGTCACAGGCTGATGCCAAGCTAAAATAAATTTCATGAAAAAAGAAATACACCAAAGCAAACCAGGAAATAACAAATAGAAAATATCCTTTTCTTTATCCTTCTGAGTTTATTTTCTTAGCATTGATCTTTTTCCTTTCCTCTAGGTTGTTATGTCTTATTGGTAGGAAAAATCAACACTAATTATATGGTTTATTCTCTATAGATGCCCATTTTTCATATATTGCAGATTCTGTAGTCAGATTATTTATTACAAGCACTTTGCCACAGCAACTCTATCTCTCTCTGTTCCTATTTGCAGCCAGATTGGGACACATTCCCCTCCCTCTCCCTCAGATTCTCTCACACAACAGTACAGCTGGGTGTCTCATGTGTCAGTGACCATATTTTCTCACAAACAGATTAGTGTTTGGTGACATATGTAAAATTAAGGCTAACAAATAGTAAAAAAAAAAAAAAGAAAGAAAGAAAGAAAAGGAAAATTGAAACTATGGACATTGATATAGAATGTAAAAACTATAAAACAGCCTGTGTAAAATTAAATTCTAGAAAACAAGGGCTTCTCTGGTGGCTCAGTGGTAAACAATCCACCTGCCAATGATGAAGACGTGGGCTTGCTCCCCGGTCTGGGAGGATCCCCTGGGGGAAGAAATGGCAACCCATTCCAGTATGCTTGCTTGGGAAATCCCATGGACAGAGGAGGCACCTTGTGGGCTATGGTCCACAGGGTTGCAAAAAGTCAGACACAACTTAGTGACTAGCCCACAAAAGCAAATTCTAGAAAACATGTATCTTGACTCTACCATCTACTGGTCAACGTGGATACATATCTTTCTTAGAGATTAAACATGCTTCTTAACCTTTAAACTTCTGAGAAGTCTTACATAGCAGAAACCTGTTAAAAATATGTTTTTCATAACCAGAATTTTATTTTTGCCTTGTATTAATTCCCTCTTAAAAATGGGCAATTTATTAGTGTTCATAAAATATTTGTTATCTGCAGATTTATACCAAATTAGGTTTAGCTTTAGATTAAAATGAGAAAAAAATATATTAATGGTATTTGAAAAAGATTGAAGTTTATTTCTGTCTCATGGGAAAATAGCTGCAAAAGTAGGCATTACATAACTAATATGGGGGCTCCACAGTGTCACTAGGAAGACAAGTGCCTATATTTCTGTTTTATCATTATAACATGTCTTTCTTTTCATAATCATTTCATAGTAAAAAATTGATTCTTAAATAGATGCTAGAGTTTAGAAGATAGAGGAATAACTAAACAACAAAACCAGGATGAAATCCTTTTGAAGGCACCTTTCTAGAATTACCCCGGGACATTACTACTTACGTTGCTTTATATGTTTTGGTCACATAGTTACATGCAGTTCCAAAGCTGGAAGAAAATATAGTCCTTAATCCTGGGTGGGCATGTTCCCTCTAAAAGTAAACCTTCTGTGACTAAGGAGAAAAGATAGTTTAGATGTGGTATGAAACTGTCAATCTCTTTGACAATTACTATAAACCTAAAATGTTGAATTAAGAGACCATTGTGTTGATTAGTCCTAGTTTTTCAGCCTTCCTTTATTCATAACTTTTGGTAGTTTCTCTCCACAGTAACTCTAGACTGGACTATGTGACTTGCTTTGATCGTTAGGATAATAACAAAATTTGCCACAGGTAGAGGCTTCAAAATATTTGTGTGTGTTCGCTTCCTCTTTTGAACCCTTGTCACACCATGAGAAAAAGCTGAATCAAGTCTCTTGGGAAAAAAGAGACCAGGTGGTAGGTGTCTTGTCTTCCCAGTTAAGCATCTCCTAGAAGAGTTAATTTCTGTCCAACTCACACAGTCATACAAGCAAACTCAGATGAGATCAGCCACGCCTGGCTCAGATGGGCAGAACCACTCAGCTGAATCACAGAGTTATAGAAATAAATAGGTGTTTTAATTCACTAAGTTTTAGGGTGGTTTGTTACATGGCACAGCTAATTATAGCTAACTGATAGAAAACAGCTGTCTGTGTTAATTCTCTTTGCCAAAGTAGCTGAGGCATGATTAAGTAAACTATTAAAATAAGCACCTGCTTGGGATATGTTTGAAAAGCTGAGAACTAATGAAATTTGTAGTAAAAGCAAAGGCAACGTTGAGGTAATGAGTATCTGTGGTTGTCAACCATCCTCTTCCCAGTCCTCTCATTATATTCAGTCATCATTGTTTTGTACCTGCTGCTTCCTGCTTATAAGCTAAGCTCCCATCTCTGTGGACTATCTATTAACCCTATCACCCGTTCTATAATATTCCTTTAAGTTTTATCTAACCCGGTAATTCTCCTCCAGTACTCAACTCAGGCTGGAGTCAATGGATTAATCATATAAAATACCATCGTTGGTTTAATGTTACCAAACTGAAGGTTTATCTCTGTATGGTCACGTGGTGCAAGATTAAGTGATTTTCAAGCAACAATATATTTTATAACTGCCCATGTAGTTAAATTATATAAATTTTATTATATATATTAATCTAGTATATATAACATATTAAATATACTAGATTAATATAGTACACATAGTTATATATTAATATAATATATATTAAATTATATATTACATAATGTTATATATGTAAATTATATATAAAAATGACTTTTTGAATCTTAATATATGGGGCATTTCTAAATGTTTATAAGAATTGTGAGAAACACTTGAGACTGAGAAACATTGACCAAAGGAAAGTTAATTTGACTGACATTTCCACTGTGGAATGATCAAAATTGAATGACAGGACACTTTGATGCACCTTAAATCAAAAGACAGAAATATTGAACATACAAACATATCATGACTTGCTAACTGAATGTGTGTGTGTTAAGTTGCTTCAGTCGTGTCTGACTCTTTGCAACCCTGTGGACTATAGCCCACCAGGCTCCTCTGTCCAGAGGATTCTCCAGGCAGAAATACTGGAGTGGGTTGCCATTTCCTTCTACAGGGGATCTTCCCAACCCAGAGAGCAAACTCAAGTTTCCTGGGTCTCTTGCATTGGCAGGTTGGTTCTTTACCATTAGTGCCACCTGGGAAGCCCAAATAGCATGTAGTGCTAGAAGGAGGGAGCTTCTTTAAATTGGTTGTCCCTGGGAGGCCTCACTGCAGAAATGATATGTGGAGGTCAAATTTAATGGCAAACTGGAGCAACTATGTAAATGTTCAGAAGAGCCTTCCAGGTAGCAGGACAGCCAAGAGCAAGGGTGATGGTTGGCTTGAGCTTATTGAGCTCCGGGGAGAGCCGAGGAAGTTGAGGCCTCAGTTGAGGAGCAGAGTCGGGGGTGGAGCAGGAAGTGGACTAAATCTTATTAATTCACTAGGGGTCTTGCTCTTTGAACCTGTCTCTCTCCTTTCCTTCTACCATCCCCTCCACCATTAGGGGAAACCCTTCATTCTGCTTGCACTGGTACCTGACACTGTGTGCTAAGTCACTTCAGTTGTGTCCAACTCTTTGTGATCCCGTGAACTATAGCCTGCCAGGCACCTCTGTCCATGGTATTCTCAAGGCAAGATACTGGAGTGGGTAGCCTTTCCCTCCAGGGGATCTTCCTGACCCAGGGATCAAACCGCATCTCTTGTCTCCTGCATTGGCAGGTGGGTTCTTTAGCACCATCTGGGAAGCCATTAACTGAATAGTCAGAAATAATAATCCAAATTCATCCTTAAAAAAAAAGATGATTCGTTAAATGTGATTTTTTCCCAATATTGACAGCTGTTTCATACCAGCATGCTGTTGCTGCTGCTTCTGCTGCTAAGTCGCTTCAGTCGTGTCTGACTCTGTGCAACCCCATAGATGGCAGCCCACCAGGCTCCTCCATTCCTGGGATTCTCCAGGCAAGACCGCTGGAGTGGGTTGCCATTTCCTTCTCCAATGCATGAAAGTGAAAAGTGAAAGGGAAATCACTCAGTCAGTCTGACTCTTCGCGACCCCATGGACTGCAGCCTACCAGGCTCCTCCATCCATGAGATTTTCCAGGCAAGAGTACTGGAGTGGGGTGCCATTACCTAGGGTGTCATAAAGATTGCAATACACAACAGAAATAAAGTGCTCCGCAAACTGACTAATATATAGTAAGCCTGCCAAAACGGGTGCTATAAAACCAAAAATAACAACTAAAGATGTTAAACTATAATTTTCAAGTATATAGTAGCTAGATCTTCCACCATATTATCATGAAAATTAAACAGACAATTTCAGAGGGAAATTTGTTGACTTTCTCTTGTTCAGGTATATTTCTTGGCTTTGGAAACAAGCTAGAATAGCACACAGTTTCTCTTGTCAGAGAGCTCACTTTCTAATAGGGGAAACTGATCATGAATTAAACAAATGGCTTCAAGGAAGGATAAATCCACAAAGAAGACAGAAGCACATTAAATTGTAGAAAGTGATTTCTGGTTGCCAGAGAGGGTAAAGGAGGCAGAGAAAGACCAGATGCTAAGACATACAGCATCCCAAACAAAGACTAACCAGGAAGAGGGACTTGAGCAGAAATGGATTTTGTGTATTAGAACAAATTTAAGCTAGTGTGGCTAAAAATCAATACATAGGGTGAAGAGAGATCATTTGAGCCAGTTTAAAAAGATTTTGCTTATTTTTGGACCTTATATTTGGGTATAATATAATGGAATACAATTGGCTGATATTTTAATCAGCATATGTGTGGAAGACAGAATAAAAGGATGCAATACTGGAGGCAGGGAGACCAATAGGAAGCTTCTATGCTGTTATAGGTAAGACATATAAATGCCTTTTATTGTAGAAGTAGCATTAAAGATAAGTGATCATATTCAGGGTATATTAAGCAGATACATCCTGCTAGATATTCTAATTTATTAAATGTGCAATATGAAGGAAATAGATGAACTCAAGATAATTTCCAGGTTTTCAAGACCAAAAAACTGAGTGAAAAGGGGTACTATTTACTTAGATTAATGAAAACTTGTGGGACAAGTCATTGGGGATTTGTGGAGAAAAATAGTTCTTGCCAAAATACTTTCAAAATGCTTTCTGGACTCCCAAAAGCAAGCATGAGATAAAGCATATGCATTTATGATTTGCATATGTTCAGGATAGAGTTTTAGATTGGAGTTATAAATTGTGTCACTAGTTTTTTATATATTATTTGATGGCATAAAGTATCCAGGGAGAGAATGTAAATAGAGAAAAAAAGTGTCAGGGGACAGAGCCCCTGGAACACTCTAGCATTTATTGAAGAGATAAAAAGAGTTAGAGATAGAAAGAAATCATGAGGAGTATCCAGGGAGGTTGAAAACGTTTGGGTCACACAAACTAAGAAAGGAAAATGTTTGTATAACAAAGGAGTAAGATCAGCAACTCTAAATGAGTATGAGAGTTTTGGTAACGTGAGGAGAAAATATTACCCATGGGTTCTACAATAATGGGTTCACTGGTAGTCTGAGTGAGAGAGATCTTAGTGAAAGGTTGGGATTAAAAGTCCTATTGGAGTGTCCTAGAAAAGGATTGAACAGCCAGGAAGAGGAAGTGACATTAAGGAGCTTTGGGCTGAAGTGCATCAGGGAGTTGGGATCCTAGCTAGAGAAATCGGGGGGTCAAGATTTCTCTGCATGTGTATTGTTTGACAGAAGGTTAACAGGTCTGCTTTTGAAGTGTGCTTTTATGTCCATAAAAATGACTGGTTAGGAAGAGAGTAATTTGTGCACAACAGAGTAAAATAAAACAGTGAAAGTGAAAGTCACTCAGTCATATCTGACTCTTTACAACCCCATGGACTGTATACTCCATGGAATTTTCCAGGCCAGAATACTGGACTGGGTAGCCCTTCTCTTCTTCAGGGGATCTTCCCAACCCAGGGATCAAACTCAGGTCTCCCACATTGCAGGTGGATTCTTTACCAGCTGAGCCACAAGGGAAGCCCAAAAGAAAACAGGTGTACCAGTAAATGTCAACAGGTATACTGAATTGTAATCAAATTTTCCAGGCCAGAAATACTTCACATAATAAAGCAAAAGTATATGCTGGATTTCAGGATGTGGTACAACTGTTAAGGGGCTTCCCAGGTGGTGCTAGTGGTAAAGAACCCCGCCTGCCAATGCAGGAGACAAGAGACACTGTTCGATCCGTGGATCAGAAAGATTCCCCTGGAGGAGGGCACAGCAATTCACTCCAGTACTCTTGCCTGGAGAATCCCATGAACTGAGGAGCCTCGCTGGCCAGTCCATTGGATCGCAAAGAGTTAGACACAACTGAAGCAACTTAGCACAACTGTTAAGACTGACTTAGCCCTAACGGGCTTCACAATTAATGATGTACGGTTGATAAAAATGAAAAATTTGTCCTAAAAGACATTGAGAAGAGTTCAGAGGGAGAAAAAGTGTTGTGTTTTAGCTACTTCTCCAGAAGAAAAATGACAAGCGTTTCTAGAGAAAAAAATAGAAGAGGAAGGCTGTGGCGTGCTGCCCATTTCTAAAACCACTCTAGGAGACACAAAAAATGTGTCCGAAAAGATGTCTGCGTTTTGAGATGATCTTAATCATTTATAAAAGATAAGGTGTCAATTATTATAGAAATGTGGGCAAAGATTCAAGACTTGTGCTGAGGTCAGTCTTAAAACCTAAAGTATGAAACTGACTATGAGGACTCAAAGGAGGCCAGTTCCAGTGAGTCCGGTAGAAGTGAAATGAAAAATACATGAAATGTGTGTGAAAACACAGAAAGCAAAGATTAACATTTATCTCCAGTGAAAGTGATACAGAAGTCTCAAAGGAGTTCTGATAAAATCAGTAACTTTAGAAGCGGAGCTACTTCAGTGTCAGTCTAGCCCCTTTCCCAATTTTGAACAGTTAATACACAAAGTGTTGCCATGTTGCAGAAGGACACTGTATGAAATGAAGTGAAAGTCACTCAGTTGTGCCCAGCTCATTGCGGCCCCATGGGTATAGTCCATGGAATTGTCTAGGCCAGAATACTGGAGTGGGTAGCCTTTCCCTTCTCCAGGGGACCTTCCCAAACCCAGGGATCAAACCCAAGTCTCCTGCATTGCAGGCAGATTCTTTACCAGCTGAGCCACAAGGGAAGTCAAAGGATACTGGAGTGGGTATCCCTTCTACAGTGGATCTTCCCGACCCAGGAATTTAACCAGGGTCTTCTGCATTGCAGGTGGATTTTTTACCAACTAAGCTATCAGGGGAGCCCAGGACACTGTGTACCTTGGGTTATATCTGTGTCACTAAATCAACAAGCCATGTCACAGATGCGATTTGAGATGCCTACTGTGATGGCTTCTCTGCAGTTTCTAGTTCAAGGCATCTAAATGGCTTCAGCATACAAATTGTTGTTGGGCTAGTAAAAATACTTGGAAATATTATGAGAACAAATTTCCAAACTTCTGTTCAGATCATTTTGGTTGATAATTTTATATTTCCAAGTACACTACAAAAAAAGTTTCCTTGGGAGTCATTTCTGTTTGAATTTCACAACATTTATTAGACTTATGCAATGTTTTAAATTTCTCTTGCACCCCCAGAGTATTTTCACATGCAGTTTTTCTTTGACTCAGAACATCTCAGGGAGGTGGTTTGGGTAGCCATATTCATCTATACTTTATAAATCAGAAGCTTCTTCAGAATGGGAGTTACTTAAACTTCTATAGCCAAAGAAATTTCCATGATTTTTTTTTTTTTTGTCATTCTAGTTGGAACTACCTCTATCTGGTCATATCTAAACTCCTTAAAAACAAAATCTTTAGCAAAATCACTTCAAATATTAGAGGTCTGGAATTTCAGCCAAGCATGATTATACATACAAATATATTTACCTAGAAGACATGTTACAGAGAGGGAGCAAAATATAAGAATTCATACAGCAGCTGCATAATTAATGTGTAAGATTATGTCTCTATATGAAATGGCTTCCCAGGTGGCGTGAGTGGTAAAAACCTGTTTGCCAACTCAGGAGACTTGAGAGTCGGGAGTTCAATCCCTGAGTAGGGAAAATCCCCTGGAGGAGGGCATGGTAGCCCATTCTTGTATTCTTGCCTGGAGAATCCCATGGACAGAGGAGCCTGACTTGCTACAGTCTATAGGGTCACAAAAGAGTTGGACATGACTGAAGTGACTTAGCATGAACACTATGTGAAATAAAGTTTAAAGCCCTGAAATAAATAAATATTTAAAGTGTTTAAATACTGAAAGATCTCACCTTACTACAACTGGACTTTTATTTTATTTAATTTTTTTTTTCATGTTTGGCAATGTGTTTTATTTATTTATTTATTTTTACATGTTATTAGTTTTTTAATTTTTTTAATTTTAAAATCTTTAATTCTTACATGCGTTCCCAAACATGAACCCCCCTCCCACCTCCCTCCCCATAACATCTCTCTGGGTCATCCCATGTACCAGCCCCAAGCATGCTGTATCCTGCGTCGGACATAGACTGGCGATTCGATTCTTACATGATAGTATACATGTTACAATGCCATTCTCCCAAATCATCCCACCCTCTCCCTCTCCCTCTGAGTCCAAAAGTCTGTTATACACATCTGTGTCTTTTTTCCTGTCTTGCATACAGGGTCGTCATTGCCATCTTTCTAAATTCCATATATATGTGTTAGTATACTGTATTGGTGTTTTTCTTTCTGGCTTACTTCACTCTGTATAATCAGCTCCAGTTTCATCCATCTCATCAGAACTGATTCAAATGAATTCTTTTTAATGGCTGAGTAATACTCCATTGTGTATATGTACCACAGCTTTCTTGTCCATTCATCTGCTGATGGACATCTAGGTTGTTTCCATGTCCTGGCTATTATAAACAGTGCTGCAATGAACATTGGGGTACATGTGTCTCTAAATTTACAAATACTTTTTTCTCTGATACAGTAATTAAAAGCTGCTGTTAGTTCTAAAAAGTAAAAGAATAAAATAAATTTGAAAGAGATTTTTCTTTCTTTTTAGGTATACTTCCAGTGTATGTTTCATTCTGAGCTTTTATTGTGATGGTCATAAATAAAATCATTTTCTGCTTATTTTTCTTCATAGTCTTAATTTCTTCCCTTTACTTAATTATAAGTAGTTATGATTTTCATTGTCTTTTATATCAACAAGAGGGAGAAATTTTGAGATCCTAAAATACAACTCCATAGAAATGTCTACCAAATGTCTTTTTCTTGTGAATAGAAAAGACTAGAGATCTCTTCAAGAAAATTAGAGATACCAAGGGAACATTTCATGCAAAGATGGGCTCGATAAAGAACAGAAATGGTATGGACCTAAGAGAAGAAGACGATATTAAGAAGAGGTGGCAAGAATACACAGAAGAACAGTACAAAAAAGATCTTCACGACTCAGATAATCACAATGGTGTGATCACTCACCTAGAGCCAGACCTCCTGGAATGTGAGTCATGTGGGCCTTAGAAAGCATCACTACGAACAAAGCTGGTGGAGGTGATGAAATTCCAGTTGAGCTATTTCAAATCCTGAAAGATGGTGCTGTGAAAGTGCTGCACTCAATATGCCAGCAAATTTGGAAGACTCAGCAGTGGCCACAGGACTGGAAAAAGGCAGTTTTCATTCCAATCCCAAAGAAAGGCAATGCCAAAGAATGCTCAAACTCCCACACAATTGCACTCATCTCACATGCTAGTAAAGTAATGCCCAAAATTCTCCAAGCCAGGCTTCAGCAGTATGTGAAATGTCAACTTCCAGATGTTCAAGCTGGTTTTAGAAAAGACAGAGGAACCAGAGATCAAATTGCCAACATCTGCTGGATCATCAAAAAAGTAAGAAAGTTCCAGGAAAACATCTATTTCTGCTTTATTGACTATGCCAAAGCCTTTGACTGTGCGGATCACAATACACTGTGGAAAATTCTGAAGGAGATGGGAATACCAGACAGCCTGACCTGCCTCTTGAGAAACCTATATGCAGGTCAGGAAGCAACAGTTAGAACTGGACATGGAACAACAGAATGGTTCCAAATAGGAAAAGGAGTACGTCAAGGCTGTATATTGTTACCCTGCTTATTTAACTTATATGCAGAGTACATCATTAGAAACGCTGGGCTGGAAGAAGCACAAGATGGAATCAAGATTGCTGGGAGAAATATCAATAACCTCAGATATGCAGATGAAATCACCCTTATGGCAGAAAGTGAAGAGGAACTAAAAAGCCTCTTAATGAAAGTGAAAGAGGAAAGTGAAAAAGTTGACTTAAAGCTCAACATTCAGAAAAGAAGATCATGGCATCTGCTCCCCTCACTTCATGAGAAATAGAGGGAGAAACAGTGGAAACAGTGTCAGACTTTATTTTGGGGGGCTCCAACATCACTGCAAATGGTGATTGCAGCCAGGAAATTAAAAGACACTTACTCCTTGGAAGGAAAGTTATGACCAACCTCGATAGTATATTGAAAAGCAGAGATATTACTTTGCCAACAAAGGTCCATCTAGTCAAGGCTATGGTTTTTCTAGTAGTCATGTATGGATGTGAGAGTTGGACTGTGAAGAAAACTGAGCACCAAAGAATTGATGCTTTTGAACTGTGGTGTTGGAGAAGACTCTTGCCAGTCCCTTGGGCTGCAGGGAGGTGCAACCAGTCCATCCTAAAGGAGACCTGTCCTGGGTGTTCATTGGAAGGACTGATGCTGAAGCTGAAGCTCCAATGCTTTGGCCCCCTCTTGCGAAGAGTTGACTCATTGGAAAAGACTCTGATGCTGGGAGGGATTGGGGGCAGGAGGAGAAGGGGACAACAGAGGATTAGATGGCTGGATGGCATTACCAACTCAATGGACATGAGTTTCCGTGAACTCCGGGAGTTGGTGATGGACAGGGAGGCCTGGCATGCTGTGATTCATGGGGTTGCAAAGAGTCAGACACAACTGAGTGACTGAACTGAACTGAATGTTTAAACCAATTGACCCACAGACATACAGTTTGGAAAAATCTCAAGATTTGTTTTGAAGAGTTTACTGCATATTTTAGGGCCTAAGGATGAAGTCCAGATGCAGAAAGCTAAATCGCACATTTTGCAATCTAAAAATCTTTACCTCAGAAAAAAACAGATTTTTTGTCCTCCTTTACCACATAGTTGGGGTGTGTGTGTGTGTGTGTGTGTGTGTGTGTGTGTGTATGAATTTTAACATAGAGCGCAGTTATGACATAATATTTGTTTTCTTTTGTATTGTCCCAACTGGCTGAAAAGTAGCCAGATGAATAATCTGGTGCCAGTTTTCTGGTCCCTTCTCTGAAGCCTGGCATTAGCAGTTGAACTGCTCACTTAACTCTCTCCTCGACTCCAGCTTTAAGGGTTCCGTGCAGAACTGTACCTTAGCACCGAGTACTAATCAGTTGCCTACGAGGAAAACTGTTTGCCAAGAAAAACTCTGTCAATGAATCCACCTGAATGCCATCATTTCTGACAAAAGTGTCTGTTGGAATATTTTGGGACCTGTGTGTAAATTTTCTGGCAGCAGCTCTATTCTGCTTCTACAGGAATGTACTGTGGTGTCCCTTACTGGGTATAGATTGCCATGGGATGTGGAAGAATATGCCTAAGTGTTAGGTACCATGTGGTCTGGTCAATTCATGAAATGAAGTCTTCTCAAATTGTATAGAAATACATGTTATTTCAAAGCACTTTCACAGTTGTTATATCATTTTCACAATAACGTTATCTCTAGGATATGGTTAAAGCAAACAATATTATATTCATTTTATAGATGGAGAGATACATGTGAGGATTCTCATCTCAGTTTTCTTTTTCCTTTGAATATCCCCAATATTCTCTCAAAGAGCCTTGATGTTTGCTTGGAAGTTAGTCTATTCATTATTTTTCAATAGAATCCATTGAGCTGTTACTAGGATTCATCTTTATACCTCCATTTCTGGAGTTAACATTCTAGATCACAAATTCTTCCCATGTGCCCAGATTACTTTCATAACTTCCCAGATGTTCTCCCTACCTATGTTCTCTTCTCCTTTTAGGTGGTGTCTAGGAGTTAGATTTAAATACAGTAAATTTGATGGCTCAGAGGTTAAAGCGTCTGCCTGCAATGCAGATCTCTTTTGCAGTCCAAGGGACTCTCAATAGTCTTCTCCAACACCACAGTTCAAAAGCATCTATTCTTCGGTGCTCAGCTTTCTTTATAATCCAACTCTCACATCAAGGAGATCCAACCAGTCCATCCTAAAGGAAATCAGTCCTGAATATTCATTGGAAGAACTGGTGTTGAAGCTGAAACTCCAATACTTTGGTCACCTGATGCGAAGAACTAACTCATTGGAAAAGACCCTGATGCTGGGAAAGATTGAAAGCAGAAGGAGAAGGGGACAACAGGATGAGATGGTTGGATGGCATCGCTGACTCAATGGACATGAGTTTAAGTAAGTCTGGGAATTGGTGACGGACAGGGAAACCTGGTGTGCTGCAGTCCCTGGGGTCACAAAGAGTCAGACATGACTGAGCGACTGAAATGAACTGAACTGAACTCACATCCATACATGACTACTGGAAAAACCATAGCCTTGACTAGATGGACCTTTGTTGGCAAAGTAATGTCTTAGCTTTTTAATATGCTGTCTAGGTTGGTCATATCTTTTCTTCCAAGGAGAAAGCATCTTTTAATTTCACAGCTTCAGTCACCATCTGCAGTGATTTTGGAGCACCCCAAAATTAAGCCTGTCACTGTTTCCATGTTTCCATTGTTTCCCCATCTATTTGCCATGAAGTGACAGGACCGGATGCCATGATCTTAGTTTTCTGAATGTTGAGCTTTAAGCCAGCTTTTTCACTCTTCTCTTTCACTTTCATCAAGAGGCTCTTTAGTTCTTCTTCCCTTTCTGCCATAAGGGTGGTGTCATTTGCATATCTAAGGTTATTGATATTTCTCCTGGCAATCTTGTTTCCAGCTTGTGCTTCATCCAGTCCAGCGTTTCTCATGATGAACTCTTCATATAAGTTAAATAAGCAGGAGGACAATATACAGCCTTGGTGTACTTCTTTCCCAATTTGGAACAAGTCTGTTGTTCCATGTCCAGTTGTAACTATTGCTTGCTGACCTGGATACAGATTTCTCAGGAGGCAGGTCAGGTGGTCTGGTATTTCTATCTCTTGAAGAATTTTCCAGAGTCTGTTGTGGTCCACACAGTCAAAGGCTTTGGCATAGTCAATAAGGGAGAAGTACATGTTTTTCTGGAAATCTCTTCCTTTTCCAATGACCCAGTGTATGCTGGCAATTTGATCTCTGGTTCTTCTGCTTTTTCTAAAATCTGCTTGAACATCTGGAAGTTCTTGGTTCATGTATTCTTGAAGCCTGGCTTGGAGAATTTTGAGCATTACTTTACTAGCATGTGAGATGAGTGCAAATGTGCAGTAGTTTGAACATTCTTTGGCATTGCCTTTCTTTGGGATTGGAATGAAAACTGACCTTTTCCAGCCCTGTGGTGATGTCTATGGACAGTTTTAATGCAAGGACTGAGGCCCAGCGTGCTGCGACTCATGGGGTCGCAAAGAATCGGATACGACTGAGCGACTGAACTGAACTGCACTGAGCTTCAGGAATGATACAAACTATATAAATAGATGTCATTTGTATAAATGGAGCAGCTGATAAATGAATACACACATGGCTAGAGTAGTATGTCATTCATGCAGTATGCTAAAAAGGTTACTGTTTTTACCTCATCTGCCTTGTTCATTTTGGACATCAGTTTGAGGTCAAATAAATAAAATAGTTATTTATCCATAGTGGGTAACATTAATTTTATCAAAGCAATAAAAAGTATAGTACAAAGCATTCAAATTAACATATATAGCCATGTACTTACTATGAATAAGGCATTATTTTTTTCCAGAAAAGAAATTTTATATCTTTATTTTATTGGAGTGTATTTGCTTTACACTGCTATGTCAGTTTCTGCTATACAGCAAAATGAATCAGCCATCAGTTCAGTTCAGGTCAGTTGCTCAGTCGTGTCTGACTGTTTGCGACCCCATGAATCGCAGCATGCCAGGCCTCCCTGTCCATCACCAACTCCCGGAGTTCACTCAAACTCATGTGCATCGAGTTGGTGATGCCATCCAGCCATCTCATCCTCTGTTGTCCCCTTCTCCTCCTGCCCCCAGTCCCTCCCAGCATCAGGGTCTTTTCCAGTGAGTCAGTTCTTTGCATGAGGTGGCCAAAGCATTGGAGTTTTAGCCTCAGCATCAGCCCTTCCAATGAACACCCAGGACTGGTCTCTTTTAGAATGGACTGGTTGGATCTCCTTGCGGTCCAAGGGACTCTCAAGAGTCTTCTCCCACACCACAGCTCAAAAGCATCAATTCTTCAGAGCTCAGTTTTCTTCACAGTCCAACTCTCACATCCATACATGACCACTGGAAAAACCATAGCCTTGACTACACGGACCTTTGTTGGCAAAGTAATGTCTCTGCTTTTTAATATGCTATCTAGGTTGATCATAACTTTTCTTCCAAGGAGTAAGCATCTTTTAATTTCCTGGCTGAAGTCACCATCTGCAGTGATTTTGGAGCCCCCCAAAATAAAATCTGACACTGTTTCCACTGTTTCCCCATCTATTTCCCATGAAGTGATGGGACCAGATGCCATGATCTTCATTTTCTGAATATTGAGCTTTAAGTCAACTTTTTCACTCTCCTCTTTCACTTTCATCAAGAGGCTTTTTAGTTCTTCTTCACTTTCTGCCATAAGGGGATCAGCCATACATATACATAAATCCCCTCTTTTTTGGATTTCCTTCCTATTTAGGTCACCACAGTGCACCAAATAGAGTGCCCTGTGCCATATAGTAGACTCTTATTAGTTACTGTTTATACATAGTAGTATACATGGCAATCCCAGCTTCCCAATTGATCCCACCTTCTTCTTTCCTCTTTGGTGTCTACATTCATGACTTCTGCTTTGCAAATAAGCTCATCTATACCATTTTTCTAGATTCACATGCACATGTCAACATGTTTTTCTCTGAGTTACTTCACTTTATGACAGTCTCTAGGTCCATTCATGCGTTTGCAAATGGCACAATTTCATTCCTTCTTATAGCTGATTAATATTCCATTGTAGTTAAATACCATGTCTTCTTTATTCATTCCTCTGCTGATGGACATTTAGGCTGCTTCCATGTCCTGGCTATTGTTAATAGTGCTGCAATGAGCACTGGGGGTACATATATCTTTTGTTTTTAATTTAAATTTATTTATTTTAATTGGAGGCTAATTACTTTACAATATTGTATTGGTTTCGCCATACATCAACATGAATCTGCCACAGGTGTACACATGTTCCCCATCCTGAACCCCCCTCTTACCTCCCTCCCCGTACCATCCCTCTGGGTCATCCCAGTGCACCAGCCCCAAGCATCCTGTATCTTGCATCGAACCTGGACTGGCAATTCATTTCTTATATGATATTATACATGTTTCAATGCCATTCTCTCAAATCATCTCTCCCTCTCCCACAGAGTCCGAAAGAGTGTTCTATACATCTGTGTCTCTTGCTGTCTATATCTTTTGAATCATAGTTTTCTCTGAGTATATGCTGAAGTGAAAATGTTGGGTAATGTGGTAACTCTATTTTTAGATTTTTAAGAAACCTCCATATCCTTCTCCTTATTGGCTGCATCCATTTACAATCCTACCAATAGTGTAAGAGGGCATTCCCTTTTCTCCACACCATCTCCAGCATGTTTGTAGATTTTTGATGATGACTATTCTGACTGTTGTGAAGTGATGCTTCACTGTAGCTTTGATTTGCGTTTCTCTGATAATTAGTGGTGTAAGGCATTATTTTGAGTTAACTTGCTCTTTGTGTTACTTAATCTGCTCAGAAGCACAACAGTAGCTCCCACTTTATAGTATCTAAAAGATGAATTAAAGGACCCTCATTATTTAGAGGTGGAGACAAATTATGTGTAAAGTTTTCTAAAATAGTCTGTTTAATTCACATTTATTTGTTAATAAATATGAATAATTACTGTCTCTCTGGTACCACATTAGATATTGTGTACCACAGTCTCTGTTATATTTATTCTACATTAGGCTACACTATAACCCCAGTATAACAAATGGCACAATTATATTCAACTATAGACACATATAGGGACAAATATCAAAAGCAAATTAACAGCTCATAGACACCTAACCTCAATGTATTTTCAGTCCCTCTTTTTTTTTCTAGTCCCTCTTTTGATTAACATGTTTTAAATATAATTTATTTAGTTGCAAGTTTATATAGTTTAACTTCTTAAATTTTTATTTAAGTAGAGTTGATTGACAATGTTGTGTTAGTTTCAGATATACAACAATGTGATTCAGTTGTTGTATATATATATATATATA
The DNA here is from genome assembly GCF_042477335.2 of Ovis canadensis. Taxonomy (NCBI): domain Eukaryota; kingdom Metazoa; phylum Chordata; class Mammalia; order Artiodactyla; family Bovidae; genus Ovis; species Ovis canadensis. The sequence goes on along the minus strand of NC_091253.1, from coordinate 40,753,089 downwards.
CACAATTTTCCCTTATATATATATATATATAATTTTCCCTTATAGGCTATTACAAAATATTGAATATAGTTCCCTATGTTATACAGTTGGTGTGAGATACATGTTGGTTATTGCACATATAGAAATGCATCTATTACTATATGCTAATATCTTAACTCTAAATAAAAAAAATAAACAAATAATAAACTTAAAATCTTTTCACAGCAAAGGAAACCATTAACAAAAGGAAAAAACAACCTACAGAATGAGAGAAAATATAGGCAAATGATGCATAACAAAGGATTAATCTCCAAAATACACAAAAAGCTCATATAGCTCAATATCAAAAAAACAAACAACCCAAATCAAAAAATGGATAAAAGAGATTTACATAGACATTTCTGCAAACAAAACATACAGACAGCCAAAAGGTACATGAAAAGATATTCAACATTGCTAATTATTAGAGAAATACAAACCAGTTCCTTTTTACTGAGAACCACCAAGCAAGGGGTACCATGTACCTGCTCCCCACACTGCTGGACCCTGATCCAGAAAAAGCCTCATCTGCTGAGATATGAAAAATTAATACTTCAACAGCAAACAAGGTTTAGAAAGAGTTGATCACTCTCATGCCTTGTCTCCTATTTAAATGAGTCTTTAGGCGAACACATCTGATTTTCTATTTACATCCCATTTTTAAGTTAATCTTGAGTAGCCTTTTCAAAATTTGACTTGTGCATCCCTATACTATCTCCTTACCAGGTTTGTTTAATTGAGCATTCATGGTTTTTCTTCTAGTTTTTCTTATTGATTCCCATCTAAATTTATTTCAACTAGGCTGGTTTATTCTTTAAGTAACGGTTGATTTGTACATACCGTCTAGATTTTGTACCCTGACGACTTCACTTTATTCAGTTGTATACTCTTATCTTTTCTCCCTCTGGTTGATTCCCCCACAAAGGCCAAAGAGACTCGTTGTTTGTACTGCTGATCCTTCTGTGTCTTGGTTTGTTTCTTTGGTCTCTGGGCTGTTGCTACTTCTCTCTGCTCTGAGATCCATTCCTCACTCTTTCCTTGCTTTGCTCTATGTTGTGGAAGTCTGATCTCTGCAAACTGCATTTCTGGATTGTTTTATTAACAAATGGAAGTGTTAGCAGCAAACTGGAGTCTGGGAGGAACAGACAAGCCAGGGTACTCCTTCTGTTTTTGTTTTTTGTTTTTTTTTTTTCTTAGCTTTGGGCAGCAGTTCCAACTGTGGCTGTGTCTCCCCGAGGATTCTAGCTTTTACTGGATGTCCCTATTTAAGTCTCCAGCACAGGGAATGTTACTGGCCCTCTACAGTTGTTCACGCTGGTGTGTTTCACTGTCTTCTGGCTTTATAACTTTTAAAATTCTTTTACAACTGTTTTTCTGTATTAAATTTCTTCCAGCAAACTCCCAGGTATGATCTGTGTTTTCCTGAATGGTCCTTGAGCAGTCCACCTTTTCATCTATCTCAGCTGCATAATCTTCCACCTGAACTTGAAGGCTATGATGAGAGTCTGAAAATAAGTATTTTCCTGTGATTCAGTTTTATTTATTTTTGTTCCTTAAAGTTTGTGCTTTATGCTCCTATTGTACTGACTGCTTTCTTAGATTTTCCTCACTCCCTTAGGATGCTTTTTCTTATTTATTTGTTGTTTCTTGTTTGTTGCCATATTCTATACCTTTCTTTATTGGAACTATTACTTGTTTATATAATGTAATATACTTGTCAAGTCTTTTCATACTTTCTCTATAAAAAGGCTAATATATATGTATATATACACATATATATGTATCTTTCCATAGTGCACATAAACTTTATCTTGACTTTTAAATCTGTTTAATGTGGAAAATACAACTCTTTATTTGCTTCTATAGCATTCTCTACAAAATTGTTACCTACATCTGTCAGCAAATACTCACAAACTTTTGGGCCTTTGCTACAAGGACGGATTTTATTAACCTTCACTTTGTAAGGAAAAGAAACACTTCCAATGAATCTTCATTCATCACGTATATACATAGCCACACACAGCAGCAAACCAGCAGCAAACCAAAAATTTTTTCTATTTTTTCTTTTTCATCATAAATCATTTTATCTGGGGTTTGATATCTTAACTACTTTCAGACTATCTGTATATATGTTATAGAAACATCGCATCTTATCTTTTAATGAAAATGTGTCTCTTTTTCTTACTTTATCAATAAATAATAAAATTGTGAATACTCTCTTCACATTTGAATGTCTGAGAGCCCTTCCATAATATTTTACATATAGTAAAAGTACAATATTGTTAGTTGAATTAAACTAAATATAAACCATTTAAATGTTAAAATGTTTTAAAATAGGAATTAAATTCTTATCACTTCCAAATATTATTTTAATTTTGTCCATCTTTTCACATTATATAATGCTTTTAGGGCTCTAACAGTAACAAATACTTCCATTACAGTCCACTTGAAAAAAAATGTGTCGCCTGCATTTTATACTACGTAATCTTATACTACATAAGATTATAAAAGAAATGTCTTCCAATAAAAAGACTGAACACATGGCAGGAAATTAACTAATAGATACTGGTTGAATAAAAGATTCTTAGTCCTTGAGACTGTTTCATTCATATTTATAACCTTTATTTTATTCATATTTTTGTCCCTTAGAGTGCTTGGCACTAAGTTTTTGCACACTATGCTTTTATTCATTTTTATCCCAATTATGTAAACTAAAACAAAAATGAAAAACACTTCACCCGTTTTCCCTACCACCCACTTCCATGTCTTGCAGCTAACAATCTGGTCTCTTTATCTATGACCTTGGGATTACCAGCTCTTGTTTGTTGGTTGTTTTTTTTTTTTTTTTTTAACATTCTGCATATGAAAGATCATACAGTATTTGCCTTTCTCTGATTTATTTGACTTATCATGATGCCCACAAGGTCCATCCATGTTGGAGCTAATGGCAGATTTCATTTCTCATCAGTTCAGTTCAGTTCAGTTGCTCAGTTGTGTCCAACTCTTTGCGACCCGATGGACTGCAGCAGGCCAGACCTCCCTGTTCATCACCAACTCTCGGAGCTTGTTCAAACTCTAATCCATTGAGTCAGTGATGAACATCCAACTATCTCATCCTTTGTCATCCCCTTCTCCTCCCCCATTCAATCTTTCCCAGCAGCAGGGTCTTTTCAAATGAGTCAGTTCTTTGCATCAGGTGGCCGAAGTATTGGCATTTCAGGTTCAACATCAGTCCTTCCAGTGAACATTCAGGACTGATTTTCTTTAGGATTGACTGGTTGGATCTCCTTGCAGTTCAAGGGACTCTCAAAGTCTTCTCCAACACCACAGTTCAAAAGCATCAATTCATCAGAGCTCAGTTTTCTTTATAATCCAACTCTCACATCTATACATGACCACTGGAAAAACCACAGCTTTGACTAGATGAACATTTGCTGGCAAAGTAATGTCTCAGCTTTTAAATATGCTGTCTAGTTTGGTCATAACTTTCTTCCAAGAAGCAAGTGTCTTTTAATTTCATGGCTGCAGTCACCATCTGCAGTGATTTTGTAGCCCCTCCCCCCCAAATAAAGTCTGACACTGTTTCCACTGTTTCCCCATCTATTTGCCATGAAGTGATGGGACCAGATGCCATGATCTTAGTTTTCTGAATGTTGAGTTTTAAGTCAACTTTTTCGCTCTCCTCTTTCACTTTCATCAAGAGGCTCTTTAGTTCTGCCGTTTCTGCCATAAGCGTGGTGTCATCTGCATATCTGAGGTTACTGATATTTCTCCTGGCAATATTGATTCCAGCTTGTGCTTCTATTTTACATATTTTAGTTTGTAAATGTCTTTGTTCATTCATTTATGGACACCTAGGTTGTTTCCATATCCTGGCTGTTGTAATAATGCTGTAATGAACATGGGGGTGTATATATCATTTCAAATTTATATTTTCATTTACCTTAAATAAATACTCAGAAGTTCTATTTTTAATTTTTTGAGGAAATCTCCACACAGTTTTCAATCATAGTTGCACTAATTCACATTCCCAGCAACAATGCACAAGGGTTTCCTCTTCTCCACATCCTCACCTACACTCAGTATTTCTTGTCATTTTGATAACATCTATTCTAACAAGTGGGAGGTGATACCTCATTGTGTTTTTACATTTCCATAATGATTAATGATGTTGACTATCTTTTTGTGTTCCTGTTGGTCATCTGTATGTCTTCTTCAGAAACTGTCTGTTCAGATATTCTGCCCATTTTTAAAGTAGACACTTCATTAAGGGTTTTTTTTTAACTCATAAATGATTGTTGAATTTGTCAAATATTTTTCTGTATCTATTGAGATGGTCATATGATTTTTATTCTTTATTTTGTTAATGTGGTGTATCACATTAACTGATTTGCAGATGTTGAAACATCCTCACATCACTGAAATAAGTCCTATTTGATCATGGTGTATGTACCATGATCTGAATTCAGTTTGCTAATATTTTGTTGATGAATTTCACATTTATATTTATCAGGAACATTGATGTGTAATCCCCCTCCTCCAATCTCTATCTATCTTTGTCTTTCTGCATTCTTTCCAGGTTTAGTATCAGTATAATGGCCTTATAAAGAGTAAGCCCATTTGGAAGAGTTCTCCTTTCTTTTAATTTTTGGAAGAGTTTGAGAAAGACTGATAATAATTCTTCTTTGAACCTTAGGTAGAATTCACTAAGGACGCCATCTGGTCCTGGACTATTTTGAGGGGAGGTTTTTGATTACTGAATTAATCTGCTTACCAGTAATCAGTCTGTTCAGATTTTTCTGTTTCATCATGATTTAGGCTTATAGGTTTTATGCTTCTGGGAACTTACACATTTCTTCTAGATTGTTCAATTTCTTGGTGTATCATTGTTCACAGCAGTCCCTTATGATTATTTGTATTTCTGTGTTATCAATTTTAATACTTTTCTTTCATCTTTGATTTTTATTTATTTGAATCCTCTCTTTTTTTTTTTCTTGGTGAGTGTAGTTAAAAACTCATCAATTTTGTTTATCTTTTCAAAGAACCATTTCTTAGTTCCAGGAAGACCAGAAATTTCCAAATAAGATAAACCCAAAGAGACTCACACCAACGCATGTTATAACTAAAATGTCAAAAGTTAAAGACAGGGAGAGAATGTTAAACTTAGCAAGAGAAGAATAATTTGTTACATACAAGGGAACCCCCACAAGACTATTAGATTTTTCAACAGAATCTTTGAGGGCCAGAAGGGTGTAGCATGATATATTCAAAGTGCTGATATAAAAATAATCTACCCAGCATAGTTATCATTCAGAATTTAAGGAGAGATAGAGTTTTCCAAACCAAAGCTAAAGTACTTCACCATTAAACCAGTCTTACAAGAAATGTTAAAGGAACTTCTTTAGGATGAAAAGAAAGAGGTGCTAATTAGTAACAACACATATGAAAGAATGAATCTCACTGGAAAAGTAAATTTATTGTTAAGGTAGTGAAGGAATTATTTATACAGCTAGTTTGAAGGTAAAAACATAAAAGTAATAAAAATAACTATCATTACAATAATTACTTAAGTAATACCCAAGATAAAACATAAAATAGGATATTAAATACATAAAGCAAAAGGAGAGAGAATAAGCATTTTTAACTTTAAAAAGTTAATTTTTTATCAACTTAAAATAGACTGTTACAGATATAAGTTCTTATATGTAAGTCTCACGGTAACCACAGAGCAAATACCTATAGTAAATATACAAAAGATAAAGAGAAAGGAATCTAAATACACTACCAAAGGAAGGCATCAAACCACAAAGGAAGAGAAAAAGAGAGTAAAGATACAGATAGAGCTATAAAATAGCTAGAAAACTATTAACAAAATAGCAATATCTATCAATAATTACTTTAAATTTAAATTGAATTCTCTAATCAAAAGACATAGAGTGGCTGAATGGATTGAAAGAAACAATATTCATCTATATGCTGAAAATAAGAGAAGCTCTTTAGCTATAAGGGCTCAAACAGACAGAAAGTGAAGGATTAGAAAGAAATATCCTATACAAATGGAAACCAAAAGAAACTTGGAGAATATATATTAACATCAGAAAAGATGAACTTTAAAATGAAAACTGTAGTAAGCAACTAAGGAAGACATGGTATAATGACAAAGAATTCAATCCAACAAGAGGAGATAACATTTATAAATTTTTTTTCACCTAAGATAGGAAACTTGAAAAAACTATAAGCAGGTCAAGAAGCAACAGTTAGAACCAGACATGAAACAATGGACAAGGTCAAAATTGGGAAAGGAGTATGCCAGGGCTGTATATTGTCACCCTGCTTATTTAACTTATAGGCAGAGTACATCATGTGAAATGCTGGACTCAATAAAGCACAAGCTGGAATCAAGATTACTGGGAGAAATATCAATAACCTTCATATGCAAATGACAGCACTCTTGTGGCAGAAAGTGAAGAGCAACTAAAGAGTCTCTTTTTTTTTTCTTTTTTTAATTTTTATTTTTGCTTTATTTTACTTTAAAATACTGTATTGGTTTTGCCATACATTGACATGAGTCCACCACGGGTATACATGCGTTCCCAAACATGAACCCCCCTCCCACCTCCCTCCCCATAACATCTCTCTGGGTCATCGCCATGCACCAGCCCCAAGCATGCTGTATCCTGCGTCGGACATAGACTGGCGATTCAATTCTTACATGATAGTATACATGTTACAGTGCCATTCTCCCAAATCATCCCACCCTCTCCCTCTCCCTCTGAGTCCAAAAGTCCGTTATACACATCTGTGTCTTTTTGCTGTCTTGCATACAGGGTCGTCATTGTCATCTTTCTAAATTCCATATATATGTGTTAGTATACCGTATTGGTGTTTTTCTTTCTGGCTTACTTCACTCTGTATAATCGGCTCTAGATTCATCCATCTCATCAGAACTGGTTCAAAGAGTCTCTTGATGAAAGTGAAAGACAAGAGTGAAAAAGTTGGCTTAAAACTCAACATTCAAAAAACAAAGATCATGGCATCTGGTCCCATCACTTCATGACAAATAGATGGGGAAACAGTGAAAACAGTGACAGACTTTATTTTCTTGGGCTCCAAAATCACTGCAGATGGTGACTGCAACTATGAAATTAAAAGATGCTTGTTCCTTGGAAGAAAAGCTATGACCAACCTAGACAGCATATTAAAAAGCAGAGACATTACCTTGACGACAAAGGTCTGACTAGGCAAAGCTATGGTTTTTCCAGTAGTCATGTATGGATGTGAGAGTTGGACCATAAAGAAAGCTGATCGCCAAGGAACTGATGCTTTTGAAATATGGTGTTGGAGAAGATTCTTGAGAGTCCCTTGGACTGTAAGGAGATCCAACCAGTCAATCCTAAAGGAAATCAATCCTAAATAGTGATTGGAAATACTGATGCTGAAGCTGAAACTCCAATAATTTGGCCACCTGATGCGAAGAACTGACTTTACTGGAAAAGACCCTGGTTCTGGGAAAGATTGAAAGCAGGAAGAGAACGGAATGACAGAGGATGAGATGGTTGGATGGCATCACAGACTCAATGGATATGAGTTTAAACAAGCTCCAGGAGTTAGTGATGGACAGAGAGGCCTGGTGTGCTGCAGTTCATGGAGTCACAGAATCAGACACGACTGAGTGACTGAACTGATTGAAGACAGGAACAACTAAATATACAAACAAATGTTAAAAGACCTAAAGGGAGTAATAAACAACAGTACAATAATAGTAGAGGACTCTAGTAACCCACTTATGTCAATGGATATATCATATATAAAGAAAATCAATAAGGAAACATCAGCCTTAAACAGCATATTAGAAAAGATAGACTTAACAAATACTTACAGGACATTCCCTCCAAAAGCAACAGAATACACATTCTTTTCCATTGCACGTGGAACGTTTTCCAAGATAAATCACATGGTTTGATCACAAAACAAGTCTTAAATTTAAAAGGGTTGAAATCATATCAGGCATTTTTTCCAAACACAATAGTGTAAAACTGGAAATTAATTACATGAAAATAACTGGAAAATCCACAGATATGTAGAGATTTAACAACAGGCTACTGAATAACCAATGAGTCAAAGAATAAATCAAAAAAGAAATAAAAAATATCTTGAGACAAACAGAAGTAGAAAAGTAATACACCAAGATTTATAAGATGCAACAAAGGCAGTTCTAAAAGGTAGGTTCATTGTGATCAATGCCTACCTGAAGAAAGAAAAAAAGTCTCAAACAATCTAGCTTTGAACCTTAAGAAACAAACAAAAAAAATAAGCAAAGCCCTAAGTTAGAAGAAAGAAGGGAATAACAAAAATTAGAGCAGAAATAAATGATAATAAATTTTTAAAATGTCAATAGAAAAGATAAATGAAACTAAGGACTGGTTTGATGTGCATCTATACACTGAATAAATAATTTTTAGAAGTTCATTATCATCTATTCTAATTCTTTTAGAATCTAACTGTAAATTTTATTGGTGAAAAAATGTAAAATATTGTAGGAATATTATGAGTAGCCCATATTTTAATAGTATATTTTACAGCAATAAGTGTATTATGTCACTAATAGATGGCTCATGACATCATACCCATCCTTGGGGCACAGGGAAGATTCCAGTATATTCAACAGCTATACATCTTCTTTATGCTTTTTACTGTGAGAATTTGAAGGTAGGTATGGTACCCTATTCATTTTTGTGTTTTGAAGTTTTAAATCCTACCACACTGCATCAGTGTGACCCTGTCCCTCGGAGAATAAAATAGTCTCAGGAATATAGTCGATATTTAATAAATATTTACTGAATGCATTAAAATTTAATAATATAGTAGATTCATGCAGTTGCCCTGAAAAGCAAGGGAGTGAAGCAGCCAGCAGTACTTCCAGGAAGCAACTGAGAAACACCCTTTGGCACTCACCGTTTAATCATCTTAGCATCAATCTTTAAACTTAAGAAATAAAATTTAGCGCCAAGTTAGCATAGCTCAAGCCAACTACTTTTTCACTCCCCATGTCACTGATTGCCTCACAAAATCTCTCACTTTGCTGAATATGTGCAAACACTTATTATTATAAGATGCAAGAAAGAGAAACTCCTGGAAAGCTGTCTTGAATATTAATAAAATATTATAATGTCAAAACATGCATTATCACAATAGCATCCTACATTTCAGTATTATCTGAATTCAGTAGAATGGAGACAGAAGTAGATTTGACAAATTCTATCTGTAATTGTGTCTCCCATTCCTGTCTATTTTGAACTGTCTCCTGAACCAACTTAATGTTATCAATCATTGCTTTTTTACAACTGGGCAAGACTGACAGGGCCTATAAAAATACTTGAATTCTGGGTGCCCACAGACCCTGTCTGAATGTCTCCAGATCTAGCTTCCTAATCACCTTTGTAAACTTCACAGCCATTTTGTTTCCCTGACTGCTGTCCAGTTTCTTGTACTTTGACTCTGGTCAGAGTCTGAAGATCAGAACACTGATGCTTTGTTCATAGTATCAGTTCTTGACTATGTGCCAACTTGGATACTGCTTTGAAGGTTTTCCTTGTGATTTGATTTCCAGCTTGAGAGTTAGGTTAATTCTACTTTTAGAGTTGTGCCCATTTTTGGCTCTTAGAAACTCAAACCTCACTGAACAAAGAAGCTGGGCCCCTTAACTTCCCCAGGAGGAAAGGTTCAAACAAACATATGAATCATCTCATTCTTCTGTAAACAGTGATCTGTGTTCTTTTCCTCACACTCATTCCCCACTGGAAATCTCTCTCATTTTTCACACAAGAGAGTCTTTGTGGATTATTTCATTCCCTACATTTCTTTCTTCCTCTGAAATTTTTTTGCACTTATTATTAATCTGGTTTCTGAAAGGTAATTTATATATAGTAAAATTCTCCTTTTGAGTGTGCCACTGGTGAACTTTGTTAAAGACAGACTGTCATTCAATCAACACTACCATCAAGATACAGAGCATTCCCATTACTGAAAAAGTTCCCTCATGGTTATTTGTACTGAATTCTATCATCTTCTACCCCCAAAGCCTAGTGATCAATAATCTATTTTCTTTATCTATACTTTTGTCTTTTTCAGAATTTCATTTAAATGGAATCATACAGTATGTGTTTTCTGGTATAATGCCTTTGAGATCCATTCATACTGTTTCATGTATCAACAGTTCATTCGTTTTAATGGCTAAGTAGCCATTGACATATAGCCATATGGCTATACTGCAATTTGCTTATATAGTTACTAAGAGATGGATCTTTGCCTTGATTCCAATATTGACTATTATGAATAAGTCTATACAAATAGTCACATACAAATCTTTGTGTGGAAAATGTTTCCATTTTTCTTGGGTAATAATGCTGAGTGGGACTACTGGATTATAAGGTATAGATATTTAATACTATGTAGAAATGCCAACTATCTTTAAAGTACCATTTTGCATTATGACAAATAATGTATGAGGGTTCCAGTTGTATCACATACTAATCAAACTTAGTAGTGTGTGTGTGTGTTTAACTTTAGATATCTAGTAGATATGTAATGATGTCATTGTGATTTAAACATGCATTTTTCTAATAATATATGTTGTTAACCATTGCCAGTCACATGTCTTCTTCATGGCGTGTCTGTTTAAATCTTTTGTCCATTTTAAAAAGTGGGTTATCTTATTATTAATTTCTAAGAGTATTTATATATTATCTAAATATGACTTTACTACAAAGGAATTTGGGTCATATTTTCTCCCAGCCTGTAGCTTGTCATTTCATTCTCTAACAGTGTCTTTGTGGGGCAGAAGGTTTAAATTTTGATGATGTTCAATTTATTTTGCTTTTTATTTCCTGGGTTATACTGTTTCTGTCCTATTTAACAAATTTTTGCCTAATTAAAAGTCATAATGCTTCCTCCTGTTATTTCTTCTAGAGATTTTATAGCTTAACTTTTACATGTTTAAGTCTATGATACATCTAAAGTTATTTCTTATATAAGTGTGAAGTAAGTGCCGAGATTTATATTTTGCAAGTGGATGTGTAATTGTTTTAGCATAATATGCTGAAAAGACTATACTTTTTCTTTAAATTACTTTGACATGTCTTTCACATATCTTTTCCAGTGTCTTCCACATGTCTGTGAATCAGTAGAATATACATACATGGGTATAACCTTTTATTATGAATTTGTGGAAAGATTATGATTTTGGAGTCACACTAAGATTCATGGCCTGTCTCTATCATTTCTGTGTTTTCCTAGGCTGTTTATTATGAATCAGTTTGCTGATCTAGGAAATAAAACTAATTACAAAATAAATTTTTAAGGCTTCTTTAAGAATGCTGTGAAATAAGCACGATATATTAAAATTCTATTGGTATCTTTTGTTTTTCACAATGTTTTTTACAGAAATTTGCATATATTTTGCTATAGTTGCATGTCCCAAATTGCAATTTTTTTTTTCTCTTGGTCACACCACATGGCATGTAGGATCTTAGTTCACATCCAGAATAAACCCATTTTGCAGGTAAAATAACTGACCGTTTCATTGTTTTAGGTTAGCATGATTTGCGGTGGGGGATGGGGGGGGTTGTTTCTATTCTTTTAAGTCTCCCAGGACTCATGCTTTTATATTATCCTGCTCTAGTCAGAAAAAAATGGAGAGAAAGATACATGGAAATGTTGCCTAGGTGCCAGGTATTAAACATAACATACTTGAGACCTATTGTTACTCTCCTAGGATGTATTTCCATTTTAAATGGAAACCTGAGAAAGCTTACTTAACATAAAGCAATGCATTACACATGGTAAAATGACAGGTAGTATTACATCTTAGTAGAGTGTGGGCTGATTTAGGGATGGAGGTCTCCAGGGGTCAATTTCATTGATCAACAAATAACATATTCTTTTCTAAAGTTGGCTTTGAGTCCTAGTAATAACAATGACTTATATTTGTATAGGATGTTAGTGATTACAGTGTTTTCACATTTATTATCTCATTCGTGCATACAAAATCCTTTGGAAATGAATTGGCTACAATTTACGAATAATAAAGTTGACAGTTATGGCAGTTCAACAACTTGTATTCTATTCAAAGGCAAAAGTGGAACTTTAACCAAATTAATTTGACTTTTAGTTCAACAATCTACTATCAAAATATAGCTGCATCCAGTTTAAATGATAAATTCCTTGAAAACGATGCACTCCTGCTTCCTTTTAATTTTACAAAACCCTCCTTAAAGCCATCAGCAATTTTGTTTGACTTATGGAGTGAATTTTTGGCAATTTTAAATAAAAACTTAATTTCAGGGTATGGGAATGGAGATAAGAATCCTGCAAAATAATAAAGTGACTTATGGAGAATAAAATGCTATTGATTCTTTCTCTAAATCATTCAATTCATGTTTGATTTCTTCCTATTAAATGAAGAAAAAGAGGATAGCACTAAAGAATATGTATATTGTTGTGGGGTGCAGCCATATCACAGCACTCTTGATCTCTCTTGACCTAGATTAGTTCAAGAATTTACTTACACAGCCAGTCATCATCCTCTCCACTACTTCCTCTGAGAATCTGAACCTCCCTCAATGTCTTGTCCATCAGAGAACAGAAGTTCTATACTGGAGATTGTGTGGTTCTTATTGCTGAAGTAGAAAACCAGTCCTTGACTTTGAGATATTACAAATCGAACTAGGAAGAGGAGATTAAAAAATGCTAAAAACAAATAAAGGATACCACTAGAATTATAATATATCTTGCTTATTTTAAGAAATTTTTAAAGAAGCCATAATAATTACATTTTGTAATTTGTAACCTTCCAAGAGTGGAAAGGGGCTAGAGGTTGAATCATCAGTGGTCAAGGATTTAGTCAATTGCACCTTGGTAATGAAGCCTCCACAAAAACCCAAAAGGACAAGGTTCAGAAAGACTCCAGGTTGGTTAATTTGTGGAGGTGTAAGAGAGGGAAGCACCTGGGAGGGCATGGAAGCACTGTCCTTTCCCCATACCTTATGATATGCATCTCTTGTATCTGTTTCTGAGTTATTTCCTTCTGTAATAAACTGGTAATCTGCTGCTGCTGCTGCTGCTGCTGCTGCTGCTGCTGCTGCTGCTGCTGCTGCTGCTGCTGCTGCTGCTGCTGCTGCTGCTAAGTCGCTAGTAGGCAAAATATTTTTCTGAGTACTGTGAGCCACTCTAGCAAATTAGCTCAACCCACAATGAGGTTATGAGAACTTCTGATTTATAACCAGTTGACTGGAAGAAGCACAGGTAGCATAGGCTTACAGATGGCATCTGAACATGGAGGTGGAGAGGATTGTGTAGGAAGTCTCATAGGACTGAGCCATCAGTCTGTGCAATCTGATGATATCTCTGGGTAGATAGTGTCAGAATTGAGTTGAATTCTCAGAAATCCTGCTGGTGTCCCAGAATTGCTTGGTGTCATGTGGGAGATCCTCACTCACTGCCCCCGACACGGACATTGGACTTGGGTCCAGGACCATAAAAGACTTTGCATAATTATTTAAGATTGATCCAGATTATACCATATATCAAGAATTATTTCCAAGGGGTCAAAAGGGGGTGGGATAAATTAAAAGATTGGAATTGACATAGATACACAGCTATGTCTAAAGTAGGTAACTAATGAGGACGTAATGTATAGCACAGAAGGAAAAAAGAAGCTAGACTCTATTTGCAGGACATATGTTAAGCTAACCTTAAAAATGCATTCCAATATACGTTGCTGCTGCTGCTAAGTCGCTTCAGTCGTGTCCGACTCTGTGCTACCCCATAGACAGCAGCCCACCAGGCTCCCCTGTCCCTGGGATTCTCCAGGCAAGAACACTGGAGTGGGTTGTCATTTCCTTCTCCAATGCATGAAAGTGAAAAGTGAACGTGAAGCTGCTCAGTCATGTCCGACTCTTCGTGACCCCATGGACTGCAGCCTACCAGGCTCCTCTGTCCATGGGATTTTCCAGGCAAGAGTACTGGAGTGGACTGCCATTGCTTTCTCCACTATATACGTTAGGTACAGACAAAAACTGTTTGATTCTACTTATACAAGATACCTATAATAGTCAAATTCATAGAGCAAGAAAGTACATTGATAGGTGTCAGGGGCTGGGAGTGAGGGTAGGGAGGCAAAATGGGGAGTTACTGTTTAATGGGGAAAGAGTTTCAGTTTAGAAACATGAAATATTTGAGAGATGGATGATAGTAGGAGTTGCACAATAATGTTAATGTACTTGGTGCCACTGAACTATACAGTTAAACACGGTTAAAATAGTATGTATTATATTATATGACTTTTACAATAAAAAATACCAAACAAAGAATTAATTCTTTTTTATCGCTGAATAGTATTCTATTGTATGAATACCACAATGCATTCTTTCACATTTGGAGGGATGTTTGGATGACTCCAATTTAACTAGGATGAATAAAGCTGCTATGAACATATGTATCCAAGTCTACGTATGAATGCCTATTTTTATCTATCATGTGACTATCTAGAAGTAAAATGGTTAAATCATATGGCTAATATTCATTTAATTTTTGTAAAAATCTGACAACTGTTTTCCAACGTGGTTGTACCATTTTGTTTTCCCACTAGCAGTTCATTTGAGTTCTGGTTTCTCCATATCTATTACTTGGTATCATCAGTGTTTTCAATTTTAATAATTTTAATAGGCATGTAGAAATATCATTGCAGTTTTGATTTACATTTCATTAATGAATATTAAGAAGAAGTGGTAAGAATACACAGAAGAACTATACAAAAAAGATCTTCACAACCCAGATAATCATGATGGTGTGATCAATTACCTAGAGCCAGACATCCTGGAATATGAAGTCAAGTGGACCTTAGGAAACATCACTATGAACAAAGCTAGTGGAGGTCATGGTATTCCAATTGAGTTATTTCAAATCCTAAAAGATGATGCTGTTAAAGTGCTGAACTCAATATGCCAGCAAATTTGGAAAACTCAGCAGTGGCCACAGGACCGGAAAAGGTCAGTTTCCATTCCAGTTCCAAAGAACAGCAATGCCAAAGAATGCTCAAACTACATAAAATTGCACTCATCTCACAGGCTAGCAAAGTAATGCTCAAAATTCTCCAAGCCAGGCTTCAACAGTATGTGAACCGTGAACTTCCAGATGTTCAAGCTGGATTTACAAAAGGCAGAGGAACCAGAGATCAAATTGTCAACATTCGTTGGATCATCAAAAAAGGAAGAGAGCTCCAGAAAAACATCTACTTCTACTTTATTGACTATGCCAAAGCCTCTGACTGTGTGGATCACAACAAACTGTGGACAATTCTTTGAGATGGAAATACCAGACCACCTGAACTGCCTCCTGAGAAATCTGTATGCAGGTCAAGAAGCAAAAGTTAGAACTGGACATGGAAAAACAGACCGCTTCAAAATAATTGGCTCCAAATTGGGAAAGGAGTACATCAAGGCTATATATTGCTACCCTGCTTATTTAACTTATATGCTGAGTACATCATGAGAAATGCTGAACTGGATGAAGCACAAGATTGCCAGGAGAAATATCAATAATCTCAGATATGCAGATGATACCACACTTATGGCAGAAAGTGAAGAACTAAAGAGCCTCTTGATGAAAGTGAAAGAGAAGAGTGAAAAAATTGACTTACAACTCAATATTCAGAAAACTAAGATCATGACATCTGGTCCCATCACTTCATGGCAAATAGATGGAGAAATAGTGGGAACAGTTACAGACTTCATTTTGGGGGGCTCAAAAATCACTGCAGATGGCCACTGCAGCCATGAAATTAAAAGACGCTTGCTCCTTGGAAGAAAAGCTATGACCAACCTAGACAGCATATTAAAAAGTAGAGACATTACTTTGCCAACAAAGGTCCATCTAGTCAAGGCTATGGTTTTTCTAGTAGTCATGTATGGATGTGAGAGTTGGACTATAAAGAAAGCTGAGTGCCAAATAATTGATGCTTTTGAACTGTGGTGTTGGAGAAGACTCTTGTGAGTCCCTTGGACAGCCAGGAGATCCAACTAGTCCATCCTAAAGGAAATCAGTCCTGAATATTCATTGGAAGGACTGATGCTGAAGTTGAAATTCCAATACTTTGACCACCTGATGGGAAGAACTGACTCATTTGAAAAGACCCTGATGCTGGGAAAGAATAAAGGCAGGAGAAGGGGATGACAGAGGATGGTTGGATGGTATCACTGACTCAATGGATATGAGTTTGAGTAAGCTCCAGGAGTTGGTGATGGCAGGGAAGCCTGGCATGCTGTAGTCCATGAAGTTGCAAAGAGTTGGACACGACTGAGTGACTGAACTGAACTGAACTAACTGAACTTGACTGATTTGGGGAGGACAGTAATTGAATAAAATGTATATTCTAATTTTTGGTATTATAAACCATTTTGTAAGTTCTTAAAATTCTAGAACCCTATTATCTTGTTAATGTCTATTCTCTGAGCATTTACTACATTGCTTGAGACAAAATAGATAATTTTTTGTTGTTGTTTCAATAGCTGTTATTAGGACTATTAGGACTGAGATTTGGTGAGTGGAAAAAGCAAAGGCAGAGATATTTAGCATTTGTTTCTGGAGTTAAATGGGAAAAATTACATTTGCTTTTTCTTTAGCACACTTTGAGCAAATAATCCTTGATCACTTTATGTCCAAGTTTCTAATACAAACATATAGATCGGCTGTAGACACTGAAAATTATTGAACTTAAGATAATTTTTAAGCCAACTAGGAATTTATGGTCCTATACATACACTAAGGTGATATAGCTGAATGAGAGACTGTTTTTGCACTGCTCCGGAATGTCTTTTGAGGGACTGTCAGTCACTTGGCACACAGGCTACTTGAATATTCAACTTTCTTTTACTTTGGCTGACTTCTCCAGTTCAACAGCATAGTTCCCGCACTACTGGAGGGAAATACAACTTAATAACAGTCCTGTAACCAAAGGAACATCATGGTGCCCACCCAAGTTCCCAAGTGAGAGTGAGATGTACCAGCATGTCACCATGCAAGGATTAAAGGACAGTTGCACAATGTATTTCATAACAACCATCAGACCGATCTACTGCCAAGATCATTTAATTGTTAAAGCAGGGAAAACCCATCAGCTTGAACTTTTTACAGCCTAAATAAATCTGTTCTCTTCCAACAGCCCACGTGGCAAAAAGACAATGCCCTTTATGATTATATGTTACACATAAGCCAAGGTGTAAAATATTTTTTAATTTGTCCTATTAATCTTCTGATTATCTTCAGCCCTATGTGATATTCTTAAGTGTATGAATCCATTGTGTAATTAACACTTTACCTTTCTATTTTTTATACAGTTTAGAGAGATTTTTAAGTTTTTTTCCCCCCCATTGCCTCTGACTGTATGGGAAAATGAGGCCCAGGAATGATAAATTTGGATTCTGGTGATGATGGAATAACAAACAAATAGATTTGCTCTGTTAATTGAAAAAGGAAAACATTCTAAACAAACATAAGAAAAAAAATGTAGAAGACATTTGAAATCAACAAACAAAGGCTGGTGATCCCTGAGAGATGGGCACCAAATAAAAGCACAATGATTGCTCCAACTTGCTGCCATGAGATAATCTCCAGACTTCAGTGCAGGGAGCAGAACCCAGAGTACCTTCTGAGTTGGGGAGATAGTGCTAAGCCCAGGAAGACCATAGTGCCAGAATTTGCAAAGCAGAGTACCAGAGGGGTGATACCTGAGTTGAAAACCCTTGTGATTCGGTGGCATTAATGAACGAAATGAACGACCAAAAAGGAGTATAGAAATAGGCTCGAACATTTGAACAACTGACTCTGAAAAAAGTGCAAAGATTTCAATAAGAAAAGTTAGTCTTTTCAACAAATGTTGCTGAAATGACTAGGTAACTATAATGTAAAACTAATAATTTTGATTAATACCTTGCAATGTATATAACAATTGACTCAGAACAAATTACAGTACTGATTTTAAAGCTCAAAATGACCAAAGTTCTAAAAGGAAACAGGAGAAATTCTTTAAGACCTTAGGTTAAATAAACACTTTATAGGTATAATCTCAAAACTATGGTTCATAAAAAAGAAAAGAACACAGACAAATTAGGACTTCAATTTGCTCTGCTACCTGAAAAAGGCAAACATTGCAAACAAATATAAGAAACAAAAATGTGGAAGACATTTGAAATCAACAAAGGATGGTGATCCCTGAGAGATGGGCATCAAATAAGAGCCTAATTAAAAACACCTAATCTTCAAAAGACACTGTAAAAAGAATGAAGAAACTAACCATAGACAAGGAGAAAATAGCCACATATAAGCACAAATCAAATATATGATAAATGACTTGGATCAAGACACTGAGTATACAAATCTTAAACATAACAGAGAGATCCTGGGTGGAAACATACATTTGGAAGCTATCAGTAAACAGATAATTACTTAAAGACATACAATTTGATGAGCTCATCAAGAAGGTGGATTGAGAGAACTTAAGAAGTGTAAGGAAATGCCTTGGAGCACTCAGCTGTTAAACATTTTAAGAGAAGGGAAAAGCGCAGGAGACTGAGATGAGGGGCTAATTCTGTAGGAAGAAAACAAGGAGACTGCGATGCCTTAAACACCATGAAAAGAGTATTTAAGGGAAGAGGAAGTAGTTACTTATGTTCAATGATTTTGGTAGGTCAAATAAGTTGAGGAGTGAGAACTGACCATTAATTCTATCAATGGAGGCCATTGGTGACATTGACAAGGGTCCTATTTTGTGATGGAATAATAAAGGCCAAATTCTATTTGGAGTGGTGGATTTAGGAGAAAATTGGAGTTAAAGAACTGGAAATGGCCAGTCCTGACAATTCTCTCAAGGAACTTTGCTATAAGGAGACCAGAAAGTTAGGGTGATACCAGGAGGAGGGGGAAGTGGAATCAAAAATTGTTCCTTTCCTCTGTACCAAAATGAGAGAAATAACAGTGTAGGTGCTGACAGGATTAATTCAGAAGATAGAAACAACTGATGATATAAAGAAGAAAGGGCAATTAATAGAGTGGCATTCTTGAGTAAATAAAAGGGAATAGGATCTGGCTCAGAAAAGAAAGAGTTAGCCTTAACTAGGGATATGGACAGCTATTGGCTATAAGATAGAAGAAAGCAAAGTATGTAGACATTAACTGGGGCTTCTTAGCTAGTGCTAGTGGTAAAGGACCTATGCCGGGGTCCAGCCCCGGTAGATCCAGGAAATTTGAAGCGGGGATGGCGTTGGGAAATAAGGGAAAAACTTATTTATTTATCAACATAAGATTAGATTAGGAAGAAATAGTGTAGTAGGAAAATTAAGTGGAGAGAAGAGGCTGATTAACTTGGGTCACATGGAAAACCAATAAAGTTCCAGACAAGGAGCTTGCACCATCTATGTTAGGCCACCAGCGCCCGTTTGAATATCGGAGAGTGCCCCGCCTTGGGCTCTCTCTCTTATGGATCTTAAAAGCCGGGACAAGTAAGTAGACATAATGAGCCTCCACGCCCCAGATGGGAATTCAGCCTGAAATTAGAGTAAAGAGGAGACACGGGGGAAACCAGTCCAGCGACTGGCTCCCCTACTATTGTCCTTCAAGGCCTGTTATACTTTTGATTGTACATCGAGATCAATGGGTAATACAAAATTATGTAGCGTTAGCAGCCCAGACTCTTTCTGTATATCTGTTTGTATACAAAAGGTCTCAGGTGATCTACATTATCTTCTGGCCAAGAGGCTTGTTAACACTTTTTGGCTCTCTTCCTTAATGAATGTTAATTTCGTTTCCCCTAAGTGTTTTTCTTTAATCTGCATCTCCTTAAAGCACTAAAGTTACATTTCTATAGAACAAAGGTGCAGTGGGTTATAACAAAGAAGGTACTTAACTCAAATATCTAATGTTGCTAATACCAGGTCTACTACTTGTTTTTCTATATACTAACTATATCTAAAAATAAAGGATATGAAAATTTGGCAGCAAGTATTGGCTCAACAAACGAAACCTTTAATCAGTCCTATTCTAATGATTTTGACTCTTCTGAAGCACCTGCATTCCTAGGATGTTTTAAGCTTCCTGTGCCTCCTGCAGTCAGGAGGCCTCAAACAATCACATGAGCAGCTGTATGAGTCCTGAAGGCAGGCTAAAAAGCCATCAGAGGGTTTTTTGGATTGAAACACTCTTTCAAATGCAGAAGACTAAAGCCCTGGATTGACTTTTTCCAGAGAATGTCAGAAGAATGGAAACCAGGCAGATTCTTATTTTGGGGGGTGCATGCTCAGGAAATGCCAGGGGGAAAACCTGAGATCTGACTCAACCTTGCCCATCAGATCTCTGCCGCATGACCTTGTCATGGGTGGGATTTCTTACGCTGGCTCCTGGCAGACCTACCTACCAGTGCAGGGTATATAAGAGATGTGGGTTCCATCCCTGGGTTGGGAAGGTCACCTGAAGGAAGGCATGGCAATGCACTTCAGTATTCTTGCCTGGAGAATCCCATGGACAGAGGAGCCTGGTGGGCTACAGTCCACGAGGTCGCAAAGAGTCGGACACGACTGAAGTGACATAGTATGCATGCACGCAGACATTAATACCGCAGAGTGGAAAGATACGACAATAGGAGCTTATAAAAGTTCTATTCTGAGTGATTCTATTAGAGGCAGTGGTATACTATGGCTACTTTTACTCAGCAAAGGCAAAATTAATAGCTGTGACACAGATCATATGTCCCATAAATCCTGAAGTATTTACTATATGGTCTTTTTCAGAAAAAAAAAAAAAAAAAGTTTGCCAAAGACATGGTAGCTTCTGAGTCATGTATTCAACAAAATGTTAGCAAGTGTCTACTCTATACCATGCTCTTTACAAGGCAGTGGGATAGGAAAGGCTACTGAAATTGACATTATCTCCCATTTTCCCCCTGCTCATGATGTCTAATTATTTTCCTCAACAAACCATAGAAGGGGCTTCTGCAAGTTATCACAACTTAAATGACATATATAGTAGATAGTCCCTGTCCTCCTTATTCCCTTGGCCAATTTTCAGCATGTTAATACATATATAGACTGGATAAGACCATGTCCTCAAGACCCTAAAATCATGCTTTCATCCTCTTTATGTGAACTTTCAGCACATCTGTCAAAAAACCAGGGACAATGACAATGTGCTCAATCGCTTCAGTCATGTCCAGCTCTGTGACCCTGTGGACTGTAGCCTGCCAGGCTCCTCTGACAGACAACTTATAAATTACTGTGTTAGGAGTTTGGAAGACATCCACTCAGATGAATAAAGGAGGAGGTGTTGGGTCCTTAGGAAGAAGCTAAAAATAGTGATTTGGGCTAGAAAGAAATACAATTTTAAGAATCATTTTCATATAGATGATAGTTGAACCTATGGGAGCAGAAAAAAAGAAGAAAAAAGAGAAGCGTATGGGTTAGTCAAGGAAGTTAAAGGTAACCAGAAGATAATAGTATTGTACAAGTCAGTTCAATTCAATTAACTGCTCCCTATTTGCCAGGATAGATATAGAATTTGAGCAAAGTCATATAATACAAAATGAAAGAGGAATAAGGTAGAAAACCAATTTGAACCTCCTAGATTACTTGGGGATAAAATGTGTAAGATGGTACTTCACTGAATGAATTCACAAAATACAGCATTTAACCATATTTTGAACACATTTCTATGACTGTAAATTATTTAATGCTGTTATGTTAACACAGCCAAGCCACCCAAGAAGTATTTTTCTTTAGATTTTACACAGTTTTTTTTTCCCACTTTTACACAATTTATTCAGAATATCACATTCCTTGTCTGAATCCATTGATATTGGGGGTTCCTCAAAAGTGACATCTTTGTTTCCTTCAAACTAGTTTTCATATTTTACATCTAACTCAACACATGTCAAAGTAGTTATATTTATTAAATAATGGCCTGAAATTTTTGTTTACAACTTTCTCACTTATTTAGTCTTAATATATTGTTTCCCATGATAGCAGAATCAAAGCAGCATTGCCTGGTGATAACCTTTCCATCAGCTTGTTTCAATCCATAATGAGCAATAAAACTGTCACCTTCTTAATTCTTCCTCTGCCTACTGTTCTCTTTACGACCCTGAAGTTCATTTATAATGGGGGAAGCAGTTAGATGCACTCTTGCTGGGCTAGGTTCCCAGAAGTATACAGTTTCACAGAGAAAGCAAATTTTGAGGTTTTCTCACTCTCTTTTTTTAATTTTTAAAAATTTCTTCTTTTAAATAAAGGCAAGGGAAGCAGCTAAACATGTGGTTAATCTGATTAGAAAATTAGATTTTCTAATCTAAATCAAGTGGCACTGATTTTAAAACATTGTATAAAATAATCTTTAACTAAGAAAAATGTTTTTTCAGTAAATGTATTTTTAAGGAAAGCCTTTCTGATACGTTTTCTAAGTCATTAATTTGGCTTTAGTGTCAGTTGCAGTATGGGAGGACAAATAGCTGTTTTTAAAAATGGCATCTTTCTCTAAAATATTAATGCAGATCCAGATTTCTTAGTCTTAGTACTATTGACATTTTGGCTGAGAAATATTTGTTTGTGGGAGGCTATCCTTTGTAACATGGGATGTCTAACATATCCCTGGCCACTACTCACTTGATGCCAGCTGTAACCCTCAAACTGTGATAATCAAAAATGTTTCCAGACATTGTCAAGTGTCCCTGGGGGTGGGTGACCATAGGGAAGGAGGATGAGACTAAGGCAAATTTAACAAAATCAATCTTATTTAATGCTAATTATTAAAGAAAATTTTTTTGCAGAGGTTTTGGGGTTTTCAGTTCAGTTCAGTTCAGTCACTCAGTTGTGTCTCTTTGCAACCCCATGAATTGCAGCACGCCAGGCCTCCCTGTCCATCACCAACTTCCAGAGTTCACTCAAATTCACATCCATCCAATCAGTGATGCCATCCAGCCATCTCATCCTCTGTTGTCCCCTTCTCCTGCCCCTGGGGTTTTAGCTTGTTTTTATTTCCCTTCCTTGCTTCCTTCCTCTCTTCTTTCTTTTCCTCTTCCTTCTTTTCTTGCTTTAATGTGTAAATCCTTATTCAGCAAAAATTTTACATAACAGTCCAATATGTAAAATTTTACATGACAGTCCAATATGTAAAATTTTACATAAAATTCCAATGCGTAAAATCTAACCTATGAGCTGAACTCCTTGAAATGTATTGTCCTGAGGCTTAGTGGATCTATCATTATTTTTATTTTCTGTTTTTTATGATGTTATAAAATCCTGCTGGCCCAGAAGCGGCTGCTACTCCCAGGGTTGGTCCTTTCTCAACAATAGGCTCAACTGAGAACACATCTTTCATAGACAAACCAACCAGTCCCAAGTTTATAACCCCCACCACCTCTATATCCAGCCCTCACATGCCAAGCCAGTATCACTTGCCCTCTATCTCAGGCAACCACAGACCACCCCTTTAGCCCAAAGCCTGCTGGAATTATTCAAACTAGCCAAGCCTAAACTATATCCCTTACCCCACCTTCCCTTTCTTGTGAAATCCTCAATAAAGCCCCTGATCTAGACTAGCCCTTTGTCCCTATCTTCTTCCCCCTGACCAAAACCTGGGCACTTCCCTTGTGGCCCTGCATGGCATGTAGTGACCCTGCTCTTTGGGACCTGTGAGTAAAATGAACTTCCTCCAAGCCTCATGCTCTCTTCTCTCTGTGGCTACATCAACTTTACCATGGAAGTAAGCATCCATATACTTTTATGCAGAAGTCCAATGTGCACAATTTTACATACATTTTACATAAAATTTTACAATTTTACATAAAATTCTTACAGATGCCATGCTCTCCTTATAATAATCAAGTTTTTATTTCTGTATTTTATGATATTTGTGAGTTGTGAGCAACACTTTCAGTCTTACAACACTGACCTCTTGACTCTGCCTTATCTTCCAACTCTCCAGTCCAATGACGACTAAACAGGTCACATATGTATCTTGACTTCTTTAATCCTCATAAATGAATCAATGTAGGTCTTCTGACCTCAGATTTACAGAAGCCTAGATATTAAGCAGTTGCCCAAATTTAATTTCAATTTTTTTCCACAGGAAAATACTTTCTTAAATTGAGTTTTAAATAAGGGTGAGACACTATATTAGGTTTGTGCTATATGTGGTAGATTATGGCAGCTTCACTACATCACCACATCACTATATGTATATGTGGTAGATTATGTCAATTTCACCACATCACTACCGCACAGTTTCACTCATCTCACATGCTAGTAAAATAATGCTCAAAATTCTTCAAGCCAGGCTTCAGCAATATGCAAACTGTGAACTTCCAGATGTTCAATTTGGTTTTAGAAAAGGCAGAGGAACCAGAGATCAAATTGCCAACATCCGCTGGATCATCAAAAGAGCAAGAGAGTTCCAGAAAACATCTATTTCTGCTTTATTGACTATACCAAAGCCTTTGACTGTGTGGATCACAATAAACTGTGGAAAATTCTGAGAGAGATGGGAATACCAGACCACCTGATCTGCCTCTTGAGAAACCTCTATGCAGGTTAGGAAGCAACAGTTAGAACTGGACATGGAACAACAGACTGGTTCCAAATAGGAAAAGTAGTACGTCAAGGTTGTGTATTGTCACTCTGCTCATTTAACTTATATGCAGAGTACATCATGAGAAATACTGGGCTGGAGGAAGCACGAGCTGGAATCGAAGTTTCCGGGAGAAAGATCAGATATGCAGATGACACCACTCTTACAGCAGAAAGGGAAGAAGAACTAAAGAGCCTCTTGATGAAAGTGAAAGAGGAGAGTGAAAAAGTTGGCTTAAAGCTCACCATTCAGAAAACTAAGATCATGGCATCTGGTCCCATCGCTTCATGGCAAATAGATGGGGAAACAGTGGAAACAGTGGCTTACTTTATTTTGGGGGGCTCCAAAATCACTGCAGATGGTGATTATAGCCATGAAATTAAAAGATGCTTACTCCTTGGAAGGAAAGTTATGACCAACCTAGACAGCATATTAAAAAGCAGAGACATTACTTTGCCAACAAAGGTCTGTCTAGTCAAGGCTGTGGTTTTCTCAGTAGTCATGTATGGATGTGAAAGTTGGATTATAAAGAAATCTGAGAGCCGAAGAATTGATGCTTTTGAGCTGTGATGTTGGAAAAGACTCTTGAGAGTCCCTTGGACTGCAAGGAGATCCAACCAGTCCATCCTAAAAGAGATCAGTCCTGGGTGTTCATTGGAAGGACTGATGTTAAAGCTGAAACTCCAGTACTTTGGCCAGCTGATGCAAAGAGCTGACTCATTTGAAAAGACCCTGATGCTGGGAAAGATTGAGGGCAGGAGGATAAGGGGATAACAGGGGATGAGATGGTTGGATGACATCACCGACTCGATGGACATGGGTTTGGGTAGACTCCAGGAGTTGGTGATGGACAGGGAGGCCTGGCATGCTGTGGTTCATGGGGTCACAAAGAGTCTCACACAACTGAATGACTGAACTGACTGAACTGATGCCAATATTAGGGATTGAATGTTGTCATTATGTACTTTGTAGCTTAGTTTCAGCCTCACCCATCTAAGTTCTTCATGCCATTACTTTGTATCCCTACAACTAACTGAATTTAAAACACAATACAAATTTAAATGTGTTACTTTTTCTCAGAACCACATGATGACTCGCATCATTTATCATATATGAGTTAAGCTCCTTAAGGTAGGATATAGGGTTCTCCAGTATATAGCCTCTGCCTAGATTTCCATGCCCATAACTCGTATTATTCTACTGCTTAGAAATTTTCCTGTATCTACTCCCACCTTCGCATCAATATGAGTGTTTCTGAGATGGATGCTTCTACATCTCTGCTAAAAGGAAAGGAAGAGACCTTTCCTTTTAGCTAATTCCTTTTCATTTATTATAACTAAATTCATAAATTATCAACTTTAGTAAAACCTTCCTTAGTAACTCTACTTTTAACTCCGGGTTACATACATTTGTTTCTATTCTTAATATTTTAATAATAACCCATTATCTCTCTATCATTACTTTTAGAGCACAGCAATATAGCTGTTTGTTTTTCAAGGTTTTTTTTTTTTGTTTGTTTGGTTTTTTTTTTTTTTGGCTGCATTCTGTGGCTTGTGGGATCTTAGATCCAAACCAGGCATTGAACCTGGGACCAGGCAGTGAGTGCCAAGTCCCAACCAGGGAATTCTCTATAATTACCTATTTTAATGATTATCTCCTCTGCTATATAACACTTTTACGAGGACAACATTGTAGAATTGATTTTATAGTCAATTCCTTGAATAGACCATGAATATTGGAATTGAGGGCTTCCCAGGTGGTGGTAGTGGTAAAGAACTCACTTGCTAACACAGGAGATTTAAGAGAGGCAGGTTCAATTCCTGGGTCAGGAAGGTCCCCTGGAGGAGGGCATGGTAAACCACTCCAGCATTCTTGCCTGGAGAAATCACATGGACAGAGGAGCCTGGCTGGCTATGGTCCATAGGGTCACAGAGAAGTGACCCGTTGAGGTGACTCACCAGAGTGACCAACGGGACACAGTTGAAGTGACTTAGCATGTATGCATGGAAATTGTAAATATAAATCTTTGTTAGCTACATGGATTAATTTCATCATTGTAGCCTCAGCTTACAACTAGGTTAAGTTTTCATAATGGTCCTTCAAAAATAATCTTTTAAAAATAGAACAGTCTCCTTAGCTTGCCTAGAATATTCTATTGAGTGCAAATCTCAATTGAGAAGGTATGAAGATATCTACAGAAATTCATTACTTCTTTTGAAAAATAATTATGTGACTTTTTTCTTACTGATTGCCACCGGCAGACTCATCTTTGAGGATAAAGGATGGCATATATATTTGGGGATATTTTAACAGTAACAGAAGTAGGACATGACTCACTGAGCCTCTATGCCACCTGAATTTATATGCATTTTAAGTTCTGAAATTAAATTAAATAAATGGGGGAAGTCAGCAGTGGAAGTCAATGGTTTAGAAAAAATATAAATTTACACAATCTTGTTGAAGTAAATTATATTCTTATAAAACCTAAAATATTAGGGACACTATGTATAAAATCTTCCCTTGTAGCTCAGTGGAAAGAATCCACTTGCTAATGCAGGGGCGAGTTGTTTGATCCCTGGGTCAGGGAGATCCCCTAGAGGAGGAAATGGCAACCCACTCTCATATTCTCACCTGGGAAATCCCATGAACAGAGTCTGGCGAGCCACATGCAGTCCATGGGATCGCAAAAGAGTCGGACACGATTTAGCGGCTAAACAACAGCAACAAATATAAAAGCTTAGGTGATCCTTAATTGAAGTCAAAAAGGTTTGCAATCAGGTAAGCAAAGGTTTCAAGTGGTGTTTGTTTGTTAATTTATGATTGTCCTTGTCCAACTTGTTTGTCCTTTATGAATCCTTAGTGACTTTTCTAACTCACACTCTCATGCCCTAGAACTCTCGTTATTCTGTCTTTCCTTCCCTGTATGGTCAGAAAACTGCACTGGAAACTAAATGGGAAATTATGCCTACTTTAACCTAGTAAAATTCTTTGTTAGACCCTGGAAATGAATTCTCAATTGATTATATCTGTAAATTAAGGCTGACATATCATTCATTAAAGGTGAATGCTAAATGATCTCTTCTTGGAAAGCATCTTTCAGCTAAGATCACTAAAGCCCTGTGTGTATGTAGTATTCCACAGGGATATAATATGTGAACAATTATAACATGGGTCACTGTGATTCTGTATCTTTGCAAAAGCATTTCTTTTTGAAAACTATGTTTTTTTGTTTTTTTGTTTTTTCAAAATTATCTTTCTTTTCTCTGCTTAGTAGCATCCAGGGCTCAGCGTTCTACTGTCAATCTTTCTTGACGTAAAAATAAATGCCTGAACTTTTCCAGATGGCCATGTTGGAACTTAATTTCAGACACACCTCTTCCTATAATTATGTGTGAAAGTTAGAACTAACTTTTTTTAGAAGCCTATAAAATGTTAGTCGTTGCATCATGATTATAATACTATGAGGCAGAATTATTACGCCCATTTTATAGATGACAGGAGCAAATATTAATAGACTTCCCCAGTGGTCCAGCAGCTAAGACTCTGTGCTTCCAATGCAGGGGCCCAGATTCTATCCCTGGTCAGGGAAATAGATCCCACATGCTGCAACTAAGAGTTTGCGTGCCTCAAGTAAATATCTCCACATAGTTCAGCTAAAGATCCTACATGCTACAACAAAGATGGAACATCCTGTATGCTACAGCTAAGTCCCAGCATGGTCAAATAAATAAATAAATGAGTAAAATATTTTTGAAAAAGTACTGTGATTGCCTTCACCTGCTTCTTAGAATATTCTACATAATTAGCTAAAAGAAATAACCATTTCAAGGTCAAAGTACAGTTAGGTCTTGCAGTTTGATATACTTAGCCAGACCTGGCAAGGATGTCCAGTGCCTGTGGAGGACTCTTAACAGACTCACAGACTTCATTCACAAAACTGAGGTCACACAGATAGTCAAACCTTTCTGCTCCTTCATATTGAATTCACTTCAGACTGCTCACCCCTAAGCACACCCACACTTGCTTCTTTAGATCATCACTGCAAAGATTGATGGTCCACTATTTACACTCTTTCTTTCTAAATCTGGCTCATTTTCCATTTTCCATGATTCTTATTACATTTTCCATATGGACTACCATGATAGTTCACACTCTTGGTCTCATCTTTTGGATTTGTTGTTGTTGTTGTTCCTTTATACTCTGCACTCATACTTCAAGGCAGAACAGGATAGTTATGAGAAGCACCAATTTGGACATCAGATTGTGGGATTTCCAATGACATCATCAGTTTTTTAAAGTTGTGTGATACTGAGCAGTGAATATAAAATCTCAATTCTTCAGTCTCTGCATCTGTAATACAGGCATTTAATACACATGCTTCAAACAGTAATAGTAGGAACAACTGAGTGAAAACAGATAGCCGATTAGAAGCATGCTTGTCACACAGTAAGCACTCAATAAGTGTTAATATCATCATCCTCATCACCACCGCACCATCATTATTGTATACATTCTCACCATTGTACCAAAACTGTTTTATCAGTACCATTAAGTAACTCTTTTGTTTTTTTTTTAAAGCAATGGTTATTTGTCAGTCTTTGTTATTTTTGACTCACATGTGAAAAACATTTTCCTGTTGACCATTGTGTCAGTCAGAGCCCAGCAAGGAAGCAAACCACTCTACATATTTCAAGGAGTATGGTGCGAGTCCTAGAAATTAGTTGCTTACAAAATCGTATGATGGATTGGAGGATTGGAAGCCAGAAAGAGCACCTGTGTACTACTGAATCCAAGAGCACACTGTCACTGATGTTCTGAATCAGAGGTCAGGATGCTTCTACTTCCTTCCTACAGAGAAGGCAATGGCACCCCACTCCAGTGTTCTCGCCTGGAGAATCCCAGGGTCAAGGGAGCCTGGTAGGCTGCCGTCTATGGGGTCGCACAGAGTCGGACACGACTGAAGCGACACAGCAGCAGCAACTTCCTTCCTACGCCCCTCTACTGCCACCATTATGAATACCACTCACACTCATGAAGCTAGGCTCAAGCCACCAGAATCTCTAAACTATTTTCGGCAATCACATTTCACATTACTGCTTGTTAACAAACTGCAGCAGGAAGGAGACCTATATCTCACATCATCCTTGGCAAAAGAGTTTTGGACATATCATTTATAGCTTCTTTTATTCTCTTTCTTTTGTCTTGAAAGTTGTTTCCTGATAACTTCAACTGTCACCTCCCTCCCAGTTCAGGCACTCAGTCGTGCCCAACTCTTTACAACCCCATGGACTGCAGGATGCCAGGCCTCCCTGTCCATCACCAACTCCCATGGCTTACTCAAACTCATGTCCATCGAGTCAGTGATGCCATCCAACCATCTCATCCTCTGTCATCCCTTCTCCTCCTGCCTTCAATCTTTCCCAGCATCAGGGTCTTTTCAAATGAGTCAATTCTTCACATCAGATGGCAAATGTATTGGAGTTTCCGTTTCAACAGCAGTCCTTCCAATGAATATTCAGGACTGATTTCCTTTAGGATGGACTGGTTGGATCTCCTTGCAATCCAAGGGATTCTCAAGAGTCTTCTTCAAAACCAAAGTTCAAAAGCATCAATTATTTGACACTCAACTTTCTTTATAGTCCAACTCTCACAGCCATACATGACTACTGGAAAAACTATAGCTTTGTCTAGACGGACCTTTGTTGGCAAAATAATGTCTCTGTTTTTTAGTATATTGTCTATGTTGGTCATAGCTTTTCTTCCAAAGAGCAAGCATCTTTTAATTTCATGGCTGCAGTCACCACCTGCAGTGATTTTTGAGCCCCCCAAAATAAATCATTTCACTGTTTCCATTGTTTTCCCATCTATTCGCCATGAAGTGATGGGACCAGATGCCATGATCTTAGTTTTCTGACTGTTGAGTTTTAAGCCAGCTTTTCCAGCCTTCTCTTTCACTTTCATCAAGAGGCTCTTTAGTTATTCTTCATTTTCTGCCATAAGGATGGAGTCATCTGTATATGTGAAGTTATTGATATTTCTCCCAGAAATCTTGATTCCAGCTTGTGCTTTGTCAAGCCCTCCCTCTAGCTCTAGCTAACTACTAAATCTCTACTCATAACTCTGACCTTCTTTTCCTAATTTCAAGTACATAACTCCAAGCATTACTGAAAATTTCCACATCTATCATATAAGAGCCTCAAATTCAATATATTTAGAGCATAATGAAACAAACACAAAACTAAATCAAACTGTCTCTCTGTATGTATGATTTTAATTAGTGATACATTTTTTCTGAAGTGTCCAGGTGCAAATTTTTGTTTTTCACAATCTCAAATTTCTCTTCCTCTTGCTTGATACATAATTGAATGATAGAAAAGCTAAGAATTAATAGACTGCATGGTCTTCAAATGACCTTCCATAAACATCAAGTCTTTTATTTGGTTTTACCCGAAAGGGTCAGTAACGACTGGAATCTGTACTCACTAACACAGCCTGATGTTACTGTACATTTTGGGGGGTTCTGAATTGCAGTGTATTTTCACATTTAACTCTGTGTAGTTAGGAATGCTGACATTTTACTATGGAAACTGAAGAGTCTAACAAAGACATTCACTGATGGAAAAGTTGTTACAACATAGGATGTAAAATTACTGGCAAGAAGTTGTATAAAATCAGATAGATTCAAATTTTATCTTCGATGCTGTGCATGTCCTTGGGGAAGTTACTTAAAATCTCAAATCCCAGGCTTACGTAAGTGTAAAAGAAAGGTTAAAATGATACCCACCTTATAAGGAGGTCATTATGAAGAGTAAATATGATAATGATACAATAAATTTCTTAATGCAATACTAGTCTCAAAATCCAAACAAACAATATATTTTGGTTTATATTGTCTTTGCTTATATTGATGCCACCCCTCCTGTTTTTTTATTGTTTTAAGGTCATGCTGGAGTTGGTATAATTTGATAGTCATTATTATACCTTATAGATTCACAGCTATAAAACTGAGTAGAAAACCTTAGGAACCTGTGGTATGGATTCTATGGAGAATCCTTGGGTTCATGTAGGTAATAGATGTACTATGTTGAGGAGATTGGAAGGCAATAATAAATAAATTGGTCTGGCTTTGATCCTCACAATCAATTTATAAATATTAGTACTTAATATAATTCAGTTGATAAATATTAGTGAATTTAACACAATTATCCTTTATGTTGGGCTGGGAGGGAAATATTTAGGCATCAAACAGAATTTGAAAACCATTGCCCTGAGTCATCAGTAACCATTGTTCTCTTCTACTAAACATATTCTTGATAGTAGTAGGCTATGTCAATTTCTATTAGTAAATATGCATTTTTAAAAATTCAGCTGAAAGTGAAAAGAGTTAGTCACTCAGTCATGTCCAACTCTTTGTAAAAGTTGACCCCATGGATCATAGCCTACCAGGCTCCTCCGTCCATGGAATTCTACAGGGAAAAAACTGGAGTGGGTAGCCATTTCCTTCTCTGGAGGATCTTCCCTATCCAGGGATCTAAGCTGGGTCTCCCACACTGCAGGCAGATTCTTTACCATCTGAGCCACCAGGGAAATCCCTTAAATTCAGCTACATACAACAAATATGTTAAACTGTACACATGTTTTACAACAGTTGAGAATATGCTAATCTCTCACTTACACCTTTATTTTTCAGTTTTTAAAATAAACTTCCTTTTTTAAAACTCTGTAACTTTATTATTTATTTACATATGGCCATGCCACACAGCTGTGGGATCTTATTTCCCTGATCAGGGATGGAACCCATGACCCTTGCATTGGAAGCATGGAGTCTTCACCACTGGATTGCCAAGGAAGTCCCTATTTCTTTTGATAGTTTTGACAATTACTTTGATTGTATGTTGTAATACGACTGAAAGAACTCCCTAGAATCATTGATTATAAATCACCAGGGATTACACAAACTTGCACTTTGGGTCAGTGACTGTCTTACAAAGATATTGCAACTGTTAAGCAGGTCCCTGTAACTCTATACATGGAACTCAATTAGAATTCCTTAAATAAATTCCTTATCATTTGCTAGATAATGACATAATTAGTTTGAACTTAATTTGTCATTGTGCTTGTCTCTAACTTCAATTCTGAAAAAAAATCTTTATTTTTCTACCTTAAATTTAAAAATACTGAATTTTATCAAAATTCAGATAAGTTTCTTCCCTGTCTATAGCAGCAACTGTTAGAAACTTTTTTTTTTCCCCTCTCTCAGCAACTCCTAGATGTACCCACTGTGTATAACTGCCAAGCAGATTTGGGAGGTCACAGAAGAAGAGGGCTGGAAAAATGAGAACATCACAGGGAGGAAGAAGTCCTCACCACGCATGAGCACACGTTGTTCTCCACCACACAGAACGTGTCAGTCTGCAGAGCACACCCTGGGACCTCCCACCATAGATATATTCCTGGCTTCAACTGGGAGAAGCAACAAGTTGACAGTCTCTGCTTCCTCATGGCAGCCAGAGACTTGCTGAAAACTGATATCATTTGGGCCTGTCTCCCTGCAAGACAAAGAACATAACATCCAAAAGAGTGAAACATATTCTCCCCACGTTGCTGGGGGAGGGTAGGGCGGGAGATCTCTGCCTGCTTGGCACAGCCAACTTTAATGGGAAGACAGCAGAGTTTTTGCAAGGCAAGGGAGCTGGGGGAATGCTCTGAAAACCACACCTCCGCCTTTTGGCACTGGACGTCAACTGAAAATCATTCTTTGGGGACTGGTTTTTGGAAAGCTTTTATGCTTATGATGAAAGCACAAGTTCTAACAGAAGGTCTGTCGTTGGACTAGAGCTTAGAAAGTAAATAGCACAAGCACGTTCTTAATGAAAAACCAGTGCTCCCAGGAGACAGCAGCCCACTTGGATTGGAAGGATACATTAAGGATAAAGACATCGCCATGATGGGGGCTTTCCAGGTGGCACTAGTGGTAAAGAATCTTCCTGCTAATGCAGGAGACCTGGATTTGATCCCTGGGTTAGGGAGATGCTCTGAAGGGGAAAATAGCAACCCACTCCAGGATTCTTGCCTGGCAGGCTACATTCCACAAGGTCACAAAGAGTCTGCCACCACTGAGCACACAGTATTGTATTTTTTAGGGAGGTAAAATGTACAGAAATATAACCTTTGTAGGAATTTTGTGTGTGTGTATGTGTGTGTGTGTGTGTGTATGTGTGTGTGTGTGAGTGCTGTGTCTGCTCAGTTGCTTCAGTTGTGTCACTGACTCTTTGTGACCCCATGGACTGTAGCCCTCCAGGCTCCTCTGTCTGTGGGATTCTCCAGGCCAGAATATTGAAGTGAATTGCCATGCCCTCCTCCAGAGGATCTTTCTAATCCAGGGATCAAACCTGTGTCTCCTGCATTGCAGGCAGATTCTTTACCACTGAGCCACCAGGGAAGCCCATGGTAGGAATTAGTACATCCTAAAAGAATGGTACAGATGAATTTCTCATGGGATCAAAGAAGGAAGGAACAGTTACTTTCATTGAAAGAAATTACCAAAAGCTTTATAGAGGAGATGCCACCTATAAACAGTACTCAATAAAGAAAAACTATAAGTCTGGAGGCTTCCCACTTCAGGGAAACAATTGTGCCATGTTATTTTACCTTTATTGAATTAAAAGTAATTAGAATCTATTCAGCTAAAGCATCCTATTGGAATTTTAAATGGGGTTATATTACATTTATAAATTAAGTTGGAGAGAATGGATATCTTAAAAATATTTAGTCTTAGTCTACCAGCTTATCTCACTGAATTAACCTGATTTTCTCTAATTTGACTGAGAAGAGAATATTGGACATTCACTTTCTCATATAATATCCATTTTCCATTGTTCCACCATGTAGTTTATTTTGTCTTGATAAGTGTTTGGATTTCTTGTCATTAAAATATTATTGGGATCTGATTGCAGGGTAAGATCATAGAATGACCCTGTCTAAAAATAATGCCTGCCTCTGTGCTGAGTGTAATAAAGACTATGTTGCTTCAAGACAGAAAATGTACCTTCCAATGAGATTCACTCTTGTTGTGAATCTAACCTTTGCCACATTCATCTTTCTACAAACACTAGGCCTTCTAAAGTCTGAAAACAGAAAGCTAAGTCTCCCTGAATTAGAGTGGATTAAAGGAGTAAATTCGTGGTGAGAAATGTATCCCCTGATGAGAGACATTTTTCTACCCACCTCACAGGGGCACAACCTTTGAGGCCGGCTATTTCTGTGGGAAATGGTGATTATAATCAGTTTTTGAATTTCAACAAAAATATGCTTAGGAGCAGACTGTTTTTCTCTGAACCAATAAACTATGTCTAAATTTAGGAACCAGCCCCAAAGCATTATAGTCCCATGAAATAATAGTTAAATGGGTCATCTCCATATTGCTGAAGTACTGAATTAACATAAAATATTTTATAGAACATTATTAACTGTTTCAAAAGCACTTAAAAATGCCCAGATATGTATGGTTTGGGATTCCATTTGAGGGGTTTTCTGAGACCTTCGTGTCTGTTCTTAGCCCAATCCTCAGTAGATTCCACGTCAGGAAACCATGATCTGTATTGTTTAATATGACTTAAAAATGTAAGTGCTAAGGCGCTTCAGCTGTGTCTGACTCTGTGCAACCCTATGGACTGTAGCCCCCCAGGCTGCTCTGTCCATGGGATTCTCTAGGTAAGAATACTGGAGTGAGTTGTCGTGCCCTTCTTCCTGACCCAGGGATTGAACCTGCATCACTTACCTCTCCTGCATTCGCAGGTGAGTTCTTTACCACTAGTGCCACTTAAAAGTGAAAAAAGCAGGTATAAATGGTGGAGTTAAGCCCAATCCCCATATAAGATGATCATAGCATCTGATGAAAATTGAAAAAGCTCTGGAGATGAACAGGATCCATGACTAAGGACTCAGAGATAGTATTCTCCCATAATTCCTCTAAAAAAAAAAAGGAAAATTATTTAAACATATTATTTAAGCCATATTAATATGCTTTTACAGAGAAGGCAATGGCACCCCACTCCACTATTCTTGCCTGCAAAATCCCATTGACAGAGGACCCTGGTAGGCTGCAGTCCATGGGGTCGCGAAGAGTCGGACACGACTGAGTGACTTCACTTTCACTTTTCACTTTCATGCATTGGAGAAGGAAACAGCAACCCACTCCAGTGTTCTTGCCTGGAGAATCCCAGGGATGGGGGAGCCTGGTGGGAGGCCATCTATGGGGTCGCACATAAGTTGGGCTTGCCTGGTGGCTCAGTGGTAAAGAATCTTCTTGCAATGCAGGAGATGGAGGTTCAATCCCTGGGTCAGGAAGATTCCCCTGGAGAAGAAAATGGCAACTC
Source organism: Ovis canadensis (assembly GCF_042477335.2). Classification (NCBI taxonomy): domain Eukaryota; kingdom Metazoa; phylum Chordata; class Mammalia; order Artiodactyla; family Bovidae; genus Ovis; species Ovis canadensis. The sequence continues at coordinate 40,717,030 of NC_091253.1, read as the reverse complement.
ATTCCAGTATTCTCGGACATACCTTAATGTGTAAACAAAAAAAACATATGTTTTAAAAATAAACACTTATAAAACAATGAGAAATTTTGTCAGATCAACAATTTTATATCATGCATTCAAAACATGGATAATCAAAGACCAATGCTAGTTTTAGCTAGTTTATTTTACATATTCAACAATATTCTTCATTATATTCATCATAATATCCTGCTCAATAGCAGGAAGCTTGTCCCAAAGTATGTACCTGGGACAGAATTTGAATTTGATGTGAATTATTTTCAATTTTGGTAACATATACAAATTCATTTGCTTTATTTCAAATCAGCTTTAATCATTACCATTACAGACAATCCTTCACCTTTAAGTAAAAATGACTGCATGCCCTATTGATAAGTGACGGGGTAATTGTTGGGCCAGAAAGAAAAACTTTAAAGAGCAAACAAGGTTGAAAGAGACACTTGGCTGAGAGTTATGGTTTCTTACACAGAGTAAGACGGATGCTCAGAGAATCACTTTCAAGTCTTGCTCTCACACTCCTAAGATCAGGGAAAACTTATTGGAAGTGTTTCTTTGGTGTGCAGGCCAATTTTCTTCACATTCTATCAACCTGCTCCAGCATGGTCATGTGATTAAAAATTTTTTAGGCTGAAAACCTAGAAGTCCTGATAATGAGAAGCTCATTTCTGCCCTCAAAAAATAATGGAAGTCCTAGAGGAATAGCAATCCAAATTCAATGAAAGAAAGTAAGCTTTTGCCCAAAACTTTGATCACATTACAGGAAAAATCAGTGGCATAAAATCAATGCTGGCTCTCACTTGGAGCCAATGCCCAATTTGACTGAGCATAGAGCCAATATGAAAAAATCCAGAGCACTGAACAGCACCAAAGGCTAATCCAGGCTTTGTGGCGCCTGAAACTTACATAAATCGTGAGTCCTTCTTTTAGAAGACTAATTTTAGGAAACACTTTGCAAAATTTACAGACACCACCAAGCACATACTGCCATGGTTCCTAGAAAAATCTTTGCAAGAGCCCATGTAAGTTACAAGCCTGAAAGGCTTCTTTGCCTTCACAATATAATTACCTATGTGATATCGACATGATGAAGAAATATTTGACTTGCATATCTATTTCATGCAACTGTTAGAGATTGTGTATGATAATATAATGCCAAGGGTAAAATTAGCACGCATTTTGATAAAGTTTTATTTCTTTCCTCATCTTTTCTTTGCAATAACAAAAGATATCAACAATTGATTTTAAAAGGTAACCAAATGCTAAGAGAACCCTTTGAGACAGTTCTATACAGGAAAATCTCATAACTTATGTAATCAGAATTTTAAAATAGCAGATATTTTGATATTGTTATTTCAAAGTAAGCAATCTCTAGCAGTTTGGAGATATTAATACTTTTTAAAGCACTTAAGTATTAATTAATGAATTGCTACTCTTGCAGATCTGGTTTTTGGACCGTGAGATGGAGATTATTATGGAGGAAGTTTTTTAGGGAGTACTTGTAGGATTGAATCTAAGAGATGGAAGCTAGTGTAACTGGACAGAGGAAGAAGTTGAGCGATGGTGCAACCACACTGGGCCTTAGCCAAGCCCTCAGGAGCTCTGAAAGTGGAATTGTTATTGCCAATCCTGCATCGGAGTGAGAGAACAGTGTTTGATATCCCTACATTAAGCCATCATGATATGTAAGTTTCCTCTGGGAAGTAGATGCAGTCTAGAGAAGGCGGCTCTTTTTATTTTATCTTTCTTTTTTATTTATGTTTATTTATGGCTGCAGCATTCAGGACACTATTTTCCTGACAAGGATCGAACCCATGCCCCCAGCAGTGGAAGTGCAGAGTCTTAAGCTCTGGACTGCCAGGAAGTTCCAAAGAGGCTCTTTTTAAACCAGGCAGCTTCTAGGGAGAATTAACAGGTTAGGGCTGTCATTCAGCTGCACTTCCAGCATCTGGGGAATATGTCTTTTAATCCTGCAGGCTTGGTCTGGGAAATGTGGACGAGAACAGGATAGGGTACTCTCTGCAGCCTTTAGACCCACCTCTTCAGATAAGTCTCAGAGTAGCTCCTCCAGGAGACTGGCTGGCCTCTTGATGGATGAAACATACAAAAACAAGTTGAGCAGGGCCAAGTACAGGTGTCTTCTTCCAGTAGACTTCCTTGAACCACTGAAGCTGGCATCATGATACTTATTATATCCTTCTCTCATCAATTCTAGATACATCTTCTCCTCAGCTAGTGTCTCTAATAGAATCCAGATGGCTTACCTGGGGGTGTGACACAGGATCTTATCCGTGAAGAATATGAGCCTCTGGTCACCACACTATTCTCAAGCTGCAACTACTGCACTCCTTCACTTGTAATAAAAATTGGCCAAGGATATAACAAGAGACACTGGCATGGATCACTTCTTTGACAAACACATTCCTCCTTGCTAGAATGGTGACTTCTTTTCTTGTACGCTATTCACTAAAGGTAAGGAGTCTCGAAAACTCAGGCAGAATCTATAGCTTAAATTTAAACAGGACTTTTGCTGTTTGATGGCTCAGACAGTAAAGAATCTGCCTGTAATGCAGGAGACCAGGGTTTGATCAGAAAGATCAAAAAGGTCAGAAAGATCCCCCAGAGAAAGAAATGTCTACCCACTCCAGTACTCTTGCCTGGAGAATTCAATGAATAGAGAAGCCTGGCAAGCTATGGTCCATGGAGTTGCAAAGAGTCAAATATGCCCGAGCAACTAACACTTACACATTGTTGTTTTACCTAGTACATTCTTCCTTTAAGAACCAGGACTCTAGAGAGCCCAGAAACTCTAGAGAGCTCACAGAAACTCTAGAGAGCTCACATTTGTGAGTATAGAAAGCACAAGTTATTCCTTTAGCAAATAATTAGAATCCTGATAAATGGGTCCATTCCTACTTCTATATCTTGGTTCCTAGACCTATGCATTGCATATGGTAGGGGCACAGTATAATGGAAAGTTAATGCACATATTAACCCAGGAGGACGGCTCTCTTTCCTCACAAAGCTTTATTGCTGGTGCTCATCTGTGCCTTCAAAGGTCATTCCACTATTCTCTCAGGCCAAAGACTTAGAGGCAGTGCAATAGATGGTAGGAACACTGAATTTGACTGTTAATTACTCGTTACCTTTCCTTTTGTTACATAATGGGTTCTGTGGTCTGTTATAGTAGTATGTGGGATCCAATGTTGGTGGTTCAAATACCTTGCTAACCCTGAAATAATGTCAATTGAGGTTCTGGGGTAGCAAAAGTAAACTAAGTGTATTAAAAGCAACATTGTACCTATCCCAGTCAATGGAAATGAGTCATTGCTGCTTCCAGGGAGGAAGAAACCCAATGGAGTCAACTTGCCGTCATGTTTGGGGCTGATCTCTCGAAGGAGTGATGCAATATTAGAGATTTTGCATTGGTCTCTGCTGCTGACAGGCTGGACACTTTCCAGGGACAACAGCTAAATCAGTCTTTTGTGAATGGGAACTCATATTTGGGGCCACATGCATAACCACTATCTATTTCCAAATAGCCCCTCCTTTCATATGTCCTTTGTGCTGGTACCAGGGTGGCCAGTGACAGAGAATGGCAGTTTAGTCATCAGCAGGTTCAGGCATTATGCCTGCTGGTTATTTCTGTTAAACAGTCCTTGATCTCTGGTGACATTAACTGGTGATACAAATATTTCCACATATGTGACTACTACCAAATGCCTCTCCTTCAGACCTCCTTTTCCCTGACCTTCCAGTTTTTCTCTTTCTAGGACGCCTGACAACTAGCCAAGACATCTACTATTCCATATATATATGTGGAGTATATAGTATATATATTCATATATATGGAATAGTATATATATAGTGTGTGTATATATATATACACTATAGTATATATATAGTATATATATACAGTGTATATATATATACACACTATAGTGTGTGTGTATATATATATAGTATATATAATAGTATATATATGAGTGTGTGTATATATATATATACACATATATACACACACATATATATGAACAAGTGTTAGTCACTCAGTCATGTCCAACTCTTTGAGACCCCATTGACTGTAACCCACCAGACTCCTCATGCATGGGATTTTCCAGGCAAGAATACTGGAGTGGGTTGCCATTTCATTCTCTAGGGGATCTTCCCAAGCTAAGAATTGAGCCCAGATCTCCTACATCACAGGCAGATTCTTTACTAAGTCACCAGAGAAGCCCATATATATATGTATAGGTTCCATTTCTAAAATCTACTTTTATATTTTCCATGTTCTCTGGTAAACTTGGACATCTTCAGTTCAGTTCAGTCGCTCAGTCGTGTCTGACTCTTTGCGACCCCATGAATCACAGCATGCCAGGCCTCCCTGTCCATCACCAACTCCCACAGTACACTCAGACTCACGTCCATCAAGTCAGTGATGCCATTCAGACATCTCATCCTCTGTCATCCCCTTCTCCTCCTGCCCCCAATCCCTCCCAGCATCAGAGTCTTTTCCAATGAGTCAGCTCTTCGCATGAGGTGGCCAAAGTACTGGAGTTTCAGCTTTAGCATCATTCCTTCCAAAGAAATCCCAGGGCTGATCTCCTTCAGAATGGACTGGTTGGATCTCCTTGCAGTCCAAGGGACTCTCAAGAGTCTTCTCCAACACCACAGTTCAAAAGCATCAATTCTTCGGCACTCAGCTTTCTTCACAGTCCAACTCTCACATCCATACATGACTACTGGAAAAACCATAGCCTTGACTAGACGGACCTTAGTCGGCAAAGTAATGTCTCTGCTTTTGAATATACTGTCTAGGTTGGTTATAACTTTTCTTCCAAGGAGTAAGCATCTTTTAATTTCATGGCTATAGCCCCTTAATTTGTCTTACACCCAAGTCACACTGCTTTTGGACACTATTAAAACTAGTATGTCTAGATTGTATACTCCTAGGGTAAAATCTAATTTTAGTTTATCCTGAGGAAACTCTGAGATAAAATTTTTTTCACCCAGGCTTCCCAAGTTTACACACAACCATTAAATGCCTCTCCTTGTGGAGAATCCTTAGACTATTGTATAAATTAACTGGTTTGTCAGCATGACCTCTTAACAATGTTGAAGGGAGGACTTTTTAATATTTAGCATGGATAGGAGGGCAATTGTTGAGAACACATATATGCTAAGTTAGCCTTATAAGAAAAAAAAAAACACATTTATTCTCTGGGCAGCTCTATGCAGCAGAAACACTTGCTCTTGCCATATTGAAGAAGTGCTTCTTGCCATTGCTCAGAAGTGGAAGAAGACTTCTTTTCTTCTCTTCTGACTGGAAGAAGACTGCAAGAGTTCCTCATGGAACTCACAGGCCAAGTTAAACTTCAATACTCTTTCTCTTCTGTTAGTCTATATCAGCTATTGAGATTGGGGGAATTATGGGACTTCCCTTTGGCTAGAAACTACCTTTTAATATCCAAATCACGAAGATACATTGCTTAGATTTTGTGTCCATACCTGGTCCAATTGTAGTAGCCACTTTTTATAGACAACAACCCTTCGGTGAGTAGAGGAACAGTCAGTTCTTAGAAAAGTGGGGCATGCATTAGGAAGACAACCAAAAAAGTATGTCTACTACATACACAAAATTTTCACTGCCATAAATATGGCACTAAATCACGATTATTTCATGTATCGGGGGGAAAAAAAACCCTAGCAAAAATGTTAAGCTGTTAAAGTCAACAGCATGTAAAATATTGGATCCGAACAGCAATTGACCTCCACTAAACTCAACTCGTCTGCCAGAGAGTTCCAAAGAGCTGGCTCAGAAAGACGTAACTTTCTTGTGTATTGAAATCCTTTAAGCTTACTAAAATCATATTTAAAAAACCACAGAAGTATTTATTTCAGATGGAAGTGTTTTACCTTTCAATCACATGTGTGTTGTTCAATTGTTCATGGTATTTGATATACATTTATGAGTATCCACTAAAATCTGGCTTCTGGGTCGGGAAGGAAGGGATACAGCAGTAAAATGTCACGTTCCCACAACCAAAGGGCAAACATTGAGATGCTGGCTACCACCACATATCAGCAGGGATTTAAGAAGACAAGGAATCTCTTTGCACTGCTGGTAGCAGTGCAAAATGTAGCAGCCAAATTGGTAATCAATCTCACAACATTTAGTGTAAATCAATATTCATAAACCCTGAAGCACAGTATTAAACTCCTAAATCAAAGCTTAAAGTCTTTCAAGGGAAATGGACAAACATATTGACTATGGTATTAGTTATATTTTGAAAATTTAGAAGCAAACCAGATGTATGTAAAGTAATAAATCTAAAAACATAATTCTGGGTGGAAAGTAAGTGAGAAATGTATATCACACTACTATGCAGAAATATCAAAAAATATATAGAAATAAAATAACAAAATTATTGTATGAAGTGAAGTGAAGTCACTCAGTCATGTGTGACTCTTTGCGACCCCATAGACTGTAGCCCACCAGGCTCCTCTGTCCATGGAATTCTCCAGGCAAGAATACTGGAGTGGGTTGTCATTTCCTTCTCCAGGGGTCTTCCTGACCCAGGGATCGGACCCAGGGATCAAACCCGGGTCTCCTGCATTGCGGGCAGATTCTTTAACCTCTGTATGTTTATATATATATATATATATATCCATATATAATATATTGCATATATAACAATATGAATGATATAATAAGTGACACATATAATAATATATGGTCTTCCCAGTTGGCACTAGTGGTGAAGAATCCACCTGCCAATGCAGGAGATGTCAGAGATGCAGGCTTGGTCCCTTGTTTGGGAAGATTCCCTGGTGTAGGAAATGGCAGTATTCTTGCCCAGAAAATTCCATGGACAGAGGATCCTGGCAGGCTACAGTAAATGGGGTAGCAAAGAGTAGGACACGATTGAGCATGCATGCATTGCATAATATTATACATTTCCTCTCTTATAAGGAGATGGGACTAAGGATTAGGACAAAGTAGGAAAATCAAAGTAAAATAGAAGAGTACTCCCTGTGTAGGTCAAAAATACCAGAAGCATAGTTTTCATATATCTGTGTACCTTCTTTCTTCCACACACACACACACACGAAGGAAAATTTTTAAAGTGAGAAGATAATCATGACCTGCCTGGAATTATCTTTGTAGCAAAGTAGTTTCATTGACTTTGGTGACTGGAAAAATAATACTACACTGCCAATATAAAGGTTCCCTATTCTACCTAGAATTCTCTTGATACATATTAGTGGAAAGTCCAAAACTAGGAGAATTGGATATATCATCAGATCTTCCCCTGGTACCTTTATTTATTTATTTATTTATTTATTTATTTATTTATTTATTGTAGAGTGAGACATATTGTTTCTTTCAAAGATCTTTTCTGCATTGCTCTTGGTGTCCTTTCTTCTTTTCTTCCAGTCTCCTTCAAACACTCCTCGAGATGGTATTCTTATAAAAGATCAGCTAATGGTCTTAGATAACATGTTACTCACTGCCCCAGGAGCACTTGTATTGACATATTTAGAAGTACCCAAATTATTTGGTTTTATGACAAAACATAGCAATTTTTATTGAGAAACAAATTTAAACTAGAACTATTTTGTGGATGGTTGACACACATAAGACGGATATATAAGATGTGTCCCTGGTCATATATACACCGCTGGAGTGTGTGCTCAGTCACTTCATTCGTGTCCAACTCTTTGTGACCATATGGACAGTAGCTCACCCAGCACCTCTGTCCACGGGATGCTCCAGGCAAGAATACTGTAGTGGGTTATCATGCCCTCCTCCAGGGGATCTTCCCCAAGGATCAAACCCGCCTCTCCTGCACTGCAGGCGGATTCTTTACTGCTGGGCTACCAGGGAGGCCCCATATATACACTACCATGTGTAAAATAGACAGCTAGTGGGAAGCTGCTCTATGACACAGGGAGCTGAGCTCGGTGCTCTATGATGACCTAGAGGGATGGGATGGGGGTGGGGGTGGAAGGGAGGTTGAGGAGGTAGGGATACATGTGTCCTTATAGCTGATTCACATTGTTGTATGACAGAAACCAATACAACACGGTAAAGCAATTATCCTCTAATTAAAAATAAATTTTAAAAAAGGCATACAAACTACTATGTATGAAATAGATAAGTAACAGGGATATATTGTTCAGCACAGGGAGATAGAGCCATGATTTAGTAATAAGTTTAAAGAGAATATAACCAATAAAAACATTAACTATTCTATATAAACCTGAAACTGATATAATATTATACATCAACTATATTTCAATTTAAAAATTTAAAAAAAAAAAGCAAATAAAAATGTGTCCCTGATAAGGTGAGAAAATAGTCTTAGGTAATCTCTCCTGTGTGTCCTCGTATTTTGAATATTCTCCACCACATTGTACTACAATGACCTGCTGTGAGCCCTTCTAATGTTTCAAGATCTGGCAAAAATGGCCCACACTTTAGTTTCAGGTTCTGCTGCAGTAGAAAGGACTTCTCATGAAGTTCACATTTCTTCATGCTTCTCTCAGCTTTAGGATTCTGACCTCCCTGCTTTCTATCTTAGTTGAGTTTCAAGTCATAAGACATACAAGCAGTGGGCCCTTCACCACTGTCCATCAAAAATCATTCTTGGTTTTTCACTAGCTCAGCAATTTTTCTGAGAATTTCAGGACTAACAGAGGAAGATCATGGTGATAGTCTTTCAACATTTCTTGACACTCAATTCACCCTTTTCTATCATCCAAGCTCCTTAAATCTAACTTTCACATTTTACATTCAACTACCTAAAAAATTTATTCCTTTGTTCAAATTGCTTTTTACATATCACTGACAAAGTTGTCAACAATATTGTTTTTATCTTACAATAAAATCTAATCATTTATTACTATGCTGATCCTCTCATTACATTGGGCACATAATGGGGGCAAAGATATTTGCATATTATCTTTGTAACCTGAAACCAAAATAATAAGTACAGTACTCATAAATTATTTGTTCACTTACATCTACCCTATATTATGCTTCCTTTGTATGGCACTCAGTTTGGAAAACAATAATAGCTTGATTTTTATAGTGTCTTAAAAAATGTAACATTGATATCTGCCATCTCCTATTTTTCTCACAGGCCTTTGTACTGGGGTTTAGTCTAAGTGACTTGTCTAAACTTCCACAGCCAGTCAATATCATTAAGGAAACTTCCCTTCAAAGTATCATGTAGAATACTCTTTCTTTAAAAAAAAATTGATATATAATTTACAACACTGTGTAAGTGCAAAGTGTACAATGTGTTGTTTCGAAATGTTTATGTATTGTAATATGATATATAACACCCACTGTAGCATTAGCTAACACCTCTGTCACATCCCATATATAATTATCTTTCCTTCTTATGTGGTGATTATAGTCAACAATACTGTTATAAACTTCAAAGTGGAATCCTCTTATAGGTGAAATTCTCAAAGTAAGATTCCCTAACATATTTCCACTCAGAAAACTGCATTCCATAGGCCTTTCAGAGTGAATTGTTCAAGGGAATTTCCTTCTTTTTGACCTTGTTGGTGTAAGCTTGTGTGGATGTGCGTGTGCATAATTCAAATTTTACATTCTAATAACAAGATAAATGCCATTTTCTACTCTCTCTCTGCCTGTCACTTTTCCATTTGCTTTTTATTTTCCATGTTACTCTTGAGCTCCATTCACAGACTTTTCCCCAGGCTTATCTGGAATAGCAGCACCTCTCTTTTTGTTGAGGCCACTTTTTCCAATCAGAAGGTGAACTCATGCTGCTTCCTGGAAACTGAAAATAGCAGGACTGTGTTGATCTGGAATGTTCTACAAAGTCCTCCACTTGCTGTGTTTCTTCCTGTGAGTCCTTGGGAAAGGAGGGCACTTCCTTTGTCATCACAAACGGGCTAAGTCTTGGAGTTAAAACAGAGCCGAAAATGATGCTCAAGAAAGTTCTGACTCTTTTATACCTAGTTAATTATTTCTCCCTTGGGTTCCTGGAGCACTTTCTACTTACATACATTATATTTATCACATTACATTCAAAAGCATTTTATCCACTTATTAGAGATATATTTATTCTGTGTTCACTATGTGCCAGGATTAAAACAGAAAAATTATCCCTATTCTCAAAGAGGCTCTAATCTAACAGGAAGAAAGAAATAGTAAACAAGATAAAGCATGGAAGACACATGCTACGTGTCATTTGTTTTTAATTAAAAAAACAACAACAACATTAAGAATCATGGTCTTTTCTAAACAAGCAAGCTTCAGGTTCATATGGCGATCAGGAGAAAATTCCCCAGGAACAAATACAGATAATTCTAATGAAACTATAATTACAAGCCAAAAAAGATACATTCATTTACTCTTTAAAACAATCCTTTCAGAAGAATTTTAATATATTCACTAATTTACTTATTTAAGTAAGAATGTCAGAAAGATAAAGATGGGTATGGTAAACTTGAAAATCCAAGATCCCAAACTTGAACAGCAGAATTTTAAAGCATCTATGCAAAAAGAGAATACTGGAATACCTGCTGTATTGGTCTGTCCTATGTTAACCTTAGACAAGGATAGTCTAGTAGGATAGGTGATTTCCACTTCACATGGGATATAAAGCTATATTCTTGTTACCATGTTTCCAAGGAATAGGAAAATCAACATGAATTTTCTCTTTTCTTCACGCAAGCAGCCCAGCTCACTCCCACCTCTCACAACCTCACAAATCCTGGAGCAAGAGCAGAACACCTAAATGTTAGCATCTTCACCACGCAGGTTTCCTATGCTGGGATAAAGGGTTGCAAATGGACCTGAAACCAAATACTTCCTAGTAACTCAGCCTCCATGCTGCCACACACAGCACTAGTTTCTCCCACGTAGGAATGAATAATGCAGCATGAATCCAGACAGAAACCAGGTGCTTGCCATAAATAAAGTGAGAAACTTTCCCTGGGAGTTAAAGCAGCCGGTTAGTCAGACCTTCTTCTAGGGCATCCTTGCAGCTCCAGTGGGTTGTGAGGTTTGGGCAAAATGGATACCTGCATATACAAAACAGGTAATATTTCTTCTTAGGCCATGTAATATTCTGTCATAAAACTCACCTTGGAGGAAGAGTCCTGGCTGTTTCCTGCAGTGCTCAGAGTTGGCAGAAACATCTACCATCGAGGTCGAAATCATTTTTTGTCAAGTGGTGAGAAAACAAATATAGCCCATGAGAGAAGGGTTTTAGGGATATCAAGACAGTGTTTTGTGATCTATGGCAGATTTTATAGAGAGCAAAGGCATCACTGACTCGATGGACGTGAGTCTGGGTGAACTCTGGGAGTTGGTGATGGACAGGGAGGCCTGGTGTGCTGTGATTCATGGGGTCGCAAAGAGTCGGACGCGAACAAACGACTGAACGACTGAACTGAACTGAAACTTTTTAAACTTGAGGCGTAAGAGTTCCATCCTCAAACCCTAGCTCATTAACACATCTTATTGGTACAGTCATTATAAACATACTGTCAGCACCCATATCTCTGGTCTCCCACAGGTCCCCATGATGTCATCAATTATCACTCTGGATGATCATTCAGTTCAGGGACTGCCCTTTCCCACTGTCTTTCTATCTCACCATCTTGACTGGTTACATTACCCTCACATAAAATGCATCATCAATGTAGATCATTTGCTTTTCTAATTACATGATTATATATGATCATTAGAGAAAAATTATGTAAGAAACCCCCCCCCCCACCCAGTATATGAAGAGGAAACAAGAACCACCAAATAGTAAAATCACCTATATTATCAACTGGAGATATCAGGTATAAACATTTTGGTGGATAATGGGACTACCATGGATATGCATCATGGGCTTCTGGACAACTTCTCAGTTTTTGTTTGTTTGTTTTTGTTGTTGCTGTTGTCTGCTCCACATGCAGCATGCAGGATCTCAGTCTCTGACAAGGTATCAGCCCTGTCTGAGAGTATGTATTTTGTGGACACCATTGAACACTCCAACTTGTTGAAATCTTTGTCCATTTGCAACCAAAAGAATAGCATCTAATTGTTATTATAAGTTATTTCCTAGCCAATGCAGTGGGCTGACCTTTGGGGCCTCCCTGATAGCTCAGTTGGTAAAGAATCCGCCTGCGATGCAGGAGACCCCAGTTTAATTCCTGGGTCAGGAAGATCTGCTGGAGAAGGGATAGGCTACCTACTCCAGTATTCTTGGGCTTCCTTTGTGGCTCAGCTGGTAAAGAATCTGCCTGCAGAGTAGGAGACTTGGGTTTGATCCCTGAGTTGGGAAGATCCTCTGGAGAAGGGAAAGGCCACCCACTCCAGTATTTGAGCCTGGAGAATTCCATGGACTGTATAGTCCATGGGGTCACAAAGAGTCGGACATGACTGAGTGACTTTCACTTTCTCTTTCATGCAATATAAACAAAAGAAAATAATAAGAATGGGTTGGAGGGGGAAAAGAATTAAAATAGGAATCAAGTAATGAACATGACTTATACTGCGTGCCTAGTATAACTAGGCAAGTAACTTCAAAGATTTAGAATGTAAAAAAAAAAAAAATTCAGAGTCCATTTAATGTTTACTCAAGAACCCTGTTTTACTCAAATCTGCTGGTTTAATCTTTAGATACATACAAGTTTTGTTGTTTTAGAAATTCTGGTAGGCAAAACCATACTTCACATTTCTGTGCTTTGGTAAATTACAAAAAATTGTTTTCAACTGGGCCACATTTATTCGATGGATGATTTTGCTCCTATTTAAAAATGATGAGGAGGAAATGGGGGCCCTTGAAAGTTCAGTGACTTCACCACAGTCACATCCTAGTAAGTGCCGGATCCAAGGCTGCTCAGGAAAAGAAAAGAATCAGTGCTTCTTTTTGCTCTACCTCCTGGGAAATTCCCACATTAACACTGGCTCAGGGAGTAATGAATAGATTCTTTCAGAAATAGAGTGGTCACAGTCTGATCTAAGTTAGCAAGCTTTCATTTTGTGTAGACAAAGAAAACAAAATGTTAGGCTGGCTTCTCAGCCTGAGGGCCTCGGAGCAAAGGAAGCTGTCTAGGGCAGGGATCCTTTCAGCTACAGTGAGCATGAATTAGCAACTAGAAAATACACATTCTGCCTGAACATGGGCACATCCGGATAGTTATTTACCTTCCCTGGAGGGCAGGTAACCTGATGCGACCACAGACTCTGCAGGCTTTAACAGGCAGAAGAGAAGAATGTGGATTTCAACCTTAAATTTGTATAGCATCTTTCAGGCGAGACATTCCCCAAAGACTTTGGGAGCCAATAGTCAAAACCAATATGGAGTTGTGAAACACTAATTGTCCATCCGTAAGCATGCAGGAGACCCTGGATGACAGAAGCCCCCACTCTCCTTTGTAGCCAAAGAAGAAATGTCATGAATCAAGGCTCATATACAACTACCCATACTTGATTGCAGGATAAGAGGTTGTGGAAATGGTGTTTACTCACCTGAATTCTGCAATTTAAAGTTTTCGGAAGCCTATTTGAGGAGAAAAATCTGTAAGGTGGTTCAGTCCCATCAGTGTGACAGGGCTGTATCCAGTTCCTCCCCTCAGTGTTTCATACAAACATGATCACATCTGATTTATCCTGAACAGGATAAGTACTGTTGTCCCTACTTTATAGGAGAGTGATAAGAACTTGGTATAATTGAAAAAAAGTATCCACAGGAAGCTCAGCTTGGTGTTCTGTGACGACCTAGATGAATAGGATGGGGGGAGTGGGATGGGAAGGAGGTCCAAGAGGGAGGGGATGTTTGTATACACATAGCTGATTCACTACGTTATACACCAGAAACTGACACACAGTTGTAAAGCAAGTTCACTCCAATTTAAAAAATCATCAAATACTATTACATTCTAGTGCAGGTAGATCCTGGTGAAAGGAAGGTCATCTTGTTTTAGTGTTCACCATGATGGATTTGAATATAAGAGGAATGCAATAGTGGTTTTCAGGGGCTGGGGGGTAGGGGAGATGGTGAGTTGCTATTCAATGGTATAAAGTTTCAGTTATGTAGGACGGATACATTCTGGAGATCTGCTGTCCAATATGAGTCTATAGCCTACAATAGAGTGCTGTTCTACAGACGCTCTTCCCAGATAGGTCAGCCGGTAAAGAATCCGCCTACAATGCAGGAGACCCCGGTTCAATTTCTGAGTTGGGAAGTTCTCCTGGAGAAAGGATAGGCTACCCATTCCAGTATTCTTGGGCTTCCCTGGTGGCTCAGACAATAAAGAATCTAATTGGGGATTTTTTTTCCCCTGGAGAAGGAAATGGCAACTAACTCCAGCATTCTTGCCTGGAGAATTTCATGGACAGAGGAGACTGGTAGGCCATGGGGGTCACAGAGTCCGATGTGACTGAGAGACTAAGCACCATACTTCAAAATTTATTAAGATGGTAGATCGCATGTTAGTATTTTTAGCACACAAAAACATCAGGGGATGCAAGGAAAATTTGGGAAGTGTTGGATTGTTTATTCTCTTGATTTTAGTGCTGGAACTGTGTGTGTACATATTCATAAACTCATCTCATTAACATATTAAATATGTGCAGTTCTTTGTATATCAATTATACTTCAACAGAACTCTTAAAAAGCAGACAGAAAAATATAAAAGAATAAGCAACAAAAAGGGAAGAAAGAAGAGGGACTTGGAAACCATCTAAGAATACTTTTTTCCAATGGGCTGGTTGAAGGTATTTTTAAAGGTAATGTGCAAGTAACATTTATTTGTGTTTTTACGTGGCTCTGACTTAAAACCATATTCATCTTTAGAAAACTTAAGAGATTCTTTGAGAAGCTGTTCTAGCACTTGTAAGTAGTAACCATAGAGTAAACAGGTGAAAAACTATTTCCAGCATGAAATTCATAGATATCTATAAGTCAGATATGAGTCTCAGAATGTTTTGAACTGCTTATTAAGAACACTGCTATCTATATAGCCAAGAAGACCCCAGAAAGAAATGAGGCCACACTCAGAAAAACAGGTATTTGTGGATATCTAAAGAAAAAGTCTTCCCTAGTGGTTCAGATGATAAAGAATATGCCTGCAATGTGCAAGACTCAGCTTCGATCCCTGGGTCAGGAAGATCCCCTGGAGAAAGGAATGGAAACCCACTCCAGTATCCTTGCCTGGAGAATTCCATGGACAGAGGAGCCTGTGGGGGCTACAGTCCATAGGGTTGCAAATAGTCGGACATGACTAAGCGACTTTCACTTTCACTTAAAGAAAAAGAGTGGGCTATTTCTCGTTTGTATGTTTCTAAATCTAGAGCTCCACAATCTAAAAAGATTTTTTCTGATTAATACCCATTTTCATTTCATTTCATTTATTAACTAAAGTGATACTTGCAGTATTGTGCTATGTAACATTTAAGGTATTTTCAACCAGTCGTTTCCTTTTGTAAAACATCTGCACATTCAGATATCAATTGATAAACTACTCTGTGCTTCAGATTATATTAGTGGTGATTAAGGTATATGTGATATTTACCTTTTTTAGTGAGGTGTCCTAAAGGAGCATCTAATAAGATTATATTGAGGGTGTGATAAAAGGCTTTTAGTAGGAAGTTACCTTTGATCTGAATTGTGAATAGTGAGGAAAGTACGACTGATGGAAGTTGATTTTGGGTAGACCAGTCAGTATTTCTTGAGTCTCAGTAAACCCAGATTAGATTTGCCTACAAATATTAAAGATAGCAAAGTGTGTCCTGCTAGTAGTCTTAGATGATACATTTTCTAAAGGATATGGTTTAATGCTAGTGTTTTGTCTATACAATGGAATCTTTTTTAACTCACTCCATTGAAATATTTTTGTTAGAGCTTTGTAAGTGCTAAATATTACAATGAAGGAAAAACAGAGGAAGAAGGAAAGCTAAGAAGAAAGGAGAAGAAAGAAGAAGAAGAGGACAAGGAGAAGACACCTTTGTGTTTTATCAAGGAGAATTTTGGTTTCTGTAGGCATGACTTAAGATTATCATCTTCAAGTCCCCCAACAATAAGATATCATCAAAGAAAATTGGCTGTCAAATTGCTTTGCAAATTAAACTGCAGCATAACATATCTCTCTGGGAAAAAAGGAAATGAGAGACCTAATTTTTATGACATTAGAGATTATCTCATCCAAATTTCTCATTTTATATATAATGAAACTAGGGCTAAGAGGGTTTAAATATCAGCTGCCAAATTCCACAGTGGATTTGCAGCAAAGTATAATTGAAAAATAATAATGGTATTCTATGGAGATATAGTGGTAAAGCACAATAAAACATGAACACTGAGAAACAGAGAATTCACAAGTATGTCTGCTTTCATTCTCTAATATTTTTCCACAAACCACAATGTCTTTAAAAAATTTTTAATGGTCACATATTTGCATAATACTTTTCTTTTTCATCTTTTTTTCTGTTGTCCAAAGTAATTTAGAATACAGCTTTCATTCTATACCCTTTTGTATCTTTCCCATCTTTGATCAATGAGCCTCAGTCACTCATAAACTTTAGGTAACGTGCTTTACAAACCATAATGTGAAGCCTTCTGGATCTTGTAAATCACTGAATGCCAGTTGAGATAAAGGACACGGATGAGTCAGCTTCTTGGTTCAATGTCTTATGTGTAGTGCCAAAGCGACTGGAAAAAAAGTGGTTGAAATATGGCAACAGTTCACTGTTAAAGCATTTGTAAAAACTTTTCTTTCTTAAATTGGCTGTAGCCTGAGATAACACCTAACTACCAAACTTACTGCCATGAAACAACAACAAAAAAGGTCCCAGGATTTTTCACACAAACTAGGTCAATGTTCTCATTTAAGTTATCCTAGAATTATAAAAAATTGATCATGTGTACTAAGGAAAATGATGATATCTTGGTACTGATGTTTTGTTTGTTGGTTTATTTTTTAAACAATCCAAGACTGCTAAGATTTTTACATGTCTTGTTTTAATTTTTATACAGATTTGGGACAAGTATTTTTATTTTCAATATGTGGAAATTGAGGTTCAGAGGTAAAATTAAGGTAAAATGCACCTTACATTAAGTAACACAGATTCCTTTTGCACTTAAAAATAGATGTCTTGGACTTCCCTGGTGATCCAGTGGTGTCCACCTGCCAATGTGAGGGACACAGGTTTAATCTCTGATCCAGAAGGATTCCACATGTCGTGGGGCAACTGGGCCTGTACACCACAACTACTGAGCCCAGGTAGCTGAGAGCTGCAACAAGAGGACCCACCGCGATGAGAAACCTGTGCAAGCAGCTAGAGAATAGCCCCTACCTGCTGCAACTAAAGAAAACTGGTCCACCACAATAAAAATCCATTGCAGCTCAAAATCAATAAATAAAACTTAAATACATTAATTAATTAATTAAAAATAAACGTCTTGACCTTGGCTATTGTAGCCTACTCATTTGTAAGTAAATGTAGCATAACAGAAAACTCCACCTGTCTGTTACCAGTCTATCAGTCTTCCTATGTTTTGGTAACAATGTCTTTTCAGATATCACAGTTTTCCCAGTTTATGGCACTTCAGTCTGTTCTCTCTATCTTTTCACACAGCAGACTTCATCTCTAGCTCAGGTTGTGGTTTTCATGCCATCCCTTCAAAAGGCCTTCTGTGAACTTCTCAACTAAAATAGGTTGGAAATGTTTTCACCATCTCAGCCATTTGTTCTTTGATACTTATCACAACGTGTAATTTTACATTTATAACTTTATTTCACAATGTCTACGAAAGTGGGGATCTTATAACAGTATATAGAACAAATTAGGTATACAGAAAGCATGAAAAAATGAACACACTTAAAACTGGGGGAAATTGACACAAGGTATTGAACCCAGGTGTGTTTCACAATGCCCACGCTTCCCCTGCCCCCTGTTTTATTAGCTATCATTCCATAGCCCAGCTAAGCTGCACCTATATTTGGGCTCTGAACTCAGGAACTTATTATAAATTAATTAGACTTATCAGTCAATAATTCATGGGTTTATAGGTTATTTTCCCATCTTGACTGTAATCTGTTTAAGGAACAGTTTGTGTCCATCATATTATGGCCAGCTGATTTCTCATCAGTGACACTCATTTTTTTTGGCCAGAACTGGGGACAGAATCCAAAGTAATTATCTGAGGGCCAGGAAGTGAAATGCACCACGCCTCTAGAAAGGAGGAGAAACAGAAATATTTGTATACAATTAAAGACTCCATGGGAAGAACGAAGGAAGAGAGAAAAACAAAAGAAAAGAAAAGAGCTAGAAGAGGATAGTGAAAGCAGTAATAGAGGATTATAATTGTGATAGCTTATAAGACGAGTCAGTTTGGCTGACCTAAAGTTTCCAGTTATTCAAACACTAATATAGGTGTTGCTGAGAAGAGAGTCTTCAGATGTATTAAAGCCCTTAATCAGTTGACTTTAAGGATATCCTGGATTATCTGTCTGGGTTGGATGGAAAGTTTAAATGTAGGAATGAGGGTTCCCTTAATAGACTTACAAAAATTGCTTTAGTTTTAACCAGTTGAATAAAACAAACTGCCTATTTTCCACAAGGGAGACACATTGAACAACATTTTAAGTTTGTGGAAATTCCCACACTCACGTAATATCACTGAATGATTGTTAATGCAAACAGTTTATGTGGTTTGAATCCTTGATCACAGTATTTTATGAGATTGGTCAAATGCAGTACAATTATTTTTTTTAAGTAAAAACTACAAATTAGAAAAGAAAGTGTAAGAACCAGTTATGGAAGCTGATAAAATATTTCTCCTCATTCTCTCAAAAACCAAAAGCAAAAGTAAGTGTAAGTGAATTCGCTCAGTCGTGTTTGACTCTTTGCAACACCATGGATTGTAGCCTCCCAGGCTCCTCCATCCATGGGATTTTCAGGCAAGAATACTGGAGTGGGTTGCCATTTCTTTCTCCAGGAGATCTTCCAGACCCAGGGATTGAATCAGGGTCTCCCGCATTGTAGGCAGATGCTTTACCATCTGAGCCACCAGGGAAGTCAATGGTTCACTAAAATAGAGTAAATACCTTTATAAAATTATTAAAAATATACTTAAGGAAGAAGAAAAATAACATCAGAATAAACATAAGAGATGATAAAAAGAACACCAATTGAAGAAAAAAGGTAAACAGGTGACTAACTCAAGAAAAATTAAGTTGTTAAACAATAACAACAACAAAATTTAAATGACAAAATTTGCTTTGAAATTGTAGTTTGTAATATTGAACTTAATCACTCAATTGCGATAGTAATGGATTCAGAATAAGTTACAACTCATATGAAAGTATTAATGTTCTGATATCTTTGTATTGTTTAGAATAAAAAACATTAAAAAATTATTTTTAATTAATTTATGTTTTGACTGCAACTCAGCTTGTGGGATTTCAGTTCCTTGACCAGGGATCGAACCTAGGTCTTTGGTAGTGAAAGCACAGAGTACTAAGCACTGGATCACCAGGGAATTCCCCAAAACTGTTTCATTAAAGTATATATGCATTCTGTTAAGCTTAATATTATCAACTATGCAAATAGGTGTTAATTTTCAAGGTAATAAAGAGAAAAACATAATAAGATGAAAAACCACATCTAAAGAAAACATGCATTATTTAGAGGGTAATGAAACATCTTTATTTTGGGGGGCTCCAAAATCACTGCAGATGATGATTGCAGCCATGAAATTAAAAGACGCTTACTTCTTGGAAGAAAAGTTATGACCAACCTAGATAGCATATTCAAAAGCAGAGACATTACTTTGCCGACTAAGGTCCGTCTAGTCAAGGCTATGGTTTTTCCAGTAGTCATGTATGGATGTGAGAGTTGGACTCTGAAGAAAGCTGAGTGCCGAAGAATTGATGCTTTTGAACTGTGGTGTTGGAGAAGACTCTTGAGAGTCCCTTGGACTGCAAGGAGATCCAACCAGTCCATTCTGAAGGAGATCAGCCCTGGGATTTCTTTGGAAGGAATGATGCTAAAGCTGAAATTCCAGTACTTTGGCCACCTCATGCAAAGAGTTGACTCATTGGAAAAGACTCTGATGCTGGGAGGGATTGGGGGCAGGAGGAGAAGGGGACGACCGAGGATGAGATGGCTGGATGGCATTACTGACTCGATGGATGTGAGTCTGAGTGAACTCTGGGAGTTGGTGATGGACAGGGAGGCCTGGTGTGCTGCAATTCGTGGGGTCACAAAGAGTTGGACATGACTGAGCGACTGAACTGAACTGAAACTTCTTTTTCTCAAATGTTTTGTTTAGGCTCCCTTCCCAGCATAAAGACTGACTCTTCCTTTCCTCCGTTTCTTTTGCCCTTTCAGTTTAAACTAGAGTCTACAAGGTATAACCTGCCAGACCCACTTCTGGAGCCAGTCTGCTCATGAATTTGTTTCCTACTAACTCTCTTTCTTGCCCCTGAGTGAAGCTGAAATCTCTCAAGTTTAAATCACTTGGCTTGGATGTCACCAAGTATAAGATACAGATAAGACGCAAATGTAAAATCCTTTTATCTCTTTCTTTGAAACACACAGACCCAACCACATAGCAGCAGTCTTATTGTAAAACCTTTGATAAAATTGCCTGCAGGGAAATGACCCCTGGATTTATTAGGTGAGTAACATACCAAAGAAGTGACAGTAGCACCACCATAAGAAGAGCAAATCCTCAGGTTAGAACCATTTGGCAGGGACCAACTGTGCCTGGATGTGATGATAAGCCTTGTCTTTACAACAGAGTTACATGTCCTGCTGGGTTGCATGGACTTTTGTGTCTTCCATAAGCAAGAATAAAAACAAGCTCTATGGAAACTCACCAGAACTCAAGCCTAGATTCCCATTTATTTATTTTCTTATTCCTGCTGACTTTTAATATAACACAGTCATCCAAGAATTTTTCACAAGATTGTCTTTACTTTGGCTACTTCCTATCTAGATTTCTGACCAGTGATTTCTTCAAGAACAAGTTCTGAAATCTAATCTTTGTTTCCTTGACTGGGTACTTTGTTTTAGCCCCACTGTTTAGCTTTGGCTTTTTCAGCACAGTAGCATCAGTGATAACAGGAAAGTGGTAAGAATTCAGTCGATACAGTCAAACTATTGAGCTTAGACTTAACCTTTGCAATATCTGAGTTGTGTGTGTAATATTAGGGCAAACACTGAATGTCTTAAATGTCCATTTTCTCATCAGAACAATAGAGAAAAATAATACAAATCAGAAAAATAATCAGAATATGGCAGAAGTTTATAAACATGAAGTTCATCAAAGGAAATGCTCAAATACATAAATTACAAAGAGATACAATTTTCTCTTATTAGGAATGATAGGTAATGGTAACATCTAGTGTGAGGATGTGAGGGAATAAGAAATTTAATAAATTCTTGTGAGTGAAAAATCATTTTTACTTTTTTGAGAATGATAGTATTTCTCAAGATATTTTTCAAATGTAGCTTATAGAAATATTTGCACATGTGCAATAATGTATAGTAAAATGTTGCTTAAAATTTTCATTGTAGTAGCCAAAATTTGAAAATATCCCAAATTCATCAATTGTAGAATAATTAATACATTTATGCTATAATAATAATTAACACAATCTTGCTATATATAGTATATGATGAACTTAATATTTTCTCCTTTTACTGCCATTATATTATTGATTTAGCTGCTTACTGTATATAGGAGTATAGCTGATTAACAAGGTTGTAATAGTTTCAGCTGCATAGAAGTGATTCAGCTATACATATACATATATCTATTCTTTTTCAAATTCTTTTCTCTAATAGTTTGTTACATAATACAGAGCAGAGTTCCCTGTGCTATACAGTAGGGGCAATATGCTATGAAGTGGAAAATCAGGTCCAATATGTAAGTACAATATATACAACATATAAGAACAATATATATATACAGTTCCTATTTAGTCACTCTCCTTGGTATGGTCAGTGGTTTTTAAGACTGAAACACAACTGTAATTGTTGGTAAACAGCCACTTCCCTAAGTTCTGCAGGTCTAAGAAGAGTTGGCTGTCTGCTGAGTTAAATCTATGCTTCCCAAACTTTCACTAACCAGAACATTTCACAAGCTAAATGAAAACAGGCATAGGGTTACCAAAATGTAGTTTGCAAATTAAGCCAGAAAGGTTTCAAACAATTACCTAATTTCCCCATTATTTTCTTCAAGAAAATATTTTAACACCAAAATAGTAAAACAAATGCTTATCTCAGAATAAAGAAAAAGTATAAAAGATGAAAAAATGACTTTCAGGAAAAAAAATGATAGTTTTATTCTAGCATTTTTTTATGCTCTCAGAGCAGATGTTTGAAAATTTTGTCATAGGTCTATATTTAGGTGTTTTCTTTTTATTTGTGTCTATTTCCAGAAAGTAGAGAGAAAAGAAACATTTGTGCAACTGAAGGAAAAAATAACCTGAAAACCACATCAGCTAGAATAGAAATGTAAGCAAAGTTTAGTGGAGAGAGTAAATTTCAGTCTTAGAAGTAACAGCTGCCTTGCCAATAATCCATGCCAATAATCTTCTATTCAAGCTGTTCACTGGAATTACCTAGACAATTTTAAAAGAAATATGAGACACCAATCTTATCTCTAGGGATTCTGACTCAGTTGACTTGCTGTGAGACCGAAAGTGAGATATATTTTAAAAATTCCTCATTTACATGTGGAATCTAAAGAAAACAAGCAAATGAACAAACAAAACAGAAAAAGACTCACAGATACAGAGAACAAATTGGAGGTTGACTGAGCAGAGTGGAGTGAGGGACAGACAAAATAGGTGAAGGGGATTCAGGTCCAAAATTGCAGCTATGAAATAAGTAATGGGGATGTTATGTACACAGAAAGGCTATAGTCAATAATATTGTAACAACTCTGTAATGCTGATGGATGGTACCTAAACTTATTGTGGTGATCATTTTATAATGTATAAAAATATTAAATCACAATGTTGTACACCTGAAACTAATACAATATCATATATTAATCATAACTCAATTTAAAAAAGATAATTCCTCCTGTAATTTTAATGGGAAGCCAGAGTTGAGAGTCATTGGTCCAAGTTTTTTTAAAAATAATGTGAAACAATCAATAAACAAAGTGAATTGTTAAGTATTTACTTTGAGAGATATGTTTGAAAAACAAAAAAATCAAGATGTGAGTTTTTCATAAATAATATTCAAATATCTCATTTTGCCTTAACAAACTAGGGATCAGATAATTTAGATGACTTACTCAGAGTTACAATTCCATTTAAACATTGATATCAGTGCAAAATATATACATAAATTTTCCCTTGCTTTTGCAGATGGTTAGTATTTCTTCTAAATATTATTATTATAGAAATTATAATTATTCTATAATTAAATGTAAAGGTAATTATAAATATTATGATTTTAATTTCCTGAAATTAATAAGGTGAACACATATACTGATTTTAGGGTGAAAAAGTAAGAATTACCTTTTAAAAAATAGTGTTTATTCCCTGTGGGAGAGATGTATCAATATAGGTCAGGTCGTTCATCCATTTCTTGAATGGTTACAATTTGGGGACAAGTCTAAGAGCTAGTAAAAATGAAGCACACTTGGAAACTGATTCTTTCTTAGAACAAAATACCTTAAATAATTTTTAGGGCAATATTGCTCAAAGCACAATACTATAAATCACACCTATATTAGTGTAACATGATAGTTTAAAATTCATTGTCTAGGGTGAGGTCTAGAGCCAAAATTTAAGAACCATTGATCTAGTCTGAATCAGGCTGTCTTGGGAACAGATTTTGAAAAACGCAGCTTGTTTATGAGATTTTTTTTTTTTTATAATTTATAAACATTTAGCCTATTGTGTTCACATGAGAATTGAATGAAATATTCAGTATAGAGTAGCATTCCTGAGTAGGGTTTTAGCTAAGCCCCTGCAGTGTGACTCCTATTCAGAAGTGGTGCCATGGAAATCTCAGTTCCATTACGTAAGACAGCTGGTGCTTACTGAGTAGGGAGATTAACAGGAGAAAACACCATCTTTTAATCTTTTCTAGACTTCCAGACTCCTGCCACCCACAATTTCTCCTCTCCTGCCAAAATAAAGATAAAGAAGCTTAATTGCTGCACAATTCTAATTGTCCTGTGGCTTTAAAAATTCATATTAGGACCTGGTCCTTGAGTACCTGTTCTCTAATGTTTGTAGCTGCTGTATTTCTATGTGGGTAGTGACGAATTTCTAAACTACAAGACTATTGCACAAGCAGCTATTAATATATAAAAAATAGAAAAATATTACTCTAGGAAATCCTAATTACAACAGAAAGATCAAGCCCAATTTGATTATAGTCTTGCTTAAAATTTGCAGAATTGCCTTTATATTGGTAATTACTGGCTTTGTAGGTAGAAAATGAATCATACAAGTGCTAAGAGGAAATTAATTTAAATTCTGCTTTTAATTTCGGTGTCATATTATTTCTCAAGTCAGTTTTCTTTTTTTTAATGAGACCAATAAAAGTTTATTAAATGAATAAATATTTCACTTTGTATTTCTTGCATCATATAATGTCAGGACTTTATATTCTTTTTTTTTTTTTTAATGGGAGGCTAATTACTTTACAACATTTTGGTGGTTTTTGCCATACATTCACATAAATGTGCCATGGGTGTACATGTGTTCCTCATTCTGAACCCCCCTCCTGCCTCCCTCCCCATCCCATCCCTCAGGGTCGTCCCAGTGCACCAGCCCTGAGTGCCCGTCTCATGCATTGAACCTGGACTGGTGATCTATTTCACGTATGACAGAGGATGAGATGGTTGGATGGCATCACCAACTCAATGGACATGGGTTTGGGTGGACTCTGGGAGTTGGTGAAGGACAGGGAGGCCTGGCGTACTGCGGTTCATGGGGTCGCAAAGAACTGGACACAACTGAGCGACTGAACTGAATATACATGTTTCAATGCTATTCTCTCAAATCATCCCACCCTCACCTTATCCCACAGAGTCCAAAAGTTTGTTCTTCACATCTGTGTCTCTTTTGCTGTCTTATATATAGGGTTATCATTATCATCTTTCTAAATTCCGTATATTTAAATGCATTCTTTTTAATAGCTGAGTAATATTCCATTGAGTATATGTACTGCTGCATTCTTATCCATTCATCTGCCAATGGACATCTAGGTTGCTTCCATGTCCTGGCCATTGTAAACAGTGCTGTGATGAACATTGGGGTCAGTCAGTCAGTTCAGTCTCGCAGTAGTGTCTGACTGTTTGTGACCCCATGAATCACGGCACACCAGGCTTCCGTGAAGTGAAGTCACTCAGTCGTCTCCGACTCTTTGCGACCCCATGGACTGTACCCCACTAGGCACCTCTGTCCATGGGATTCTCCAGGTAAGAATACTGGAGTGGGTTGCCATTTCCTTCTCCTGTCCATCACCAACTCCCAGAGTTCACTCAAACGCATGTCCATTGAGTTGGTGATGCCATCCAGCCATCTCATCCTCTGTCGTCCCTTTCTATTCCTGCCCCTAATCCCTCCCAGCATCAGAGTCTTTTCCAATGACTCAGCTCTTCACATGAGGTGGCCAAAGTACTGGAGTTTCAGCTTTAGCATCATTCCTTCCAATGAACACCCAGGACTGATCTCCTTTAGGATGGACTGGTTGGATCTCCTTGCAGTCCAAGGGACTCTCAAGAGTCTTCTCCAACACCACAGTTCAAACGCATCAGTTCTTTGGTGCTCAGCTTTCTTCACAGTCCAACTCTCACATCCATACATGACCACTGGAAAAACCATAGCCTTGACTAGATGGACCTTTGTTGGCAAAGTAATGTCTCTGCTTTTGAATATGCTATCTAGGTTGGTCATAACTTTTCTTCCAAGGAGTAAGCATCTTTTAATGTCATGGCTGCAGTCACCATCTGCAGTGATTTTGGAACCCCAAAAAATAAAGTCAGCCACTGTTTCCACTGTTTCTCCATCTATTTCCTGTGAAGTGCTGTGATGAACATTGTGGTACATGTGTCTGTTTCAATTCTGGTTTCCTCTGTGTATATGCCCAGCAATGGGATTGTTGGGTCATATGACAGTTCTATTTCCAGTTTTTAAAGGAATATCCACACTGTTCTCCAAAAGTGACTGCACTAGTTTGCATTCCCACCAACAGCGTAAGAGGGTTCCTTTATCTCCACACCCTCTCCAGCATCTATTGTTTGTAGACTTTTTGATAGTAGCCATTCTACCCGGCGTGGGGTGGTACCTCATTGTGGTTTTGATTTGCATTTCTCTGATAATAAGTGATGTTGAGCATCTTTTCATGTGTTTGTTAGCCATTTGTATGTCTTCTTTGGAGAAATGTCTGTTTAATTCTTTGGCCCATTTTTGATTGGGTCGTTTATTTTTCTAGAATTGAGCTGCAGGAGTTTCTTGTATATTTTTGAGATTAATTCTTTGTCACTTGCTTCATTTGCTATTATTTTCTACCATTTTGAAGGCTGTCTTTTCACCTTGCTTATAGTTTCCTTCATTGTGCAAAAGCTTTTAAGTTTAATTAGGTCCCATTTATTTCTGCTTTATTTCCATGACTCTGGGAGGTGGGTCATAGAGGATCCTGCTGTGATTTATGTCAGAGAGTTTTGCCTATGTTTTCTTCTAGGAGTTTTATAGTTTCTGGTCTTACATTTAGATCTTTAATCCATTTTGAGTTTATTTTTGTGTATGGTGTTCGAAAGTGTTCTAGTTTCATTCTTTTACAAGTGGTTGACCAGTTTTCCCAGCACCACTTGTTAAAGAGATTGCCTTTAATCCATTGTATATTCTTGCCTCCTTTGTCAAAGATAAGGTGTCCATAGGCACATGGATTTATATCTGGGCTTTCTATTTTGTTCCATTGATCTATATTTCTGTCTTTGTGCCAGTACCATACTGTCTTGATGACTGTGGCTTTGTAGCAGAGCCTGAAGTCAGCCAGGTTGATTCCTCCAGTTCCATTCTTCTTTCTCAAGATTGCTTTGGCTATTCGAGGTTTTTCGTATTTCCATACAAATCTTGAAATTATTTGTTCTAGTTCTCTGAAAAATATAGTTGGTAGCTTGATAGAGATTGCACTGAATCTACAGATTGCTTTGGGTAGTATACTCATTTTCAGTATATTGATTCTTCTGATCCATGGATATGGTTTATTTCTCCATCTATTTGTGTCCTCTTTTATTTCTTTCATCAGTGTTTTATAGTTTTCTATATATAGATCTTTTGTTTCTTTAGGTAGATTTATTCTTAAGTATTTTATTCTTTTTGTTGCAGTGGTGAATGGAATTGTTTCCTTAATTTCTCTTTCTGTTTTCTCATTGTTAGTGTATAGAAATGCAGGGATTTCTGTGTGTTAATTTTATATCCTGCAACTTTACTATATTCATTGCTTAGCTCTAGTAATTTTCCAGTGGAGAAGGCAATGGCACTCTACTCCAGTACTCTTGCCAGGAAAATCCCATTGACAGAGGACCCTGGTAGGCTGCAGTCCATGGGGTCGTGAAGAGTTGGACATGACTGAGCAACTTCTCTTTCACTTTTCACTTTCATGCATTGGAGAAGGAAATGGCAACCCACTCCCGGGTTCTTGCCTGGAGAATCCCAGGGACGGGGGAGCCTGGTGGGCTGCCGTCTATGGGGTCACACAGAGTGGGAAACGACTGAAGCGACTTAGCAGTGGCCACAGCAGTAATTTTCTGGTGGAGTCTTTAGGGTTTTCTATGTAGAGGATCATGTCATCTGCAAATAGTGAGAGTTTTACTTCTTTTCCAATCTAGATTCCTTTTATTTCTTTTTCTTCTCTGACTGTTGTGGCTAAAACTTCCAAAACTATGTTGAATAGTAATGGTGAAAGTGGGCACCCTTGTCTTGTTCTTGACTTTAGGGGAAAAGCTTTCAATTTTTCACCACTGAGGATAATGTTTGCTGTGGGTTTATCATATATGGCTTTTATTATGTTGTTATATTCCTTCTATGCCTGCTTTCTGGAGGGTTTTTATCAAAAATGAACGTTGAATTTTGTCAAAGGTTTTCTCTGCATCTATTAAGATAATAATATGGTTTTTTCTTTCAATTTGTTAATATGGTATATCACATTGATTAATTTGTGAATATAGAAGATAAAGATATGTAAGGATATTTGTGAATATCCTTACATCCCTGGGATAAAGCCCACTTGGTCATGATGTATGAGATTTTTAATATGTTGTTGGATTGTGTTTGCTAGAATTATGTTAAGGATTTTTGCATCTATGTTCATCAGTGATATTGGTCTGTAGTTTTCTTTTTTTGTGGCATCTTTGTCTGGTTTTGTATTAGGATGATGGTGACCTCATAAAATGAGTTTGGCAGTTTACCTTCCTCTGCAATTTTCTGGAAGAGTTTGAGTGGGATAGGTGTTAGCTCTTCTCTAAATTTTTGGTAGAATTCAGCTGTGAAGCCTTCTAGTCCTGGGCTTTTGTTTGTTGGAAGATTTCTGATTACTGTTTTGATTTCTGTGCTTGTGATGGGTCTGTTAAGATTTTATATTTCTTCCTGGTTTAGTTTTGGAAAATTACACTTTTCTACAAATTTGTCCATTTCTTCCAAGTTGTCCATTTTGTTGGCAGATAGTTGCTGATAGTAGTCCCTTATGATCCTTTGTATTTCTGTGTTGTCTGTTGTGATTTCTCCATTTTAATTTCTAATTTTGTTGATTTGATTCTTCTCCTTTTTTTTCTTGATGTGGCTGGCTAATAGTTTGACTATTTTATTTATCTTCTCAAAGAACCAGCTTTTAGCTTTGTTGATTTTTGCTATGGTCTCTTTTGTTTCTTTTGCATTTATTTCTCCCCTAATTCTCATGATTTCTTTCCTTCTTCTAACCCTGGGGTTCTTCATTTCTTCTTTTTCTAGTTGCTTAGGTGTAGAGTTAGGTTATTTATTTGCTTTTTCTCCTGTTTCTTGAGAGAGGCTTGTTTTGCTATGAACCTTCCCCTTAGCACTGCTTTTACTAAATCCCATAGGTTTGCGGTTGTTGTGTTTCATTTTCATTCATTTCAATGCACATTTTGATTTCTTCTGTGATTTGTTGGTTATTCAGAAATGTGTTGTTTAGCCTCCATATGTTTGTATTTTTAACAGTTTTTTTTTTTCCCCCGTGGTTGACATCTAATCTTACCTCATTGTGATCAGAAAAGATGCTTGAGATGATTTCCGTTTTTTTGAATTTACCAAGGCTAGATTTATGGCCCAGGATGTGATCTATCTGGGAGAATGTTCCGTGTGCACATGAGAAAAAGATGAAACTAATTGTTTTGGGGTGAAATGTCCCATAGATATAAATTAGGTCTAACTGGTCCATTGTATCATTTAAAGTTTGTGTTTCCTTGTTAATTTTCTGTTTAGTTGATCTATCCATAGGTGTGAGTGGGTATTAAAGTCTCCCACTATTATTGTGTTACTGTTAATTTCCCCTTTCATACTTGTTAGCATTTGCCTTACATATTGTGGTGTGCCTATGTTGGATGCATATATATTTATAATTATTATATCTTCTTCTTGGATTGATCCTTTGATCATTATGTAGTGTCCTTCTTTGTCTCTTTTCACAGCCTTTATTTCAAAGTCTATTTTATCTGATATGAGTATTGCTACTCCTGCTTTCTTTTGGTCTCCATTTGCGTGAAATATCTTTTCCCAGCCCTTCACTTTCAGTCTGTATGTGTCCCTTTGTTTTGAGGTGAGTCTCTTGTAGACAGCATATATGGGGGTCTTGTGTTTTTATCCATTCAGACAGACTTTGTCTTTTGGTTGGGGCATTTAACCCATTTACATTTAAGCTAACTATTGATAAGTATGATCCCGTTGACATTTACTTTGTTGTTTTGAGTTCAAGTTTATAAACTTTTTCTGTGTTTCCTGTCTAAATAAGATCCTTTAGAATTTGTTGAAGAGCTGGTTTGGTGGTGCTGAATTCTCTCAGCTTTTGCTTGCCTGTAAAGCTTTTGATTTCTCATTCATATTTGAATGAGATCCATGCTGGGTACAGTAATCTGGGTTGTAGGTTTTTCTCCTTCATCATGTTAAGTATGTCCTGCCACTCCCTTCTGGCCTGAAGAGTTTCTATTGAAAGATCAGCTGTTATCGTTATGGGAATCCCCTTGTGTGTTATCTGTTGTCTTTCCCTTGCTGCTTTTAATATTTGTTCTTTGTGTTTGATTTTCATTAATTTGGTCAATATGTGTCTTGTGGTGTTTTGCCTTGTGTTTATCCTGTTTGGGACTCTCTGGGTTTCTGGGACTGGAGTGGCTATTTCCTTCCCCATTTTAGGGAAGTTTTCAACTATTATCTCCTCAAGTATTTTCTCATGGTCTTTCTTTTTGTCTTCTTCTTCTGGGACTACTATGATTCGAATTTGGGGCATTTGACATTGTCCCACAGGTCTCTGAGGTTGTGCTCATTTCTTTTAATTCTTTTTTCTTTTTTTCCTCTCTGCTTCATTTATTTCCACCATTCTATCTTCCACTTCACTTATCCTATCTTCTACCTCAGTTATTCTACAATTAGTTCCCTCTAGAGTGCTTTTGATGTCAGTTATTGCATTC
Source organism: Ovis canadensis (assembly GCF_042477335.2). Lineage (NCBI taxonomy): Eukaryota > Metazoa > Chordata > Mammalia > Artiodactyla > Bovidae > Ovis > Ovis canadensis. The sequence goes on along the minus strand of NC_091253.1, from coordinate 40,686,350 downwards.
ATCATTATTGATTGAATCTTTTTTATTTCTGCTAGGTCCTTGTTAAACTTTACTTGCATCTTCTCAATCCTTGTCTCCAGACTATTTATCTGTAACTCCATTTTGTTTTCAAGATTTTGTATCATCTTTACTATCATTATTCTAATTTTTTTTTTCAGGTAGACTCCTTATCTTCCCTTTGGTTTGATTTGGTGGGCTTTTATCATGTTCCTTTACCTGTTGAATATTTCTCTGCCTTTTCTCTTGTTTAGATTGCTGTGTTTGGGGTGGCCTTTCTGTATCCTGGAAGTTTGTGGTTCCTCTTTATTGTGGAGGTTCCTCCCTGTGAGTGGGGTTGGACAAGTGGCTTGTCAAGGTTTCTTGGTTAGGGAAGCTTGCATCTGTGTTCTGGTGGGTGAAGCTAGATCTCTTCTCTCTGGAATGCAATGAAATATCCAGTAGTGAGTTTTGAGGTGTCTTTGGGTTTGGTGTGACTTTTGGCTGCCTGTATTTTAATGCTCAGGATTATGTTCCTGCCTTGTTAGGAGAATTACCATAGTATGTCTTGCTCTGAAACTTGTTGGCTGTTGGGTGGAGCTTGATTTCAGTGTAGGTATGGAGGCTTTTGAATGAGCTCTTGTCAATTAATGTTCCCTGGAGTCAGTTTTCTGGTGTTCTCACATTTTGGATTTAAGCCTCCTGCCTCTGGCTTTCACTCTTATTCTTATAGTAGCCTCAAGACTTTTTCATCTATACAGCACTGTTGATAAAACATCTAGGTTAATGATGAAAAGGTTTTCCACAGTGAGGGACACCCAGAGAGGTGCACAGAGTTACATGGAAAAGAGAAGAGGGAAGAAGGAGATAGAGGTGACCAGGAGAAGCTGGGGAAGCAAAAGGGGAGAGAGCAAGCTAGCCAGTAATCAATTCCCTATGTGCTCTCCACAGTCTGGAACACTCAGAGAGGTTCACAGTGTTACACAGAGAAGAGAAGAGGGAGGAAGGAGACAGAGGTGACCAGGAGGAGAGGAGGGGGAGTCAAAAGGAGAGAGACCAATCTAGGCAGTAATCAGTTTCCTAAAGTGTTCTCCACAGCCTAGAACCCCAAGAAAGGTTCACAGAGCTAAGTAGAGAAGAGAAGGGGGAGGGAGGAGATAGAGGTGACCTGGGAGAGAAAAAGGAGATTTAAAAGGGGACAGAGCAATCAAGCCAGTAATTGCACTCCTAGGTAAAACTGGGTACTGAAGATTGGATTCTTAAAGGTACAAAATTGATAACAAATACCAAAAAGCAAAGATTAAAAATCTAGAGTAGAGGTTAGAATCTCAAAAATGCAATATTAAAAAAAATTGCAAAAATTATAAAATATATATATATGAAATTTGCTTTAAAAATAGGGTCTTTTTTTTGGCAAGGTAATAGTAAGTTTAAAAAATGAAAATTAAAGGAGTAATAAAGAACTTAAAAATTAAAAAATTTTAAAAATTTTTAAATGATAATAGTAAAACATATCTAGGAATTTCTCTGGAGCTGTTGAGGGCAGTATGGGGTCAGTTCAGTTTCAGATAGTTGCTTGTTCAAGCTTATACTTCTTCTCAAGGTCTATAGGCCCCTTCCAATGTAGTCAATGCTAACTACAGGGTTTTAATCTGTTGCACCTATCACTTCCAAAGTGGTTCCCTCTTCTTTATTTTGGCTTCCTCTGTTTGCAAGTGTCTTCAGTGTCTAATTTCTGCCCTGACACAAGGGAGTGAAGGTGGTCATTTATTTATGCTTACTTGTTCAACTGGGAGAAGGCAATGGCACCCCACTCCAGTACTCTTGCCTGAAAAATCCCATGGACAGAGGAGCCAGGTAGGCTGCAGTCCATGGGTTCGCTAAAAGAACACTGCAAACAAATATCACTGGTGTGTGTGGGGAGTGCTTGCAGTGTCTGGGCCATACTGGGTTTGTCCCTGCTCAAGGCGTGTGTGCTTTCCCTGTCTATACTGCTCAGGCTCTGGGTTGCTCTTCAGGGGAACTGTCTAAAGCGGGCCCTGGGTTGCATGTACTTGCCAGTTCTAAGCCACTCCGGTTCAGGTTCTTGGGTATTCCACAAAGGCAGAGACTCAGTTGGGCCTGCGTTTTGTCCCCTTCACAAGTCCGAGCAGCTCAGGCGACCAGGTGCTTGGTGAGTGCACACTCCCCAGATGGGTGGTGCTTCTTATCACCTCCCCCATCCCAGCCATTCAGTTTCCTGGGTGTGCATTGGGAGTGCCATCTCGTGCGTCTCCTCTGGGGAGCTGATCTCTGGCTGCAACCCTCCTGGTGGATGTCAACTATCCAGGATCCCAGGAAGACTTGGTAAGCAACAGGGAGCCTGCTCGCAGTTTGGTAGAGGATGCCAACTCTGGAGCCGAGTTGAGTTTGCACCTCTCCCTGCAGCTCTGGCTGTCGCCTGCCTACCTCCCTGCCTCCAGCGGGGGATGGGCCAGTCCTCAGCCAGCTAGCTCTCCTCTGGTATCTGCTCAGTCCTCTGTTCTGTGAGCCGGCCAGGCAGTGCCTTAGGTTAGAGCTTTTCATGGAAAAGTTTTCTCTCTCTCTCCTTTTTTTCGCCCCCTCTCTCTGGCTATCCCACAGTTTGGGTTGCTATCTCATGTTAACTCCCTTAGATTGTCCTCAGGGCATTCAGGCCTGGTCCTTACCCTAAGCTATGCAGCCCGCTCCTCCCAGTTCAGCCCCTGCTTGCTGGTGGTGGATACAAGCGTCTAGGCTACTTCTTTGCCAGGAGTTGCAGTTAGGCGTGTAATCTGTGGGTTTTATTTATTTTTTCCTCCCACTTATGTTGCCCTGAGATTCCAAAACTCCCCACAGACCCGCCAGTGAGAGGGTTAGTTTTTGGAAATGTCTCCTCTTTTACAACTCCCTGCCCAGGATGGGTCTCTGTCCCTAACTCTTTTGTCTCTCTTTTTATTTTTATATTTTGTCATAACTCCTTTAGAAGACAATGGCCTGCCGTTCTGGGTGCCCGGTGTCCTCCACCAGTGTTCAGAAGTTGTTTTGTGGAATTTGCTTAGCATTCAAATGATCTTACGGTGAATTTGTGGGGGAGAAAGTGGTCTCCCTGTCTTATTCCTCCACCATCTTAGGACCACCCCGCCCCCCCAAGTCAGTTTTCTACTCTAACCAAGTAAATATCTACTAAGTCCTCAAATGTCTCATTTTTATTTGTATTTTCAACATTCTCTATGCCTTCTTAAATTTTCAGAGTCCAGCTTATTCCATATATGGGTGCAGCTTTCACCATAATTTTCCATTAAAATTGAGAGACTGGTGTTTGCATTTCCTGGAAGGGGTAGTCTATAGGAAAACATTAGATAACAGGACATCTTATATACTTCCATTCAGACAGCCAGAAATAGTGATGTAGTAGGTGTATGAGATTCTGTCATAGGCAGACAAAACTCAATATAAACTGGAACTTTATTTCTGAAAACAAAATTAGTAATCTATATCTTAAGGACAAAAATATCTTTGCTCTTTACATACATAATTCTACTTTTAAAAGTTGGAATTAAAGAAATATAAAGCCTATCAACATAATTTCAAAGATGTTCATTCAAATTAGGATTTTAATAGAAAGCTATGGAAAATCTATACATATTTAGCATTTAAAACATTATATAACATTTATATAAAAACATTTATATAATTTATGGCTAATTGATTTTGAAGATTATATCACCTGTAAAGTTACACATTTAATAACATTTGACTAGTTGGCATTCAGTACTTCTCTGGTGGCTCAGATGGCAAAGAATTCATCTGCAATGTGGGAGACCAGGGTTCAGTTTCTGGGTCAGGAAGATCCCTGGGAGAGGGAAACAGTTATCCACTCCAGTGTTCTGGCCTGCAGAATTTCATGGACTGTATAGTCCAGGGGGTCAGCAAAGAGTCAGACACGACTGAGCCATCTTCACTTCACTTGAAAGTTGCTCCCCACATTATATTAATTTATGAGATAGAAAATTATAAATATGGCTTATCTTAATCATGTACAAAGTATATTCCTGACACTGTTCTGGGCTCTCAGGATGCCACAAAAAAGAAAATGAACAATTCTACTCTTAGGGCATTTATATTCTAGTAAGATGGAAAGGCAGATAAATGTTAGGAAACTATTCAATCTTCAAATAAAGCTATAAATAAAGAATATAATTTTAGATATGAACAATAAATGGGACAATCTGATAGATAAGTTTGTTGTGCACTTTTCAATTCAGTTCAGTTTAATTCAGTTGTTCAGTCATGTCCAACTCTTTGCGACCCCATGAATTGCAGCACTCCAGGCCTCCCTGTCCATCAGCAACTCCCGGAGTTCACCCAAACTCATGTCCATCAAGTTGGTGATGCCATCCAGCCATCTCACCCTCTGTCATGCCCTTCTCCTCCTGCCCCCAATCCCTCCCAGCATCAGAGTCTTTTCCAATGAGTCAACTTTTCACATTAGGTGGCCAAAGTAAACTGGAAAATTCTGAAAGAGATAGGAATACCAGACCACCTGACCTGCCTCTTGAGAAACCTATATGCAGGTCAGGAAGCAACAGTTAGAACTGGACATGGAACAACAGACTGGTTCCAAATAGGAAAAGAAGTACGTCCAGGCTGTACATTGTCACCCTGCTTATTTAACTTATATGCAGAGTACATCACGAGAAACATTGGGCTGGAAGAAGCATAAGCTGGAATCAAGATTGCTGGGAGAAATTCCAATAACCTCAGATATGCAGATGACACCATCTTTATAGCAGAAAGTGAAGAGGAACTCAAAAGCCTCTTGAGGAAAGTGAAAGAGGAGAGTGAAAAATTTGGCCTAAAGCTCAACATTCAGAAAACGAAGATCATGGCATCTGGTCCCATCACTTCATGGGAAACAGATGGAGAAACAGTGGAAACAGTGTCAGACTTTATCTTGGGGGGGCTCCAAAATCACTGCAGATGGTGACTGCAGCCATGAAATTAAAAGACACTTACTCCTTGGAAGAAAAGTTATGACCAACCTAGATAGCATATTCAAAAGCAGAGACATTACTTTGCCAACAAAGGTCCGTCTAGTCAAGGCTATGGTTTTCCAGTGGTCATGTATGGATGTGAAAGTTGGGCTGTGAAGAAAGCTGAGCACCAAAGAATGGATGCTTTTGAACTGTGGTGTTGGAGAAGACTCTTGAGAGTCCCTTGGACTGCAAGGAGATCCATCCAGTCCATTCTAAAGGAGGTCAGTTCTTGTTGTTCATTGGAAGGACTGATGCCAAAGCTGAAACTCCAATACTTTGGCCACCTCATGCAAACAGTTGGCTCATTGGAAAAACACTTTAGAAATGATCAAATAAATGCTACATGACAGTCATTTTAATCAATTTTACTGAAGTGTAATTTACATATAATAAGTTGTATCCACTTAAAGTATATAACTTGATGAGTGAGTAAAGCTACAGGTTATATTCATCATAAAATTTTCCTTGTGTCTCTTTGAATGCAGTTCCTCTACCCTAAGACTTATATAACCATTGATTAATTTTTCTTATTATAGATATAAGAATACTGCTTTGTCTAGAGATTCATATACATAGAATCATACAGTTGTGCATTTATCATGTTGGGGTGCATATCAGTACCTCATTTCTATTTATTGTGCAGTGGTACTCTGTAGTATGGCTTCCCTGGTGAGTCAGACATGACTTAATGACTAAAAGAACACAACAACAACAACAACTCTGTTGTATGGATATAACATCATATGTTTGTTCATTCTCTACTGATGAATCTTTAGGTTTTCTCAGTTTAAGGGCACTATAAACAAAGTTGCTATGAATGCTGATGCATGAATTTTCATGTGGACATATGCTTTCCTTTTTTCTTGGAGAAGTATCTAGGAGAAAATGCTGTGCTGTAATGTATTTGTAGGTATAATTAAATAAAAAATTTGTCTTCCAAAGCAGAGGTGTAATTTTACATTTCCTCTAACAATGTACCAGAGTTCCAGTTTCCCCACATTCTTGTCAACACTTGGAATTGTCAGTCTTTTAAATCTTGGCCATTGTTGCCATTTGTAATCTGTGAAAAAATGATTTAGTTACTTCTCTCCCGTGTTTGTAGTGTTGTGGCATTGAGGTTTAATTAGCAACTTCTGATGACGATTGATGTTAGTATCATTTTATGTGTTTATGTATGTTCTTGCAAGAAGTGACAGTCACTCAGTCATGTCCAACTCTTTGCGACCCCATGGACTATACAACCAGTCCTTGGAATTCTCCAGTCAGAATAGGGAGTGGGTAGCTGTTCCCTTCTCCAGGGGTCCTCCCAACCCAGGGATCAAAACCAGGTCTCCCACATTGCAGGCAGATTCTTTACCAGCTGAGCCACCAGGGAAGCCCTCTTTTGTGAAGTGACTATACAAATATTTTGCCTGTGTTTTAAAAATTGTGATTTTTTTCATATTGAAATATAAAAATTCTGTATATATACTGACTATAAGATCTTTGCAAATAAATGTGTTGAAGATATTTTCTGATATTGTGATTTGCAAGTTTTCTTAACAAATTTTTTCCCATTCAAAATGTTGAGAAAGTCCATTTTCTTTTATGGTTTGTGCTTTCTTCATATTCTATCTACAAAGACTTTACTTTCTTAATGATTTATTCTAGAAATTTTATAGTTCCATCTTTAGGCCTATAGTTCATTTCAAGTTAATTTTTTTTTGTATGCTGTGAGGTAATGTTTGATCTGTTTTTTCCATACAAATATCCAATTTTATGCACTATTTTTTTGAAAAAGCATTTTATCACTTTTTGATGGCTTTGACATTACTGTTGTCACTCAATTGACTGCATAATCTGTTTTAATTCTAGACTTTCCTATCTTCCATTCATCTATACATCTATTATTTTATGCTATTGATTCTTGCAGCTTATAGTAAATCCTGAAATCCAATTGTAAAAGTTCTCCATTCTGAAAGGTGATTTGACTACTTTAGGCTATTTGCATTTACAGATAAATTTTAGAGTAAGTTTGTCAATTTCTATTTTAAAAACTGCTATAACTTTTTATGTGGATGGTTTCAAATCTGGGACTTCCCTGGTGGCTCAGATGATAAAGAATCTGCCTGCAATGCAGGAGACCTGGGTTCAACCCCTGGGTCAGGAAGATACCCTGGAGAAGGGAAAGGCTATCCACTCCAGTATTCTTGTCTGGAGAATTCAATGGTCAGAGGATCCTGGCAGGCTAGAGTTCATAGGGTCAAATCTATAAATCAATTTGGAGAAATTGGTACATTTATAAGACTGAGTCTTCCAATCTATATTTCTCCAATTATTTATATCTTCTTCAACAATATTTCATATTTTCTGTGTAGAAATCATATATATGCTTATTTCATTTGTCCCTCCATATTTTTGAAACTATTGTATATAGAATAAATTTTAAATTATTTTTCATTTTTTTGTTGTTAGTACAATATATAAAATATAGTTTAACCATGAGTAATATAATACTGTTAAATTCATGTATTGATTCTAACAGCTGCTTTGTAATTTCTGGATTTTCTACAGTTATTTTAAGTATAAAAAGAAACTTTTTACTCTTCTTATACTTTTCACACTTTATAATAACTTCTTTTGTTCAAAACCATATGCTCTATTTTCACCTTAATTACTTATTTACTTTTTGCTCTTGTACTTTATTGCACTAATTAGGAACTCCAATAAATGTTGAATAAACGATATGAGTGAATGCTTTTGCCTTTTTCCCAATTTTAGATAGAGCAATTAATATTTCATCATATTAAATATAACTTTTGCCTTCAGTTCAGTTCAGTTCAGTCACTCAGTCGTGTCCAATTCTTTGCAACCCCATGAACTGCAGCACACCAGGCCTCCCTGTCCATCACCAACTCCTGCAGTTCACTCAGACTCACGTCCATCAAGTCAGTGATGCCATCCAGCCATCTCATCCTCTGTCATCCCCTTCTCCTGACCCCAATCCCTCCCAGCATCAGAGTCTTTTCCAATGAGTCAACTCTTCTCATGACGTGGCCAAAGTACTGGAGTTTCAGCTTTAGCATCATTCCTTCCAAATTTTCATAAATGCTATTTATCACATTGAGAAAAATGCCCCTCTATTCTTAATTTCAAAGAGACATTATCATAAATTAATTTGCATTTTAATAAATGTCTTTCTACATCAATTAAATTCATCATATGATTATCTTCTTTATTATGCTAAAGTGGTGAATTACAGTGATATTCAAATATAAAGAAAACTTTGCTTTCTTTAAATATGATAGTATTTTTGTATGCTGTTGAATTTGCCTCACTTGTATTTCAAAGATTTTTACATTGATTCATACGAGATTATTGGTCTGTACTTTTTTCCTGTTTTATAATGTCTTTATCAGGTTTTCATATTAGTTTATTACTAGGCTTTATTACTGGGCTTCTAAAATGAGTTTGGAAATATTTCATCTTCCTCTAGGTTTTGAATAGAATTGTGTAATATCAGATTGATTATTTCTTCAATTCACCAGTGAAACTTTATTGCCCCAACATTTTCTTTTGGAGATTTTTGCTATAAAATATGATTTCTCTAATAAGTCACTTTTTTTTTAATGTCAATTCTGGTAAGTTGTAAATACAAAAGAATTTAATAATTTCATCTAGGTTGTTAGGATGGTGGGCACAAATCTTTACAATTATTATTATTTTAATGTGTATAATACTTATAGTGATTTTTGAATCATTTCAAATTCAATAAGTGGAATTTATTTTACTCTTATTTTCTAGCTTCTAATCTTCTTCTAATCTGAGGTCATTGATTTTAAAGCTCTCTTATCTTCTTGTAAAAGCATTTATAACTACTCCTCCCTTTAAGCACTGCTTTAAGCATTCCACACTTGTAATATACCATAACTGGCTTATCATTCTGTTTGCAATATTATATTGCAATTTGTTCTTTGACCCATAATTTTTTGAATATGTTTTGTATAATTTGCAAAAGAATGATATTATGAAATATTTTATAGCTATAATTTCAAATTTATTTCTGTTGTCACAGGTCATACTCTATGATTGCACATCTTTGACAATTATTTGAATTTGTTTTGTGGCCAGGATATAAAAGAAGATATGTTCATCTTGGTGACTTTTATAATGTACGTAGGAACAGAATGTGTATTTTGAAGTTGTTCGGTAGAGTGCATCATAAATACCAAGTAGGTCAAGTTGTTGAGAATGTTGCTGTGATTATGTACTAATTTTTTTTGTCTAGTTTTTCTAAACTAGTGTTAAAATTATGATTATTTTAATTAACTTATTCATTTGATTACTGTTACATTTGGCTTATTATTTTGTGGCTCTATTGTTAAATATATACACATTTATGATTATCAATTCTTAATAAATTGATTTTTAATCATTATATTCTTCTTAATCTCAGGTAATACTTCTCATCTGGAAGTCTACATTATCTAGTATTAAAAATCCTGCTCTAGCTTTAAGATAAATATTTGCACAGTATATCCTTTTCCATTTATTTTTTAGCATAGCTGTATCTTTATATTTAAAATGCATATCCTATTCAGAATATATAGTTGGGTCTTACTTTGTTATTCACTCAGAAAAATACCTATTTATTGGAATGTTTATTCTAATAATATTTAACGCAATTATTGGTCTAAGTCTTCCAATCTATTACTTGTTTTCTGTTCACCTCTCTACTGCTTTGTTTTGCTTTATTTTGTTGATGTTGTTATGCTTTTGATTCTCTTTCTTAATTTCTTTTCAAAAATTAGAATGCTTTTTAGAATTCTACATTACTTTGTCATTTGATTATTGACTGTAGTCTTTATTTTTAATGGTTTTAATTCTACAACCTGTGTAGTTCTAGTTAAAATTGTATTCCTTAACATAAAATATAGAAATCTCGCAAACATATAGGTCCATTTACCCACATCCACTTTTCTTTGTTCTGTAGTTTGCAGTTCTTTTGTCTTTGATTGAAATGAAGTCTACTCCTCATAAACATGTTTCAAGGATCAGCCAGAAACTAGGGCAGAGTTCACATGCTAAACTTGGGCCCTCTTTCTTTGGTTCCTTCTTTTGTAAGATTCTCCCTTACTTCCTGGCATGTTTAGTTGTACCAGGATTTATATTCTGCATGCTCAGAACTTCAGCGTTTTAGTGCCATATTTTTGTTATGGTTTATTGACTTGGTAATTTTGAGCAGATATCTAAATTACAAGGACCATGCAGTTATGTGTAGGCCCAGCAGAAGAGTAAACAGCAAATATGAGGAGACTTGCAAAAGGCTTCATCTAGAATAGAGCTGCATGCTCAGTCACTCAGTCAAGTCTGACTTTTTGGCGACACCATGGACTGTGGCCCGTCAGGCTCCTCTGTCCATGGGATTTCCTAGGCAAGAATATTGGAGTATGTTACAACTTCCTACTCCAGGGGATCTTGCCAACCCAGGGATCAAACCCATATCTCTTGAGTCTCCTGCATTGGCAGAAGGATTTTTTACCACTAGCATCACCTGGGAAGACTATATAATCCATAAATTTACAAAACATATGTTAATTAGCTGTTCATATTATTGGTAAGGCTTCCAGAAAACGGAAGGCCACTAGTAATTAAGTTCTAGAGGAGTCAAAAGTTATACACAGATCTGACTGCTTGGGGGACTGGAACCCATATCTCCCATGCTGTCCAAGTTCAACTTATGTATTTGAAATCCTAGAGTATATGGCCTCATTAAAATCTGCTATTCATCCAGGGTTGTGGCAGTTTTGGCAGTAATTCTCCCCACTAACAACTATTCAAAATTCTTTAACTGCTCCTGAGAAATGTCTGAACCAAATGGGCAGATGATTGCTCACAGGCTGATTTAAGTATCATCCTAAATACATGTTAAGAAAAGATTTTAAAGACCAGAAGTTTCTTAAATCTGTGCTATAGTAATGTTTAAATGTTTTCATTCAATTACTTGTGTTCCCAGGTTAGTTAGTTCAGTTGTTCAGTCGTGTCCAACTCTTTGCGACACCATGAATCGCAGCTCGCCAGGCCTCCCTGTCCATCACCAACTCCCAGAGTTCACTCAGACTCACATCCATCAAGTCCGTGATGCCATCCAGCCATCTCATCCTCTGTCATCCCCTTCTCCTCCTGCCCCCAATCCCTCCCAGCATCAGAGTCTTTTCCAATGAGTCAACTCTTTGCATGAGGTAGCCAAAGTACTGGAGTTTCAGCTTTAGCATCATTCCTTCCAAAGAAATTCCAGGACTGATCTCCTTCAGAATGGACTGGTTGGATCTCCTTGCAGTCCAAGGGACTCTCAAGAGTCTTCTCCAACACCACAGTTCAAAAGCATCAATTCTTCGGCACTCAGCTTTCTTCAGAGTCCAACTCTCACATCCATACATGACCACTGGAAAAACCATAGCCTTGACTAGATGGACCTTTGTTGGCAAAGTAATGTCTCTGCTTTTCAATATGCTATCTAGGTTGGTCATAACATTTTTTCCAAGGAGTAAGCGTCTTTTAATTTCATGGCTGCAGTCACCATCTGCAGTGATTTTGGAGCCCCCCAAAATAAAGTCTGACACCGTTTCCACTGTTTCTCCATCTATTTCCCATGAAGTGATGGGACCAGATGCCATGATCTTAGTTTTCTGAATGTTGAGCCCTACTCGTATATAATATACAATCTCAAGCTGGCCAAGAATCACTGATTTGCTTTTTTCCCCTTCTTCTATAAGACTCCACAAAATTTGTACTTAATGGAACATCTCACATTATAGATTTATCACATGCTTATTTATTTGTCTTCTTTGCTTTACTGTAGACTATACTAGGGCTTTTAGCTGCGGCCTTTATTAATTTCAAATATTATTCCATTATCACTTCTAGATACATTCATAACTTGGTCTATGTAGTACATTTAGTACATGGTTCTGTTTTCCACACAGGAATTCTCACATTAAACAAACAGCTTGTGGAAAATTCATTCAAGCAAGTATTAGAAAAAGTAATTAAATTCCTTATCCATAGAAGATATGTTCTGTGAGATATGTTTATATTTTAAAAGAGTAATTTAATTGTTTCCAATTTTATTTTTAAATTTGGGCCATTTCTAATGCTTACCTGGACCATTCATTTCTTTTAGGTGATAGAGAAAAAACTAATATTTAATTTCATGACTAAAATACATATTTGGTGACAGATGAAAATGTCATCAGGTGACAATTTGGATCTGTTTACCAATACACATGCAGTATGACTTTTTATGGGCTAATGACAATTTTGCCTTTTGCCAAAATTGGGCATTTGCCCCAATCGCAATTGTAGTTGGAAGCAAAAGATTGCTGGGAAAAAAAAAGGTGTCTCTGATGAGATTCAGAAATAATATATTTTGTGTACTGAACAATTTGCAATTTTGGTTAAGTTCCTATCATTTATTCTTTGTTATAAGATAATCACAAACATTTGATATGTTCATGCAACATAGTAACACCTACCCTAGGAAATTTTGTACAGCAGAGCCCTATGTGCATGCCAATATCACTCATACATGACATGAACTCAAAACATTGAATGTCCCCATGGAAAAAACAGATGGAGACTGACAATACATTTGAAGCATGAATCCCCTCTGGAGTTCACAGTGAATCAAGAGATAGGTTATCAGAGGAATGACTGTACTTTTAAACCACTGCAAAGTATAGGAGATGCTTTCATCATTAAATAAATTATTATAAGAAAACAAGATATAGATTGTATATTTTGAACATCTTCTTTTAGTAAAGCCCTGAGAGGAATCTATAGTAACAAGAAGAATACCACTATTCTAAATCCATGTGACAATCAGTCTCTGACCCACGGGAAATTCAATCTATGGGTAACTCAGTATCTACTATCTTCACCAGATCTCTTCTTATGTATCCTTCAATATCTATTATCCAGGTTTGGTCCCTGTGTCATGGCGGGGCTACTTGCTGAATTCAATGTCTATTCTGCCACTTTCCTCAGTACTATACAACTTTTCCTATCTGACTTACCATCCAGGAAAATAAAAAATTTTATTTCTAGGAATGTTTGGGCACAGGAATCATTAAACACTCTTTGAAAGTTTCCACATTTTCTTTCAAAAGTGGCTAGCCAACCTATAGATAAGGTAGTGATGGATTTTGTGATTTGATATGAGGGACACCTCTGAAACTGCACCCTTACCTAAAATTATCTTTACGTTTTCCAGACGTTCCTTTTTAATTGGGTATAGTTGCTTTACAATGCTGTGCTAGTTTCTTCTGTACAGTAAAGTGAATCTGCTATATATAAATACACATATCCCTTCCCTTCTGGATTTCCCTCCCATCTATGCCATCACAGAGCATCAAGTAAAGATTCCTATGCTCTACAGCACAGAGAAAAGGGAACCTTCTTACACTGTTGGTGAGAATGTAAACTGTGCAACCACTATGGAGAACAGTATGGAGGTTCCTTAAAAAACTAAAAATAAAACTGTCACATGATCCAGCAGTCCTACTACTGGACATGTACCTCAAGAAAACTATAATTCAGAAAGACACAGATGTTCTTTACAAGTGACTGAAATGTTACCATTATTAATACATCCCATTGACTATAAAATAAAATGTGTACTCATTGTCCAAATTCAAATACATATGGGTTTATTATTTTTAACTTTTACCAGCAATAACATGCAATATCTTATCAATGGAATTTAAAAGAAATTTTATTAGAAGAATAGAAATTAAAGATATTCTGAGTGTTCCTAACTCCACTGAACAAGATTTGTATTTAACAAAATAAGATCAAAATAGTTTACAACTGTCTCCCTGAGTTAGAAACATAATATCTTGGCTTGGACATGCACTAAGAAGAGTCTAAAACTGGATTTAAATCATATTCCTTCAAAAATTTTTTTTAAAAAAACTTTCTTTTCATGTTTTATTAACCACAGTGATGGAGAAAAATCCATAGATGGCTCAAAAGAAACAATAAGCAATATCTTGCCTAAAAACTCAGAATCCTAGGAAGGAATGACTACTGAGGACTCTACTTTCAGTGTAATTTTTTGGAACAAGAGGAAAAGCCCTCTGTCAGAGTGGTAGAATAAAAAGTCCTTCCTATTTCAGAGGTAGGATTTATTTTCATCACATATATTTAGAGAAAGGATTAGCAAAGATGTACTTGCTGATAATTTTAGGGGCTAAAGAATGTATTCATGAAGTTCATAATGTCCATGGAAATGGGGGCAAGACTGACACTTAAAAATGTGAGTGATGAGTAAAAAATGATACATCATGAGCTAAGTGGACTGTTTTCAGGCACTTGCAAGATTGAATCAAACCAGGCATCTGTCTTCACAGATTTTAGGCTTAGGATATATATGTTTTTTCCCCCTTTTAATCCATCCTTTTTATGCTCTTTCAGAGTTTTCAGCAGTCATATCCAACCCTCAGTGCTTTTCACGAAGACACACTTCACCCTCAATACTCTCAATATTCATATTTTTTTCTGGCAGAATATGTTCATTTGCAAATCACAGCATCTAGAGTGGGAACAAGCCTTACCGTACATTTGTATTTCTGAATTTTAAGTTTAAAAGCAACTAATATGAATTTCCTTGGAAGTCTGATGAAAACTACAGAGCTTCTTATTCTGAAATATACACTTATCTGTGTGCACACATGCACATAGACACACACATGGAGATACATATACATTTGATACAATGGATTTGTTCACAAACTGCCTGAAACTCTTCTACAGGTGCCTTGGGTTACTACAGATTCTCAGAGAACAATTCTAATTGCAGGCAGTTTGCTGTGTGCTATGCTAAGTCACCTCAGTTATGGCCAACTCTTTGCAACCCTGTGGACTGTAGCCCACCAGGCTCCTCTGTTCATGGGATTCTTCAGGCAAGAATACTGGAGTGGGTTTCCATGCCCTCCTCCAGGGGATCTTCCTGACTCAGGAATTGAACCCGTGTTCTTATGTCTGCTGCATTGGCAGGCAGGTTCTTCACCACTAGTGCCACTGGGTAGGTAGTTTACAGCCTATCAAGGTCTTCCTCTATTACTCTATGCCTGGATAGTCTCAAACAAGTTGCTTTCCTTTATTTCTGCAACTTGAACCTTACATTATTAAAATATAAGATTGTCCTGTATTGGCAAATGCAAATGATTATGTTTAAAGTAAACAAGGTCCTAATGTATAGCACAAGGAACTATAGCATTTTGTGATAAACTGTAATGGAAAAGAATATAAAAAAGAACATATGTGTGTATGACTGAGTCACTGCTGTATAGCAGAGATTGGCACAACACTGTAAATCAAATGTACTTAAATAAAATAAATAAATATTAAAGTAAAATAAAATTGCCCTGTAGATTGAACTTGACTTTTGCCTGTCTTTTGAAAGCCTAGTTTTCTCTCCCTTTTCAAAAATGTTTTAGATTTCCTTTTGAATTTGGCAGCTATGGCATAGTAATAACTGCTGTAATTGAAACTTTTTGAAAACATTAATTTTACAGAAGGATCTGCCAATCATACTAAACTAGAGGAAACAAATTAAAAAATGAGAATCAACTCACAACTTCTAGAGCTTGTTAACTGTAGGAAGCTATATGTTACAAAGAAATGATCATAGGAGAGAGAACAGAATATCAAAGCCTTATTTTTTTAATTTAACTTTTCATTGAGGCAGAGTTGATTTACAATGTTGTGTTGATTTCTGCTGTACAGCAAAGTGACTTAGTTATAGATATAAATATAAACACATTCTTTTTCATACTCCTTTCCACGAT
Source organism: Ovis canadensis (assembly GCF_042477335.2). Classification (NCBI taxonomy): domain Eukaryota; kingdom Metazoa; phylum Chordata; class Mammalia; order Artiodactyla; family Bovidae; genus Ovis; species Ovis canadensis. Next base: position 40,670,509 of record NC_091253.1, on the reverse strand, counting down.
GGTTTATCACAGGCTACTGAATATAGTTTCCTGTGCTGTTCAGAAGGACCTTGTTGCTTATTCATTCCATCTACACTAGTTTGCATCTGCTAACCTGAAACTCCCACTCTATCCCTCCCCAGCTTCCCTTTACAACCACATGTCTGTCCTCTGTGAGTCTGCTTCTGTTTTGTAGATAAATTCATTTGTGTTACTCTGATTCCACATATAAGTGATACTGTATGGTATTTTTCTCTTCCTGACAGACTTAGTATGATAATCTCTAGTTTCATCCATGATGCTGCAAACAGCATTATTTTGTCCTTTTATTAATGGCTAAATAGTATCAGTTCAGTTCAGTCACTCAGTCGTGTCCGATTCTTTGCGACCCCATGAATCTCAGCACGCCAGTCCTCCCTGTCCATCACCATCTCCCGGAGTTCACTCAGACTCACGTCCATCGAGTCTGTGATGCCATCCAGCCATCTCAGCCTCAGTCGTCCCCTTCTCCTCCTGCTCCCAATCCCTCCCAGCATCAGAGTCTTTTCCAATGAGTCAACTGTTCACATGAGGTGGCCAAAGCACTGGAGCTTCAGCTTCAGCATCATTCCTTCCAAAGAAATGTATATATGTACCACATCTTCTTTATCCGTTCTTTTGTCAATGCACATTGAGATTCCTTCCATGTCTTGGCTATTGTGAACCATGCTGCTATGAACATAAAGGTGCATGTATCTTTTTGGATTACAGTTTGTCCTGATAAATGCCAGGAGATACCCTGGAGAAGGAAATGGCAACCCATTTCAGTATTCCTACCTGGGAAATCCCATGGACAGAGGAGCCTGGAGGGCTGCAGTCCATGGGGTCGCATCAAGTCAGACACAACTGAGTGACTAACACACACATGCCCAGGAGTAGGATTGCTGGATCATACAGCACCTCTGTTTTTTAGTGTTTTGAGGACCCTCCATATTGTTTTCCATAGTGGCTGCACCAACTTACATTCTCACTAACAGTGTGGCAGGGTTCCCTTTTCTCCACATTCCCTCCAGCATTTATTATTTGTAGACTTTTTAATGATGGCCATTTGACTGGTGTGTGGTGGTATCTCAGTTAGTTTTAATTTGCATTTCTCTAATAATTAGCTATGTTGATCATCTTTTCATGTGCTTGATGGGGGATGTTCAAAGCTTTGTTCCTGGTTATGCTATCACACACTAGCCAAGTTGTATGACTAGAAACTCAGAGTTTGAATTTTTTTTCTTTCTGTCTTTCATTCTCTCTCTCTCTTTTCTCTCTCTCTTTCTTTCTTTGTCCAGTCTGTGGTAGCAGCTTTAAATATAATATATACAGAATCCCAAAATATCAAATAAAAGTACATTTTATCAGTCAGTACCTTAGATCATTAATTTCATGAAAATAAATATTTGAAAATATTGAATTATGGAATGCATGTATTTTTATTCACTCTTAGAAGCAGTATCCTTTGAATAAAAGATTTAGCATAAACCCTGAAGTACTTGATGGACTCACAAAGAGGAGTGTCCTCTTTGTCAAACTTTTTGTGTTATAATAAAAAGCTAACTATTAAATCAAATAGATCTGAACGTCAAATATGGCTCTGCCATTTGTAAATCATGTAAATTGGACAAGTTACTTAAATTTTTTATTTGTTTGTTTCTTTGAAATAAAAAAAATACACTTTTATAGGGTGACGAGAATGTTAAACAAATGTTGTAAGTATATAAGTTGGCAATTCAACTTTTAATATCTAATATATAAGCAAAAATTAGCATTTCCTTTTCTCTCTGAAAATCTTTTACGTTCTCTGGGTTTAAATTTTGCAATATGTGAAATGAATGTAACATACTAGACTAATTCAACCTAACAAACTCAGAATTCTACAACTAGTTGATTCAATAGCTAATGTGGACTTGTCTACCTGCCTTGTATTGCTCACATATGTGCTACTTCCATTAGCATACCAATATCATTTAAGAGACAGAACAATCAGGTTCCCATGAATTTTATCAGTGTTTGTAAGTGACAGGAAGAACTGCAGAAATTGATACTAAAACCTGGACAAAGCTTGCTGCTGCTGCTGTTGCTAAGTCGCCTCAGTCGTGTTCGACTCTGTGCGACCCCACCAACAGCAGCCCACCAGGCTGCCCCATCCCTGGGATTCTCCAGGCAAGAACACTGGAGTGGGTTGCCATATCCTTCTCCAATGCTTGAAAGTGAAAAGTGAAAGTAAAGTCACTAAGTCGTGTCTGACTCTTCACGACCCCATGGACTGTAGCCCACTAGGCTCCTCCGTCCATGGGATTTTCCAGGCAAGAGTACTTAGGTTTTTTAAATATCTCTGTAAAGGAAGAGATCATTCCCGAATTAGCCTACAGCACTTTCCATGAATTTCCATCTTTCCATCATTATTTTAACAGCATTCCAGTAACTCTTAGCATTACTTACTACCATGACTGGGTTCCCTTTGGTTAGAATGTGCTCCTGGGCTAATTTTTCTTATACTGAAAATGAGTTTTGAGCATCAGCATTCATCAACCATGATTCAGATATCAGCCTGCCCTTTAGATATATTTTAAAGAGCAGTTAGCCAATAGTGGAAACTAAAGAGGAGATCATTCAGCTTTGCCTAGAATGTGGTGTAAATTCCTGTGGTTTCAGACCTTCGTGGCCTGAAAACGGAGGCTTTTGTGTGGCTTTAGCATTCCCAGGGACTGCTGATTCTTTTGGGAAGTCTATATGACTCAGTGCCCTGATGGGCCATTTCAAGCACTTACCAAAAAGTTGGTACATATTAATAAAATGAATTTGTTTCATTACTATTCCTTACCTCTGCTCAACTTCAAGATGAGGAAGACTTAATGAAAAAGGCATAGAAAGGAAGATGAGCAGACTTTAATGTCCAAAACTTCATTGAAACACAGAATCAATTTGTTATTAGCAGAATTGCTCTGGATTTTAGGCTAAGTACGGAAGATGACAAAGTTATGTACCATCCAAATCAGGCCTAAGAAAATCTTGACATCCTAGATGAAATAGAAGTAGAGGATAAGAGAGAGAGAAAAGAAAGTGTGGTCCATCAATCTCTCAGTCATGTCTGATATTTTGTGACCTTGCAGACTGTAGCCCACCAGGCTCCCCTGTTCATGGAATTCTCCAGGCAAGAATACTAGAGTGGGTAAAGAATACTAGAGTGGGTAGCCATTCCCTTCTCCAGGGGATCTTGGACCCAGGGATTGAACCTAGGTCTTCTGCATTGGCAGGCAGATTCTTTATGGTCTGAGCCACCAGGGTGGTGCAGGATAAGAGAGAGAGGAAAAGGGGGTGGAAATTAACAGTAGAAACTTGATATTTGCATGGCTTTAGGAAAGTCATCCTCTTGAAATACAAATGAATATTTATTGATTTATTTATACTCTATAAAGTAAGTAAATTTGACACACAACCTGTGAGTTCTGTTTCTGTTTTCTCATTCTACTCAACTTCACTTTAAGACTGTACTGTATTCTTGCCTGAAGAACCCCAAGAGCAGAGGAGCCTGGCTGACTACAGTCCATGGGGTAGCAAAGACTTGGCCACGACTGAGTAACTGAGCATGCCTATGCTGATTATTTAGAGATTATTTCTTTCTTTTAGCTAACGATGGCCTTCTTTTATGTTTTGTGGCTATGAGGAGCAACAAGGACAATTCATTACACTAGAAAGAAAGGTAGATTTGCAATCAGGAGATATTACTGCTTCTTCTCCAGCTTGGCCATCAGCATGCATATCATGTAGTCTGGCGGGGTCTAGTTTTCCCACATGAAGAAACAGTTCAATCCTCCAAAAGCTAAATCATCAAAGCATCATTTTGTTGAAAATCTAACTTGATGAAAGTATTAATAGACATTCATACATAAAATCTTCTTTGATGATGATTCATATTTTCATAGATGTAAAATCTCATTATTAAAAGAGTATTCTTGAATATATTTAATCAATATCAAACTTGCAAAAAAAAAAAAACAGTTTTAAAGGGCTGTTCAATTCTTCAAACCTGAAGATTACTGGATATAGTAATCTTATAGTTTTTCTCTTTAATTTTATTTTCTGATTATAACACTAAATTCATTTCATATGTGATGCCATTTTATATTGATTTCTTTTTTCATCTTTTTAAAGTTGTTTCCAGTTTGTCCAACACTTCAGCATTTTTAGGATTCTTCCCACACTTTGCCGATTTTAAAAATTTCAATATTTTTCTATTTACTTACAAAAAAAGAGCTGTTCACTTTATTTAGAAAATTTACAGTATCTAAAATTAATCTGGATGGTTTTAGCTGTGTTTGAAGATTTTTGCTAAAGGTCATGAGGCTGGTTTTCATTTTGCTGTCTCAATAGCTAGTGAAGAAGCCATCACTTTTCTCTGTCCAGCTCTCTATTGATGGATCTTGAAAACTGACACAGAGCTAGGGGCCCCTCTGCTGGTGAAAAAACAGGAAATTCAGTGCAAAACACTGGCCTGTCAATCTCAGAGAAGCTTTGATACAAACAAGGAAGGAAGGCTAGCAGCAGGAGGAGGATTTGAAGGCATTTATGTCCTCAGATTAAAGTCCCACATACCTCACTTTAACCTTGCTAATTTATCTCATCTGAATTGCTATGGACTTTAGAAGTAGACTAAAGTATACATTTAAGTAAAACCTGAATTAAATGAGCTGGTTGTTCAGTTAAATGATACTTTGGGCAATGGACCTCTCAGCAAACCAGAATATTTTGATCACACAATAAAAAGCTCTCTAATATTTAAAGTTTTCATGACTGAAATCCTCATCCCCCTAATAATATATTCTATATTTTCTAAAATAGTAATTTCATGACCTTTTCTCAGCAATTTATTGATGTATTTAACAAAGAGTTCCTGAGTGCCCACCACGTGCCAGGTAATACTTTGTGGGCTGGAAAGCATTTTGTTAAGATATTTACAATAGCATTTTAAAATATTACAGGTAACATGGAAGAAATCAGCATAAAGTTCAGGAAGAGGAAAACAAGTTGATATTGGTTAATTCTACTATCTCAGTAGCAGTAGAAATTGTAGGAGGTGGGATGGCGTCTGGAAAAAATTTCACAGAAGAGGTGCCTATTGAGACAGCTTTTGCTAGGTGAAGGTGGGAAAGTGAATTCAAGAGGAAAGAGCACCAAGCATAAAGAAATATACAATATATATAGTTGGTGTACTTAAGGGGCAGAGTGCAGGGGATAATGTGGTGAGAAAATAGACTAGATAATAAGACAGTAGACCAGTTAGGAAGAATCCTGAGCAGCTGTGCAAGGGTTTAGGTGGGAGAAAGCTAATAAACAATTCTGACCATAGGAATGCAATATTTTCAGAGCTGTAGTAGATGATTAAAGTGGGCTAGGGGAAGATTTTGGCAGGAACCAGTAAAAATACTATTGTGTTAGGTCATTATGACCTAATGGGGTCACTCCTGATGACCCCAGGCATGAACTTGGTAGTCATCAGGGATGAACTAATGCAATAGCTTTCATATTGCCACTTGCAGGCTGATGAGACACTGAGGAGGTGTTCAAAGATGACACTTGGTTTCTAACATGGTCCAACATCATGAAGAAAGAAGACTAAAAGCAGGAGCAAGTTTTATGGGGAAGAAACTCTTTTCTAATTTTGTTATGTTGGTTATAAAGTCCTGGGATATACTGGCAAAGTTTATGTACTAACCATTGGTTACTGACCTAGCTATAGAATCATCTCAGACTTTCAGTATTCAGCTGTGATTATTGGACACAACCACATTCTTTGAAGATAAAGACTTTCAGGTCTGAATTACATACTTACTTTTACTGCTTATATTTATTCCTGCCTCTTATCTACTCTTGTTAAGAAGGAAAAGAGAGGCATATCCTAGCTAGAAGACAAATCCTCCCAGTGTTAGACATCTGGAGAGCTTTTCTTGTATTCTGCTAACAGAGGCTAATAGACTGTATTTGTTGTTGTTGTTGTTGTTTAGTCACCAAGTCATGTCTGACTGACTCTTTGCAACTCCACAGACTGTATCCCTTCAGACTCCTCTATCCATGGGATTTCCCTGACAAGAATACTGGAATGGATTGCATTTCCTTCTCCAGATTATCTTCCCAATCCAGAGATCAAACTTGCATCTCCTGCACTGGGAGGCAGATTATTTACCACTGTGCCACCTGGGAAGCCCATAGACTAAGTTAATTCTGGTCAAAAGAGAATTCTTGGTCACTTCTAAGCAGATCCCAAAGTATTCCAACAGTTGAAACCAGTGAGGTGGTTCTCAAGAAAACTGCTTGTACTCCTGGTTTTTGTCAGTGACCACCAGATGTGTCTAGTTGAATCTATCTCCATTCCATTCTAAACACTGTTACTTCTATACACATTCCTATGCTATTAAAACTAATATTTTTACTATTTTTAGAGTTCTACTAATTTAGTCAGTGGTCTAATGGCCTTCTGCTTTTGTTGTTTAGTCATTAAATCACGTTCGACTCTTTTGCGAGATTTTCCAGGCAGGAATACTGAAGTGGGTTGCCATTTCCTTCTCCATGGGATCTTCCTGACCCAAGGATCAAACTCTCATCTCTTGCATTGGCAATGGATTCTTTACCACTATATCACCTAGGAAGCCAATGACCTTCTACAGGGAAGTTAATAAACTAGTGAAAGCAAAATATACTAGTTAATGTATAGACTATGATGCTCTAAAACAAAAAGACATTAGAATAATTACTTCCACAAGATAGAGGTTTATTTATCACTCAATGAATAGCAGAAAATTGACAGGGACCCATGGTGGGCAGGCAGTTCTGCTCTATAAGATGTCCAGAGTTCCAAGTTTATTCTGTCTCTGTTGCTCCATCACTCCTAGGTATTCAGGTCTTGTCTGCATAATTGAATCTGTTACCTTAACAGTCCATGTTAATGCTCCAGTATTATGTAATTATGTTACTAAGAATGAGAGAAGAGGAGGAACCAGAGGAAACAAGCAAGGATGATATTTCTAAGAATGGGTAAGTAGAATATTATTTCTAGCATCTCATTGGGCTTCCCTGGTGGCTCAGTGGGTAAAGTGTCTGCCTACAATGTGGGAGACCTGGGTTCGATCCCTGGGTCGGGAAGATCCCCTGGAGAAGGAAATGGCAACCCACTCCAGTACTCTTGCCTGGAAAATCCCATGGACTGAGAAGCCTGGTAGGCTACAGTCAATGGGGTTGCAAAGAGTAGGACACGACTGAGCGACTTTCCCTTCTAGTTATTCAATCATATTTTTAAAATCCATATCTAATATCTTTTGGTAATGTCAAAATAAATAATTATACAAAAGCTTAGAGAATATAAGATGATTACATGGACCAACAATGTATAGGGAGAGCTGGGGATTGAATTTGGTAAAATGAAAAAGCTGAATTAAATACATCAAGACCTCATGGTGGCTTTATATTTGATTTGTTGCATGTGGAGTCATTCAATGGGATTAAATTTTAGATTAAGGAGAAGATTTGGAGAAATGTTCTGTCAAATTTAGTTCTTTCCTTATATCTAATTGAGGCAGAAATCATATTGCATCAAAAATGCCCCAGCCATTTGCCTTTTTGGATCATGGCCATCCTCTAAAGAGTGAGTTGAAGTAGTTAAAACAGAGTAAACTTTTAAAAGCTAACTGGAAAGTCAAGGAAAGAGATAGTAGGACGGGAGAGACATAACCTTTAAAGAGAAATTGTTTCTGAAATTATTGTTACTTTATTTTTAAATTTTTTTTTAACTTTACAGTACTGTATTGGTTTTGCCATATATCAACATGAATCCTCCACAGGTGTACATAAGTTCCCACCCCTGAACCCCCCTCCCGCCTCCCTCCCCATACCATCCCTCTGGTTATCCCAGTGCACCAGCCCCAAGCATTTTGTATCCTGCATTGAACCTAGACTGGTGATTCGATTCTTATATGATATTATACATGTTTCAATGCCATTCTCCCAAATCATCCTGCCCTCTCCCTCTCCCACAGAGTCAAAAAGTCTGTTCTGTACATATGCATCTCTTTTGCTCTCTCGTATACAGGGTTATTGTTACCATCTTTCTAAATTCCATATATATGTGTTAGTATACTGTATTGGTGTTTTTCTTTCTGGCTTACTTCACTCTGTATAATTGGCTCCAGTTTCATCAACCTCATTAGAACTGATTCAAATGTATTCTTTTTAATGGCTGAGTAATACTCCATTGTGTATATGTACCACAGCTTTCTTATCATTCATCTGCTGATGGACATCTAGGTTATTTCCATGTCCTGGCTATTATAAACAGTGCTGTGATGAACATTGGGGTACACGTGTCTCTTTCAATTCTGGTTTCCTCGGTGTGTATGCCCAGCAGTGGGATTGCTGGGTCATAAGGCAGTAAGGCATAAGGAATCTCCACACTGTTCTCCATAGTGGCTGTACTAGTTTGCATTCCTGCCAATAGTGTAAAAGGGTTCCCTTTTCTCCACACCCTCTCCAGCATTTATTGCTTGTAGACTTTTGGATCACAGCCATTCTGACTGATGTGAAATGGTACCTCATTGTGCTCTTGATTTGCATTTCTCTGATAATGAGTGATGTTGAGCATCTTTTCATGTGTTTGTTAGCCATCCGTATGTCTTCTTTGGAGAAATGTCTATTTAGTTCTTTGGCCCATTTTTTGATTGGGTCATTTATTTTTCTGGAATTGAGCTGCATGAGTTGCTTGTATATTTTTGAGATTAGTTGTCAGTTGCTTCATTTGCTATTATTTTCTCCCATTCCGAAGGCTATCTTTTCACCTTGTTTATAGTATCCTTTGTTGTGCAGAAGCTTTTAAGTTTAATTAGGTCCCATTTGTTTATTTTTGCTTTTATTTCCAATATTCTGGGAGCTGGGTCATAGAGGATCCTACTGTGATTTATGTCGGAGAGTGTTTTGCCTATGTTCTCCCCTAGGAGTTTTATAGTATCTGGTCTTACCTTTAGATCTTTAGTCCATTTTGAGTTTATTTTTGTGTATGCCGTTAGAAAGTGATCTAGTTTCATTCTTTTACAAGTGGTTGACCAGTTTTCCCAGCACCACTTGTTAAAGAGATTGTCTTTAATGCACTGTATATTATTGCCTCCTTTGTCGAAGATAAGGTGTCCAGAGGTGTGTGGATTTATCTCTGGGCTTTCTATTTTGTTCCATTGATCTATATTTCTGTCTTTGTGCCAGTACCATACTGTCTTGATGACTGTGGCTTTGTAGTAGAGCCTGAAGTCAGCCAGGTTGATTCCTCCAGTTCCATTCTTCTTTCTCAAGATTGCTTTGGCTATTCGAGGTTTTTTTGTGTTTCCATACAAATTGTGAAATTATTTGTTCTAACTCTGAAAAATACCACTGGTAGCTTGATAGGGAGTGCATTGAATCTGTAGATTGCTTTGGGTAGTATACTCATTTTCACTATATTGATTCTTCTGATCAATGAACATGGTATATTTCTCCATCTATTAGTGTCCTCTTTGATTTCTTTCACCGATGCTTTATAGTTTTCTATATATAGGTCTTAGTTTCTTTAGGTAGATATATTCCTAAGTATTTTATTCTTTTTGTTGCAATGGTGAATGGAATTGTTTCCTTAATTTCTTTTTCTACTTTCTCATTATTAGTGTATAGGAATGCAAGGGATTTCTGTGTGTTGATTTTATATCCTGCAACTTTACTATATTCATTGATTAGCTCTAGTAATTTTCTGGTGGAGTCTTTAGGGTTTTCTACGTAGAGGATCATGTCATCTGCAAACAATGAGAGTTTTACTTCTTCTTTTCCAATTTGGATTCCTTTTATTTCTTTTTCTGCTCTGATTGCTGTGGCCAAAACTTCCAGAATTATGTTGACTAGTAGCGGTGAAAGTGGGCACCCTTGTCTTGTTCCTGACTTTAGGGGAAATGCTTTCAATTTTTCTCCATTGAGGATAATGTTTGCTGTGAGTTTGTCATATATAGCTTTTATTATGTTGAGGTATGTTCCTTCTATTCCTGCTTTCTGGAGAGTTTTTATCATAAATGGATGTTGAATTTTGTCAAAGGCTTTCTCTGCATCTATTGAGATAATCATATGGCTTTTATTTTTCAATTTGTTAATGTGGTGAATTACATTGATTGATTTCCAGATATTGAAGAATCCTTGCATCCCTGGGATAAAGCCCACTTGGTCATGGTGTATGACCTTTTTAATGTGTTGTTGGATTCTGATTGCTAGAATTTTGTTAAGGATTTTTGCATCTATGTCCATCAGTGATATTGGCCTGTAGTTTTTGTTTTGTTTTGTTTTGTGGCATCTTTGTCAGGTTTTGCTATTAGGGTGATGGTGGCCTCATAGAATGAGTTGGGAAGTTTACCTTCCTCTCCAATTTTCTGGAAGAGTTTGAGTAGGATCGGTGTTAGCTCTTCTCAAAATTTTTGGTAGAATTCAGCTGTGAAGCCATCTGGACCTGGGCTTTTGTTTGCTGGAAGATTTCTGACTACAGTTTCAATTTCCTTGCTTGTGATGGGTCTGTTAAGATTTTCTATTTCTTCCTGGTTCAGTTTTGGAAAGTTGTACTTTTCTAAGAATTTGTCCATTTCTTCCACGTTGTCCATTTTATTGGTATATAATTGCTGACAGTAGTCTCTTATGATCCTTTGTATTTCTGTGTTGTCTGTTGTGATCTCTCCATTTTCATTTCTAATTTTATTGATTTGATTCTTCTCCCTTTGTTTCTTGATGAGTCTGGCTAATGGTCTGTCAATTTTATTTATCCTTTCAAAGAACCAGCTTTTGGCTTTGTTGATTTTTGGTATGGTCCCTTTTGTTTCTTTTGCATTTATTTCTGCCCTAATTTTTAAGATGTCTTTCCTTCTACTAACCCTGGGGTTCTTCGTTTCTTCCTTTTCTAGTTGCTTTAGGTGTAGAGTTAGGTTATTTATTTGACTTTTTTCTTGTTTCTTGAGGTATGCCTATAATGCTATGAACTTTCCCCTTAGCACTGCTTTTATAGTGTCCCACAGGTTTTGGGTTGTTGTGTTTTCATTTTCATTCATTTCTATGCATAATTTGATTTCTTTTTTGATATCTTCTGTGATTTGTTGGTTATTCAGCAGTGTGTTGTTCAGCCTCCATATGTTGGAATTTTTAATAGTTTTTCTTCTGTAATTAAGATCTAATCTTACTGCATTATGGTCAGAAAAGATGCTTGGAATGATTTCAATTTTTTTGAATTTATCAGTGCTAGATTTATGGCCCAGGATGTGATCTATCCTGGAGACGGTTCCATGAGCACTTGAGAAAAAGGTGAAATTCATTGTTTTTGGGTGAAATGTCCTGTAGGTATCAATTAGGTCTAACTGGTCTATTATATCGTTTAAAGTTTGTTTCTTTGTTAATTTTCTGTTTAGTTGATCTATCCATAGATGTGAGTGGGGTATTAAAGTCTCCCACTATTATTGTTATTGTCATTGTTAATTTCTCCTTTCATTCTTGTTAGCATTTGTCTTACATATTGTGGTGCTCCTATGTTGGGTGCATTTATATTTATAATTGTTATACCTTCTTCTTGGATTGATCCTTTGATCATTATGTAGTGTCCTTCTTTGTCTCTTTTCACAGCCTTAGTTTTAAAGTCCATTTTATCTGATATGAGTATTGCTACTCCTGCTTTCTTTTGGTCTCTATTTGCATGGAATATCTTTTCCCAGCCTTTCACTTTCAATCTGCATGTGTGCCTTGTTTTGAGGTGGGTCTCTTGTAGACAACATATATAGGGATCTTGTTTTTGTATCCATTCAGTCAGTCTTTGTCTTTTGGTTGGGGCATTTAATTCATTTACGTTTAAGGTAATTATTAATAAGTATGATCCTGTTGCCATTTACTTTATTGTTTTGGGTTTGGGTTTATACACTTTTTTTGTGTTTCCGGTCTAGAGAATATCCTTTAGGATTTGTTGGGGAGCTGGTTTGGTGGTGCTGAATTCTCTCAGCTTTTGCTTGTCTGTAAAGCTTTTGATTTCTCCTTCATATTTGAATGAGATCCTTGCTGGGTACAGTAATCTGGGCTGTAGGTTATTTTCTTTCATCACTGTAAGTATGTCTTGCCATTCCCTCCTGGCCTGAAGGGTTTCTATTGAAAGATCAGCTGTTATCCTTATGGGAATCCCCTTGTGTGTTATTTGTTGTTTTCCCTTGCTGCTTTTAATATTTGTTCTTTGTGTTTGATCTTTGTTAATTTGATTAATATGTGTCTTGGGGTGTTTCGCCTTGGGTTTATCCTGTTTGGGACTCTCTTGGTTTCTTGGACTTGGGTGATTATTTCCTTCCCCATTTGGGGGAAGTTTTCAACTATTATCTCCTCAAGTATTTTCTCATGGTCTTTCTTTTGGTCTTCTTCTTCTGAGAATCCTATAATTCAAATGTTGGAGCATTTCATATTGTCCTGGAGGTCTCTGAGATTGTCCTCATTTCTTTTAATTCGTTTTTCTTTTTCCCTCTTTGCTTCATTTATTTCTACCATTCTATCTCCTATTTCACTAATCCTATCTTCTGCCTCTGTTATTCTACTATTTGTTGCCTCTAAAGTGTTTCTGATCTCATTTATGGCATTATTCATTATACACTGACTCTTTTTTATTTCTTCTAGGTCCTTGTTAAACCTTTCTTGCATCTTCTCAATCCTTGTCTCCAGGCTATTTATCTGTGATTCCATTTTGATGTCAAGATTTTGGATCATTTTCACTATCATTATTCGGAATTCTGTCTGATAGATTCCCTATCTCTTCCTCTTTTGTTTGGTTTGGTGGGCATTTCTCCTGTTCCTTTAGCTGCTGGGTATTCCTCTGTCTCTTCATCCTGTTTATATTGCTATGTTTGGGGTGGCCTTTCTGTATTCTGGAAGTTTGCGGAGCTCTCTTTATTGTGGAGTTTCCTCACTGTGAGTGGGTTTGTATCAGTGGCTTGTCAAGGTTTCTTGGTTAGGGAAGCTTGTGTCAGCGTTCTGGTGGGTGAAGCTGGATTTCTTCTCTCTGGACTGCAATGACGTGTCCTGTAATGAGTTATGAGATGTCAATGGTTCTGGAGTAACTTTGAGTTGATTGTATAATGAAGCTCAGGGCTGTGTTCCTGAGTTGCTGGAGAATTTGCATGGTATGTCTTGCTCTGGAACTTGTTGGCCCTTGGGTGATGCTTGGTTTCAGTGTAGGTATGGAGTCGTTTGATGAGCTCCTATTGATTAATGTTCCCTGGATTCAGGAGTTCTCTGGTGTTCTCAGGGTTTGGACTTAAGCCTCCGGCTTTGGGTTTTCAGTTTTATTTTTACAGCTGTCTCAAGACTTCCCCTTCTAAACCACACTTTTATAAAACATCTAGGTTAAAGATGAAAAGTTTCTCCACATTGAGGGACACCCAGAGAGGTTCACAGAGTTACATGGAGAAGAGAAGAGGGAAGGGGAAGTTGGAGGTGACCTGAGTGAGATGAGGTGGAATCAAAAGAGGAGAGAGCGAGCTAGCCAGTAATCACTTCCTTATGAGTCTCCACAGTCTGGACTGCTCAGAGATGTTCACGGAATTATACAGAGAGGAGGAGAGGGAAGAAGGAGACAGAGGTGGTCAGGAGTATAAAAGAGGGGCATGAAAAGGAGAGAGACAGAACCAGCCAGTAGTCAGCTCCCTAAGAGTTCTCCACAGTCTGGAACACACAGAGATTCACAGAGTTGGATAGAAAAGAAAAGGGGGAGGGAGGAGACAGAGACAACCTGGTGGAGAAAAAGGAGAGTCCAAAGGAGGAGAGAGCAGTCAGGTCAGTAATCTCGCTCTCAAGTATAAATGGGTACTGAAGATTGGGTTTTTGAAGGTACAAAATTGATAACAAATACCAAAGGCAAAGATTAAAAATCTAGAGTAGAGGTTGGATTTTCAAAAATACAGTATTAAAAAATAGAAGAAGAAGAAGAAAGAAAAAAAAAAAACCAAAGTCACAAGAATTATTTAAAAAGTAATAAAAAAATAAAATTAAAAAATATATATACGAAGTTTGCTTTAAAAATAGGGTCTTTTTTTGGGGGGAAGTAATAGTAGGTTATAAAAATGAAAACTAAAGGAGAAATAGAGGACTTAAAATTTTTTAAAGTGTTAAAAAAAAGAAGAAAAAGAAAAGAAAAAACAGACATCAAGAAAAAAAATGATCATAAAAATGGTAAAGATATATCTTGGACTTTCTCTGGTGTTGTTGTGGGCAGTGTGGAGTCAGTTCATTTTTGGATAGTTCCTTGGTCTGGCTTATATTTCTCAAGATCTATAGGCCCCTTCCTATGTAGCAGGTACTAACGACAGGATTTTGATCTATTACACCTGTCACTTCCAAGGCGGTTCCCTCTGTTTTAGCTTCTTCTATTTACTGGTCTCTTCAGCGTCCGATTTCCACCCTGACACAAGGGGGGCAGTGGTAGACAGGTTTTTTTAGGCTCACTTGTTCAGTTGTGCTGTGGGGAGGGAGGGATGCTGCAAACAAATAACACTGGCAAGTGCTCGCAGTGTTCCAGCCATGCTGGGCCTGCCCCTACTCACGGTGCACACAGCTCAGGCTCTAGGTTGCTCTGCTGGGAACCGTCTGAGGCCAGCCCTGGGCTGCATGCTCCTCCCCAGCCTAAGCTGCTCAGGCTCAGACACTCAGGTAGTCCCCAGAGGTGCAGACTGGTTAGGCCTGTGTTTTGTGCCCTTCCCAGGTCCGAGTAGCTCAGGTGTTTGGCGAGTGCAAAAGCAAAGTTGTAAAGCAAGTTTCGCTGTGACTTTTCGCCTCTCCCATCCCTGCTGCTCAGTTTTCAGGATGTACAGCTGGTGTACTTTCTCAGGCGGATGATGACTGTCCAGAACCCCAAGAAGTCTTAGTTAGCAAAGAAGCCTGTTTGCAGTTTCATAGGTAATATCTCTCTGGGGCTGTGATTGCCCCCTTCCGGCCCTTCCGACTCTGGCTGCCTGTCACCGGAGGGGGATGGTCTGCAGCCGGCTAATTCTGTTCTGTCCTTTGTTCTGTGGGCGGTCCTGGTGGTGTCTTATGTTAGAGCTTTTCACATGAAAAGCTGGTTTGCTAGCCTGCCGGGGTACAGCCCCTGTGGATCCAGGGTGATTCGAAGGTGGGGACGGAGTCGGCGTCCTTGGAAAAATACATATTTAACTACAGAGATATAGAGAGATTAGAAATGGATAGTGTAGTAGGAAAATCAGTGGAGAAAAAGAGGCTGAATAACTTGGTTTACGTGGAATAGCATCCATGCTCCAGATGGGAATTCAGCCAGAAAAACGGGGAGCAAGAAAGAAACGACATGGGGGAATCAGTCTTTCCAGAAACTGATCCGATTTCTTTATTTTGAGGTTTGCTTATATACCTTTTGTTACACATAGGGATGAATACAGAATCATGTGGGGGTCAGCAGTCCTGACCTTTATCAAAATTAGGTGCTTCACATAAAAAGGTCTTAGGGATTTTACATCATCTTCTGGCCATGAGACCTGCTGACATTTTATGATCCTTTCTTTCTGATAACCAAAAACTTATTTCTTTCAAGGGTGTTTTTTCTTAAACCAGGCATCACCCTCCAAATAAAGTTACATTTCTATAGGTTGAGAGTGTAGTGAGTTACAATCAAGAAAGGGATTTATTTAACCCAAGGTTAACATGATTAATCTTAAAGGTTGATACTTATTTCTCCTATATGCTTAAAGGTTAATATTTATTTCTCCTATATGCTAGTTATATTCATTATAAGGGCAGGGAACATGGAGATTTAGCAGCAAACATCAACACAACAAATGAAAATCCTTTCCTCAATGTTCGCCTTAAGATTTATTTAGTCTTAAGATAGTGATAAAGTTACATTTTTACATAGCAAGGACACAGTGATTTATAACAAAGTACAGTGATCTATTACAAAAGAGAAAATTCATTAACTCAAAAAGTCTAGTATTGCTAACCTTAAAAACTACTATATTTCCTTTTCTATATTCCAAATACATTAATATATTCCCAGGTGCCTAAGGATATGGAGGCCTGGTGTCAATCATTGACTGAACAATGAGAAAAGCCCTTTGCTAATTAAGACTTTCAAAATACTCCAAAACTTTCTGTGCTGTTTAAGGTTGAGAGGTAGTAAACAGTCATGTGCATAGTGGCAGGAGTATGGATAATCCTGTCACACAAGCTAGTCTGTCAGCAGAGAGGTTTGACCTGAGACACCCTTGTCTCACCCAGGGCAGGGAATTAGCAGCAATTATTGGCACAACAAATGAAAAACTCTTCACTCTTCAGTATAATTCCTAACCAACCTACTATACTAATAATTTCCAACTCCCCCAAAGAATTTGCCTTTAGTAAGTCTAAAACATCTCATGCCTCTCAGATTGGGAGGCTGTAAATAATCACGTGGCCAGACGAACCTATACAGGCGGGCTAGATAACCTTCAGAGGAGTTTGTAAGTTGAAACACTCTTGTCACACCCAGGAATTTTTATTAACTGGAGCTGCAAGTTAACTCCTTCTCCAAGAGAACCGATGGGGAACAGCCCCCCATAAAGTCAGAGGTGTAGGCGAGAGCATGAAACAGTAAAGTAGATAGACTCTGGTTTGGGGGGTAGATGCTCAGGAACAAGGGGTTTCCTGAGGCTAGATCACGCCTTTGCGTATGCCAAGCCTCCTTCCTCATGACCTTTGCCATGGGTGGAGTTCCTCACGCTGGCCCTCGGCACTAGCCCAAATTAGCTCGCTCTGGTTACACTCAGGGCATTCAGGGCATTCGGCCCGATCCTTGTAAAGCAATGCAGCCAGCGCCTCCCTGCCCAGCCCCCGCTTGCTAGTGGTGGATGCAGGCCTCTAAGCTGCTTCTCCACTGGGGGAGTTACCCTTGGGCTCGTAATCTGTGGGTTTTAATTATTTATTTATTTTTCCTCCCTGTTATGTTGCCCTCTGCGCTTCCAAGGCTCGCCACAGACTCAGCAGTGAGAGTGTTTCCTGGTGTTTGGAAACTTCTCTCTTTTTAAGACTCCCTTCCTGGGACTAAGCTCCCTCCCTACCTCTTTTGTCTTTTTCTTTGTCTTTTATATCTTTCCTACCTGTTTTTGAAGACAATGAGCTGCTTTTCTGGGTGCCTGATGTCCTCTGCTGGCATTCAGAAGTTGTTTTGTGGAATTTACTCAGCGTTGAAATGTTCTCTTGATGAATTTGTGTGGGAGAAAGTGGTCTCTCCATCCTAATCCTCCATGATCTTAGGACCGCCCCCCTGAAATTATTATTACTTTAGACTGAAAACATGTTTACTCCCTAAAAGAACCAGTAGAGGAGAGATTGAAAATATAAAAAAGACGTAAACAAAGTGAGAGGGAGAAAGACAGGGAAGAAACTAGAGAGAAGAAGGAAAAATGGAGAGAGAACAAAGAAAAACTCAGTGTTCAGAAAGGAATTCTTGGAGTGTTGAACTAAAAAGGATAGATGAGGGGGAAAGTTTAAAAGTTAAGGGAGAGGAAGATTTCCACTCAAGAAACTTTCACCATTCATCTCAACACCCTCCTTCAAAGGTGAGAAAACTGATACTTAGGTGACACAACAGAAAATATCTATCTCAGATATCTATCTCAGGGTTTAGCCCTTTATGGTGATTTACATGTTTTTAATAATTTTGTCATTTTCTTTGAGTTCTTTCCAGGCCCTACTTGCCCTATTTAAATTTTTGTGCCCTGAGTCAGTCATGAGTTTCTAATGAAACTAGCTGAATAAATTGTTATGGGGCAGTGAGATTATGTTCCTTTTAGCATATCTCCTGGTCACTTTTTTTTTTTGTCTTATTAATTATGCTCTCTCATAACTTATTACATTTGTAAGTCAGACATGACCTATCTCTAAACTCTCAAATCCCTCCCTGTTATCAGAGAGTATGTAGACAGTGCTCAGGCTGACAAGTTCCGGGTGCCCAGTGCAGCATCCAGGGAAAACACACTGTGTTTTATCATTATAAACCAGATCTCTATTTCAAATACAGTGAAAGATTATTTTTCCTTTTTCAAAAAAGTTAAGTCTAGCCTCATTGTATTGAACCTCATCCCAGTGACTCAGTTTTTTGCAGGCTTGCTCATCAGTCCTGTTGTTCCCCATTCACTGACAACTGAAATGCTCACTATTTACTCTGCCCCAAGGGACTTCTTGAGAAATATCAGGCAGCAGCAAATGAGAGCTATTGGGACCCAACCCAGACTCTGCTTTTCCAGATCACTGCCTATAAAATCTAGAGTGTCATGAAGAGAGTTCTGCTCTGTTTTTCTTAATGGAGTAAGATAAAACAATCATAAAAGGGAAAGATACTGACCACATGATATACTTTTCTAGCCAGGATTGTTACACTGTTCAAAACCACTCAAATGTCACCAGGAGAGAATCTACAACTGCTTTCCATCAGTATCTAGCATCATTATAACGCTGAGTTTTCAATTCTCAGCCATGTGGTGGGGTTAGCTTCATGTGCAACCAGTTGGACTGTTATTCCTGGGGACTCTAGGCTGACTTCGATACCATGCAACTTTTGTCTGAAGGAGACCCATATAAGAACTTCATCAAATGGCTCAAAGAAATACACAACTTTTTTTTACTATTTTTCAGTACTCCTGGGGGTATGTCATTACAGAACACCCTGATAAACAAATGGAAACTAATCAAACTTAAGCTTTTGCACAGCAAAGCAAACAATCAACAGAATGAAAAGACGGTCTACAAAATGGGAGAAAATATTTGCAAACAATGCAATTGACAAGTGGTTAATATTCAAAATATACAAACAGCTTACAACACAATATATTTTTTAAAACACATTAAAAAATAAGAAATTGGGCAGAAGACCTAAAGAGTCAACTTTCCAAAGAAGAGGTACAGATGGCTAACAGGCACATGAAAAGATGCTCAACATCACTAATATTAGAGAAATGTAAATCAAAGCCACAATAAGGTATCACTTCACGCAAGTCAGAATGACTGTCATCAAAATTTCTACAAATAATAAATGCTGGAGAGGGTGTGGAGAAAAGAGAACCCTCCTTACACTGTTGATGAGGATGCAAATTGGTGCAGCCACTATGAAAAAGAGTATGGAGTTTCTTTTAAAAACCTAAAATAGAGCTACCATATGATCCAGGATTCTCACTTCTGGACATATATCCAGAATAAACAAGAACTCTAATTCAAAAAGATACATGCACCCCAATGTTGATAGTAGCACTGTTTACAATAGCCAAGACACAGAAACAACCTAAGTTCCCATCAACAACTGGTTGAAAAAGGTGTGGTACCTATACATAACAAAATACTACTCAGCCACTAAAAAAGAATAAAATTGTCAGTTTCCATGACATGGATGGACCTAGAGAATATGATACTAAGTGAATTAAGTTAAACAGAGAAAGACAAATCTATGATATCACCAAGGATGTGAATCTAAAAAATAATACAAATTAATCTATAAGTAAAACAGAAGCAGACTCACAGATATGGAAAATAAATTTATGGTTACCAAAGGGAAAGGGGTGAGGGAAGGGACAGATTAGGAGTTTGGGATAACTGATACATATTACTATAAACAAAATACATAAGCAACAGGGAATGACTGTATAGCACACGGAATTGTATTCAATATCTAGTAAATAACGGAAAATAATCTGAAAAATATATATATATATAACAGAATCAATTTGCTGTGCACCTGAAACTAATACAGCACAGTGAATCAGCTATATCTCAATTAAAAAAATAAACAGGTAGTCTAAAAAGAATGTAAAGTATTAATAATGTTTAATACTGATTACATGTTGAAATGATAACATCTTAGATGTATTATGTTATCTAAAAATATTACTAAAGCAATTACAACCAAAATAAAAAATTACAGAGCAACACGTTGTCCCCTTCTGTCTGAAAAAGGCCCCAGCTGGATGACACCCAGCCATCAATTTCACTTTTCTAAGTATTTGGATTTTTTTTCTGTTATTGTTTATTGAAGTTTATTGATGCTAAGATTAGCTAATTTTTTAAAAAAGAAAATGATAAAGAAGAAAATTAAAAATACCCCAGATATAGCTATCCATCAATAATTATTTTTAAGATACAAGTTTAACTCTCTTCTCTCCATCTTTTTTCCTTTTACTTAAAATGAGAGAGACTATGGTACATTACAAGAAGTGCATAGTTTGGGGTAGTGTGACAGGAATTTGGGTTATGGATAAGAGTCCTATATATTTAACATTTTTTCTCTCCCCAAAGCATAACAAGAGGCTTTATAGAAAAGAAATATCTTTTACTTATGAATGGAGCTTACAAACAAATCAAAATGAAAAATAATGTTTTAAAACTCTTGAGCCTTATTGGCAGAGTGCTGCAATAATACTGAGAATGTGTTGGGAACACTTTAACACCAAAAAAATAAAACTGGTAAAGAATATAAGCAGTGCACACACGCACATATGCAGCTAAACATACATATATGCACAATTGACTTCCCTGCTGCCTTAGATGGTAAAGAATCTGCCTGCAATGCAGGTGATCCAGGTCCTATCCCTGGATTGGGAAGCCACCCTGGAGATGGAAATGGCAGCCCACTCCAGTGTATCTTGCCTGGAAAATTCCATGGACAGAGGAGCCTGGTAGGCTACAGTTCATGGCACCACAAAGAGTAGGACACAACTGAGTGACTAACACTTACTTATGCACAATTAAATATATATGAAAATGAAAGTTGCTCAGTCATGTCCAACTTTTTGCAACCCCATGGACTGTAACCTACCAGGCTTCTCTGTCCATTTAATTCTCCAGGCAAGAATACTGGAGTGAGTTGCCATTCCCTTCTCCAGGGGATCTTTCCAACCCAAAGATTGAACTCGGATCTCCGGCATTTCAGGCAGATTCTTTACCATCTGAGCCACCAGCTAAGTTGGTCCATTGTCTCCATAAGACATGACTAAGAGACATAGTAAGAGATAAGATTTTGTACCTACAATAGTAGAAATAGGTAAAGTTTTTTTTTTTTTTTTCCCTATCTTCCTATCCTTTGCCTGTTCTATCCTTCTTTCCACTCTTAATCTGCAGCCTCTCCACCACTTCTGCAAAGGAATTTTCATCCTGTTTGTTGACTCAATGACTTGGCTCACAAGGTCTTTTCTAAAACATATCATAATTCAGACCACTTTTTCTTCAAATTTCTTGTGTAATCTATCTGCATCTGAATCAACTACTATGGGCTGGAATTATGCCTGTGCTTTGAAGGAGGCAGAGCAAGAGAAAGTTCACAGCATTATTTGCATCTTAAATCCAAATGGCCCCAAAGATTTTTCCACTCCTGGACTTCTAAGATAAAAGAACTAATAAATCCTCCTACTTCAGCTAGCTTGAGCTTTATTTCTATTGACTTTCAAATCAAATAATTAATAATACTATAAAAAGTGAGACCAAGATTTTAATGTTGGAAATAACATACTCCAAAAAAAAAAGAACAAATCCAGATAGAATAAATTGAAGATGCTTTGAAGGGATACGTAAAAGGGAGCTCCATTAGTCACACATTAGGAAAAAAGATGGTTAAACTTTCATCTGGATTTCAGTCCATGTGCACAGCAAACCAGGAAGGGTGAAGAACTTGGTGGAAAAATCTCAGGATGTTGGGATATATTAGTTGGTTAGTTGTTCCAGGGTCTTCAGTAGAAGTCCTATAGAAAAGAACCAATTTCCATGTAAGATATCATGTCTGACATTGGAAAGAGTGTTGCATGCAGTCCTTTCTTTTTTGAAGAAATGCCATTTTCTATCTTATGCCAACAATCCCAGAGTATGGAAAATCAAGCTTTGGTCTTCAAGAGAAGCCCAAAACATTTTTCTCTAAGGTTAAGTGCAAATAGACAATCCAACAATAGGTACAGTGGGGATTCATTTTTGGATTCAGGAGTTTATATAAAACTGTGTTATGTTGATTCCTCTTACTCCACCCCTCCGTTATCCCCTGCTCTTGACTCCACAAGGCAGAGGCAATAATTGCTTCTATTTTGTGCGATGCATCCTTGTGACAGGAAAATGTTGGACTATGCTATTGTCACCCCTATTATTTTACATTGTATCTAGGTGCAACAAGAACGGATGCCATTACTCTGAGGGCTATAGGAAAAGAGGTAAAGGATCAAAGACTATTGCTTAGAAAAAGAAACCACTACCTGATTCATATTCTACAAGTTCAGATTTATAACATTTCAGTAATTACTTCTTAATTCATAGTTTTTACCATAAACAAATTGATTAACTGTCTAGTAGGGTACTACGTTTATACCTGAGAGACTTCAAACAATTTTGTACAGCAGCCTAAGTGTTTTTTGTTTGTTTGGTTTGGTTTTTGCTTAACTGCAAAGCAGTCCTTAGGACTGCAAAATATAGCTAGTTGAAATAGATGGCTTCCTGTCCACTATTATTTCCAATTAAAATGCCCTGGGTTATGTCATTGAATGGCCAGAGATGAATATAATTATCCCAGGGAGCATAACAATATGTTGCCAGGTGTGAGACTAAGGAATTCACACTTATTCTAAACAATCTACGGGCTTCCCAGGTGGTGCTGGTGGTAAAGAACCCACCTGCCAATGCAGGAGACATGAGAGACATGGGTCTGACCCCTGGGTTGAGAAGATTCCCCTAAAGGAGGGCATGGCAACCCACTTCAGTATTCTTTCCTAGAATCCCATGGAAAGGAGCCTGGCAGACTACAGTCCATGGGGTCACAAAGAGACCCAATGGAAGCAACTTAGCACACATGCATGCATAAGCTATGTAAATTTTCCCGAGGACAGATTATTGCCCGCCTTAGACAAGCAGCACGTGCAGTCTTCTATACACCCACACTCACTGTATTTTCTTTGTCTATTCTTGGGATTTTAATGGTGTCCTCCCTGAGCCTCTGTACTGTGAAAGGTTTTTCAGTGGTTGTATGTTTCATCAATATTTAATGGTAAGATACAGGATGATCAGGAGCTACATTTGATGTAAGTAAGCATGAAAGTCTCCGCAAAATTCTTTACCTAAAATTGGAATCAGATAGCAAGTGTGTTTCTTAATTGTTTTCTTGGAGGAGATAACAGTAGTGTGATTGTGTGTATGTATGTGTGTGTGTGTGAATGATTCTATCACATGACTGTTAATTTTATGTGCCAACTAGAGTAGGGCTATGGTGCACAGTTGTTTAGTCAGACAGAAGTCTAGGTGTTGCTTTGAAGGCATTTTTAGATGCGATTAATATTTACAATCAGTTGACTTTAAATAACGACAATTACTTTCTATAACGTGGGTGGAGCTCATTTAACCCATTGAAGACCTTAAGATCACAGACTTGATGCTCTACAAAGAAGGAATTCTGGCTCACAACTGCAAAAATAGAAACCTTGCCCAACTTGTCAGCCTGCTGGCCTGCCCTCTAGATTTCAGACTTGGTCAGCCCCTTTAATAGCATGAGCAAATTCCTTAGAATTTCTCTCTCAGACTTGCTACATGAAAGTATATACACACAAAGGTATATAAATCATATATATGTGTGCATGGACTTGGATATATATATATTTAAATTTGTATATTTATAAGCATATGTTTATATAAGTAAACTTATCTATAAATATGTTTATGTAAGTATATAAATATACACACATGTATATACAAGTTTGTAAAACAACTTGGTAGTTTCTTAAATGTCAAATGTACATCAACCATGTGATTTTGCCATTCCATGCTTGATATTTATTCAAGAGGAAAGAGAGACTGTGCTTAGAGAACTTGTATGTGAATATTTATAATAGTTCTATTTGTACTATCTGAAAACTAGAAATAAACGTTCTCCTACTTAATGAAAGTGAAAGAGGAGAGTGAGAAAGTTAGCTTAAAGCTCAACATTCAGAAAACGAAGATCATGGCATCTGGTCCCATCATTTCATGGGAAATAGATGGGAAACAGTGGAAATAGTGTCAGACTTTATTTTTGGGGGCTCCAAAATCACTGCAGATGGTGATTGCAGCCATGAAATTAAAAGATGCTTACTCCTTGGAAGGAAAGTTATGACCAACCTAGACAGCATATTCAAAAGCAGAGACATTACTTTGCCAACAAAGGTCCATCTAGTCAAGGCTATGGTCTTTCCAGTGGTCATGTAGGGATGTGAGAGTTGGACTGTGAAGAAAGCTGAGCACTGAAGAATTGATGCTTTTGAACTGTGGTGTTGGAGAAGACTCTTGAGAGTCCCTTGGACTCCAAGGAGATCCAACCTGTCCATTCTAAGGGAGATCAATCCTGGGTTTTCTTTGGAATGAATGATGCTAAAGCTGAAACTCCAGTACTTTGGCCACCTCATGCGAAGAGTTGACTCATTGGAAAAGACTGTGATGCTGGGAGGGATTGGGGGCAAGAGGAGAAGGGGGCGACAGAGGATGAGATGGGTGGATGACATCACCGACTCAATGCACATGAGTTTGAGTGAACTCCAGGAGTTGGTGATGGACAAGGAGGCCTGGCGTGATGTGATTCATGGGGTTGCAAAGAGTCAGACATGACTGAGAGACTGTCTGAACTGAATTGAACAGGTGAATCCTTAAGAAAGCTGTGGTAAAAGTCAAACAATAAAATATACTCAATAATAAAAATGAAAACAACTATTCATGCATGGTACTAATAGATGAATTTCAAAATAATTAACCTAAGTGAAAAATGCCAGTCAAAAATTAATATGTACTATGTAATGTCCTTTATCCTCAAGTCTAGTATAGTATATCCATGAATTTACATTTCCTAGGCTTGTCTATGGCTTCCCTGGTGGCTCACATGGTAAAGAATCTGCCTGCAATGCAGGAGACCCAGGTTCAATCTCTAGGTCAGGAAGATCTCCTAGAAAAGAAAATGGCAACCCACTGCAATATTCTTGCCTGGAGAATCCCATGGACAGAAGAACCTCATGGAGGTTCTTCTGAGGTCCATGGGACTTCAGAATTGTACATAACTGGGCAACTTTCACTTCGTTTCACTTCAGACTTGTATATAAAGGGTATAAGATACTATGTTGCTTTTCCATGATAATCGTTGCTTTATAACTGTGCTTCTCCCATTCTCCCTCAACTTTAAATTGTGTAAGGGAAATGAAAAAGAAATTCATATTTCTTTTCAATTGTTCTTATCACTTTACCAGATATGTAGTAGGCTTTTAGTAAATATTGGCTACTTTAATTTCTGAAATATAGCATCTTCCAAATTATTATGGGTAAATGATTTATCTATTGCTTTTAAAAAAAATTATTCAAACTCTAGTCCATTAAGCTGTCACAACTATTCTAAGTCTCAAATTCAAGGACATAAGACAAATTCTGCCACTAGGATAGGAAAGTGTCTTATAGGCAAATGGGGAATGGGAGTTGGTCTCACTGTAACATTTTGTATGATATTTCTCAATTCATTCAAATGTTGAACTCACAACTTTGGACTTTCCCTCCCCTCATAGAAACAACCAGATGACGACATTGGTTGTCTTCATTAGTACCCATAGAGACCCTCCAAGATTCCCCGACACTATGCAATACTCAAGACATGCGATTGGCTGATGCAAATGCCAAGTATTGTTTGTAACACAGGGCTAGGATTGTGGGTGCCACAAACCCTTCTGTGGCTTTAGAATGACTGTTGTTTTAAGAAATGCCCTTCTCTATGACCTGCCTGCTATTTCAAAGAGACTGTATGTCAGTCACAATCAAGCAGACTTGGTATTAACATAAAGATGAAACAGCTGAGCCAATGACCAAATTACTGGAAACAAGGGTTCACTGTGGTGATGTGTTCTGCACGCCAGAGAAAAGGAACCTTTAGGAAAGACTGTGCAATTTCAAATCTTGGTTGAGAATGTGCCCTTTGAGATTCTCTTGCAGAGCTGAGTTTTATGAACTGCTAAAAACAGAACCCTAAATAATACTTGTGATCATAAGATTTTTTTCCTTATTGTGCAGAAATAAAATTCTAAATGCCATCAAATCCACTCATCTCTCAAAATACCCTGGATTTGCCATTTTTGAACAGTTTTACCATGTTACTTCCATTCTTTGGCATTTGTGTTGATGTTTGGAACATTTTTTAAAAACTTTTTTAAACTTAAGTTCATGGTAGCAAAACTGAGTTGGCAGAGCTGTACTGATAAAGATCATTTTGTTTTTATACAGTCTCCTTTATTTAAATAAACAAAAACTCAAATACTGGGACTTCTTAATCTTGATGAATATTTTTAAAAAGGAGAGAAAAAAGGATATTATTGACCAAGCTATCTTTTTGGAAAACAGTCCAACATTCACACATTCAATTACTAACAACTTATAACCAACTATGTGTGAGGCACTGAGGTACAAGTGTATGTGAAGGAGGAAGCTTTAACCTAGCAAAAAGAGAAGTCAGGTAAATATATACATACTTAGAATGTCAACAGTGCCATAATTATTTAGGAGTCGATATGCAGAGGTTATCAACTGCTTTCTATCCCTAACACAAAGGAAAGTGAAAGTGAAGTCGCTCAGTCGTGTCCGACTCTTTGCGACCCCATGGACTGTAGCCTACCAGGCTCCTCAGTCCACGGAATTTTCCAGGCAAGAGTACTGGAGTGGGTTGCCATTTCCTTCTCCAGGGAATCTTCCCAACCCAGGGATCGAACCCGGGTCTCCCGCATTGCAGGCAGACGCTTTTCTGTCTGAGCTACCAGAGAAGTAAGATAAGGATGATACAATTCCATCAGTAACAGTTGCTTCTGAGGACAAAAATGAGGGGAGATGGGAGTAAAGAAAACAGTGTAAGCAAATATAACAAGATGTACAGGAACAACTAAATCTCACTCATATGGCTAGAACACAGAAGGTAGGAAGTGAACGACAGGGTGTTAATTGCATGGAGACCTCCACTGGCTACAAATTCTGAACCATCTTGTATGTCACAGTAAAAAGTCTGTGCTTGGTAAATGAGAAGCATGAAAGGATTTTACATAAAGATAACATGATGTTCTTATTTAGAGCTTCTATCAGGGAGCAGTGTAGAGAATATTTTTAAGAAGGGCAGATTAAGCTAAGACACGAATAAAGCTGAAGTATAGTTTCAAAGGCATGACACCAACATAAGTCTGATGCTTCTTTTAATTCCTAAAGACAACAGCCATGAGATCAAAGCCAATTGTGTCTCCAAGTTATGGAGTTATGACCAAAGTCTTCTTTACAGTTAAGCTAGAGAAATTTGGGGACTTATCTACTAATTATTTGATAGAGAAAACCCTGACATTTCTTGCATTTTTCAGAATAACAAAAACTGATATTGTGAAATATTCATCTTCTCTGTGAGATAAGGATGGAGAGTTCAATTTCTCCTATATTCTGGAGAGATTCAGAGTGAGGAATCACTAGCATTAGTTTCCAGGATCTCTCAGAGACAACATTTTGCCTCCCAAAATGAGGATGTGAACTCTGTCAAATGGAACCCATAGTGTCTGGCTGTTCTCTATCTGGAAAATGAGAGAATTCCAATTTTGCAAAACTATTATAAGAATTATAGAAAATACATTCAAAGTACATAGAATAATGCCTATTTTATAGTGGATCTTTAATTATAATTCATTACTTGTACATATTATTCATTAAATTCTGTAAATTATCCTTGTAAAAAGAAGCTAGGCATCCCAGGAACACCTGAGATAAGGATGTATAGAAATCTGAATGGAAAAAGGATGTGAGCAAGGAGGATTCAATTATGTTATTCACAATATTTCATCAAATTTGACAGAACTTTCTGATTATTCTGGAACATATGGGGTTTTTTTTAATGTGCAGTAGCAAAAGACATGAGGGTGGGAGTTTCTGGAGCAGATAAGAGTCTGTGTGGAGAGCTGTGGTGTCCATCAGGATGCTAACTATCAGAAGAGATTAGCAGGCATCTAAGGAAGATAGCAGGGGTTGAAAGCATCAACAGTGGGAAGAGAAATGTCAAGAAACTTAGAAATGAAAGGTAAAGTCCAATGTTATCTTATCACTAGAGTTGCTGAAAGACAGTCACGGTGTTCCTATAAAGAAGTTTTCTGGAACTGAAGTAGTCAAAGGAGACACAGGAGGAAGCCTGGGAAACACTGTGCAATGACAGACACTGGAGAAATCTGCTTTAGGAATCCCTTCAGCAGATGAACTAAATCACAGTCTCTACAAGGCAGACCATATGCTTGCTAGTTGTAGCCAAACAGTAAGTCATTCCCAAACTTCCAAGTCTGGCATGAAAAACTTGAAGCTCAAGTGTGCTTTATATTCAGATTTTACCCCTTTGCAAACCTCTGAGATTTTTCTCTACAAAGTCAATTTTTTTTCACCACCATTGGGTCAATGTCTTTATATGGAGAATACACATATACTACTTTTTTTGGAAACTCCAAATTTAAATTCCAGAAGAGCATTCATTCTTCCATTCATTCACTCAACCAATGGGCTAAGTTCTGTGATAACATCTGGGGATAACTTGATGAAAAAGACAGTCCTGGTGTCTACCCTTATAGAACACTGCATTCTAGTAAAGGAGAGTAATGTTAAACAACTAATCACACTATTAATTAACCATATAATGTTCAGTGAGATAAAATGCAGGGATACTAGGACAGTGTATACCATTGTACTCACTATTGTCATAAGCAATGGAAAGCCATTGCACAATTAAAGACAAAGCCTGCAATGATTATATTTGCTTTTTCTTAAAGGCTCTCCTGGATGACATCTTCAAAATTGTTTTCAAACATTTGCTGATTGAAACTCACTTTAGGTTGGCAACAGGCCATCGTTCAACACCATTCACCTGGACTGCTACATGGGAACAAACAGTTCTCAGCTATTGCCACATCGCTCCCTGCCCAGACATGCATATACAGCTGTTTGTGTTCCAGACATGCATATACAGCTGTGTGCTTCGAATTTCATAAGCCCTCCTCTTTCTCCAGAAACTCAAAACCTGTCCAGGAGACAAGAACAGGATAGATGACCCATAACACCTCCATCCTTCAACTCTCAGATCTGCATACAGAACCTATGAAAACACATAAATTTTCTCCATCTGCATGTAGATAAAAAATATCTTTCATGCATATCTGTTTATATAAATGATTATATTTTAATATTTTTACTTCATTCTTTGTAAAAAAAATCTAAAATATATATATAAACATAGACTTAATTAGATCTAATATATTTACCTAAAATCATTACCAATGGTAATTATATATTATCTCTATTTAGATATATCTGTTATCTCTAGATATATATCTATTACCTATTATCTCTATTTAGATTGTCAGATCCATGAACTTTCCAGTATCTGCAAGAGTTTTGAATAAACAATAAAGTTATTGATTGAGCCCTTTGATCCATTAACACTGTATATTCCTCCATTTATTGGAGTCTTCTATAATTTTTCTCTGCATATTTTAGTTTTCATACTTTGGGTAGTGTACTTGTTTCGTGAAATTTAAAAGTAAGAGTTAACAATTTTGATGCTATTTGGGTATTTTTAATTGCAATTTCCAACTATTTACTGACAGAGTGCTGAAAACCAGATTATTTTTGGTACTTAACTCCATTTTCAGCACTGATCTTAATTCCATTTTTTCTGCTTCTTTTGGATATATTTTTTCTTTTCCTAGTTTCTTAAGATGGAAATTTAAATAACTAATTTGATAACTTTAAAGCTCTAAAACTCCCCCAAACACCACTTTAGTTATTCCATAAATTATCTATGCTGCATTTCAATTGCTCTTCAATTTAAAATATTTTTATTTCTTTCTGTGATTAGCATTTTATCCATGGTTTTTTTAATGTAGCATGTAAATCCCAGATCAATACAGTTCAGTCGCTCAGTTGCGACACCATGAATCGCATCATACCAGTCCTCCCTGTCTATCACCAACTCCTGGAGTTTACTCAAACTCATGTCCATCACGTTGGTGATGCGACCCAGCCATCTTATCCTCTGCCGTCCCCTTTTCTTCCTGCCCCCAATCCCTCCCAGCATCACAGTCTTTTCCAATGAGCCAACTCTTCATATGAGGTGGCCAAAGTGTTGGAATTTCAGCTTTAGTATCAGTCCTTCCAATGAACACCCAGGACTGGTCTCCTTTAGGATGGACTGGCTGGATCTCCTTGCAGTCCAAGGGACTCTCAAGAGTCTTCTCCAACACCACAGTTCAAAAGCATCAATTCTTTGGTGCTCAGCTTTCTTCACAGCCCAACTCTCACATCCATACATGACCACTGGAAAAACCATAGCCTTGACTAGACAGACCTTTGTTGGCAAAGTAATGTCTCTGCTTTTGAATATGCTATCTAGGTTGGTCATAACTTTCCTTTCAAGGAGTAAGCGTCTTTTAATTTTATGGCTGCAATCACCATCTGCAGTGCTTTTGGAAAGCACTGCAGTGCTTTTCGAAAAAATGAAGTCTGACACTGTTTCCACTGTTTCCCCATCTATTTCCCATGAAGTGATGGGATCAGATGCCATGATCTTAGTTTTCTGAATGGTGAGCTTTAAGCCAACTTTTTCACTCTCCTCTTTTACTTTCATCAAGAGGCTTTTTACTTCCTCTTCAGCTTTTGCCATAAGGGTGGTGTCATCTGCATATCTGAGGTTATTGATATTTCTCCTGGCAATCTTGATTTCAGCTTGTGCTTCCCCTAGCCCAAGGTTTCTCATGATGTACTCTGCATATAAGTTAAATAAGCAGGGTGACAATATACAGCCTTGACATACTACTTTTCCTATTTGGAACCAGTCTGTTGTTCCATGTCCAGTTCTAACTATTGCTTTCTGACCTGCATATAGGTTTCTCAAGAGGCAGCTCAGGTGGTGTGGTATTCCCAGCTCTTTCAGAATTTTCCACAGTTTATTGGGATCCACACAGTCAAAGGCTTTGGCATAGTCAATAAAGCAGAAATAGATGTTTTTCTGGAACTCTCTTGCTTTTTCGATGATCCAGCAGATGTTGGCAATTTGATCTCTGGTTCCTCTGCCTTTTCTAAAACCAGCTTGAACAACTGGAAGTTCACAGTTCATGTATTGCGGAAGCCTGGCTTGGAGAATTTTGAGCATTACTTTACTAGTGTGTGAGATGAGTGCAATTGTGTGGTAGTTTGGGCATTTTTGGCATCGCCTTTCTTTGGGATTGGAATGAAAACTGACCTTTTCCAGTCCTGTGGCCACTTCTGAGTTTTCCAAATTTGCTGGCATATTGAGTGCAGCACTTTCACAGCATTATCTTTCAAGATTTGAAATAGCCCAACCGGAATTCCATCACCTCCACTAGCTTTGTTCATGGTGATGCTTTCTAAGGCCCACTTAACTTCAATTCCAGGATGTCTGGCTCTAGGTAAGTGATCATACCATCGTGATCATCTTGGTTGTGAAGATCTTTTTTGTACAGTTCTTTTGTGTGTTCTTGCCAACTCTTCTTAATATCTTCTGCTTCTGTTAGGTCCGTACCATTTCTGTCCTTTATGGAGCCCATCTTTGCATGAAATGTTCCCTTGGTATCTCTAATTTTCTTGAAGAGATCTCTAGTCTTTCCCATTCTGTTGTTGTCCTCTATTTCTTTGCATTGATCTCTGAGGAAGGCTTTCTTATCTCTCCTTGTTATTCTTTGGAACTCTGCATTCAGATGCTTATAACTTTCCATGAAGAGATACCCCACGTCCAAGGTAAGAGAAACCCAAGTAAGACAGTAGGTGTTGCAAGAGGGCATCAGAGGGTAGACATACTGAAACCACACTCACAGAAAACTAGTCAATCTGATCACATGGACCACAGCCTTGTCTAGCTCAATGAAACTAAGCCATGCCATGTGGGACCACCCAAGATGGGCAGGTCACAGTGGAGAGGTCTGACAGAATGTGGTCCACTGGAGAAGGGAATGGCAAACCACTTCAGTATTCTTGTCTCGAGAACCCCATGAACAGTATGAAAAGGCAAAATGATAGGATACTGAAAGAGGAACTCCCCAGGTTGGTAGGTGCCCAATATGCTACTGGAGATCAGTGGAAAAATAACTCCAGAAAGAATGAAGGGATGGAGCCAAAGCAAAAACAGTACCCAGTTGTGGATGTGACTGGTGATAGAAGCAAGGTCCGATGCTGTAAAGAGCAATATTGCATAGGAACCTGGAATGTTAGATCCATGAATCAAGGCAAATTGGAAGTGGTGAAACAGGAGATGGCAAGAGTGAACGTCAACATTCTAGGAATCAGTGAACTAAAATGTACTGGAATGGGTGAATTTAACTCAGATGACCATTATATCTACTACTGTGGCAGGAATCCCTCAGAAGAAATGGAGTAGCCATCATGGTCAACAAAAGAGTCCGAAATGCAGTACTTGGATGCAATCTCAAAAACGACAGAATGATCTCTGTTTGTTTCCAAGGCAAACCATTCAATATCACAGTAATCCAAGTCTATGCCCCAACGAATAATGCTGAAGAAGCTGAAGTTGAACGGTCTATGAAGACCTACAGGACCTTCTAGAACTAACACCCAAAAAAGATGTCCTTTTCATTATAGGGGACTAGAATGCAAAAGTAGGAAGTCAAGAAACACCTGGAGTAACAGGCAAGTTTGGCCTTGGAATATGGAATGAAGCAGGGCAAAGGCTAATAGAGTTTTTCCAAGACAATGCACTGGTACATTTTGCTGGTACAAGCAAACACCCTCTTCCAACAACACAAGGAAAGACTCTACACATGTACATGACCAGATGGTCAACACCGAAATTATCAGTTATCAGATTGATTATATTCTCTGCAGCCAAGGATGGAGATGCTGTATACAGCCAGCAAAAAAAAAAAAAAGACTGTGAGCTGACTGTGGCTCAGATCATGAACTCCTCATTGCCAAATTCAGCCTTAAATTGAAGAAGGTAGGGAAAACCACTAGACCATTCAGGTGTGACCTAAATCAAATCCCTTATGATTATACAGTGGAAGTGAGAAATAGATTTAAGGAACTAGATCTAGTAAAGTGTCTGAGGAACTATGGATGGACATAGTTCATGACATTGTACAGGAGACAGGGATCAAGACCATCCCCATGGAAAAGAAATGCAAAAAAGCAAAATGGCTGTCTGGGGAGGCCTTACAAATAGCTGTGAAAAGAAGAGAAGTGAAAAGCAAGGAGAAAAAGAAATCCCAGATATTTGGCCATTTCCCCCATTTTTTGTGTGTTCACAATTTGTAGTTTCCTCTCACTCTAGTGAGAAAACATACTGTGCATTATTTCAATTCTCCTTAATTTATTGAGATTTTTATAGCTCTAGAATATGACACATGTTGATTCTACCATGAACAGTTAAAAATTATGTTTGTTTATGTGTAAATATATACAAAATATATGTAAACTACTCTGATTCTTCTTAAAATTTTGATTGTGGTTGTCTACCTTTCAGTTCTTTTATTTTTAATCTATATGTATTTTAGTGTTGAAAGTGGCTTTGCTGTACGTAGCATGTAGTTGGTTCTCTCCTTTTTTATTTAAACTAAGAACCTCAGATTTATTTTTTTCATTGATGTGCTTAGAACAAACATTGGTAAACATTTCTGCAAAAGACCAGATCATAAATATTTGCATATTTCCAGTCCATTAGGTCTCTGTCATAATTAATCAGTTGCCAGTGTAGTGTAAAAGCAGCTACAATCAATATGCAAACAAATGTGCATGGCTGGGTTGGCCCTTGGACTGTAATTTGCTACTCCCTGGATTAAATCTTTGAAATTTAATGTGATTTTTATATGGTTGAATTAAAATCCTCCCAGCTGTTTTCTATTCATTTCATCTGTTGTTTTTTTCTTTTACTTTTTTCAGCTTCTTTTGGATTGAGTGTTCCTTTATTATTTTGCTATTTTGTATTTATAATTAGCATATTAGTTAGAACTATTTAAAAAGTAATGTGTGTTCTCAGTAGATGTCCTTGAATTTGCAATTTATTGTTGTGTAGTTGCTCAGTTGTGTCCAACTCTTCTGCCACTCCATGGATTGTAGCCCACCAGGCTCCTCTGTCCCTGGGATTTCCCAGGCAAGAATACTGGAGTGGGTTGCCATTTCCTTCTCCAAGGGATCTTCCCAACCCAGGGACTGACCCCACATCTCTTATGTCTCCTGCATTGGTAGGCAGATTCTTTACCACTGAGCCATCTGGGAAGTCCCAAATTTGCAATATATATATTTAAATAAATGTGGTCTATATTCAAAATGGGCTTCCCTTGTGGCTCAGCAGGTTAAGAATCTGCCTGCAATGTGGGAGACTTGGGTTCGATCCCTAGGTTGGGAAGATCCTCTGGAGAAGGGAAAGGCTACCCACTCCAATATTCTGGCCTGGAGAATTCCATGGACTGTATGGTCCATGGGGTTGCAAAGAGTCAGGTACACTTCACTGCGTATTCAAATTACATTATGACACTTTTGCTGTAATCTAAGGAGCTCAAAAGCAGAGATATTACTTTCCAACAAAGGTCTATCTAGTCAAGGCTATGGTTTTTCCAGTGGTCATGTATGGATGTGAGAGTTGGGCTGTGAAGAAAGCTGAGCACTGAAGAATTGATGCTTTTGAACTGTGGTGGTGGAGAAGATTCTTGAGAGTCCCTTGGACTGCAAAGAAATCCAACCAGTCCATTCTAAAGGAGATCAGTCCTGGATGTTCACTGGAAGGACTGATGCTGAAGCTGAAACTCCAATACTTTGGCCACCTCATGCAAAGAGTTGACTCATTGGAGAAGCCCCTGATGCTGGGAGGGATTGGGGGCAGGAGGAGAAGGGGACGACAGAGGATGAGATGGCTGGATGATATCACCAACTCGATGCACATGAGTTTGAGTGAACTCCGGGAGTTGGTGATGGACAGGGAGGCCTGGAGTGCTGCGATTCATGGGGTCACAGTCGGACACGACTGAGTGACTGAACTGAACTGAACTTATCTGAAGAAACTCGAACAGTATACTCCCAATACATTATTCCTATCCATTGTACTAATTTTTAGTACATTTTACTCTTATGCGAAGAAGGCAATGGCAACCCACTCCAGTACTCTTGCCTGGAGAATCCCAGGGACAGCGGAGCTTGGTGGGCTGCAGTCTATGGAGTCACACAGAGTCAGACACGCTGAAGTGACTTAGCAGCAGCAGCAGCCATCTCATTTTGTCTAACTTTCTATATTTATGGTGCCTGTTCTGCAGCTTCAGTGTTGTGATTCCTCTTGCTTCTGATGTCTGCCCCTAGTGGATGAGTCTGTCTAAGGAGCTTGTATCTATTTCTTGGTGGGAGGAGATGGTGCCTACCCACTGGTTGTTGGGTCTGTCAGGTGGGAAAGGCCATGTTAAGAAGTGTGTCCAGAGGTGGCTGTGGGCTCAGGAAGACTCTAGGCAGCCAATCTGCTGGTGGATGGGGCTGTGTGCTATTTGTTGTTTGGGTGAGGTATCCCGGCCTTGGAACCTATGGGCTATTAGGTGGGGCCAGGTCTTGGTGTCAAAATGGCAGACTCCAAAACACCTCACATAATGACAAGAGCGCTCCCTAGTATCTCTGTCACAAGTGTCTTTGTTCCTATAGTGAACCAAAACCACCCCATTTCCCCAGGAGACCCTTCAAGACCAGCAGGTAAGCTTTCCTTAGGCTCCTAAAATGTCACTGATTTTTTCCTAGGTCCTGGTGCAAATGAGACTTTATATGCACCCTACAAGAGTGGAGTTTCTGTTTCTCCCAGTCCTGTGGAGTTTTTGGAATCAAGCACCACTGACCTTCAAAAACTAATGCTCTGGGGTTCCTCCTCTTGATGCCAGACCTCTAGACTGTGAAGCCTGATGTGGGACTCAGAACTCTCAAACCTGTGGGAGAATCTATGATACCATTATTTTCCAGTCTGTGGGTCACCCACCCAGCAGGTGTGGGATTTGATTGTATTAAGTACATGCCCCTTCTACTGTCTTCTTTGTCTCTGGATGTGGAATATCTTTTCAGGTAGATGTCAGTCTTTTTTGCTGATGGTTGTTCTGCAGTTACTTGTGATTTGGTGTTTTCATGAGAGGAGGTGAGCTCAAGTCCTTCTACTCTGCCATCTTGAAAGTAGACTCATGTACTTGCCTTTTGAATGTATTAGCCTGATCCAGGCAGTAGGCAGATATCTCAGAGTAATATGAAATGGGAATTTTTCATATAAGTGTTGATTAACTATGAACAAGGAATTAAATATTACTAAAAGATAAGGAGACCTCAAAAGAATATCCTTAGGTTGAGGGGAGCATCCAAGAGTCAAAAGTATCCAAAAGTATCCAAGAGTGGAAAAAAAACCATCAAACTGTGGTTGCTCCCCAAGGCTGGAATCCAGTTGTTGAAGTGTGTATGATAGCATGGCAACGCAGAGTGGAGCAATCTCTTGAGTTACTCCCCAGCAAAATATTTTCCACAGTTGGCACTGGAGTGTTTGTGGGATGAGGTTGGTGGGCAAAGAAGTATGAGCTGGAAATGGCATGCAGAAAATTCCCCACTGGAGTACCAAAAGGCTGCATTCAGTGAACAGGAAACCACTTTCTAAGGTGCCAAAGAAATTTGCTGTGAATCTGTTTTTTGGGGGGGAGAGGAGTTGAGGGGCACTTTCGAAGTTGCCGGAATGCTAGATAGGGCATAAGCTGTATTCTGCAGAAGGACACTGGGAAGCAGTGAGCTGAGGAGGAAAGAGGGTAGATAAACACTTAGGGAAGCTGGCTATGGAGCTTGCAGAACCAGGAAACTGACCTTGTGAGGACAGTGTTCAATGTGGTGAAACCTGAAGTTTTCACATAATTCAACAGGAATCTGTCCACATGGGTTGCTGCTAAATTTTCCAGGAAATTGAATGGAGAACTTGTGGAACTTGCCTAGATATTGTCCTTTGGGAGAGCCACTGGACTTGCCTCAGGGAAGTCAGGTGAGGCATCTGTGGAACTTTTCATTGTGTAGAACAGGAGGAAGCCTGCTGGGGCTCCAGGTCTTACAGGGAAGCTGCCCTAAACGATGCTGCTGACTCAACCAGAAAACCAACTAGACTGTAAAACCAACTGTGAGAGTGCTGCTGAGATTCACTGAGAGTCTGCTCTCCCTGGTGTCAGTTTATCCTAATCCAACTTCCCATATTACAAATGACATATTTTTGAACCAGGATGAAAAGCCTCCTTCTCTTAGTGTCCCTCCAGTGCCCTTTACTGTCAAAACTTTTTTTTTTTTAAGTTCCAGTGTCACAAACAAAGCCATTTGGTAAATTTAGAACTAAGAGGTAAGAAATTAATAAATGGTACAACCCATCCCTTTGGCTCAGCCCTAAAAGCAGGATTAAATCAGTCCCAAATCTCATCGTTGTGAATCTATCTTCTAGGATCACTTAGAGTACCAATTCTGTGTCACTTAAGGTCTAGTTAGAAGATGGAAATCACACAATAATAGGAAAGAATTATGAATTATTTTCAAAGAATTGATTACTAAAAGGGAATAAAAGAAAATTCTAAAGAATCTTAAACTGCTTATGGAGAACACCCAGGGAATATACAGGCATTGAAGGGGATAATCCTCTGTAAGCTTCAGATTTTGTTGAAGTTTATGGGTTCCAGCATATATATTTGTTGAGCTGTGCTTGATCAGAGCTGATCAACCGTCAGGTGGGTTGAAAACTACAAACCAAGACTGACAAGCTAAAAATATACTCTTGGAACACTGGTAATTTGAGGATGTTAGGCAAAGAACTGTGAACCAGGAGTGGCAGGCAGTGATTCTCCCCTCCCCCCCCCCGCCTCCCCCCCACCCCCCCAAAAAAAGCATATATCAGGCTGAGGTGGGTGGGCAAGAAATTCACCAGGAAGCTGTCAAGCTGTCAGCAGAGTGTGTTGAAGAACTTGCAGGAAATGTGGCCGGCCACCAGCTGGGCTCACCAGAACTTCACTGGGAAGATGCCAGCAGAGGGGAGGGTGCCGTGAAACTTTCTGGGAAGTTGCCTGGGGCTCCCACAGAAGGATCAAAAAAGGTAGCTGTGGAGGCATTGTTACACAGGAAGCTCTTAGTGATGGGGGCAGCTCCATCAAGGGTCTACACACCAGCCCCTACCACTGAAACAAAAGGAAGCAAAGCATCCCAGAACCAGGAAGAAAACCTGTCTTCTCCAGTGTTCTTTCAAAGAAAAAACTAATGCTTATCACATAGGACAAAGCAGGATGTGATTCAGAATTAAGACCCAATGGATGGATAACTGGAGTCCTGGGTCTCTGTATGAGGTCTTCTCAGTGAAACTTTCCATTGATGATCTGGGCTCTGGATTGTGTCCTTGCCCCTGCTCTGCACACAGGTTTACTGTTCCCTTTCTTCAGCAGCAATGTGTCTTCATCCTTATTCTGAGGGGGAGGGAATTAGCTGTTCTTCCTCCGTGTGCTCCAGGATGACGCAGGAGATGCAAGGGCATCTTCCTTCCTGCAGCAGCATGGTGGCCCTCCACGAGGTCGTTCTCAAGAGGAGGCTTCCTCAGTTTTCCAGCTTTGCCCCAGTTTTGTTGGACCCTTGTTGGGGCCCATGAAAAAGAGCTTTCATGGAGGCAGGAATCCCCTTCATGTTTCTGCAGCTTAGGATGCCCCTACTATCATATTGGTTCACAAGTAGCTATAATAACTCTACCACATTTTTTAGCTCAATTATTCCTATAGTCATCTAAAATCCAGCAGCTGCTCCAGATGAGCAAGTCTGCTTGTCTGGTCTCTCCTTAGTGACATCTATCTTCCCTTCAATTTTGAGTTAGTTGGTTTAGTGGGACCTCACCTCTCACATGAATTTAAGAAAGGTTGTGATTTTAGGGACTTCCTTGGTGGTCCAGTGGTTAAGACTTCACCTTTCAATGCAGGGGGTGTGGGTTCAATCTCTGATTGGGGCACTGAAGATCCCACATGCCTCAAGGCCAAAAAACCAAAAACATAAAACAGAAGCAATATTATAACAATTACAATAAAGACTTTAAAGACGGTCCACATCAAAAACATCTTTAAAAAAAAAAAAAAAGGTTGTGGGTTTTAAGATTATCCAGTGCATGTTGTTAAGTTGGAAACAGTGCTCCTTCCAGCTTTTTACATCATAAGGTCAAGTAGAGAAATCTTCGCATAAATATATGTTTGCAGACAAGTGAAAGAATAACCTTAAGTAATGCTTAAAAGAAAACTTTTTACATACTAGTTCTTTAATATCCCAGTTAAAATGTGCTCTAAGTTTAATACAGTAAGTGTATGTTTAATACAGATAGTTTTGACTGAACCAGAACCATGTGAACCTGAGTTAATCTCCTGTAGAACAACTTGTTTAAATCGGACCCCTATATTCTAAAATCATATATAATTTTTGGCTCAGTTATTTACTATTAATTCATCTATTCATGTATTCATACAAATTTAACAATGATCCACATATTTATAAGTACATATTTATTCCATACAATAGGAACAATATTAAATATTAGAAAAATAAACAAAAGATAAATGAGAAAAACATTTAAAAGTAGTACTCATTCCACTTCACAACCTGGAATCCTGAATGCCCTTAAAAATAATTTTTCATGTTTTGGTTTTGTTTTTTTTTTAATCTTGGCTCTCAAACTATCTTTCACTCAGTGCTAGGTACTTTGTATTCTCTATTCATCAAAAACTTGGCAGGCAGTTTGAGTTTTAAAAATATAATAAACTTTGCTTTTCTTTTAAAAAGCTCCAATATGGTTCAAATTATTCTATATTTTAGCACCGTAATAAATAGTTAACCATAAATATTTGCTTGCCATTATATTAAATATAGTCAGACCTTCCAACATCTTTCACCTTAAATGATGTTCTCTAACTGGTTCTCATCATCTGTTGCTTTTTTGTTTGCTTGTTTTTTCAGCTTGGTCCTCTGTGATGACCTAGAGGGGTGGGATGAGGGGGTGGGAGCAAGGTTCTGGAGGGAAGGGATATACATATAGATATGGCTGACTCACTTCGTTGAATGGCAGAAACTAGCACAGCATTGTAAAACAATTATATCCCAATTTAAAAAGAGGAAAAATATCTAAAAGAAAATGAGGCACATCATCCATTGTTAAGGGCTTCTCAGGTGACTCAGTAGTTGAGGATCTGCCTGTCAATGCAGGAGATGCAGGTTTGGTCCCTGGGTTGGGAAGACACCCTGGAGAAGGAAATGGCAATCCACTCCAGTATTCTTGCCTGGAGAATCTCATAGACAGAGGAGCCTTGTGGGCTACAGTCCATGGGGTCACAAAGAATTGGACACAATCGAGCAACTGAGCAGGCAGAATCCATTGTTAACTCTCCAACCAACTTATTTCACTCTGTTTTGTCTGATAATTTCATAAGGGAAATGTGAATTTCAATGTCTCCAAAGTTTTTCATAGTAATTGGAATAAAGTCCAAAGTCTAGAATTAATTCTCTAAAATTCCCTAAATGATCTAGCTTTAATGCTCCACACTTATTGTTCACAAGCGTTGACACTTTTTTTTTTCATTGTTTGAAAATTATATTATCCTCCCCACCCAAGTATCTACATGATTGCTACGTTTTCTGGCACTAATGCTGCCTCCCAATAATCAATATTTTCCTTACCTTTCCCCTAATTATCTTTTTCCTCTCAGCCTAAACATCATACTTCACCAAAACAGCAGAGTGAGAAAATCCTGTTAATCTTCCCTGGTGCTACATTTCCAGAATACTGAACAATCATTTGGAGCCTTCTTCATACTGATAAGTATTCGTGCATCACTGTTATCAAAGCTAATTTCTAAGCAGAATGAGGGTAGAGATGGTGACTATCTTAAATACTGCAAAAATCTCAGATCCTTAACAGAGAATCTGATAATGTGGAGGGTAATCAAAATTGAAAACTACATTGTAATGTTTAAAACAATAAAAGAAATTCCTTTTTTAGTTATCTATTTTATTTTATTATTTAATTTTTTAAAACTTTTTATTTTGCATTGGGGTATAGCCTATTAACAATGTAGTGAGTTTCAGGTGAACAGGGAAGGGACTCAGCCATACAGATACATGTATCTGTTCTCCCCCAAACTCCACTCCCATCCAAGCTGCCACATAATGTTAAGCAGAGTTTTGTGTGCTGAACAAGGAACAGTAGGTCCTTGTTGATTATCTGCTTTAAACATAGCAGTGTGTACATGTCCATCCCCAAATCCCTAACTATCCCTTCCCCCATCCCCTCATCCTACCCCCCAGCAATAATAAGATCATTCTCTAAGACTGTGAGTCTCTTTCTGTAAAACAAATTCTTACCCAAATATATTTACCTCTTCCTTCCCTAATTGACTAAGCTTTTTAAAACCTATTTTTGATATTTTAGGTGTTTTGTTGAAGGCTATAGGATAAAGGCTTGGATTAAAATGATTCCACAGAAAAGAATGGTAAAAATTACTGGCAATTGTCTTCGGTTTTAATCATTATACTGGGTGACTCAGTGGTAAAGAATCTGCCTGCAATGCAGGAGACACAGGAGATGTCTGTATGATCCCCTGGAGAAGGAAATGGCAACTCACTCCAGTATTCTTGCCTGGGAAATCCCATGGACAGAAGAGTCTGGTGGGCTACAGTGCATGAGGTCGCAAAGAGTAAGACATGACTGAGCAACTGAGCACACGTATGTTTATGAATAGATGTACTCTGCTTCTTTGTCTTCAGAGGTTTTGACTTTGACAATGGAAGAAGTTGCCAAACTTACCATGTACTGATGTTGTACATGGTAAGTACCTCCAAGTACTGGAGGCCATTATGAACCCACTATGCTTGGGATGGTTCCTTACATCAGCTTTCTATAATTTGTCTTCTATGTAAAGTATCTAATCTTTACAGAATATTCTTATTTATGCCAGCAATACACTTTTTCTTCTCATTTTATCAGGGTGGCAAAACAAGTATATATGGAAATATAAGAACACAAAATAAATCTGAGAAAAAAACAAGATCTAAAGTATAGGAGAAATTTGCTTTATAGAAGCATGAGAAAATTAAAGTCAAATGAATTTCTATACATCAGAGACCATCATGGAATAATTTGAGAGGCTTAAACCAGTTAAGAAGGCAGATAAATTATATTAACAAATGATATTTAGAAAAAGTTAAGAGTATGGTGTTTTACATGAAAAGATGCTCAACATCACTTATTATCAGAGAAATGCAAATCAAAACCACAATGAGGTACCATCTCATGCCTGTCAGAATGACTGCTATCAAAAAGTCTACAAACAATAAATGCTGGAGAGGGTGTGGAAAAAAGGGAACCTTCTTACACTGTTGGTGGGAATGCAAACTAGTACAGCCACTATGGAAAACAGTGTGGATATTCCTTAAAAAACTGGAAATAGAACTGCCATACAACTCAGCAATCCCACTGCTGGGCATATACACTGAGGAAACCAGAATTGAAAGAGACACGTGTAAGCCAATGTTCATTACAGCACTGTTTACATTAGCCAGGACAGGACATGGAAGCAACCTAGATGTCCATCAGCACATGAATGGATAAGAAAGCTGTGGCATATATACACAATAGAATATTACTCAGCTATTACAAGGAATGCATTTGAATCAGTTCCAATGAGGTGGATGAAACTGGAGCCTATTATAAACAGTGAAGTAAGTCAGAAAGAAAAACACCAATACAGTATATTAATGCATATATATGGAATTTAGAAAGATGGTAACGATGACCCTATATGTGAGGCAGCAAAAGAGACACAGATATAAAGAACAGACTTTTGGACTCTGTGGGAGAAGGTGAAGGTGGGATGATTTGAGAGAATAGCATTGAAACATGTATATTACCATATGTGAAACAGATCGCCAGTCCAGGT
This sequence comes from Ovis canadensis, assembly GCF_042477335.2. Lineage (NCBI taxonomy): Eukaryota > Metazoa > Chordata > Mammalia > Artiodactyla > Bovidae > Ovis > Ovis canadensis. The sequence continues at coordinate 40,627,493 of NC_091253.1, read as the reverse complement.
TCGATGCATGAGACAGTGTGCTCAGGGCTGGTGCACTGGGATGACTCAGAGGGATGGGATGGGGAGGGAGGTGTGAGGGGGTTTCAGGATGGGGGACACATGTACACCCAAGGCTGATTCATGTCAATGTATGGCAAAAACCACTACAATATTGTAAAGTAATTAGCCTCCAATTAAAATAAATAATTAAAAATTAAAAAAAGAGTATGGTGTTTTATGTTATATAAAACCATTTTTATATTACCCCCGAGATAATGATTAACATCATTATCTGACATTTAGCAGAGCTCTGCTATTTTACAATTTATTTTTCTTTAAAATGGATGCAATAATACTGACATATGGTGCTGTTTACAAAATTTAATCAGTTTTCACAAAGAGTGCATACAATTAGCTAGGTAGTATTCTAGGTATTGTAGATCTATTATATATCTATATAGATCAAGTAACTGATGATAAAATACTTGAGGTCTTAGCTCTTATACAGCACAAATTCTAGTAGAAACAGTAGATATACGAATGCATAAACATATGTGTTAGCTGTTAATATAATTTATGATGAATATAAGTCATAGTAAAAAGATAGCATTAAAGGACAATGGAACTCAGATTTAAAATGTCTCTTGTCAAAGTAACAGCTAAGCAGAGATGTGAATGAATGGGGGTAGATAATAACATCTCTATCTGTTTAGATATTTTTCTCTGGAGCCAGATTGCTTAAATCCTGTTCTGTCACTTACTTTACATTCACTTTACAACTTTGGTAAGTTTAAATAATATCTCATACTACAATTTCTATATCTATAAAAAGGTAATGGTAATAGTACATGCCTACTAAAGCATGACACTTATGATATTAACTTGCAATATTAGGTATTATTATTATTATCTTTAATGTTATCAACATTCAGTTCAGTTCAGTTCAGTCACTCCGTCATGTCCGACTCTTTGCCACCCCATGAATCGCAGCACGCCAGGCCTCCCTGTCCATCACCAACTCCCGGAGTTCACCCAAGTTCACGTCCATCGAGTCAGTGATGCCATCCAGCCATCTCATCCTCTGTCGTCCCCTTTTCCTCCTGCCCCCAATCCCTCCCAGCATCAGAGTCTTTTCCAATGAGTCATCTCTTCGCATGAGGTGGCCAAAGTATTGGAGTTTCAGCTTTAGCATCATTCCTTCCAAAGAAATCCCAGGGCTGATCTCCTTCAGAATGGACTGGTTGGATCTCCTTGCAGTCCAAGGGACTCTCAAGAGTCTTCTCCAACACCACAGTTCAAAAGCATCAATTCTTCGGTGCTCAAGGGGAACAATATTGCAGGACTGAATGAGGACTGAATGAAAAAAGCTTGGTCTGGGAGTATCTTGACATGTTGAAAGAACTAGAATATAAGCAACTGCAACTGGAGTAAACTGCAGTTTTCTCGTGGAGTAAGTGGTATGAGATGAGAATGGAAACAAGCTTGGGTTAAGTGAGGATATGCCTGGGAAAAATAGGAATGATGGCTTGTTATTATGTAATTTTATCAGTGATGTAACACTTTATTGTTTATTTTATTGAGATAAAACTAACAGAAATAAAAAAATAAAAGCATGTATACTAAGTTGGACACCTTAACAAGGTTTGATAAATGTATACAACATGTAACCAACACACTAATCAAGATCTTGAATGCTTTTCTCAGCCTAGAAAATACCTTCATTCCTCTTACCAGCATCACTTCCAAGCCCCAATCATCTGAAGCTCTTCTTATTACCTAGATTAAGAAACAGTCTAGCAGACCACACATACATTTCATTCTGAAGGACACAGTATTCAATTCAGCACTGCCAAAAGTCTACATGGGCCAAGACATTCTCAGTGTGTGTCTTTTTCCCTTCATGCTGAATCAGCCAGGCTTGTCTTTGGTAATTAGGCTATCTACCTGCCAATGCAGGAGACACATGTTCGATCCCTGGATGGGGAAGATCCTCTGAAGAAGGATATGACAACCCACTCCAGTATTTGCCTGGAAAATCCCATGGACAGAGTAGCCTAGTGGGCTACAGTCTATGGGGCCAGAAAAGAGTTTGACATGACTTAGTGACTAAATAACAACAGTCTTTGGTGATTAAGTGCTAACTCCTGGCTTCTGCTCTTCTAGGATGCTTTCACCCTATTGAAGTCAGGGACTACAGCCACATGCCCTATAATCATAATAGCTCTGTAAAGGAGAGCAGCCAAAAATTTAAAGGATGTTATTGCTCCAAATATATTTTTCAATGTGTTGGTAAAGACAATCTTTTAAAAACTTTCTCATGAAGTATAATTGTGGTGGATAAGTGTGCAACACAGATAATAAATCCAGGCATACATTCTAATCCCAAATTATCTGAATCCCCTTTACATCATGCCAGGGAAGCTCTGACATCTCAACATCAACGAATTAAATTTTATCTAAGTATAAGTTAATCAAACTATTAAAATTTAGATCTACCTCCAGTTAAAGAGCCAAATCATAAAATATGGAATCTCTACTAAATGTATGCACATGGTTGAGTTAGGTCCAATTGTGTATTATATTTTAGCTTCATTGGTCTTTCAGCTTTAGAATCCACTCCACACATACTCTTCTGTAGGTATATATTAACAAAGCATTGAAATTCTTTTGGTAAGTTTTCTTCTATTGAAGAAAGAGAGTATGAATGTGTACTCATTCGCTTGAAGCACACTGAGTTTTGATTCTATTTATGAGTCTAATGGTAAACGGGATAGTTCTATTTGGTCTTGAGGAGAATATACATTCCTTTTCCATGACATATACCCTAGTAATGTTTTCATAGGGTTTTAAAACCACTGAAGGTTAATTTTCTCAGATGCCAAGAACAAGCTCCCCATAGTAAAAGATGCTGGAGAAGGCAATGGCAACCTACTCCAGTACTCTTGCCTGGAGAATCCCATGGATGGAGGAGCCTGGTAGGCTACAGTCCATGGGATTGCAAAGAGTCAGACATGACTGAGTGACTTCACTTTCACTTTTCACTTTCATGCATTGGAGAAGGAAATGGCAACCCACTCCAGTGTTCTTGCCTGGAGAATCCCAGGGACAGAGGAGCCTGGTGGGCTGCCGTGTATGGGGTCGCACAGAGTAGGACACGACTGAAGCGACTTAGCAGCAGCAAAAGATGTAACACTGACTTACAGACTGGAGATTATCAGTTTCATGCGGGTCCACCATGTGCCCCCATTAGAAGTTTCAGGATCCCATTCTGTCCCAATCAATATGCTTATTTTTCATGGGAATCTTGGTAAGACTATCAATTCAACTAAGATATAATTCAACTACTTACACAATTAAATGTTGTGATCCTTTTTATACAATATCAGTTCTATGTCTCTAGACAATAAGAGATTTTTTAAACGGGCATCAATGAGGATTTCTCATTCAAAACTTGTGAATGTGCTGAGAATTAATGGACCTGAGCTTTAGTTTTCAGCATGAGTACTGTAGGTCATTCTCCAGAACCCATCTATAAAGAAATCTTTGTAATCTTCATTATTGCCACAACAATCAATCAAGTTGCCATTAGGACTCCTACGAAACTTGCTTCAGTTGGTGTTTTATGACAATCAGCATCAGGCTGGCTGATTAATTGATAGCACTGCCTGCCAGAAAAGTACCAGCATCCTACTTCCCATTTCTATTATATATGCTTGAATATTTATATTGAATGCAAAAATACATAAAAATTTGACCTCTTAAAAGTATAATTTGGATGTCACTTTAAAAGTATAATTTGGATGTACACTAACACAACGTTGTAAATCAATTATTCCCCCATAAATTTTTTTAATTAAAAAAATTAAATCATGGATTTTCCATAACAAAAAACCTCCATTTTCCCCATTCTTCAGGTTAACGAAAAATTCATTTTACCTATCCTTGTTTTAAGATCTGTCCTAATCAGGCTTCATTATTTCTTCAGAAATGCACACCCTCTGGGGAGATAATATAGCAGATAAGAGTCAAAATCTAACCTTGCCTTTAGACTGTGGCTTACTAACATTGGAAGCATTCTATCGTTGACCACATAAAACTGTTTATTTATATTTCCTACCATGTTTTAGAATGTACCAGAAAATTTTAATACTTTACCAACAGATAAAGTGTGTTGAGTTAGGGGGTCTGTGAGAAAGAAAAGCACTGTGACCTAGGTCTTTCACATTTCAGTCACTTTAAAATAATAAATTCAGTATGACAGAAAGAGGCACTGACAATATAAAAGTTGATTTTTTTAATATAGTTATTGGTTTCAGTTGATTCATGAAAATGAAACCCTGAAGCTATCTGTGTAAATAAAAAACCATGTAAAAATTGTATACATTGTGTTCATATCTTTTTTTACCAAGTTATATTTACTAACATTTGTGTTATTAAGAATATATTTTTGAGTATGTGACTATTCTATTATTTATCATACAAGTCTTAATAAAGATATGTTTTGAAGTTTACCAATATATTTGAATATATATCTATGCATATCTTTCATTTAATGTTTTAAAATTCTGGCTATGACACAAGTGATTACATAGCTCATTAATGAGTTGCCACTCACAATTTGAATTAAAATACACTAGTGTGAAGGGTAAGACTATATGCATTAGAGCCAAATATATTTGAGTTTAAATCACAGCTGACCAATAATATGTGATATCCAAATTCAGTTTGTGGAAATGCTATTAAGTCGGTTTCTTTGTCCTTTGGACATTTTCCAATAGTTTCTTGAGCACTCTCTTAGCTTCATGACAAAAGAGAGGTCCCAATCTCACCTGATACTTTTCTTTAAATATTAACTACTCCATTTCTTCATTGAGTCCCTCTTCTTCATAATGGAGACTGGTATTTAGAAGACAAGAACTATGGATTCATTTTCCATTTTGCTCCTGGGCTATCAATGATTCTAGGTCATTAAAATGGACACATCTAGGGAAAAGTAAAAGTGAAGTCGCTCAGTGGTGTCCAACTCTTTGCAATTCCATGGACTGTAGCCCACCAGGTTCTGCTGTCCATGGGGATTCTCCAGGCAAGAGTGGGTTGCCATTTCCTTCTCCAGGGGATCTTTCCAACCCAGGGATCAAAACCAGGTCTCCTACATTGCAGGATGACTTTTTACCCTCTGAGCCACCAGGGAAGCCTATGACACCTAGGGAATATAAATGAATATATATGATCCCTTCAAAATTATTCTTCGATTTAATAATTCAAAATCTGCCTTCTTGATAATAATAACACTTATCCTGAACAATATTGGCATATATATGTGTTTGCTCAAGTCTATTATATCACAGTAAATTTTAAATTGCTATTCAGTTCAGTTCAGTTCAGTCAGTCAGTCAGGTCCGACTCTTTGGGGCCCCGTGGACTGCAGCATGCCAGACCTCCCTGTCCATCACCAACTCCCAGAGTTTACTCAAACTCAGGCCCATTGTGTTGGTGATGCCATCCAACCATCTCATCCTCTGTCATCCCCTTCTCCTCCTGCCTTCAATCTTTTCCAGCATCAGGGTCTTTTCAAATGAGTCAGCTCTTCACATCAGGCAGCCAAAGTATTGGAGTTTCAGCTTCAACATCAGTCTTTCCAATGAATATTCAGGACTGACTTCCTTTAGGATGGACTGGTTGGATCTCCTTGCTGTCCAAGGGACTCTCAAGTCTTCTCCAACACCACAGTTCAAAATCATCAATTCTTTGGTGTTCAGCTTTCTTTACAGTCCAATTCTCACATCCATACATGATTACTGGAAAACCAAGGCTTTGACTAGATGGACCTTTGTCGGCAAAGTAATGTCTCTGCTTTTTAATATGCTGTCTAGGTTGTTCATAACTTTTCTTCCAAGGAGTAAGCATCTTTAAATTGCTATTAAAGTACCTTAATAATAACAAAATTTAGTATGCATATCTCTGGTATATAGTCCATTGAGGAGATATAGTGCATTTTTATTAAGTGTTATTTGAGTTAAATCCTCTCTTTTTTTTTTTGCTGTGATTAATTTTATATTTGTTTAAGTTACATATTTGTTTCTGTTTTGAATTTAATTTGTTTTCAAGAATTTGAGATTTAACATTATTTAATGAATAAGTAAAACTTTAAAAATTATCCAAAAGCAAAAATTATGTAAAAAGATACGTTCAAAGAAACTTAATGTCTTCCTATTCTTAACACCACTTTCCCTCCCACTGTCCAAATGTAACCTAGTCTTTTGTCATTGTTGTTTGCCCTTTCCTTTTTTGGAAAAATAAATATGTGTCCAGCACATAGTTGTCAATCAGTTAATAACAATGGATATTTGTTAAATGAATGGAAAAAAATAAAATACAATCATTATTAAAAATAATCTACCTACATCTTTCTACTTCTATCTGACAGTTTACTCCTCAGAAACCATAGTCCTCATTGTTTTAAACTTGTTAAAATCTTATTCTGTCTCGCACAAATGACTGTGCCCTCCCAAGGTAAACACAACATTGTCAAGCGAGACTCTCCTGCTCTCACAGTTATTATCAAAAGATTAGTGTTTCTGAAGAATACGTGCTCAGTTGCTCAGTCGTGTCTGACTCTTTGTGACCCCAGTCTCCTCTGTCCATGGAATTCTCCAAGGGAGAATACTGGAGTGGGCAGCCATTCCCTTCTCCAGAAGATCTTCCCAACCCAGGGACCAATTCCACATCTCCTGTGTCTCCTGCATTGGCAGAAGGATTCTTTACCACTGAACCATCTGAGAAGCCATTGCTAAAAAGCAGTGGTCAAATGGGATTGTGGGGGAGATGAGTTTGAAGAAAGTTTAGGTTATGCAGATATGACTGATCGAGCTAAGTCATGTAAATTTTATTTTAATGGAAAAGGAGCCAGCAAAGATTTTAAGTCAGGAAGTAAACTAAAGTAAATGTTTATATATTGGTAAGTCCTTACTGTGCTTTGGATCTTTGCAGGTAGGAAGAGTAGAGGGAAAATAGTCAATGGATATCCATGGAGAAAAATAACAATCTGCTCTGAGGTGAGAAAAGACTCAAAGAAAAGATGCAAAGAAAGCAGAAAGAAAGAATAAGTTCCAATTCTGGACTAGAGACAATAATTTTTCTTCTATGAATAAAATATTTACTTAAATGGTTCATTTTTTAGAGTAAACACACACACACAGTCAATTCTCATTATTCATGAAAACCATGGTCAATAAGGTCACCATGAAACCTGAATAAGCAAATACTGAATCATATTTTCTGGGGAATAGCAGCAAAAATATTTCCCTCACACAAGTGGAAGAGCAAAACCAGGACAGAGATATTTCAAAACCAGAGAGATAATTCATTTCGTTCTTCAGGGACTCTGACTAAAAATATATATATATATATACAAGAACTTTTCAATTTTGATCAAGTCCAATTTAACATTTTCCTTCTTTTGAATTATATTTTTGCTGCTATATCTGAGAAATCACTACATAACCCAAAGTCACAATGATTTTTAAACTTCCCTTTTTTTCTTTCAAGCCTTTACAGTAGTGAGTTTTCTATTTAGGTTTATGATCAATTTACATTAATTTTTGTATCTAGTATGAGAAATAAAGCACAATAGAATTACATTTAGAAATTAATACTAGAATAATGTTCAGAAAATGAAAAAGAGATTCAAAAAAATTAAAATGCAACATGAAATTAATTTGAGGATGCAGCTGAAACAGTATTTGAAAGATTTTTTTTCGTCACCTAGTATAATGCTATCTGCTATTCTTAAGCACAGAACATTGTAATACTTCTTAAAAGTGGATAATGTGTAAACATGCTTACAGTTACCTTCCATACTATTCAGCCTAGAATAATATTTGAAAGATTATGGGAAAAGCAAATAGTTAACTTACTAGCAGAAACATTATTTTGCATTTTGGAGCTCTTTCTTTGTCTTTACAATGACTACTTAAAAATTCTATAAGAGATGTTATATTTTTCCTCTAAGCATTCATCTTCCCCAGAGGCTTTTCTTTCCATGTGTGTGTGTGCATGTCCATTGCTCAGTTGTGTCAGACTCTTTGCAACCCCGTGGACTATAGCCCACCAGTCTCCTCTGTCCATGAAATTCTCTAAGCAAGAATACTGGAGAAGGTAGCCATTCCCTTCTCCAGAGGATGCTTCTAACCCAGGGATTGAACTCAGGTTTCCTGAATTCCAGGAAGATTCTTTACCATCTAAGCCACCTTTTAAACCAGGATGCACCATCAATTATCTACCCTGTTACTCAAACTAGAATCATTAGGATTATTCTTTAATCTTTCTCTCCCTCACCCTTATTTGCTGTCCTTATTCCATGTAATCAATAACCATATTCTATCTTTTCAAGCTTGTACATATTTCTTGATTCAATTCATCTCTCCATCATCTTTCCACCCCTCTAAGTCAAACCAGAATGATCTTTTGTTATAATACAGCAAATATCTCTGAAATGGTCCCATTGAATCTATGTCTTATTCCATTTAATTAATTTTCCAATAGCTAGATTGAAGGCCAAATTTGCCTGTTACTCCAGGTGTTTCTTGACTTCCTACTTTTGCCTTCCAGTCCCCTATATTGAAAAGGATATCTTTTTGGGGTGTTAGCTCTAAAAGATCTTGTAGGGCTTCATAGAACCGTTCAACTTCAGCTTCTTCAGTATTACTGGTTAGGGCATAGACTTGGGTTACTGTGATATTGAATGGTTTGCCTTGGAAATAAACAGAGATCATTAGGTCATTTTTGAGATTGCATCCAAGTACTGCATTTTGGACTCTTTTGTTGACCATGATGGCTACTCCAATTCTTCTGAGGGATTCCTGCCCACAGTAGTAGATATAATGGTCATCTGAGTTAAATTCACCCATTCCATTTTAGTTCACTGATTTTAGTTCACTGATTCCTAGAATGTCAGTGTTCACTCTTGCCATCTCCTGTTTGACCACTTCCAATTTGCCTTGATTCATGGACCTGACATTCCAGGTTCCTATGCAATATTGCTCTTTACAGCATCGGACCTTGCTTCTACCACCGGTCACATCCACAACTGGGTACTGTTTTTGCTTTGGCTCTATCCCTTCATTCTTTCTGGAGTTATTTTTCCACTGATCTCTAGTAGCATATTGGGCACCTACTGACCTGGGGAGTTCCTCTTTCAGTATCCTATCATTTTGCCTTTTCATACTGTTCATGAGGTTCTCAAGGCAAGAACTCTGAAGTGGTTTGCCATTCCCTTCTCCAGTGGACCACATTCTGTCAATTTGGCCTTGGAATATGGAATATTTTGCCAAGAAAATGCACTGGTCATAGCAAACACCGTCTTCCAACAACACAAGAGAAGACTCTACACATGGACATCACCACATGGTCAACACCGAAATCAGATTGATTATATTCTTTGCAGCCAAAGATGGAGAAGCTCTATACAGTCAGCAAAAGCAAGACTGGGAGCTGACTGTGGCTCAGATCATGAACTCCTTCTTGCTAAATTCAGACTTAAATTGAAGAAAGTAGGGAAAACCACTAGACCATTCGGGTATGACCTAAATCAAATCCTTTATGATTATACAGTGGAAGTGAGAAATAGATTTAAGGGCCTAGATCTGATAGATACAGTGCCTGATGAACTATGGACTGAGGTTCGTAACATTGTACAGGAGACAGGGACCAAGACCATCCCCATGGAAAAGAAATGCAAAACAGCAAAATGGCTGTCTAAGGAAGCCTTACAAATAGCTGTGAAAAGAAGAGAAGCAAAAAGCAAAGGAGGAAAGGAATGATATAAGCATCTGAATGCAAAGTTCCAAAGAATAGCAAGAAGAGATAAGAAAGCCTTCCTCAGCAATCAATGCAAAGAAATAGAGGAAAACAACAGAATGGGAAAGACTAGAGATCTCTTCAAGAAAACTAGAGATACCAAGGGAACATTTCATGCAAAGATGGGCTTGATAAAGGACAGAAATGGTACGGACCTAACAGAAGCAGAAGATATTAAGAAGAGGTGGCAAGAATACACAGAAGAACTGTACAAAAAAGAGCTTCATGACCAAGATAATCATGATGGTGTGATCACTCACCTAGAGCCAGACATCCTGGAATGTGAAGTCAAGGGGGTCTTAGAAAGCATCACTATGAACAAAGCTAGCAGAGGTGGTGGAATTCCAGTTGAGCTGTTTCAAGTCCTGAAAGATGATGCTGTGAAAGTGCTGCACACAATATGCCAGCAAATCTGGAAGACTCAGAAGCGGCCACAGGACTGGAAAAGGTCAGTTTTCATTCCAATCCCAAAGAAAGGCAATGCCAAAGAATGCTCAAACTACCACACAATTGCACTCATCTCACACGCTAGTAAAGTAATGCTCAAAATTCTCCAAGCCAGGCTTCAGCAATACGTGAACTGTGAACTTCCAGTTGTTCAAGCTGGTTTTAGAAAAGGCAGAGGAACCAGAGATCAAATTGCCAACATCCTCTGGATCATGGAAAAAGCAAGAGAGTTCCAGAAAAACATCTATTTCTGCTTTATGACTGTGCCAAAGCCTTTGACTGTGTGGATCACAATAAACTGTGGAAAATTCTGAAAGAGATGGGAATACCAGACCACCTGACCTGCCTCTTGAGAAACCTATATGCAGGTCAGGAAGCAACAGTTAGAACTGGATTTGGAACAACAGACTGTTTCCAAATAGGAAAAGGAGTACGTCAAGTCTGTATATTGTCACACCGCTTATTTAACTTATATGCAGAGTACATCATGAGAAACGCTGGGCTGGAAGAAGCATAAGCTGGAATCAAGATTGCCAGGAGAAATGTCAGTAACCTCATATATGCAGATAACACCACCCTTATGGCAGAAAGTGAAGAGGAACTCAAAAGCCTCTTGATGAAAGTGAAAGAGGAGAGTGAAAAAGTTGGCTTAAAGCTCAACATTCAGAAAACGAAGATCATGGCATTTGGTCACATCACTTCATGGGAAATAGATGGAGAAACAGTGGAAACAGTATCAGACCTTATTTTTTGGGCTCCAAAATTACTGCAGATGGTGATTGCAGCCATGAAATTAAAAGACGCTTACTCCTTGGAAGGAAAGTCATGACCAACCTAGACAACATATTCAAAAGCAAAGACATTACTTTGCCGACTAAGGTCCCTCTAGTCAAGGCTATGGCTTTTCTAGTGGTCATGTATGAATGTGAGAATTGGACTGTGAAGAAGGCTGAGCATCAAAGAATTGAGGCTTTTGAACTGTGGTGTTGGAGAAGATTCTTGAGAGTCCCTTGGAGTGCAAGGAGATCCAACCAGTCCATTCTGACGGAGATCAGAGCTGGGATTTCTTTGGAAGGAATGATGCTAAAGCTGAAGCTCCAGTACTTTGGCCACCTCATGCGAAGAGATGACTCATTGGAAAAGATCTGATGCTGGGAGGGATTGGGGGCAGGAGGAGAAGGGGACGACAGAGGATGAGATGGCTGGATGGCATCACTGACTTGATGGAGGTGAGTCTGAGTGAACTCTGGGAGTTGGTGATGGAGAGGGAGGCCTGGCATGCTGTGATTCATGGGGTGTCAAAGACTAACTGACTGAACTGAACTGAACTGAATAGCTAGATTAATTTTTCTACGTTGGAAATTAGATCATCCTAGCTACAACTTTGTAAAATAGTTTGTGGATTTCAACTGTTCCTCAAACAAATTTGAAAAGTCTTCACAGAACTAGAACAATTTGGTATGGGGACACAAAAGACCCTGAATAACCAAATCAATCTTGAGAAAGAAGAACAGAACTGGAGGAATCAGGCTCCCTGACTTCAGGCTACATTACAAAGATACAGTTATCAAAACAGTATGATACTGTCATATAGAAATATAGATTAGTGGAACAGGATAGAAAGCTCAGAAATAAACCCATGCTCCTATGGTCAATTAATCTATGATAAAGGAGGCAAGATTACCCATTTTGGAAAGAGTCTCTTCAACAAATGCTGCTGGGAAAACTGAACAGCTATAATTTGAAAAAAAAATGAAATAAGATCATTCTTTAATGCTGTACACAAAAAAATAAGCTCAAAATGGATTGAAGACCAAATGTGAGACTGGACAGTATAAAATTCATGGAGGAAAACATAAGCGGAACACTCTCTCACACAAGTTGCAAGGATGTCTTTCCCAACCGTTTTCTGGAATTATGGAAATAAAAACAAAAGTAAACAAATAGAGCCTACTTAAACTCAAAAGCTCTTGCTCAGCAAAAGGAAAAATTAAGAAATGGAAAGAGAACCCACAGATGAAGAGAAAACAATTGCAATGACGTGACCAACAAGGGATTAGCTTCCCAAATTTACAAACAGCTCATGAGGTTTAATATCATCAAAACAAACAACTCAATCAAAAAATGGGCAGAAGACCTAAACTGACATTTCTTTCTCCAGAGAAAACAGAGATGGCCAAGAGGCACATAAAAAGATGTTCAACATTGCTAATTATTAGAGAAATGCAAGTCAAAACTGCAATGAGATATCACCTCACACAGAATGAAATAGCTATCATCAAAAAATCTGCAAACAATAAATACTGGAAAAGGTGTGGGGAGAAGGGAATCTTCCTACATTGTTTGTGGGAATGTAAATATGACAGCCACTATGGAGAGCAATATGAAGTTTTCTTAACAACCTAAAACTAGAGCTCCCATATGACCCTGCACTCACACCCCTGGGTGTGTATCTGGAGAAAAACGTGGTTTAAAGGGATACGCCTAGTCCACTGTTCACTGCAGTACTGTTTATAATAGCCAGGACAAGGAAGCAACTTTAATGTCCATTGACAGAGGAATGGATAAAGAAGATGTGGCACGTATATACAATGGAATATTACTCAGCCATTAAAAGAATGAAATAATGCCATTTGTAACAACATGGATGAACCTAGAGATTATACGCATAATCTAAAAAAAATGATACAAATGAACTTATTTAAAAAGCAGAAACAGACTGACAGAGAATGAACTTATGGTTTCCAGTGGGGAGGGATGAGGGGAATGGATAGTTAGGGAGTTAGGGATGACATGTTCACAATGCTGTATTTTAAAATGGGTAACCAACTAGGTCCTACTATAGTACAGGGAACTCTGCTCGATGTTATGTGGCAACCTGGATGGGAGGTGAGTAAGTTAAAAATAGATAAATAAATAAAACACTAACAAAAAGAAAAAGAAAAATGGGTCTCATATCAGTGATGTCAGATTCTGCCTTAAGAAACTAGGAAATTAAGACCAAACTAAAATAAAGTAAGCAGGAAAAAAAAAAAAGAAATAGTCATGATCATAGTGAAACCCAATAATATAAAAAGCAGAAGGACAACAAAGAAAATAGCACAAAAGTTGTGTTTTAGTTCTTGTTTTTACCTTCAATATTAATCAAATTGATAGATCTCTAGTCAAATTTATCAAGGAAGAAGAGAGATGATACAATTTAATTCCATTATGTTCATACAGATTCTTTATGTTTCACTGCTTTTAAAGCACTGCCGACTTTTGACAAGAATAATATTTAAAGAATTCTTTTAAGACACCAGTTAAGTATCTATAATTGCACTGAGGAGTGAATCAACATGGGATAATTATCTGTGATAGCAAAGGAACACATACAGGTGTCACACTAAATACAATGCCAGGCAAAACCATGAGCCCAAGTTATAAAAGTAATAAACACATCAGATGTTTTTTCACTGGCTACCCAGGTAGCTCAGACGGTGAAGAATCTGCCTATAATGCAGGAAACCTGGGTTTGATTCCTGGGTCGGGAAGATACCCTGGAGAAGGGAATGGCAACTGACTCCAGTGTTCTTGCCTGGAGAAGTCCATGGACAGAGAAGCCTGGCACAGACTACAGTCCATGTGGTTGCAAAGAGTGGAACACTGCTGAGGAACTAACACTTCACTTCTAATCATCTTGAGAGCAGCCAGAATCAGTAGAGCAAGTAAAGTCAGAATTTGAACTTTAGGCAGGAAAGGGAAAATGTTAATGACCTATGGAACAATGAGAAAGACTATTCTAGTTAATGGAAGAGAGGTTTAAAGTGGGTGACGATTTGAAACTTTATTCTTAGATCTTACTTAATATCTGAAAATGTCTTGGATCTAAAAATCAGAGGAGTATTTAAGATCTGACTGAGGGTTTTCTAAGATCTGACTGAAGTGAAGTGGAAGTCGCTCAGTCATGTCCGATTTGTGGCGACCCAAGGACAGAAAGAACAGATAAAACCAAGGAGGGTCTTGGAATACAGGAACAGAAAAACCAGACCCTTATTGTCCTTCCCTCCCCAATGTTGTAACTATTTTTTTTTTAATTTTAGTTTTTTATTTTTTAAATTTTAAAATCTTTAATTCTTACATGCATTCCCAAACATGAACCCCCCTCCCACCTCCCTCCCCATAACATCTTTCTGGGTCATCCCCATGGAACAGTATAACCTGTCTCCCCTCCGACCCCATAGGGAGAAGGTATTTGCCCTAACCTTTCCCCACCCAGTATACATTCCTCATCCAATCAGCAAATGACCCACATGACCCCTATCCCACCCCTTGTACCCTGGATATAAAAGTGAACTAAGGACCCCTGTTCATCATTGGTTCTCCCTTGAGCTGGCCTGTGGTTCTAACAGTGTCCCCCACTCTAATAAACTTTATTTCCCTCTCATTCTGTCTCATGTCTGGAAATTCTTTTCCAACCCACGCCCAAACCATGCACGACACGACTCTCTGCAACTCCATAGACTATACAGTCCATGGAATTCTTGAGGCCAGAATGCTGGAGTGGGTAGCCCTTTCCTTTCTCCAGGGGATCTTCCCAAACCAGGGATTGAACTCAGGTCTCCCGCATTGCAGGAGGATTCTTTACCAGCTGAGCCACAAGGGAAGCCCAGATATGGCTAAGGAAAAAAGTAAATTAAGCTTTTCTGATTATTCAACATAAAGTTCAACCTGTTTAATAAGCTGGTTTTACAAGCAATTAAATCTGCAAGGATTAAAATCTGCAGGATTAATCCAAGGATTAAATCTGCAGGAGGAATAATTGACACAGGGAAGCAGCTTTTTTTTTTTTTTTTTTTTTTGAGTAAAGTTGCTTTACAATTGAGAGGGTAACATGCAGGAAGGCCAGGGAGTCTCCAAACAGAGGAAATAGGCTGCAGGTGTCAGACATTTTTATCTCTCTCTTAAGCAGCAGGAGGAAACAAACAAGTGTTAGATTTTTTTTCCCCTTATCTATAAAAATTTTAAAAGAGGTTTCTCTTAAAATTCTGTGTTGTCTTGATGACACCTGGCTCCACCTGAACTTAGCTTTTCTCAAACCTTGAGCTAACCAAAGTGTTTTTTTTTTTTTTTTTATGGAAATATTTGTCTTAAGCTATGTTAATAAACTATGCGTTTACCCTAGACTGTCTTCCAGTCGGTTCTGCCTAAGGGTCAGAACTGACTTGACAGACCTGTCTGTTTTACTCATAAATTGTTCTCCTAATCTATGTTAGAAAGAAAGAAAGAAAGTGAAGGCGCTCAGTCATGCCCAACTCTTTGTGACCCCATGGACTGTAGCCTACCAGGCTTCTCTGTCTATGGGATTTTCCAGGCAAGAGTATCAGAGTGGGGTGCCTTTTCTGTCTCCAAGTTATCTTCCTGACCCAGGGATCAAACCCAGGTCTCCTGCATTACAGGCAGACGCTTTACCCTATGAGCCACCAGGGAGGCCTAATCTATGTTAATGAAACTATATAGTTATGGGGAAACCTGCCTTTCTTCAAGATTCACGTCAATTGTTTTATGTCCTTGGATGACTCACCTGGTGCCAATGTTATCTCAAAATGCATGTTGTGTGTGAGGGGCCTGGTGCCACTCTGAATTTTGAGACATCTCCTTTCTATAATTAGCAGACTGCTCAGTTCAGTTCAGTTCAGTTGCTCAGTCGTGTCCAACTCTTTGTGACCCCATGAATCGCAGCACGCCAGGCCTCCCTGCCCATCACCAACTCCCAGAGTTCACTCAGACTCATGTCCATCGTGTCAGTGATGCCATCCAGCCATCTAATCCTCTATCGTCCCCTTCTCCTCCTGCCCCCAATCCCTCCCAGCATCAGAGTCTTTTCCAATGCGTCAACTCTTCGCATGAGGTGGCCAAAGTACTGGAGTTTCAGCTTTAGCATCATCCCTTCCAAAGAAATCCCAGGGCTGATCTCCTTCAGAATGGACTGGTTGGATCTCCTTGCAGTCCAAGGGACTCTCAAGAGTCTTCTCCAACACCACAGTTCAAAAGCATCAATTCTTAGGTGCTAAGCTTTCTTCACAGTCCAACTCTCACATCCATACATGACCACTGGAAAAACCATAGCCTTGACTAGACAGATCTTTGTTAGCAAAGTAGTGTCTCTGCTTTTCAATATGCTACCTAGGTTGGTCATAACTTTTCTTCCAAGGAGTAAGCATCTTTAATTTCATGGCTGTAGTCACTATCTGCAGTGATTTTGGAGCCCCCAAAAATAAGGTCTGACACTGTTTCCACTGTTTCCACATCTATTTCCCATGAAGTGATGGGACCAGATGCCATGATCTTCGTTTTCTGAATATTGAACTTTAAGCCAATTTTTTCACTCTCCACTTTCACTTTCATCAAGAGACTTTTTAGTTCCTCTTCACTTTCTGCCATAAGGGTGGTGTTATCTGCATATCTGAGGTTATTGATATTTCTTCCGGTATAATATCTGATTAAAGACTAACAGGGGGGCACTCTTTCTATGTCAGAAACTTTCTCTATCTCTTTTATTAAAGTTAATAGAACTTTAGTACACAAAAGCTCTGAGCAATCAAGCCTCGTCTCTGAATCGGATTGAATTCATCTCCGAGGCCAAGAATTCCAGTGTCTTTTGTGGTTTAGCAGCAATTTCTCACAATGTTGTGTTAGTTTCTGCTGTATAGTGAAGTGAATCAGAAACTTGTATACCTATATCCCCTCTCTATTGATTCTCCCTCCCACCCATCCTCCATCCCACCCATTTAGGTCTTCACAGAGCACCGAGCTGAGTTTCCTGTAAATGAGACTGAAGTATCACCTTTCACAGCCAAGAATCTAATGTTATTACACCAGAAAGGACATTTCCTTTAGATTCAGAATGTGACAAAGCATGTGTTGTTTACTTTCAGGAACTGGCTTATCCCCTTATCTAAGAGATAACATCTTTTTTTTTTTTTTTCCTCTTCCTAGTGGCCATTATATTACATTCTTATTCAGCATCCCTATATGTGGAATCTAGAAAAATGGTCCTGTTGAAGGAAGTGGAGGGAAAGGGGACCACTTCCAGGGCACAAAACTGGGCTCTTGTCTAACACTCGGAAATGAATTGTTCAAGGAGACACATGAGCTGACAAAGCAAGAGATTTTATTGGGAAAGGGCACCCGGGTGGAGAGCAGTAGGGTAAGGGAACCCAGGAGAACACAGGAGCAGTAGGGTAAGGGAACCCATGGCTTGCAGTCCCAGGTTTTATGGTGATGGGATTAGTTTCCGGGTTGTCCTTAGCCAATCATTCTGACTCAGAGTTCTTCCTGGTGTGGGGGTGCACAGTTCTTCCTGGTGCATGCTTTGTTCAGCCAAGATGGATGCCAGAGAGAAGGATTCTGGGAGGTGGTCAGACATGTGGTGTCTCCTTTTGACCTTTCCCTAACTCTTCCAGTTGGTGGTGGCCTATTCTGCGTTCCTTAGCAGGACCTCCTGTCGTAAAAGAACTCATGCAAATGGTTAGTATGGTGCCTGGCCAGGGTGGGCGGTTTCAATCAGTGTGCTTCCCCTAACAACACAGATGAACTTATTGCAAAGCAGAAATAGAAACACAGATGTAAATAACAAACGTATGGACTCCTAAGGTGTAAGGGGGAGACAGATGGTTGGGAGATTGGGACTGACAATATATACCCTACAAGGTATAAAGTAGATAACTAATGAGAACCTACTGTATGGCACAGGGAACTCTACTCATTGCTATGTGGTCACCTAAATAGGAAGGAAATATTAAAAAGAGGGGATATATGCATATGTATAACTCATTCACTTTGATGTGCAACAGAAACTAACGCACATTGTAAGCAACTCTACTCCAATAATATTTTTTAAGAAATAAAAATAAATGTTGAGTAAAGAAATTTTAAAAATTATAAATTGAAGGAATGCTATTGGTAATTGCCTCCCATGAGCTGCTGAAAATATTCTCTACAAATGAGATGAATATGTAAAGCCTGTTAAAATGTAGTATTTCATTTAAGTATTTTTTTCCTTCTGCTACTGATAGTATTTTTGGAAAAAAGTACCACTTTGTTTCTTTTCCTCTGGAATTTCAAACATGTTCTTTAGGAAACTCACTGAACTGTTAAGCCTTTAACTATCACCTGTTCTACTGTTCTTTTGAAGGAGGAAACAGACAGAACAGGCTCCATCTTGAAACCAGGACTCCATCTTGGGCCAGACTGTGGACTTTGAGCTATATGCCCAGTAGCTATGGAAAGGACATACCAACTGGAAAACCAGACCCCCCTGGATGGAAGATACCCAAGACTTATACCTAGACTCTCCAGCACCTAAAAGAATACCCTAATTATCTGTGTAACTGAATAGAATCATAAATTCTATTATGCTTATTGGGGTATGACCACAGGCCTATTGATAATTGCCGACTGTTAACTACCTAGGCGTAAGGCATATGAATCACAGGTTAACTTTGATTGTATCTTTTCCTTTGTTCAGACTAGTTTCAGGGAATTTGGGGAGGTGGGTTTGGGCACATACACTTAGGTTATATAAGATTTTCACAAAAACTGGTCTGGGTTCTTGGCTGAGAGGAGACTCTGCCTTGGGCCCACCAGTGTAATAAACTGCACTCCACTATCTGTATTGTCCTTCTGAGTGAGTTTGCTTCCCAGAACGCGTGGCTACAACATTTGGTGCGTTGGCCAGGAAACTCCTCACTTTGAGGAGACAAGTCTCTTCTGGGACTACTCCAGGGCCTTGCAGCTCAAATCTTCTAGAGGAGGGAAGGTGCCTTGCCCTTCTGGAAGGATTCTGCTTCTCAATGCTCGGACCTTTTCACATTAGTGGGTAGTGGATGGCAGCAGGGGAACTGAGCACTCAGGTGAAGAGGAACCCACCCATCAGGGTGGAAGAGGGGGCCTGATCACCACCCTGGGAGGGACTAGAAGGGGCACAGACCCATGGAAGACTGGAAAGGGCAGGTGGTAGCAATTGCTTTGTACACAGGTTGATGAGCACATTAGGGCTTAGGAAGGAAATTTATGAATGTAATTTAGGAGGTGGTATCCACGCCATCTTGAAGAAAATTATCACCAAGCATCACCAAAGGATTGTTAGGAGAAGAAACTTGGTCTTTGTGTGCTTGTATTCTGCCCTCCCCGAGGAGGTGTTCCATCTGCTGTAAAATTCTTGACCCCCTCGGAATTGTCAGGCTAGAAGGAGGGGGATACATAAGTGAGTAGGAATTGGCTTTTCCTGAGATGGCCTGGGACTGGTATATTTAACCCATCTGCATTTTCATCTGCACCCAATCAAGCCCACCAAGCCAGAATGGACTTTAAAAGTTAAGGGAGAAATAGTCTTGGACCACGTGGTGTTCTGGTTAGGCCATGCCAACTGACAGGTGAAGACATGCCATTCCCCTTCTACCTCTGGGATCTGGCAGGTAAGGCTCTTCTTACCCCAATTAGGAAGGAGGCAGAATGGCAATTTAAGTATTTCATTGAGTGGAAATATCAGAAATACATAGTGTACTGAGAACTTCAGAGACAGAAAAAAAAGGAAAAGTAGAAGACAGTCCGAGAAGGTAAGCAAGATGGGAGGAAATGAATCTAAGGCAACTGTATTGGAGTGCATGATTAAAAATTTTAAGGGGTTTGGAGGAGACTATCGTTGAAGATGACACCTAACCACCTCTACATACTCTTTGAGGTCAAATGGCCCCCTATGGGAGTAGGATGGCCACCAGAGGACACCATGGACTTAAAAATAGTGGAAGCAGTCTAAACAGTAGTCACAGGAGAGCTGGGACATCCAGATCTATATCCATATATTGACTCACGGCTAGGGTTAGCTCAAGACCCTCCTACTTGGACAAGGTTCTGTATCCAGAAGGGAAAGGGGAAAATATTAATGGCACAAAAATTGACTGATGATAAAAAAGGAAATTCTACTGGATTTGGACGGGGATGACCTGACCCCCATACCGCATAATGATGTGCCTACCTCCCAGTGCTCTACCAGGACCAGAGGCCACCTTAATGCCCAATCCAGGGCCAGGTGAAGTTCCTACAGCAACCACTGCCCCTCCACCAGCTCTCCCAAAGATCATAGAGTCACAGTTTTGGCAGGCTCCAATCCCAGCGTTGGAGACCTCTGGTCAACTCCCCCAGGATTCTACCTCAGCTGGATCTCCTAGATTGTATCCACCTCTCCCAGTGAGTACTGATGGGAAGAGGGAAGAAAACAAAGGAATTAGAAGCTGCACTCTGCCAAGGAACAGAGAGAAAGGACCCCACTAAAGATGCCCCTCAGAGAGCTACAACAGCCTCCAGTTCAGGATGTATGTATGTATCAGCTCCCTGTAGCCTATTATTACCAGCCATTTTCCTCTATGGATATATTAAACTGGGAGAGACACACTCCACCATACTCGGGGGAGCCACAAGCCATGATTAGGCCAATGGAGACTATTTTTTGAACCCACTGCCCTACATGGGATGACATAATTCAACTACTAGTCTCCCTTTTCAGCACTAAGGAAAGACACAGGATCCTAACTGAGGCCAGAAAATGGTTAAGAGAAATGGCACCTGAGGGTACTGCAAACCTGCAGTGGTGGGCAGAACTAGCCACCCCGATGAGAGGCCCAGCTGGGACTGTAACACAGAGGAAGGGAGGGGCCACCTGGAGAGATATCGGGCGGCATGGAGAGATATCGGGCGGCTATTTTACAAGGTCTCAGGAGCGGGGCCTGAGAACTTATGAGTATGGCAAAACCCTCTGAAGTGATTCAAAGAGAAAGCAAATCACCCTCCGAGTTCTACGAAAGACTATGTGAGGCCTATAGACTTTATACACCAATTGATCCAGAAGCTGCTGGGTCTCAGATGGTGATAAATGCAGCCTTTGTGTCTCAAGTCTACCCCAAAAATGTCATATGTGGGGAGCACCAAGTGACTCATGAATTTTTATACATCCCTGAATGCCCAGTACCTTTGTTGGGAAGAGACTTTCTGTGTAAATTGGGGGCACAAGTGACCTTTCCCCCAACGAAAGACCCACTCTTCGAGTGGGCCCAACCACCTATTTACTCTTCCTCTTGGTAACCCCTCAAAATGAATGGAGGTTGCACAATCTCCCAGAAGGGAAACCGGACAGGCTAAACAGTTGAGAGAGAGTTAACTCAACAATTCCCTGAGGTCTGGGCAGAAGACAACCCCCCTAGGCTTGCAAAACAAGTCCCAATGGTAATAGAACTCAAACCAAGTACAATTATGTCAGCATGTGCCTTGGGCCTGCCAGACCTTGCTAAGCTGTTTACTCTTTAGGTGGCTGAAAAGAACAAGGTGGCTAGGGGAGTGTTGTCCCAGACTATGGGGACATAGGGCAGACCCATGGCTTATCTCTCAAAACCACTGGACAATGTGGCCACTGGGTGGCCAGGATGTAGCAACAGGCAGTTGCAGCAGTTGCCTTACTGGTCCAGGAGGCAACCAAGCTGACTTTGGGCCAAGATTTGATCATAAAAGTCCAGCATGAGGTCAACACTCTCCTGTGAGGGGACCCCATAAATGGTTGTCGACATCCTGGATTACTCAATACCAGGGACTCCTATGTGAGAACCCCCATGTTACTATTGAGCCTCGCCAGGCCCTAAATCTGGCCACTCTCTTTCCTGTGGGAAAAGCTGGGCCCTCACATGATTGCAAGGAAATCCTAGAAGTTTATGCCAGCAGACCTGACTTGAGAGACCAGCCAATCCAAGACCCAGATTTGGTCCTGGACACCAAGAGCACCAGTCTGGCGAAATAAGGATGATTGTTGGGATATGCAGTAGTCATGGAAGAAACCACTGTTGAGGCTAGCTCTCTGCCATCACACTGGTCTGTCAAACTATATGCTTTTATCTAGGCCCTCCAGCTGTCAAAAGGTAAGAAGATAAACATTTACACAGAATCCAGGTATGCTTTTGCTACTTTATATGTACGTAGGGCTTTAAAGAGAGAGATCTTCTGATAGCCAATGGAAAGGATATTAAAAACAAAGAAGTCTTGACTCAGACGCTGTATGGGAATCTGAAAAGGTAGCAGTAATACACTGTTGGGGTCATCAAAAGGAAGATACCCCACAATCACGGGGAAACCAACTAACAGATAAAAACACAAAACATGCAGCTGAGAAACTTGGGGCTGCTGGTGGGGGACCTATCAGAACATTTGTACTCTCAAAAATGCCTGCGTTAACTTTGACTCTCCCGCAGTACACTCCGGCCCAAGACCAGCTGGCTGAAGCAGAAAGGGCCACCAAAAATGAAAAAGGTCAATGCTGCCCCTGGACATAAACAAACCTTCAGGAATACAGTTAAAAGGCACTCTAAGTGGACTTTAAACCCTGCCGACACTCATGGTTTGTACCTTCTCAGGATGGGTGGAGTCTTTTCCCCACTTGAACTGAAAAAGCAAATGAAGTGGCTCGCTGTCTGCTTCGAGAAAATAATCCCCAGATTTGGGTTCCCAACCAGATTCACGAATTTGTGCCTGGGGATCAGGTGTGGGTCAAGGACTGGAAACACAACTCCTTGGCCCCACATTGGAAGGGTCCTTATGCTGTTGTTCTGACCACTCCTATGGCAGTTTTAAAGTTGCAGGTGTCACTCCCTGGATCCACCACTTGAGAGTGAAGAGAGCATACCACACAGACCCGGAGGACGCCGAGTGGACTACACAAAAGGACCCCACTGATACCCGTGAAACAAAGGTCATCTTAAAGAAGAAAAAGAGATGAAGCTCTACAATCAACTGCTGGTATAAGAACTTGCCGGTATCATCTTGAGATTAACCTTTGTTTTAGCACAAGGAGGGATCTGTTCTATAACTAAAGTTGAAGGTTGTGTATCTATTCCTGATTTATCTGGCAATATATCAGCCACCCTAGATGACATGAAAGATCAGGTAAAAGCTATGTCTGATGATAATCTTCCTTTTTGGACTTTGGTCCTATCTTGGGTGAACAGTGATTAGTGGAAAACTATATTTACTATTGTTATAGTTGCCTTGATAGTTCTGCTTTGTGGACCCTGAATTTTACAATGTATTATGAACTTTGTAACGCAAAGGTTGGTGGTGTTCTCCCAAATTGGTGGTCGGAGAGCCAGGGTGCAATGTATCCTTATGAATGATGCTCAAACTATGAGTTAAGAGCATCAGGAGGGGGGAATGAAGGAGGAAACAGGCTACATCTTGAAAGCAGGACTCCATCTTGGGCCAGACTGTGGACTTTGAGCTATATGCCTAGTATCTATGGAAACGATATACCAACTGGAAAACCAGATCCTCCTGGATAGAAGAGACCCAGGGCTCATACCTAGACTCTCAATTGCCTAAAAGAATACCCTAATTATCTGTGTAACTAAATAGAATCATAAATTCTATTATGCTTAATGGGGTATGACCACAGGCCTATTGATAATTGTCCACTGTTAACTACCTAGGCTTAAGTCATATGAATCAAGGGTTAACTTTGACTGTATCTTTCTTTTCCTTTGTTCAGACTAGTTTCAGGGAATTTGGGGAAGTGGGTTTGGGCACATACACTTAGAGTATATAAGGTTTTCACAAAAGCTGGTCGGGGTCCTTGGCTAAGAGGAAACTGCCTTGGGCCCACCGGTGTAATAAACTGCACTTCACTATCTGCATTGTCCTTCTGAGTGAGTTTGTTTCCCGGAACACGTGCCTACAACACTCTCAAATAAATTCTCTTAGTAATGACATATACTGATTGTCAAGCTAAATGATATTTTCCAATACAAAATTTTCTTCACTTAGGAATAATAAATATCTTTATTTTAAATTCCTTTAGCTTATTAAGTATTTTCACTTAAATAAAACTCTAATGTCAGAGAGGCTATCTTTCATCATTTTATATTCCCTTTTCTTTATCCGTTCAACTTTAGCATCAATGACACATTTCCCCCAAGTCACAACTTATAATCATGCCTTCTATGTAAATATATACACGTGCACTATGGAAACATAATTTTAAGATGTGTAATAACTTTCTAAAAACACTATTTCCAACCAAACCATCAGTAACAATTAATCTTCTATGTGAAATTTCTGGTATTGGGAGTTTTAAGGAGCAATGAAATAGAATCTATATTTACAATATTTGTTATATAGCTCTTGATATTTCCCCTATACTACTGTGTTAAATGCGTGTATTGTCAAAGAATTTATATACCCTTGAATACAAAGAACCTGCAGTGAGCTGAATTCTTAGGTGGCCCAGAGGATTTATGACCTTTGGTGTATAATACTCTCTTCTTGAGTTTAAATGGGACCTTCCAATGTAAGAGAGGGTGCTCTTGGATGAGATGGTGCTGTTACCAAAAGTGAAGAGATCTGAGACTTCCCAGGTAGTCCAGTGGCTAACACTCATGCTCCCAATGCAGGGGGCCCACATTTCATCCCTGGTCTGGGAACTATATCCCACATGGCACAACTAAGGGGCTTCCCCAGTGGCTCAACAGTAAAGAATCTGCCTGCAATGCAGGAGCCGCAAGAGTCACGGGTTTGATTCTGGGGTTGGGAAGATCCCCTGGAGGTAGGAAGGGCAACCCACTCCAGTATTCTGGCCTGGAGAGCCCCATGGACAGAGGAGCCTGGCAGGTTACAGTCTATGGGGTTGCACAGAGTTGAGCACAGCTGAAATGACTGAGCACAGCACAGCACATATTATATTTACAGAGAAATATAAATATTGGTTCAGTTCAGTTCAATCACTCAGTCATGTCTGACTCTTTGTGACCCCATGGACTGCAGCATGCCAGGCTTCCTTGTCCATCACCAACATTATTATCTAATTTTGAAACATTTTCACATCCTCAAATTCTTTCCCAATTAGCAATTACTCTCTATTCCCCTTTCCTCACAAAATCTGGCAATCACTGGTTAGCTTTCTATCTATACAGATTCCTCAATTTGGATATTCCATATAAATGGCATCATTTTTTATAGCTCTTTGCGCTAGGCTCCTTTCATTTAGTATAATATTTTCAAGGTTCATCTATATTGTAGCATGTATCAGTGCTACATTTCCTACATTTTCCTTGGTATTCCTCAATAACATTCTGCTGTATAGGTGTCCTATATTTTGTACATTCATTAATCAATAACATTTGAATGTAGAAGGGGCAATGGTGAAACTCCTGGTTCGCATAATCTGAAATCCTGAAAATCAGAAGCACAAATGTGCTCCTAAGGGCAAGAGAAGATGGATTTTCCAACTCTAGCAATGAGAATGAATTTCCCTTTCCTCCAGCTTTTTGTTTTATTCAGGTCCTCCATAGATTGGAGGGACCCTGGTAAGGGAACTCTATTTTACTTAGGCTGCTGATTCAAATGCTAGTCTTTTCCAGACACTCTCACAGACAGATGCACCAGAAATAATGTTTTGCCAGCTAAGTGGGCATTCCTTGGCCCAATCAAATTGGTATGTAAAGTTAATCATCGTCACATTAACTATTTTGTTCACTGTTGTATTCTCATCACCTGATGCTTAGATGCCTGGTATACGCTAATTGCAGTAGTCAAAGATGGATCCATGTAATATTCAATATTTTCATGTGACTAGGAAATATCGTGACACAGATAGCAAAAGTTGTGAGTTAACACGAAGAGCAAATAGTGGTTATGAACGTCTTGTCATAGCATTTGAGGGACTGATTCAATCCCACAAAACATGTTTGCTTAACTTAGGGATGGCTGAACTAATACTGTGGACTAGTGACAAAACTAGTTATTGATTGTTCCATCTATGAATAAAATCAACTGCATGAAGTAGAAATATCAGGAAGCTAGGGAAGTAGTTTGACTCTTTAAGTATGGACACAGTAATTTGAAAATAAAAATGAAACCTAGAACAGAAATTTTACCTACATAACCTAATTTGGCTCCCTGGTTAATTACTAATTTAATGTGTGAGAGTCAGATAAACCCAGAACAGTAAAAAACAGATTTTCTAGAAAACTAGATTTGTGACGATAGAGTGATGCTGATACTGTCATTGCCGTGACTTCAGTTTGGGAGTTTCTTGCTACATTGCCGATAACAAAGTTGTGAGGAAATAGCAGGTGTCCAAACTGGTGTCAATTAGGCTCTCTCTCCCCAGGCTCTCATGGTCTCATGCCCTCTCGCCCCACATCCTTTGCATGGTTAGTAACAGCTGAGATTGCTTATAGCACTGCACATGGCGTTACATTGTGTGCGCTTGGCCACAGGCCACTTTTGTTCTGTAAATGTATAGTATATAAGCCCCACCTGAGACGCTCCTTTTGCCATATCACCCGCCATTAGAGAATAAATGTGTCTGCAGTTCCTTCTGCTCCTCGAGTTTTCTTCCAGCTTTCCGGCTCACACCTTGCCTACCTTGGGTTCAGTGAACAATATGAACAGCAAGATAAAAGTATGTAAGGAGAATCATATTGCAGGTAAACTTGGTGTCATATGGGAACACTTCAGTAAGAACAAGTGTAACAGAATGTCCATGTTCTACTCTGATTCGTTCAGATTCTTTCTTAGCTACACATGACAATCTCTCATATCTTGTCCTGTTTTTTTTTTTTTTACCCAGAGAATTTTCTTTGGGCATTTATAGTTGCCTTCTTGCAAGCCCAGAAGGGTCTGGAAATTTTACCCACCTTCAACACACACACAACTTTTTCTGAAGCTAAGGACTAAGCTGTGTGGGAAAACAAAAGCCCAACACATTGCATAAGGAAGGAAAAATTCTCAGGCATAATTGATGCTCTAAAGTTCCATTTGGATCTGAGTCTGAGACTTCATCTGTAATTAAACGCTTGCCTGATTCCTTTTCTTTCTTCATCATGCTTCTCCCTACCCCTAAGCCTTGTTGGTTTTTCCTGAGAGCACTTTCCTAAATAGTCACTTCTACCTGAATTCATGGCTTAGAATCTATTTTTATAGAAGCCAGTCTAAAACACTTGGTACCAAGAATGTTCAGAGAAGCAGACCCTAATGATAGGATTGTCTGGTTGGATCACTCACTGCTGGAATGGAAATGAGGAACCAGTCACTGGTGAGATGTAGAGTGTCAACAGCCCTAAAAAATTACATGCTCCAGCCTAAAAAATTCTAGACTATAGTGATTCCAATGGAAATACATGTGCTATTAGCTATTGTACATATAAGGACTGTGGAACTAGTTTTTATGGGATGATTCTGATGTGTTGGAGAAAATGATAAACAACTGTTGGTTAATTACTAGTTTAAAGTGTGAGAGTCAGATAAACTCCATCTAGTATTTAAAAGAAATGTATCATTTGTAGCACTGAGAAAAATATAGCTGAAGACTAGGCACAGAATTTAATGTAAGAGTGAATTTCATGTAAGAATGTAAGAATTTGATGTAAGACCTTAATGTAAGAGCAAAATTTTCATTTAAAGAAAACTGGGCTTCCCAGGTGGCCAATAGTAAAGAATCTGCCTGCCAATACAGGAGGTGCAGAAGCTGCAAGTTCGATCCCTGGGTCAGGAAGATCCCCTGGAGTAGGAAATGACTACCCACTCCAGTATTCTTGCCTAGAGAATCGAATGGACAGAAGAGCCTGGAAGGCTACAGTCCATGGGGTCACAAAGAGTCAGACATGACTGAGCACTATGAAGCAGAAGCAGCAAAGAAGGCTGATTTAAAAACACAGCCAGGTCTCCAACATCAAAATCAGTGTCCTGATAATGAATTGGGATCATGAGACTGGCAGAATGATTATATAAATAAATTCACCTGCATGCCCAGAAGCACAACCATCTGGGCCCACAAAAGTAGCCCACTGTTGTAGGCATACCACAGAGTCAGGATGGACCACCAACAAAACTTTAATTTGGATATCGATATTAATGACATCATCAAGAAGGTTTATTACTCATGTACTGAGACTTTTCTGGAGAAAGTGGGGCAGTTCCAAAGAATGTTCCAAAATATATTGGGAAAGAAGGGAAGAGAGACTGGCTTGGGGTTTCAATAGGGATTATGGGGTGGGGGTAGGGTCAGGCTTCCTGAAGATAGTTTGAATTTCCCGCCAGAACCAAATGAAGAAGCATCCCGACTTTTGTATTAGATGGCTTATTTGTGAAGCAGACGGGAGCAGACAGTGTGGAACTCCAAATTGTCAGCAAAGACAAAAAATGGAGCCAGACTTTATCGTACATACCTATTTAACTTTATTGTGGTTCTTCCCTGGTGGCTCAGACGGTAAAGAATCCACCTGTCAAGTAAGAGACGTGGGTTTGGATCCCTGGGTCAGGAAGTTCCTCTGGAGAAGGCAATGGCGCCCACTCCACTATTCTTGCCTGGGAAATCCCACGGACAGAGGAGCCTAGTGGGCTACAGGCTGTGGGGTTGCAAAGACTAAACAACAACTTTATTATAGCAAATTTCTCCCCACCATATTTGTATATTATGCTAAAGAAGTTGCAATTTGTTTTTTCTCTTTTACAATCTGCTTAACCATCTTCCTGGCCACCAAACCAAAACAAGGGCCAAGCCTCAATGTAATCAAGAGTTGAACCTGATAAATAAGGAAAGCAACTTTTCACTAAAGGACTTGCAGGCCCTGGATAATATATACTGGAAGGAACAAGGTAAGTGTACATGCATACAGATTTTTGAGATGTTGAATCAAAGGGAGTAGAATATCAATCTGAATGCTGTGGGTGAAACTTGAGGGCATTATGTGAAGTGAAATAAATCAGAGAATGACAAACATGATCTTATTTAAATGAGGCTTGGAGGGAAGAGGGTGTGTATGCGCTCAGTCATGTCCGACTCTCTGCGACCCCACTGACAGTAGCCCACCAGGCTCCTTTATCCATGGAATTTTCCAGGCAAGCACACTGGGGCAGATTACTATTTCCTGCTCCAGGGGATCTTCCCAACACAGGACAGAACCTGCATCTCTTGTGCCGCCTGCATTGGCAGGCAGATTCTTTACCACTGAGCCACCTGGGAAGCCCAGGATGGAGGTAGGGGAGCAAATGTAAAAATGGTCTGAAGGTACAAATTTCCAGTTAGGTAAATTCTGAGGATGTAATGTTTGTATGATGACTATAGTTAATAATATAGTATTAGTTGTTTGAAAGGTGCCAAGAGTAGATCTTAAAAATTCTCATCACAGGAAAAAATGTATAGTTATTTGTGGTGTTAGATGTTGGCTGAACTTACTGGGGTGATCATTTTGCAATATATACAATGTATCAAACCATATGTAGTACACCTGAAATTAATGTTATGTTAATTATATCTCAATGACAAAGAATATCAATCTGAATAAGGAAGAATTTGTTGACATGCAGCTACTCTGCCATGACTCAGGAGTTAATAATAAATTACTGAGACGGTACTTAGATGCTCAGAAAAAAAAGGGCCCACATTAAATAATGAAACAAAACCTACCATATGACCCAGGAATTCCCCTACTGGGCATATGTCCTGAGAAAAACCACAATTCAAAAAGACACATGTACCCTGATGTTCACTGCAGCAATACTTACAATTACGAGGACATGGAAGCAACCTAGATGTCCATCAACAGATGAATAAAGAAATTATGGTACATTTATACAATGAAATATTACCCATAAAAAGACACAAATTTGAGTCAACCGTAGTGAGGTGGATGAACCCAGAGTCTCTTATATAGAGTGAAGTAAATCAGAAAAAGTATCATATATATTAACGTATATATAGGGAATCTAGAAAAATGGTACTGATGAACCTAGTAGAGAACCGACTCGTGGAAACAGCTGGGGAATGAGAAGGTGGGACGAATTGAGAAAGTAGCATTAACATAGATACACTATTATGTGTAAAACAGTTAGTGGGAAGTTGCTAAATAACACAGGGAGCCCAGCCTGTTGCTCTGTGATGGCCTAGATGGGTGGGAAGGGCCGAGGGGAGAGAGGCTCAGGGGGAAGAGATATATATATCTAATTATGACTGATTCGCATTGTTGTACAGCAGAAACAAATGCAAAATTGTAAAGCAATTTTCCTCCAATTAAGAAATTAAAAATAATGAAAGTTTCCAAACAGAATGTGGAAGAAGGAAACAAATGTATCAGAAACGGGGTCACATTAAATGAATTTATTATATAAGGTTAGAAATCCTACCAACTAACTTGTTTACTCTGCCCCTTATCACTCTAAACATTTCGTGCAAGTATACCAACAGGAAAAGAAAGACAAAAATAGTTACTAGTATTGGTCTGGGTAATTAACACTGGGTATCATGCAGAAATAAGGTTGCTGCTGTATAATTAGGAGAAGAGGAATATCTTTGGCAATCTGATTATTTACTGGGGCATCTGAGTATGCTAAAGACCAGTTCTATCAGTGAATGGGCAATTGCAGCAAAAATAAGTTAGGTAAAATCATGGCAACTTGGAGCTTTGACTTCTGTAATAGGAATTCTATATAACTCTCCAGTGAAGACCCCAAAATGTGTGGAAGTGCTACTGTAGGGTCAGGAGACTCCTAATAGATGGTAGAATGTGGAAACAATAAGTATTAATTAAATCCTCAATGAATTGCATCTGTTAAGACCCCAGCTTATTTCACTAACTACTCACATATTTTCTCCAGCATTGTGGCTAATTAGAATTTAAGGGAGCTATGTCAGCATAAAGTTAATGTAAAGTGAAATATAAGAGGATTTGAGAATAGAAATGGGTAATGTGTAGGGTTTCTTATGACCAGTATTGACAGGAACACAAATTTCTCACCCCTGGCCCAGCTGCTTTGAATAACAAATGCTATATGAGAACAGTGTCTGGTTTACATACCTGAGATCCTACTGAACAGTGGTGCCCTGCCTAGTGCCCTTCAATTCTTTTTATGGTTTTGAGTACCCACGTTCCAGCTTCCACACCCACAAGCCCTTCTACTTGTGAATTTTTTTGCCTTTTATCACTGAAATTATTGTATCAAGAGTTAGAAGTGGCAGAGTTTTAAGCCTTACCCTAATACCATGTTTTGTATTTTTTTGGATTAGATTTCTTCTCTGTGGTTGGTTAAAATTTATATCGTCATGCTCCTAATACTTAATAAACTGGGACTTCCCTGGTGGTCCAGTAGTTAAGACATCACCTTCAATGCAGTTGTTACAGGTTTGATCCCTGGGCAGAAGCTAAGATCCCACATGCCATATAGCAAAAAACATAATGTAACAAATTCAATACAGACTTAAAAAAATGATCCACATCAAAAAGATCTTTGAAAAAAAAAAAATAAAGTGCCTAAGCGGAAAGAGAGCTTCCCAGGTGGTGCAAGTGGTAAAGAAACCACCTGCCAATGCAGGAGACCCTGGGTTGGGAAGATCCTCTGGAGGAGGGCATGGCAATCCATTCAAGTGTTCTTGCCTGGAGAATCCCATGCAGAGAAGAGCCTGGTGGGCTACAGTGCACAGGATCTTAAAGAGTCAGAGACAACTGAAGCGACTTAGCACACACATGAAGAAGTAATTTGTTAAGGGTAGGGGTTTAGCTCTTTTGCCTCCACATAGAAATAACTCTGAGAAGACATGTATGTTCCAGAGCATGAATGTTCATATCTAACCAATTCTCAAAAATGCCCTATGATGTCAAGGCAAGAGTTTCTGTTCCATCACAGATAGCATGGGCCAGAGTCACACCAGCACTAATCAAAACAGACTTTACCATTACCCTCTCAAAACTCTTGTGTTCTTGCTCTTCCAAATTAGGAGAAACTTACAAGGTGAAAGAATATTAGGCAAAGTGGTTTAGCACTTTGGAATACATAAATATAATCTCCCTTTCTCATTGCCAACCCCTTGAAAAAAATGGATCAGAACTGAACTGGCTACTGATTATGAGAAAATATGAACTGAATCTGAATTTTTATAATGGATTTTCCTATACTGTTTCATATCTGAAAATGCGATTGTTCTAATACCAGACTATAGCAAAGGAAGACATTAAATTGCAAGATACATTGTCCAGGACAGATAAGACCAGAAAATGGTTTTGGAAAATGTGGTAAAAAGAAAAAACATTTCCTGACTGGTCTGCATTGAATTCAATTTATTCAAAGAACTGGTTAAATGGGTAATTTTGCCAAAGCTAGTATTTATTCAACTCTTATTTATTGCTTCATGTCTCCTTATTCTCTTTTCTGGCTTGTCTCTGAATAAAGAAATTAATATATTTGCCTAGACACAGGATGCTGCTGGGGAAGAAAGGCAAACACTCTAATAAACTTATCCCTTTTGGACTGAATTCCTCTCATGGCTCATAGAATATTTTATATACAGTCAAGCCCTCAATGCTTAATAAAGTGGCTATGTGCACTGAGAATTTGACTCAGATTTCTTGAGAATCAGAGGAAATGTATAATATATCTTTCATTTAGACTATATGTATTTTCCTTCTGTGAGTATTCCACGTCAACTATTTTTGAACTGTTTAGAAAATGTGTATATTATTTCATTACACTCTTTGGAAAGTTTAGATATATTCCACATGATATCATTGTGCAATGAAGATTTTTTTGTCAAATGCCTAAACACGTGGTTCTAGTAATATATTCTATATCTGGTGTAATGGCCTAAGATTTTCCCTCAAAGCATCAAATATTCTCTCAAATGTAATTTTCAAATATAAGTTTTTTCCTAACTTTGTTAAAATTTACTTTATTTATTTTTTATTTTTACTTTATTTTGCTTTACAATACTGTATTGGTTTTGCCATACATTGACATGAATCCACCACGGGTGTACATGACTTCCCAATCATGAGCCCCCCTCCCACTTCCCACTCCATATCAACTCTCTGGATCTTCCCCATGCACCAGCCCCAAGCATCCTGTATCCTGTATGGAACATAGACTGGCGATTCATTTCTTACATGATAGTATACATGTTTCAATGCCAGTCTCCAAAATCATCCCACCTTCTCCCTCTCCCACAGAGTCCAAATGTCTGTTCTATACATCTGTGTCTCTTTGTTGTCTCGCATACAGGGTAATCATTACCGTCTTTCTAAATTCCATATATATGTGTTAGTATACTGTATTGGTGTTTTTCTGTATGGCTTATTTCACTCTGTATGATAGGCTCCAGTTTCATCCACCTCATGAGAACTGATTCAAATGAATTCTTTTTAACGGCTGAGTAATACTCCATTGTGTATATGTACCACAGCTTTCTTATCCATTCATCTGCTGATGGACATCTAGGTTGTTTCCATGTCCTGGCTATTATAAACAGTGCTGTGATGAACATTGGGGTACACGTGTCTCTTTCAATTCTGGTTTCCTCGGTGTGTATGACCAGCAGTGGGATTGCTGGGTCATAAGGTAGTTCTATTTGCAATTTTTTAAGGAATCTCCACACTGTTCTCCATAGTAGCTGTACTAGTTTGCATTCCCACCAACAGTGTAAGAGGGTTTCCTTTTCTCCACACCCTCTCCAGCATTTATTGCTTGTAGACTTTTGGATAGCAGCCATTCTGACTGGTGTGAAATGGTACCTCATTGTAGTTTCGATCTGCATTTCTCTGATAATGAGTGATGTCGAGCATCTTTTCACGTGTTTGTTAGCCATCCGTATGTCTTCTTTGGAGAAATGTCTATTTAGTTTTCTGGCCCATTTTCTGATTGGGTCATTTATTTTTCTGGAATTGAGCTGCATGAGTTGCTTGTATATTTTTGAGACTAGTTGTTTGTCAGTTGCTTCATTTGCTATTATTTTCTCCCATTCTGAAGGCTGTCTTTTTACCTTGCTTAGAGTTTCCTTTGTTGTGCAGAAGCTTTTAATTTTAATTAGGTCCCATTTGTTTATTTTTGCTTTTATTTCCAGTATTCTGGGAGGTGGATCATAGAGGATCCTGCTGTGATTTATGTCAGAGAGTGTTTTGCCTATGTTCTCCTCTAGGAGTTTCATAGTTTGTGATATTACGTTTAGATCTTTAATCCATTTTGAGTTTATTTTTGTGTATGCCGTTAGAAAGTGATCTAGTTCCATTCTTTTAAAAGTGGTTGACCAGTTTTCCCAGAACCACTTGTTAAAGAGATTGTCTTTAATCCATTGTATATTCTTGCCTCCTTTGTCAAAGATAAGGTGTCCATAGGTGTGTGGATTTATCTCTGGGCTTTCTATTTTGTTCCATTGATCTATATGTCTGTCTTTGTGCCAGTACCATACTGTCTTGATGACTGTGGCTTTGTAGTAGAGCCTGAAGTCAGCCAGGTTGATTCCTCCATTTCCATTCTTCTTTCTCAAGATTGCTTTGGCTATTCGAGGTTTTTTGTGTTTCCATACAAATTGTGAAATTATTTGTTCTAACTCTGAAAAATACCACTGGTAGCTTGATAGGGATTGCATTGAATCTGTAGATTGCTTTGGGTAGTATATTCATTTTCACTATACTGATTCTTCCGATCAATGAACATGGTATATTTCTCCATCTATTAGTGTCCTCTTTGATTTCTTTCACTGATGCTTTATAGTTTTCTATATATAGGTCTTAGTTTCTTTAGGTAGATATATTCCTAAGTATTTTATTCTTTTTGTTGCAAGGGTGAATGGAATTGTTCCCTTAATTTCTTTTTCTGCTTTCTCATTATTAGTGTATAGGAATGCAAGGGATTTCTGTGTGTTGATTTTATATCCTGCAACTTTACTATATTCATTGATTAGCTCTAGTAGTTTTCTGGTGGAGTCTTTAGGGTTTTCCATGTAGAGGATCATGTCATCTGCAAACAATGAGAGTTTTACTTCTTTTCCAATTTGGATTCCTTTTATTTCTTTTTCTGCTCTGATTGCTGTGGCCAAAACTTCCAGAATTATGTTGACTAGTAGCGGTGAAAGTGGGCACCCTTGTCTTGTTCCTGACTTTAGGGGAAATGCTTTCAATTTTTCTCCATTGAGGATAATGTTTGCTGTGGGTTTGTCATATGTAGCTTTTATTATGTTGAGGTATGTTCCTTCTATTCCTGCTTTCTGGAGAGTTTTTATCATAAATGGATGTTGAATTTTGTCAAAGGCTTTCTCTGCATCTATTGAGATAATCATATGGCTTTTATTTTTCAATTTGTTAATGTGGTGAATTACATTGATTGATTTCCAGATATTGAAGAATCCTTGCATCCCTGGGATAAAGCCCACTTGGTCATGGTGTATGATCTTTTTAATGTGTTGTTGGATTCTGATTGCTAGATTTTTGTTAAGGATTTTTGCATCTATGTCCATCAGTGATATTGGCCTGTAGTTTTTGTTTTGTTTTGTTTTGTGGCATCTTTGTCAGGTTTTGCTATTAGGGTGATGGTGGCCTCATAGAATGAGTTGGGAAGTTTACCTTCCTCTCCAATTTTCTGGAAGAGTTTGAGTAGGATCGGTGTTAGCTCTTCTCAAAATTTTTGTTAGAATTCAGCTGTGAAGCCGTCTGGACCTGGGCTTTTGTTTGCTGGAAGATTTCTGATTACAGTTTCAATTTCCTTGCTTGTGATGGATCTGTTAAGATTTTCTATTTCTTCCTGGTTCAGTTTTGGAAAGTTGTACTTTTCTAAGAATTTGTCCATTTCTTCCACGTTGTCCATTTTATTGGCATATAATTGCTGATAGTAGTCTCTTATGATCCTTTGTATTTCTGTGTTGTCTGTTGTGATCTCTCCATTTTCATTTCTAATTTTATTGATTTGATTTTTCTCCCTTTGTTTCTTGATGAGTCTGGCTAATGGTTGGTCAATTTTATTTATCCTTTCAAAGAACCAGCTTTTGGCTTTGTTGATTTTTGGTATGGTCCCTTTTGTTTCTTTTGCATTTATTTCTGCCCTAATTTTTAAGATGTCTTTCCTTCTACTAACTCTGGGGTTCTCCATTTCTTCCTTTTCTAGTTGCTTTAGGTGTAGAGTTAGGTTATTTATTTGGCTTTTTTCTTGTTTCTTGAGGTATGCCTGTATTGCTATGAACTTTCCTCTTAGCACTGCTTTTATAGTGTCCCACAGGTTTTGGATTGTTGTGTTTTCATTTTCATTCGTTTCTATGCCTATTTTTATTTCTTTTTTTATTTCTTCTGTGATTTGTTGGTTATTCAGCAGCGTGTTGTTCAGCCTCCATATGTTGGAATGTTTAATAGTTTTTATTCTGTAATTGAGATCTAATCTTACTGCATTATGGTCAGAAAAGATGCTTGGAATGATTTCAATTTTTTTGAATTTATCAAGGTTAGATTTATGGCCCAGGATGTGATCTATCCTGGAGAAGGTTCCGTGAGCACTTGAGATAAAGGTAAAATTCATTGTTTGGGGGTAAAATGTTCTATAGATATCAATTAGGTCTAACTGGTCTGTTGTATCATTTAAAGTTTGCGTTTCTTTATTAATTTTTTGTTTAGTTGATCTGTCCATAGGTGTGAGTGGGGTATTAAAGTCTCCCACTATTATTGTGTTATTGTTAATTTCCCCTTTCATATTTGTTAGCATTTGTCTTACATATTGCAGTCCTCCTATATTGGGTGCATATATATATTTATAATTGTTATATATTCTTGGATTGATCCTTTGATCATTATGTAGTGTCCTTCTTTGTCTCTTTTCACAGCCTTTGTTTAAAAGTCTGTTTTATCGGATATGAATATTGCTACTCCTGCTTTATTTTGGTCTCGATTTGGGTGGAATATCTTTTTCCAGCCCTTCACTTTCAGTCTGTATGTGCCCCTTGTTTTGAGGTGGGTCTCTTGTAGGCAGCATATATAGGGGTCTTGTTTTTGTATCCATTCAGCCAGTCTTTGTCTTTTGGTTGGGGCATTCAATCCATTTACATTTAAGGCAATTATTGATAAGTATGGTCCCATTGCCATTTACTTTATTGTTTTGGGTTCAGGTGTATATGCCCTTTTTGTGTTTCCTGTCTAGAGAATATCCTTTAGCATTTGTTGGAGAGCTGGTTTGGTGGTGCTGAATTCTCTCAGCTTTTGCTTGTCTGTAAAGCTTTTGATTTCTCCTTCATATTTCAATGAGATCCTTGCTGGGTACAGTAATCTGGGCTGTAGGTTATTTTCCTTCATCACTGTAAGTACGTCTTGCCATTCCCTCCTGGCCTGAAGCGTTTCTATTGAAAGATCTGCAGTTATCCTTATGGGAATTCCCTGTGTATTATTTGTTGT